>NW_024386792.1:1370968-2852593 GCF_900408965.1 Simochromis diagramma | reverse complement strand
TCATTCACATCACTGTAAACTTGAACAGGATGAATGCCACTATACTGATGTGACAGACTACAAATCTGTTCTCCACTCTCTGAATTGGTGTACACGAGTCTCTGTGCTGAGGCTGCTCAACAAAGTGTTTGGGTTTGCATGAATTCAAAAGCTGTCATTTAAAACCAGCTCTATTACCAGTTTGCTTCTTGTGCAGGTATGTGGAGTCGCAGGAGGATTTTTAACTGTCTGTATTGTATAATGGTACTTTAAATACTTGATGATTTGGTGGACTGGCCTCTATGTGGTTAAGAGACTGAAACAATGCCGTGCAGGTTTCTCCTCTGATCTGCTTTTTCATAAACTGTTTTTGAAATCTACTGGTCAACATGACTGTGCCATTGCATCGGGTTTTAAACTAAAGTGACCACCGTAAAGCTGATGTATTATATTAAAATCTGTTATTCTTAGACACTGCTGTAGGTCATCCAAAAATTAGATTTCTTTTGAAGGCAACACTAAAAGCATGACATTAAGACTGAGCTGAGCCCTCCTAAAGGTTTGATGCTGGAGTCGCCCCTGATTGAGTGCTTCTCACACATTTATGATTTTGAACAATTTACAGAAAATAATATCAACAGTAAGTACTTTTAAAGATTAAACATATAATAATAGTTGCTAAATTCATGCAAGTCAAATAACTGATTGATCAACTACAGAAACAAAATTGTATTTCATGTGTTTCATGAGCACAAATCTTCATCTGTAAAATAACAACTAAAGATGTCAGATATTTGTAGTGAAGTTAAATGTACCAATTTCCACTTAGAAGCAGCGGAGAAGAAGCCACAAATGTGATGGAAAGACCAAATAAAATAAAATAAAGTACAAATTCCTTACATTTGTACTTTACTGTAGTAATTGTACTTAATATCATCTGGCAAAAATGACCCAACAACCTTCATGCAAACTTCACAGTTTCTGAACAACTGAATGATCTACTTGACGCCTGAAACTACATTGAAAACACACATGACATATTTATATTTTAACAATCGAAAGTTCACATGTAGAAACAATTCACACCGAAGCAGTTTCTTGCAGAGCGGACTGTTTATTTTGAATGTTATTTTAATTTGATTATTTTCCATTACTCCGTGTAATGACTTGATTTATCCAACCAATGTAAGAGCAGACCTTCAGAGAAATAGTTGGTCCGGTACAGGCAGGTTCACAACCACCAACATGCACACCATGAATCTTGTTGTTTTTGGCCATCACTCCACCACCAGAATCACCCTGAGAGAGAAAACATAAATATTTTGTACCAAAACATCTGATAATGATACAGATAAAATGTTGGCAGCATGGTAACTCACCTTACATATGTCCACTCGAGGTTCTTTGTAACACATCGTGTTTCCATTTGGCCATAAGCATGCTGAATTACATGGATGGAGGTTAAGCTCACACTCAACAACATGCATCTTTGCACACTGGAGATGAGGCGGTTCATCAGGGACTAGAGAAAAAAGGAAAATAACAAATGCTACTGCATGTTTCATGCAAGGAAATCAGATATTGAAAGAAACATGCTTTGCCTCATTTCTGGAACAAAATGTGTTCTTTAAAAGAAGCTGAGCAGCATTTAAAAAGGAGGGAAATTGACAGTATATCCACAAAAAAATGAAATAAATACTTTATGTCATCACAGTTTTCAAATAAAATGAAAAAGTAACTATAACAGGCACACAAGACAAAATCAAAGTATAATATAAACTAAAAAATTGTGAAATAATCAAAACAATACTGGTCTTACGTTTGTTGTAGTTTACATCAACCGTATAGCCACCATGGCCTGCAATCTGAATGACATCCATCCTACAAATTAAAAAATAAATAAAATTCCATCTCCATGTCTGCAGGCTGAGTATTTCCAGTTCACTCTAAGTCAGCTAATCTTTTCAGATTCAAACATTTTATTAAAACATTACATTTCCTTCCATTTCCTCATGCTCGTGTTTTATTGTCAGTTATTATAGATCATGGATGTAGCTCCTAAGCAGGTACCTAAAATCAAAACCAGAACCCTCTGCTCAATATTCAAGTCTCAGTTACATTATTGTTAATAAAGAAGCTCTGCAGTCACTAATGGGGGTTTGTAACTTCAAAAGCATGATGTCATTTTGTTCATAGACTACAGATGTTGCTACATTTTTTTGCTCTTCCTGGAAGTTTAAAAAACCAACCAACTAAACAAGAAAAATACATATTATGTCAACATATTAAGGAATTCCAGAATTCAAACTTTACACTTAAAAGGTTACTCAAAACTCACTTTTTGCGACGTGTACATTTAGGGAAGACAACAGGCTTAATCTTATTCTCTGGTGGGTCGATTTTCAGAAGCATGATGTCATGTTTTCCTGTTTGGTCCTCAAAGATTTTGTGATCAATAATTGTCACCATTCTTCCTGGACCTGGATGAATTCCTACATATGCAGACATAGTCCTAAACAATGGAAATGGTAAAAGAACAAAATACCAGTAATGATTTTTGTCTCTGGACTGGTTTTTTTTAAATATGTGAAACAGTCATTTCTCACCATCCAGGTTGATCTTTCCAGCAGTGAGCTGCAGTTAGAACCCACTCGCTGTGGATCAGAGAGCCGCCACATAGATGATGGTAATGTGTTCCATGGGTCAGAGTTATGTGCACGTGATACAGACGATCATTTTTCTCACAGCTATGGTCGTGAAAGATTCTCTTGTGCAAATCCACCTCTGTGCACACCGTGAAACCTGAGAGAAGAGTAATATACTTACAGATGGTTGGCTTACCACCTGAACAACATATTGTGCAGCAACTATACTCGCAGTCCAAATTGTTCTGTTTCACAAACTCTTTGCCTTTTTCAGTGATATAGATGCAGAGCTCAGTGACAGTTATTTATTTGCTTCAGTAGCTCATTAGGGTCTGTCTCAAACTTTTTATAAAAGCAGTATAAAAAAAGCATGAAACATCAGTTGTTCAGTTAATGTGATATTGGCTCACTTGATATAACAATTTCTTTTATTTTATTTGTCTTGTACATATCGTTATTGCACTTCCATAAGTGACAACATTGAACACCGATGTTTGACAGAAACGAATCCACAATGTCTCATTCACTCAGTACAAAACCTTGAGGCTGTTTTCCTGCCTTAGTGAACAAAGATATGAAATGCTATTTGATTATGAGTAAGCTCAAAATGAAGTTCATTGTTCTGTGACATACAGCTGTCTTACAGCCTTAAAACTTTTTGTGTGGGCCTCTTTCAGTGGTCACTTATTGCACTCTTAGTTGTTAATACTCAATATTCACTTTTTCCCCATGCAGGTTAATCAGTCATGTTTGCATGGTTGTAAAATAAACATATTCATTGTTAATTATTGATAATCAATAAGTACATAACCTAAGAAGTTGTTTCACATCCTCCTGAATCATATCTTGATATTGTTACCTTTTTAATAATAGCACAACTTTAATCAATTGAATTCTTTCACCTCAGGTGTCTATTTCCAAATCCACTCTAAGCTTCTTCAGAGCGGTTGGTGATGTGTCCAGGTGGCAAAGACCTTAAGGTCAGATTTGTGATATTTGGCTGTATAAATTAAAATATGCATACTATGGTGATGTGATGCCAGAGAGATTCAGAGGTGCAAGAGGAGATATTAATGGTTCATACCTGGACAACACATTAAACTACCATTTATCACAACTAGCTTGTAGCATATTTGCTCTCCTTTCGTTCTTTCCCACTACGGCATGACGTAGGAGTGGCGTGTGAGCACGCTAAAGAGGTTAGTTTTTCGAATATATTCAAATATGGACGCCAAATGCAGAACTCAGGAGACAAGGATGCACTCAAAGAGTCAGCGTCAATGCAGTAAGCAAAAAATCAAAAAACACAGTGGCAGGGCAGCGAGGGAAACTGGATACTAGCAAAACCAGGGAAACACTGAGGAAGAACACAATACAGAGAGGACACAGCAACCATGTAAGACAAACTGAGGGAGTAAATACACAAGGAGCTCAGGACAACAGGAGACACCTGGGAGGGCAAGCTGAAACCCCAGGATTTTGCCCGGACACTGATATCCAGCACACCACAAAGAACCGCAGCTCTCATGAAGAAGAAGGTTAAATACTGTAAACATTGACTTTATGCATAAATTATATTTTTCCCCCCAATGAAAGTGTTTTAAACTCATGAAATACTTGTATATGTATCCTAAAATAAAATGAAGCAACAAAGTGTATGAACAGTAGTATGTTTTCTGTCTTCAGATACCTCCACAGATTTGACTCTGAACTTGAGCAGATTGAACTCATGAATGGGATCAAAGGTCGGCAGGGTCGTCTCCATGGCGCCAGAGAGGCCGTAATCAAACAGACCATCGAGCGAGAGCGGGCACAGTTTGAGGGTGTCGGTTTCGGTGAGTCCTCGTTTTTAAAAAACGAAATAAAAAAGAAACGAGTAATTTATAGACACCTCTGGCTGTAAAACTGTCTGATCCTTTGCCGCGGTGTTTCAGAAATCCCCGACATCATCAACGGAAAACATCTGAAGACCTTTAGGTGAGTGGACGAGCTTTAATGAGCTAGACTCAACCTCTTGTTTCTCTTTGTTTGAGAAGATGTTATAATTATTCAGCTTCCATCATTTCACAGATTGGCTGATCAGCTGATAAAAGTTGCATACATGGACTCTTAAGTCTGAACTTGAAATGATTCGATTTTGAAGACTGGTCATTAGTATTGTTGCATTTTTAAATTTTGCAGAGAGTGGACTGGGGACCTGAAGAAACTTCCGAATATTAAACTGCGCAAGGTCTCGAACAAAAGTTTAGAGTCAAAGAAGGAAGGAGAGGAGAAACACGAGGGCGAGGAGAATCAGGAGAATGATGATAATGAAGAAGATGGAAGCGATTTGGACAGTGAGCAAATGGATGAGATTTCAGACTCCCACTGAGACTCTTCATGTTGGAGCTGCTGGAGTATTAAGACTTCCTTTCAGCACACTTAATGTGATGTGTGAGAAAATGCTGCTGCTATTCCTGGACCGTCCACGAGATGGTGCTACAGCCTCAAATAGCAAAGTCAGATTTTTTTTTTTTCCCAGTCTGAACTCCTGCTAAAAGTTTCTCAGTGACTTCACACCAGCCTTTCAGAGGTTTCTACATTCATCATTTATTGCACAAACAAATATGCGTTTCATGTAACCAGAATGCTCTGTTTTATTTAGAAAATAGAGGTTGCGGTGGGTTTAAGACACAGAGGAAACTGTATTTTCTGTGAGGTGAGAAACCAAATCGAGACTATAAAAGTGGTCATGTGTGAGTAACAGTCGCTTTGAGTAGGCCAACTTTGTGTCGGTTCGAATCAAGAAAAATGCTCATAATCTAATGTAAAAACATGAATGGGGGGAAACCATGAAAGCTCTAGTTACATCGACATGTAAATAAAGGTTGTCCAGCTCAGGACCTCCGAAGCTGCAAACGACTGGGCTACTGTAGACTTTCTATTTTAACAAATAATCTGACGATAACTTTCAGACTATTACGTTTTTAGATCTCAGACTGAGCTAAAGGTTCAGTTTACAGTCTGTTTCTCTACTTATAACATCTGACTCTTTGGTGTCTGAAGACCTGATTGTCCAAAAGGAGAGTAAAGGCCTCAGTATGCTTCAGAGCTTGTCACACAGGCCCGATCAGGCAGGTTTAAAACAAGCTCAAGCTATTGTATTTTTTTTATCCTGCCTCACTCTCACTTTTGACAACTTTTCCAAATTCATTAAAAACTTTTGAGTAGTGTGTCTGCGGGTCATAGATCTGCACTTCATGTAAAGTGATTGGTCCATATGTTTTGTTCAAAAATACGACAGCAGCTCAACTTCTAAATGGAGAAGTCTCAGTGAACACCAGGGGCACAGATGTGTTACAGATCTCAGAGTCAGCACCGTGGCTGCAGTGACTGAATCTGGAGCGTTTTCAGAGTAGCCCTTATCTGCTACAATGTTGCATCTCTGATTCTACAATTCACGCGAGGCTTCAGCTGGGCCAATCAGGACTGTGTAGGCTCTCTTCTGGGACCTCCCAGCTCTCAGCAAGAGCAGCAGCAAGTCCCCCTTACAGAACAGTGGCAGCATCAGTGAAAGCAGGTCAGAGAAGCTGGGTGGTAAAAGCTGAAGCAGCTCAATTGTCCCGCCTTGTGGATGTGTGACAGTGTCAGCTGATGTGGGGACTGATTACGAGTCATATGCGTGATTCATTTGAAACATACTGAGACCTTTGATGAGCATCTGCAGAGTGTTCACATCTTTAACTCATATCAGTGCAGGTTGAGAAAGTGCATACAGGGATAAAATAGTGTCGGTAAACCACAAAACACGGTCTTTACAAGCGTTCTGTGCCGATGGCTTTGTTTTCTGTCCTCTCTCCACACTCTGCCCCTTTTTCTTTCTTCGTGAAGCCCTTCTGACCCCAACTTTTCTGGATCACCGAAGGACCGGATCAGTTCGTTTGTCCAACAGCACCCACTGGAGTTGAGAACAACATTACAACACTGCACAAGTCCAAATCTCACTGTGCTCATTGACATTACCATGAGCAGAGTGGGATTAGGGACTGTTCTCGGAGCAGGAGGAGATAAGTCAAACAGGGTTTTGCGCCGGCGCCACGGCAGCCTCCACTGACGTGTCAGAGTCCATCGGAGCTGCCGGAGCTGGGGCCTGGCTGACCGGCACCTCCACGGTTTCATGCCTGCCATTGGCGATGGTGCTGTGCCGGGCCTGGGGGTTGTGCAGGTCCTTCTCAGGACAGTTCTGCACAGTGATGATGCGGTTGAAGGCCTTGAGGCGGCGCCACAGCTGCAGGTAGACTTTACACTGGATGTACATGAAGATGAGGCCACCCGTGAAGCCAATGGCCACCACAATCAGCTTAGTCCAGAAGGGCCACTCCAGCACACCTGAAAGGACACCGACACACACACAGCAGCTGTTAGTGCCCCTCGCAGACGTGTGAGGGGTCAAGATGGTGGCATGTGCAGAGCTGTGCTTACCCTGCGGCGTATAGTACTTCAGAAGAGAAACTCTCCATAATTCGGCTGCAATCAAGAGCGATTTCTCTTTTTAATCTCTGGAGAAAACTATTCTATTGTGCAAACACTGTAGAAATACTCTAAATATTAATGCTTATGATTTTATAGGTCATATGTATTTTTCTGCATCTACTCTTACGTCCTACATCGTAAACACAACACGACACACACCACCACTGAACACAACCATGAATGTAGAAGAGCACTGAGGGGGGTTAACTGTGACTTGAAGGATAACTCGTGGATCAGAGGATACTGATCAACAATCGCATCATCTTCACATTCCTGAGAGTGTTCATCTCACAGATTTCAGGTATAAGTAGTGTACCATGCAAATTACTTTTGCATTAGTTTCCAAGTGGTTTTCTCCATCCGGCTGTTTTAAAAAAAGATTATTATTATGTTGTTGAGATTATACTCCGAGGCTGCAGTGGGAACCTTCCTGTCTTTGAAGTATAACATCTGAAACCTTATTGTTGCAGACAGTTGGTCTTTGGGTTTCACTTTCCAATAAATTTGGTAGGTGTTTCTCTTAGAATTACCAAAAAATGTGTCACCTTTGTCACCTTCCTGTAAACACATCGCAGACTTGACAAAGATTTTCCTGCAAACAGTCCCAGAAAGACTATTTGGCCAGTGTCAAAAGAAAATGCACCAGCGGCAACAGTTTACTTGAAAAATGCAAAGATTTCTGTTCAGTAAGGTAACACTGACTTTTACTGCATGTTAATGCAATAAAAATCTGATTATAATAAAATTGAAACATTTTCAGTAAATGTTAATTTCCCCAGAAACACAAAAATGACACATTAAACTAAAAGCTCTTTTATATTCGTTAACAGTGACTTTCAACTTCATTAGGTACAGTTGCCTTGATTCTTCGTTGCACAGATTCAACAAGGTGCCGGAAACACATATAGGTCCATATTGACACGACAACATCACACAGTAGCTGCAGATTTGTCAGCTGCACAGTCGTGATGTGAATCTCTCGTTCCACCACATCACAACGCTGCTCTTTTGGACCGAGGTCTGGTGACTGTGGAGGCCATTTGAGTACAGTTAATACATTGATTTGAACATTGTGTGACATGGTGCGTTATCAGATGTGCATACTGTTCTCATAAGGGGACAAAATCAGTCTGGCCCATCTCCTCTGATCTGTGGCATTAGCAAGGAATTTCGTTCCATAGAACCGCTGCACACTGGTTGTGTGGGAAAATCTTAGTCCATCAACAGTTTCTGAACTACCCAGATGAGCCCATTTGGCACCAACAACCATGACAGCGTCCCGTCACTTAAATGGCCCTACTTCTTCATTCTGATGCTCAGTTTGAACATCAGCAGATGATCTTGACCATGTCTTGACCATATCTAATCAGCCAATGTGATTGGCTGATTAGATATTTCTTTTAATTGGCAATTGAACACATGTACCTAATAAAGTGGCCTGTGAATATGGCAAGCGCGATGTAGTTACTTGGCCACATACCACAAGTATTGCTAAACATGCTCAGTTCAGCAGCTTCACACATTTATTTTGAGACTTTCAAATGTTATAAACTGTCTGAGAAACTGAAAGTTAACTCTTCAGAGGATGTCTAAAAGCAAAGTCCGTCTTCCACACTAGAGCAGGACGCCTAATGTGCAGAGAG
The DNA here is from genome assembly GCF_900408965.1 of Simochromis diagramma. NCBI lineage: Eukaryota > Metazoa > Chordata > Actinopteri > Cichliformes > Cichlidae > Simochromis > Simochromis diagramma. The sequence goes on along the minus strand of NW_024386792.1, from coordinate 2,843,814 downwards.
ACCTTTAGGGACGACTATCACAGTAAAACACCTAATGTATAATGTACCTAATATACCCAAACAGGTGAAACTTTTTAAAATCACTTAACCAGAGTCAGACATACCTGCAGGTTAAAGGTACCCTGTGGGGTGCTGTGGGGGCATGTTGGGAGTGGATTATGCACACTGTATTCTTTGACATATTGTACCAGTAGAGTTGAAGCTAATACACTTTGCATGGTACAATCCTGTATAAATCCATTCCACCCACATCAATACCGGCCATAAGTAACTGACTACACCAGAAAAGAAACATTAAAGAAGTTAAACCTACTCGGTGTGAGTGAGTGGAAACTCCTTTCCACTCACTCATGCCATCTGTATGAATGAATCAATGAAAAGGAAAACAACACCCACACATTAATGCACCCATTTTAGGAGTTCTTACTAATTCTGTGTATTTGTTGGTTACTCTATAAGAGAAGAGGTGAATATGAAATCTGAGGGATTTTATGGCTCATAGGGTGCATTAACAAACGCCACGCACACCCAGAAAAAGAAAGTGAAGTAAGTGGGTGAAACGTGACATTCAATTATAATTCTCATTTAAAAAAGACAAACTATCAGCAGACAATTTAATTATAATTATAAATATAGATCCACACATTGATCATAGTAGACGATAATAAAAAAAGAAGGCTTTTTGTTTATGTTACATGTGGTGAGAAATAGTATCCAACATGTAACTATGGACACACGTGTTCACATGCAAACAGTGAAGGAGACACCACAGGGACCGTACTGCATGCTGCCTGACTCTGGCGTGTGAGCGGCGGGGAGGCGAAGGGAAAGCACTGACCGTTCTTTCCGAGTCGGATCTCTTCAGCAGTTCTCCTCACCAGAATGTAGACCGACCACAACATACACACTATCGCTATCAGATGAAACAGCACTGAACAGAAGATCTTCCTCCTCTCGCTCTTCGACATGTGTAGCTTCTCCCACTGGAAGAAAGAGGCGCGAACACAGGAGGGAGACAGAGAAACACGCTCAGAACTGCCCTGCATATCTCAGCACTTAACGCTTTTCAGGAAGACCTAAGTGTGTGCGTACCTTGCTTAAAGGTTTGAGCTTCGTCTCCATGATGAAGTCAAATTTGCAGAGTTCACAGCAGCGAGTGTCGGAGGATTTGATCCACTGGTTGAGACAGGCCTGATGAACAAAACTGAGGCTTCCCGTGCAGCGACAGGGCATTATCAACGGACACTCGTCGTCCCCCTCACAGTGGCAGATCCTGCACACAGACATAAGGAGGAGAAATGACCTGCAGTCTCTGCACTGTTTTATTTTAGTGCCTCTCTCTGTCTTTGCTTGTTTGGCCTCATCTGGGCAATGAAGATAAACTTGGGGTCAGTACATGATCAGTTTTCACACTTATGTAACTAACCTGCAGACCTCCAGCTCAGAGTCGTCAGAGCAGGGATGCGGTGTGTTCCCATTCGCACCACAGTGTTTCTGGAGTGTGGGCACTGACATGTCCCCGCCCCCTGAACCCTTCTCCTGGTATCTCTTGGTGATGAGCTCCTCGCCGTCGTCGGCCAATGAGGAGCTGCCTCTTGGGCTCTGTGACTTGTAGCTCTTCGTATCCTTATCTCTGCCCTGCGATCGATCCCTCTGCGATGCATGGCCGTCTCTCTTCACTGAGCTCCCGTGGTTGTGGCGCTTCTTAAGGCCGCTGCTGTCCTCCATCAGAGGTTGACTCTCTTTCCCTTCATCTGAGCCCACAGATTGCAGCTCCATGATCTCGGCTTTGTCTTCTCCTCCTTTGTGTGGGTTTATCACCTCCCTGTCCCGGCTGCTCCCGCTGCGGCGACGCGCTCTTCTGGCTTTCTCTTTGCTCCAGCTGCGGCTCTCGCGGCACGCCTCATCCTCAGAGGAGTCTGAATGCGGCGCACCTGTGCACCGGAAGCGAGGCGGGAGATCCCTCCGGTTCCTGAAGGAGTGCTCCCTCTTCTCGCCCAGCTCACTACGGTCAGAGCTGAGGCTCCGGTCGCTGTGGTCGTGCTTGCCATTGGTTTCCACGCAGTCGATGGCCGTGCAGCTGCTTCTCTTGCGGCGGTGACGTCGCTTCACCTGCTTTTTCTGTGCCTGAGCCGATGAGCCCAGAGTGGTGCCAGTGACCGTCATTGCAGAGGAGTTGTGCGTGTGCTTTTTGTGTTTGCGTGACTCAGACGCATCCTCCTCTAAGCGGGTCAGCTGTCCAGAACTAAACACACACACACACACACATTCACACACAGATGGAGATGAAATAAAGTGAAACAAGATGGAAAAACATAACTCTGTCATAACTAAAGCAATGGGCTGAAACATAGCTGTATGATTTTAAAGATTAAGTTTAGTCAATTTACTAGTAACAATTTATGCTACCATTTTTGATATTGATTACTTAACAAGTAACTGGACTTTGCACCATTGCAACACTGATTCTTTTCTTTTTCAGGCTTTCTGGTGTATTTACGGTAAAATGACACTTCTCTTTATATATTTTCTGCTGTCATTCAGGTTAATTTCTAAGTGACAGAATTAGGGCTGCCCATGATTTCTCTCTTATACTTGGAAACACGTTATGATCACAGAATATCTCATTCTTCTTTAATTAATGTGGATAACAAAGAGTTATTTGCTATTAGAGGTTGCTAACACAGCTTCTGTTTCATTTGAAGGTGAGAGTAGTTGGACAGAAACTGCCGCTGCAAAACAGGAAATGGATAATAGGAAACAGAATGGAAACTAAAGCTTATGATCAGACTAAATAATCAAACAAGCAGGCAGTGGACATGGACTGAACTTAGGACAGCAAATTAAGGTGCTAACACACACACACACACACACACACACACACACACACACACACACAGCCTCATTTCGGCCATGAAGCCAAAGGACTGAGCCTGTCAGTGTGGCCAACACGGCACCAGTGGGTATAACAAGCTGAAGGTTTCCATTTCTGCAATCAGTCATCTCCCCCCCATTGATTGCACTATGGGAGCGCCACAGCACACATTTTAAGTTTGTTATGCCCTCGGGGTGCAGCCAACCATGCTAATTCAGTCTCCCACTCAGAAGAGAAGTGTGCATGTTAATATCACAGAGAGAAGCCTGGCTGCTCCTGGCTTTAAAAGAGATGTCTGAACAGATATTTGCAGATAGTCAAGGAATGGAGTCTTTCTTCCCAGGTAACTGTAACTGCAAGAGAAGCCAATCTTACCTGCATATGTCCTGAGCGGATGGTGTTATGGATGTCCTTGAGGCTGTAGTCAGCCCTGCAGTCGAGTTGCTAGCCTGCAACCACCAACATCCTCTATTTAGTGCATTCTACAATTACTTATGAGTTACTAAACAACCAATCACACATTGTTTTATGAATCAGGTGCCAGTAAATGTTTACTGGTGCTCAAATGTGGTTGCATTTTAATTTTTTTATTCATTTATTTTTTGTAGAAGGTACTCCTGAAATACCCAAAACACTAAGATTTGAGTATCAAACATACTCCTTAATGTACTATCATTTGTCATGTGGGTGACCCTTTACTGTAACTCTTACTGTAGGTACTGAGCATTTAACTTACCTAATGCATAAAATATAGACAGTAGATATATATAAAATACTACAATAAAATTGAAGGTGAATTATTAATTTCTGAGGGAAAACAGCTTTTAGATTCTCTCCTACACACTGCAAAAAGTTTTCTTCCACTGTGCTTGCATTCAATAATCAGTGACACTGAGTAGGTTGCACCTCATTTATGCACCCATACTATACTGTAAATCGCTGCCGCTTTTTGAAGCTCTTTTAGCTAATATGTGAACAAAAAACTGCTTATTTCCGCCTCTGGCAAAAGTAGAGTAACTAGAGTTATTTGAGCTGCATTTCTGGTCACGTAAAAAACTTAACTTCCGTGTTATGATTTCTACTTTCAAATCGGGTTTAGTCTCAGATGATTCATCGGAATACACTGAAGAGAGTCTTCAGCCGGTGATGTTGTTTTTGTTAAAAACAGCTGCCTAGTGCTGCTAAAAACCAGCGTGAGGGTGGCGAGCCTTATTTATTTGAAGGCCGTGCGAAAAAAAATAGAAAAGACTTATAGATGTGATAAAAAAAATGAAGTGATCTGTAGCTTTTCAAATGATGATTGATGTTTATATGAGAAATCTGAACTAATGGACCTTAAATGAAAATTGAGTACTCTGTGTGAGTCATGCATCAGTGTGCACTTGATGTTTTGTGAACATCCATCTCTACTCTAAGTGTGACACACACCCTAACCACATTCTCGTACATCAAACTGTGCTTTCCCATGCAATGCTACCGTACACTATGAACTGTGACCTTAATTTTAATGCTTTAAGCACCGATATTTAACAGTTACCTTGGAGATGTTGCTGGATCGACTCCCTGAGCGCCCAGGTGCCTTCCTCCCCTGCAGGGGAGATGGAGAGACAGAAAATCATTAGAGCCCAATAAACACGCTGAAGGATGTGATGCTTTAATAGTGCGCAGCAGCTGTGGAGCCTGAGGCTTTTAAACCAATGATTTCTTTGGCACACAACACCAGACAGAACCATAAAATCATATTGGAACAATATTTTACAGCCCTTGTGTCGACTTCAGCTAATGGCTGATTCACCCGAATATGTGTTAGTGCAATCTGCTGCAGAGCTGCTGCCGCTTTTTTTTTTTTCTGTGTATGAAAATGATAGATAAAGTCTTTTAAACTACTCAAATATGCCCATGTCAAGTTCAGGAAGGTGAATATTAATGCACAGAAAAGCAGCAAAAGGGTTTTTTTTCCATTTATATTTGTTTCTTTCTTTTCTTTTCTTTTTTTGAGAAATGAATGCCGCATAATAGCTTTAGCAATAACTTCTAAATCTCCTGGCGGCTTCACCTTCAAACTGCAATCATTATAATTTAAATCACATGATTACACACATCAGGCATGCTGTTAACGTTCAAACTAAAGTTTAAATCTTCCCCGTGCCCCCACCCACCCAACACCAAGACCTCCAAAAATAGGCGAGGTGAGAAATGTGTCTGCAATTTTTGTAGAAAAGACACTAAAGTTTAAATCTGCAATAAAAACAAAACTCCAATAATCAATCTAAGCTGCTTTTAACACCAGCAGGTATTCAGCGCTGATCAGTCCTACTGTGTTTACCGATGAAAATCCAGCATCAAGAGTCGTGCACAGCCTCATGTCCTTGCTGCTTCATTGTGACCTGAGCTAAAGCCAGCCAATCCTATTACCTGGTTGTCCTGCTAAGAGCACAAGATGCTGCTCTGCAATGTGTCTCTATTTAAAGGCAACTTAAGGCACTTTTTCTAGAATCTGCCCTGAGCGCTGATTGTCTGAACTCACCTATTAGACCTTGGGCTTCGCCAGCAGACATCTGTGGCCTGCAGCAGCTTTACTTACCAATGAGATGGTGGCGAGTGGGAGCTACCAAGTGACGACCAGCTGGTAAACCACCAAGAAGGAAAATATCTTCTCCATAATAATTTGGTGCCAAATTATTTTCCAGACACTTTAGATCTGTCCTGACCCCAAAATTCTTACTATCATATCATTGAAACCTAGCTTCTAGTTTACGTATGAACCACATCAACAACATGGCTCAATTCAAATGAAATCAGCTGGTTGTGAGTTGGGAAAGCTACAGATTGCTGAATAAGTAATGCAGATGAACCGAAGCAGTCACAGCGAGCAATTATTTTTCTGGTTCGCTTTCATCCTCAGCCACATGGACCTTTGCACCTGCATTATGGGATTAAATCTGGCTTTGTTGCAGATATTTGTTGGATACTGTTTTAAGTATCATACATGCAATGAGCTCAAGCTAATAACCTACCAACTGTCTGCTACTGCTGTGGGTGGGCAGTGGAGAATGAACTGGCAGGAGTTAAAAGGACAATGGACATCATGGATAAAGCTGGCTGTATTTTCCTTTCTGTCAATAAATCCTAAAACCAAAGATGTAACTGCAACTTTTCCCAAAACCAGTACCCATCTGATCCTAATGTCATATATTATAGAGTATCTATAACACCTGTCAGTATGAAAGTGGACACTTTAAAGGGAGTGGAGTTCAAAGTTGGAATGTTAAATGTGCGTGGTTTTTCCATAGATCTATTTTTTTTAAATACTTGACATAAAATAGGAAAACCTGAGCTTGCATCAGCCCACACACAGCCACAGTTGTAGGTACACTCTGTGAAAATCACTGAAATAAATAAGAGACACTGACAAGCAGAGAACTGCATCATCTAAGCTGATCAAGGGATTTTCTGATGGCCACTTTTAAATCAGTGCAGCCCTGCTTCGAGTCAAAGCAAACACTCCTCTGCCTTTTAGAGGAGATGGACACGTGTTCACATGTATGTGACCAGTTATAATTACTCACATCATCTTTCCAAAGTTTCATAATAAAAAGGGTATTTCTAAGAAGATACAACTACTGATGCCTGGGAGTCGTGTGATTCCTTCCAGTCAGGTTGGTTTTCGTGTTGTGGTAAACCTCTAATGCGTCAAAAAAACAAACAAACAAAAAAAACCCAGAAGTGGGTGATCAAAGACTACAGCTATGAAAGGAAATAATGAGATCTTGATTTTGTTTGGAGTTTTTTCCATTAACCTTAATGCTTACCCCCAAAACACAACCAACATCAGCTACACAACCAGTGGGCTAAAGCAGACATTCTCCAACAAAACTGATTTATTTTACCAAACTAGAATATCTTTTGGAAAAGATGTGTACGGATATGTATGTGCTGTTTTATTATTTTAAAAAAGTAATAGATGGGGCGATTAATACCAATTTCCTTCTTGCATTCTGTTGCTCTAAATAGTGTTTAACATTAAAACAACAAAAAAGAAATCAACAGGAAACAGACTTGAGCCTGCCAGGCTAACTGTTTCCTCCTGCTTCTAGTCTTTGTGCTATGCTAGGCTAAACACATCTGGGACCAACCTTAACTCATAGATAGATAAAAACACGTCATGTGTGAGTTGCTACAACTTATCGATACCCTGCTACTGAGTCTTTCACCCTTCTAAGGCCAACAAAGCCCAAACAATTCAAGCACGCTTCCTTTGATGGAGCGTACGTACAAATAAAGAAGAAGCACCTCTCAGGTAAGAAAAGAGGCCAAAAACAAGGGAGGCAGCACAAGTTTGTCCTACACCTAAAAATAAATACTGCACAGACCCAGTCAGATAGTTAACCTGTCTTTTATAAAGCACGTGTGCACAATATGCTTTACATGATAAAGGGGTGAGATGTGTTTAACTGCACAACAGCAGTCTAGCAGACAAAATCACACTTTGTGTATTTATAGATGTTTTCTAGGTTGCTCATTGTGTGAATATGTAAAACAGTTTCTTGCCTTTCTAAACGAAAGGACATTACATCAATTCGAAATACATCTATGTGACAACAAAGGTTAATCAAGAGAAGAGCAAAAAGAAGCTTTACCCTTAGCAGACGAGCATAAAGCACCATAATACCATAATAATGACTGCGTTCATAGCACTGGTACAGTACTGACACTTCAATTCTTTGGCTGGCACATAACAGAGATTAAAAAAATACTATTCAAAGATATAAGAGCAAATGCTATTCTACAATTCCTAATATCAGGGCTACACACTCACAAAAATACTTTGGTCATGAATTCTTAGAGAAAATACACGGACACCTAAGTCCACCTAATTTTTTAAGTGCATCAACTTTTAAATGCCACAGCAAAAGAGGGCAATAAGAAACTGACCATCATAAGACTCCAGCAAAACACATAATTCCTCTAGATTTAGCTTCTATAAGCTATAACTGATAGCTCTCCAGTAATGAAGTTTCAGAGGTAGCGTAGTGCTGTCGCTCACCTGAACCTCGAATCCTCTGTTGGCACTCTGGCTCTGATGCAAAGCAGAGACTCTGGCGAGTCTGTGTGTGGACATGTGCATGTTTCTTCAGAGGGGATTAAGTGATGTAGCGTTGACTGAGGGATGTATTTTGGTTCTGTAGTTTGGCATACGATCAAACACACCTACAGCCACATTTAAACAACCAACCGTGACACTGCAGCTGCACACTTTATATTTGAAAGCGGTGCATTTGACAAAATCCCAGTTTTAAACAACCTCAGAGCATTTGTGTCTTTATAACACAAAGTGTTCACTGAGCCACAGTGAAAGTTCAGGTGAAAACAACAGATACAATTCCATAAGAAACCCAGAGTCACAGACCAAACTGACCAACAACTGTCAGCAAATCCTGACTTTATTATCAAGTTCTGATTGTTCCAACAATATATTTTTTTGTTTGTTTTTTGTTGAAACTTCAGCCGAATATCAACCATAAACAGATCGTCTTAAGATGCAGATCAAAACGGTAGAAAGGAACAGTGTTTCAGTGCTTTACGAGCACAAGCCATAGCATTTAAAAACATGGAAATCCAAATGTAACAACTATGCATCTCACCATCTGGAAAGTGTCTGATTAGCAGCAGCATCGTTTTTCAGCATGACCAAGATCCCCAAAAACACTGCCAATGCAGTGAAAACATACCTGGATAGAAAAACAGATGATAAAACACCATAAGTCACGGATCAGAGCCATGACCTCCACGTTATTGAAGCAGTGTGATATCTTCTCAACAGAGAACAGAACAAAAGGCAGCCAACATACAAAGAAGAGCTCTGAATGTTCTTCAAGAAGCCTGGAGAACTATTCCTGAAGACGACTTGAAAACTTACAAGAAATAGAGAGTTCAGGCTGTGCTGATGATCAAAAGTGTTTATACTAAATTTTGACGTACAAGCTTGCCAAAATTGTACAAACTCGGTTTTTACTTCATATACTGTATTTCCATTTATTCCATGCAGTACTGCAAATCCATCAGTTCTGACAAGATCTCCAACACCACTGGCTGAAATGCAGCTCAAAACCATACAGAGCCTCCACCTCCACATTACAAAAGGCCCTAGACTCTCCTGACTTCCTCCTTATGTAATGATAATTTGAACCAAAAATGTAACATTTGGATTCATCACTCCATGAGACCTGTTGCCCCTGATTTTCAGCGCAGTTGTTTTGCAATTTGACATACCTCAACCTTTTCTTCCCGTTTCCCTTCCTAAAGAATGACTTCTTGACAGCCAGCCTTCCAACAGTAGAAGGATCTGCTGAAGGTCCGGATGCATCTCTCAGGTTTTGTGTCAGGTATTTGCTGGATTTTTTTTCCATTTCTTCAGTACATGACTCTCAGATAGTGTTCATCTGCTGCAGATAGTTTTTAGGCCTGCCACTTCTTCTTCTGCTGTTTTCTTATCCATTTTCCTCAAACTTTTAAGGACACTCTGCACACCATGCCAAGAAGTTTTTGGCTAAGAGCTCACTAACAAGGAATCACACTGTTGGTGCAAAAATAATATTCTATCCCTGTGGTAAAAGTAGAATACATTTTTAAACAAGATCAGAACAGCTTACTGTACAAACACCAATGTTTAGATATTACAGTTATTGCAGGTGTTTCTGCAATAGAAGCAGAATAAGGTTCCTCTGGTGGAAGTGCCCCACAAATCCAGCCTTAAACCACTGGTGTAACCAAACAGTAATGATACACATGATGTATCATGGTTGATTTATTCAGATTAACTTTGAGTCCATTAACTGTATTTTCTTCACTGGATTGTTCTCAGCTGCAACTGAAAAAAAGAGGGAAATTGCAACAAAAAAACCCAAAACAAAACAAAAAAAACCCCCACAATGTAATGAAATGATGAACATTTCCAAAAGTCTGTATACTTTTGGGACTGCTCTACAAGATTAAGAAGAAAACACAACACTGCACCAACCTGAAGAAGCTGGCACAGATATTTCAGCAATTTCTCGCTTCATAAGCAGGTTTGTAATGATTAGTGGGATATCAAAAACAAAGAAACTAGCCTGGGAAGACTTATTCAACAAATTATGTATGAGTATTATTTGTTAGATAATGTATGGGCATTATACTCATCCTGTTCTTTATCAGTACTGTCAGAGAAATACAGCACTATGCTATGCATCTGACTTTATCACCTGTGACCAGATGTGTAGCAGTTTTTGTACCACAGCATACCATGAAGTGAAGTGAGGTCAAGTTTAGGCCCATTCCTGACATTATGAAACCATTGCTCTGATGGTGGAAAACTTTAATCAACAACTGAAGAACTGCAGATATCAAGGAGTATTTTAAGATGGTTATTTTGGATAAGTTGATGCCATATTAAAATTGTATACAGCTTAAATATCAAGATGATAAATTTGACCATTCAATTTGTTTAGCGAGCTCTCCTGCATGAAAAATGCTTACGTATATGAGCTATGCTCCATCAGCTCCTACAGCTGTGTGTGTGCCATGATGTGTCACTGTGGGATATTTTACTTGCTGTGAACTGATGTGATGTAATTTAATCCTTCAGTCTGTGATATGATAGCTATGATGTCAGGCTCTACCTCAAAGCTGAAAGCACCAAACCCCAAGTGATCAGTGATACATCTATACTGTACATGTGTGTTGTTTAGTGAGTGAGCTGAAAAGCCTGGGAACTGAAACTGGAGGCTGATAAAAACACACACATAAGCGCGCGCGCACACACACACACACACACACACACACACACACACACACACACACACACACACACACACACACACACAATGTCCACAAGATTAATACTGAATCGATTTACCTCAGCCTTCTGACAACAGAAACAACTTTTTTGCAATCTTAAATCACCAACTTTATGCTACTTTTAAGCCTTAACCAAAACAACAACAACAACACAACGGTCACACAAAGCCTTTACTCACCCTTAGTGAAATTTCGAGTTACGAGGTCAGAGACTCACCTCGGTCTTGTCTTTGGAGCGAAGAGCGCTCTTGCCATTGTTGGCTATGTCCCTGGACGGAACCACAGTTATCTGTTGTACTGGCATGCTGCTGTTTCCAGGCAACGCTCCAGAGTTACTCCCACAGCATTCCCAGTCCTGTCCTCCAATCTGAGTCCCTGCGTGGGATCTGCTCTCGTGTCCGCAAGCTCGTTCCTGAAATAAGAAGAGGCACTCCCGGATCGCACTTATTTATCGAGCCAATCCGGATCATCAAGAAGAGCGGAGATGAAACGGGATCAGGTCACCGTGGTAACAAGAAGATAGCAGGATGGTGGGGTGTGAGGTCGTCATGACGACTGGGAAACTACTCCACAGTGCCCACCACCTCCTCTTCCTCCCCTTTTTTCGCTTTCCTCCTGAGAGCGAGACAAGAGAGGAAGAGTTGAGATGGAGCTGAGCAGTAAACGAGGAGGCAGGGAAACTGTGTTGTTGTGACGCACGTGTGTGTGAGTGTGTGAGCGTATGTGTGTGTTCTTGTGTGTCTTTGCAAAAGGGGTGGAGCCAGGATTTTGTCGCTGTATAACAAGCATAAGGTCCACAAGGATTAGGGCTTAGACTAACCTCAATCTCCTCCTCAGACCAGTGGCGCTGCTAATAAGCTTACACAACTTGTGCACATGGACAGCACTCACTCATACACACACCTCATTCCTTCAGTCATGTTAGGCAATTAAACGAACATTAATATCTAACTCGCTATGAAAGGACAAATCTCCAGCCATATCAGTCTTCACTTCAAAGAGTGCGTTTGTGTGTGGGAGGGTTGTGTGTGTGGGGGTGGCAAGGATGTAATCCTATTTCACATGGTCTTGGGTCACGAGGATTATGATTGATATAACCAGAAAATGTGTGACTGAAAGTGATTACTGAAAAGCAGGGGCATCTTCACAGACATGCTCAGGTAGTATTAGAGAAACTAGAGCCAGGAGTTAAACTAGGAGCAACTGATGCTTTTAAAAAGTAGCTCAAACTACTTTGTGAGACAAAAAGTTACAAAATACGTGTGACACATTTAAAAAATAAACAAAGCACCCCAATATTCACAGGTTACACATAAACTAGGGCTGTGCGATATGACCAAAATCTCATATCCCGATATAAGAATTCTATCGTCCCGATAACGATATAAATCACAAAAATGTAACATTTTCTGTAAATTCTGTGAATCTCGGGCAGCTCGACTTGCGGGAAGTGTTTCCAGCTGCGCGTCATGTAGCTGGAGTCGAGTGTTTTAACCGATGCATGAAACTATACATTTTTAGACATAAGTTGTAACAGCCGCCGTTTTCTTTGTATTTATTACAAGGCGTGCTGCGGGGAAAAGCCTGCTCTAACGTTTGAGTCTAAGGTTTATTTTTTAGCACCTGGCGGCTCTTTTTTACTTCTCATCCGTAAATAATCTGCTCTTTCACGTGATTCAGTTTATTTTGAAAAGTCTCAACAGGATCTTGAGCTTTATTGTGAAAGGTTTATGTGGAAAATAAACAAGCGGACACGCGATGGTGTTACCATCGTTGTTGCTAACACAAGGCATAAAAACAGGTGCTTGTCCATCCATAGTGTGGTTATATAAAATATAAGAGAAAGAGAGAACTTTACGAAATTAATATAGCCACTACAGTGACCATCAAAATGGTGAAAAAATATTGCTGTAAATAGTTTATTTTGCGACATCATGAAACAAACGACAGCGTAAAATGAAACTATAGACGTTTTTATATCCTCATCCGATATATATCGTTATATCGAACAGCCCTAACATAAACCCTCAAAAGGAGGCCTAAACAAACAAAAAAATTCATCTGGGCTTTTGATGAGGACACATCACAACTCCTCACATTAAATTCCTGTTGTTAACAAATACGCTTTCATAGGATCTTCTTGGTTAAAGACTTAACCAGTTTTCTTAGATTATATTGTAAGGTGAAGACCCTGCAATATTATTAAGAATGAATGAATGAGTGAATTAGAAAAATGTTCATCTGTTGTCAGCATGTGCTCGTTTAAGGTGGACTGAGCCGAAGTGGAAAGCTGTAATCTGGTCTGATAAATCAAAGTCAGGAAATCATGGAACAGCCATTTCTGGGCTAGAAAGAGACACCATATAGCTTGTTTTTGGTGCACAGCTCATAAGCAATCATATGTGACTATATGGAGTACCATTAGTGTGCAGGGCACCACTGTGTTGCATCATCTCTTCTCCTCTGAGTGTTTGGGAGCTAAGGAGTCCAAATGGTTTTGCACTGTTGCAGCAGGATTTCAGCTGCTCAGGAGGTAAGAGCCTGCTTTGTTGTATTATTCATTTTGTAATGCTCCAAATGTTTTTTCAGTGGGTGACAGTTCTGGAATGCAGGCAGGCCAGTTTCAGAGATATTATGAAAGACAAGGCATGAAAAGAATCCCGAAGTGTAATAGGAGAAGAGATGAGGGTTAAGAGAAGCCTTTTGAAAGACTTATTTTGGGGCAAATAAAACTATATTTCATGAATTTTCTTGCAAGCTTTAAGTTTACTCCATGACTTTATGCAGAAAAACTAATGAAAGATAACTTGTTTACGTGATTATCTGTGTGAACACCTATATCAAAGCAGAGGTTTTTACAGTTTGCGGGTTTGGCCTATTCAGGTGTGTGTAAACACAATGCCACAATCTCCCCAGGAGTGGATGTCCAAGCAAATCCGAGCATTGCACAGTCAAACCATGCAATACTCAAAGAAATCTAAGAGCTACATCTCAGACTCTACAGACTCTAAGTATGGCTTGTTTGGAAAGGTTCACTCTCAGTAAAAAGAACATGGCAGCATGGCTTAGCTTAGCTTATCCTAGCAAAGCTGCATCTGAAGAAAACTGCAAGACTTCTGGAACAATGTACTTTATTCAGATGAAACCAAACCAAACTGGCCTAAAAACCAAACTCAGCATTTCAGCACCAACAGCTCACACCAGCTGTCGAGTAAGGTGGTGGAGAGATGATCATTTGGGTTTGTTTTCCACCCACAAAAGCTGGGTACCGGGCAGTCATTGAGTTGACCATGAACTCTTCTGAACACCAAAGTATTGTAGAGTCAAATACGAGGTCATCTCTGTGACAGGAATAAAGAGTACAATGATGCCAAACACAGCAGCAAATCTACAACAAAATGTCTATAAACGGAAACTAGCGGTGTTGCAGTGGCCCACTGAAAGTCCTGACCGCAAACTGACAGCACATAAACAAATGTCCACAAACCTCAATGCACTGAATTTTAGAGAAGAGTAGGTCAAAATCTCTCCACAAATTCAAGTTATATCAGCTCAAGCTGGCTTTACAACCTACTGAATCATGGGGTGTGACAAAGTGGCTAGGACTGAATTCATTTACCATTTGTCACTTGCATATATTGTTATTTTGTGTTCTGTTATGTTTTAGTCAATCATAATGCTTTAATGTAAACACAGCACATGTAACCTTGGCTCTGCATATTATCCCGGCTCTGTTTGTGGTAGCATTGGTTACATTCAGTACATCTGTGTTCCTAAAGCTAAATGTCACTTAATCATTAGTCGATTTGAATCTTTCATTTATGTAGTTTGGTTATATTTACCACTGTGTGTTCCTTTGTGCAGGTCCTATATGTGAAACAGGTATATGGGAAGATGCTGTTTTCCTATCACTTTCCATGCTGCTTATGTTATGCTACCTTCAAAGGATTGCACAGAGCTGTATAAAAACATATTTTTACACATGGATGCATGTGCGTGAAGGTATTTTGAAATAGCTGTAAAATTACGAGACACTCGCTTTTATAAGGATTTTAGTTTAACACAATATAGCTGCAATCAAGTATAATGTTACGTGCGTGTGTTGGTGGGTTATTTGTTTCTTAATGTGTGTATGCAAATTCACCTGTGCAGGGGCTTGGCTGTGATTGGTGGACCAAAGGAACAGCCTGATGTAACTGGTTCCTGCTGTGGACATGGACTATAAAAGGGCGACCGAACAGCTGCGGTGCGGGGGGTGTGGCAGACTTCCCGTGCACTTGCCTCAGGTCCAGACGGAGCGGCCGTAGCTATTTGGTTAAAAGGTCGGGCATGTGTGTGAAGTGCGGAGCAAATAGGGGTGAGCTGCCGATTATTTTGGGAAGCCTTCTTTTCTCCTGTGTTTTTAGACCAGGGAGGTCAGACTGTGTTATTTCTTTCTTTTCTTTTCCTTGAACAGGTCAGAGGGGAACCGAAGCCTAGGTTGAGTTTTGTTTGTTGTGTTGGCCTTAGCTCACCCCGAAATTATACACTCCCACTACCATTGTTGTGAATAAACTATTGTTAAAAGTCCGATGCTGTGACTGTGTCTGTTTGGGCGTGGGAAGTCACGGGACACCCCGCACCTGTTACGGTCATTTCGAGCCGGGTCGTAACATATAAGATATAAAATAAGATTTATTTTTAAATACATTGTTTTTGCATTGTTTCTAACCAAATACAGGGTTTTTAAGACTTGCAGAATCACTGCATGCCACCATTTTTTCAACAGAGTTAGTGTGGAGTTCACAAACTGCCTACATGGACGATAAAATTCAGAAGATTACAAATAGCAGCATTCAAGCTGCACATCTCAAGAGACATAGAAATAGTTCTATGTTTGGCTTTTTACAGATGATCAGCAAGCATTTATTCTCAAAAGAAGGTGTTTTTGTGTTTTGTTTTTTTAATTAAAGCATTCAAAACTATATCCTGTACTGTACATCCAAACTACATTGGGATGTACAGTACTTTATTTATTATTATTATTATTATAGGTTATAAGTTAAGTGGTTTGAATCTTTTAAAATCCTTCTTTTTTTAATGAACATGCTCTTGTGCTTTGGTTGAATTGAACTTAAACTTTCTGTCTCCAGTTTATTAGTTTCTCACTTCTCCAGACTGCAAGATTTCCTGTGTGGAATGATTTTCATGAGCAGTGACCCATAGTTTGACAAGCAGCAAGTGTCAGCATTCAGAAGCTTCTCAAAACCACTCCAGACACTTATTTGTGGATTTATTTTAAAGCACCATCTAAATTAACTTTAATTTTAAGAGATTAAAACTGAATGCACAAAGTCAACAGTTACATTTGCTTTGATTTTGATGACTATGACCCTGGGATACAATCTTAAAACCTCTATTTTCATTCTCCTGTTCTGCTTCTACCACCATCTTTGCTGTTCCAAAAGTACCCTAAAAGCTTTAAATTCAAGATTATTGCTCCTATAATATCTCTGCTCAAACTATCTGTTCTTATGCTTTTATTTCCTGATTCTTTTGCAGAACGCACATGAGCTGTACCACAAGAACATCGACTGCATGCTAAGAGCAGTGACAGCCTTGGTTTTAAAGAAGTGGTGGTCAAAGAAATGCCCTAGATAAGCCCACCCACATCCTTTTTACTGACACATACATACTAAAATAAACATCACCACAAAAACATATAATGGCAATGGTAATCAGAATTAATACTTTTTTGTGGTTCCACATTTTCCAAACACTATTCCTTTATCAGTTACAGTCTGCAAAGCTTCAGTTTGTCAGTGTACATTTAAAAGAATACAAGCATGTGTTTACTGGATGCTCGCACTGAAGTTGGGCATGGTTTCAGCATACAATTTTACCACATCACAAGCCTTGAGAAAAAACATTTTCTTCCACAGAGAGGTTCAGTTACTGAGGAAACACAAAGCTCTTCATCTCACTGTTTAAGACCCAAACCCAGGAAAAGCAACATGCTTGAAAACAAAATGCATGCTTTTGGAGTTAGAACTTTCTGTGTAAAACACACAGAGACACAGACACACACATTCAGGGGAGGCTCAGGGCACCATTAATAATTACGGTTAATATGATCTCACTTAAACTTGAGAGGGGACGTGTAAGTCAGCTCTTCACAGCTCTTGCAAGTGCATGACACAGAGAGAGAGAAAGAGAGAGAGAGTGTGTGAGAGAGGACATAAAGTGTATGTGTGTGTGTGTGTGTTGTGTAATGCAGCTGCTGCGTGATGATCAACATCCACAAGCTTCTTTACTTCGCTAAGTAAGTGTTTCTCCCTCATTTTCAATTGCTGTGTCATATGATGTTGGATGATCTCACTGATGAAACTATCACTGTACAGCTGTGGGAGCAGGCGTAAATAGATGGCCTCTTCATTAGCTGAGCTGGAGATGCTGACCATCATGTTTTCTCTCCTGGTTTTTGCCCTCTTCACACTTGGAGGGATGCTCAATGAGGAATGTGGACAGTCAAATGGTACAACTAAGACACACACACACACACACACATACACAAATGTCTGGACTGTGACTTAGCGTCTGCACTCACACTTAGGTAAAATAGCAAAATATTAGAGCACCAAAGTACTTCAAAAATGATTACACATTTCAAATAATAATAATATATAAATACATATATACATTCATACATATAGGAAATTTTTGTCATCAACTTAGTGAAGTTTGTCAACTCTGCAAGCATTAAGCACGTGTGGCACACATGTTTAATGAGATTTGGATTTCCACATAACTGAGACAGTTATTTCCACATAACTGAACTTTCTGTATCTTCCTCCTGTTAGGAGAAACCCGTCTAATTATGAACCTCAGCTTTGAAGCGTTATCTTTAACCTTATTTTCACACAATAAGGTTCTCTTTGTATTTCATTTGTACTTCCTTTGACTGGAATTGCTGCTTTGTTTTATATATTTTATGTTTTAGTGATATTAAATTATTATTATATTAAATGTATTATATTTTTTTTCCATTGGTTCATTTATACTTCCACTTGGAGAATGCTTCAGATAAAAAAAACTACCACTAGATCACAAGGCAAACTGTCCAGGCAGGATATAAGATTCTTATATATCTATTTACGATCTACTATCATGAGTGAACCCCACACAATTTCTATCAAATGTATAAATCATATTTTATAGATTTATATACATATACATATACATACATTATTACATTTAATTCTAAGATTCGATTATGATAGGTCCATTTTTTTAAACATTTATATTTAATAGCCTACAACATGAAAGATGGTCAAATTATTTTGTTTGGCATCACATTAATTATTAAATGTTATTAATAAATCATTATTATTTTATGTGACCAGATCTGTGATAAAGTATTGCATTTTGAGGTGAAAAACCAAAGCAATTAACTTTCTGTTTCCATTTTCTGCAGCGACTAACACAAACCCACAAAACGATGTGCTGACTGTCTGACTTTGATGAGGGTTATGATTCAGATACAGAAGATTCACAGGGGAAAAGCAGCCCTCTGAGAATGTGACAGTCAAAGCCCCCTCCTGTGTGAACCTGTTGGTTACCAGACAAAAAGTTGAACTGATAACCTCTGAACATAAGTGCATGTGTACTTTGTTAAAGGATCTTGCATTAATAGCCTCCAGGATGAGCCATAGGGGAGTGGCCTACACTACACATTGTAAAAGAAAAAAAAAAGGACTGAACAAAGAAACGCCTGCTTTAACAAACAGTGTCAAGTCAGTATCTCGTGCCTGCTTTCTTTGTGAGAGTGTGAAGACAGAAGGATTTTATCTAACCTAGATCTGAAATCAGCTGCTTCTACCAGTAAGTTTTAAAAGCTTAACCATACCTGCTCTTCTTCTTATTCACTCTTTTCTTGTACCTCCTCTTTGAGTTGCTCAAGGATGTTTTCTTCTACCCACTGACGGTTACCTTTGATACTGGAAGGCAGTTGAAAAATCTAGGTCAAAAACAAAAGGTGTGTTTGGCAGGTTGTGAGCGAGCCATCTGATCACTCTATTGAAATGAGAAGTATGAATCACTTGTGCCAAGGCTCAAAGGCTATCGCTAGTGTGAATGCCTACATTTACAGAGAGAAAAATGTAGGAATCACAGGCCATCTGTGGTCGGCTACACTGATTCATTCAGCCTGTCTATGACAACATAAAAATGCTCTCTCTGTTATTCAGCACCAGCTCTTGTTTGACAGCCGTGTTTTCATAAACATGTAAATCTATAACTATTTTGCTTACCTGACACGTGATGGCTAAAGAGTTAAAACAAAAAGAATATAATAAAGGATGTTTGATTCTGAAACTCTGCTGAAGATTAAAAATGTATTCACTGATGTTAAGTTCACAGAAAGTCCCTGAAACTTCAGTGACTGTACTTTTTTCTTTGATTTTTCACACTGACTGTTTTATTCATGGGAGCCCGGCCTGGAGTTTCAGCCTGCCACTCATACTGCG
Organism: Simochromis diagramma; assembly: GCF_900408965.1. NCBI lineage: Eukaryota > Metazoa > Chordata > Actinopteri > Cichliformes > Cichlidae > Simochromis > Simochromis diagramma. The sequence continues at coordinate 2,824,596 of NW_024386792.1, read as the reverse complement.
ATACCACTGTACATTTCTTAACTTTCTAAACCCAGCAGGTGATACTGCTGAGGTTGTGTGAATTCTCACATTTCAAGCTGAATATAAAGCAGAGAAGTCTCAAATGTAATGCCAATTCCAAGTTTATACAGCCCTCTGGTGGCAGTGCATGCAGAATATGGAGTGCCAGGACTGCCATAATGAATTAATTAAATACACCATTAAATAATTAATTAAATGTGGCAATAATTAATTAAAATTGGAATTAATTAATTAAATAAATAGTTATGACACATGTAATTAATTAATTATTGACACATCTAATTAATTATTTATGTATTTCACATTTTAATTAATTATTGACACATTTAATTAATTATTTAATGATATATTTATTTATTTCATTTTGGAAGTCCTGGCACCTGGCTCTCATCATGAAATAATTTTATCTGTCAGCCTCACCCATCAAACTCAGGGGGCGGGGTTAACACTGCCCATGCGGCTTCTCTAACATTTGATTGGTTGCCGTGCAAAGTAAGTCAAAACAGGTCGATCCTAGATAATCCAATGCTTGTGTAGACTTGGGGCAGCCAGGTATCCCAGAATGCAGATCAAATCACAGGCAGCAATGGTGGTGGTGTAGTTTTAAAATACCCCATTTTTCTGTCACCAGCTACACTTTTAAAAGTGTTTTAGCCGCGACGTATGTCTGGTCAGGTTGTCAACATAGAACATGTTTGCAAAAGTGCTCAGATGTTTTCAGAGATTTCACTAGCTCTGCTAACAGTCAGCATGCAGAGTGCACCCAGGGGGTTACGTTAACCGGTTTGTTTACATATTCCACTCTCCGTGTTCCACATGTTGCATTCGCAGATTCTCATTTTCACCGAACGATCGTCTCTTTCCGCCTGGTCTTGTGTCTCTGTGCTTCTGTAACATAAAGAACGAGCTGACATTTTTCTCACGAAACCAGCGATCAGCTCAACAGACCCTCAGTTTACCTGCATGCATCCTCCTCCTCATCTGTCAGCTGTTTAACACCTGCTGCTAATTCAAGAAACACGCCTACGTTACCTGGTGATAGTCACAGTTTAACCGGGCAGCCGGTGCTCGATATAAAGCAATGTCAGCGCATTTTTCTGCACAAGATAAGTAAATATAGTGTTTTCCCCGAGCGCAGAGCTGCTGGAGCTTGTTTCCTTACAGAGCACTTTATAGGCGAAGCAGCTTCATCAGCGGCTGATGTCCAATCACCGGCACACAGCTTTGAAACCTCAGCTGAGTTTTAGCTCTCAGTGGTTAAACGCTGGACTTCATTCACTCAGGTTCTGTCTGTCGGGTCACGTTTACTTCGCTGTTTTATTTACAACTGAGCAAATCGGTTTGGCTGAGGTTAAAGTTACGTTTCATAACTGCATAGTTTCACAGACGTTTAATGGTTCACTGGCACATGTGTTAGACTGAACTATCATCTAAATATCATCTGTTTTTTAATAGTTATTCAACTGTATTCTAAGCACCAGCTGTCTGTTAGAATGTGATTTTTTTTTCTCTCTCTGTTGGCAGAGGTATAAAAATGTGCAGGAAAATCTGATGTGCATGGCAAACTTCACCGACGATATTTAGGGAGGAATAAACACACATCAAACATAAATGAACCATTTGCCTGTCTCCATAATTGAGAGCATTTTCTCTTCTTATGTCAACACTCTCTCTCTCTCTTTTTTTTTTTTTTTTTTTTTTGCTTTTTCTGTCATGTTATGTTTACCTGTCAAAGGCTTGTTACAAACTATGAAACACATGGTGCAGACTTCTGGATGTTAGAAGAAAACTAATACTGCTCATGAAGGAGACTAAAGGCAGGAAGGTGTCCTTTAAAACTAAACATGTTAATAGGACCTCCCTATTTATATCATAGTTTATGATATAGCACATGTATTTCAGTAATAGCCTGCTGATTTCAGGTGAACAGTCGCAGCTCACGTAGGCGTTATCTGTGATACTCCTTAACTATAATTTATCCAAGTTAACTCAGTACCATTCAGACAGTTCTTTTGCAATGAAAAACATAAACACCCATGCTGGTGTAGGTTTCCTCAGTGCCAGCTGTTAACATTATAGCTGCTTATGCAGTAACCATGGTAACCACGGACTGAGCGGCTGGATCGACGGAGGTCAGACAACAATTTTACATGTATGATCTTAAAACAGGACACAGCCACTATACGTGCTGGCCTCATATCAAATGTGAAGGCAGACTGAGTCTATGTTTGACGTTTTTTATATCTAATCTTCCTTTTCAAACATTTAAACAGCAGCGAGTCTGCAGCTGAGGGAATACAAACTCAAATTGTCGGAACAGGTTTGCTCGTTTCTTGGATTCATTTGGTGATTTATTAAATGTATAACTGTTATTCTAATCTGATGCTGAGTCTCTTACACTTTTCTTTATGCTGTATATTTTCACGTCTCTGGAATAGTTGGCAGTTAGATAGTCAGCTGGGAAACTTTGTGTTAACTCATGGAGCTGAGGATATCGTGGATATCGTGGATATGCTGACCTCGCTGCGTGGTGTACAGGGCCGTTTACCCTCATGATTAATATTCGCAATAAAAATATTAGCCGAACATCATGAAGTCTGTATGTGTTTCATAGTGTCGAACAACCTTTGTACAGTTAAAGCCAGCAGTTACTACATGACAGAAACACCAACGTTATCTCTTTTATGCGTCTATACACAGGTCACACTGATTACTGAACAAAAACCCAAAGATCAGATGTTAAACAGATTTATTTGCTCTCTCTCCTCCTTAAACATGTTTTTAATGTTAGTTATAATTCAGAATTGGCGACTGAAACACGTAGGACACATAAGAACATCAGGAAATAAAACACTGATAAATATAACCTCAGTAAAAGAAGTCAGCGGGGGTCACTACAGCTGTGTACCGGGGCCTGCGCTTTGTCGGTGGGATTGCTTGCGAGGCGAGCGGGTCTATCCCACGCTTTGCCGTGAGACTGGGCAGACATCTCCGAAATCATCGAAGCACTTTTGCAAAGAGGCTGTATCTTGACAAACCGACCAGACACATGAAGATTAAACCACTACATTCTCGGCTAAAAAAATATTAAAACGGTATTTGGTGACACACAAACAGGGTTTTTCAAAGTTCAGTTCTGTTAGCTTCCACATGCCGGTTGTTGTGTGCTAGAAACAATGGCCACCAGGCCAAAGCAATGGTTTTGACTCGATCAGCGTTAACCCCGCCCCCTGAGTTTGATGGGTGAGGCTGACAGATAAAATTATTTCATGATGAGAGCCAGGCGCCATGACTGCCAAAATGAAATAAATAAATATATCATTAAATAATTAATTAAATGTGTCAATAATTAATTAAATGTGTCAATAATTAATTAAAATGTGAAATACATAAATAATTAATTAAATGTGTCAATAATTTATTAATTAAATGTGTCAATAATTAATTAAAATGTGAAATACATAAATAATTAATTAAATGTGTCAATAATTAATTAATTACATGTGTCATAACTATTTATTTAATTAATTAATTCCAATTTTAATTAATTATTTAATGGTGTATTTAATTAATGCATTATGGCAGTCCTGGCACTCCATACCTCATAAGGTACATGTTAGTATTCATTTTGCGGTACAGTGCCGCTTTAATTCAACCTGATATTGATTGATGATTTGTTCATACTGACACAATAGCATCACACAGCTGATAGTTGTCGGTTGCACATACTGATCTTCCGTTCAACCACATTCTATCGGATTCAGGTCTGGTGACTGTGGAGGCCACCTGAGTATAATGCACTCATTGTCATTTTCAAGAAAGCAGTTTGAGATGATTTGACCTTTGTGACATGGTGTGTTATCATGCTGAAAGCAGCCACCAGAAGATAGGTCCACTGTCATCATAAAAGAGTGGACATGGTCAGCAAAAATACTCAGGGAGACTGTGGCATTTAAAAACATGCTCAGTTGGTACTAATGGGGCTAAAGCATGCCAAATAAACATTTCCCACCACCAGCAGCCTAAACAGTTGATACAAGGCAAAATGGATCCATGTTTTCACACCACACCAAACTGTGACCCAAATGTTGCAGCTAAAATTGATATCCATCAGATCAGCAACATTTTTACAACGTTCTATTGTCACATTTTGGTGAGCCCGTGTGAAATATAGCCTCCTGTTCTTAGAGGACAGAAGTGGCAGAAGTCTGCTGCTGTAGCGCATCTCTTTCAAAGTTCTCACCATTCTCTGTGAACCGTAGAGATGGTTGTGTGGGAAAATCCTAGCATTTAAGCAGTTTCTGAAATACTCAGACCCCCATTTGACAACATAACACATTTGAAAAGATTAAAACCGCCTTTCTTTCTCATTCTGATGCTCACTTTGAACTTCAGCAGGTCATCTTTACCATTTCTACATTCCTAAATCCACTGAGTTGCTGCCATCTAACTGGCTGACTAGAAATTTTCTATAACAAGCAGTTGAACAGGTATACCCAGCATAGTGGTTGGTGACTGTATAATTAGAAGCAAGAAGTTTAGTGAGCTAGATTCAAGATTGTTTGTTTGTCACGTGCATGGTTATACAGGTATAACACGCACTGAAATGTGACCTGATACGCTCCTCGACTGTGCAAAGAAATAAAAAAAAGAGATCCTTTCTATGAGTAGTCTGCATGTTCCAGCTTTGCCAGTGTGGGTTTAGTAATTCCAGCTTTAGGCGTGGAAATGAGCCTGTGTGGTAGCTCTGTCTGTGCCTGAGCATAAAATTATACAGTGAAGCTACACTGTGGCAAAGAGTAATTTCTTCATTTCTCTGTATAAATGTGTCCTGTTTTGTGTTGTATAGTTGTGTAGATGGAACTGCCATTCACTGGCTTTGAGCTGACCTTCATCATCGTTGCCTTCATCATCTTCACTCTCTTCAGTTTGGCTTCAGTCTGTTTTCAACCACAGGCAGCCCGGCCAGGTACACATTTAGCCTCTGATATCACCACAGAAACCAACGTCAGCCTCTCTAACGCCGATTATCTATGCTCTATCTCAGAAAAAGATGTCTATGAAGTGAAGAAACTGCAGCCGTGTAACAGGAAGCAGAGAGTGATCATCAAAGAAGCTGGACAGAACACATAAAGCAAACATTATAAACCCCAGCTGAGTGAAAGCAAAACTGAAAACACCGCTTACTGTTCTTTTTTTTGTTTTTTGTATTAGTGTTGACGCAATGCCCATTACAGTAGGTTCCCACAATAAAGATAAGGTGGCAATAAACTTGTACCTTATTAATTATACAGCTTCGTGAGTTATGAGTATTGTTATAAGGCTGAAGGTAATCATTTAGAAGTGTAAAACAAATTGCTAACAGCATAACGTGATCTCAGCGTATTTGTTTAGGTATCTGGAGAGGACGATTAGCTAAACCTGTAGAGCAAAGATCCTGTTTGTACAGTTTATCCCTGTAACACCACATCTTTTCTTTCCTCTATGATAATTTGCTCTTTAGCTCCATCTACAGTTTTAAAAAAGCATCAGCTGAATTCTGAACTGAGGCCACAGAAAAATAGGTAGAGTTAAATGCCGTGGAGCTGAAGAACCAGACAGAGCCGAACACTGATGCACAGATCTCTGACAAGCCGTGATGTCTGAGTTAGGATTTAACAAACCAAGTGACTTTTGGCCCCTGCAGCCCTCGTGGGGTGACATCCCAGGGGGTTAGAGGCTGCTCCCTGTGGAGAATGCCCCTCGACCATTAAGCCCTCCGTCACTCCTCTGCAGTCAGCCGTCTAGCTGTTGACATGAAGCGGAGGAGGAGCTCCAGAATAAAGCAACTGAGGAAGATTTTTTTTTTTAAGCCAGCGTCTTTGGTGTGTAATGATGATCCTGTCTGTGTGTGTGTGTGTGTGTGTGTGTGTGCGCGTGTGTGTGTGTGTGTGTGTGTGTGTGTGTGTGTGTGTGTGTGTGTGTGTGTGTGTACTCCTGTTCATGTGTATATGCAGCCATTGAGGTTAGTATTGGGCTGTTGAAGAGATAAAGGGTCTTCAGGGTAATTAAGCTCTGGCTGGATGGCTACAGCCCTCATTAACACTGACGATATTGTGGCATGACAACAGACCCACTATCACTCTAATGATGATCAATGAACTCAACAGGCCACAATCCACACTGCTGAGTCCTTGCCCTTGTGCACACAGACACAAGGGCAAGGACACACCCCTACAAATTCAGACATCACGGCACATTTCAACTATGGCCACTCGTTTCATCACCTACACTCTGCTCCTGAATGAGAAACAGAACAACCCACACAAGCTCCGGCCATCACGTCAGCTCTTTGATTCATAAGATCTTAGACTATGGAAACATCTCACATGCAAACCATCCTATAAAGAGAGGGGTGATCATTCTTTAAAAGAAACAAACATAAACTCTTCCATATAAAGCACAAGGAGGTCATAATTATATGCAATCTTTGGACTATTTGTGAAATCGTGGTCTTATAATGCCAATATTTTTATTTTTTATTTTATTTTCAGCCCAACAGTATTTGCAACAAGGCTTATAACAACCTATATGCCTATATTAGCCTTCATTATTTTCTCATGTAATCCATTCTGTATCAAATCACCCAGAAATTTCCCAGAAATTCAGAACTCATTCACATTGTCTTTCTTGAACAACCAGCAGTGTGTACAATGGAAATGTGTTCAGCTTTCTATCATGACATGTAGCCCAACTGCTAAATATTTACATCTGAGAACCTACGATGAAAAATATTTATAATTAAATATTTCCGTTATACCAACTGGTTCTGGTATCTTTGTTTTTAGCAAAATAAATCCTTGATAAATCATAATACTGTGTTATATTGGTCATGAAATATTTCAATATCACCATTGAGCAGTCCCGCTGCTCATGATTTTTTAATATAACTGTGTTCTAATGTAAAAGGCAGTTGTGTATGAATAGTAATGTGAAATCTGGTAATAAAGATGGAAAGTGTATTGGGTTTATTTTGTTCTATCTCTAATGCAAATTAAAAACTGTGGCACAGAGAATCACCAGATCCTCAACCATCATCAAATCTACAGCTGTACTGCCACATCAGCTAAACATCAGTATCGACCTATGTGATTGATATCAAGTATAAAAAAGTGGGTGTTGATTTGCCACATTAACTGTGCGCTAGATAAATGTTTGAAAATAGTGTGTTAAGGAACTAAGAGGATGACCTGTCTTTTGTTTATGCCTCCAGCGAAGTTGAAAAGACTTTCAAGAACGGTGATCTGGAAGCTCAATGGGGAAAAAACCTCACTAAAAAGTTCTACTGGTCACCCATCTACAGCATGTACCTTATATTACCATTTCAGTGTTTTAATGATATGTGCTAATGATCACCCAAGTCTAAAAGTTACAGGGGCATTTTATGGAGCACTGTTCTTCCGAGCAAGTTTTGTCAGAGATAAAGAAAGCTCCTTATCTGCTGATCCCGGTCAGGAGATGATGACAGAGGAAAAGAAGAAAGTGAAACTTTAAGAGGAGGGGAGGAGACGCTGTAAAGTCAGTACAGCTGCTGGGAAAACCAGGACTGCTGTTAACACTCGTAATAACAGCAGCCCTGCAGTCAAACTGTTTTCTGAGCTGCACACTAATTCAGAGCACACTGCCTGCTGAGTTCAGGCACATATTGGACTAAAATGTGAGCACGCTAAGCAACGGGATTAATAACGGGGCTGGTACTTGGGAATGTTTCAAATAAATGGTCACACATAAGGCTGCAAATAATTTGCTACCAGCTATTTTTCCTCATTCAGTCACATCATGGTTCTGAAATGTCAAAAAAAAATCTTTTAATGTTTACTGCTATGCTGGACAAACTGCCCAAACTCAGACTTTTGAGTTTTACAATTTCAGTAGTCTGTCTAATTTAATTTTTTGAGACTTTTTGCTTGAAAAATACTGACAAAAAAGTATTTAATCAGCTAATAAAATTCTTGCTCTAATCCAAAAAGAGGCTGATGTTTTAGCGCAGATACAAATAGCAAGACTGCATTTTGGTTACTTTAAATCCACTTTCCAAATGGTTTCCATCACACACATGAACACATAAAGCACACATCCTGATGCTGTTTTAGCAAAGCAGAAAGAAACAATTTAGATAAATGCTCATCCTTCTCAGTCATTTCCACAGCAAAAGTGGATTTGCAGCTGTTCTGTTTTCTATCTATGTCAACTCATTATCTTCACATGTTATCTTGGGCTTTCTTGGGGATTTTGTTGTTTGTTAAACACTTTATACAATGCAAAAATGCATTGCACTGTTTAAGTAACCAAAGATGGCTCTCACGCCACAAAAGAACAAGCTTCACCTGCAGCCCTGCCAGGGTACTGCAGCAGTGTGAGAGCTCGCCCAGTCTGTGTGTGCCTCTCTCACGGGGGGGTGTTCAAGCAGGCTGGGTAATCCTCGTAAACACGAATAATCCCTTTTATAAGGGCAAATTATTACAACATGCTCTGCAGCGAAGACCTGGTGGGAGAATCTGGTATGAATCTTACTCTCTTACTCCAAAGGGCAGGTAGACAGAAAGTGAGGAACACAGAGAGGCAGAGGTCTGGCAGGAGTTAGCGGGCACTGGATACCAGGTGGCTGTGAATGACAATTGAGACCAACTAAGCATATTCAAATTGGGAAAATAAAAGTTTTTTAAATGACAAAGGCAGCTGATATGCAAAGTGCAGCTCACCACAGAAACAAACTACATACCTCAGCAGAGTGTTTGCAGCAGGATGAATGTGTGTGTGTATGTTTGTGTGTTGTTGGGGAAGAATCTCTGTCATTTCAAGGAGCATTTTTGCAAACATCATAAAGCAATAAAAGGCAACATTTCAAAATGCGACACCGACAAACAACACTAAAAAACACAAAGACCCTGGATTTATTCTTGAGAGCTGAAGGAGCTGACGGCCCAGGTGCTCGTTCAGAGACTCTCTGACTGTTTCAAGCCCTGCGGTCCATTAGTGTCCTGCTGCTCCTCTAATCCTCATTCACATGTAACGGCTGACATTTCATCTTAATGTGTTTATTCATTAGCTGGGTGCTGAATGGAGAGACTCAGTCCACAGAGACGGCCGTCAGCAGACACACTAATGAGTCCCCCCCCATGCGCAGCCAGTGACTGCAGAGCTAATGCCAAGTGAAGTGGGTTACCTGCTGCAGGAAACCCCAACGATGGGCTACCCGGATACCCACGCAGGGCTGGATATTTCTTGGAATGTGGCATAATAAAAACAGCGCTTATACAATACAGACTCTTTTTTACCAAAACCAAACAAAAGAAGCAAAGCCGAGAGAAATGCTGCTATTGTAAATGAAAAACCTGTCAGCACCACTCTTTGGGCTTTTAAATGTGCAAAGTTCTGCTTTATTTGATTTATGTATTCATTTTTAATTTCACCGTGGATCCATTGTAAAAAATATATTATTTAATGATTATTTAATCATTTTTGGCATAATAATAATAATGTATTTTATCAGTGGGAAAAGCTGTGATGCAGTTAAAAATCCAGACTTTATCCCTTCCCGCTCTAAAAATCCTTGCTGAGGTTCTGCTGCTCCCTCTCATCGGATGACGCCAGAAAAATAAGAATAACTAAACAATCTTTATATAAGTTAGCCACAGAATGCTTTGTTTACTTCTCTGGTTATCCTTGTGCTATAAGATATTTATCAAGTTCACCTGGATATTGTGGGGTTTTTTTTTAACTGTAATGGTTTATCCATGTGATGAGAGAAACAACCAACTAAAAGCCAACATTACAGAGGCAAGCCTTCATGCTGTCACTCAGAGACAGTACAAGATCTACACAGACAGTTAAGACGTCTTTGGCCATCATTAGTCTGCCGTCCCCTAGATTTCATTCAGAGGACCGCTGCCCCCCAAAATGCTGGATGCAAACTGCCCCCACCACCTCAACACCCAAAAGCTCCAGATGTATATATGTGTGTGTGTGTGTGTGTGTGTGTGTGTGTGTGTGTGTCTTCATCTGTTGGGGGGCAGGAGAGAGCCAGGCGGGATCTGGTTCTTGGAGGACCTGCTATTTCCAGTCACAGCTTCTTAAATCTTTGCTCTAATGTTACAGGTGATAAATCTTCCCTGCCTGCTCACTCCGCTCTCTTTGAAAATATCAGCCACTTGCGCACACAAAATACAGCATGCAGCATAAGAGTGTGTGTTCAAGGGGCAGTTCAGGGTGCACGGAGGGGGCTTCCTGTCATTTGAATTACCCCTCTACATGTGGGGTCAATATGTGCCGAAATGTGTGTTTGTGTGTGTGTGTTTGAGGGAAAGAGAGTTTGTGTGTGTATGGGGGGGGGGCTGTTGTGGGAACTACCCACCCAGTCCCCCTCCCTCTAAAAAAGGCTGTATAAAGGAGGAAGGGGGAGAAGCACCTTTGTCACTTCGCTCTCAGACACAGAGACAATCACTCTGGACACACACATTCCTTCAGGGACATAGCGATTATCCTCAGAAGAGATCTACTTGTTCGTACTGGATTCTCCCAGAGGAGGATTTCCTGACTGAAAAGAGAAGAGGGGCAAATCTGAAAGACACTCAGCATCTCCAGTCCAGTCCGGATTTGAGCTACAGGGACTCTCCGGAATTATTTGTGAAAATTATCATAAGTTTCAGCTCCTGAAACCAGCTGCCACCTAACTATGAGGATATTCAACCTGCTCTACCTTCTCATGCTGCTCGCAGTCATGGCAGCATCGGTCTCCTCTGCCAAGCCAGGTAAGCATCCTCAGACTTCACCACCCAGAGGTGTCCATTTAAAGGGGGACGCCTATAAATCTGAACGTTAACGTTAGTAATGTCTGCTAGGTACAATAAAACTTTTTTTTTTTTTTTTTTTAAAGAAAGAAAAAGAAAAATAAATACATAAATAAAGCTTTACAACCAGTTACATGGACCAAAACATAGTCCCGGTTAGCAGCGTTCTGAATCACTGCGCACTGACCCTTAAACTCGCATCCATAGCAACAAGCTTGGACTATGTTAGCTATAGTTAACTGTCACTAATAAAACAGATTAGCTTAACCCTATGAGTTAAACAGACTTAAAACTTTTAATAGAAAAGTTTAGTTTATTTTTCTGTTTTAACCTAAGCAATGTTAAAAGTGCGCGAGATAATTTGACGGCCAATTATTGACGGGATGTTGGACGTTACTTCTTTATAACAGTGGTGATGCATTCACTGCTTGTTGTGAAAATTGTTGTGAAAAAGTTAAATAGTCAATATTTACAGTTATTATCTCAAAGATTTTCACCCGGTAACTTGAAATTATTTTTCTCAGTTTTGAGTTATTAGGTCAAACTTTTTTTTTTTGACTATTTGGAAATAAATAAATGAAACTTTTAGTGGTGGAATCAAGCTTCCTCAGCTCAAAGGCTCCAGTCTCATAAACAAATTACAGCTGAGTGACACTGATAATTAAGTGTCGATTTTTATTGATTTCGCATAATGCAGGAAAAGCACTTTTTAAAGCCTCCTTTTAGCCTGACCACAAATAAGTACCCCCATCTGTAATAAGGAAAAAAACGTTTCAGTGGTCCTGCCTCGTAGCAGGTGCGCTTTCCCCCGCAAATTCTCGACTTCTTTTGCGGTTATCTTTGCGCAGATGCAAAAAAAAGAAAAGAAAAGAAAAGAAAAAACAGGGGGGGGGGGGCTGCTGTTAAAGGGGGAGGTTTTGTGCCTCGGGTCGTCATATAGGTTCATGTGCTGATGGTGAGGACACGATGATGAGAGGATAAAAGGAGGAGTGGAGGACAGCGGAGCGCCGCCGGGGTATCCGCAAAGCGGACCGGTGGGCCCTTTGTCCCGGCTGGAAGGCGCTCCGGAGCGCTTTTGTTAATTACAGTGTTAAAACTTCATGCAAATACCCGCGCTTTATTTACATGACATGGAGTAGCAGTGGCAAGTATAAAGCAGGCTACCTTCAGGGTGGGGTGGGGGGCAGCTTCTTTCAGAGGTACAGGCAGAGGGGGTGGGAGGGGAGTCATAAAGTCATCTGGCGGTTTATCTCTTCCTGGGCTTGGCTGGCAGTCTGGATTTATTAGGGACGTATAAAAATAATCACGTGTTAGGTGAGTGTGTCCCAGCTGTTTGTAAATGGGTTGCAATAAAGAAAAGAAACTCTTAAAGTGGTCAGGAGAGGTTATAGAGTTGCAGAAGGTTCAAAATTATATATGCCAGGCATCCACCTGCAGACCGCATGAATGAGCAGCTTTTTGCCTGATAGCAGTCTAATTTAATTAAATATCTGTTTACATCTACAATCAAACCATCTCTTTTACTTCAGATTTCTTGAACCTGAGGAAAAAATACCACAGACACCACTGCCCACACAGACGCTGCCTGCCTCTGCACTCCAGAGTACCCTTCCCTTGAGGTAAGAGACATTCACTCATGCATGTGTTCATATATAGCAGGAGGTTATGAGCCGAGCCTAACAAAAACAGGCTACGTGGCCGGCAGGTTGGCAGTCAGGAAAAGCGTGTGTGTGATTAGTATTTACGAAGAACAGAAGACATAAATCTCACAAACTGAACTGGGAGGAGGTGAAAGAGGGGACTCAAGGTGACTTTATGTCTAAATGCTGTTTTTATCCATTACAGGTCAGAAGAACTGCAATGGGGAAGACTCGAGGAGAGAAATGTGAATATGGACCGCAGTTTGTGGCAGAAACATCACGGCTGGAGCCCATGAAAGAAGGGGAGATATGGGACTCCACAAAGATGCCACCCACAGACTTTAATGTACATGTATCTGCTTCTGCAGCAAGAATCTGAATATTCATTAAACCATGAAAAGCTACAACAGCTGGGCGACCACAGAGCTGGGTGACCACAGAGCTGGGTGACCACAGAGCTGGGCTCGGCCAGTTTTGAGCTCCTTACAAATGATAAAACGGGGAAAATAGGATGAGAGCGTTTAATCAATATCATCAAGTATATTCAATAATCGATTTAAAAAGCTGCGGACCAAAGAGCTGTAAATACCCCTAGTATAGCTACAAATTGTTTATATTGTATGCACTTCAGATGTTTATTGAATGACTTTGTAATAAAAACAAAACAAAAAAGAAAACTGTTTTGTGTTTGTGGTAAAGATGCAATGCACTACATCCAGATTACACTAACTCTTGACAAAACAGGTTTTAGAAAAGAAAATTGTCCGATCTCTCTCTCTATATCTATCTATCTCAATGTTAAATGCCCCGGATCAAACGGGGGATCCTGCTACCTGAAGGCCTCCTATTAAATCTGCACTCTCATCTGAAGCCACACGGGAAAGCCCTTGTAAATATTGCGCTCCCTGTGGAGTTACGGATGCCGGAGCATAAAGGACACACAATGGGGAACAAACACCAAGGCTTCAAATGACAATCTCCACATTTCATTAGTGTGGAGTCCCATGACTGTTGGGAGTTTTAAGCGAAGAGGGAGAAGGCATTTACTCCAGCTGATGTTGACACTGCTGTGTTTCTATTGTTTCGTGCTCTTGCACCACATCACACAAGATAAACACTCGCCGACAAAAACAAAGCAGTTGCCACATACTTGGATACCGTCTCAACTCTCGCAGTGAAAAGGCTTTAAAAATCACAAGAATATTAAAGATTTATTGAAATCTGATCACAAACGATTCCAGTGACTGAACAAAGAAACACACTCCCCAAATAAACCACCGTCACACACATTTTTAGATACATAAAAAGCACTTACACGTTTTACAGCATGGTTTAACCGCTCTCGTTTAGTTTGATCCTGATAAGTGATAACTTCTCCCTGCTCGGTGAAGATGATCTTTAGAACAATTTCACCGCTCTGTTTCTTTCACAGCAACAAAAAGCAGCAGCACACGTGGGTCACCGGGGGTCGTGGCACAGTGATAACCCCCCCCGCCCACCTCTGATCTGTGACCCACGACTTCTCCCCTCTGCCTCTTTAACTGCCCTCCCGCTTTCAGTTCACCTCCTCCTCCATTATCTGTCCATTTCAGGTGAAGATGCCCCACAGAGGAGCCCTCTCTCTCAGTCTGTGTGTGCAGGTGCATTTGCCCACAGCTTCCCCCTTCTTTTAAAGCCTCCAATTGCTTTTTTAAAATTCCTTGTAGAGTTAAATGATCAGGCTCTTTTTCCCCAGAGTGTTGGAGGGTGTCCTCGTCTGGCATCGAGGAGGAGGCCAAACTGTGGTTAGTGCTGTGCGGTGAGGTTGAGCAGCCTCTTGCTCAGTATGGTGTTGTGCTGTTTCAGGTACTCGATCAGATCGGCCTGTTTCTCCACCACCTCCTCCAGATTAGAGCTTCCTCTGTAACAAAAATAAGAGTTTGTAAAAGATCCTCATACAAGAATACCAGCCTTGAGGGTTATCTCAAGTATTTCTCAAACTATGCAGCAATAAAAAAAAATGTCTACAAAATCTTCAAAAAGAGTGTGAGGGTCCAAAAATGCCGCCATCATCTCTGAGCCGAAGCTCATTTAAAATGGACTGAGGGAAAGTGGAAAGCTGTTCTGTAGTCAGACGAATTGAAATTTGAAATTCTTTCTGCAGACAACACCAAAGAGCAGAGGGAGCATCCAGCTTGCTTCGGCGCTCAGTTCAAAAGTAAGCATCTTTTGTGTACATTAGTGTCAATGTACATTTGGAAAGGCATCATCAATGCTGAAAGGTATACATGCAGCTTTTGGGGTGACACGCGTTCCCATCCAGGTGACGTCTTACTCGTGAAAGACGTTCCATATTTGAGCAAGACAATGCTAAACCACACACTGCATCTACTGCTACAGCATGTCTTTGTAGCAGAAGAGTCCAGGTGCTTAACTGGCCTACAGGTCAGATCTTACCCGAATAAAAAAAACATAATATAAAAAAAATTAAAATTGGCCAGTCATTAAATGGAAAATAAGAAGACCCAAGACAGAGCAGCTAGGTTCCTGTATTAGACGAGAATGAGACAACATTCCTCTCCAGCAGCTCCTCTCCTCAGTGCCCAGATGTTTACAGACTTGTTAAAAGAAGACTGGATGCTACACATGACCCTGTCTCACATGTTTTGGTATCTGATTGTATATACACAGGTTTGGAAGCAACATATGCTGCCAGCCAGGGCTTGCTTGTTTCAGTAAGAAATTAAAGTCTGCACATATTAGAGCACCTCACTGACTGAAAACATTTAATTCACTATGAAACAAAACAAACAAACAAAAAGATCACAAAGGAAGCCTGTAAAACATGCACCAAGTCTCATGTTGTGCCTCATCAGGCCCACATGACTGCATCTCCAAGCACTAACATCATAAAATTGTACTTTTTACCAAAGTTATTTTGTAATCTTTACCATCTGAATGTAAGGTAAATTGTAAACCGATCACGGGAGATGCTCTTAAACTGATCCCTTTTAAAATGGAAACTCATGCTGCTATGGCTTAAAAATCACATTCATTCAATTCACGTGTCTCCACAGAGGAAACTTAAATCTGAGCACAGCGACACTTCTGTGGGTGCCTGAGTGAAACTGCTGTACCTGAAGCCCGTCTCAGTCGGTGCGTTGGTGACGCTGTAGGTGTGTGAAAGCTCTTCCTGGCTCACATCTGGTGCAGCGCGCTCTCTGTTGAACCGCATCACTTTAACTGGAAAAGCAAACAAAAAGCTCTTAGCCTCGCAATAAAATCATCAAACCCGAGTTTTAATGCTGCCGACTGCTTGTAAAGGCACACAGACATTATTGAGCAGTGACAGGTTTCTACCCACGATAATCGCCTAGGTGAGAAACATGACACTTTTTAAAAAAAAATGTAAATTGTTTTTCATCCCTCTGACTCTCCTAAACACATAGAGACTGTTATATCCTGCAGTTAGTTCTTATGGGCTGTCATATCCTGCACTTAAACCTCTAATTCTCACACCCTAAACATGCACCTTTACTAAGGGGTGGTGCTAGCAGCAAGGTGTGTGTATGGTGGGTCCAATAGTTTACAGTAAGAGAAGCTGCAAACAAAATATGTGCTGGAGGAGTTTTTAGGGTCACAAGGCTACGGTTTGAGTACGTCTGTAAGCCTGTATGGGTGAGGCTGCGATGAAGGCCAAAGGGAGGAGCTGGCCGAGTATTGATAAGACTTGAGCGTCATTAGCCAGAGGAAACTGTCAGGGAGGTTCTAAAGAGCACTCTCTTTACTTTGCTACAGTGCAGCATCTCAACATCAACACTCACACACACAATCCAAAGAAATGCTACACATTCCTGCATAATGAGGCCCTAAATCTGTGTGTGTGTGCTCACAAGTAAATAAAGCAATAATAAGTAAGTATTTGTGGGAGAGAGACATTCCTACATTCCTCAGAAATGAGGTGGAGGAGAGAAAAGCAAAAGGTATAAAGGAAAGATGTCATGATGAGCCTTTGTTTGATGCAGAAAAATCACAAACTGCTCTGAAATATTTACAATACCAGGAGAGAGAAAAAAAATAAAAAAAACCAACCAACCAAAGTTTCATACACGAAAAATGCCTTTCAAAAATATATATTTTTTAAAAAGCAGATGTATGGACAAATGTCCCTGAAAACTTTGCAGATTTCATTTTACTTTAAATATATTTGAACATTTAGCCGTTTTAACTTACATTAATTAGAATATTTAACAACGCAAATAAATCTAAGGAAAGCATGCACTGCATGCGACAGGAAAAAAATCTTATTAACATCATAAAATGATGTATTTACATTTAGTTTTAGCAGACACACTGTCAGCGCTGCAGGCATCTGCTTCAGTAAAATTCCGACTTCAACAGACAGACACACCAGGATGGATGGATTGGGCAGTGTAAAGGAAGTGATACATTTCACATGTTCCTGTTACAGACTCTCACGGCTGGACAGACAGAGCTCAGGCCTGGTCTGCTCGCATCTGAGAAGCCTCAATGACCCATCCAGGAAGGCCCATTTCCAGGTGACAACAGCGAAGCTGCAGAAGTGCTAAGAGCGAATGCGCCCAGCATGGTAGTGCGCCGGAAGTGTCGGTGCGGCGCGGCTTTGCAGACCCACGTCTACATTGTTGTAGCTATGCACCATCAGCAGGGGGCAGTGTCAAAAATATGTCCCACAACCAGTTATGTGGGTTACTCTTCTTAAAGTTTGTGGTGTTACAACTTCTACCACGAAAAGACAAGCGTTACCACAAGAGTCTTTCTAGTGAAGCAAAGCAAAACAATGAAAACTACTGACTGAAGCCATACTTGATGCTTTTCAACAAAGCTTTGAGATTCTTAATGTTTTTGAAGGACCACATGCAAGTACATCTGCATAACAGCTTTGGTAAAGTTCCCACAATCCTCCTTCTCTTAGCCAAAGAGCATCAATGCAGCACCATGACCTAGCCACATAACAGAGAGGAACCAGCAAGAACACACTTTTGAACAGAAAGCATAAAGATAACAGAGAGAAGCAGCGGTGAAGCCTTCTAGGTGTAGTATATGCTATGAAAAAACATCAAAGTCGGGCACAGAGTAGCAAAAAGTGGTTGAGAACAGCAGAGCCGAGACCCTGTGGAACTTCAAGTTCCAGACACACGAGCAGCTGCTGACTAACCGGCCAGACACAGCGGTGGCTGACGAGAAGCAGAGGAGGCCAGCTGTGACAGATGTGGTAATCCCAGCTGACAATAACATCAGAAAGAAGGAGCACGAGAAGACGGAGAAGTAGCAGGGCCTGAAGGAACCAGTGGAACAGATGGTGGACAGAGTGGAGGAATTTGGTATATTAGGCTAGGAGAACACACAACAGGTTCAACATCTGAGATGATGAGCAGTGCAGTCCTGGGAACAGCTAAGATACTGCTCTGAATCCTAAAACTCCCAGGCTTCCGGTGTAGCAATCAGTGGGTAGAAAGAAGAACGCCAGTGCTCAGTTTCCAATAACTATAGATCTTTTGCAAGTAGGTCAGCCGAGAGCATGTTTTCCCTTATGAGTAATGTTGTCTAAGAGTCTTTTCTATCAGTAAATAGATAAAGTAAGCCACAGTATTGCAAACAATGAGCACAGGGTAATTTTTCATGCAAACCGACCCACATTTACTATATATAGCGAGGTGTGTTGAATGAGGCGCATTAAAAAGGCACATTAACATTTATCATTTACCTGCAGGGAAAAATATTCCAAGCATTAAACATCGATGATTATTTATCATTCATGGTGTGAGAGATTAAATATTCACTTTTAGTCTGCACTGACGGGCATCAAACAAATATATTCTAAAATAATAATAAAAATATTAATAATGATAAAATAATGGAGGACCTCCTGATCAAAAATGTGGTTTGAATCTTTTAAAAGTGATTCAGTCTTGTTTTACTTCTCCCCATCATGCAGTATATGGGGTTGGTGTGTGATCAGGTTATACTGCAGCTATCAGCATCAGTGTGTGTGTGTCTCTGTTGTGCCCTGCAGTGCTTACACTAAGTTCTTGGCCAGCCAGAAGAGAGAGATGTAAGGTAGGCCTTTGAAGGCCGGGGCATGGCTTTGATGTGCAAAAAGGTCTATAGAGGAGAGGGTATTCATGTTAAAATGAGAGAGGTCGAAACATACAGAAAACCTTCAAAGACACACACACACACACACACGAGCACAGACACATACCCACACACGCAATCACAATCAGGCACGCACTTCAAAGACAAGTTGAACGAGGCCTTCCTGCATGGACTTTATGGCTGCAGGCATTACATCTCTCTCTGAGAAAAAGAAGAAAAAGAGTTTGCTTTTTTCATTTTCTTTTTCACGACCTCACTGGTGCCACCTTGACTCTCTCCGATCTGTCAGGGTGCCTGTTTGTGCTCGGTTCGTGCTGTGAGGCATCGTTCTGATTGTGCTATGCCTGACTGCACTGATCTGAGCAGGAATGCAACCGGTGACCAGGGACACCCCCCACCACACACAAACACACTGAAAAACCAGCACTGTAAACACAGAGACAATGTGCCTGGGTCTCCCATGGGTGAAGAGGGTGAAGGGGGTGAGGGCTACCCTTTGGCTAGGTTAAATCCCAATGCCTCTAATCTTTTCTCTGTGGCTCTTCGGTATCTTCATCTCACATCTGTGCCCCTCAGCTGCCAAACACAACTTTAATATGGATTTCCTTTCATCACATGATTCTTCAATATCAGCATCCTCTGATTTAGCATCTTTAACAGTTTTCCTTTATGCACTCAGAGGGAGGCAGGACTTCAAGCACACAGACACACACACACACACACCATGGGCAAAATACTGTTAACTGCCGATTACGACAATATCGCATCGTGGTATTTTTGAAGGCAACAAATTGCAATTCACACAATTGATTAAAAAACAGATCTTTGTCATATGTTGCTGCAATCTTCACCCTCTGACACTTTGGATAAGCCTTAGTTCCTCTAAGCTGGATAAGCAGTTAAAAGAAACGGGTGGATGGATGTAGCGGTTGCGTTTGTTAGGGGTTAAGATGCCAACCATGAGCCACAACGTCTCCAGATCACTAGCACCTGGGGGGGCTTTAGTCACATCTCTCTCATTCATTTCCTGTGGTTCCTCCCAGTTCTTCAACAAAGGCAGAAAAACAAATCTGTATAACCCCGATAACTTGCCAAATGAAACCAGATACCTTTTTAGTGCCTTATTTACTAAAAACAAAACAAACAAAAAATTTCTTTCCTTCTTTAAAACTTCTATTCTTCTCAGACACATCATAAATGAGTGAACCACATAAGAAGATTTTAAATCAGTGAACTACTTCATAAAATCAAAAAATTAAGAATTGCTTTGGGTGCGTCTGCTTTTGATTCCTTTCCCCTGAACTAAAGTTTGACTTCCTGCTACCACACAGTTTAGTTTGATGTGCCTCAGATGGAAAACTGGGAAGAATTTCAAGAATTTCTAGAGATTTATATTAAAATAAGGCGTTGACTTAATTTACAGCTGTGCATAGCTTCATCTTATAAAATACTTACGTACAATTAAATGAAGTAAATCTGAGTCTCTGCCCTGTAAAACCATCTGAACACAGCAGTGTCTTCTACTATACCCGGTCCTCCTGTATGAAAACTGATTTGGTTTTAGGCATGCAGGGCATCACCTGCTTATTTCACTGCATGTGTGGAAAGCATGCATTTAATGCATTTCATGGCTAGATTATAGTTCTGTGCTTTTTATTTTTTGCCTTTTTAAAAATGCATCACACTGTTTGCAAGTCTGATTCTAAAGGCTGTTTCTACATAAAAAGCAAACTTTTAGCTAACCTGACATTAAAAAACAAACAAAAAAAACAGATGATAAAAAATGTTGTAGATTATAGTTTGGTTTCACCATCCTAATCAACAATTAGTTTTATACTACAAAAAGCAGCGTCACAGTGAGGGACCTTTCCGTTAATAGCCGCTGCTTCAAGCCAACAAGCTACCAAAGCTACTTAATCTGAAATGTGTATCACAGGGTTAAATAACAATAGCTAAATTTAACCAGTTTGTTCTTGAGGGTTAAGGCAAAGGAAACACACACAGTGGACACACAGACAGTGTTCAAAGTCTGCAAACACCGTGCTGAATCTGAAGCAAAGAATCAGCAGATCAGCAGAGAGAAGGAGGGTGGACAGAGAGTTGAATGGTTGATTGTCATGCTGTCGAGTCTGAAAAGGGCAGGGCAGGTATTGTAATGCAAACGCACTAAGACACAGTGTGGGGGTAGTGTGTGTGTAATGTAATCTACAGGGTGTGCCTCTCAATATAAAAAACAGCTGATGTTAGAGCTGCTATCTAATAAGTGATGCTGCAGCACAAAAAACACACTCTTATTATGAACTAGTGATTGAGAACCAACAGTAAAAAAATGTTATTACATTAAACTCTACAAGCTGTATGGAAGCCAGTGAATGTGGTAGAGATAAAGTCCCAAACGTCTCTGGAGGTCTTATATCAGCTGTTTTTTTTAAATCTGAGAAAAAACATGAAAAAAAACCAAAACAAAATAAACTGATATTCGGTATTTAGTCAAGAGTTGTTTTCACAATGAAACTCTGGAAAATATCTGGAAAAACCTGGTCTGTGCATTATCTTACATGTGGCAGACACAGGACACCCACTTGCTCGCTCGCTATGAACTCTCTGGACAATTACTTGCTCTATTCCCACAAGGATTCAGTCAAACATTACACAGACTTTACTAGAAAGCAGGCAGGTTAAAGACTGTTTAATGTCTGCCCCGACTGATTAGGGCAAAAAATGTCTTAAAAAAAATAAAATAAAAAAGGTTTAGGGGCTGTAGTGCATGAGTGAAAACAGCTTTTGTTCACTGCCAGGCAGCTTTTTAGGAAAGAGAAGAAAATGTCTTTAACAGTTAAAAAAAAAAAAATAAAATAAAACTAAAAAAAAAAAAAAAAAAGGAATGATTAAGCTAAGCATGGACTTCCTGTTTATTTTTCCATGTGCTGCCTTTTTGCAGCTAATATACAATACGGGATGCTGTGTAATAATAATAATAATAATAATAATAATAATAATAATAATAATGACGACGATGATGAATGTAATAACAGAATTCACTGGTATTGTATATCCGTTTTTAATGCAGTGCTGACTAAGGGCCTGAAGCTCACAGGCATCCAGTAGTGACCCTAAGTCTTGTTCCTTTCTACAGAGAGATTTCCCCAGATTCTTAATGTACTCCAGATGAGATATAGCCATTCAGGGAACATTATTTTTTAAATTTTTCCACAATTTATAGATGCTGTTTTTGTGCAGATCAGTGAAACTCTGCTTTTCCAGTATGCTCATTTTTATACTAAAGTCACTGACCTGTTGCCAGTTAACCTGATTAGTTGAAAATGTTTTTGCAGCTGTTTCATTTTAGCACCACTTACTTTTCCAACCTTTTGCTCTCCCCGTCCCAACTTTTTTGAGACGTGTTGCCGCTGAAGAAATTCAAAGTGAGCTGAGATTTTTTTAAGAATATTAAAACATCTCATTTTAAACATTTCATTCATCTTCAGTGTTCTATTGTGAATAAAATATTGGTGTATGAAGTTGAAAATGATTGCATTCTGTCTTTATTCACACACGTCCCAAACCACACCCAGACTTAAGTTTGACCACAACGAGTTTATCTGATCTGTACGTAAAGGAAATTATATTTCAGTTTCTTCTTCCTAAAGAATTTTAAAACTGTATATTTTGTCTATACCTACCCTTTTTCAAATGTATATTTGATTTTTAAAATGGTTTATTACTCTACAACTTCAAGGTTAAACTATTTAGATGTGACAGGGAAGGTAGGAAAAAACAAGTACATGTGCGGACTAATTGGTTAGCAACAAGGAGCTCGAGTTTCATATTTCAAAAAAATAATTGTCTTGGTGTTTCAGAATGTAAGCCTGAGTATTTGATGTTAAAGGTCTATATACATTATTTTAGAAACCTTAAATTTGTCTGCAGTCCTACAAAAGGGTCAATCTTAAATCCCCGATTGAGATTCTTTTACTCAACATTAAAATAAGATCACTTTACCTATGTAATACAGCAGGTATGGCAATGTCAACAAGACCTCAAATCCCAGAATACTGAGCAGCACGTAGACGTGTACAGTCTGTGGTAATCTCGCAGCCAGAAGAGTCATAAGCAGAGCGTTTCCTGTTCACACACACAGAAATATAAACACTTACTTGTGTTTTAGGATTACTGCCACCTTGTGGATAACACTGCCCATTACAGATTCATTCACTGTATCCTCATGAAAAGTTGTACCTGCAGAGTGTATGATGAACGGCACCTGTTTCAGCCTCTGCGTTTGTCTGTAAAACCGCAGGTATCCTCTGCTCCGAGCACGACTGTGGTGGTGATGCACGCAGCCCGTGAACATCAGCACCAGAATCCATAAACACGACTTTGCAAACACGATGACGCTGTCGCCTTGGACTCTCCCCAAAATACTCTTACACACTTCCTCTTGGCCGAATTTTAATACACACAGCACTGCCACGCAGACAGACAACACAACATAAACAACCTGAAAAGAACAAGAGAGTAGAGGATTTGAGACTTACTGGTATTTAATGACTTGGTGAACACTGCGTATGTGCAAATGTGTGCATATCATACATTCAGCAGAGTCAGCAGGATGGCATGGCAGTGTGTTGGCACAGTCTGAAACTCTCTCCTGATGGCAGAGTGGAGGGCATCAGCAGAGATCAGGGGCCCATCCACCAAAGGCTCTTCCTCTATGCTTCGTGTCATATCTGCGGAGGAGCCTGCCTGCTAAAACAAACACATACATGCTTTATTCAACTGCCGCCAGGTCGCTTAAAAGTACCTTAAATTCATTAAGTGTGATCAGATCCTTGAGTTTGAGTTGATTTAGCAGCTGTTTACAGGAAGAAGCAGCAAATTTAAACGGTTTTTATCTCAAATTCACTATGGGCTTTTGGGTCTGATAGAAGTAATAAGTGGTGACTGAAAACAATGACTTCCCAAACTTACCCAGAAGCAGGTCTGCAATTAATTTGAGAGCAGACCAAGCAGGTCTGGCTTTAAGGTTTGTGTGCACTTCGAAAATGTATGCAAAACTAACGAGTATTTAAGGCTAGTCAGTCAAGGTTTAGGCACTTAGAAGCGTAAAGACAACTTATGGTGTGCTTACTCCACACCACTTGTGCTGGCTACTAAAAGAAAAAAAGAAGCTAATATAGGGTTTCAGTTCTTAATCTCGGTTAAATATCGGCACTGAAAATAAGGGAAATGAGCACATATTCATGAGTTAAAGAACTCGGTAGAGATATATAGAGCAAACATTTACTAATTAATTATTTCCAAAACAAACCTGCTGCGGAACAAGAGAAGCAGAGTCGCAGCTAATTCACGTCCCATCGTGTTGTTTTTAGCCGACAGCTTCAACCAGCCAGCTAGCTCACAAGCTAACTTCCGCGTGCAGTTAAACATCAGTATAAGGAAACAAGCGCGCTGTTGACGTGGCAATCAATTTAATGTGCATTGAAAGGTACGTACTGCATAAAGCGAGGGTCCCTTTGGGTCCATCTGTCCGGACGTTCAGCGTTTTTAAAATAACAACAACAAACTACATTGGCTTACAATTTATTTGCCAGACAGGTCAGGTGAATATTAGTAAACTTCCGGTCCTTCCTTTTTTGGCGCCGTTTTCTGGCTACTTGCTCAATAGTTCCGTTTTTTTTTTTAAATTTTAAAACCGAAAAATAATTACATCAAAACGACTTCAGATTGCGGTAAAGCCAAAAACCGGACCGGACATGAAAAAAGTTTACTGATGTAAAAACCAGTTAGTTTTTTAAAGGCTCATTGAAAAGAGTTTTAAGCCTCAAACAAACTCATCCATCTACGAGGTGAACTATGAACAAAAAACTTGTGATCTGAATTAATAAAGTGGGAAATGAAAAAAGGCGAAGGTTTTAAGGGTGAAGAAATGACTCATCCTTCTCACACTACACTACTCATAATGTACTGCAAATCCCGGATTACAATGCCAAGAGCTTCCGTAGTGCTGTCTCAGAACATTTTATATATATTTTGTTATTTTTGTTTGTTTCTGTGTGTGTAATAAAATATAATACGACCTTCCTGAAACATTTGAACATTTCCATGGTAACAGCGAACAGCACCAATCAGAGACCTCGCTGGAATTTAGGCTTCTGGGTAAAGTAGTTTTCCCGCGATATCGAAAAACAAAACTGTTATTTGCTAAAACAACGCTGAGATCGCAGAGTTTCGAAGGGAGCACATACCGTCGCTTAACAGCGTCGAAGCTCGTAGTAAGCGTACTTGGCATGGCTATAACATTACAGCTCATAATCAAAATCGTTTATGTTGATGTCAGCATGAAAGTAAATCCAAATAAAGAAACAGATAGCATCCCATTTAAAACATTTTATTGATAAACATACAGTTACTATAAAAGACAATGAACTGTGCTCTATTCCTCTGAGAGATGAAGAAGCTGTCAGGTTTCCAGATTGAGGCGAGACAAGAGAGGATAGGACAGTTCAGATTATTCTCTGGGGAGGCAACGCTTGTGATACAGAGGCAAATGAGGAGAGATTTTAGGACACTGTGGATTACCTTAAGAAGATATTAAAACAGGGAAGCAGCAAGTAACATTATGTCATTGGTTTAGTTCACTGGAGGCGATGGAAGAGGACAGCAGGTGATTAGGAGAGGCTGATCCATTTAACATTTCTTTTTTGCTGGTATGGAACTGTGCATTAAGTCAAATCACACACTGCATTCATACACACACACACACACACACACACACTCACACACTATGTGCCAAGACCTTTAGGTCTGTATGAGTGTGAAATACTCCTGCACACTCCACTCGCCTTCGCATTCATTACATAAGGCACTGATTCAGGTGCAGTCTGTGAGAAGAAACAATGGCTAAAACATCCTAAAGGGAAATTATTTAAAATTCAAAGAACAAGTATTATTACTTAACAACATGCATTCTCATTCCTGTAAAATGACTTATAGAGGAAAATCAAAAACAAAATCATCAGAATGATGTACGACAAACACAAGGATAGGTAAGAAAATAACAACTCACTATCCATCTGAGCAATACTCACAAAAACTTATATATATATATGTTACTTTTATCCATGCAAAACTGTAAACACAAAACCCAAAAATAAAGGAGAAGGTATGAGTAAGGCATTATAATGGTCAAGCTACTTCAGGTTATCCAACCTGAACCCCTTTTGCATCACACTCAAGAGAGTGGAGTCACATGATCAATGCAGAAGCAGGAGTTAATGAGTCAAGATTTGGGAGGCCGATGTGTTACAGACAGTAGTGTTCAGCTCTTGGCGTAAGATCCCTATTGAATGTCTTGTATGGATGTGCAAACGCCTAAACAAACTGGTTTTTTGATTACATCCATGCTACACATACTAAAAACAAGTGTATACACGTGTACGGTTAAGAAGTATAGCGATAGTCCTGCAAGTCCATGTAGTTGAGACTTTTGACCCATGTGGATTCAGACTCCTCGTTGTGAACATCCACGTGAGCTGTTGTGCATTCAAGGAGGAAAAAAGATGATGACTTGTAGCGTCAAGACTGTTTCAGTGTGATTCAGGGTTTTAGAAGAGCTCTCCACCCAATCACAGAGGGTCCAGCTCCAAAACAGTGGTCATCATAGTGTGGTGGGCTGACCTCGGCCTGCAAACAGAAACAGACATTAACAGTCATATAATAAGTTTACACTGAAATGGTTTGTACTATCTAAAATGTTTGGTATGTGAGATAAAGACAGAAACGATGTCTGTATATACTCATACTATAGAAGTTACTCAGACACCACAGACATTACAAAAATCCGATAAACAAAAAAAAGATGTTAGCAGTCAAAAAGCTGAAGTCAAAATGGAGCCCACAAACCAACGGGTGACATCACACAGGCTAGGTATGTGTTTTGTATGCCATCTGTGTGGAGGACAGGATGCAGTCCCTCTGTGCTGGTTTGTGTGGGTGTGCGTGTCTTCTCACCCCGAGATGCAATGTAGCACTCGTGGCAGCTCAGCATTCCCTTACGAATCCGTACGTCAGTCCCTGCAGTGGCGTCACCAAGCTGTACACCACACAGTCCACACTGCGTTTGGAAATACGGCAATTAACATTATGTACACACAGGACTGTCTTCATGTTGAAAAATTTCATTTTTACTCCTGTTGTGCATCAATTTTTTATGTGTTCTCTTCCTTGGACATAATTGTGATATAAACTCACCCACTTTATTATGTATACCTAACAGATCGGACCCCCTTGCCCACCCCTTATTTTTCCTTTCAGAAATGCTTCTTAAGCCATCAGTTGTCATAGATTCAACAAGGTGCTGGAAACATTCATCAGAGTATCACACAGTTGCTGCAGATTTTTCAGCTGTACAAATTTTGCAAATGTTTCTCTCTTTGAAATTGTCCCACCACTTTGGCAAGGTGCTCTGTTGTATTGAGATCTGGTGGCTGTGGAGGCCACTTGAGTACAGTGAACTCACTGTCGTGTTAAATGACCAGTATGAGAGTATTTGAGCTTTGTGATTCGGTGTGTGATCCTGCTGGAAGTAGCCAACAGAAGATGGGTACACTGTGGCCATAAAAGAATGGAGATGGTCAGCAAAAATTGTCAGGTAGGCAGTGAAGATGAGATGATGCTCAGTTTGAGGTTATCTCAGCTTTGGGATATGGTGTGCTACTCTAGTCATTAAAGACTGGTACACTGTGGTCATAAAGAGATGGACATAGTCAGCAACAATACTGAGCAACAATATTTAGATAGTTTGTGATGTTGAAATGATACTCAGTTGGCACTAAGGGGCTCAAAGTGTGCCAAGAAAATATCCCCCGCATCACTACACAGCCCAGCAGGATAGATCCATGCTTTCATGTCTTAATGTTGCAGCAGATATCGAGACTCATAAAACCAGGAAATGTTTTTCCAGTTTTCTAATGTCCAATTATGACTAAAAGAGCAAATTGTGTCTAAGGTTTCTTAGCTGACAGCAGTGGCTCTGGAGTGGTCTTTTTCTTCCAATCAGACATGTTGTGCGTTCAGACATGCTCTTTTTCATACTTGGTTGTAACAAGTGGTTATTTGAGTTAGTGTTGGCTACCAGGCCACCTTCAAAGCCACTCAAACTACATTCTTCCACATTCTGATGCTCACTTTGAACATAAGCAGGCCATCTTGACCATGTCTACACTGAGCGGCTGCATGTGACTGGTTGAATAGGTATTCGTTTTTAGAAGCAGGTGAACAGGTGTACCTAATAAAGTGGCTGGTGGGTGTAGATGTGCTCAGGTGATCTCTGCGTATCTGCTTCGATATGGAGGAAAAATAAAATCATCTAATTATTCTGCATGAGCGTGCTAACCTTGAAACAGTGCATGTGGAAAAACAGTCCCAGCGTATCTATGATCATAGCAGCGCCTTTTCCCAGAGGCTGAGAACAACCAGTGCACAGTCTCTTTCCACTAACACACCTACACAAAAAAGAGAGCAGGGGAACAGTTAGTCAGATACAAACTCTGCTTTCCCCACATTAATGGATCTTCAATCTGCTGATCTGTGGTAATATTTCAGGTATTCATTGGTGCATATGTGTGCTAGCATCATCACCTGCTGGGTGAGGGAGGCTGAGGCTTTGGAGAGGAGGACTGTTGTTCACTTGTAACACCATCATGAGATCCAGATCTGAGGTTAAAAAAAGAAAAATATTCACATACACAGCTGAAAGATATGTGCCATGCTAGCACCCCCCCCCCCAAAAAACAACAACAACAAACAAACAAACAAACAAACAAAAGAAACAACTTAAATCTTCTGACAATTGAATATTAACACCAGACAGGAGAGGTTGCCATTTTATCACAGGGCTCTCCAGAGAGAGCGAAAGTGCGAACTGCTGCTGCCAGAATTCAATCCAATAAGTAAAACAACTGTAATTAAAATAACACAAGGGTGTAGATACAGGCATATACAGCCACCTGGTGTACCTTTTAACAACCTGTCCCTGGTTCAGCTGAGTATTGCGGTCCAGAGAGGCTGTTTTCCACAATTCCTGTTTCTTTGAAGGTTCAACATCAGCCCCAGAATCTATAAAAATGAATAACATAGTATGATAAACTCTAAAGAATGCTTTACTGTTCTCATTATAAACTTTGTTCTTTGGAGGCTAAAGCTTCTTTGATCCAACTTCTTCAGATGTTTGTTTTTTCCCTCGCTTTGTCGGTCCAGAAATGTAAGTACTTCATGCTCACCCTGGAAGAAATGCAGCTTTGATGCATGCTGATCTTCATTCCCTGTAGAGATTTTTTGGCCATTGTGCTGCAGAGGAACATTTTTTCCCTTTGTGTTGTCGTTTTCTGTACCAGGTGAGGTTGTCGCTGTCTGTCCTGACACCTGGTTTAACAGGCCGGTAGGATTGAGGGGTGTGACGGTCTCCTCTAGAATCCGTCTTTCCTGGAAGAAGCACAGAGAAAACGAAAAATCAAAGATGAAAAATAGGACGTGCAGAACCAGCACACATAGTTTTTTTTTTAGCTTAAAGTGAGTCTGTCTAGATGTTTGCACCTCTTCATTGTGCTTCCTCTCCTCCTCTTCGACCTCGAGCTGTGCTTTCTCCCATTCCTTCATCAGCTTCTCTTGTTCTCGCTGGTATTGCTCCTGAAGTGAAACACGTTCATGTTAATTTCTGAATGCTCAGAAAACACATGTGACACACACACACACACACACACAACATTTACACACGTGTCCATTACATCGCGTGCAGTCTGTTTTCTGCAAGGCATTCGTGCACATACACATCATTACACTGCAGTACCTTTAGGAGGCGCTCCTGCTCCTGTTGCCACCTTTCCAAGCGCTTACGCTCCTCATTGGGGTCCCAGACCCAGTGATTAACACGTTTAGCCAAGTTCAACATGGGGGTCTCAATCTACCCAGACCCGACCAACAACCCCAGACACACACATGTATACCCACCAAAAGGACAGAAAGAGAGGAAAGGTGAGAGGACAAGTCTACAGCGACTACAGTGACCACTGGAGACGAAGGGTCAGGACAGGATCATATTAAAGAATGAAGGAGAAACAGAAAGGAGGAGCTGGAGCTGCTCAGAGATACTCACGGTCACACTGCTCTCCTCAAGTCCTTCTGTGGAATGAGACAGACGCAAGCAGAATATTAGAGAAATGAAACAGGACGGCTACGCTATGAAGGATTTGTTTGAAATGCAGTTTTACCCGAGACGGTGGGAGAATATTCTTCCATGCTGCTGGGTGTGGAAGATGGTTGAGTATTTTTTTCATCCTCTGGTTTCTCAAACAAGCCAGTGGTCTCAACCTGTGGATATGTGGGGTGAATATTCAACTATATTTATAAAATATCCAGGGGTAATAAAAAGGCAGGAAAAATAATTAATGAAAACTTAATTAACCCTGCTTGAGTGGCTTTGCATGATTCATAGTTCTAAATACTTATTTCTCTCATACTGGGCCTTGTGCAACTTTCTATAATGGCCAATAAAAATTTTTTAAAAGACCTTCAGAAACCGTGGAGAACTATTGCTCAAGACTCTGATGAATTTTCTCTTTACACCCTATGCAGCTGCTGTTTTACGTTAATGTAATTGTTCAATAATGTGATCTTCTTTAAACTATACTTTTGCTTTACAAGGGAGATCCATCACTGGAAGAAATGACTGTAGCAGAATGAAAGATTTTGTGTGGTATTTTTGCTAAATAGGACAAATAGGAAGCATCTTTTAATATGTCACTTGTAGCATTACCTCTCCGTCGTTTTGGGTGTCTGTGTGAAGCGGCTCCACAACCTTCTGCATAAGCTCTGTCACAATAGTTGTTGTGATGATACAGTTTCGACCTTCGATCAGGGAGCTGATGGCAGAGCCTGAAGACGGCGTTGACTTCTCTGTCTCCGTAGGCTGCTGCTCTGCAGTCTCTGCACTTTTAACAGCCTCCACAGGTGGAGCATCTTTCTCCGCCTCTTTGGATAAAACATCTTTGGTCTCCTGTAGTGAGTGCTGAGGGGAGGTAGGTGGAGTGGAAACAGTTAGCTCCTCCGTCTCCTCTCCATTCACTCGTACCAACCCGTCCTTGTGAGAGGAAAGCAGAGAAAGGCGATGAATAACTATAGCCAACCTATTTGGCATTTACTAAAACTGTACAAACTTTAACCCTGTAAAGCCTAAACCATGTTCACCAACTGTCAGAAAGTTAAAATTTTTAACTGGAGTGCTTATTGAACCTTCTGACAAGTTTCAATTTGTATCATTTTTGCAACTTTTGATTTAGGGCTCAAAAACCCATGTATTAATAATAAAAAATTGCTGCTTATAATGATCTGTTTTTACACAAGACTCCAATTATTGTATGACAGGAAAAGTCATGCAGTTGTTGACATTGATGGGGCTTTTGTGTTGTTTCTCAGTTTTGGATTCTTGTTCAATATTATTGAGATTTGTTTCTGTTTTGTTATCAATGCTGTTCTGCTGCTTGTGAAGTTTTTGATTCTTGTGTTTATCGAGCTTTTGGTCCTTGTCTTGCTTCTGTTATTAACGTCTCCTCAGTGTTCTCCTGCCTTTGACTCCCTCAGCCATGTCTACGCGTGCAAACACTTTCATCTACTTGTTTTTTGTTATGTGTCTCTTGTGTTTACCTCCTGTTTTCACATGTTGTTTCTGCCTGCTTTCTGCACACACCTGTGTCCCATTCCCTCCTGTCATTTCCCTCTGTTCACCTGTTTGTCTCTGTAGTCTGACTGCCTGCTGCCTCCGTTCCCTTTCCTTACTTTTCAATTATTTTGGGGGGCTTGTACATTTTTCATTTCACCTTTTCTTTCTTAATAAAAAATGTATAAAGCTCAGCTTTAGTTTTCACATTTTGCTTCCCATGTCTGCTGCTGGGTCCACTTTTGTTTTCATTCTTACCGAAACTGATATTTGCTTACACTTGCATTGCAATGTCTAATCTAAGCATTAACCATTTAGCCATGTGAAGGCTTTAATTACTAATGGCAAAATTTAGTGTTATTTACATGTAAACAAACATCAGGACTACAGGGATATTTTACCTAGACTATATGGATGGGAAAATACATACAGTTTTACATTTTTATTAGTGTTTAAATCTTCATAATGAATACTTTAAAAAACAATACTAATAAAAAAGTCGCCCATGATATTTTCAGAAAATTAAGGTTAAAGATTAATTAATTAATGATTATTCTAAAAGTTCTTCTCCAGTGAGAAGCTGAGATGTTATAATTTTTTTCATGAAAAGTATTACAAAAGGTTTTGATGAGCAAGAGGAAAATAATAAAACTTTAAAAACATTAAAAGCTACAAACAACACAGGCACCAGCTATCAGACAATCCTGATGGATCTGAGTCATTACCTTAATAGGTTTGTGCCCAGGGAGGACGGCCCCAGGCTGGCAGTAGGGTTTGGCTGCCAGCAGGGGGATGGGCCTGGAGGACACAGATGGCGGGGAGGGGAGAGCGTTTGCCGACTGTGTGGGGTGAGGCTGCCCTTGCGCATTCTGAGGTGAAGTGTGTTTTGTCTGAGGCTGTGGATCTCCTGTGATCGCAGCCTGTTGCGCAGTCAGAGACTCCATTAGTTGGGTCTGGGGTTCATTAAACTCCAGAGACTGAGGTGACACACTCTGTGAGTCTGTGACTGTGGACAGAGGACTGGTTGGACTGTTTGGTGTTAGAGGGCTGGTGGCTAATTTTTCTTGCTGATCTGATGTGTCTGTCTCTATCTCTTCAGGTTTCATGTGCTCCTGATTTGTAACTACATGTGATTCTGGTTGGCGCAGAGCCTCTGACATCTCAGCGTTATTAACAGGTGATTCTGGTTGGCGCAGAGCCTCTGACATCTCAGCGTTATTAACAGGTGATTCTGGCTTCTGCTCTTTGTCCAGCTCATTTAGTTCGTTTTTGGGTGTGGAGGTGGATCTGGGTAGTTTTAGGCTGTCCAGTACTGCATCACTGATGGTGAAGCGGAGAGCATAGCGCTGCAAAACCAAGGCTGCCTCCTCTGGAGTCGCTGCGCTTCTGTAGGCTTCACACAGATCTGCTTCTCTGCGCTCCCTAAAAAGAGCAGCAACACAAAGCATTTGTCCAAAGGTAGAAATACTGTCACGACACTAAATAAAGTATGTTTGTAAGGAAAGCAAGAAAAATGGTCTCTGTATAATCCTTACTTCTCCTCCACGATCTCTTTATAAGTCTTAATGCTCTTCCTCTTATTGCCGTCACGTCCCTCCCCCTTCATCCTCTTTTCTATTCTCTTCCTCTCCTCCTCCTTTCTGATTAGATCCTGTGACGCGCTGCGGCGGCGATTCTTCCAGCGAGCCAGGTCCTGTCACAAGTTCACATCATTAATATGTGGTTCTTATTTTCCCAATGCACCCTAAATGCTTCCTCACATCACTCACATCTTGCCAGTGGTCCTCATCCTCCAGAAAGTTGTTGTACTGCTCGTGCATGTGTTCATGTCGCGATTGGCTCAGCGACGGTAAGTGTCCCACCTCCTCCTCGTTAAGCATGTCACCCATACTCACACTCCTAGAAAAACAAAGGCTATAGTGTTACTTGAGATAAATCCCTTAAACGCCACAGTTAATCATTTTGCCTGATTTGGCTCTGGAAAACCCCTCCAGCAAATTTAATCTATTATTTGCATTTAGTGACATCAACGTGTGTATAACACAGAGCCTAAAACGACACCCAAGCACTAGTCTAAAACAACACATAGTCCATGATAAAAAAAAAGCAGCAAAAACAGGAAAAAAAGTCTTGAAAATAAATGCAACTGCGATTTTTTTCTATAAATATACACAAACCCAGAGAAAGACATGCACAACCAACAACTGTCCACTAAGAATACAAACTGCCCTCCTTAACTTTCTTTGCTACTTTGACAGAAGTTAGAAATAAATGGGGTTTTTTTGGGGTTTTTTTTTAAATATTGTTCACAAGGTAACAACCTTTCTTTTTAAAGTCTGGATAATGTCCATATGTCCTATTCTGGATCTGGGTTCTTTTGGTTCAAGGATGAATATATTATTTATACATGAAAAAAAAAACAAATACAGCATGATAGAAAAAATGTAAGAAAATCAATCTTTCTCTATATTAGTTGTGTATGTGTTGCCCGTGTCTCAACACAGTAACACTAGCAAAGACATGTTACTGCTTCTGCAAACTAATCACGAACCAGCTAATAAACTGAGCAAAGACTGTATATAAAAGATGGTCATGGCTTCTAGGTTAAAAACCTGGACTCCTGTTAACACCAGCAGGGGGCGACTCCTGTGGATGGAAAAAGAGGCTTCCAGTTGTACGCGGTAAAATAGAAAACGGCTGTGCTTCGTTTCTTCGTGACCTTTCCTGATGAATTTATGGGCTCACTTCCTGGTTTCAAGTGTGTTATGGTCCTCGGTAGACTGAGAAGCTGGGTTTATACCAGATCCACTTCTTCCTCATTGAGTACAGTTTTGAAACATCAAGATAGTGTTTGACAAAAATGCTCATCTCCAAGCATATGGGACTTACTAACTAACCATACTAACCAGTGAGTGTGGCACAGTGGCTGTGTCCATCTTTTATATACAGTCTATGAACATAAGCTAAGAAACACAGTCATTCAACTTTGCAATGTGGTACAATCGGATGAAGGAGTCTATGTTGATGTGTAGTTTCATATGTAAAAGCAATCAATGGAAACCAAAAGCCTGACGCTATTGATGAATTAAAATGTATCAAAGCACATTATTGTGAGCATATTTTTGGATTCTACTCATGAATTGTGGCATGTGTAGTGTGTCCATATTGTTATCATGCAGGTGCTCATCCAGATTCACAGATAAACACTTACTCGGTGTCCTCAGACATAAAAGCAACACGTCGGCTCATCCTAAAACAGCAAGTAAATGAGAGGAAAGAGCAGGTGAGGGTATGGGTAAGAGAGGGGTTTGCAGGCGCCCTAAATGCACACAATATTTTTCAAAGCTAGCAATTTAACGTGTGAATCGCTAACAGAGGGAAATGTTTTGCTTTGCACATCTGAACAAAATCATAACAAATAAAACCTGCTAGAAAAGCAGAGCAACGATCCCATTCATCAAATCTGGGAGGGGGAGTGATAACACATGCACAAAAAGCTTAACAGTTATCTCACATCATTGGAGGAAGCTCGTCGTCCTCCAGCCAGAAGGGTTTCTTTCGAGGTTTCTCATTTACATCCTTCTTTCTCTCCTCCACCTCAGCTTTTTCCTCAACTCTCTCCTCCACTTTCTGCTTTTCCAGCCCTGACTTTACACTACAGACTTGTGCAGGACCAGGACTGGGTGCAGGCACAAGTGAAGGAGAAAAGAGGGGTTCAGCAGTAACTGTGGCAGAGGTATTAGGGACCATCGCACCTTCGCTTTCTTGCTTTTCCTCCTTTTCCTCCTTTTCCTCACGCCTTTCTCTCAGCACTGCAAACGTGGGACTGGTTGGAGCTTTGGAGGGCAGGGCCTGTGGCTCTGCTGCCACAGCAACAATACTGCTGGAACAGCAACCCAGTGACAAGGCCAATATTAACAGAAAATATGCTTATAGGGGAAATTAAAACTGCATCACTGAAGACTGAAAGCTGATCCACTCTGGGTCTGTTACAGTCTGCTATGAGATCACTGAGCGGGGATGGTTAGACAGTGCTTAAAGAGTCGGGTCACCCAAACGACATAATAATGCTTTTCTTGTCAACTTTTCATCTGATCTACTGTAAGTTCAACTTTGCTGTTGAACCAAGAAGGTGGAGTGTGAGTTTTTAGACTGTTTCATCAGGGGGCGATGAACTAACTAAAACAGCTCACGGATTCATTTTAAAGTCACACTGTATTACACTAGATGCTCTCTGTAGTAGCTACCAAGTCTCTTGCTGCTGAAGAGGTGTTCTTCCTTCATACGGTTGCCAAGTGCTTGCTTATAGAGGAGTGTTGCAGTTCTCTGCAGTTGAAAAACTGAACTGAGCAGATTATAGTGGCTCCATAATGATGTGGCTTAGTTTACATATTAACCTAAGAAGAAAAAGATCCCTGGTTTCATTCTGGAAGACACAAATCCCTTTGGGGTTGTGTTCAGAAAGGCATTACGCCATTGGTGTAAAAATCTGCCAGATCAAATATGCGGCGCTACCTGCTGTAGAGACCCCCTAAGGAACACCTGATAGCATCTTTCTTTATTGGAAATTGTACAATGATACAAATGTCATTATCAACAAAACAACCAGACTACCAGAACAATATATTTAGAGGGTGATTCAGACTATTTAGGTAATTATTTGTAATGATGGTAATTTAACTGGATATTGAACATGGCACACAGGTAAATCTTGCTACTACATGTTATATCATCTTGTAAAATGATACTTTTGCATCATTTCACTTTATTAAGATTCTATTTATGTTCACAAAACATGAACATGACATATTATGAGATATATGATATATTATAATGCCATCATGTTGCATGGCAACCACCTAACAATGGACTAGAAGGATCTGAGCATTACTGGGGACCCAAAAATGGACTAATTACTTTAAGTAATCACACTCTCTTAGAGTGATGAAGTATATTGGTTTGCCAACAGCATGAAAATACTACACAGCACTGCAGCATGGGTAAGTACTAGTTTACATAAATAGGCAAAGCTTTCTGTCAGTTTTATAGATTTGGAGAATTTTTATAATTTGCATAAATGTGTTTCTCATCCCTAAAGCCAGATCTCTGCCAAAGACAGATTAAGTATTTATAGACTTTTTCAAGTTTACCTTTTCACATAATTAGGGTGACCCAACCTTTAAGAGTTTAAACCTCTTCAGACTGAAACAGCAGCCATTTAAGTGATTCAGCCGTGATTCATATCAACAGTCCTTTACACAACAACGACAAAAGTCACGCCAAACAAAGCCTACGTTAGATGTCATGACAAAACATTCAACCACATTAGTTCAACCAAAGCACAAATGAGCCAAACCACGTGGGAAACAGAGCTTCGAGAATCCGACCACAGCAGCAAATCAAAGTCAACCAATCCTTTCATATGAATGAATGAACATCACACTCCGCGCTGCAGGCATTCAGAAACACTCACAGCAACAACGCAGGCAAGTCGGGACTGTAATTCACCCAGGACACATGCTAATGTTAGTACTTGAAGATGTAAAGTAAACATCATTAAACCTTAATCCTTGCCAATAAACACTCTTTGTTAGTTGCAGTAGTTCACAAGTGCCACGATTTCTTTTCATTAAATACCTTTCACCCTCCTTCTTTTCTGTCAGCTTAGGCCTGCTGTGGAGCTGCTTCATAGCAGACACTGGACTGATGTTATACTTCACTGATCCAGGTACAGGCAGGAACTGATTTCTTTTAGCTGTGCTCGCTTTTTGGAACGACCCCGTCCTTCGAGCCATCATATCATCTTTCTCCGGGTCAGGCGCAGGCACATTTTCACCACACTCATCCTCATTATCACCGTATTCCCACTCTCCCTGAGACGCTGATCGGATCACTGTTGTCTCGACCTGCTGTTGAGGTGCTTCCATGGGCTGCTGGTGCTCCACTCTGTGACAAAAAGTCTTTTAACTGAAAGAACTAAACACCAAGTTTTAGAACCTCTTTTATGATGCAAACAAAACCCGAGCTTGTTAGTTGCATCTGCACCCTGTTAGACACACGCCAGATCACAGCTCAGCCCACCTGACGTCCAGTTTCTTGCTCCTGTCTGCCTGCACTTTCTTCTTGTTCTGCGGAGCAGCGTCTGTGGTTACCGCTCCCTGTGTGCAGCGTTTGGAGGCAGGCAGAGGTAGGAAGCGGTTGTAAGTCACTGTAGAGGTGCTTTGTTTATGGAAAACTCCCGTCCTCCTTGCCATCATGTCGTCTTTCTGAAGATCTGGGACTCTCCCCTCTTCTTCTTCCTCCTCCTCCTCTTCCTCTGATCTCCCCTCATATTGAGCCAGGCGGGCATCGATCTCAGCGGGAGTGGGAGCGGCCTTGGTGGTCCAGGGTGGGAGGTCATCAGAGGGAGAGGTAGTTTGATTGGGGTCGGCTCCAACTACCTGGCTGTTGGAGTATTGCATAAAGGCTCAAACTACAGCAGCAAAAAACAGGTCACGTGCACCTGCAGATGACCCAGATATGGCCACAAAGCCCAGGCATCGACATGCAGAAAAGCACAGCAGCAAGAGTACAGACCAGAGAAGAAAATATCAACATTCAAGATTTAGGGGGGGAAAAAGCACAAACGTGACAAAGGTACAAAACTAAGATATTCAAGAAGAGTTTTAGTTATTATTATTATCATCATCTTGTACATTTGTATGTTCATGGCTGACGTATTGTGACAATCTCCCCCTCGGATATTAATGGCCAGAAAAGTACACAACATCAACAGATGTTCACTTGATGATGAAAAATGAAACACTTTGTTTCATATTTTCATTTTCTATTTTATTATACATCTGTATAATAATATAATTAATTGGGACAAAAATAGACTGAGCATCAAATTCTAGTCCTTGAATGTGAGCGAATGTTTGTTCCAGGTTCGAAGTGACCATCTCAACGTGTTCGAGAAACATGATGAGACATCGCTGAGTCAACACCCTGACAAAACTGCTCATTAAGTAAGTGAGGCCATGACTTTTCTTAATAACTAAATCATTTGGCTTTCATAAATCAGATTTAAGGATAAATCTGCAACAGGGTTTTTCCTGCATATAACAAATTCTGACAGCCTCTTAGAGAGAATGTAGTCAGAGCCAAAGGAAAATCGTTTTTGTGACTGCATTTAATTAAGCACATTTCTATTCATCACATACTCATAAGCAACAGGAACTTTACTACATGTATGTGATAGTGCTTGTGTACATGGTCTTCTATTAAAGGCTCATTCTGAACCAGGAAAAACCCCTACAGCTGACGTATGAGCTGCCCGGCAGATTTATCAAGCTCCGTTTGCTGCAGTATTTACTACATGCATGTGTGTGTGTCAGTGTGTAGGTTTTGCTTGCCCATTAAAACTACAAGCAAATCAGGACATTGCAGGAAAGACCATTCAAACTACCTATTATACAAATTCAAGTAGGAGCAATGCAACAAGTGATGCAGCACAAAAGCTTCCCTGGTGCGATCCATACTAATGCAAGCGACTTGGAATTCAAACCACTAAGCTGCCTCTGTTTGGCCGCGTCCATACCTGCGTTCCCGCTCTGAAAGCTGGGAGCCCAGGCCAATGGTAGGCATGGCTACGGTTGCCTTGGAAAGGAGTCGTCTAAGTAACTCCGTCTCCTCGCCTTCACTCGACATGACTGTGTCTATTGGCTGCTCGATCTCAGTCACGCCCCCAAAGGTCACAACTTTGCCTTGACCTCGTCCAGCCTTTGCTGATCCGCTGAAGGGACCTCCATAATTTTTCACCAGGCAGGCCTGACACACGGGGCCTGGGCTAGTATCACTGTACATACAGTCTCACAAATTAAGACCCACAGCCACAAACACACACACACACACACACAACACCAGCAACACCACAAGCAGGGGGAAAAGAAATAATGAGCAACTACAGACGGAGGATGAGACTGTGAAAACAAAAGAAGGATTACATGGAAATGTTGAGTCAGATAGTGAGGATGGATGCACAAAAGAGGACAAAGCATGGAATTTTATATCCAAATTACTCAAACACTCATGTTCGCACACAGACACACATACACACACAGTAAGGATTTGATCTATTCTAGGTGGTCACATTTTCTGCTCACTGCTGCTCCTCTGGGAACACAAAAAAGTCTTTATCCTATCTAATGACATCAGCACAGGCGGAGAAAAACAAAGCCAAGCAGTGCTCGCAGCCAACAGTCGCCTCTTTTTTGGTCTCACACACGGTCTCATACACACCGGCCAATTCCCTGCTCCCTTTCAAGTCCTGTCAAAGAAGACTGAAGAGGACTGAAGTGCACAATGATGAGGAGAACAAACAGCAGGCGAGAACACAGGGGGACAACAGAGACGAGGGAAGAAGGGAAAGTCCAGAGAGACGCAATTTAAAATTACTCTAAATATCTAACAGTAAGAGACTGTTGGGAGGGCTATAAACGTTATTTAATTTAAAGGCTTAACTAGTGACAGCTCACGTTGTTGATGATTATTTAATTGTTCGTAAATGTAATAAATGTGACTATGATACGCAAACGTCTGTCTGTTTGCTTGTTTGCCCGCAAACTCCTCCTAGACCATTAGGAGTTGAGCCACTAAACTTGGTACACAGATACATTTAGGCCCCTGAAGGTTTTTATCTATATCAGATACTATGATGTCATCGTGTTGTCTAGCAACCACCTAGCAAAAGGCTAAAGGGACCCTTTTTTTCCCCTTGCATAAACACTGAAAAACACTACTACGCCTAATGTTTTTAAACTTTTATTAATGTGATTAAATATGTCACTTTGCCAACAGCACGAATGAGCCAAATAGTGCCGTGGCACAGGTGTGTAGTAAAATTAGTGTTTGACATTTTGAGAACTATGCTCACTTGCCAGGAACAAGATCCAAAAACTGATACCACTGTATTGTAAGGTTATTGTTGTTGACCAAAACTTAAAACTTAGTGTGAATTTTTTAAAAACCTAAATCAAAATAAACAAAAACATGCTTTAAAAAATGAAAACAAACAGAAATGCTATTGTGCCAAAAAAATAATATTATAGAAATATGTCTTCAGAGGAGGCTTTGTTAGATATGTTTATTGAGACTATGACGTCTACAACACAAGGTTTGTACTACAATACCTGTTCTTATCCTTATCAACTAAAATAATCAAAGTGACACTGAAACTAATAAAAGATAAACTGTAACAAAACATTTTATACAATAAAAAGCTGAAGTGAAACAAAGCTACTCTGAAACTTTTTAAAACTCACACCTATCTCATTTATTATCATTTATTATCTCATTTAACAATCAAGTCTGAAAGAAAATCTCTGAATTTTCCTCTGGCTGTTTACGTGTTGGTTTTTTTTACAACAATTATTTATTCTAAAATTATAATTTCACTTATGTTTTTGTTATTTGGGTTTTAGATAGCTGAATATTCAATTTTCTGCCTTTTTAAATTCTATAGAAAGCATCTCATTTTCAGTTTCATTATCCTCCACCTTTTTGATAACATTTCCAATTAAAACACCAGACGTGATACTCTTCTGTGTCACACCCTGCTGGGGGGTTTAAAGTGGCTGACACAAACTGAATCTATATTGCTTCAGCTAAAAAATGAATCAAACACTTCTTTATGTGAGAACTGCTTACCAATAAATAGTTTGCTGATCTGATGAAGACTAAAATAAAACAAGAAACACACCCACCCACACCACCCATTCTCTTGTCACTTCTTAAAGATCACACACTTTGCATACAGCAGCATTTACATGCATTGTCTTGCGTGTTTGCTGAAACAGACTGTGTGTGTTTTGGGCACCTTGGTTCACTCATCCTGAGTCTCTCCCACTTCTGCATATCTGCCTGGCTCATGGAGGAAGACACAAAGCTGACCGGGCCATCCCTGTGAGGGAGGGGCCTACTCTGAGCCCGTCTACGAGCCAGGTCGTCCTTCTGCTTATTAGGCATCACTTTAACCTTCCCCTCGTGTCCCTCGTCCTCCTCATCCTCCTCTTCCTCGTGGCAAGAGGGAGAGTTTAGGAAGGGGTTGTCTTTGCGTGTAATGATGTCAGCAACCGCCTCCTTCTCACTGTCCAACCACAGAGCCAGTACAGCAGCATCACACGGCACACATCAAAGTGGAGCGCAACACATCAAACCACAAGTGACCGCAACAGGCAAAGAAACAAAGAGTGAGAAGAACGTTTAGAGGTGAGCGAGAGGAAATGGAGTCAAAACAACACCACGCTTTGCTAACCTGATCTCCTTCTCCTGAAGCATTTGCTGCGAGGCTCGTCTGATGCCCTCCCAGCGCTCTCTGTCTTTATCGGTACATAAAGGAGGAGGGATGAACTGGTGCACTTTGGGTGCGACTGTGCCACGATGAGCTCGCCTGGACGCCAAGTCATCCTTCCGGACATCTGGAACTTTCCGCACCGCTGCTTCCTCTTCCCCGTCAGAGGGGGAATCCCACGCAGACTTCTGGGAGCTCAAAAAGTCGTTATCACGGCGGAGGATGATGTTCGGAGATGGTGACCTCGGTTCCTTTTCCTCCGTTTCGGGAGGGCTGGGGTTAGAGACGGGGTAGTGCAGCGAGGCAGTTTCAGAGGATAGTAATGTGCGGGTTTTGATTGACATGCGCCCAAACGGTTGTTAGTCCAGGTCAGTAGTCAGATGTGTCTTTATGTGTTTTAGAAACACAATGACACAACCACACAGAATTCCCGTCAGCTGAAACCTCTATCACAACACAAAGTGACATGGCTTAACTGCTCCTATATGTCTCTTCTCCATAAAACCAGCAATGACAAATCAGTTAGTTCACAGTCACAACAGACATCAGTGGGCTATCACACAAACATTCTCCTTAAAGCAGCAAGACAGTTACAGGCAGACAGCATCACTAAGCCAAAGGTTCATCCAGAGCACCTGTTTCTACCATCAGAAGTTCATGTTAGTGCATGTAAACAAAACCGTTTCTCCACCACAGCAGAGGCAGGAGTTCTCATGCCCATCCTCCCTGACCTGCTGTAGCGAACGACAGCAGGAAGAACTTTAATTCCCGCCTTCTCCAGCTTCTGCATCCTCCTCTGCTCCAACACTTCCTGGGTGACCACTTCTTCTTCCCGTTTTTCCCCATTGTTCTCAGGTGCCCAAGTGACAGTCTTGGAGGTTTTGTGGAGGAGTGTAAATTTTTTGCATTGATCTGCAGTAGCTTGTGGCTGACTGAGGAATTGCAGGAAGATTAAAAAAAGCACATTTGTGTTTTTTGTGTTTTTACCTCTTTTTTCACCTCGGTTTTTGTTTTTCCACTGTGACACTTGTATTGCTTTGGAAATCATTTAAAGCCAAATAATTTATTTTTAATATGTTGCTCATTACCTCCGCTGCTCTCTCTCTTCCGTATGTGGTTTTCGCCGTGGAGTTGGGACGTAGGAGGTGGCGTTGGTTCGGTTAGGAAGAAACTGGTTAAAGGGGACAGAACTTCTTGCTTCTTTGCTGGAAGTCCTTCTGGCCAACATGTCGTCCTTCCGCACATCTGGCTTCCTGTTGGGGGCATCGGCCTCTGAGTCGCTGCCTCGCCCTGGGCAACAAAGAGCAACAGAGCATTACAGAGAAAATAATGCTGAAGGTCGTGCAGTTACTTCAAATTAGGCCTTCGATATAACACATAGAGACATACAGGACCCAGTTTTCACTGACACTGAGATGCAATCTGTAGTTGACTCTTATCAGGAGAAGAGAAACGACATTTAAATGCAGCCAATACATTTTAAAGGCCACTTCAGTTCCTCCTGGTAGCTTAAAAAAGACTCATCAGATTCTTACATAGCAGGAGTTTGCCTCCCAGACTGCAATCTAAGATGTGGTTAATGTTGTTAAAAGGGTGTATTTCAACGCAAACCATCTTTTCCTAAACTTGCCCGAGCAGAGCTATTTCTCAAATCTAACCAAACTGCAACTGAAAACTGAAAATAACATCAAAGAAAGGAATGCCTTCTGCCTCAAAGCCCTGACAGCAAATATCTCCCACTAGCCCAACCATCCTTCATTCACAAAAAGTGACTGAAGGCAGTGACAATCCCCTTTGGCATGAATCCTGTTTGTCAACAAGTTCGACAGGCTCCAGATAACTAATTTGCACATTAACAACCACAATAAGTGCAGGATCAAGATAATGAGATTAGTACCAATTATTTATACCAGGTGCGAACACCCACGGATGAGATGTCATTACCCAGCTGAAGCACTCAGACACAGATCACATGGTAATCTTTTGTGTAAATGTTCTTTCTAAATGTTGCCAAAGAAACAGTAACACCGTATTTTTTTATTACTTGTGACATGATGATTCTAGATACTTTTAAGCATTTTATCAATTTATAGCAACATCACAAAGTCCTTTCTACTCCTACCTCCGTGACCTAAAGGAAATGTAGGGAATAAGGCTATTTGTGGTTTGGGGGTAGTGTTTTTCTTGTAACCCTGCTGAGCATACGGTACATTATAGTGTCGACATAAAAGACACAAACAGGATGTCTGCGATACCCCCTCCCTCCATCACACACACACACACACACACATGGCGTGTGACAGGCAGGATGTTAACCTCAGTCTGTGTCTTTTCACAGGTCCAAACCTCTAGAGACTGCTACTGAGACCAACAGCTGCTGCATCTGGGATCCAAAACACACACATACATGCATGCACACACACACACACACACACACTGTGATATTCAGCTGTTGCCTTCAGCCAGTCTGACCAGTTGCACTATATGAAGGTTAAA
Organism: Simochromis diagramma; assembly: GCF_900408965.1. NCBI lineage: Eukaryota > Metazoa > Chordata > Actinopteri > Cichliformes > Cichlidae > Simochromis > Simochromis diagramma. Next base: position 2,780,448 of record NW_024386792.1, on the reverse strand, counting down.
CAACCAACATGCTGTCGAACAGCAGTGAGTCTAATTCTGGACGAGCAGATTTGTATTTAAAGGAATGCTGTAGTTGAGTATTTGGGTATCTACACTTTTGCAGTTTTCCTTTGAGAGTCATTTGGGAGCTATGCAGGCCATCAGCTTAGCAACAAAGGCTTGACACAGTAGAAGTGGTGAGAAGCAAACAGCTCTCTGAAAATATAAAAACAGGATCCACTTCAGAGGCATTTCATCAGAACTGACCGTCGCCGTTTCCTCGATTCACGACGTCGGGAGAAGGGCTGTGCTGCGAGCGTGAGCCAAAGGAATCCAGACTGTCAAGAACAAAAGGACACATACCAGAATACATTAGACATGATGTAACTGAAGTCACTGATGGGACACTTGTTTGAACACAAATGGAGGTCAAAAGCTGTGCAATTCAGGGTAGACCAGGGGTGTCAAACATAAGGCTTGGGGCCCAGAGTTGGCCTGGCAAAGATAAAAGCAGAACAAAAACTGTGTGCCGGATGCTTCATGGCATGGGTTTCTGCGGGCTGAGCAGCTCTTGTAGGTGTGATGTGTAGATGGACCATTACTTTTGTCCATATTTAGATCCATGCCCCCCACCTCCATTTAAAAATAAGGTGTGAACACCTGGTGGGAAGGGAACCCGTTCTTTCTCTGTGACATCATACAGAACAAAACTCTGTATGAATGTCGACAGCAGTCTGAAACCTGAGCAACAGCCTCGCAGGGATTACTTATACATACACTGACCTTTGTATTATAAACTTTGGCCATGCCTAATATAAGCATCTGCCATCGTTAGGAAATTAGGAATAGCATAATAGGTCCATTTTAAATACCCTTGTGCCTGCAACAGCAAATTATACAGCATGTTCAGGAGTGTTGACAGATGTGTCTCACCTGTCTAGGGAGTTGTCTCGAGTGTGCCGTGGTGGAGAAAGGGACTCACTCCTCTCAGAGTCCCAGCAGTCATAACCACTGTCTCTAACACTGCGCTTCTGTGAACTGTCCCCTCCTTCCTCGCTCTCCTGCACACACATCAGGTTAAGTAAATTAAGTAAGTAAAATTGTATTTGTATTTGTAAAGCTAAAACATAAAAACAAAAATCAACCAAAAGCATGTTTAAAAAGATGAGTTTTTAGCTGTTTTTAAAAGACACCACTGAGTCCACAGATCTCAAGTTAATGGTATCTCAGGTTAATATGCAGTCGACTGTGTGAAGCAGGAGCAGTGCATGATGAAGCTCAGTTATGGGTCGTCAAGTCTAAGAAGCAAAAACTAGAAAAGGGTATTTTATTTAAACAGACTTGATTCAATGGAGTCCACAGATCCAGTCTGAACAATTTTTCATATCCTGTCTGCAGGTGTTGTTGTGTAACAAAAACAAACCCGTCTCCTGTTTCCCATCTCGGACACCCCAACAAAGACAGGAAACTAACAGGTCCATCCCCCACACCATCTGCCATTTCTGTACCTCGCTGTGATTTCACTCACCAACTTCATCTGAGCAAGAAGCCCCTCGAACTCCTTGAGGTTTAGAGTAGGCCCACTATAGGAAGCACAGCCACTGGCAGCTTTCCCCAACCAGTACACTGTGTTCAGCACCTGAGAGACACAGCCACGGGGGTTTAGTGTATATTTATAAATGCCAAACAGACTAATACTCAAGCTAATGAAAGAAAAAAAATGATAACAACTCACATTCTTTAGTTTGCGGTTGCAGTCTGAGTCCCTAACAAGAGAGAAGAATATTACTATTGCATGTTACTCTGCTACTGTAAAAAAAACACAAACCACACATTTGCACATTCACTCATTTACTTGAGGTTAGCTCGTATGGAAGTGTCCTGCAGGTCCCCTGGGTCAAACAGCTGGGCGCCCTTCAGGCCCAACTCCTCGCAGCCACGCAGAAAGACTGACAGGTTATCCTGGAGGAGACAGCAACAGCTGGTCAGTTCATCACTTGAACAGGGGTGATTTACAGAGATCAGTGTCACACTGGAGAGTGTCTCCTTACCAGCCCGGCGATGGGGGTGGGCAGCCTGTTGATCTTCTTGACGAGTCCTGGTTTGATCGCACTTAGGAGCCTGTGTAGAGGAGGAGGAGAGGCCGAGATTTATTGAGTCTTATGGGAGTTTGTGCATGTTGGTGATGCTTGAGACATCAAAAAGTGATATGAAGTGAGGTCACAGGCTTACTCGCATAACAGGATGCCGTTCTCCAACGCACTGCGGAAGTCCTTGTCTCCAAAGCTCTTCCCGGTTACAGCCTGTGGAAGAAGGACAGGAAAACACAGATGTAAAGGTGGTGGATGGGGACACAGAGAGTGCAGCTCTTTGCATAAAATGGGTGAATATTTCTTTAAAATATCACAGAATAAATAAAACACCTGTGGATTGCTCTGTATGATCAGTTAAAACAGGCCAAAACTCATCAACATGTTCTATTTACAACATTATATAACACAGAAAAAAGAGACTGGTATTCTATTACTGTTGGTAGAATTAATCAGCAAATATTTTTCAGCTCTTTAGTTAGAATAAACAAGCACTGATTAGTATTAAGATGCTAATGTGAATGATATCTCTGCTTTACCACCACTTGTCAGATCAGATCACAATCTGGTCTTTCTTCAGCCCACACATAAACCCTGTGTAATGGGGCGGCCTGTTACCACCCGCTCATTCAAGAAATTGTCTCTGGAGGCTAACGGGTGTCTTAGGGAGTGTTTCAAGTGCACAGACTGGAGTGTGCTGCTGGAGTCACAGGATAACAACATAGATGTGGACAATGACAGCAGGATGGACACCATCAGGGACTACATTAGCTTTTGTAGGCATGCTGTGGCTCCAGTTAGAAACATGTGGCTGCTTTCCCAATAAATAAATAAATCCTGGATCATGAAAAAGCTCCTTAACTAGAAAAAAAGCAGGCATTCGAAGAGGAGGACAAGGAGAAGCTCAGGTGTCTGGGGTGGGAACTGAAGAGAAGCCTGAAGCAGCCAAAGGAAAGTGGTCCTGTAATAGTGGAAAACATCCTCTCTCAAACCGGCGCTCAGAGTATATTGACCGGTTGAGAAAAATATATGACCTTAACCTACCAAATTATAAAGACCCTGGAGTGTCTGGCCCTCCCCCTCATGAGTCTAGGCTTCATGTCCAGGACCCCTCCAGTTTTTGTCACCAGGACCACATTGTATACAGTCCTTTACATGCTGCACAGGACCTACACACACCTAGAGAGCCAGGATGCATGTGAGAATCTAGTGTATTGATTTCTCTAGTGTTTTGGACAAACTCCAGCCTCTCATGTTGGAGGGGTTGGGTGTGGATCCCTTCCTGATGTCCTGGGGAACAAACTGTTAGTATGACCTCAGTTCGTCAGGCTGGTGAACTTTGTCTCTGGGACGGTGAGGTGTGATACAGCGGGCGCACAGTGGCCTGTTTTAGCACCATTCATGTTAACGCTATAAACAGCGGACTTTAAATAGATGCAAAAATACTGTGATGACACAGTTATTGTGACATGAATCAGTAGTGGACAAGAGCACTAATACAGGAACCTTGGTGAGGCCTTCAGGGACTGATGCAGTAGGAGCTGCCTCCCACTTAACACAACTAAAACCAAGGAGATGGTGATTGATTTCAGTAGAGCTAGAGCATCCCATCTGCCAGTCTCCATACAAGGCAAGGACAGGTCCTATTGGATGGCAAGTTGGACTGGTTGCTGAACACCAATGCTCTCTACAGGAAGAGACAGAGCCGCCTCTTCTTCCCACTGAGACGGCTGGATAAGCTGGTGGAAAAAGCCAACTCTCTGCTTGGCAGAAGGCTGGACTCACTTTTTTACAAGTGCTCTTTAAATGATCATAACTCTCATTCAAATGGTTTCATAAAGAAGAGAACACAAGCTTTACATGAATATTTGGTTTATCGTGGTAGCACAAGGCATTCATGAGATAACGCTATCTGAACACAGACAGAAAAAAATCAGCTCCACGTAGATTTTATCATGCACGAGTCACAATACCATGTCCTTCAACTGTTTTGGGCTAGAGAGAAAATTTAAATGGCTCCCGAATGATGAGAATTTTTTTGTAAATTTACAGCAAAAATCGATAAAATATGTCCATTAGGCCTGTATGAAACTGTGGTGAAGAAACTGAAACCTATAATGGACAACAGTGGACACTCTGGGAAGTGAAGCCACCTAAAACATCATCTCACACTTGTACACATTCTGCCTCCTGCATCAACCTGGATGGACTGCACCTCCTGTTTTTACCACAATTTCTTAAATTATTTTACACATCTAATCCTTTTATGGTTATGACTGGAAGGATGATTGTTTCTTTAAAATGAGCTCCTAGGTATTTGAATTTCCCCTTGGCGATAAATAACATAGTTCTCTGTCTGAGAAAGATGTCACCTGGCGGTTCTTCCATCATTATTTGCAGCCCATATGTGAAGCATTTACTCACAGGACACATGCTTACACAGGCCCTGGATTTATGCCTTTCTGTTTTCCTGACAGAGGAACCTGCTCCTTCCCTGCTCACCCTTCCCCCAGCATTTTTTCATCAGCTGAAACCAAATTAGAATGACGCCACGTCGCTGACACACTGCTCAGTGTCCTCTTTCAATTTTATCCAAAATGTTCCCATATGCCGCAGCGATAACCTCAATCCTCTAACCTAGGCTTTGATTTGGACTCTATCCTGTAGGAGAGGAGAGAATCAGGAAAACCAGAGGTGATTTACCGCCTTCACACCAATGCACCCGCACGCCATGCTTTCAGGAGCAGTTGTGTAACCAGAGGCCAAAGATGAATGAAAGAGAAGAGACCAATGCTGTTTAGACATTTAATCCAGATTAGCAGAGATTACAGTTAGCACCCAAACCATTAAATGCAGGCCCACACTCTCTGATTCTGCTTTTCACATATACAGACTGGTGGCAAATTACAGGATACATACCAGATTAAAGTTGATCACTGAGAATACATTTGAATTTATTGGCCGGCACCACTAATTAACCTAACCCCACAAAGTACATATACAAGTACGTTGGGTTGTGGGAGTATGCTAGAGTACCCACGCAGACATAGAGAGAACATACAAACTCCATTTACAATGTATTATATTAAAAAAGAGAGAAATTGAAATAAAATACAACATATTTTATTTCAATTTCTCTTTTTTAGTTCCACTGCACATATTGTTCTTGAAGAAGAGCACACACAAGCACAGTGCATCTGTAGCTATGAAAACAATATCACTTTTCTTTATTGTTACATAAGTGATGAACAGATGTTTCCCACTGGCATCCACTTCTTTTTCTTGTCTTTCATCACTCTGTGTGTCACTCTCTTACACTCACCCACCCACAGAGAAACACATACATAAAGCTTATATTTCTATCTTTGTGAGGCCCCTCATTCACACACAACATCTCCTAGCTAAGTCCTAAACTCTAATTCTAAACTGACCCTTGAAGAAAAAAGTGTTAACATGAAAGCAGCTCTTTGAAGATACATCAGGAAGAGAGGAGCAGTCTCTCCTCAGTACAGGGTTTTAAATGCAGGCTGGTATTCGTTAGGTGTTTTAAAGACTGTAAAACATTTAGAGCACAGCCATGTATAATTTACTCTCAGAGTAGAGTACTGTATTTAGGGGAGAGCAGGACTACTGTTTGTGTTTTGTATAGTTCATGTGTGCGTGTGTGTGTGTGTGTTTGTGGAGGAGACAGCAAACAGACAGTGGGTGGGAGGTGGAGGTGGTTAACGATTGGTTATGTGAGCTGAAACTGAAATAAATGCAGCGATTAAACACAGTGACTAATGTAAGTGTGCATGTTTTTGATAGAGAGCTCAAAAATATTGAAGCAGAAGAGAAAAGAGAAGATGCCAAAAGAAGAACTGGGGCTTTATGTATTGTATGAATTCATGTCAGCTACAAAAACCCAAGCCAAAGGCCTCGGAGGTATTTCAGCGCCAGTAACAGTAATTCGACCCTCGCTCATAGTGGATCGCTCTGCTCACCCTGCGTGAATGGCAGCAGCAGCTACCACTTAAACCCTGAGGTGTGTGTGTGTGTATGCGCAGATGGGTAGGGGAGATGCAGAAGTAGGCCAAAGTACCCTTTATTTTAACAACTGAAAAGATGGAAAGAATGAGAGAGCAGACACATAGGAAGCAGAGGAGGAGAAAAATATCATGTGCTGTAATCCATTTAGGTGGTAAAAGACAGGGTTTCACAGGTCAAGACTAAACATGATGATAATTTGGGGCCACTTTGCTAAAGATGCAATTGTCAGGAAACCTCCTGAGTTAAATCTACATATTATTTTCTTTCCAAATATAAATGTTCTGCAATCTTGTGAACCCCCCCCCCTCCCAATTTATGTTAAATACAAATTCAGAGGCACTTCATTATGTAATTCCAGCTCACTTGTTACACAAGTATTACTTAATAAATGATTAGGAAGTGTCAGACCAATATTACACCCAAGCTTCCGTGTTTAACGTCCATCCATCCAACCATCCATATTTTAATGAGGTGATGCTTTTCTTTGTGAAAATAGACCCAATACAAATTGAACATATCAACTTATAATGAAAGAATTTTCAATTTTCCCACAAGATCCAAACCATGTAGCCAGTAATGAGAAATCAGGGTCATAGAGGAGCTGGAGTCTATCCTAGCTGCCATAGGGCCCCTGGACAGATCCCCAGTCTGTCACAGGAACAGAGAGACAGCCAATTTAGAATCACCAATTAACCTACTAAACTCCACTCAGAAAGGCCAGATGGTGGATTTAAACCCAGGACCTTGTTGCTATGAGGCAACAGAGTTAACCATAGCACCACCATGCTGCCCCTCTTTGTTCTTTGGTTAATTATACTAAGTACTATACCAATGAAAAAAAGAAATCTATGTAGATTCCTTTGCCCTTCAGCCTCCTAGCAGATATACCTGTGGCATCAATTTCAAAATCCTACGTCACCTCATTCATGAGTTCACAAGATTTTCAGAAAATTTGACCTCTGACCTTGAGGTCAGCAGGATTAGAATACATCTGAGATTTCTAGAAGATATCCCTATGTTATCAATTTGAAACTCCAACACAACTCATTCTGAAGTTATCGTATTCACAAACTTAGGTGTCCATACTGGTTACCCACCCACCCAGCAGGGTAACAACAATAAAAAAACGTTATCCATCTGTTTTTTTAAGTATGCAAACCAAGAGATAAATCGGCCATTGACATTAGCAAATGTCATCTTATTTGCCGGCTGATCTCTGTCAACCACACTGGTGCCATCCAGTATTGAAGCTTCCAAAAATATATTTAGACATTTTTGATAACTTAATTTACATTTTACTGTACTTTGTAGATAAACAATAGCTGTGTTCACTACATAGACCCACATCTTAAAATTTAATCACATGCTCAACAAGAATAATACTTGTTTAAATATTTCACTAAAAATATGGCTGTGTATAGATTTCCATGTGCTTTGAATCTTAAACTGTAGTACTGTTTCATGCACAAGAGACTAATACCACATTACCACATCCAGTCGATCTATTGTCACAATTTGGTTTTTGTGCGTGTTGTGTAAAACATGAGAGTGACTTTCCACAAACCAAAGAAACCTCTGCTAACAACGAGCCTGTGCGAGTGTTTTGAAATTCTTTCATTCCCCATCTGATGCATGGAAAATCCATGAATCCATGCTCTCACACTCTCCCGTGCAGGCCCGGCTGGCTGTCTGAGACTATCAGCGTTAATCTGACTTGGACAGCTGTGACATCTGGCGCACACACGCGCACACACACTTATTCAGGCATACACATTCTTCAGTTTATTCCCCATGCATCTGACTCTATCTCTTGCTATGTGGTGTATGCTGATGAAAGCAGAGGCTCACGTTTGTCTCTGAGGTTCAAGTTGAGTTTAACCTGCTCAGCAGCTGAGACTGTGTGTATGAGCCCTGTGACACTCCTGCCTTGTCTTGTCTATAAACAGATAGAAAGGCCCTGTCGGCGCCAGCTGAATTTCCTGCTCGGGTCATTTGATGATATATAGCCTACTGCCCCCACTGGAAAGAGTGACACCTGAGAGCCTGCCCGTGTTATGTTCCCATAGTGACTGGTGTCACCCGACCGGGGCGTGTCCGAGGAGTGTGCAAGGCTGTCAGGAGTATCATGCATAGCTGATTGGCATGCGTGAGTGTGCATACACTTTGCATAGTTTACAGACATGGCAGACAGGCACTGAACAAGTTGCAGGGAGTGTTTGGTGGCATGGTCATCTCTGAATCCCCATCCCCACCTGTGACAGTGTAAAAATACCCCACCAGAAATAGGTTGAGCCCGAGCAGCCTGAAAATAACTGGAGTATTAGGAGGCAGGAAGACGACAAAGCGAGAGGAACATGGAGCAAAGACGCAGGAGAGATTAAGATTAAGAGGTGGGCATTAACCTAGACTAGACTGTGCCTGCTGCTGAGGGAAAAGCTAACACAGTCCACAGTGGAGGGTCAAAAACTATCAGGTGCTGAAGCTGTATATGTAGTTATGAAAGTGACAGATGGTCCCAAAAAAACCAAGAGGACTCAGCCAACTGCAGAAGGGCTTAAAAATGACTGTTATTTCCAAGATTTAGAGTGTTAGATAAATCTGAAAGTTGAAGACCTATTTTCTTGAATGAAGACACAGTACTGTGTTTTAAATTCTCATCTCAGTACTTTGAATATACTGCTGTCTTTACAAGTTTGGAGGCAACACAACAATGCATATGTAAAGTTATTTATCTAATGCTTATTAAATGATGATACAAGTCACAATAAATGGGGTGCATATAAATAAAGCACACACAGCCTGAAATACAATGATGAATACTCCAAGTTATGGATAAAGCTTTCAAACTTTATAAACATGAACAAGTAACAAATCTGCAACTCAACAAATCTGAGCTCATCTATGAATTATCTTTAAAACAAATCCATTATTCTCATGTTGACAACAACCAGAAGTACCCCAGTATCACTAATGCAGCTAACGGACCGTCAGTCCTTTTACTCTTCTATCCTGTTAATCATTATGCAACCCAGTGGGGTCCTGACCTCCAGATTAGGAGCCACTGTTACACTGAGTGCACTGGCTGGTTGTTTAATCTCTGATTGGATTTCAGTCTTATCTGTATGCACTCATTAAAGGCCTGTTCACTTAACTGTTTGGCTATGAAGCTTTCCTGAATCCAGCTTCTCCTCGACAAAAACACGAGTATTATTCAGTATTAGGTGTGCTTTCTTGTATAGATGTAACCCTTTGTAGCCTCGACGTCAGGACTGTCATTAAAAGAGGACAAGTACTACTGAGGACAAAATAGATGTAGAGCTTGCTGTGCTTCAAATTTGGTCGAGCTTCAGCTTTTCTGCAGTTTTTCACATCTCATTGATGACAGGACACTGAGACTTACTCTATATTAAAATTCAACCAAGTGTGAGCTCCAGTGCTGTGAAAAAGTAATTGCTGCTGTCCAACTGCAAAAGGGTGACTCGAGTAAATACAAAATGCAGTTTTTAAATGATGATTGAGGGAAAACAGCTATCCTAATTGCCCCCTCAGCCTAATAACTGGTTCTGTCACCCTTGGATGCAAGAACTGCAATCAAGCACTTGTGATAACTGGCTGCGAGTCTTTCACACCACCGTGGAGGAATTTTGGCTCACTGTTCTTTGCAGAATTGTTTTAATTCACCTACACTGGATGGTTTTCAAGCATACCTAAGTCCTGACTTTGATGAAGCTTCCTCCAAAAACCTTCATTTAATTTATTTTTTTATTTTTTTGAAGCCACTCAGAGAAGGACTTGCTGGTGCATTTGGTTATTACCTATCATGTTCTTTTCATGAAATACTGTTAGTTTAATGCAGATGTAACAGGACTTAAAGCTTCCCAAAACTTTTGTGTTAGACTACAGAATATTTTTTGTCTCTGGGTTCATCAACATGTTTTGTTTTGGGGTTTTTTTAAATAAATGGGAGCCTTTGTGTTCTTTATGGTCAGTAGTGGGTTTCTCCTTTTTTTTCTCCATTTTTGTCCTGACTCTTTCTTATTGTTGAATCGTGAACTCTGACCTTAACTGAGGCAAGTGAGGCCAGCAGTTCTTTAGATGTTGTTGAGGGTTCTTTGTGACCTCCTGAATGAATCATCAATACGCTCTTGGAGTAATGTTGTGAGCCTGGTCACTCCTGGGAGGGGTTCACCACTGTTCCAAGTTTTCTCCATTTGTGAATAATGGATCTCACTGTGCTTCACCGGAGTCCCAAAGCCTAAATGGCTTTGTAACTCTTTCCAGACTGATATATGTCAATGACTTTGTTTCACAGCTGTTCTTGGGTTTCTTTAAATCGTGAGTTTGTTGAGATCCTTCAGTTCCTTTAGTTTGCTACCTGTCTTTATTAGACAGGTTCTATCTAAGTGATTCAACAGGTGTGACAGTAATCAGGCCTGGCAGTGACTAGTGAAATTGTACTCAGCTTTCAAAAAAATGTGATTAATTACAGTTAATTCTTGATTTAACAAGAGGGACAGTTATGATTTCATATAGAGGTATCTCATAGATTTTTCTTTTCCCCTAAAAAATTAAATCATAATTTTAAAGATGCATTTTGTATTTACATCTCTTCTAAGTAGGACCAGATAGGAAACAAAGTTAAACATTTTAAGGGGCTTTATCCATAACAGCATCCTGTTCTCTCTCTACCAGAGCCTGTGGCAAACTGGCTAATGTACAGGACAGCCAGCACAGTCTGTGGGAGTCTTGTGAAAACACAGCATGGTGTGAGGCTAAAGCCAAAACTTAACATTAAAAAAATAAAAATAGTCATTTTGAAGCAGCTCCAGTCCTTTATCTCCTCTATCTGAAATGCTGGCTGGCAGGTAGCTGAGCCGCTCTGGAGGTATAAAATAGGTCATAAGGCAGCAGCTCCGCGGGCAAGCCGTGATTCACCGCTCAGGCTGATGGAAGGAGGCACTATATCCGAGCAGATGATGGTGGAAGCGATGCAGCAAATGATAATCTCATCCGATGCGATCAACCGTGGGTACAGTGAAGCATCTCGTGCGTGAACACTGGCCCGGTTTCATAACCATGGCAACCGGAATCCCCTCGCGCCTCAAAAAGGGGGGCGTTTCTCCTCCTAGCAAGTAGAAATCAGGCTCTCCATCGTCCCTACACAAACAGACACTCTGCGAGCTTTTACTTCATGATGACGGTTTATTTTCGAGCCCGAGCGGCGTTTAAAGTCCCTACAGAGCAGGTGTTGGCGTTCAGTGTCATTAAGACGATGGCACAGGTGAAAACTTTTCACACGCACAGTGGCTGTTGTCCCGCACGGACACCGCATCGTCCCCCTCCTCCCAAACAGGTGACGATGCGCCTGGGGTGATTATTTATATCCCCGCTCACAGCGTGTGGCTATATGACCCGTTTATGTCCCCGGTGTGCAATAGAAGCAGGCCTCTGAGCCCCCCTCTCCTCACTTACCTCTATCCATTTCTGAGCCTCCCGACAGGCTGGTTCGGGATGGTGCTGCTCCTGCTCCCGCGGGGCATTCGGTGAATCTCCAGAGGCAGCGGGGCTAGCCATCTCCGGACAGGCCGAGACCAAAGCCGGACGATACGGTGATACGTGATATGCCTCCCTTCAGATGGTCTGTGTCCGGAGCCCGTTATGTTCGTCCTCGCGCGCTTCCCCCGCAACTCCGCGCTCTGTCACGGCGGGTCCTCTCGTGCTCCGCGCGAGCTCTGCGCAGACTGTGGCGCAGAGACAGAGAAGCGGCTCCTCGCGAAACGCGAACCAGGCGCTAAAAATAATGACTCTTTTTCCGCCGAACTGCGCGAGGCTTCTGTCCTCGGCCCCCGCCGCGCGTTTCGAGAAACGTGAACGCGCAGGCAGGAATCTCTGCGGGGGAGGTCGAGATAGATAGGAGAGATGCAGAGAGAGAGAGTGATGAGGGAGGTGGGGGCTGTTCGAAGGTGACCCATAATGTGTTTGAAGGGGACTGGTCATACCTGAGCACAGGTAGGCTGTAGGCTTTAAAATGTGAAGCAAAGAGCACCATAGAAATGTATTTAAATGCAGTATTTAAATCACAGGCAGCTAAAGTCAGCGTGTTTTTTATTCACAAAATCAGATTTGTTTGGTATGAATCTCCAAAGCATGGTATAATCAAGATACAATACCTATATCACAGCTGATAACAGTCTTTAGTTTAATAATGTGACAATACTGAAGTCTCTCCCATAATTAATGACATGACATCATGTATACATTTTTAAAAAAACAAAACAAAAAAACAAACAAACACTAAAACGATTGGGGGGGGGGGGGGGGGGGGGGTAACAGGCTCCTGCCCCCCACATCAGGTTGATCAGGTCCTGCTTCAGACTAAAAAAAAAAAGTCAAGAACCTGTGAGCTCCAGTCCCAGCACCACCAGGTTAGTCAATTTAAGTTATAGCTCAATTTAAGTTGCATGTGTTGGAGTTTAACACACACAGACTAAAAAGAATGGATTGGTCATGTGTAACTATCAGCACTGGTGATAACAGCGGTTTCAGATCACTGAGCTTAAAGGTGGCTTTTTCAGCTGGCAGGTCAAACCAGTTATGTTGGATCCAGTGACCTGTTCAGAAAGACATTCTCGGAGTAAGAAATAAATGCAATATTTCCGCTCTAACTGCCTGAGTGTACTATCATGCTCCTTTGTTTCTTATCAAAACATGAAGTGTTGCTCGTGCCAGTATGCTGCCTGCTCACCTGAAGCACAGACTGTCTTATGTAAGCACAATGATGAGGTGCTATAGACTGCTCTTTCCTCCTGTAGTTTCACCCTTTTAAAGTTGGACAGCCGCCAAGTGCAGTCCAGGATGAGCCTGAGGTCGTTTAACCACATCACAAGACAAAAGTTTCACTTTGTGTGTCAGCTAAAAGCCTGTAATGTTAGAGTAATGGCAGGGATAGAAAAGTTCTCAGCAGTAAAATGGTAAATGGCCTGTATTTGTATAGCGCTTTTCTAGTCCCCAAGGACCCCAAAGTGCTTTACACAACCAGTCATCCACCCATTCACACACTGGTGATGGCAAGCTACATTGTAGCCACAGCCACAGCCACCCTGGGGCGCACTGACAAAGGTGAGGCTGCCGGACACTGGCGCCACCGGGCCCTCTGACCACCACCAGTAGGCAATGGGTGAAGTGTCTTGCCCAAGGACACAACGACCGAGACTGTCTGAGCCGGGGCTCGAACCGGCAACCTTCCGATTACGAGGCGAACTCCCAACTCTTGAGCCACAATCGCCCAGTAGTTGATTTCCCTGTACTGTTTACTTAAATATACCCAATGGATATTAGGAGACAGGACAACAGGACAAGGAGACAACAGTTGCTTTATTATATTCCCACAGCTGTATTAACAGTATAACGACAGCAACATAGGATTTGAAAGTGCAGAAAGGTAAACAATTCAAACACAGCCAGACACCCAGCACTGCACAACAACCAACATACAGTAGCACTTCAGATGTTCCCTACTTTACTTTGGAAGTTGTATTATCTGTTAAACTGGCAGTAAGGGTATATGCGTTTGATCATTTGTGGATCCTTAGGTTTTTAAATAAGGTGCCTGTTCATTTTTTGAACACTGCAATGAACTGAACTGATTTGCGATCACACTAAACATAAGCTTATCAGAAAAAAACTCAGTTTTCCAGAGACGTTTCAAAACAGTGAGTAGGTTACTTCCTTGCTCTAAACAATGGTTGATTATTCCTACAGATACATTTGGGCTATTCAGCAGAACATCAGATTAAGAACTCAACCACACAGAAACTAAAGGGCTTCAGAAACAGAACTTCCCTCAACATCTTTTGTCTCATCTGTCACACTTGTTGGCACAAAAGGTATTTTAACATCAGTCTTCTGAGTTTTACACAGATGCAGTGGAAAAAACTTGCAGACATGTGCACACAAGCAGTGGTAATGACCACATGCTGTACAGATTCACAGCTAAACCACATTAAACTGTATGGACAGGCTTGTACTGTTGGTGTCTGCAGAACAAAGGGCTCTGATTGTGTTTGTGTACATGTGTTAATGCTAAACAAGACTTTGTTCATGAAATAAGAGAAATGTGGAAACAATGTGCTTTAGTGCATAGTGTCTGCAGATGTATGCGCACACAGGTTGCCTGTTGATTGTTTGTCATGTGAACGCTCTAGGACATATTTGTTTACAATTTGCTCAATTTTGTATCCTACTGAACATCTTAATTCTGACAGAGAGCCACTGCAGAGAAGCGCACTTCACCTTTCTCCCTCTCCATAAATCCACGGCACATTTTGGCTGCATCCTAGATATGATCAAAAGATGACATGTCAACTAATTATTCAAAACTATCCACTATATTTAAACAATACATCAACTAATTTTAAAATGGGAGTGCACTATTCAGAATATGAGGAGAGACTGTCCTAAAGTGCATTTGTATTAACGCTTATTTTACTGCTGATATTTTCATATTTTAGTAGGTCTGGGCAATATCACTGATGTAAATGCCCTGATAATGAGGTCTAGTGCTGCCAGTTAACACAGATCCATGTTAAGTTAAATTGAAACAGTTTAGGGAAATTCATCCTCTAAATCAGCGGTCCCCAACCCCCGGGCCTCGGACCGTGAGTCGTTTAGTACCGGGCCGCGAGAGTTGAGGTTCAGGTTTGAAATGTATGGTTTTCAGGGTTTTTATCGGTTTTCAGCGTTATTTTGTTATCGTTTTTATCATTTACTCTGTTTGCCTTGGTCTTTTCACGCGTGTTATGAATAAATTTTTTTTGGTACCGGTACTAGTTTTATTTTGTTGTATTTATCCGCGACACCTTAAAGGCTGGTCCATGAAAATATTGTCGGGCATAAACCGGTCCGTGGCGCAAAAAAGGTTGGGGACCGCTGCTCTAAATGTTTCAACAGCATTACATGCTGTGCACATAGGTAGCTCTGAAAGCAGCAGTCTAGCAAGTTCCACTTCAGTGCAAGTCTATCATAGTGGAATGAAGGTATTCAACTTCCTAGTAGCTGGGTGATTTTAAAACAATACTGTGGTATTAACTGGGAACTTGTTGAGCATTCGACACCATTGCCAGGTGCAATACTGCCATCCTCTGGTAGTAGTAATGCATTACAAGCAGATGTTCATAAAAACAAACCAGCTTGTTGCACTTCAATTAAATTGAATACTAATTCTTACTTTAGAGGCAAGTCTTTTACCATCACTAGTTCTCAATAAATTACCACATTTAATGATGCGGTTTTATCTCACATACACGTGGGTTTGCCTTGTGATCATTTGCTGCAATCATAAATAGTCCAATTAAAATTTAAGAAGCAAATGAATAATTGCAAAACTCTCACACATTTTTGCATTTCCTTGCCAGGTTATGTAATAATTTAACCTCATTTTAAATGACTGCAATTATATATCAGATATACAAATTGACTAAGCCCAGTTTGGCAGACTCTCATTCACACTCCCTCTCCAGTTTAATACGACTAGTTGATATGCAAAGAACAATGACTGTTATTTTCAGTTTGTAAATGTTCAAAAACTGAAAATAAACTGAAAAGTTCAATAACTGGATATACATACCATTACAAAGGACTCCTCTTTGGTAGGACCGTGGTTCACTGGTCCATTTATTTTCCCATCTTAAGATATAAATAAGATATTAGAATCCACAATGTAAAACAAATACAGGGACAGTAACTACAGGATTGTGCATGGGGCCAAATTCTTACCAAATTCATACAGCTGTCCATTTACATTGACGAAGGCAATAAAGTGGAAGTTGACTTTATCGGCTTCTGGCTGTGAAGGTTGAGACAAAATGAATAACTTTGGAAAAAAAAAGCAAAGATACCATAACAACTACTTCTGTTTAAATATATAGTCTAATCTCTTTAATAACCCGCACCCCATCTCACATGTGGTCCATAACAATGTAACTGCCTGGAGGCTAATGAAATAAAACTCTGCTCATAACAGCAATCTCATATGAAGTTGTCCTACACAGGTCTAACATTGACCTGCATCACATGTGTTTGGTCTGAATGTGGTACAGTGTGTTGATGTTGTGGTAAAATGCCTTACCCGACACTGGCCCTGTGCAGCAATCTCATTGTGAGCATCAAAGATTGCCTAAAAGGGGGAAAGATGTAACTAATGAAACATAATACTTCCATTAAAAAAAAAAGAAAAAAAAAAGAAAAGGGAATGAAAAGCAGCAGGGCAGTCAAACAAGTTTGAAAGGTTTTTATAGTGTTTTGTATACAAGTGAACCCACCTACTACATCTAAAGAAAATTTGGCAGTATGTGGCGCCCCCAAGTGGCCTTAAAAACTAATTCCATTATGCAACATTCTAGAAATTCTAGGCCATTATATTCACTCATTTTCACTTTACTACAACTTTGCTAGCAGACACTAGTCTCAGATATGACACTGAAATATAAAGACACATACACCTATGTGACATTAAAAATGTTTGCACAATATAGCATTTTTTTATATACACAAAGGAGGACAAGTCTTTTCAAACTGAAGTTTAAAGCATCCATTTTAAAATCGATTGTTGCAAGTTTCCCTGTACAATTGATCTGATTTCAGGTCAGATGAGCCCCTTATACACTAATACTTTGCCATTACATTTATTTGGTTGGTCGACACAAGTATACTACAGACAGACTATTGTACAAGTTATCTAATATTCCTAGATGTGAAGACTTTAGGATAAAAGGATTAGTTTGTTTTAATTTTTAGTTTGTCCAGCAATTAGACTTTGGTGTCAATGTCTCTCAGCAGTCCTAATAATGTCCATTACTTGCTGGACTCCAGTTATCTAGGTTGATTGTGGACTTTAGGTGGGCCAGGAAACCCTTGACCCGTTTCAATCCATGGTCAATGTGGACATTGTGGAGGACCATAAATACCTTGGAGTACACAGTAAATAAACTGGAATGGGTTAAAAACACCACTGAATTCTAAAGCAAGGGCCAAAGTAGTCTCCATTTTCTGAGGTGGCAGCAGAGGTCTTTTAATATCTTTTCGACAATGCTCAGGATTGTTGCATGCAGGGGCAGCAGGTCAAGAGTCGCAGATGCCAACAGACTCAAACTGATCCGCAAAACCAGTAATGTTGTGGGAACGGAGCTGGAGTCCCTTAGGGTGGTGTCTGAGAGGCAGATGTTGCCCAAGATAAGGACAATGCTGGATAATGCCTCTCACTCACTCCATGATGTGCTGGCTAGTCACAGGAGCACATTCAGTGAGACACTGAGATTACCAAAAAGCACCACTGAATGACAGAAAATCATTCCTGCCCATCTCCCTCTACAACTGTGTGTAAACTATGTAATGTATCATATTATTTAATTAGTTCAGTATGTTACTGTCTTGGAGCAACCATAATCCTAATTTCCTTAGGGATTATTAAAGTATTCAGGTTCTCATCTACCAAATCAGATTTATTACAGACTAAATAATTTAACTGCACTTTACTTTGTTTTTCTCCAGATGTTTGGCACGGTCATCAGGAGACATATTTGCTGTCTCATCCAGAAATTTCTTCAAGGCAGAGGCACCATCTGAAAATGTCAACATTAGCTTAGATACCAGGAAGATTGATTATGCACATCAAGCTGAAATATGGAGTAACAGCGCTCTTTGTTGTTTAACCTTTCATTTAGTACACTTCCTCCATGCATTTTATAGAAACAGATTTGGAAAGTCCAGTAGGAAAATTTCCACAGGCAGAATTATTTTAGTCACCAATTTAAATATTTATTCACACAACATGTTCAGTTGGTGCGCCAGATCCCTCTTGTACTCACCAAAAGTCATTTTGTCTTTGTTGTTGGCCACAGCATGGAGCAGGGCAATGGTGCCACAGGAATTGACTGCTGTCTGCTTCAAGAAATAAGCCTCAGAACCTCCTGAAACCTTATCAGCTTGCTGAGATCTGAAAGACTCATGCTGCCATACAGGGGGGGGAAAAAAGAAAAGAAAAAAAGCATGTCATCATCAGTCTGATAATACTGTGTAGTGGGTCTACCACTTAAAATGAGCCGAGTCAGGAAATCTCAACCATCAAAAAAAAAAAAAAAAAAAATCCCATTGTTTTATTAACTGCAGTATGTTTAAACTGTTTTATTATGTGAAAAAATATTGAACATTAAGAATTTGCATTCAAAATTATAGTAGTGATAGCATCTGCTGATTCATTTCCTCGTCGCCATCTCTCTCGCTCTCACTTCTCTACCCATCTAAATAACATTAAGAGTTCTTTCTCTATCCATGCCCTCCCTGCATCTCCGCGTCACCCCACTCGATACGGCCAATATTCACTTGCTCGACCCACCCTTCCAGGAAGTAGTCAGCGCCACCACCCTGGCGTTACCTGTTGCGTTAAGGGGAAGAGCAGCATCAAGGCACAGCACGGCTTCGGCACGGAGGAGAGCTGCTCACCCTCCAGCCCCAGCACGTCGACGAAGCGCCAGCTTTCACCAACGCCCAGCTTTCCCATCATCTGAAAGGCACAACGATGACGGAACAAAGAATAAGCCCCCAACAGTTGCACACTGGCAGACGATGCTCTCAGAAGCTGCTCAGAGATGCTGCGTTATGCTGGTTCACTCAGGCCACACCCTTTAGCCCAGACACTGGGACAGCCGCGGATGCTACTGCCCGTTAATATGGGATAACGGTCAAACTCTTGTTAACCCCGATAATTTCATTTTTAGTATCAATTAACGCTGTTACCTGGATAGTTGGCGATGCAACTACACCTCTACTGGTATACTGGTGCTTCGTAGTGGTCTGATGGCGTTTCAATGTTGGAAACACGTTAACAGCCCTCTAAACTAATTAGCCTCCGTGAAACTTACCTCGCGGTTGGGTCAATCAGTGGTTACTAACATGTCGCCATTACTCGGCGGCTAACGTTTAATTTCATACGCACCTTGTTCAGCATCTGAAACAACAAAAACAAACGAAAAAAGAAAGCGGTAAGACAAAAATCTGCTGTCTTTGAAAGCATTACTGTTGTAATTAAGCACACATTTCCTTACCTCCGGATTGATTTCCATCGGGGTCCACTCCATTGTTGCTAAAGTTGCGCTATCACTTCTCTAATTCAATCTGCTATCTCGACTACAGCGAACAGCCGCGCGTGTACCCCTATTTATCGCTGCTGATCATACCACTTACCCACAGACGCGGGGGTGGGCCCAGAGCAAATAACCCTCGGTGCACAGATTTAGCAAACTACCGGACAAATATCAGACAGACTTAAACGCCAGATTTAACGTTTTACACGCCCGAATACCAAAGTACATCTCAGAAAGACCTTTACGTTTATAAAAGTAGATATTCATGAAATGACACCTCTAAATACAAGATCATTCCGAGTAAATCGCGTTCTTTCTAGAAAGTAGGTGTGACGTATTGATGACTCCCTATCAAAAATACTTGTGCAGCCTCTAACACTTAAATAAGATTTAAACTGCAGCCTTCTTATACCTGTTCAACGTTTTTGCTACTTACGCTCCTGTTCACTGCACATACAACAAGCTAACAGTCACAGCAATATTAATTATATTTATTTGTAGTGCACAGACTACGTTTATTCCCCTATTGTAGTCCTTGTTTCCACAGACCACTTAAGAGAAAACTAGAAACAGATTATTTTTTCTGTAATTCGCTATGTTATATGACAATTATAATCAACGTGGAAAAAGTCAGTATGAAGAAATAATACTTTTTCAAATAACCACATTTTAAAAAAATAAATAACCAAAGCTAATAATAATAAATGATCAAATGTATTCCCATACCTAAATACTATTATTCTGGTCTCTCTACCACAGAGAGTTATTATTATTTAGCCTTTCTCCTTTAAAAACAACCACTTATTAGTAACTAAACAGCATATTTACATATGAAATGAGGCTAGGAGTTTATAGCTTGTAGTAAGTAAAACCCGAATTGATAAAACTTGTAATCACATGTTGTGCCACACCTAGAACTGGATGGTTAGTCTGAAGAGTGTTTTTCTTACAACAACAATCTCAGTGTTTTTACTTGTATGAAACCTTTGTGTGCAATGTCTTTGAAAATCTGATTTTTTTATTTCTTTTTTTTCCCCCAAACATGGGGTTTTCTGCTTCAGGATAATGTATTTAACTATTCATCTGCTTGTGTTGTTGTTCTTTAAATAATATTAAATTATTATAATTGTTATTATAATAATAAAGAAGAAAAACTCTACAGACTTTAGTTGCTAAATATGACCTTAGCCCAGGGTTCCAGTGGGATTGTTTCCTTGTGTCTTATATTCCCTGCTTTTCTGCATCTGTTTGCTTCCTTTGGTGTGATTCTGGCCTATATGCCTGTGTTAGCACCTGATTATTTATGCAGGTACTTGTCTCTTTAGGTGAGACTAACCTGCTGAGTAAATTGTATGTGCAATAGAGTCATTTTCTCCTGCCTTCCACCTGATGGCACAATAACATAAGAGATGAATGTAATGTCAACATTACATTACATACATTACGAGTACACTTGTGCATATGAAAACTTTACTTGATGAAAATATGTTGTTTCCTTCATACTGCATAGCTCATGAATCATCTGACTCTGACATCTGATGTGTAGCTAAACTTCTTCACACTGATAGAAAGACAGAAAGACTGCCTCTGTCTGTGTGCCTTTTGTGTTTCATTTGCAGTAACTTCCTGTTGTATTTTGGTAACTGCTGTTCCTTGTGGGTCTTCCCATATTTTACTTGCTCTGTGTTTGTTTTCCTTCGCTATCAACTCCACCTTCACTGGATTCACCTGTAGTTATGGTCCTTATTTGTAGTCCTATTTTCTCCTCTGCAAGTTGTTGGCTAACCAATTTTACTGACTGTGTTGTCTTTCTGGTTCCTTCTGTTTCGGTTTTGTTGATTTCAGTTACGTTTTCCATGAAAGCTCAGCTTGTGTTCATCAATGTGCTGCCTAGTGTGTCCTGAAACTGGGTTCTTTAAGGTACTTGCATGTACGAATGCACTGTGGTTACAGCATGCATGTTTTATTCATGGAGAATGGACTTTAAAATACACCCACTGGCCACACCATGAGGTGCACCTGTTCAGCTGTTTGCTAATGCAAATATCTAATCAGTCATTAAAATAATATGCATAGAATGTTCAGACTCCTTTGGGCTGAGAGTAAGAAAAAGGTAACTTAAATAACCACCCATCTCAACCAAAGTATATAGAAGAGCATATCTGAAAACATAAAACACTATAGCAGCAGAAGACCATACCGGGTACCACATTGTATGATAGGGTCAGAATTTGGTCTAAACAACATGAAGGAATGGATCCATCCTGTCTTGCATCAATGATTCATATGGGTGGTGGCACAATTTGTGCCCTTAGTGCCAGCTGAGCATTGTTTAAATACCACAGCTTGAGTATTGTTGCTGACCATGTCCATCCCTTTGTGTCCACAGTGTACCCATCCTCTGATGGCCGCCTATAACAGGATAACGTGCTATTCAAAAAGCTCAATTCATCTAAAATTAGTTTCTATAACATGAACAGTGAGTTTATGTATTAAATGGTCTCCGCAATCATCAGATCTCAATTGGACTGATTGTTGCTGGATGTGGTGATTAAAATCATGAATACACAGTTGAAAATCTGTGTAGTGCTATCATGTCAACATGGAGCAAACTCTTTGAGGAATGTTTTCAGTACCATGTTTGAATCTATGCAGTAAAAAAATAAGGCAGTTGTGGAGTCAAAAGGGGGTCTGATCTTTGGAATGTGTACCTAATAAAGTGTTGCAGTAAATGAGTGTACATTGTACTGAACCTACAAAATATATGTTTTATTCAGACAGAATGGATTTTAAAAGTATGTTTTAATCAGATGTGATGATGGAAGTCACCTGAGGGAAGGGCGGAGATTTCATGTGGGTGGGCTCACAGGTCAGACTGAAATGGGTAGCTGGTGATATATTCTATATGTCTGCATCCATTTGTCCGCCTGCCTGTGTCGATGGCATATTTACCTGTGGGTTTAAAAGGGGAAAGCAAGAGTATATAGAAAATCCAGTAGAAGAGGACAGAAGGAAGAAGAAGTGAAAAGAGAAATCGGATACATTTGGATGCTCCTCATATTTGCGGAATATTCCTCTGAACAAGACTGGAGGCTTGAGTTAAGACCTTCATTCTTGGAACTTCCATCTTCTTCCATTTGATCTTGAAGAAATTTGACTGAAGCTATTATTTTTTTTAGCACCTAGTGTCTGGGCCTCACAGGATGGTCGCATCTTCCAGAAGACAAGAAAAACCAAATAATTACCTGTAGACAACAGAATAAGACCCTAACACTGTTACCGTACATCACCATAACTCTAAGAGGCAACAGTTTCAGACAGCGGTCTGTCCATCCTGGTGCATACTTGCTGAGATGAATGGTGTGCCTCCTTTAGGAGCAGGTTGGGGATGGAGCACGGTGGTGTACTGTTGTATCTTCGCCTCACTCAGCATGCTGTTGGCTCTGTTACTCTGGTTCTTACTCAGACAATTACAACGTTTCAGAGGCAGAAAGTGACAAACATGCGGTGTGATGTATACCTGCTTCCAAAAGCGGCCTGTTTTTCTTGTTTTTTAATTAATGTGATCAATTTATGAATTGTGGTATAATATTTAAAATATATTAGGTGTCTTTAAATAGTAATTCAAAATAGTATGTTTATTGATGCATGTTGTATTCGTAGTATGTTTGCATCCACACATGGATGCATGTCAGTCGGATTACAGTTTTATTAAATGTCATGTCTGTCATTCCAGGAGCGATTCTGCTCATAGTGTTCATAAATGTATGATTACTTCTAGACCTCAGCTTGATATGTGCTGGATGAGTGCAGAAGTGCAAAGAGTTCAGAAAAATACAAAAAAAAACAACAACAAGATTTTTGGATGAAGTTGAGAGTTTGCGTTGTGAAGACAACCACGGTGGTGCACTGGTTAGAAATGAAAGAAGACTCCTCCAGCTGGCTGGGGCCTTTCTGTGTGGAATTTGCATGTTCTCCCAGTATCCGTGTGGACATTCTCTGGGTGCTCTGTGGGTTTTCTCACAGTTTGTGATTCTAAATTGGCCAATTTAGCTGTGAATGTCTGTCTGTGTTAGCCCACCTTTCTCCCTGTCACAGCTGGGATAGGCTCCAGCTGCCCCCATGTCCCTAAATTGAATAAACTGATGAATGGATGGAGCATTTTGGAGCTTCCAATAGCCAGAGTCGTAAGCAAATGTGTATGGGTGAAGCCCTCAGAACTTTTTCTGATAAACTGATGCTTAAAGTCATCCTCCAGTTAAAAATTCTTTGTACCAACTATGTTAATGCTAAGAAAATTGGGATGTTTGATCTTCACGATGCAGAACGGTGTGTGTGATATTTGTAAGTACTGGCAATCTGTCATGCTGAAGGGGAAAGTTTTTATTCCTGTAACACCTGGACATACTGGCAGCATCAATCATGACGTCTCAGAAAAAGCCAATTTCCCACATGCAGTTCATATACAAGTGTGATGTTGGAAGTTCAGTATTTCTTTTTACCCATTTAAATGTGAAAAATCAACTCTTTATTTCTCAAAAATTGTGTTTATAATAAAAAATTTCAGTCGTGTGCGATGGTGTCAAAATCTGCACAAATCTTACCCACATAACTCGTGTTTTTTAACAGGCAAGCACACACCTCTGTCTGTGTGTGTATAGCTTCTTTGTTTGAATCGATCAATCCCTCTCAGTTTACTTGGTAAATTATTGACATGGGATGAAGATTCCCAACATGCCAAAGCAGAAGGCTACTAAATGAAGAGCATTCATGATCCTAATGATACAAATCAAATCCATATATGTGTTTCAATGGTGACGTTCTTTATTGGTCACATTTTTTTCACGGTGACAGCCATGTTTCTGTCAGTCTCCCCTGACATGAATACCTGCCCTTCTGTTAAAGTTCAGCCGTGTTTTTATAGGTTGCATCATCAAACAGTAGCGATAAATTATCTCTGGCACCTTTTGTTCTGTCTCTCTGTTAAAATTAAACTACCATAAAAATTAAAGGGGTTTTTTTTGCAAATCCGCAAACTTACAAATTCAGCAGAAGATGAAATAATCATTTCGCCCACCGTATCTTCTCACATCAAGTCATGAAAATAAACACGTGACCGAAGCATTATTAAGGAAATGGACTAGAAGCTGTAACTTGTAAACACTGTGTAGTGCTGCAAATCATTTTTGTGAAACATCCCATGCCACGTTCACAGTTATAATTTCCACTAGGATGTAATGGACGCGAAATCAGAAGGAGGTGGAGGGAACCACGCCTTCAGGCTAAACCAACAACTAAGCATCTGTTTGCTTACACAGAAACTTTATAATATGTAATGTCAATATTGTATTTTCAACTTGCTCCGCTTCTCCAAGTACTCCAGAAGGAGACTGTTAGATGCAAAATATCGCACCTCCTCTTATAAACCATTATAAAACACGCAGCATGAAATAAAGACGCGAGAAAGACCCTTGTCATCATTTCCCTGTTAGCGGCTCAACCATGTAAGAAAACGACATTTCCCAGAGTGCTCAGGGGCAAGGCAGCCCCGGTGCCCTGAGCACTGGGGTGTGGCTCACTCACTCACGCGCATAGTTTTAACAAGTGAGCTTCTCCTGTCTACTTCTCCTCCTCACTTCGCTCTCTCCTTCCGTCCTCTGAGCTCCGTTTCACAGCTGCGGTTCATCGGTAAGTTCCTCACCGGTGTTCACTCTCACTTATAGGAGACCTATAGAAAGTTCCGTTGTATCCACCAGGTTGTGCCAAGATAGGTATCCCGGACAAAATCTGTTTCCCCTGCGTCCGGAACATTCGCTGCGAACGGAGAGCAGATCCAATTTATTCCGCCTCCATTACAGCCAACTAGACATGGAAGTAATGATGTTTTAGTTCTGTGAAAAATGAGTGTCGTTCCATTACCGTTCAGTTTGAGGGTTGCTACAGAAAATATATATATTTATATTATTGTTCTTGCGTGGACGGGATTATTTCAACAAACTGAGGACTTTTTGCCTGATAACTATTTGTATCCTCCTGTAACTTTACTGAATAAAGAGCTAACATCTCCAAAATTACAGGAGTAGTTATTCAGTATAAGAAGTGTTTTTGAACTAAAGATCAAGACTATGGGATACTGTTTGTCCGTGATTTGGAGACCCCAGCTTAGTTTGACGCCTTCTGTCGGGGATACTATCTATCTTTGCACATCAGGGGCACAGCCGGACCCCGTCCCCACCTGATGATAAAAGACTTGTAGTCTAGATAGCAGCTGCTGTATATACCGTACAGCAGGGCAGGAAACCTTAGCGGAGATGATTAGGGATGAGTTAATTACACTAGAAAGTTTACCGGAAATAAAGAGTTGTTTCGTCTCCTTGCCTGATAACATTTGTTTCTCTCCAACAGATCTGCACTTTTTTCTTTCGTTGGAAAAACAAACTTAAAAGACTGTCAAAAATGGTGAGTCCTTTCCACTCTGCTCATTTCTCAGATGTCAGCGCAAATAAACACGCAGAACTGAATATAAAACGCTTGCTGATTAATCAGATTTTGCAGAAGTCTCGAGGAATAAAACCGTTATTTATGCAAATGTTTGACTCACTGGCTTTTAGCCGGTAAAGTCCGAGACAACGCCCACTTTATGAAACTTTATATAAGGTTCTCGGTGAGCGTTGTTGTTGTCGGGAGACAGCAGGTTAACCTTTGACTCTTTTACAGTTTGTATTGAACCTTAAACATCGTGAAACAGTAAAAGTTAGATCCGTTTTTATATGCGTGTTTTGGGTGTGCGCGCATGATCGTGAGGCTGGAGAGAAATCTCATTTGGGGAAGTTTGGTGTATGACTCATGTGGGCTCTGCTCCATTCGGGTGGGTCTCCTCTGCGTTTTTCCACCTCTCCCCCTCTTTCTGTGTGTAATGCACACACTTCCACATCTGGTCTGGAGTTTAAAGCCAGCCTCCCCCTCTTAAAGGGGAATTTCTTACTTTTCAGCAGTTGAGTTACTAAAAAAGTGTTGTTGTTTTTTTTAATGTCATCAGCTGTGCTGTTGTTCGTTTCCTGACAGTTTATTCTGAGAGCGTGTTTACTATGAAGGGCTAACAAAACATTTGAATAGGTCTTTCTTAGACAAGCATTTCTACTACGTGTGCATTCAGATCTGATATATGTAATATTATCCCTGTAAACAACAGACCTCTACTATTCTCCCAACACACCTGTTTGCTTTCCTGACGAGCGTGGACTTTATATTGACTCACACACTTGCACACAGTGCTGCTTCTGTAAATACTTAACTACAGCACATAATGTGGATCCCACAACAGATCAACTGTATAATCCTGTTTGCACAAAGAAAATAAAAGGATGTTTCATTTAGTGAGCTTTTTAATTAAAGATGGAATAATAATGATACGTTGCATCTTTATGCAGGATCGGGTATCAGGCTAGAGCTGTAGTCGTGATCACTGGAGCTTAACTCTGTTGACAGCATTTGCACAGGTAACAATAAAATGGTACATAATGGGGGACATCCTTTTGCAAAAGCATTGCTAGGTGGATTGTGTACAGTCTCCATGGCAACAGCAGCCAGTGAAGAAGGATGGTAAGTAATAAGAAGTGCTTTTAAGGAGAGACGCCAGCTGTGATGGCCTGTGGTGTTTACATACATTCCCCCCCACCCTCAGGTCATGCCTGGACCCGCTTAGGGGAATCAGTGCATCACTCGCTACAGACTCCAACCCCTAGCATTCCAGTGTGAGGGACGTGCATTGTGTTACGTTGTTGTTGTCTAAATACCTCCTTGTTCAGCTGTTTGTCCAAGGAGCCACGTTTGGTCACTTTTTGCTTGATTGGATGATTGGATGCGTGTCATTTTGACATTCCTTCGTGCAGAAACAGACAAAATCCTGGTTGTTAACAGCGACTCTTGTGTTCTAGACCTTTGACTTTTTAAAATTTTGAGGGTCAGAATTCCAGAAGAATTCCAGTAGTTTTCCTCTCTACACGTTCCGCTGATTTTTATGAGCGCGGGAGTGTCTGGAATCAGTGCATTGTTGTTACAGAAAGGGTCTGTTTTACTAAAAATCAATGTTAAAGTCAAGCTGTAAATCACTGGGTCATTAATCTGAGTACAAATCAGGAGTAGGTGTACAAAACTATGTGCCTAACAAGGTATACACATCTGACATTGTTCTGTTGTATCGCACAGAGAAATGAATATTTGTGGGATTAAATCCAGTGATTTGAATTTTTTGCAAAGACCCAACGTCCTTGATGATACTGTACACGTTAAGAATGTGCCCATATAATATCAGCAGTACTTGGTGTTAAATACACCGCACTACATTGAGAATGATAACCTTGGATATAAACAGAATACTGTATATACAACTGACAATAACAATATGTGTAATGTAATTATCATAGCTACCACTCTACTGACAAATACTCTGCATGTGTTATTGCAGTTTTCATGGAGGATTTCGTACTTTATCATCTATACATTCACCAACCAGTTTATTAGCTACAGCTGCTTGTTAAAGCAAATATCAGCCAATCATATCAGTGCATGTACGATCCCATAGGTCAAGATGACCTGCTGAAGTTCAAATTGAGCATCAGAATGTGGAAGAAAGGTGATTTTAAAGTGAATTTGAATGTGACGTTGGCTTAGACAACATGAAAGCATGGTCCATCCTGGCTTGTCTCAACAGTTCAGATTGGAGGTGGTGGTGTGAGGATATGGGGAACATATTCAGCAGGATAGCACACCATTAAGCTAATGCACTCTTAGTGAAGAGTTCCTGTTCCTTCAAGACTGTGCGCTACTGCCAAACATGCCAATAAAGTTTAAACTGTGACACTTCAAAAAAAAAAAAAAAAGATGGCACACCATGTCACAGAGCTCAAATCTTCTGAAACCAGTTCCCTTAACATGAGTTCACTGTATTCAAATGGCCTCTGTAGTCACGAGATGTCAAACCAGTAGAGCAAGATAGATGGGAAACCGACAAATGTGCAGCAGCCGTGTGATGCTGTCTGTGAATATAGATCCTCTAAAGAGTGTTTCCACCACCTTGTTGAAACTAAACTAAACTCAATGAAGGCAGTACTAGCAAGGTGTACCAAAGTTGTGTGCATTTACACATATAAAGGTGCAGAAGTTGAGTGTCTCTGTGGAGAGGTAATCGGGTGCAACAGAAAGAAGAATTTTAGTCAAAAAGGCTTTGGCTTTGGAAAAAAAGTGCAAAGAACAACTTTCTCTGTGCACATCTTCCATGTTACAGGCCAACAGAGGAACCGTAAAACCCAGCGCAAATTTCAGCGCGAGTGCGGACGCAGAGGTTCTGCACAAGGCCATGAAAGGCCTGGGTAAGTTGATCATGTTTATTCATACATGCAGTTGGGAGAGCTTGTTTCGGGGAATTTCTTTTCAGTGTAGAAATCCCTGCTGTCTGGGTGGAGCATCGCACAGACAGCAGTGACTCACAACCACGTGAGCAGAGTAACTTGAGATGAGTCACTGTGAGCAAACACATCTGCTGACCTAGACTGCAGGCTGTAATTATGTGGGTTGAATAGATGTAAATATGAATCCACCTAGACAGCGAAGGACCATTGTTATGCAATTTGTGCTGCATGCAGCGTATCCTGTGACATAAAGAGCTTTGCTCATGAACCGTGTTGGTTGTCACTGTAGGGACCGACGAGGATGCCATCTTGCAGCTGGTCACGGCTCGCAGCAACGCCCAGAGGCAGGAGATCAAGGCCAGCTTCAAAACTCTGTATGGCAAGGTCTGAACACCTCTTGGACAGCTGTTACCTCGCTCGAGCACATCTGTCACACCTTCAGTTTAACTGTCCCACTGTTACAGCCGAGCAAATCTGTGGGCCAAAGGCACACTGCCTCGCATTAAGCCACTCCAATCTCACTCAGACTCATCCTGCAGTCTTGGCACTTTATCTATAATTCCAAATCTCTGTAATTCTCTATTACAGAGGTTTGGAATGCTCTAAAATGCAGATGATACTAAACAGAACTGTGCACCAGTAGTAAAAAAAAAAAAAAAAAAAAGTTACAAACTACAAAAAAGCCCCAACTTTCCTATATTTTTATTGTTGAAATATGATTATCTTAAATCGCTAATACCTTCATGTTAATAAATCACAGCTCTGTGTATGTAAATATTTATTTATCCCTCTAATGTTGCTCTGGGTATTTAGTCAGCGGTCTTACTACAATACACAACATCTGTGCCTGCCTGCGATTTCCTCCTACAGGATCAGGAGCAACAAAACCTGGTGCATCTGCGCCCAAGGCTGTTATCTATATCAGATGTTATGATGTAATAGTGTTGCTTAGCAACAATCTACCAACAGGATAAAAATGACCCATTTGTAAAAGTGCAATTTTATCTTCGTGACAAAGACAAAATTTTCAAAATGCATGTGTGACGTCATCGTTTTGCCTAGCAATAGACCAGAAATACTAAACTTGGGGCATGAACTAGTTTAACAAATCTGCCATATTAACTGTAAAGGTGATGATGATGTATCTGACGTGTTTACAACTGGACCCACGCTGCCAAAAACATTGAACAAACAGTCAATGAATTAGTGAAGATTAGTTCCAAAAAAAGAGGTTCACATCTACACCTCTGTTCACCATACAGGTTATACAGTTAGCTGACAGTGCATTAAGACTGCAAAACAATACTTTAATGTGCAATAAACGAAGCTGCTGCTAGCTACTGTCATGTTGGCACAGCTTGACGTAAAAGCTGAAACAACAAGCGTCATTTGGTTTAACATTAGCTTGACGTTAACACAAAGGTTTACTGAACCTTTGAGCAGAGCCAGGCTAGCTGTTCGAGCCCTAATCTGAATCTAAGTGTATTTTGCAATTTTTATTTTTTTATTTTTTTTGGTTAAGTACAATGAGGCTTCAAAGTATTTGACAATACTAGAAAGTTACCCTAGTAAAGTTTTTAAGCCACACAACTGCTTCACACTCTGGGTTTGTGGTGATCCACACCTCGTTAAAGTGCATATTGTGTATCTCCACATCTGTCAGGACCTGATAGATGACCTGAAAGGAGAGCTGGGCGGGAAATTTGAGACGCTGATTGTGGCTCTGATGACTCCACCCATTACTTATGATGTGACATCACTTCGCAATGCAATCAAGGTACGTGTGCCAGTGACAGATATAAACCGATCAGAAGTCTCACGCCATGATCTTCATGTACAGACAGAAATTTTAGCACCGATAGCAGCTGGAAACTCAGGCGGCATCTGTGACATTTCCCACTTTGGCCTGTAGGGGGCAGGGACAGATGAGAAAGTGCTGGTGGAGATCCTTGCCTCCAGAACATCTCAGCAGGTGAAGCAAATCGTCGCTGCCTACAAACAGGGTAACACTTGCACAGACACACACACACAAGTTAGACAATGTTTTTTCACACTGATAATGGTTTCAATATAATTTTAGTGTACTTAAAATGAAGCACATTCAACGTGCTAAGAAGTAAAAGACACCTGTTTTGATTCTTGGAGAAGACACAAATCTTTTTGGGGTCATGTGAGGGCATTGAGTATTGCAGTTTGTTTCCTTCAGAGTATGATGACGACCTGGAGAAAGATATAACGGGTGACACTTCAGGTCACTTCCAGAGACTTCTGGTTATTCTTCTTCAGGTAAATGTAATCCTCTCCTCTCCTCTTTTCTTCTCTCCTCGCCTCTCTTTAATTAAAATGTTCTGTCCCTTCTCAGGCAAACAGGCAGACGGGGATCCAGGCGGAAAGCATCGAGAGTGACACTCAGGTAGGCTTTTTAAATTATTTGATTCCTCATCATCAGTGGCTTTTGTTTTTAGTCTCACGGCATGACCATCACATGCGTTTGGTCAGGTGTTCAGTTAGTCTGTAAAGATGGTTTGACGACCTCTGCTGGACAACATGAGCAAAACTTCCCTTAAAATGTTGTCATGTTTTTGCTTAGAGAAAAGGTCCTGTGAATCTTTACTAGGCTCAGCTCTTTTCCTCTCTGGAGTTTTTACTGCCAAATCTGATCATAGATAGCTTAGTCAAATGTATCTAGGTGTGATTTCTGTTGCAAATCAATTTTGTCACGTGGAAATCACTTCAAAGTGAAGCACAGTGATTTGGATCGGACAACAACATGCTGGGTCTAGTACAAAGACTCAGTATCAGTGCAGCAGGATCTGAGGTATTCAGGCTTGGTAGTCCACAAAAATGGGCATTCTGGACCTGTAAGACTACAAAAGCAGGATAATCTCCTGCAGCGTTTACAGTAAAAATGTGTAGTTTTTTCAAGTTTTCTCCTGTACTCTGCCAGTTCTCCCTGTGATTTAAAAAAAAAAAAAAAAAAAAAAACATGCCTTAAATAATAACATGCTTTTGTGTCATTTTCTGGTTTTAGGCCCTCTTCAAGGCTGGAGAGCAGAAGTTTGGCACTGATGAACAATCTTTTGTTACCATCCTGGGTAACCGGAGTGCAGAACACCTCAGGAAAGGTTTGTGAGTGTGGGGTAAAAACAGTTTGTATGAGTGGGTGAAGACAGAGTGGTCCAGGGTGTGGACAGTGTTTGCACTCTGAAACAAATTACATCTGCAGCCAGTGATGTCAATTATATGTTGGCTAAATGAATATATGACAAGATTCAACAGCTTTGATTTGAAGTTTACTCACCTCCACTTACTGCCACAAGTTCTTATTTGGTCCTACACACTTTCCCTACACACTGTGGGTTGAGCTTTACTGAAACGGGAGATAAGCCGTATAGCTGCACTAATGTCAGGCTCATTCCAAACTTTATTTGCATTCCAGTATTCGACGCTTACATGAAGCTGTCTGGATATGAGATTGAGGAGAGTATCAAGAGAGAAACATCTGGAAACCTGAAGGACCTCCTCCTTGCCGTTGGTATGTGCTCTAGACGACTCCCTGAAGTTATTCTTTTGTCGCTTGCCCCCCAAAAAGGAAGGCTTTATTTCAATCCTGGTAAAAGAACACAACAATAAACTAAAAAAGAAAGCATCAGCAAATGAAAAAATAATATATAGATAGAGAGAGAGAGATCATCAAAGCTTTTTTCCTATTTGGTTCTTGCAAAAACCACATTTCTGTAGCACATTTTAAACTGGGTCATGGCGTCATACTTGGACATTGGTTCAGTTCATCACTCAGTCTTACTACCCATAAGTACACAGTGATGAATTTCCTTTCTGTTGTGTGTTTTTTGTACAGTGAAGTGTGCCAGGAGTGTTCCTGCCTACTTTGCTGAAACCCTGTACTACGCCATGAAGGTAACAGCACAGACAGGTTTGGCAGCTTGAAGTGAGGCTATCTGAGTCGGTGCATGTTTGCCAGTAATGGTTTAACCTGTCAAAATGGGTTTATGACATAATAGAGGCAAAAGGGCTTAATGCTTATCACTATGGAGTTATTCATGTATGTTTTACAGTTGTGCATTGATGTTTGTGAGGTGTTTGGTCACTGCATTTTGTGTTCTCGACTCAGGGTGCAGGCACTGACGATAGCACCCTGATCAGAGTGATGGTGACTCGCAGTGAGGTGGACCTGTTGGACATCAGAGCTCAGTTCAGGAGGCTGTTCGCCTGCTCTCTGCATTCGATGATCAAGGTACACACATAATATTTTTGCCTCCATAGACACCTTGATACTTTTTGCCTTTTCTCCTAAATTGTGCCCGTCTTTGTTTGTTGCAGGGAGACGCCGGCGGTGACTATCGTAAGGCATTACTTGCGCTCTGTGGCGGTGATGATGCATAATCATGGCAATAATCACTAACGGCAACCACACCTGAAGTGCCTTCTCGGCTGTCAGCTCAGTGAAACAACAAGCTAACCACAAGAAACTCAAAGTCTTGGTTCCTCTCAGCAAAGCTGTCTTGTGTTGGAGAGAGAACACATGAGATCTTTTAAAACTATGATTCCAAACAGTGTCTTTGAAAGGTAGCTAACATTTTGTCAACATGAATGGAGCTTTTATCCACTAATATCTTCACTATACAACGAAATATTATGCTGAAGTATCAGACTTCAATTGTCTAGTTTGCACTTTGTATGGGAGAACATATATATATCCAATAATAAATGCTTAATTTGATGAAGTTCAGTGGTGTCTCGTTAATATTGCAGCCAGTATGCTGTTTTTTTTTGTTTTTGTTTTTTACATATGTATTGACCTCTCATGACCACAAGAGGGAGTCAAAGGAGTTTTGTTAGAGATGAGGTGAGCTGCTGAGCTCTGACCCTCTGTAGGCATCTTCTTCAGCTGATAGATGGGGAAGTCACTCACTACTCAGTGTTCATCTTCAACGTCACAGAAGAGCTGCATATTTTTATTCCCCAGGCTGTACTGAAACAGAATTGTAAGTCATGCAAAGCTAAGTAATTAAAATATTAAAATACTTATTTATTTTAAATTGGGCCTTTGTACAGCCGGTTCGTCCTCTCTCATTTACAAAAAAAGACTATTACATATAAGAGGCAAATGTGCATTATAAAGGAGGGATTATTTCAGGTCTTGTTATGATACTCTGTCGTTGTTTTCATGGAAGAGGTTGGCATTTATTGTTGCCACAGAACCCGGCAGCCAATAATGAGGTCCAAACAGCTGGGTGTGGGGTCAGACCACCTCGAGTCACTGGAAGAACAATACCATGGACTCCTCCTACCTGGTTGCCTTGTGTGTCTTTGGGTGTGGGAGACTATGAGCGGGCATGTGAACAGTCAGCTTTTCAGATTTTGTCATGGGCATTTGGTTGAGCGTTGAGCTGTGCTTTGATATTTTTCCCGTCTGACATGCAGCCCCTCCCCCTGCTCCACACACTGACCAAGGCTCTGTGAACTACAAAAGAATCTGATGGGAAGTTTGTTTAAGAAAGAGGATTAGACGCTGGTTAATGTGTCCAGAGAAAGAAGCAAATCAATGAAAGAAAAATGGCTTTGTGACAAACGTTGTGCAGCCTAATTGTGTCTGTGACTGTCTACGCTTCAAGAGGTGAAAGATGGCTCATTTATAATGTAAAATGCTAACAATGTCATACGGTACTGTCTGGTGTAGTTACACTAATGAAAAGCTCATCAACTGGGATAAAGCTGGAATAGGCAGCAAAGGTAACTGGAGAAATGCAATTGTTTCCTCCCTTCAGATGCTTTACTGAAACCTCCCTCAGTTGCTGTTTATTTGTGCATTAGTATTCAGTGTTGTATTTAATAACTGAAAAGCACTGAAGAATATCTCCTTTCTTTGCCTCAAGAAACTCTTGAACTGAGCAGAAGGTATGGACCTGTACATCTCACAAATCATCCCGATACCTTTTTCAGCTGTCACACTATCAAAAAACACTTTGAATGTGTGACCTTTGTGCATACATGTACTGTAATGCACATATATGTATGTATATATATATGTAATATGTATATGTAACAAGACACTTGTACAAAAGGGTTTTGTGTCTTTAGACTCAGATCTGACTGAAGAGGAGATGGGAACACATCAAAGGGGTTTTCTAAAGAAGGTGATGTAATACTTTGAACCAAGGACTCAAAGGCTGCTGCTTTCACAGCTATAGCTTCCTCTATAAGAGGAATAAACAAGACGAGACGTGCCAAGTGTAACCTATACAGGAAGGATAAGGAGATGCACATACCTGAATATGACTCAGATGAGCTGATGATTATTGATAATAATGAGTCTCCCCCCAGGGGCTTCTTCGCCTCATAATTGCTTATAACAATTGCTTATTGTTTGAGATAATCCGTCTTGACAGGGCTCTTCGTGCTGTGAAGAGGCTTTACACAAATACTGTACAACATGAACATGTCAAAGTCAATTCAGGACTACCAGGGGCACCAAATACACAAACAAATCTGTCAAAACTGTCTGACCAGAATTTCATGAATTTTAAAGAAACAAAGAGACTACCATTAATTTTTGTTTGATTTCCTTTCTTTAACAGTGTCTGCAAGTCTCTTTGGCAGAAGCCCAAACTTTCTGTTTAAGGTCGAGAGGGCTCACAAAGTGACACTGGGTTCACAAGAGAAGGACATATTATATTTGAATGCTTTTTTTTTTTTTTTTTTTACGTAATATTAACTGACTAAAGGAAAAATAATTAAATAGATTCAACATCTTTCTTCAACAGAGTTGCAGACTGCACTGATTATATCTTCCCAAAAGTACTATAGCTTACTAGGGTGTACTAGTAAGCTATAGTACTTACTAGTAACCCCCCCCCCCCCCACCCCGATAGACCCTTGCTAGACCCGTCCCTGCACAGTTAGCAGCCGTCAGCTACGTAGAAAAGGATCCCGGTGTAGAAAGTAATATTAAATAAATTCTAACAGCAGCTTATCAAGCTTAAACGTGCTGCTTTAGTTTCCTCTTTCTGGTGCAAAGTGGGCGATAAATAAACAAGAGAGACGGACTAGCAACAGAAAAGCCGATCAGCTGATCATTAATCAGTTTCATGATTTAAGTAGCAGCAGGAGAGGGAGGGAGAGAGAAGAGGCAGTCGCTCCATATATCGGTTGTTAAACGTAACGCTGGAATGCTTTACAAACATTCTGAGATGAACTTACACACTTGCTTTACTTCTCTCTGGGATACCTTTCTCGGAGATGAAATGCCGGGTTGGTAGCAAGGCTCCAAATGCTGAACCAGACCGCCAACAGGTCTTGCACGCCACAGCCGCTCTATCATGTGATGCATACTGCTCCGACGTGCTATGGTTATGAGCCGAGTTACGCCATGTCGCAAGTTTTCTGAGGTGCTTTTGTGATATTTAATGGATTGGATTACATTTTTTATTTCTCTCCGATATCCGACCTAGTAATTTAGGTCAGTATCGGACCGATACGTAATATCGGATCGGTCCATCTCTATCTATTAGGCGTCCATTAATATTCCTGTGTGTGATATTTTTGTAATTCGCAGTAATTTTACAAACACGGCAAAGAAGTCAGTCCTTGAATTTGAGTGGAAGAATCCACTTACAAATGGCTTATAAAGTGAATTGGCTCTGGATACTGGATCAGCTTAAGCAAACATTTAAGGATCTGATCCCTGTATCCTGCTTGTGGATTTTCCTTCTTATCTGCACTCACCCCTGGGTAAAACAAATTAACCCACAAAATGACTAAAAATAGAGGTGGGGAGACATTTTGGTGGTACTATTTCCTACTTCACCCTTAACCTCTGACTGTGTGGTGACACTTGATTGCACTCTTGAGCTGTGATGAAGGATTTGTTCGAACAGTTTGTCTTTGAGCATCTCTTTTATGGCGTCTGAGAGAGAGGACTGATGTGGAAAAGGTGGAAGTCACACTCCAGATAGCTTTTATGTGTCTGTCTGAGGGAGCAAAGAGGTCAGAGGCAACACTCCCTTGTCCAGGGACCACACATATATGCACATGAGTGCACGCATCACACGTCTTTCTCACAGAAATATATATATTTCTGTGAGAACAAGAGTTCGTGACACCGGTTGCTGTCACTGAGAAGATAATTAGAGGCTTCTGCAGGAAACTTCAAGAACAAGCCTCCTGTTTGGATGCCGTGTACAACTGGACCGGTTATGCATTTGAGTCTTTCATGATTTTGTGGAGTGTTAACCTCAGGGCAAGTCATCTGGGTCTCAACTCTGTGTGGTGTAGTTCACAAATCATTTCAACGGCCATACAGAAGTGTGCTCTGATTGTGAGGTGGAAGATGTTTTGTTCAGCACAAATGTCAGATACAAAGTTTAAAATTGTTGGAGGGCTTTAAAACACAAGCTTAAAACACATGTAAGGAGTTTCCATGTTCCCCCTGTCCCTAAGTCTAGTTGGCTGTAGGTGTGAATGTGAGTGTGAAGGGTTATCTGTCTTCTGTGTTAGCCCTGTTGTTAGCCCTGTGAGAGACTAGCAAACTTTACCTACCTCTTGCCCTGCTAGGATAAGGCCCACACCCCAACCTTGGATTGGATAAGCAGAAGAGGATGGATGGATACAATGGATGGATATGTGCGCTGCACAGAGACTGTTTGTGTACATTATCAAATCCACATTGTTTTTATTGCTGTGTGCCCTATGATCATATTAGAAATATCCACTCTCACTGACATCATATGGAGCCAAGAGCAGTAAGAACATTTTTAAAATGTTAAAGCAGTCTGAGCAGTTATTTGTACATGATGAGCAGGGGCGGTCCTAGCCTGTTTGGCGCCCTGGGCGAACACTGCCTCTGACCCCCCGGACACACACACACACACACACACACACACACACACACACACACACATTAAGGATTGTATATTAACATATTTTATTGTGACAATTGTTGTCAAAACCATACTAAATTTGACCTGATAAATCTTTTATAATAGATCATAACATACTTTGTACAGGATCAGTGTGGTATTAAATATTACAAATGGTAGACATATTAAAATACTTCAAAGATTAATTATTTAAAACATATTAAAATACTTGTCTGTATGTAATAAACTAAGTAAATGTACCTTTTCTGCTTACTTTTTTCTTTTCTCTACATTTCAGGGAGAATTAAACTAAAGATTGGTCATTTGTTCTTTAGCTGGTAACAAACCTTTTCACAGCTTGGATCCAGACTCAGATTTGGTGCCTTTCAACATCTGAAGATGTGTTTGAGTCTGAATTATTTAATGAATGGATTTTGACACTCTTGGCATGCCATAGATGTGTAAACTTCAAATATCTGGTCAATTAACAAGACATCACATATTTGCAAAAGTGCTCTAACGTTCTCAGAGATGCCTGTTACCCACCAGCTGACCGCATAGCTGGACTGGCCATTGGGCATACCGGGCATTTGCCCAGTGGGCTGACGGTGATTTTTCATTTTTATGTTTGTTTTTGTAACGGTATAAACAATGAAAGGTGGTGAATTAGCCAATTGGTCATGATCAACTCTGGGCTGGACCAATTACAATATGTATTGAGGTGAAAAGGAACGCGATTAGTCCCGTACTTCAGCTAGAATGAAAAAGACACAAAGCTGGAGTTATTCTGTGTTTTTGCCGCACAACTGCCTGTTCTTCTCTCATTCTCTCCCCCTCCCTCTCCTGTTGCTACTTCAATTGTGAGTCCGATCAATGATCAGCTGATCGGCTTTTCTGCCGCAAGTCCCGTCTCTCTTGTTTGTTTATCGCCCACTTTGCGCCAGAAACAGGAAACCAGCGGATGTTGCGCTAAATAATAGCAGCACGTTTAAGCTTGATCAGCTGTTGTAAGAATTTTTTTAATATGACTTTCTACTATCAGCTGTTTGCTGGAGCCACAGCCGTAAAAGCTGCTGCTCATGATATCAGTTTGGAAACATGAAGTTGATACAAATCATACATATACACCAACAAGACAGTGTACATCACTGTGACAACAGCGTTTGTTTTAGTTCAAAGGCTTTATGGTTTTTCCTATAATACCTGGTGGTGGTTTTGTCAGTTCAGCCTTTTATATTATGTTTAACCCGAGTGACCACCTGGTCAGCTGGTGGGTAACAGGCATCTCCGAAAACGTTAAAGCACTTTTGCAAATATGTGATGTCTTGATAAATCAAGCAGATATTTGAAGTTTACACAGCACCATTCTCGCATGAAAATATCTTAAAAGTTTATTTTGTGACCCAGAAAGAGTAATATTTCAAACTCCGCCACTCTGCGTTCCTCCGCCACTGCCTCATTTGAGTTTTGGACGAAATGGATTCTGGGATATTGCATTTCGTAATTTCGAGCTTATTGGAGACCAGAACAGCCAATCAGATTTTTTTTTCATCCAAGTCTGTGATTGGCTGGTTTTGCGGCACAAATATAACGGTGTACAGAAAGAATTGAGCGCGTGCGGGCAGAAATGTTGAGAGCGCAAGCAACACATTGCGAGCAAGCGCAAATGAAAAAACTGAGCGACAGGGGCTGCTATTGTGTGTGTGTATGGATAATAGCAAACACTGAAATACATTTTCTGCACGCAGGAATGAATTTTGTTCACTCAAATTTAGCTTTTCTTCGCTCAAAATAAATTTCTCCTGAAAATGCAACACTTGCACCTGCAAATCTTTTTTACGTGCGCTCAAATTTTTTTTACGTGTGCTCAGAATAGTGGCACAAAAATAACGGCATAAGAGTCAAAGAACTGGCTACTACAGGTATGATTAAAAAATTTGAAAGCACCGACTTCAACGCGCTGATGCTAAAACAGTGTTGATGTGTCAATGATTTATTAGTGAGGGGCTTCTCATCAAACTGATTCTGATTTGATGCCGTTGCAGCTTTCAAAGCGTTTTCACACAGGCCAGTGCTCTACTGTTTTGATCTTGCAGTATGTGACTTTGATCCGAGGGCATAAATAGAAGTTAAACAAGTAATTGTGAAAGTTCAGAGAAAATGGTTTTTCAAAGTAATCGTAGTGAAACTAAATCATTTGCAATGTCAGTATCCAATGTTAGAACCCATATCCCCATTACTTCAGAGAATATTTTACCTTCTATCAGCAGGTAAAATATCGATTGTCTCTCTGGATTACAGTGGAGCATGATAGAAAATGGGTCCTGTGACTCCAATGTCCAAGCAGCACTTGCTGATATGATTACTGATGTTATAC
The DNA here is from genome assembly GCF_900408965.1 of Simochromis diagramma. Classification (NCBI taxonomy): domain Eukaryota; kingdom Metazoa; phylum Chordata; class Actinopteri; order Cichliformes; family Cichlidae; genus Simochromis; species Simochromis diagramma. Next base: position 2,740,545 of record NW_024386792.1, on the reverse strand, counting down.
AGTCAGTTAGTGCAAGCATCATAAAAACTTCACTTCTAGCAGTTCAGGACCAATTGACAGATGTATCATCCTAGACACACATTAGCATCGCCGTGGGAAAAATAAGCCCCATATTGGGAGACTCTCTCTCAACCAGCATTGCTGCCGCTCTTAATGTCACCCACGAGGAATGTGAGGAATCTGTGAAACTGACACAAAGGGTTGAGCAGGAGATCTCAAATAAAGTCAACTCGGGTCAGGTTCTAGTCTCAGAAAACCCTGATTCTGTTGATGTCAGCGGAAAAATAACAAACTTTACTCAGCTCCTTTAGTTCAAGTGATGAGAGCCTTGAATCCAAACTCTCTGAGATGGGAACAATTAAAGAAGTAAGTATGGCTCTCATGAGATGGAGTACAGACACAAAACTAAGTAAAGATGACAAGGTCTGTCACATAGAACTGCAACCCATTGTCATGTTCCTGGGTGTGTTGACCCAGCGTTTTAAGTTTTAGTTTATTTGGATGTTGTTTATGTTTAAGTTCATTAGATTAGCGAAGTTCATTTGGTTATTAGACTCCTTGTGTTTTCTTCCCCTGTATTTAAATTTCCCTCACCCTTTGTTTCATGCTGCGTGTCTTATGTTATCGAGTTTGTATTATCATGTCTGTCTCGTGTTTCCTGTTTTATTTTGAAAGAGTCGTGTGTTCTTTGTTCATTGTATTTAGTTTCACTTTCCTTGTCCTGTCATTAGGCTCATGTAAGTCAGCTGTTCCTCCATGTGTTCTCACTTCCCCTAATCACCTCCTGTGTATTTAAGTCCTCTGTTTTCAATGTGTCATTGTCAGGTTGTCTGTTGTCCTTTGTGTCATGTTTCCAGGTTCTGTGCTCTAGGTATTTTTGTGTCCATGTTAGGGTTCATGTTTTGGGTTTCTATGTTATCTTAGCTCTCCCAGTTTAGGGTATTGTTTAGCGTCTCCTCTGCCTTTTGTTTTGTAATGTTTTCACCAGCTTTAATAAACGGCTCGCTTTCTGTTAACATTTAAGTTTTTGTTTCATGGTGTCCGCATTTTGGGTCCTTTTCATAATACATACAGTCTGCCTCTGCCAGACTGCGACACCCATGAAGGGAAAAGAGAGTGATAAATCTGCAGAAGCTGAGGAGAAAGCTGTTAAAGTTAAAGATGATGCGGAAAAAGTGCCAGCTGACATTGTAAATATGATAATTGCTAACATTCAGTATCCTGATGCGGAAGATAATACATTAAGTGAGAAGTGTAGCTCACCCAAACCTGCTTTTAATGGGAACATAATTATCGAAATGGTGAAAGACTTTTTTACATCATGGGCCCTAATTACAAAACCAGATGAAGCAAAACAATACTTCTCCAGGCTTGCCAAAAAGGAATTTGAAAAAATCAGGTGAAGAAAAGCAAAAGGTTTTTCATCTTTCAAAGAGAACAGGCAAACTCCCCTGAGAGAGCTGACGCCAGCGAAAGGTTATACTTAAATCCCACAGGTTCAATCCCAGAAGTTCCCATAAAATCACCAACCTTAGAAACCACAGTTAAAAATGATTCTCCACTCAAATTTAGAACAGTCATGCCAGTTATGAATAAACTGTTTAGTAAATTAACCCACGCAGAACACCTTGATCTGACAAGTAAGGAAATCAAGATGTTTTCAAGGGAGCTGACAGATAAAGCGTACAACCTTGTCCAGTCAACATATCCAGCCCCCACAATGCAAATGGGTAAAGATCTCTCAGAATCTGAGATCTCTAAGACTTCACAGCGCGACTGTAAGGTACCCTCGTCTTCTGACATGCTTGATCTGCTCATAGAAGATTCAGTAGAAAGGTTCTTACAAAAAATGCTTTTCTGGTTGGAGAATGAAACTTTAGCGCAAACTATTACAAATGACAACATTTCTGGTGCCGTGGAAGATGTAGTAAGAGCGCTGACCCCATCGGAGGAAGAAGATATGACTGGATCAGATGCCAGTGAAACAAGCGACAGACTGTCTACATCACAGCCAAGTCCGGTTACTGATCTCACAAATCAAGCAGTCCTCTATGTGAGTGAAGTAGAACTGGAACAGAGTTTCAAAAACAGACAATAAGCAGGCATCTCTCACATTCAACCCACAGAGGGTCAAAGTCAGCTGCCAACCTCTGAAAACCTAGAGGAAGAACTGCCAGAAACGTTAGTGTCACCAGATGCTAAGGAAAACTGAGCTTAAATAAATGATTAGCGGTAATAAAAGCCGAGGGAGGTGAACAGTGATCACTGACTGTTTTAGGAGCTTTTTGAAATTAAATAGAAGAAAATACAAAACAACACAACACAACAAAAGCCATATTAAACGCAGACTACTTTAGGCCCGGAAGTAGGATTCGTCACGTCATCACTTAACGACCGGATAGTGATGTGTCGGTCGCATACAGGCCCATATGACAGAGAATGTGCATCTTCTTTTTGTTTTCATATTTTAATTTATATTTAATTGTGTTGTGGTTTGCAGTGTTTTGTGTTGTTTCACTTGAATTTGTTTAAAAAGAAAAGGCTGAAAATTTAAATAGTTAAAAGTTGAAATGTAAATAGTTGGTTTTCATATTATATGATTTATTTATTACATTTTATGTGGAGTGAATAAATAGAAGTATATTTACGGTGGCCCCTAGAGACAAAGCACGTACAAACTCCGAAGCACGTACAAACTCCAAAACACGTACAAAAGAAGTACGGAAGAACAGAAGTGCTCCAGGATGCTAGGGGCAGTGTTAAGCTTTTGTTACCTTGTGGCTACACAAGCCAGGAAGTACCAACGACCAGATTTGGTGTGTAGTTGTAACAGGTAAATGAACATTTCTTTTTTAATTATATTAATATATATGAATGCTTGTCTATAAATACACAAACAATACACATATGCTTTCAATTGTGTAATTTAAGTGATCTAAGTAGCTCTGTTAAGGAAGTTCAGTTAACGCTAGAAATGTGTTTTGGAGTTTGTACGTGCTTTGGACTTTGTGCATGCTTTGTCTCTAGGGGCCACCGCATATATTTATATATAAACATATATAAATAAAACCACTTTTTTTTTTTACATTAGTAATTCATTTTGTGCTTAATTTTATATTATTGTTAATAATAAATTAATTAAAGCAACAAAACTACCTGAAGAGCCGGTTGGGAGCCGAAAGAGCCGGCTCCAAAGCACTTAAAAACTCCAAAACACGAAAAACTCCAAAACACGTACAAACTCCAAAACATGTAAAAACTCCAAAACACGTACAAACCCCAAAGCACTTAAAAACTCCAAAACACGAAAAAATCCAAAACACGTAAAAACCCCAAAGCACGTACAAACCCCAAAGCACATACAAACTGCGAAGCACTTAAAAACTCCAAACCACGTAAAAACTCCAAAACACGTATATTTGAAAGCACAAGACAAATCACAAACTGTTTTTAATTTAGGTCTTCATTTTTATTTTGTTTATTTTTTAGTTGTTGATTTCATGGCGATATGATGCTATATTGCATATATATTACAGATTCATTTGAATTTCAAATTTTTTAATATAGCATCAAACAGTTTACAGCATCCTGCCATGCGATTGCATTTGTCTCTAACCATGAGCAACCTTCACGTTAACTTTTATAAGTGGAAAAGTGTTAGTCGTCCAGCTTCACTGTTTATGTTATGCTAACATAGCTGTGTCGCTAGCGATCAGTAGCACATCATTATATACCAGCTAGCCCAACTTCAGTAACCCTACAAACGTCACTGCTGTTTAGTTTCCTGTCTTCATTTATGTTGGAAGTGATAGCAGAGCTGTACGTTTGATTTTTTTCAGAAATCTCTCACTCAGAACATGCAATATCATGCTTAGGTAACTAGCGAAACTAGCGAGCTAACTTCCGCTAGCTTCCTGCTAACTTCTAACTCCGTTAAATGTAATACATTTTGTTTTCATGGATGCCTGGAAGTTAAACTTCATAGTTACACCTGTTAAAGCAGCAATGCTGATCGTTTTATTAAAGATGAAAGAATTTAGACAGTTTTTAACTCTCAGTGATGCTGCAGTGTTCGTTTGACCTGAAGAGGGGGGTTTAGGACCCAGATTACTCCCAGATTTAAGAGCATCTTAGTCCGACAAATACGACAATAATGACGGCCGCTTGCATGTTCTGCAAAAAAATGTGCTTTGTCGTGTATCTGACGGACAAACACCAAACCAGTTCCACATCACTGAAGTTGCACCATTTTTACAAACCAATTCTGGTTCATCTGTTTCACTCAACAATCGGCCATGTGCGTATGAAAACAAAGGCACTGCGCATGCGCGTTTTACTCATATTCTATTGCGATATTTCATTTTCTTATCGTTGCCTAACATTATACCGGTATTACCGTGAACGGTATAATATGGCCCAGCCCTAGTTACAATTACATTAGCATGACCAATTTAACTACTTCTAGCGACTTTTAGGACAGCCAATAGCGATTTTCTTTACTGAGGAGTTGGCAACACTGCCTACGATAGCCATAATGCTCCGACAATCCATCAAGCGGTGCGGCTTCGCAGCTTAGCAAAGTTGTACTGAAACATTTGACAGATTTTTGAGCGCCGTGTACCACATAAAATCGTTTCGAGGTCAGTAAACACAACCAGAATTCATACATAAGGCACACAGGATTATAAGGGGCACTGTCGATTTTCAGAAAAATCAAAGGATTTATTTTAAGTGTGGAGTATTTTCCAAAAAACACGGTAATAACGACGGCCCGCTAGCATGCTCTATCATACATAGTGCTTTGTTGTGTATCTAACGGACGAAAGTTAAACCAGTTCCACACCACTGAAGTTGCAGCATTTTTACAAACCAATTGACTGTGTGCACGTTAGCATATGCTACTTCCGGTGCGGAAACTCCTGTGGGGAGCTTTGCTTCCGGTGTCCTATTCGCGCCTGGTTTATGGTCCAAAACAAGTTAAGCAAATGAATGAATCAAGCGGCGATTTACATTTCTATAGATGTCTTGGGCATTTACCCAATATATCTGTAAATGATGTTCATCGACTTGTTGATATTTTTTCCCTGCACCTCAGGGCAAAAGAGGCATGATATATATATAAAACACCCAGCACGCCCCTGCGGGCGGTTTATCCTTCAAGCTCGGGTCCTCTACCAGAGGCCTGGGAGCTTGAGGGTCCTGCGCAGTATCTTAGCTGTTCCCAGGACTGCGCTCTTCTGGACAGAGATCTCCGATGTTATTCCCGGGATCTGCTGGAGCCACTCGCCTAGCTTGGGAGTCACCGCACCTAGTGCTCCGATTACCACGGGGACCACCGTTACCTTCACCCTCCACATCCTCTCGAGCTCTTCTCTGAGCCCTTGGTATTTCTCCAGCTTCTCGTGTTCCTTCTTCCTGATATTGCTGTCATTCGGAACCGCTACATCGATCACTACGGCCGTCTTCTTCTGTTTGTCTACCACCACTATGTCCGGTTGGTTAGCCACCACCATTTTGTCCGTCTGTATCTGGAAGTCCCACAGGATCTTAGCTCGGTCATTCTCCACCACCCTTGGGGGCATCTCCCATTTTGACCTCGGGACTTCCAGGTTATACTCGGCACAGATGTTCCTGTACACTATGCCGGCCACTTGGTTATGGCGTTCCATGTATGCCTTGCCTGCTAGCATCTTGCACCCTGCTGTTATGTGCTGGATTGTCTCTGGGGCATCTTTACACAGCCTGCACCTGGGGTCTTGCCTGGTGTGATAGACCCCAGCCTCTATGGATCTTGTGCTCAGAGCTTGTTCTTGTGCTGCCATGATTAGTGCCTCTGTGCTGTCTTTCAGTCCAGCTTTGTCCAGCCACTGGTAGGATTTCTGGATATCAGCCACCTCCTCTATCTGCCGGTGGTACATACCGTGCAGGGGCCTGTCCTTCCATGATGGTTCCTCGTCTCCCTCCTCTTTCTTGGGTTTCTGCTGCCTGAGGTATTCACTGAGCACTCGGTCAGTTGGGGCCATCTTCCCAATGTATTCTTGGATGTTCCTTGTCTCATCCTGGACTGTGGTGCTGACACTCACCAGTCCCCGGCCCCCTTCCTTCCGCTTAGCGTACAGCCTCAGGGTGCTGGACTTGGGGTGAAACCCTCCATGCATGGTAAGGAGCTTTCTTGTTTTTATGTCAGTGGCTTCTATCCCCTCCTTTGGCCAGCCTATTACCCCAGCAGGGTACCTGATCACGGGCAGGGCGTACGTGTTGATGGCCCGGATCTTGTTCTTACCATTCAGCTGACTCCTCAGGACTTACCTGACCCTCTGCAGGTACTTGGTGGTTGCAGCTTTTCTAGCGGCCTCTTCATGGTTCCCATTCGCCTGCGGGATCCCCAGGTACTTGTAACTGTCCTCTATGTCTGCAATGTTGCCTTCTGGTAGTTCGATCCCCTCAATTCTGACTACCTTCCCTCTCTTTGTTACCATCCGACTACACTTCTCCAGTCCGAATGACATTCCAATGTCATTGCTGTATAGCCTGGCAGTGTGGATCAGTGAATCAATGTCTCGTTCACTCTTGGCATACAGCTTGATGTCATCCATGTACAGGAGGTGGCTGACAACTGCTCCGTTCCGTAGTCGGTATCCGTAGCCAGTCTTGTTAATGATCTCACTGAGGGGGTTCAGGCCTATGTAGAACAGCAGTGGGGACAGAGCATCTCCTTGGTAGATCCCGCACTTGATGGTGACTTGTGCTATGGGCTTGGAGTTGGCCTCTAGTGTTGTACGCCACATCCCCATTGAGTTCCTGATGAAGGCTCTTAGGGTCCCATTCCAGGGAGCATTCCAGGATCGAGTTGTGGGGCATTGAGCCTTCTTGTAATCAATCCAGGCAGTGCACAGGTTGGTCAGTCTGGTCTTGCAGTCTCAGCTGACTGTTCTGTCTCTGCGCCTCTGGTATTCTTGTGTATTCTGTGTCCCGCTCATGTATTGACCCATGTGCCTGTTCATCTTAGCCGATATAATGCCTGACAGGAGCTTCCATGTAGTACTGAGGCAGGTTATTGGTCGGTAGTTGGAAGGGGACCCGTCCCTTCTTGGGGTCCTTGGGGATCAGGACCGTCCGACCTTCGGTTAGCCATTCCGGGTGTCTCTCGTTAACTATCAGCTGGTTCATTTGTGCTGCCAGACGCTCGTGGAGTGCAGTCAGCTTCTTTAGCCAGTAGGCGTGAACCATGTCGGGCCCTGGTGCTGTCCAACTCTTCATACTGGAGACCCTTTCTTGGATATCTGCCACTGTGATAGTTACTGGACCCTGTTCAGGGAGGTCGCTGTGGTCTGCCCTCAGATCCACTAGCCACTGAGCATTGCCGTTATGGGTTGCGTCCTTCTCCCATATGCTCTTCCAGTATTGCTCCATCTCCAGCCTTGGTGGTGCTGTTCTCTTGCCACTGAGAGTACACCTTTGCTGGTGCTGTGGAGAACAGCTGGTTTATTCTCCTGCCTTCTATCTCTCTGGTGTACCTCCTCAAGCGGCTGGCCAAGGCTGTGAGTCTTTGCTTGGCAGTTTCCAAGGCCTCAGGTATGGACAGCTTGCTGTATTTCTTATGCACCTTCTTTGTCGTACCTTTCTGCAACTCCGTTAGTTGGCTAACCTCCCTCCGTGCTACTTTGATCTTGCCCTCTAGCCTCCTTCTCCATGGAGGGTACTGTAGCCAAGCATCTCACTGATGCCGTATTGTAGATCAGCTTGTTAGTGTCGGTAATCGTGGTTGTAGGTATCGTCCGTAGTGCTGCATTAACATCATCTAGCAGACCTTCTGAGGGTACTTCACGTAATCTTGGTAACCGACTACGGGGGATACAGGTTTCAAGCTTGGCCATGATCCTATTTTTCAGGTCAGTTCCTCTCGCACTCAACGATCCTTCTCCTATCGCACTTATGTACCCAATCTCGGGTGGGGGTGATGATATCTCCCCCCTGACCTGGCGTCCTGACTCCTCCTTGCCATTGTATTTGTGTTGTACCTCGTCAATCTCTAGCTGTGAGAGCAGTCCCTTCTTTCGAATGTTGGAACACTGAGCTACTAGTTGTTTCGCCGTCATTGTGGATGTTGGATATCGAAGAATCCATAGGTCCCGCATCCTATTCATGTAGCCCCTTCCGCCGGGGTTACTTGCATAATAGCATTCCAACAACGCCCTGTTTTCGTCTCTTGCCCACCGATGCCTTCTTGTTCCAGTAGCCCACTTTTCGTCAGGGTGCCCTGGTTCCTCAACACCTGACGCGGACCTTGTTGATCCGGGCGACGTCCGAGTCGGCATGCCTTCATATTTATCTGTCTCGCTCACGTCTGCGGTAGGCTTGCTTAGCATAGGGGGTCTAGCCTTAGGACCCTTACTGGATACAGACACCCCAGGCAGGAATCGAACTTGCGATCCTCTGTTCCAAAGGCGTGTAGTCTAACCACTACGCTATCCAGCTGCTATAGGAACAAAAGGAACAAACGCTTTGATGATATATATATATATATATATATATATATCATCAAAGCTTTTGTTCCTATTTGGTTCTTGCAAAAACCACATTTTTGCAGCACATTTTAAACTGGGTCATGGTGTCATACTTGGACATTGGTTCAGTTCATCGCTCAGTCTTACTACTCATAAGTACACAGTGATGAATTTCCTTTCTGTGTGTGTTTTTTGTACTGTGAAGTGTGCCAGGCAGGAGTGTTCCTTCACTATACAACGAAATATTATGCTGAAGTGTCAGACTGCAATTGTCTACTTTGTAAGGGAGAACATATATATCCAATAATAAATGCTTAATTTGATGAAGTTCAGTGGTGTCTCGTTAATAATATTGCAGCCAGTATGCTGTTTTTTTGTTTTTGTTTTTTACATATGTATTGACCTCTCATGACCACAAGAGGGAGTCAAAGGAGTTTTGTTAGAGATGAGGTGAGCTGCTGAGCTCTGACCCTCTGTAGGCATCTTCTTCAGCTGATAGATGGGGAAGTCACTCACTACTCAGTGTTCATCTTCAACATCACAGAAGAGCTGCATGTTTTTATTCCTGGGCTGTACTGAAACAGCTTTGCATGATTTACAATTCTAAGTAATTTAAAATAAAATACTTATTTATTTTAAATTGGGCCTTGGTGCAGCCCTTCTGTTCATCCCTGGTTTGACTCCTCTTCCTTTAAGGCTGTCTTCCCTTTAAGCCAACGGTGTCAAACTCATTTTCCATTGTGTGCATATATATATATTAGGGGTGCAACGATATTCGTATTGATATTGAACCGTTCGATACAGTGCTTTCGGTTCGGTACGCATATGTATCGAACAATACAACATTTGTAATTTATTTTATCAACTTTCCTTCTGACGATGCTGTCTGTGTTGAGCGCTCAGTGAATCTGCGTTCGACTACTCCGCCTAGGCTGCACTGTCGAGCGCAGATCCACTGAGCGCTCAACACAGACAGCATAGTCAGAAGGAAGAGCGCAGGGCAAGCTAGCAAGACAGAAGTTAAGCTCTCTTTGCAACATGGACCTCCCCCACCCTCATTCAGATCTGGCGTTTGGAATTATTTTGGTTTTCATGTGACGTATGACCCTGAAGGTAAGCGCGTCATGGACTAAAGTAAAACAGTATGTTGGATGTGCCATGCAATGCTCAATTACATTGGTGTGAACTAGTGTGTTAGCGCAGTTAGCTCGTTAACGTGTTGGCTGTCTAGCCCCACGCACGGGGCGATCAGCGGTAGCTCGTTAATGGAGATTTGCCGTGTTGTGGCGTTAAGGTCATTTCAACGAGATTAACCTGAAAGCACTAGTGGGAACACAACGAATATGACTGCACATTTACGCCGACATCATCCTAGTGCAAAGACAAAAACAACAAGCATGCTACTAACTTTAGCCGAGTCATTTAGACAGCTGTTAGCACATGATTCTCCTTATGCTGCTGAGAATATGGCCCAGAAGAAGCGGATAGTATAGCTTTTATTTTGGAAAGAGACATTTCTCTGTAATAAACTCTCTTTTCCAAAGATGAGTGATTCCTCAATCAGACACAGGGCTTGCAATATCGCTAGCCCGACGTCCTGGGGCTGGCGATTTTTTTCAGTCGGGCTACCAAAATCTATCTCTTCCCTGCCTGTCGGGCTATTGTAGGAAGGAAAAATATATGTCAATGCTTTTGCATTCTTTCAGAAATGTAGCTGGGTAATTATGTCATTGGCATCGGTGAGCCACTGTCAATATGTGACATATTGAAATCGCGTTTGAATTTGCGCTTGTTTTTTTGCTTTCACTTTGCAATCATGCGAACTGTGTATAGAGAGCGACAGCACTGATCTGTGAGTGATGATAATTTGCGCACCAATTCCTCTGACATCGTCTTATTAATCGTTAGCTTACTATGCAAACATGACAAGTGAAATCTCCCGCAGCAAGCTTAAACATGTGAGAGGTTGATCGCGCAGAGAATTGCTGACCGTTATGTGTGTGTGTGTAAAAGCAGCAGGATATATATTTTAGTTCTGCTGAGCCAAATAAGAGAGGTCAGGGTGAAGAAGTGACAGCCAAAGAAAAGCTTACCACAAAACGGAAACGTTATGACAAATCAGACTATAAGGCAAAAAGAAAGTGCAGCTTTATGGTTTCATGGACAAAAGAATTTCTGTGGCTGCAATATGACAAGCTATATAACCGGGGCTGCACATAAGTGGTCCGCAGATGCGCATTCGCTGTCAAAAAACAAAAAACGCGCACAAGATATGAAGTTGCAACGCGTGTTCGCATACATAAGATTTTCTGGAGGAGGACAGACATTTGTTTAGAACTCTTAAAGATGTCGAAGAAGCAAGCTCCTTTAAGCAATTACTTTGGTGTTCCTACACCTCCAAACAAATGTCAGAAGGAGTCCGAACCACAAAAGAAGCACGTATTCTCGGAAAAGTGGTTGCAGGAGGTGAGCTGGCTTCAAACAAATGATGAACGCACAGAGATGTGGTGCGGAATGTGCCATGAAAATCCCACTCCAGCGGACAAAAACAGTGCTTTTTATATGGACGCAAACGCGCGTTGCAACTTCTTATCTGGTGCGCGTCTTTTATTTTGACAGCGAATGCGCACATGCGGACCACTTATGTGCACTCGTGTAAATAACATAATGTTCTGCCGGGTGTGTTGTTGGTTTTCTCTCGATTTCTGAGTCGACAAGCGCCTTTGTTACTGGGACCAGTCATTTTAAGAAAGGCCCCCATTAGAACCCATGAGAAATGCAAGAAATGCATTATTGCTCAGTCTGCAATATCTTTCCCAGAACAAACACCAATTGCAAATAACATACTAAAAATAAACCTGAAAAATCTGTTTAGAACAGCGTACTATGTTGCAAAGAGTGAACTACCACTGGCAAAATTTAGCAGTCTTTGCAAACTTCAAAAAGCAAATGGCCTAGATCTTGGTTCCACTTGCCTCTTACCCGTGACTTCAGTGGAAATTTCAAACTCAGGATCTGACACAGACTGATTCATGTCCTACACAGTTCTTACAAGTTCATAGAAATTTCTGTTCAATTAGAACCAAGTATTTGAGTTGATGATTGTAATTTTTATACAATGTTGTAATTTGTTTTTCAACAATTTTTTGATTAATGTTTTGTTTCCTTTACAATATTATAATTTAATGTATAATATTGTAAAGGAAACAAAACATCAATCAAAAAATTGCTCTCTTTTTTATTCGGGCTACTTACATTTATTTTGGGCTACCAAAAACTGAAGAGTCCCTGCCCGAAGGGCTACCAGGGATTTTGAAATTTTGAGAGCCCTGAGATATATTTATTTTTTTAATTACTTTTGTTTCAGCAACATTAAATTTCAAAACTGTACTTTTGAGTTAAAATATATATTTATAATTTTAATAAATGACAAATTAAAAAGGCATGAACATTTTTTTTGTATCGAAAAAATATCGAACCGTGACACCAAAGTATCGAACCGAACCGAACCGAACCGTGAATTTTGTGTATCGTTGCACCCCTAGTATATATGTATATATGTATGTATGTATGTGTATGTATATATATATATGTGTGTCATTTACAAAAAAGGCTATTACATATAAGAGCCAAATATGTTCTTTATCTACTCAATTTATCTTAAAATTGAAATTACTTACAGATTCAGATTTTACATATAAAAAAACACTTTAACTCTTACCTGCAATAGAGCGTTTTATGTTATTGCATCATTACTAAAGAAAAAGGTCAGATTAAACCACTACTGCATGTATATCATATATATCATCTACTGGTGATGAGGCATAATGAAAAGCTTTACTGCATTCGTTGTACCAAACGATCTGGATGGATGTTCACTGTAAACTTCACTATGCAGGTATTGACTTCAGCTAAGTCAATACCTGCATACTAACGATAAAAGTGAGAGGAATGTGCTTTTCACGCCTCAGTGTATGTGTTTGATAAAGGAGGGATTATCTCAGGTCTTGTTATGATACTCTGTCGTTGTTTTCATGGAAGAGGTTGGCATTTATTGTTGCCACAGAAACCGGCAGCCAATAATGAGGTCCAAACAGCTGGGTGTGGGGTCAGACCACCTCGAGTCACTGGAAGAACAATACCATGGACTCCTCCTACCTGGTTGCCTTGTGTGTCTTTGGGTGTGGGAGACTATGAGCGGGCATGTGAACAGTCAGCTTTTCAGATTTTGTCATGGGTATTTGGTTGAGCGTTGAGCTGTGCTTTGATATTTTTCCCGTCTGACATGCAGCCCCTCCCCCTGCTCCACACACTGGCCAAGGCTCTGTGAACTACAAAAGAATCTGATGGGAAGTTTGTTTAAGAAAGAGGATTAGACGCTGGTTAATGTGTCCAGAGAAAGAAGCAAATCAATGAAAGAAAAATGGCTTTGTGACAAACGTTGTGCAGCTACGCTTCAAGAGGTGAAAGATGGCTCATTTATAATGTAAAATGCTAACAATGTCATACGGTACTGTCTGGTGTAGTTACACTAATGAAAAGCTCATCAACTGGGATAAAGCTGGAATAGGCAGCAAAGGTAACTGGAGAAATATAAGAAATAAATTAAATGGTTTCCTCCCTTAAAATGCTCTGCCAGGGCTTTACTGAAACCTCCCTCAGTTGCTGTTTATTTGTGCATTAGTATTCAGTGTTGCATTTAATAACTGAAAAGCACTGAAGAATATCTCCTTTCTTTGCCTCAAGAAACTCTTGAACTGAGCAGAAGGTATGGACCTGTACATCTCACAAATCATCCCAATACCTTTTTCAGCTGTCACACTATCAAAAAACACTTTGAATGTGTGACCTTTGTGCATACATGTACTGTAATGTTGCTTGTGCCATGTTTGAAAGATGATGTGGTATTGTTTGTATGATGAGCTGTTCCTTCCCGCTTTTCTCTTCCCGTCACTGTGGTACAAGTTCATCTTGGTTCAATCTATCTATCTATCTATCTATCTATCTATCTATCTATCTATCTATCTATCCATCTCTCTCTCTCTCTCTCTCTCTCTCTCTCTCTCTCTCTCTCTCTCTATCTATCTATTTGCAATTTGATAAGACACAAAACAAAATAGAATTAAAATCTTTTTTTTTTAACTTTTACTTGGATTTAATAAGTCTGATAAAAGGTCACGTGGCTGCTATTCTCATCTGCTTTCATCAAGTCATGCTGAGGGTATGTGTCTGCATCTTTATGCAGAAGCATGGTAATAATGTCCAAAAATTAGGCTAATCTGTTTGTTTTTTTTAACAGTTTTACAAGTCTATGAAAAACCAGCTGTTTTGGCATTAAAGTCTTAAAGTCTAAATGTTTCTGAGCAGGGCTAAAGTGCTGAACTGAAGACTTAGAAACGTGTTTTCACATGTTTTTTTATTATTATTCATCAGGAATACACTTGTACAAAAGGGTTTTGTGTCTTTAGACTGACTGAAGAGGAGATGGGAACACATCAAAGGGGTTTTCTAAAGAAGGTGATGTAATAGTTTGAACCAAGGACTCAAAGGCTGCTGCTTTCACAGCTATAGCTTCCTCTATAAGAGGAATAAACAAGACGAGACGTGCCCAGTGTAACCTATACAGGAAGGATAAGGAGATGCACATACCTGAATATGACTCAGATGAGCTGATGATTATTGATAATAATGAGTCTCCCCCCAGGGGCTTCTTCGCCTCATCAGGGCTTAGAGTAACAGTTTCAGATAATCCGTCTTAACAGGGCTCCTCATGCTGTGAAGAGGCTTTACACAAATACTGTACAACATGTATTTACATTAGTATTTCATGAATTTTAAAGAAACAAAAAGACTACCATTAATTTTTGTTTGATTTCCTTTCTTTAACAGTGTCTGCAAGTCTCTTTGGCAGAAGCCCAAACTTTCTGTTTAAGGTCGAGAGGGCTCACAATGTGACACTGGATTCACAAGAGAAGGACATATTATAATATTTGAATGCTTATTTTTTACGTAATACTAACTGACTAAATGAAAAACTTTGTGTGTGTGCCCGTGTGCTCAAACACCTGTGAGGTGGGACTACAAGCAAATTCCTCTGAATACACCCACCTAATCACACCTCACACCTTACTACAAGCCAATACCTACAAATCTTACAGTCACATATAAATTCATATGTGTGTTTGATATACTTCATCAGTTTGCCGACCATCGAGAGTAACTTCAAGTCATCCGACAACGCCACCAAAGTGCCTGGGATTGAATTTCCTCTGGTATTTGCTCTCATTTGCTTTTCATTTTAACACACTGAAACTCTTGAAAACACAGAAGCAGTCTTTATGAGGTTTTCCATCCATCCCTCCTGCCATCCATCCATTTGTCCTCTTCTGTTTATCCCATCCAAAGCTGGGGTGGGCATTATCCCAGCTGTCAAAGGGTGAGAGTTGGGATACACTGTGGAAAGGTCACCAGACTCTCACAGCGCTAACGCACAGAGAAAGACAACCGTTCATGCCTATGCCAAGTGTAGAATAACTCATTAACCTAACAAACATGTCTTTGGACTGGGAGGAAGCTGGAGTACTGGGAGAGTCCATGCAGGCACAGGGAAAACATGGAAACTCCATACACAAAGGCCCCGGCATGATCACTTATATAAAAGCACAAGCAGAAGATTAAAAAATGACGTATTAAATATCAAGTCAAAATCATGGATTTAAAAAAAATTCTATGTGTAAGAAAGGTTAAAGTATAATAAAGTATAATAATCTATTAGGCGTCCATTAATATTCCTGTGTGTGATATTTTTGTAATTCGCAGTAATTTTACAAACACGGCAAAGAAGTCAGTCCTTGAATTTGAGTGGAAGAATCCACTTGCAAATGGCTTATAAAGTGAATTGGCTCTGGATACTGGATCAGCTTAAGCAAACATTTAAGGATCCGATCCCTGTATCCTTCTTGTGGATTTTCCTTCTTATCTGCACTCACCCCTGGGTAAAACAAATTAACCCACAAAATGACTAAAAATAGAGGTGGGGAGACATTTTGGTGGTACTATTTCCTATTTCACCCTTAACCTCTGACTGTGTGGTGACACTTGATTGCACTCTTGAGCTGTGATGAAGGATTTGTTCGAACAGTTTGTGTTTGAGCATCTCTTTTATGGCGTCTGAGAGAAAGGACTGATGTGGAAAAGGTGGAAGTCACACTCCAGATAGCTTTTGTGTGTCTGTCTGAGGGAGCAAAGAGGTCAGAGGCAACACTCCCTTGTCCAGGGACCACACATATATGCACATGAGTGCACGCATCACACGTCTTACTACTTATATTTCTGTGAGAACAAGCGTTCGTGACACCGGTTGCTGTCACTGAGAAGATAATTAGAGGCTTCTGCAGGAAACTTCAAGAACAAGCCTCCTGTTTGGATGCCGTGTACAACTGGACCGGTTATGCATTTGAGTCTTTCATGATTTTGTGGAGTGTTAACCTCAGGGCAAGTCATCTGGGTCTCAACTCTGTGTGGTGTAGTTCACAAATCATTTCAACGGCCATACTGAAGTGTGCTCTGATTGTGAGGTGGAAGATGTTTTGTTCAGCACAAATGTCAGATACAAAGTTTAAAATTGTTGGAGGGCTTTAAAACACAAGCTTAAAACACATGTAAGGAGTTTCCATGTTCCCCCTGTCCCTAAGTCTAGTCTAAGTTGGCTGTAGGTGTGAATGTGAGTGTGAATGGTTATCTGTCTTCTGTGTTAGCCCTGTGAGAGATTAGCAAACTTTCTGGGGTGTTCCCTACCCCTTGCCCTGCTAGGATAAGGCCCACACCCCAACCTTGGACTGGATAAGCAGAAGAGGATGGATGGATACAATGGATGGATATGTGCGCTGCACAGAGACTGTTTATCAAATCCACATTGTTATTCTTAGACTTGTAGAGCAGCTATGCATAATTTCACAGATCATTCTAGTCCTTATTTATCTCATTCGGGGCTTAGACCAGTCTCTCAGTTTATTTATATTTTTCCCTCTATCTTTATCCCAACTTTCTTCTGATTGGGTGCCCCTCAAAAACAGAAGGTTTAAACAGCAGATGTATTGCTGTGTGCCCTATGATCATATTAGAAATAGCCACGCTCACTGACATCATATGGAGCCAAGAGCAGAAAGAACATTTTTAAAACGTTAAAGCAGTCTGAGCAGTTATTTGTACATGATGAGCAGGGGCCTGTTTGGTGCCCTGGACGAACACTCGCTCCACTCGCAAATTAACATATTTTATTGTGACAACTGTTGTCGGAACCATACTAAATTTGACCTGATAAATATTTTATATAGTGTGTGTGTGTGAGAGAGAGAGAGAGAGAGAGAGAGAGTATGCAAATGGCTAACAAACAGTCATTATAATTCGTCTTACATTGAGAATAGCAGACAAATCAACAACACACCTCTTCCAGTTAATGGCTAATTAACACTATGCTGAACACAGATTAACTAAGCCACATCTGTGTCTACTCTCTGCCTACTGCTTACCATCATAGCCGAGTGGCTGACAAAAGTAAACGTTTTCCCAGTCCCTACTGATGAATGTTATCTTGTTTCAGGATACATAATACATGCCATTATCCAAAGACACATCTGCTTACCTGTATCTTTCGCTCTTTTCTCCTCTTCTTTTCTCTTTTTTTCTAAACTGAGGACCTGATAGCTTTGACCTTTTCTTGTCCATCTTCCATCAGTAATTTTGCACTCCACTATCAACACCCAACCCCACAACAATATCTAACAGACCTACACCTTAGTGGAATCAGTTTTGTATATGTTTTTTTCTTCTTCTGGGATTTCAAAACAACCCAGGAAAGAATAATTAATACATAATGGGCTTGGATTGATAACATTATGAATGAAATCTGCACTATTTGATAGCAGCACACCCCCTCCCCTTTCGACAGGTTGTGTGTGAGCAGCAGCAGCAGCAAGCAGGTGCACCGAGGGCCCTCACGCTCACTTATATGTGAGTGATAGAATTTGGAAAACACATCGGTGCAAATTATAAGTCTATATCATAACGTCTTCTGGTTTTGTGTTTGTTGTAGGTCTGTCAACGCGTTAACGCTGTCATTACGATTAATGCAATAAAATTTTTTAACGCAATCAATCTATCTGGTGAGCAAAATAGACAAACTTTGGACAAACTGCCCAAAATGCGTTGACAGAGACATTTCAGGGATTTTGAGTCATTCTCCAGATGGATTAATTGCATTAATCGTGATGTTAATGTTGGAAGCCCTGGTTTTGTTTGTTTTTATTTGTTTTAGAGAATCCCCCGCTGTCCCGCCCCTCTCCTCCCTGTGCAGCAAGCAGCAGGGGCACCTGGTAAATGGAGGGCGCCCTTACTCCTCGCAAATTGCCAATGCCATTATGCAGCATGGCCCATGTTGCCCATATCAAAAACCGCCACTGATGATGAGTTCCTTGACTATGATTAATGAGACTAGTAAATGGACTTAAATATATAAAACACATGGTTTTACTGCTCTGAGCACTCAGAGCTCATTTAGACTACGAGCCACAGTCACCCAGTGCTTGTTATTCAATGTGTAAGGACATCTCAGAATGTACACTGGTGAACCGGAGAAATAACCACCAATCTTCCAATCAGCAGACACAGTCACTCCAGCCAACAATAATATGCACAAAAAGTATTTGAGTAAAAAGTTTGAACTGTTGGAAACACTGTTTTAATGAAATAAGACTTAGTGAGGACAAGAAAAGACAAAATCTGACACGTTTGCTGTTTATATTGTTTATCAAATTGCTCAAGGACTAAAAAACACAAATGTGGAGGATAAACACAGATTCTTCCATTAGTGGTTGAATGATGACCAGAGGCAGAAGAAAACAGACAACTCATCATAATGAGCACTTCTGTGAGACAAACAGCAGTGGAAGAAGCATTCGGGTCAGTTACATTAAAGTAACAACAGCAGTGCAGTTAATCATACTTGCAAAAGCATTAAAATGTTTCCTGTCTGCAGGTCGGGGACTAGGTTTTAGATCCTAGGATCAGAACAGCGCTTCAATGACACAACATGAGGTGATTATACATAAACACACAGAGAAACTGACACTTTATACACAATCTATCGCTCTGACTATGTCTGATCATGCAATAAACGTGTCTTTTTTGATTATACATGTACAGATTATCACAATGTTATATTTTAATGTATTAACATGAAAGAAAATATTCAAAATTAAAGTCCATGGATGATGAATGTCTGAGCAGCGTTTAACAGTGAAGGTAATTAGAGCATGTCTACTTTATGGGATAAAACACAAGGATAAAAAATAATGCCAGAGTAACACAGAAAATCCTTACTTTTCACAATTGCCCATACATTATGGCATTTCCAAGAAACTAAAATCTTCAGCTCTGATCTGTTGAGTCAAACTCAACTCATAAATAAGATCACCTGAGTAAAATCTGTAGACTCAAGCTGGTGCGCATGCGCACAGAGAACAATCTGATTATTGCTGATTAGAAATAAAAGACACAAAAAAAGCCGCTCATGCGTCCTGGAGCTAGCAGTCCTCCTCGCTTTGCATCATGGACAGGAAGAAAGAGCACACGCTGGCCCAAGAGCTGCCGCAGTACTCTTCAGCCGTTTTGCCGTGGTCCGCGCGCCGCCTCGTGCACGCTGTCGTTGCAGTGGAGGTGGAGTGAGATGATGGGGGCGGTGGGGGAGGCTGAGTCCCCGGGTCTCCGGACTGAGCGGAGACACGGGAGCTCGAGATGTCCAGCTTGAAGTGCGCACTTCGTGGCGCGCGCTTACACATCCCGGCCCTCACCAGCGCGCGCTCGTCCTTGCACACTTTACCTTGGAGCCGTTTAAGCGCGCGTGCCACCTGCTTCCAAAAGTTTAGGGGCTCGGACAGGTAACCCGGGCAACCCCGGGGTTTGGCGTTGTATTCACAGCGCAGGTCGGCGATCCCGCCTGTGACGCGCGCCTCCGGGTTCTCGCATTTGACCAGTAGCTGGACCGCGTCCCTGACTTCGCTGGCGACCCACGTGCACCGCATCCTTTCCTTTGTGGAGAACTTTCCCCGGCCACCCGCTACACCCACCTTGGACACGGCTCTGTCCGATTTTCGGGCACCGCAGGACAGAGAGACCAGCTGTCCGAGGAAAGCCAGCAGCAGCCAGGGAGCTGAAGCCTTTAGTAGCAGCATGATGTGTTTCAGCAGAGTAACTTTCCACCTGAAAGCAAATATATGTCTATAAATGGTGACACTCAAAAAAAGTGCAGCTGAAATGTCTCAACACCGAGGTGCTGTTCCTAACTTACCGACAATGGCTAGTGTTGCTGTGCGTAAAACTTCTTCTTGTGCTGCTACTGGCGTGCCACATGGCTTTCATACATCACGCCCACTGCTTCCGTCCAACACACACACACACACACACACACACACACACACACACACACACACACACACACACACACACACACACACAGACAGAGAGAGAGAGAGAGCACTATAGAAATCTAAATGAGAAAATGTGGCAGCAGTTCCTTATCAGATTATGTTTTGCTATGACATGCCCAAAACGGATTTTTCCACCTCTTACAGTGAGTAGAAGTGAAGATGATCAGTGGGTGATGTGTCAGCATGCCAGTACACGTTCTTGGTTGATCCTAAAGAGCCACCATGAGCCTGATTACCATTACAACTTCCATCCACAGCACATCCTGATGGTCTTCCAACTCCAACCCTCTGCTGTCTTCAGGAGATACGTCCCCAGATTATGTTCGCAGGTTTTGTGTTTCTTCTTCTTTTTTCCCCTGTTTTTATAAAAAGATTCTTGATCATCTAATAATAACCAAGATTAAAAAGAGGACAATAAAAATTAAACATGAGGACAATCCATTCTTATGAAAAAAGACTGTATTCTTTGGATCATAACTTCAATTTTCCATGTTAAACTCAAAATACCATTAGGGATTATAAAGCTGCTGATCATAGTTCCCTATAAAGAACCAAATATCCATCTTCCCTGGAGTTGGTGGAGATCAAACACAGAACTAACGGAGTCTTACAGAGAGACCAGAGGCACAAAGTTGCTGTTCTGGATTTTAAATAAGCAAAAGTCTGGTATGAGTTCTCTTGTGATGCACACGTATGTGTCTAATCCAGACCAATGTTTTATGGTCTTTTTTATTTTATTTTACTGCATATATTCTGATTTCCCATCATAGGAAAAGATTGTTTTACCTACACAAGTGTAAAATTACATAACTCCATGTTACTTGTATCTAGTAACTGACCACTCCTCATAGCTCACACGTGAATTGTTCCTATTTCTTTAGTCGAATCTGTAAAAGAAATACCAGGTAACAGTTTGACAGGCAAAAAATAGTGTTTTTGCACCAACAAGGTGATTCCCAAAGAGCTATTAGCTGAAAATGTGGCACAAGGTGTGCAGTGAGTCCTTAAAAAATATGGGGAAACTGGATAAGAGGAAAAAAGAATCAACAGGCTCAAAAGCAACTGTCCACTGCAGATGAACAGTATCTGAAAGTCACATCCTTAAGAAATGTTGTGCAGTGTCCTCCAAGAGGTTGTACTTTTTTCCCTTTTTTTTAATAATGTAGAGAAGTAAAGGAGGACTCAAGAGTTTTGCACAATACTGTAAATTGTAAATCATTTAAGGTGAGTGGACTGAGATCTGAAGTTTAATAATCAAATCAAGGCAGTGGTAAAATCTAGCTTCTTTCAGCTCAGGCAGCTGCAAAAATAAAGCCAATTCTTTCACGACAGCACTTTGAGACAGTGATCCACGCCTTTGTTAGGACTCGGCTGGATTACTGTGATGCACTCTATATCGGGGTCAGCGCATCATATATTACTCATCTACAGAGGGTGCAAAATGCTGCAGCTCATCTTTTAACTTGCACTCAAAAGTTTGAGCACATTTCCCCTATTTTAGCTTCACTTCACTGGCTGCCCATTTCTATTAGGATTTATTTTAAAATTCTTTTATTTGCTTTTAAAGCTCTCCATGGCCTAGCCCCATCTTATCTCTCTGAGCTGCCACAGCCTTATACACCCACCCGTTCTCTCAGGTCAGCTGATCAGCTGCTCCTGATTGTACCCAGGACTGAGCGTAAACTTAGAGGAGATCGTGCTTTTGCTGTAGCAGCTTCAAAACTGTGGAACGAGCTCCCTTTAGAGATTAGACAGGCCAGTTCTTTACCTGTTTTTAAGTCACTCTTGAAAACCCACCTCTTTACCCTGGCCTTTGACACCACGTGAGATGTTGGTTTTTATTTTTATTTTATTTTTATTTTAGTCGTTTTTAGTTGATTCGATGCTGTTTTATCTTGTTTTTCTTTTTCTTTTAATATAGGGCTGTTTTAATTTTATGCATTATGTTATTTATTTATTTTTGCTCTTTTCTGTTATTCTATTGTTTTTAACTTATTTTCTGTACAGCACTTTGTTCCTGTGCTGGGTATTTGAAAGTGCCTTATAAATAAAATTGGATTCGATTGGTGAGGACTTGGTTTAGAGAGTTATCGTATGCTTTCAGGAAATGATTGAAAGTCAGTGTAAAGTCCTTTGAAGGGATGCAAACTATGACTTTGTGTTTGTCTCCATGTTTGTTTTGGACACATTTCGGGGAAAATCTCACAGCGAGGACACTTCTGCAGCTCTACAACTTTTTGGTTGCTCCTCTTCACACCTTCATGGCACTGCTAGAACAGGGCCCCAATCTGTTTTTGAGCTCCCAGCTCAGCAGCATCATCTTGTGTTCACCACAGGTTAAACAGCCTAAAAACAGATCACAAGTACAGTACTTTCTACTCCACGGTAGTTAAAGGCAAAGATTATACAGAAAGTAAAATGATGAACGATTGACTCCAGCAATAATAGTTGCAGGTTTTTATATTTATATTTGTGTTTCCAATTTCCTCTTTAAATCTGCACACATTCCAGTGTTGTAATTATATTAAATCAGGCCTATAATAAACTATAGTTTGTTTTAGTCTTATATTAATACCTGAAACAAATTCTATAGTTTTCTTATGGTCAGAGAGCACAACACGGAGAACACAGCTCTCACTTTGATTTGGCTCGTTGTCATTCTCACTTTTTTTTTGCTTAGCTTACTCTTTTCCCAAACATTTTTTCTGTTTTTTATTTTTACAACAACACATTTAAATTTCAAAGACTTTTTCCTATACTTATAGAACTTATAGTAAATGATAGAAATTTGCAATATCACACAGGACTTCTACTTCCTCTTTTTTGCTTATTCCGTCTTTGGGACTGAAAAAAAATCAAAGTGCTAAATGTGACGTAACTCTTCCGTCTTTATCAGATTGTGTGTGTGTTTCACGGCCACCACATCCATTTCCACTCGTCTTCGGCATGCGCACAGACCCCCTCTGTTCCTGCACACAGCAGCTCTCAGGACTCAATTTATCAGCTCATACAAAGAAGTTTTTAGCTCTGCTCAGACACCTCCTGCACCTCATGGATTCTTTCAGTCTTCGTGTCGCATGGTAGCAGCTTCCCCAGCTGGACAGCAGTCGCGGTGCTCCAGCCGAAGGGTGGAAAGAAACAAGATCTCCTTTTAATAAATGAGCGTGAAAGCTCTCTGCTTTGTTTCAGCTCAGTAGAAGAAGAAACAGAGGGACACAGAAAAGAGGAGGGCCACCACTCAGATTTTATTCTCTTCTGCAATTAAAGCTGGAGGGAATTTTCCATCATATACAAACAGAAACACATGCCTGCTATATTTTCTCCTTTGTCTTGCTGTCATTTTGACACATTAAAAAAAAATAGACACTACAGGAAAGAAATCATCTGCTAATTGCACACAGGTGTAGGTCAAGGGTTTTGGTCTCAGTCTGTAGGGTGCTGTAACGCGAGGAGTTCGATCAAATGACTCCAGGAGCTTCCACACAGAGGTCAAGGATGGAAGTGCGGATGGGGCACTCCAACTGAAATAAAAATAAAAAAGCACTCAGGAACATATTGTACTAGCATTTTCAAACTTAAATGACAAGAAAAAGTCACATTTTCACATTAAAAATGTAAGTTTATAAGCGTGTTCATTGCTAAGATCACTCCCTCTTTGCCCTTTCTTTTCCTTCATTCGTCACTTACCTGTGGCTGCGGTATCGTCTCAGTTTTGGAACCAGTTGATGACGTAGGTGCAGATGCCTTGGAAGCTCTTCCAGCAGTAATCGGATGCAAGACGGGAAGCTGTGGATTCAGGCAGCTCCGTCGGGTGATCACCGGTTTTCTCAGGCTTAGGAGTAGTCTTCCTGCTCTGACGCCCCTTGCCTGGCTGCTTATTGGGCTTCACAGGTTTAGGAGAAGTAACAGGCTTGGTCTGAGCTGGCAGTGCTGGTTTACGTGGTTCCTGAGCGGGCTTGGAGGGCTTCAAGTTGGCTGTTTTGGGCCAGGAGGCCAGCAAGGTCATCTGAGTCTCATCTGGGTATTTCTTGCACATGTGCGGGCGGTAGATTTTAGTTCCCTGGCAGGCGTGGCTCAGTTTCCTCAACTCCCACATCATCTGCGTGAAGTAGTGGCGAGGGTTCTGGTTGTAGGCCCGGCACAGGGTGGGTTTGCCCTGGAAGTCGCAGTAGTAAGAGCGTCCTGGGGTTTGGCCCTTGCAGGAGACACGAAGGCGGGTGTAGTTCTCTGGTGCAGACACCACCATGGTGCAGGAGTCTTTGGTCTTGGTGCTGAATCTGATGGGTTCATCCCAGATGCGCTGCTGCTGCTTGTCATTGTCGCTGCTGTTGTCGGTTTGAGCATTTGAAACACAAACAGCTGCTGCCGAAACCAGCAGCAACAGTCTCAACCCAGCTCTCATGGTGTTCAGCGTGGACTGATGGACGGGCGAGGGCTCAGGGGTGATGTGTCCGCAAAGAAAGTTAAGGTGTGGAAGGACGGAAAGCATGCGACTGGGAATTTATAAAGCTGAAGCTCACAAAGAAGGCATTATTCAGTTAAGCTGAAAAGTTTTAACCCCTCCCTTATGCTACAGACACACACAGAGCAACCACAAGGTTCGTGTGGTACGCTAAAAAAACACCAAGGAGTAACGTATGGAAGGAAAGGGTGAACATAAACTTAGAGATGAAGACAGGAAAAGGAGGGGGGTTGGCTTGTGGGAGCCGAGGGAGAATTAAGAGGTCTGAAGAACACGCATGAGGCCAAATAGCTGCAAGTCATTATGCAGTGTCACATAAGAGGTTCATTGACCATTGATCAGGAGGGGAGAGCAGTGAGGCTCCAGAGCCACACTGCAGGCTCAGGTTACTTGGTGGAGATTTAAGAGTTGATATGTGACTCAGTAAAACAACAAATCTTTAGATGTTTGATGACTTTTGTTGCAGAATTAATTGAAATGGACTTCTAGGACGTCTCTCAAAGTTTCCAAAGATGGTAAATTATGTTTTACTTGCAGTACATATCTTACACTACAGGAGTGTTTTTGGTTGCACCTGGAGAAAATGTTTTATCCTGATAGTTTGAGAGGGTCTGACTGCAAATCTCACATCCGGGGGCACCTCTAGAGTCTGCGGGCGGAGGTAGAGCAGGTCATCTGCTAAGTGGAAGGTCAGCGGTTTGATCCCTGTGGCTCTTCCAGTTAGAGCCGGGAATCTATCTAAAGATAGTGAACTCAAGAAACAGCAGTCCATTTATCATTTACCACATGCACACAGCGACTCTGTTGGCAGCTCTTGCATACATGAGCTGTTAATGTTGTGAGCTGTTTGGATTGAGCGGGCATGGCGTAGGTCTACTGCCTGGTAGTTTAAATTTAAATATCCCCCTTCCCCCCTACTGCATAAGCACTCCCATTCCTTGGGCACCACCAGTCTGGAGAGCCCGAGTTCAAAGTCAGACCAGACTGAAAATTTCCGCATTAGCTAGCGGGTTTGTTTGCTGAGTGAAAGAGTGTGTAAGTGCACGCACAGCCTCAGTGCATTCTGGGAGTTTTTATTTTTATGGCGGTTAGCCTGGTGAAGCGGGGAAAAGCTCAGCTGGAAGAAATGCTGAGGATGTGTGTGTTTGTGTGTGTGTGTGGGCTGTCTGCACCATGTTTTCCTATATTTAGTTCTCTTAGTTTAAATGTTAAACAAATTTCTTCCAGTCAGAGAATGTTGCATATAATTTAATTTTTGCTTGATGCATGAAGTTAAAAGATTAAAACTAATAAAACAAGTTTTATAAAGAGACTTTTCCATTTGATTACATTTTGTATGATGGATTATGCAGAAAAAATAGAATTGGGCTGAAAGATCTATCACTTTATCACCTCTTCAGGTTGTAAATCGTGTTTTTAAAAAGTAACTAAGTAACTAAGTAATTAATTACTTTTGAAAATAAGTAATCAGTAAAGTAACGGGATTACTTTTTTGGGGAAGTAATCGGTAATTAGTTACTGATTACTTTTTTCAAGTAACTTGACCAACACTGCCTCTAACACCACCAGCACCATCACCACTTCCTGTGAATGTGTCTACCTCCAGCTGCTGTGTGCGCATTGCAGTTATATTTTTGTATTTTCTAATTAGCTTTTATTTATTTATTTTTTTTACTTGTTTTAATTCAGTTTAGTTTTCAGGATGGATTTTCTAATTTTCAGTTTAGTTTCCATTTTTTTTAATTATTACGGAGCACATGTCAGAGGCCAATTTTCAGAAAATCAGGACAGATGTAATAAGAAAAAACACTTTTAAAAAAGTTCATAGTACCATTTCAGTTCATTTTATTTTAGCTAAAATATTTTGTCATCTAGTTAACTATAATTCATCTCTGCATGTGCCACATGAGCATCACGTGTGTTCCTGAGCACGTATCAAACTCCTTTTAAGTCATTTTTTAAAGGTTTTGCACACAATAAAACATTTCCTTTATATTTAGAAACGTGCGATTTATGAACCATGTTTATGCAATAAAAAACAGACGACACTGAATTTGAGTTTTTATTTAGAGATTTGCATCCTCACCACAAGCCCAGTTGTGTTTTTCAGACCTTTAATATTGCAGAGGCTTCTGGGAATTTTATTTGACAACACAAGCAACAGGCCCTCATTAACAGTCTGGTGAAACATGATATTTTGTGTGTCATCGCTCCTTAAATCCTGTTAAAACAGCGCTTACCAAACTTTTGAAGCTGATCAAACAAGTTGACAGCCTACATACAGTTTTTATGAACAAACAACAACATAAACAGGAACTTACTTAAATTTAGTTAAATAAAAGCTGATTCAATAGAATAAGCACATGTGTGTATTTAATAGATTGTAACACTTTGTAGTAAACTGCGCAGTCTTCATGTTTCAAGGATGTACTGAGCCGAGCAGAGCTGCCGCTTTGCTGCTTAAATGAATAATTCAATACCTTTGGTCTCTTTGGTCAAAAACACAGCTGCACAGCTGTTTGGTAGATTCCCATGAGAGATGTGATCTGTGTCAGTTCTGAAAGAAAGCGAGTAGCTACTTTTTTTTTTCTTCAAATTGTCAAACCATTCCTTAAATAAACACCTGCTAAGTGCAACCTGTTTGATGCAAATTATGTAAGCTATATTACAAATATTCACAGAGAAAAAGAAAGCTATTACTACAAACCTACTTACATGTTATAAAACAAAGTTTAACAAAAAATATATAAAACTTTCAAAAGACTTGAAAGTGTAAAAACTGTACACTTGTGTTGCCTTGTTTAAAACTGATCATGTAAGTACAAATTGATTCTCTATGCAGCTAAATATGCAGCTGTTGGTGTACATAATAAAATGGTAAAGGGGTCGAGAAAACACTTCATAGGATTTTGCTGGCATTAGTGGTTTTGTCAAATGGCCTGAAGGACTACTGAAAGACGCCTTCATCCCAGAGTTCACGATTGTTCTTCCCTTTTGTCCTTGGAAGTGTTAAAAGATCTGAATCGGAAGCCTAAACAGCCCAGTGATCCTGGAAACGAAGAAAGCTTTTAGAAAAATAAAGTGCACTAAGAGTCAGGTATGAAATATGTGAAGAGATACAGATGAGCGCTTACCACAAAAGGAAGATCAGTTCCAGTTCTCCTGTCCACTGTGGAGGGAAAAGAAAAGGTAATGTTTTATGTTAATGACTGGAACATCAGTCAAATCATCAGGAAGAGCATCTGGAGCTGTTGCGACACCTTGTGACTGTTACTGTCATTGCTATTATTATAAGTTGCAGGGTGAGGGTGATGGGTTTTTTTAAAACCACATAGTAGATGATTATAAAAAGCAAATGATTTCCTGTGGTCCACACAATGGGAATCACTTCCACAAATCTTTGAAGATTGGAGGGTAAACATGTACACAGGTATACAGGAATTATATTCATATTTCTATAGCTGAAATATGTAAAAGTTACACACAGAATAATATTTATTAATTTATTTTCCTGGGAGGTTTTCACCTGCACACATTCAAAGCCAGGACTTGTGTTTTGGGGCCTTTACTGTTATTTCACAACTGGTGGGGAAAACAGGAGTTTTCCAACATTTTTTTAGTGTTTGAAAATAGTTTTGGGTGCTCTGTTATTCAGAAGGAAACACAAATCAAGCATGCAGAGCTTTCGTTCGTGACTCCTTCCAGGATTAAACCAGGAACCTTTCAGGAATCTAAAAAATGATTTTCTTGTTTGTTTGTTTTTTCCAAATAATAGATTGATTCATTTTTGGTCTTAACACAAGAAAAATGTTTCAGAAAAATAGTGTAGCATTAGGTTTCTTCTGTTTTGTCCTGTTGAGGCTCATTTTCCTTTAACTGGAGAACACAACAGCACTTCAAACACAAAAGCAAAAATTTTTCTCTCTTCCTGTGCAGCTTTCACTGAACACTGCATATATCCAAGGATGAAAACTGATCTAATTGAGGCACAATCTGGATGCCTGACACGTGGCAGCATCATGTGGATATAAGCAGTTACCTCCATCACAGAAAACTTCATTTCAGTGGGCTCTGATGTTTGAATGCAGTGACGGATGAAGAAGATAAGAGGGAAGTCAGGAAAAAGAAGGATGTTTTTGTCAGAATGAAATCAGCGGGGTGATGGTGGGATGCTGGATGGTCTTACATGGCTGGTTGTTAGCGTAGCTGTAAGGGTTAGTGGAGTCATCAGTGATCGTCAATACCTCATCAGCAGGGAGAGAGTTCCAGTGGGTCACCAGACTGAGTAGCTCGGGGGGGCAGAGGCCCGAGGGAACCGAGTCAGAGTGTCAGAATAGGGAGAGCTGAATGCACACACACACACACACACACACACACACACACACACACACACACACAGGGAATTCTTTATATCTCTATATGTGGTAAATAAAAATTTACGCTGACAGGACTCCAAATATCCCTCCACCAATTAACACTCCAGCATGCAAGTCAGATTTAGCTCCACGCGGCTCGTACCTGATGGCAAGGTTTCCATGGATATCACACACCTGTTCACCGTGATTACCTGTATTAGCCATACTGCAAGAGAAGAACGAGGGGAGGGGCAGATGAAAAAGGGGAAGACTCCTGTGAAAGTGACAGGGATGGAGTGATCCACAGAGAGCGACGCTCGCATCGGAAAGAAAGAGAGCGCGAGCAGTGATGGGAAAGTCCATGTTAAGAGCTAAAATGCCGAGCTCGTGATTTCAGAAGAAAGAGTGAAAAAGCTCAAGAGATTCGAAGCTGAACAGTCCCGTTCCAAAAAGCGAGTAAGTGTGTGGGAGAAGATGAGAAAGTGCGTGAATTATCGATGTTAAAGTGCAACAAGCCATGGGTAAGAGGAGCTGGAGTGAGCGGATACAACACAAGGAGAAAATACGAGGAGAATCCATGTCCGTGAAAAGGAATAATGGACAGAGAAAAGGAAAGAAAATTATTAATGAATTTGGCTTTGATTTACATCAGAAAAAAACCCAGGAGGATAACGAGGAAGGTTTGGACTCACTCTTCAAAGACGTCCTCTGTGTCCATCCTTCTGTAATACTTGGCCAGTTTGACAGAGAAGATGATGCTGGGGATGAGCAGGATGCAGCAGCTGCCGAGACCAAACCAGAATGTGTTCTGGAAAATAAAAGTACCAGTAATCACATTTTATGCGATTTCATTCATTGCTGTTACTTTTCACTAAACACTGAACTCTCCGGAGTAGATTTTTAGTGCTAAAACACTGTCAAAAAGATTTCAAATCTTGATATTAATGTGGGTATAATAAGAACTCATATTTGGCACAATGGCTGTACCTGTTTCTCTGTACCTGACAAAAGTTGCAGAGACTGAACATTGTGTGGAGGTTATAATATATTTCTACATAACAACAAGACAACGAAACCACTATTTTATTGATTATTATCATTTATGGTCCACCTGCTTCATATTATTCTAACATTATTGTAACACAATACAGTCCTGTGAAAAACTAAGTACACCCTTTCAGTCCATAACTTGTAGAACCACCTTCAGCATCAATAACTTGATACTTTTCCTGTATGAATTTATTGGGAATTTTGGCCCGATAACACACACTCTGTGTGAGAAGTTTGAGTCCAGCTTTATCTGTCACACAGATGGAGTGGAAGTGGAAGATGCCCAGTTCCCGTGGCTCCAAAACAAACCCAATTCATCATCCATTATGAGGTGTTTGTGCTGCTGTGTTTGGTTTTCATCAAATGTGGTGCTGTGCATTAAATACTTCACTTTGGTCTCTGGTGTCCAGAGGACATTGTTCCAGAAGTCTTGTGGTTTGTTCAGATGTTACTTTGCAAACCTCATCGTGCTGCCATCATCATTTTAGAGGTAAGAGGTTTTGTCCTGCAACCCTTCCTAAAGAAGTCACACTTACTCAGTCTTTTTCTAATCTGAATGTTATGAACTGAGGCCTTTAGAGTCTGAGATGTAGCTCTTGGATTACTTTCAGTCCTTCTGAGCCTGACTTGAGTGTGAGTTTGCTGGGACATCCATTCCTGAGAGATTGTGGCATTGTGTTAACACACATCTGAATATCCAGATGTGTGTTAACACAACACTTGTAACATCCAGACCAACAAACTACCAAAATGTCCGCCTTTGTAATGATCTTCAGACTTGCTGATGATCAGCAAATCAAGTGATTAACAATGAGTAGCAGCATCTGGGTGCAACTGACGACCTTAATTCCTATTGAAGAAGTAAGGGTGTATTTAATTTTTTTAGGGCTGTAGAGAGTCCCATAAAAACATGTTTACCTCAGAAATGTACTGATGTACAAGTTTAAAGTAGACTAAAAGAGTAATTGTAAATGCTTGAGCTAAGGTACTTGTTAATATGCAACAACTCTTAAATCAGGGGACTTTTTATTTGTAATCATCACTGAATGAAATGTCAGGACTGTGACTTTTAAAGACATAATAACATCATGGACCAATGAATTAATAATAAATATACTTGTTGTAGTACTGCTAATGTCACACATTTATGCAGCTGAATTTCACAAACAGAAGCCTAAAAAATGTGTGCACCGTGCACACAGACACACACACATGCACACACAAAGCACATCTAAATGTACAGTAGCTGCAGGCAGTGCATAAATTAAAATCCTGTTTATATTGCTCACAATCTTTGGCCTGTTTGGGCTCATTAAACTCTCAGGAAGTCGCATGCTTGATATACAGCAAGTATAAAAACATAAACCTTTATAACTCCTCAGGGTCAGAAGTGAAAACACTGAAGAATCCATGTGTGTGTGTAAATCCCCGGCCCAGACACAAAACAGGCTTTATTTAATCTCAGTGTTTGGTACATGAAGGTACGTGCACTGTGCAAACAGCTGGGAAAATACTCAGCACACATCCACACATACAGGGAGTGCAGAATTATTAGGCAAGTTGTATTTTTGAGGAATAATTTTATTATTGAACAACAACCATGTTCTCAATGAACCCAAAAAACTCATTAATATCAAAGCTGAATGTTTTTGGAAGTAGTTTTTAGTTTGTTTTTAGTTTTAGCTATTTTAGGGGGATATCTGTGTGTGCAGGTGACTATTACTGTGCATAATTATTAGGCAACTTAACAAAAAACAAATATATACCCATGGTTCCAACACCATCATTAAGTTTGCAGATGACACCACGGTGATTGGCCTCATCAGTGACAACGATGAGGCCGCCTACAGGGAGGAGGTGGATCGTCTGGCTGAGTGGTGCGACAGAAACAACCTGCTGCTTAACACCGAGAAGACCAAGGAGCTCATCGTGGACTACAGGAGGAATGCTGACCCACATCCACCCATCCACATTAAGGGGACGGCTGTGGAGCGCGTGAGCAGCTTCAAGTTCCTGGGAGTCCACATCTCCGAGGATCTCACCTGGACGACCAACTGCTCCAAGCTGGTCAAGAAGGCTCACCAGCGCCTCTTCTTCTTGAGGACTCTGAGGAAGAACCACCTGTCCTCAGACATCCTGGTGAACTTCTATCGCTGCACCATCGAGAGCATCCTGACCAACTGTATAACAGTCTGGTACGGGAACTGCTCTGCCTCGGACCGGAAGGCGTTGCAGAGGGTCGTGAAAACTGCCCAGCGCATCGCCGGAGCACCACTTCCTGCCATAAAAGACATCTACAGGAAGCGGTGTCTGAAAAGGGCTGGGAAAATCATCAAAGACCCCAGTCACCCATCACATGGACTCTTCACCCTCCTGCCCTCTGGGAGGCGCCACAGGAGCCTCCGGACTAAGACCACCAGGTACCGGAACAGCTTCTTCCCCACAGCTGTCAGACTCCTGAACTCTGCCTCCTGACATCTGACCCACGTTAAACTCATGGACTGAACATACACACACCCACAATGGACAACTGTACCCTCAAACACACAATAATAACATGGACTGAACCACCACTCACAACCACTAGCACTTTATATAGCCTCTGTAGAAACTATCTACACCCTCACTTATCTTAACTGCACTACTGTATAGCTCTGTGTAAATAATCATTCTGTACATTCGATAATCTTTAATCCTACAACTGTTTACAACTTGCATAGTTCCCATTTCTGTATAGCTGTATATCTCAGATTCTGTAAAGTTATTTATTTCATATTCTGTATAGTTTTTCATATTTATATCCTGTTCATATCCTGTACATAGCTTGTACTCACTACAGCCTGTACATACTTATAGTTATAGAATATTCACAACATACTTCATACCGTGTACATTATAACATACCATAATAGACCCATTTCTGTAATATACTCACATATCTATATTATTGCTAATATATATTGTAATATATCTATATCACTAAAGCACTTCTGGATGGATGCAAACTGCATTTCGTTGCCCTGTACCTGTGCATGTGCAATGACAATAAAGTTGAATTCTATTCTATTCTATTCTATTCTATTCAATTATTTATTTTTACCAGTGAAACTAATATAACATCTCCACATTCACAAATATACATTTCTGACATTCAAAAACAAAACAAAAACAAATCAGTGACCAATATAGCCACCTTTCTTTGCAAGGACACTCAAAAGCCTGCCATCCATGGATTCTGTCAGTGTTTTGATCTGTCCACCATCAACATTGCGTGCAGCAGCAACCACAGCCTCCCAGACACTGTTCAGAGAGGTGTACTGTTTTCCCTCCTTGTAAATCTCACATTTGATGATGGACCACAGGTTCTCAATGGGGTTCAGATCAGGTGAACAAGGAGGCCATGTCATTAGTTTTTCTTCTTTTATACCCTTTCTTGCCAGCCACGCTGTGGAGTACTTGGACGTGTGTGATGGAGCATTGTCCTGCATGAAAATCATGTTTTTCTTGAAGGATGCAGACTTCTTCCTGTACCACTGCTTGAAGAAGGTGTCTTCCAGAAACTGGCAGTAGGACTGGGAGTTGAGCTTGACTCCATCCTCAACCCGAAAAGGCCCACAAGCTCATCTTTGATGATACCAGCCCAAACCAGTACTCCACCTCCACCTTGCTGGCGTCTGAGTCGGACTGGAGCTCTCTGCCCTTTACCAATCCAGCCACGGGCCCATCCATCTGGCCCATCAAGACTCACTCTCATTTCATCAGTCCATAAAACCTTAGAAAAATCAGTCTTGAGATATTTCTTGGCCCAGTCTTGACGTTTCAGCTTGTGTGTCTTGTTCAGTGGTGGTCGTCTTTCAGCCTTTCTTACCTTGGCCATGTCTCTGAGTATTGCACACCTTGTGCTTTTGGGCACTCCAGTGATGTTGCAGCTCTGAAATATGGCCAAACTGGTGGCAAGTGGCATCTTGGCAGCTGCACGCTTGACTTTTCTCAGTTCATGGGCAGTTATTTTGCGCCTTGGTTTTTCCACACGCTTCTTGCGACCCTGTTGACTATTTTGAATGAAACGCTTGATTGTTCGATGATCACGCTTCAGAAGCTTTGCAATTTTGAGACTGCTGCATCCCTCTGCAAGATATCTCACTATTTTTGACTTTTCTGAGCCTGTCAAGTCCTTCTTTTGACCCATTTTGCCAAAGGAAAGGACGTTGCCTAATAATTATGCACACCTGATATAGGGTGTTGATGTCATTAGACCACACCCCTTCTCATTACAGCGATGCACATCACCTAATATGCTTAATTGGTAGTAGGCTTTCGAGCCTATACAGCTTGGAGTAAGACAACATGCATGAAGAGGATGATGTGGACAAAATACTCATTTGCCTAATAATTCTGCACTCCCTGTACAGGTAACCACAATGACAACTTACCAGTGAGTCGATTATGAAGCTGCATCCTACTATTTCCATACTGTCCACAATGTTGCTGATGGGTTTACACTGGGCCACCTCTGTAGTTAGCTGTAGGATAAAAACACACATGCTGGCTGATCTCTCTTCAGAATCCACATTTATTCATTAACTTCAAGTTAAATCAGCAGGAAGGATTTACTATACTGCAAATTTTGTACAAAGATACTGAAGAAAACAACAGAGAAAAATGGCAGAGAACTCACTGAGTTTTTAACCCATTCTGTGTACTGTTTGAAGTATCCCACCAAGCCCTGCACATACGCCTTTGTTTCCTACAACCAAAAAAATGAAAAACACTCATGAGTACTCACTATGATCACGATTGAGATTTCAAGCTCTAGAGTTCATTTCCCTGTTGGATCAAGATTAGCTCTTTATAAATTTTTCTTTAAAATATAACTTGTTTTGAGCACTATGATAATGAAGTTCTTGGCCAGTGAATTAAGTTTGGATTGCAAACACAAAAAATATTTATAATAATGTAATCAGTCTGCTTACAATGGGACTCTAATAAGCCACAGAAAAACAAGTCGTCTTTATTCTGAGGCAACACTTTTGCTACCAGAGAACAAAATCACAACACCAGTCGCCTCAGAGCCCTTACGATTATAAAGCAAAGACCCTACAATAATAGAGGGAATATCGCAACCCACTGTTGCCAAGCATGCTTGGCAACAGTGGGAAGTAAAAACTCCCTTTTAACAGGAAGAAATCTCCAGCAGAATCAGAGAGGGGGATGAGGGGAAAGAAAAGAGAGAAAAAGGAGACCATAAGGACACAAAGACAAAACGCACACTTTGGGACAATTTAATGATGTGAGTGTTGGTGTAAAAACCCCTGAGAGAAGACAGGAGTGGAGCACAAATGCCCAGTGCATCATGGGAAGTTTGCAGCCTGTTGTGGCATGATTAAAGAGCTTTTTGCTGTGTGTTCAACATTTATCTTTTGATGCTCCATGTCACCATGTTATGTTGAAGCCTTGATCGATGTACCTGCTTCACCACGTGGGAGGCATTATGAGCGATGAGGTACTCTGCTGCATCAATGGCGCTCAGGACATTTGTGACTTTGACCTCAGAGAGAAATAAAAGAGATTTGTTCACGAAATGTGGATAGGTTGCTAAGGAAATAACTGTTTACACTGCTATCTGTGGTCTATAACAATAGTTTTCGTGTTTACTGGCAGGTCGTTGGATGTCTTCTGCAGCTGTTTGACACTCTGGTGCAGCGTACTCTGTGTGAGAAGGTTAAAGCACAAGCAGTCACACGGTGAAACAGACACACGCACAACTCCCTCCTTATTTACAGATACACATCCATCACATCACGCCACCGCTGTCACAACATGAAGGACGTTGCTAAGACAACACACACAAAAAAAGAAAATAAATCACTGTCACAGTGCTGCACATCGACAGCAGCTTACCCGTGCTCTGACATATTTCTGTCACCACATTATGAAAGAAAAGAACAAAAAGAAGGAACACTGAGGAACAGAGCAAAAAACAGACCATGTAGATGTGTTTTGTCCCTGAAGACATTCTCTGTTCATTAAGATTACGTAATTACCACTATTTCCCTATTAAATAATGGTAAAAAAAAAAAAAAAAAGCTTAGGTGTAATGCTACACGTTTGCCTCATTCAGTATGTGCAGATGTGCAAATCCTCCCTGGGCCACTTGCCACCAGCTTTCCTGTGCTAGGCCAACTCACAGGTTCCTCTTCTATGTGGGGTGAGACTCTGCTGAAATATGTGCTGTTGTTTTTTACATGAGAGTCACTGCTTCATACTAACTCAAGTACTATTATCCTCACCTCCTCAACCCTGTAGGTATCTGTTTTAGTAACAGAAACAGCATTTGGCTCAACCACTGACAGTTTGTTTCATTAATGGGGTCAAAATGATTTTCATTTTACCCAAAAATGGGTAAAAAATTAAAGGTTTTTGTTGTGATGCCTGAAATAAAAAAGCCTCAATTCAAAATCCTCTGTTCATCTAGGACACTGCTAAAGAAAAATAAACAGGTGATCTTCATCGTCTTGGTAGCTGAATATATAAAATAAGACCTCTACCTATCTGCTTATCCAAGCTATGAGAAATAAGTGTTGAACTGTTAATAGTGCTGTTTGTATTTGTGCTGTGGTTAGTTGATTACCATTGCTTGCTCCAGTGGCACCACCTGTTCTCGGTGAATGAATCTAATGCTGCTGGCATGGCCTCTCAGTGCGTTCTCCAGAGCACCACGTGGCTGTAAACAAACACAGTTTTAAGGATACAATATGTTATTACAGATGTATATTGTTTAGGTTCCCATGAAAATGTAGAATAGATTTTGAGTCTTTAACGTAACTGAGAACAAATATTTTGTCATTGTTTTATTATAAGTTTCACTACAAGGGCACATGCAAACATCTCCCTGTGTAACAAGCTCCAGAACCCAAACACGTGGCATAAATGTGTGCAACGTGAACATGAACCCTAAGTTTTTTCAACATGGGTGTCTGAATATATGTTTAGAATTGCCGGTCTAACACGTATATATGACATTCCTGCTGTCAAGTATTAAGTCAAGTACTGCCAGAGATGTGCCATCCTTCATGACGATGAAATTAAAAAATCCACTTTTAATCAGATCATTAAGACAGATGTGAAGATTCACTTTAGGTCTGTGGTGAGAACCTGACTAATTCAGCAGCTCAAGTGTTCATAATTTTAACCAACTGTGACATCGTGGCTAATAGTTTTTCACCATATAGGCCTGTTTTGTATCCATAAGAGAGCAATAGTGGGACCTCTGACTGCCACTGCTCTACAAAAGGCTGTAACCGTGCATGCATACAATATGTTGATGCTGATCTACAACACATGTGCAGACATTAATGACTCACCAGCTGGTCAGCCTGACCCTCCAGGTCGCTACAGAAGGACAGCAGATCTATTAGAGTGACTCCTTTATTTACCTAAAAACCAGGAATTTACACATGAAAGATGGTTAGTATAAAAGGTTTTAGTTAAGGTTTGTTTGGGGGTGGGGGGATTTTTATTAGGGATAGCTTTTAAAGTTGCATAATCACTGTTTCAAATTAAATGCATTTTATTTATGCATATTAACAAAACTGGAAGATGTTATGATTGCATTCAAAATATTTTACATTAAACAAGAAAAATAAAATTAGCAGAATAATGGAAATAATTTTTACTGAGTGTATGCGCATGTAAGCGGAGTGAAGGGCTTTTTGTGCACAGGATATAAAGGAAGTAAACAGTGTGCATCGTGCCATTCAACATAATCACAACCACAGATGCACACAGCTCACCTCAGTGAGATAAACCTGAAAGTCAATCTGTCCAATTCCAGAGTTGGCAAAGTTGATGAGGTTGTCTCTGCCAGCCTGCTCCAGCAGCGTGATGCCCTGCAGGTCCACCTGCACACTATCAAACACTTTGGCCAGGTCCCTGTTGTACTGTTGTGAAACACACGTGTAGAGTCAAACTACCATTCACCTTCTGCCATCAATGCACCTGTAATGGTGACATACAGTAACATAGCTCTTACCACTGTTCTGTTGAGGAAGGAGTTAATGTTGAACATGGTCTCCAACTGCAGAGCGTGATACAGACCGTTGTTGTCATAGCACTCCCTGTGAGACAAAACCATGATCATCACAAACACAGTGCTGTGATGTTTTCTGCTTAACTACAGGTAATGAGTTTCTTACAAAAACAACTAGAAAATGGATTCAGTACTTTTTCGTGATAACTTAAATGTTACCTGTACATGCCGCCTAGAGTTAAATCAATATTTGGATTCTGGAAAAGCATCCCAGGAAGGAAGTTCCTCTTTTCAGGATGGACCAGGAACGGCGTATCAATGATCTACACACACACACACACACACACACACACACACACACACACACACACACACACACACACACACACACACACAGTTTAAGAAAGCAGTGTTGTCCATTTTACGGCTCAGATAAAAGGTGAAAATAATAAAATCTCCAGCAGAATAAAAATAAAAGACAAAAGAGAGTTAACACCTTAAACAGCTGTCTGTTAGCCAGAGGTTCACATATCAGCTTTTCCACGTTGCCCCCGACAACAAACAGGGTGGTAACGATGACCATCAGCACCCAGGCAAAGATAAACGAGAAGCCAACACCACTGCAAGAGTAAAAAACAGACTCTGAGAGACAAAAATAATATTTTTGCTGTTATTTCCCACCATATATCACAAGAGATAGTCCCGTAAGAGTCCACTTTTGATAAAACCAGTATTAATGAGAGGAAACTCTCTGAACTTGAGACCTTTCTATAATTATTTCATGCATTTACTGTTAAATTTAATCTTATTTGAAGAACACTATTGTGAGTCTTCATTTTTTGTAAAGTAAACCTGTACTCAGTGCTTATAATGCTTCCTTTGTTATATGACTGTAAGCTAAATGGATCACAGCCACTTTTACAGTTTGAACTCCACCCTCAAAAAAAGATCCCTGAGTGATGCCTTCAGGTGAGTGAGTGTTGTGATGGAAACCTACGCCATCAGCAGGTTTCCCCCAGTGTTCGACAGGCAGCCGCGGGTGGTCGGGCTAGCTTGCTTGTCGTAGCCACAGTTACCACACAGCAGGCCGAGGATGTTAAAGGCCATCACCAAGACGACCATGCAGAGCACCGCCACGCAGGCGATCCACCTGAAGGTTAGACAGAGAGGTTTACCCACTTTAACCTAATTCATTGTAACCTAGAGTGAGATTATTTCTCACAAGCTGTTCAACTAGTTTGGTTCTTTTTATTTATTTATTTTTTAAAAGCAGTGAGAAGGACCATGTGTTATAACTAGAGCTGAACGTTAACAGTCTTGTTTCTATCTATGACGTTTTAACATCCTCACATTTTCTTAATAGATTTTTAAAGAGAAACACACAAACCTGTAAAAATCCATCTGATCGATTTGGGGGTAATAGGACTCAATAGCTTTGTGTCTTTCATTTAGGAAAATGGTGAAATTTGCCAGAGAAGCTTCCACAGGGAACATCTTGGAGAAGCCGGTGATCTCTGCACCGATCTTATCCAGCATCCCCTTTACTCCTACCAACACAATTGTAACAATAAATAATTCAGACAGAAATAAACTGGAAGGCTGGGGGTTTTAAGGTGAAGTGAAAAAGGGATAATGTGTCTGACACAGAAGAGAAAAACTTACGAGGCAGAGCTGCAGTTTCATCATCCACAAGTATGCAGACAGAGATGAAAGAAGAACATGAAACACTTTATACTCACTCTTATCTCATTTACAAAACAGAGCTCTAGCACACACACACACACACACACACACACACACACACACACACACACACACACACACACACACACACACACACAAACACACACACACACACACACACGTACCTGCAACAATATTTTTTGTTTGCTCTTTAACCAGTCTTGGCGTGTCGTTAAAGGATGCGTAACCCTGTAGATGAACAGAATAAGAGAAAAGAAAGATGGCAGGTGAGACAAAAAGTTTTAGCATGGACAAGATGATGATGCTGAGTGAGAGACGGCCACTAACCTTTTGTACAATGTTGCTGAGATCTGTTTTCAGGACAGTATTGACATTGGCCAAGGCATGATTAACATCTGGGATCTGACAGACAGGAAAAAGAAGCAGAGTAAACCTGGAGATATTTCTCACGGTTAAAATGTTCCAGTATTAGATGGCATATTGCTTCTTATCACCTTGGAGAAGTCAGCATTGATTCCCAGCTGGGACAGTGTGGAGCGGATCGTGTTACAGGTATGTGACACAGCTCCGTTCGTGCAGGCGGGGTCGGACAGGGTGTTGGACAGAGAGGCGCGCTCTCCTGACAGGCTGGCCTGAAGCTTCCCCACCCCGTCCTGCAGCACCTCCAAGGACGAGCTGACGTTCTCCAGGGCCTCTTTGGTCTCCCGCATGGCTACAAACAACAAGAAATATGACACACAGTGAAACTACTTTTTCTTGAGACAACAGCATGCTGGGCTTTTTTACACTGACCACAGAGGCACAACCCACAGAGGAAAACTATAACAAAAAACAGTTTCCAACTTAACACAAAGGTTCAGAATCACCATCTGCTTCTAACACTTTTGCAGACACAGCTACGAACACTGCACCACTGAGTCCCACTCAGCTCACTTTACCTTTGATGGCACTCTCAACTTTTGCTTTAGACAAAAGAAAATGTGAGAGAATCACAGAGGGGAAAAAAGAAAGAAAAAGAAATGAAAATTAAATGGTGAGTACTTTTCCATAAAGACTGTCTTTAGTATTAAACCCACAAGAGAAGTTGTGGCATTTAAATGGCAGTCATTAGCTGTAACCGTAGCAACTACTTAAAAAACTCCTGATTTTATTATAAACTTAAATTTGCTACAAAATTTAAAATTTTATGTGTATTACAGTACATCTTTTAAAAAGAACAACTGAGTTTTGTTTAAGAACTTGCACACTGGTTTGTGAGTCCGAGTTGTGTAATCTCAACGGGAGGTTTATACAGAGACGTTACCTCCTGCCATACGCAGGGCGGTGTCCAGCGAAGGAATCACTGATTTCTCCAGCTGAATGTGGATCCTACCCCCCAGCAAAGGGCCAATGTCTGTGAGGAAGCACAGAAAGGTCAGAAAGTTCAGCACAGTTATGTAAAGTGAGAGATATCAGACAAACACTGTGTGCAAACATGCAGGGTCGAGCTTACTGTCGAGGTCTGACAGGACTTTGTTCTTGGCTGTGGTGTACTGGGCTGTCAGGTAATCGACTTGCTGCAGCAGGAGACACACAGTATTAATAGATATTAGTTATATTATATTATATTATTGGCTTTTGTTTTTTCAAAAATAAACGGGTTATTGTGAGGACATACTGCAGGCGTGTTGTTAGCGAACGTCTTCAGGTCTCTCATGTTGGTGTTAATGAGCCGCCGAGTGCTTTTGACCTGTGAGCTGATGTTGTGGTTTGCGGCGAGAGCAATGAGAACACCCACACTGAAAAACACATGCAGGATCAATTAGGAGAAGAGCAGTGCAGTGACCACTCTTTAACAGCAGAGAGCAGCACAGCTACATAATGGGGACTCCTGCATTATGAGTTTTAATTCTTGCTCACTGAAGATTCAACTCTGCCCTCCACAGTTAGTGATGTAAGAAAAACTGTACGGCTGAGTGTACAAGCTAAACATGCAAAGTGAAGCTAAGCATTAGGATTATGTGGTTAAAATTCACTGTGATTCACTGCAAAAACACCTTATTAGTTTTACAGTAGTGATATTTTACACTTTCTGTAACAAACAAAAACAATGTAGAAACAGTAAAAAAAACAAATCAACAAAAGCAACCAACTGGTTATATTGTGCTTTGGATGTGAGCATGCACATTTGTGCTGTGAAAGGACTCATTCGGATAGCGAGGCCTCTCATGGTCAGCCAAGTAATATCGGTAACACATAACTGTCCTCCACATTTAAATCAAATTTCAGTGGGCTTGCCTCTTCCACACAGCAGGTACTCCGCATGCTCTCTGCATATGAGCAAATAAAGTTATTGGACATTTTTTTTTACCCCACATAAAGGCAAGCATTTTTACATATGTGAAAAATTATACGTGTAAATATGTGGCGCCAACATTGACCTGCTGAGATCTGTTCATTATTACAAGGGTTGTTAACTTTTTGGTCAGACTGCTTTCAGGAGCATTTTTGTTCATATTTTAAGTCGTAACTAATTTTAACGAATAGTCTGGCATGACACCTGATAGTCTTTTAGCTTGTAGGTTGTAATCTATTTGAGAAAACAGATAACTTGTGTAAAGTTTTGGGTTCATATGCAGTGAAGAAGGCTATCCAAACCTACCTGGCACCATGTAATTTGACCCCTAAGCCTAATAACTGGTTGTGGCACCTTTGGCAGCAAGAGCTGCAATCAAGTGTTTGTGATAAATGGCAATGGGTCTTTCACATCACTGTGGAGGAATTTGGCCCACCCTTCTTTATTTAATTGCTTTGATTTGGTCACATCTGAGGGTTTTCAAGCATGAATGGCTCCTTGCAAGCACCTGCACAGACAGCATGCTAATGCTAAGCTAGCCAAGAACCCAGAGTGACGCTATAAAGCTGACTGAATGCTGACCTCAGCCCAGCAACCAGACCCTGAACTTCAACAGATAACAAAAGCAGTAATGAGCAATCAGGCTTGTAGATGCAGTTTCCATCTGTTTATTGACTGACATATGTCAATGACTTTGTTTTTCAGCTGTTTTTGAGTTTCTCTAGATCAGGGGTGTCAAACTCAAATACACAGTGGGCCAAAATTCAAAACTGGAACAAAGTCGCGGGCTAACATTAATATTTATTGAAACATATTTATTCCTCCAGATATAAGAATGAATCTTTTCTTATGGACACGTTTTGCTGAAAAACTGAATATGGAACAAGCCAAGCTTAATACTAAACAATATATATATTAGCTGTATAATACCAGCAGGCCAGCTCTAATAGTAATTTGGTATGGCTTCGCCAAATTTGGCCCGCAGCCTAATTACATTTGGCCCGCGGGCCAGAGTTTGACACCTATGCTCTAGATCGTGGTATGATGTGTTGCTTTTTCAGATTTTTTAGTCTACTTCACTTTGTCAGACAGATTCTGTTTATTTCTATTTAACCTCTATTTATGCAGGTAGTCCCCTTGAGACTCAATGTCTCATTTACAAAAGAGACCAGTTTCAGACAAATATATCAAAATTACAACAATAAAATTTAAATTGTCTAATGTTTACACAGTCGTATCAAAAACAGGTGCTTTAAACAAGTGTTTAAATGATTTCATGATTCAGCAGGTCTGGCAATAATCATAGCTGGAAATGACTAATGAAATTATACTCCAATGTGATTCATTGGAGTTAATTCATGATTTAGAAAAGGGGGCAATGATTTATTTGCATAGGGCCAGGTAGGTTTGGATAGCTTTTCCCCTTAAAAATTGAAAGAATCATTTAAAATCTGCATTTTGTGTTTATTCTGGTTACTGTGATAATTTTTAATAATCAAAATGTCTTTGATGATCTGAAGTGTGGATGTGTGACAAATATGCAAAAATAACAAATCACCGCAGAAGGTGAAATCTTACAGGTACTTTGCGATACAGAAATCAAAGTAGAGGAGAACCAGTGTCATTAAAATCATCCTCATTTTGGAGTATAGCAGACTGATGATGATAAAAACTGTGAAGAAGAGGAATGACGACTCACATGATGAAGATGGTTGTAGCAACCAGCGAGGCGGTATAGAAACCTCTGTGACAGTCTGCATT
This sequence comes from Simochromis diagramma, assembly GCF_900408965.1. Taxonomy (NCBI): domain Eukaryota; kingdom Metazoa; phylum Chordata; class Actinopteri; order Cichliformes; family Cichlidae; genus Simochromis; species Simochromis diagramma. The sequence goes on along the minus strand of NW_024386792.1, from coordinate 2,696,856 downwards.
TTTCCTCTGTCTCTGATGCATCTCCCCTCCACAGTTATCACAGCATCGACACATGCAGAAGCACATAGCTATGACGGGGATAAGGACCACAAACACGACGCCGAAGGTTGCACATATGAGAAATCCGGACTCGTACTGGATCCACTGCGGGAGGAGAGCATTCACCCAGTTATCAATCTGCTCTCTGCCCTTTACTTTTGACAGAGATATGCAGTGAAAGCTGTGTTGAGAGGAGTTTACCTGCAGCAACAAGACGACGTTTTCTGGCTGGAGCACCAAACCAGATGTGGAGGTGTGCAGAAATCACACAAGCATGAACAAAAAGAAGACATGCAAACCAGGTCAATGTGACAACAGAGGGATTAAAAAAGGAGAATCCTCATTTCTAAATGAATAAAGTTTTTCATGATGTGACACAGTCACTTTGTGGTTCCTGCTGTGAAGTGATATTTTAATTTCATTAAAATTATCCAAACACATAAAACTAATAAACTTTAAAGTGAGACACAAAACATGTTTTTTTCATACACTGGTCAATTGTTTTGTGTAAGTATAAAATTAGATAGTGCTTCTTTTAAAGATTTAAATTAAATAAATTAAATTTAAATTATACTTCACAGTGACGTGTCATCTACTAGTAATTTGTGAGCAGTGTGCCCCCAATACAATTGCAAAAACCTGCAAGTACACAATTTCGAAACTCAATGGTCTTAACATCCATTCAAAATATGTTACTGTATCAGGGTTCAGATACTGAACCGTGATCCATTCATCAGGGGAAAGTTATAAAGCACTTCAGTGTAAAAAACAAGTGCTTGTAAGAATGAGGCATGTTTTATAAAGTGCTCTCAGTATTCAAGTAGAACAGAAAAGCACTATAAAAGAACCAGTTCATTACCATTTGCCAGTAATTTTAACACTTAACATACCTTTCTCCATTCCTCTATTTTGATTCCACCCATGTTTTGCTGAATGACTTTGACAATGAGATCTGCAAAAAAAAAAAAAAAAAAAAAGAACACACACATACAGACGAGTGCTTGCATACAGAAAAACTGCCGCACAGTGTAGATGCTGTGTTTCAGTGATTTACAGGCAGGTACGTGATGACAAGCAAAGTTGGAGAGGGTAAAAAGAATCCATTTATGTGCTCACAAGCAGACAACGCGGATTACGTGGGATCATTTTTTAATTTCCGAGGAGAGGACGGCACTGAGACCGTGTTTCAGTGTTTTAACGGGAGCTGTTTGAATTGTGTAGTTTGTCACCAGTGACTTCAGTTCAGTCCAGCTGTCTGTGTTTACTGTATATAGGTCAGCCAGCGCTAAGCCTACCTGCACTGTGACTCACAGCAGTGTTACTCAGCATGTAAAAGATGATTACGATATGCTTCTATGGACACAAGCTCACACATACATATTACATGTATGCCTATTTGACAGCATTAAAAGCAGGATATCTGTGCCACGTATAGATACAATCACATCCAAGCGCTCCAACACACTCACATCAAAATACTGTATTTGAAAACTCAGCAGAGGTTATTTGAAGTTGTACAATTAAATGACTTTACAGCGTTTGTTTGCCAGATTTCTCACATTAAATCAGTAGTTCACAATTTATTTTTTCAGGTCTCACTTCAAAAAGATACAAATGTCGTTTACACACATTATTTAACTCAAACGCTCAAACGACTTTATTATAGTTTTGCATTTTTCTTATTAGTTTTTATTTCTGTTTAAAGTTTTTGTTTCCAGACAGTCTCCAGAGTGGGTTTAGTTTGTATTCTTTTCAGTGTAGGGTTTAGTCTTATTCTAATATGACAGGTGATTGTCATGGGCAACCTATTAGACATACAGAGTACAATAGAAAACAAAACAACACTTTATGAAAGCAGCTGACTCTCAGTCGTCTAGAGATCTCAAATCTCGGTAGACATTTGCATCTGGGCCTTGTTCGGCATGCTGTGCTGATACATTTCAATCACATAGTAGCTCATGATCCAGTACAACTCCCAGGCAACCCTAATGTGAAGTACAGAAGGAAAGTTATGTTTTTCAAGTATTGCACAAACTAATGAGAATTAAAATTTACTGAGAAGTGAAGGAGTCCTGTAAACAGTCATATCTTGTTTCACTAAAATCTGACCAGTACTCTAGGAGGAGGAGTGGTTCTTGTGAAAATGGTGAAAAGCTCCTAGGAAACAACAAAAATACGATCTTGAGCATAATTTGGCTGAAGACTCATTATGTGATTAAAAACAATCGGACTAAAAATCAGTCCTTGTGCTGGGTGGGCTGAAACTAAAAGGAGAGCATTTCCACTACTTTTACTTTGTTGTTAGTGCACAACACTGTTTGCTATTTTTACCAGAAAAATCAAGTTTTTATTTTAGTTAACAAAAAGCATTTTTTAAAGAAAACTATAATAAGGTCAACATAATGTTGGCAAAGTTGTTTATTTTCCCAAAAAGAAAAGTATCCAACTTAATTCCCATCATGTTATAGATGTACCTTTTCCCTTTTTTTCTGTCTTTTAACTTAATATTATCTCACAGCAGAGCTTCTCAGATTAGTACCGTGTCATGTGCCACTGCACACAACAAGCAGATGGAGACCAGTTTAGCAAATAGATGTCCCTCACTCACACACACACACACACACACACACACACACACACACACACACACACACACACACACACACACACACACACAGATTCTGGTTCAAGCTTCTGCTTGCACACCTGCTGATCATCAGGTGAGGTGATAAAGTGCACTTCACAGTGTCTACATGGTTTTTAATCTTCTGTTTGTACCGAGCTTACCAAACATTTAATTTCTTTCTTTCCCGTGGAAAGTGTGCAGTAATGTCTGTTTTCATAGCAGATTTAATTGATCATGACAGAAAATTACTTTTGTGAGTCTGAGGCGGTTTCTTTAAATTACATGGAGAATTACACACACACACAAAAAAGCAGCAAATCCATCCAAATCAGAGAATGTTTTACATTTCGTGCTAGAAATTTTTGACAGAGTTAATTATGAATCAACAAATCAATTAGCTACCTTATCCTAGATCTTGTATTGAGTACTATCAAAACAAAGGAACAATCTTCCAGATTACTGAACAGAACATTTTGTTTTTTGTGTTTAAATTAATTTTTTTATGCATTTATTTTCGTTGACTGGCAACAAACTGTCTTTTTCTTCTTGCATTTTCAGACTTCCTGAACATTTCTGCTCAGTCAAACAAAAGTAACAGTGATGTGTGCTTTTCTTTTGTAACCACACAGATAATCCTCTCAGTACCCAATACTGTGTTTCTGCTCGTGGTGGGAGGGGACTCGCATTTCTGTTTCTCTAATCTCTGTGAAAATGCTGCTAACACTGACCGGCCTGTCACAAAGTGTGAAGACATCTTTACTGGTTAACTCTGCAGATGCAGCATATGAGCACCTCACAGTAGAGTCAGTGCCACCTGCTGTTGCTCAGCTACTTAGTTAGCATTAGCCACTGAGGGCAGTTAAGCTTACACAGCTTAGTTCAGTGACCCAGTATAGGAGCTACCTACGGGAAATGAAAGGAAGAGAAGGGATAAACAAGCATCAGACTTATACCTAAAAGGATGAACAGACCACTGCCCAACATGATCTCATACAACCTCAGTAGTCCCCGAGGAAAACAACTTTTTTTTTTTTTTTAAATGAGCAAATATAAATAGAAAAATTACCATTTTCTTGCTTTTAGTGTCTTGTGAGAGAAGCTTTTGATTGGTTTTAGTGTAGTTAGTGAATATTTTGTTTTTAATTGAAATTTTAACATTTCAATAAATCCCAGCCTGGCCTGAGTGTTTTTCTTACACTATAAAGGCAGTTGTGCATCAGAACTGCAAGAAAGACACAGGTAAGATCAAAAATAAATTATAATAAAAATAAAAATCTAAAAATAAACCCTCTAGTTAGCTAATCTGATCTACAAATCAGAATTTACAACCATCTTACTGTAATCTGTAAATGTAGGTAAACACAATCCTCTACACTGACCTGCTCTGAGAGATTACTGGAAGATGTGGGCAAAACCTTATGCAACCCAACCACCACCTCTGATGCTTTTAGGAGACATTTGCATGCATGAATCATACACTTAATGACTATATTAGTCAGTTTCTATTCATAAGTGTTTGCCTTTGTGTTGCAGTTAACAAAATAATAGACTCACGTTCACCATTATGTATGAAAGTTTTTTATTTTTGATCAGAGGGTTTTTAAATTTAGCCATCTAAAGCAATCCAAGCTCGTCAAGCGCTTGTTAGTATTATATACTTTTGCTTTGGTGAATAAGACGACTATAGTGGAAATCTGCAATACGAAATGTAATCAGTCCCAACCATGTTTTCTTGTCTTTTCCCCCAAGATTTATTATCCAACTCCTTCATCCTGACCAACCCCCACTTTAGGAACAGCTGCTTCCAATATTAGCAGCTACCAAGAGCTAACATATAGACAGACGCTGACTTGATTCAATTTCTTTTCCTTTTGAGTCCCTGAAATTCAAAAGCGCTCATTTACTGCATATAAGTCCATCGGTGCCTGGGTTGCAATGGAAAAGGTGTTGCTATCGTGATATAAGATCTTCCAAAAACAGAGAACTTTTGTTACTTTCAATAAATGATGGGTTTTAATGAGTGTTACACAATCCATTAAGCGCTGTACTTCATGTCAGCATGAGACACTAAAGGAAGTCAGAGCCAACTGTTTGCTACAGCAAAACTACTAAGAGGATTATGTGCCATGTCTTTTTATGCTTTTGTACAACACACTCAGACCTGTTTCAGATTCACATTTGAAGAGATGAGAAATGAAGACAAAGAATTTGAATTTCAAATGTATTACTCAACATTTCCTTGATGAATTCAATTATCAAGTGAAATTATGAATAAAAGCTGGTTTCCTCCCACAGATCAAAGACTTGCATTGGTGATTATAAACTGGCCATAGGTGTGAATCAGAATCAGAATCAGAATCAGAAAGGGGTTTATTGCCAAATGTTGAGCAGGTTAACAACATTAGGAAATTGCTGCGGTGCTTCAGTGCAAACATAGTGTCATCACATTAATGGTTGTCAGTCTCTGTGTGTATGCCAGCCCTTCAAAAGGCTTGTTCTAAAGGTTGCTTCTTGTGTTACAGAATTAGATGAGAAGTCAAGAAAATGGATGGCCTTAAAAGAAAAGTTAAAAACAAAGCTAATTTATTTAAATAGCTGTCGATATCCAGCTGCCCAAACATTCAAAGATAAGAACATCAGCTAATATTCACAAACACGGTGCTTGGAAATAATTATTTTTGTTAATATACATAAGAGGCGTACAAAAACTGCAGAAAATGTGTCTACAGTCTCAGATGCTAAAATGCAGGATTTTATATAATTTCATTCTCCAAAATGTGCGAGTTCCTCTTCAGAGTGATCTAATTTAAGACGCTTGGTAAACATTCCCACAACCAATCACAGTAATTAAGGCAAGCAGACAAACACCAGGACTATGACCCACTTTCGGTATTTGTGTGTGCACACGCCTGTGCATGTATTTACCCAAAGTTGTGAGTGTGTGTGTGACAATGCCATCTGCAGCAGTGGTAGCAGGACAGTGTTAGCATTAGCCTGTGGATGCTAATCCTCTAATCCAGCCTGTGTGTATCAGAGGGATAAGACGCTGCCTCCATACTCAGTGAAAGAGCCCAAAATGCTTCTTCACTGTTAGTGGAAAAAGGGATGAGTGAGTCCCAGAGGAAACCCAGTGTCAGGAAATGCTGATATCCCCGCTGAACCTAAGCACACATGTTTTATTCTCTGCTAACACTCATATGCAAACAGTTCTGCTGGAATCGCCAAAAATAAATGAAATTTACAAAGTGAGGGGATTTATGGGGATTTGGACACAGTCTGATAACTGTGCCACATTACACTGATTAACTCTTTACTGATTAATTTTCAATGTTCTGACAGACCTGACAAATCTCATCTTTAACACTGCAGCCGAACACAAACCTGCCACCTCTGCAACAACTAACGATGACCGCATCTAAGCTGAGCACATAAGCATGCACTGCAGCACAACAGAAAACATGGACACATAGAGTTTAGTGCAGGACTCCATGGAACAATGTAAACTTACTCAAAAAGTTGTCAACTGCTCTGAACGGAGGCGAAGAACAAGCAGGCAGCAGGAGGAAGTGAATCAGTGAATCAGATTGCCAATAAATCAAATTAATTCAGCTGTCTCACTCAGTGAACAGACTGATTACCCCACACAGTTGAAAAATACTTTTGGCATTTTAAGAGTTTTTTTTTCTTTTTAGTTGTTATACAGTTAGTTATACAATGTTTACCACACCTCTTACTCTTTGAATTCAGATTTTTCAGTCCCATTGCTGTATCACGATGCATTCATACCCAGACTGATTCCCACCCCTTGCTTTCCTGGCAATTCTCACTTTGGAAAAATATAGGGAAATACTTGGCAGTATTTTATTTTAAAAAATTAAATGTATGAGCTTTACAGATACTACTACTAATAATTCATTTTTTCAAATAACTTTAAACTCAGATCACATGTGGTGTTTCTTTTGACCACACAGCAGATGTGCTACAGTCTTTAAATGTAGCTGTGCAAACATAAAAGGTGTTTGCATGTGGAAAGACCACAAAACACTACACAACAGTATTAATTCAACTGTAACGTCATGACACATCCAAGTATGTGAAAAACACGTTTCTCAGATGAACATAAATTTTTATGTTTATTAGGACTTCATTTTGTTTAAGACAAACTTTTTCAGCCTCTCGGCACATTATTTTTATTACTTCCTTCTATTAGTACATGAAAAAAATTATACAAAAGGCTAATGAAATTAGCCTGGTTCATAACTTATGTTAAAAGCAATTTATCTGAATGTAGGGATCGCTAATACCAAAAATTAGACTACCCTCAACTAACCCACATGGGAGTAAAGCTATCAGTATCTCTCAAGTCCATAGAAATGTAAAAAAAAAAGAAAAATCAATGTTTCAATAAAAATGTATCTTAAAGTTCTTTTATATTTTGTCTCTCTTTTGATTTGTAAAAACTAATATCATTCAAATTTCAGTGAAGGAAGATGGAAGGGATTCTGGAATTCAAGCAACACTACTGGATTATTTATTTATATTATTACAATTAATATAACCATATTAAAAAATTTTCACATTTTTAGGTTTAAATATCAAGGTTATCTGCATATCATGACATCAGTTAATATGTTTTTTTAAGGATAAAGGAAGATGCAATTATTCAATTATCGTTTCTTATGAGAAAATATTTCGTGGAGGTTTAAAAATATGTATTTTATTGAACCTTCTCTTGATTTAGGGATTATGGCAGCTTTGCAACCACCTGAAACAAACACATGCACTGGTCACTACCTCAGAGGATCAGGATGTGTAAAGCATTTACAGTGGGTAAAATTATTGAACACATCGGCAAATTTCTAAGTAAATATATTTCTAAAGGTGATATTGACATGAAATGATCACCTAATGTCGGTAACAACCCATCCAATCCACACATGCAAGGAAATCAAGCTATAGATGTCTATAAATTAAGTTACATGTAATAATGAGAAACGACACAGGAAAAAGTGTTTAATGAAATGTATTTAATACTTCGTACTAAACCCTTTGTTGGTGATCACAGCTTCACGATGTATGGAGAAACTAGCCACATGCATTGCTCGGGTGTGATTCTAGCCAGTTCTTCCTTACAGCCAGTCCTCAAATCCTGGAGGTTTCGTGGACCCATTCTATGAACTCTGAGTTTTACTTGTTTCTATAGATTGGCTGGGTCATTCTAGTAGCTTTGTTTTCTTCCTCTGAAACCAGATGAGAGTTTCATGGCTGTGTTTGTGATCATTGCTTCCTGAAATGTCTTTCAAATGTCCTGAAATGTCATTTCCTGGTAGACGGAAGCAGATTTTTATCAAGAATGTCTCATAACATTTTTCCATTCATCCTTCTTTCAATTAGATGAAGTGTGCTAGTGCCATAGGCTGGAAAACGGCCATACACTGTGATACTCCCACCTCCAAACGTCACTGTTGGTATGGTGTTTCTGGGGTGATATGCACTGCCTTTTGACCTCTGAACATTGTGTATTATGGCCTCCAGTGATATCAATCGTAGTCTAATCTGACCAGACTATACTCTCCCAGTATTTTACAGGCTTGTCTAAATGTTGTTCTGCATACATGCTTCAGCATGCCTTTTCTTTGCGAATGGATTATTGCAAGGTGAGTGTGCATACAGGCCATGGCAGTCAAGTGCATTACTTATTGCTTTCCTTGAAACAATTGTACCTGCTGATTCCAGGTCTTTTTGTAGCTCTCCACAAGTGGTCCTTGGCTCATAGACAACTCTTCTGATATTTGTTTTCACTCTTCTGTCCCAAATCTTGCAGGGAGTAGCTGGTCATGGCAATTTCATAGTGAAATTATGTTCTTTTCACTTCCTGATTACGGCCCCAACAGTGCTCACGGAGAGAGCTCATTAGTTTTACCCATAATGACATATTTCTTGTATGATACCTTAGTAATGAGACAGCTATTTATGGGCCTTCAGATAGGATTGAACCAGGTGGCCAATCAACATCATTTATGTAAGTACTGACAAATTTCAGCTGGTGTCATGACTTTCCATGTCTTCTTCTCTGTCATTTCTCATTATTACACATAATTTATGTACATCTATGGTTTGATTTCATTGCATGTGTGGGCTGGATGGGTTGTTACAGACATCTTGTGAGAATTTCCTTTAGAAATATATTTACGTGTTCAATCATTTTTCCCCTACTGTAAGCTTGAAATTGGAAGCTTTAGAAGCAAATGAACAAAACATATATATGGCACCTTCTTCTGATTTAATGTTCATAACAGTTTTGCTTGACAGTGTTGCATTCACCACAAATGAACACATGCACCTGCCACCGTCTACCAGGCTCAGGTCGTGTAAAGCATTTATACATATACGTACAGGGAGATGATGTGGCATCCAGGTGGGCTACCTGTGTGTGTGTGATAGTGAGTCATACTGGAATGGAATAGCAGCATATGGTGCAGCGGATTAAGGTATTATGCTGTGATGCAGGTGACTGGGAAAGCTTCCCTTAATCGCAGATCTGCTAATTGATTAGCCAGCCAGCGGCCCTAACCCTGGACACCGAAATGGCAGCAACTTAAAACCTTCAATCCAATTGCTGTGTGTCATCCACCAACGTGACCACCCATAGTTGCACATACAACACATAAACAAACTGTTTTTGATGGGATGTGATCACTGGATTACTGGCCTTCATCACAAGGACAACAGAGCAACATACATTGTTTTTATTGATCCTGTGATCACCTATGAATCACCTGGAGCATGGGCTTGCAGGAGATCATTCATGACTTATGACAGCTATGGATCCCTTTAAGCTGCTCAACAATCGCATATCATCACAGCATACCACCCCCTTTGTGCTCTTTGAGTTTGAGGGATTTTAATTTTCTTTTTTTTGGGGGGGGGGGGCAGCAGTGTTAAAATTAGATAATGATGACATGGCACAGGTTTACCTCTGGGTTTAGGGTTACAGACACAGCAGCACAGCACAAATAACTCGCGCCACAGCAGCCTTGTTGAGGTTATTACTGTTTATTTGGACTTTGCCATTTGGTTTATGACGTACAACAGTCCAGTCAGGTCCCCGACCTCTAAGCCAAGTCAGTGATTTGTGAGCTGCCTGACGTTCAATGCCTTAAAACAAATCATGGCATCAACATGGGCAGTGAGGAGAATCAAAGTCTAAATATAAATGTCTTTGTTTAATCAGGATATATATATTTTTAGATTCTCACATTAATTATAGCTTGTGTGGACCCAGACCTTTAAATGGAAAAACAATGGTCCACTTTTTTTCTTTTTTACTTACTTGCTTTAATATTGAATGCATATCAATATTTTTCTTTCCTGTAAAAATATGTTTAATATAGCTGTATCTATTTATAATTAGTGTTTTTTAAATGTGGTTGAATTTACCCAATCAGAAAACATTTTTTTTGATTTTCAAATGGATAAAAATACGAGAAAAATCCACAGACATCTATTAAGTAAGGTTATGCAAACTAATTAGCTTATTCATATGCAGACTAATAGAGTTTCATCCCTGAACGCCTGCTTTCAGCCAAGAGAAACCCTGCATACACACATTCTCAATTGTACACTTTTCCACCACAATTGCACACTTATTGCACACAATAAAGTATCTCTCTGTCTCATGTCCTGTGATTGTGACTGTGATTACACTGACAAGTAATGCACTTCTTACTTAAATGGACTGTGCACTTGTATTTCATATATAGACAGATATGCATAAACATATGTATACTGAGCATCTGTACAGCAGCATCTGGATGACAAGTAAGGTTGAGTCAAGTTTGTGGTCATAACGAGTTCTGCTGCTGTAAATAACAGATTATAAACCGGGTGCTAAAAATACTTGCTGAACTTTCTCCTCAGGTAGCCTAATTAAATGTGATTGGTCGCACCTGTTCGAGCCGCACTAACGTTGAAGTTGAACTAGGCCACGGTGGTGCACCGTAAAGACAACGTCCTGGGAATAGGAAACACGGGTGAGGAGGTGTCGGTAATCTCACCTTTGGGAAAGGGGTTCGGCTGAATGATGTAGAGAAACGCGTGGACCATATGGAAGAGGATCCCCATGCTCCCTGGCTCGTAATAAGCGTGGGTGTCGTAAACCGCCGCGGGTACAAACCCAAAATCCAGCGGCTCCACCGGCGGAGGTGAGCGCTCTCTGCGGGAGTCCGACCGGACCTCAGCCGGTACCGCGCCCCTCTCATCCGCCTGCTGCTCGCTGCCTGTGGCCCCCCAGCAGAGCAACAGCACGAGCCAGCGTGTCCACAGCATGGCACCCCAAGGTCTTACTCGGTTTCCAAAAAAAAAAAAAAGTATGAGGGGGAAAGGAAACACAAAACTGGAGGGAGAAGGGGGGTGACACCTGTCCCTCCGGGTGGTGTTTTTTTTTTTATCCCCACACCGCAAAAACAACCGTCCTAAGGAAAAGTTTTAAAAACAACATCCAATGGTCGCAGGAGTAGCAGCCGTTAGCTACGGGTTTCCCGGTACGGAGTCATCACCGACATCTTCCCGGGGCTCCGGCGGCCGAAGACGAGCGCTCACACACTCTCACCGGCTTCGTCCTGCGAGCAGCCTAATCTCGCGTGCACGTAAAAGGCTCGAGCACGCTCGCGCGCGTTTGAAAGCTGGTCGGGAGCATCTGTGGCGCGCGACACCGCTCTGACCAGCCACCTGTCACCCTCTCTCTCTCTCTCATCCCCAGGTGTACTGTTCAAGCAGAGGTTCACAGAGGGTCAGCTGAGCAGGCCCGCTGACTTCACAACAGGAAACCAAAAGGTGGATTTAAGCAGGCTGTTTGTTTGTCCAGGACAGAGTCAATACAGTAAAATATAACGAGGTGTGGAGATTTTTGTTAACTAAAAATAACAAAATGAGTGAATAAAAACCAAAAATGTTTTTTAAAAAAATCAAATCTTGCCTCTGCTATTCATACTAATGTCTTACTATTTGGCTTTGGTTTGTGTTCTTTTTCTCTCAGGAATTAAAATTAATTCTGCTTCCAACATCTGAGCCAATAACGCAACTGGTATAAATTTTGAGCTTTTACATAACCCTTTTTGACCCTGCAGTTGATCCAACAATCATCATTTTGAAGGGTTTGGTTCATGGGGAGATATTTTTGTTTATGAACGTGTTTCAAGCTTGATACATTTAGTCTGAGCCTGCTAAAGTAGCTTTGCATGATTCAGAAGTTCAGAATAATCTTGTTTTAAATACTGTTTGACTTGGCTACACCTTGGGCCTCTGTGAGTAAAAGTGAGTCTGGACACTTAGCAGTTGTCTGTTAGATAGTTCAGCAACGGGAACATCTGGCAAAAGATGCAAGGTTTGACTTGGCAAGAAAGTGTGGAAACAAAGCATTGAGTTTAACGGAAACAGTATAGTCTGGTTAAGCCTTTAAAAACCGCTTTGATGGCTTCATGAGTCAGTGCTCTCTTTCGTCCTCTCTCATCTCACATGCAGCTTTTATGTGGCACCGGATGGGTTAAATGTGAAAAACCTGAAATATGTCGACACAATCAGGGATGTCGTGTAGCCAGACCATTTATGTGAGCTGGACCTTTGGCAAAAAGCCCCCACCCTACCCCTGTGTGTGATGACATACACCCCCTCTAAATGTCCATTCAAGGGGAACAGTGGGCTGCAGTGTTTGCCTGGTTAACAGGGAGGGCATCGACTCCTTTCACTGAAACGCATGCGCGCACACACAAAATCACACCAGAAACTTACAAAACAAAGTCTTGTTTTATTCTCCTTCTACCACGTAAGGAGATACATTACACGAATGAGCTGTACATGGAAGAGAAAAAAAACAACTCATACACTGTCCATTTTTAGGTAGAGATCCATCCACATGCTGAAAAATACCTCTCACATATGACACACACACTAATGCTGCATTCACACTCCTCCTTCCAGTAGTATACAGCTATTTTTTTCACTGTACGGACCATGACCCTGTAGTGAGACTGGACTTGGCCCCTGGCTGTGCCCCTCATGGACCCTCACTGGTCTCAGTTAAGATAAAAAATCTTGTTCAACAGTTGGGTCTATAATTTGTATAAGTATTGCATAAAAATGTCTCTAATTCCCAAACAGTTAATGGATCATTTTTGTAAATCCCCTTGAACTGAGGTTTGAAGTCTGCACTTCAGTCACATCTTCACTGTTTGATTTAAATCCACTCTAAAACTACAAAAACTGTGTCACTGTCCAGCAAATTAAGGACCGAACTGTGCCTGATCAGTTTTTAGTCCTGCGTTCCTCCTGCTCAGACCTTTCGGAGTCAAAGATGTAGCAAGCCCAAGTTGCAATTCTCTTTCCACGCAGCCAGAACCCATCCTTGTAATAACTCTTTACTTTCTTCCCCAGAAAAATCTTAATCCATCGTTTTGCATAAAAAGATATAAACTAGCTTCAACACAGAAAACCTGCACTTTGTTCATTGACAAGCTAGTTTTGGCCTGGATTATGAAGAAATCAGCATACAATGAAGCATTTCATGTGATTTTCACATCCACTCTCACTCAGATAGCGAGGAATGAGAAAACATGTCAGATCAGTTTCCAACATCAAAAAGCAAACAGAAGAAAATGTTATATGCCTGTGATGTGTCGCCACTATTATCTGTAGGCCACATGCTTCAATGAAAAAGGTACAAATTAAGCACATAATAATTAAAATTAAGTCACACCTGTCAGGCCTGGTAGGCCATCTCAAAATAAATACAAATCTGCACCATCATCTCAGTGCTTTAAGGTAATACCAACACAAATGACATTAAGCCTTCCAACTTTTTATGTCTCTTAAGTTACCAAACCAGTGGTTCTTAACATTGTTGGAGGTACCAAACCCCACCAGTTTCATATGCGCATTCACTGAACCCCTCTTTAGTGAAAAATAAAATGTGATTTTTTTTTTTCAAATTCAAGACAGATGTGTTTTTTATTGGTGCACAAAATGAGCCATGCATGTCACGGTGGAGGCTCTGCTGAACCCCTGAGACCGACTCACCGAACCCCTAGGGTTCGATCGAACCCAGGTTAAGAACCACTGTACCAAACCAAACATTACAACTGAAGCTGATGCAGCCAAGCAAAGCCATTCTTAGTGTCACTGCTGCCATATTTAACCTGCTGGGACTGCAGCTCACCTCATCACCTCAGATCAACCTCTGTGTGTGTGTGTGTGTGTGTGTGTTAGAGCTTCTGTCTGCAGAATAACTTCATGATTTGAATCCTTCCATGTGATTGTGATTCAATTTAGAAAAAAGATTTGAAACCTGTCATAAAAACTTCATTTCAAATATCATCAGCCTTTTTTTTTTTTGGAATAATTAAAAAAAACTAGTAAAAACTTTTGTTCTTTCTAAAAACAGCTTACTGATTGTGCTTCTGAACACACGTGATTTGACATACGCAGATTTCTCTCTGTAGTCTGCTCCTCCCGTGTTTTACATGCTGTCTTCATCAGCGAGTGCGTCACCGCCAGGCCTCTGACCCAGTGCCAGAGCCCGCTTGGCTCATCAGACACACGCAGGACCAGCTGGAAACGTCTGATGCCGCCTCGGATGCTTGTAGTAACAGCTTTATGCCTTTGCTGGTTTTGTCAGTCAATAAATAAATAAATACTTGAGGGGTCAGGTGCACAAAAGTAAGTACGGTCTGAGCATGCTCCATGACCCATGTCTGATCCCTGAACCCTGTAGTGTTGCCAGGATTGCTACACTGGTCCTTCAGTCTATTCGGTTGCCACAGATGGTGAAGCGATCTATCTCCAGCAGGTCTTTCTTGGGTGGTCGGTGTGCAAGTCCGCCTCCTTCCAGTCCCGTGTCAGCGTTGATGATTTTGTCATCGTCCTCCTCGTCAGGAGTCGTCAGGAATGTGTCTGAGTCACTCTTCGGGAAGGAGGGGGCAGCGTTTTCTGCTGTGTTGGTGGGCTGACAGATGTCTGACGGCAGAGAAGTTTCTCCTTTGTCAGCTGTGGATTCTGTTATAAAGCAAGTTAAGAGTTTTTAGCAGCAGTTAAACTCAGGAAAACAGACAGTGAGACAGAGTGACTGAGCTACCTTGCTGCGGTGAAACGTGAACATGTTTTGTCCGGTGAGCTCTAGAGTTTGCACGGCTGGAGGCGACAGAAGGCGGAGGGTCAAAGAGCTTTTCCTCCATATTGGCCTCTTTGACAAACACACAGGAAGTTCCCAGGAGAACGATACTGTTGAGAACCTTCAGAGTGATCATCCTGCTCACAGAGACAGGCAAAAGTCACGTGGACATGAAAACAAGCAGTGTCAAGAAAATAATCAAAAATGATGAAGACATGTTGGCCAATTACCCCAAGTAAAACAGCAGCACACACATAAACGAGAGCGACCCCTGGATCTTCACTGAGCTGGTCACCACTCTGATCAGCTGAAAAAAACATCGTCACATTTATAAGCAAGCAAACGTGGGAGCAAACATCTCAATATCAAAAGCCATCCTGTGAAAGAACGACTGACCAGCAGCGCTAAAGGAAGCGGGATGAAGCCCATTCTCCTGGATACTGAGTCACTGTAGTCTGTGTACGCCTGGAGACACAGTTAACACATTGTTATGTAAAACATCAACAAGCAGCACAGTTTTACTCATGGATAGCTCAGTCCATTCTTTTAATGAAATCATAAGCTAAAAGTCAGGAAAAACTGCTGGATGTGCTTTCAACACGTTCCTCATTCACTGTTTAAACGTTACTCACCGACTGATAGATCAGAATCAATAATTATCAGATGTTATGATCAGAGGTGAATAACAATAACAGAAAAGGACATATGCACAACACAGTCATCAGTATATCATGCTGCAACTGAATCAAGGTGTATGAGGCAGGGCTACTGGCAATGGTGGATGCTGGCACGCGTGTCTGAGCTCTTCTGAGTGTGGTGGAAATGTGACCGGACAGAGGTACCAAGATGAGGCGCCCCAACCTGCACCGGTGCCATTCTTGCAGCAGCAACCCACCCTACAGCTGTTACCGGCGCACAGTGGCCAGTAGATCAGGAGCATGTCCTGACGCCAGTCAGGATTTAGTCCCAAAAGGTCTCCTACTGAGCATGCCGGGGACATGCTGTGTTGAAATTCATGAGAGGCAGCCGCAACAAGTAAGCAGTGCACAGCTGCAGCCTGCACTCAGGAATGGAGAGACATCCCTCAACTTACTCAGGCACTGAATATGCAGTCCAGGCCATACCTTGTATTATAGTGAGGGTTTATGAAATCTATTCAAAACACTAACCTGCCTTTTGTTTTTGGACTAGTATATATAATAAAAAAAGAGGAAATAAGATGATATATAGTGTCATACAGAAGAAAATGTTGTCTTTCATTAGAGAAAACACAAACAGCACCTTGTCCTTTTATTTGTATTTTCCTAAATTACTGTGATTTGAGCCGCTTCACTCACATTTTTCTGTCGACTGCTGACCAGGTCAAAGGCGAGGCTGGCTCTGTATTCCCCGTATACCTGAGACAGAGGCAACGTGTCAACCGATACAAGAGAAACATCAAAATATAAAACAAATAAGCTACTGAGTAGAGCGCCTGCCTTGTCGTGGTGACGTAACAAATGTTAACTTGTTTACTGCAAGTCTCATAATTGGTTTACCTGCTTGTTCTTTACTCTGGTGCATGAATGCAAGGTGAAAGCACAGTAAAGGTAAATTCATGAAGCCGAAAAGAAGCAAAAATGTGTGTGTGCGGATTAAACGTGGATTAGTATGGACTCACAGGTACTTGAACACTTACAATGTGAGTGAGGTTTGTGTGATTAGGTTTGACAGTTTGGGGATAAAGGGGTTAATCCCTTCCTGTGGGGCTGCTTTCTGTTACATAAGCATAGTTACAACTCGTTGGAGGAAAATCAAAGAGAAAGGCGACTCATGAGGGAAGGAAGTGAGAAATTGATAAGGAAAAAATGGGCCTGCTGACGGTTTCTCTTGCAGGTGGATGATTCTCTAACATTATAACAATAGTGCTAAAGAGACCAACAAAGTGAAAATACACAGATTTGTAAATCATGAAATACTACAATATAACATATTTTATATGGGTCAAGTGACCAGAACTCTAATCCTGTTATTGTTCTAGGTCATCTTAATTTGAGGTCCATATCATGGTAAATACTAAATATTTTACCTATTATGTTTTGAAACACAAAACTAGATTTAACATGTATATAACCCTAAACATGACAGAAAAATATACACCATCATTTCAGTTCCTTAAAGTAATTTCTATCACTGCTGTTAGTTTTGCTGTGAGATCACAACATTGTAAAATGGGTTACACTGTTTGAATGGTGAAGTTTGTTTCTTCAATTGAAAACAGTGGAAGCATTTTCACTTGGATCAGTGTGCATTAAACGGTTAAGCTCTTGCCATAGGACCATATATCAAATCTAAAATAGAGCAGATCAAACTTAGTTGCTGCTATGCATGTTAGCCTGTTAGTGTGGCATCATTACATTACTCACTGTAAGCATTTTTCCTGCATATACAACTGAAATTCTGCACATTACTCTCAAATTTGTTTTGTTGACTGCTTAGTTGACTTTCTTTTCTGATGCAACTATTGTCAAAGCACAGATTCTCTCTGATGTTAAGTAATATACAGGTTGTACTGACCATCGTGTCACAGGTCCAACCCCTTCATATCTCCAGTTACTGCCTGGAGAAACCTTGTGTCAGGTTAAACTGGCCATCTGCGAGGCTGTGTCTGTACTCCCCATATACTAAATCTAACCTCACAGGTATGACACGTTTTCCAAATGATCCCTGACGTCCTTTGAAGAGAAATGCCCATACAATAACTGAGAAAAAAGAAGCTCTAAAACTTAATTATCATAGTCCACTGGTTTTTCTCTGTACACTGCAGCAGATGTTTAATGATGCCAAGAATATATAAATAAAACTGCAGCCCATTTCTAAGTTCAGCTGATACATGGTGACACTATACCTACATTTAGATGTGCTTATATGCGCAAAAGCACATCCAAATGTAGAAAGTAATAGATCTATGACATAAATGAGAAAATATCCCATTAAAATGTTTTTTTATACCTAGAATAGTGACACTCCCCACTAATCTTTTCCACACAAATATCTGAACTGTGTTGAAGCTGATAGACAACTGTCAACAATTTTAATTGTATTAATAAGCTTTTAAGCTCATTTCCCATTTTATGGTGATTTATTCCAAGTTTTTCACATCAGAGCTTGCTAAGACTGTCAGATGTTCATTCTAACTAACAGATTTATTTTATCTGATTTAAACTGTGTTTCTCATTGTACTGAATTGCTGTTGGGTGAACATGATAGAATAGTTCAATAGTTCTAACTAATGTGTTTCTCCTCTAGTTGCCAAACACTCAACTGCACTTTAACCAAGTTAATAAACCGTCAGACGTACAGAGAAAGGACTTACATCAGCACTGATGTCATTGAATTTGGTGATAAAGGCGTGCTTGACAACATCCACGGCAACCTCTGAGGCTATCACCATGACTACATCAGGAAACAGCACCCACAAGTGGTCTGACAACAAACACATTGAAATCTAATCAGTATAATTATTTAATCTAGTATTAGTAGTAAAAGAAAACAGTGAGCTACTTAGCAAGAGTGAAAAGACCCGATTATGAACCTAATCAGGGTACTATGATAAAGCACATCTGTATGCAGCTGTATAGCTTTCAGTACTCTTTGCAAGGCTTTGTATTAGGTTACCGGCATTCCATGAAAACTGCTCCATGTTTCTCAGACAGACGATGAGCAGGAGGATGTAGTTGGTGAACCTCTCTTTTATGTCTATGGGAAACAAACAAATCAATCCAGGATTAACCTACTTTGTGCTCACTGCAGTTGAGCTCGATTCCACATATTTACCTTGTATTAAATAATCATACTGAGAGGAGGAGGCACAAAGTATTCAAAAATTTTGATTTTTGTGGAACGTAGCCAGCTGTTTTACCACCACTTACCACTGTTTGACATCTGGAAAAGGTTGTTCTTTTCAAACTTCTTAAATACACTCCCTTTGATCTCAACAAACTGCAGAAAAAAGAAAAACCCAACATAAAAACATCAGGACTGAACTGGAGATGCCGCATGTTTTAAACGGGGTAATATGTCTGTGCATAAAACTCACGTTGTTTGACATCATAATGGTGAGCAGGGACTTGTTGTGGGAGTTGAAAGCTACATTGAGAGTTGTGGCCTGAACCATGATGAGGATGGCATGAAGAACTGGATACATATTGAGGAAAAACACACATTTTCTGCACTGTAATAATACTGACGCAATGACTTTATGTTCCCTACTAGTCTGAAGTACAGCTGTTAGATTTGCTGCTGCTGATTACTTCAACTTTGATTGACTGTTTGGTTTATGAAGAAAGTTGAAGACTGGGAAGATTAAATAGCAGAGTGATGAATAACGCTTGTTTGGGATCACTGGGGGCATTTATTCTTCCAGGTCTTTCCTTTTGCCTCTAATGTGGCCTTTTTCTATCAGTTTCAAAATCTGAATTTAAGCTTTTAATTTCATTTGTTTTAAATACACTTCAGGAAAACATTTTGCTGAACGATAAAACTGATTAATGTTGCAAATCAACTTTAAACTGACTAACTTTTAACCGTTTTAATATCAGTGATGTTTTTGAGGATACAGACGTAGAGAACAGCCATGAGGAAGTGAGGAATCACGCCTATATGTGCTCTCTTCTTCTCCTTGGGTTCTGTGGCGGTCCAGTACAGAGCGTCCAGTATGTCTTGGCCAAATGATGAGAACAGGCGGTCCGCCACCTGACAACACAGGGAAGGGAAGGATGACGGGGGAGAGCTAGTCAATGAGTGGTGCAGTGTCATTAGATACTGAACTGGCCAATGAGGAAGATTACACAGTGTACCTCTAACATGTTGTAGATGATGTATAGTTTGATGACAGACTGTCCTCTGATGAGATGGTACATCATGGCGTAATCCACGTAGCTCATCATTGAGTAACACAGCACCATAATGAAGCCTTTGAGTACGTCGCACACCTGGGCTGGCTGAAGCAAGCGGGAGCCGCTAAATAACACACAAACGTCACAGACAAGGAAAATGTTCACAAGAAAATCACCAGAACAGAACAGCATAGTTGGCTGTTGCCTCAGAGCTCTGCTGCCCCCTGGAGGTCAATAATAACATTGCACTGCTTCAGACAAAGACCTTGCCCAGGGTGACAGAGCCCCCTTTAAAGTGGGACTGCAGAACATATTTATTCCTTGCACCTGTTTTTTTTAATTTATATATATATATATATATATATATATATATATATATATATATATATATATATATATATATATATATATATATATATATATTTATTTTTTTTTTTTTTTTTTTTTTTTTTTTTTTTTTTTTTAAATTTATTTATTCTCAATGAACCACAATTTGATTCTTTAAAGTTTCTAAAAATAATTCTGGATTTGAGGAAAGCAGGGAAGCTCTAAATATGGGTCATGTTGCCTACGCTGTACATATCACAAGATATGCAGATTTTGGAAAAGGTGCTCACATCGCAACACAAAAAATTAAGTGACTGTAATCAAACTGATTAACAGTGTAATATTAGTACTGATCAACAAAGGACTAATAAGGGATGCACCTGCCTAATACATGGAGTGTATATCAGCCCAATCCTGACTCAGAAAGCCAGACTGGGTGTTGGTGACAATGAGCAGATGAATGGGGCCAATCTGTTCAGCATTCTTCTGTTTACTTTGTCACACATCAGCATCAGTGAACCAGCTCCTAATGCAAAAGCAATCATAACTGAGGGAATATAGGGGCAAAGGTTTTGCATTTTATAGGTATGTCAACTTTACCATATCAACAGCTTTAATTTTTATGTTGATAGAAGTTTATTATTAAACTGAAAACTGTGGTCAAGTTAGGTGACATGATTGAAAATCCCAGACGAACACGATGGTTTCCATGTCGGCGTCTCCCTCCCATTTGCTCTCACTCCCATTATGTTCAGTTTACCGATGTAATGCTTGTTGGGACGCTTTTATTGCACAGCAGTAGGGATGGGTACCGGTATCTGGTGCCATGATGGCACCGGTTCTGACATAAACGGTAGTAACCAGACCGAAAAGCAGCGCACATTTCGGTGCTTTTTTTCGGTGCTTTTTTTTCCTGAGCTGTGATACACTTTAGATTCTAGCCAATCATTGTTTCCGAGGATAGTAGGCGGGGCCAGGTACGTACGTTCTTTTAGAGCAGAGCTACAGATTAAAAATGCCCAAGGCAAAGCGGTCAAAAGTCTGGCTGTACTTCACAGCAAAATATGCAAACTCAGCAGCCTGCAACAAGTGCTTTAAGCTGATACTGTGATACTGTCAAAGGAGGTAACACCTCAAATCCGATGAAACACCTGGCGACGCATAGCGTTTTTTTAAAAAGCCGAGAAATGCGCCGTATTTGATAGCTTGCTGCGAGACCTCACACCGAGCGCATCTACTGCGGGTGGGTTGCCTGTTATCGGACCCGGAGTTAGCAACATCCCCCAAAAACCCGAAGAGGAGAGTCCTGGCCCCTAGCCCTGCCAGTGTAGCAGAAATGATGACGGATGATGATGATGATGATGGCAGCAGCCGTTCTTCTCTGCGTGAGTAGCTTAATGTTGTTAGTGTGTAATTCATGTTGAGTAGGCTAACCACGTTATTACATTAATGCATGTAAGGTGAACTAGCAAACATCATCATAGCTACATGGGGCTGTCTTCTTGTTTGATGGCAGATACTCCCTTCACCCTGGCCAAAAAGGCTAAAATGACCAAAGAAAAAGTGGAAAACAGTTAAACATGAGAGGTTTTTGGACAAAGTTTGTGTTTTTTTCCTATTGATTAAGCACTGCTTCCAGCCAAGAGTGATGCCATAAATCCCCTATAGCTGCAGAAAAGGCTAACATTGTTATCTTTTTACAAAAAAAGAAAAACAGCTGAACATGAGAGGTTTTTGGACCAATTTTGTGTTCTCCATTCTTTAAGCACCGGTTTAAGCACCGTTTAAGCACCGGCACTGTTTCAAAAGTACCGGTTTGGCACCAGTATCGGATAAAACCTAAACGATACCCATCCCTACACAGCAGGATTCAGAGTCTATTATTACTCCAGATCTGTGAGAACAGGTGCAATCACAGTGACAACAGGTAAACGAGAAACTAGTGAGACTGTAAATAAAAGCATGCAGTAACCAATGAGTCTCCCTTTGAAATCAAATTAGATTGGTGCAAATAATCAAGGTGAATAAAGTAAACAACTTTTTCTTTATTTTATTCATCTTGCTCAAATTGCCGCAAATCAGTAAATGTAAATAGCCAGAGTTTGCTTCTTTTTTTTTTACAACATTATGACAGCAATGACTAGGTCGAGCCTGACATTTTGACTTTGTTTTGCTCTATTATTCTCTGATTTCTTATGTTTCACTAACCAATTTTGAAGACAGAAAAATCACTGATGAAGAGCTGAGGCTCTACTCCAACATTATACTTCACAGGACCTGATAATCATGATAATCACAACATCTGTACCTCGTACATAAATGACATCTAACACAATCTATGCAAATATACTTTTAATGATGGTGGAGTTGTACTGATGAGAAGCACATGTATCAAAATATTCCCTGTTAATAACAAATGATGGGTTAAGGAAATGTACTTTAATACTTATATATAATAAAATGTACTCTAATACTTATGCTTATACGTTACCTGAGACCACAACATGGCACTGTGAAGAGTCGCAACAGGGCCAGAATCACCCTGAGGGGCAACAGCGTAAACACATAGAGGAAGGCGTCCAGACAGAGGAAGAAGCCGAATGTCATCAGCTGAAAACAGGAAGAGAGGGGAGAAATACATTTATTACAACTGTGTTTATTTCATTTCATTTTTTTTCTTTAAGTGTGGGGGTGTACAGTGTGTTCACCTTCTCCAGTTCTTTGGGGATGCGGAGGCATGTGTAGACCCTCTCTCTGCGCTCGGTGTATTTGGCCTCGTTGTGTTCTAGGAAGTAACCTCTGGTGAGCTCAGTAGTTATGAATCTGACCAGAGACAGGTCTACAGATACAGACAGGAATAAATTATTATTTTTACTGTGTTTTGAATCTATCACAAACAACACTATCAACACAGCACACATAGAGGAGTCCTTACTTAATGGTAAATTCAATCAGATGAGAACTGGCTACACTAAAACCAAAACTACTCGAGCTAATCTGCTGCTGGAACCGTCTAAACTCCTCTGCTGAAGCTTAGAAACATGAACGAAGGGATTTGTTCCCATTTAGCCACAAGAGTATTAGTGAGGTTGGCCACTCGTGGTTCAATCGGGCCTGGTAGGAGCTCCAGTTCATCCCAAAGGTGTTATGGTTTGGAAAGTTAAAGCTGTTCTGGTTACTTGGTTTTATATCAACTTTTTTTATTTCACTTACATGTTTGAAGTGGCTTTAGGCCTTATATGATGTTCTTTTCTTTTTTTAAATACCGTATTAGGCTCCTTTTTTACATTATATAATGACAATGCATACTCAGTATTCTGTTCAGAGTCATCTGGTTTTTTAAGTACTCATAGCATATTTTGTTCCCTTTATTTGGATAAATCCAATAATAAAAAAGAAGTCCTCTTCATTAGTATTAAAATGGACTGTCATTAGCATTCATTAACATCCAGTGCTTTTATTTAGGTATTTAATCTGACTTCTAAATCAGTGCAATTTAACCTATGGTAACGATATTTTATAAGCGTGAACTCAAGAAGAGCTGAGAAACAAAGTCTTCGACATCTAGCAGTCTAGAAAGGGATACAAAGCCATTTCTAAAGCTTTGGGACTCCACAGAGGCACGGTGAGAGCCATTATCCACAAATGGAGAAAACTTGGACCAGTGGTGAACCTTCCCAGGAGTGGGCAGCCAACCAATATTACTCCGAGAGCTGATCGATGGCTCATCTATGAAGTCACAAAAGAACCTGAACAATATCTGAAGAACTGCAAGCCTCACTTGGCTCAATTAAAGTCAGAGTTCATGATTCAACAATAAAAAAAGAAGAGACTGGATAAAACATGGTGGTGGTAGTGCGATGGTCTGGGGTTACTTTGCTCCTTCAGGACCTGGAAGACTTGCTGGGGTAAAAGGAAACACGAATTCTGCTCTTTACCAAAACATCCTGGAGGAGAATGTCTGGCCATCAGTGCCCTGAAACTCAAGAGCACTTGGATTATGCAGCAGGACAATGATAAAATAAACGACACCAGCAAGTTCACCTCTGAATGGCTAAAAAAACAAAATAAAATGAAGGTTTGGGAGTGCCCTGGTCAAAGTCTGGACTTACATCTGATTGAGATATTTCGGCGCGACCATAAACAGGCCATTCACGCCTGATGTGAAAGACTCATTGCCAGCTATCGCAAACGCCTGACTGCAGTTCTTGCAGTGTTATCAAGGGTGACGCAGCCATCAGGTTTAGAGGGGAATTATTTTTTCACACAGGGACACGTAGGTTTGAATAGTGTTTTTCCCTTATTGAATGAAATCATAATTTAAAATGCATGTTGTACTTACTCTCGTGAACTAAGACCAATATTAAAATGTGTTTGATGTGAAGCAAATATGAAAAGGGCTCAAACAATACTGTATTTTTTTCCAGCTCTGGGGGAGCTTTATAGATAAAGTTTATTTTCTGAACAAGAGGAGCAGAGTTCAAAATATGTAGGTGTTTAGCAACCAAGAATGGTCAAAAAAATCTTTATCCAGTTGCATTAAAAATAGCAATATCGAGTATATACATAAGAAGACCGTGAGTGCACCTGCTGAATTCACAGAGAAAGAAAAGTGTATAAAATTTCGAAACAGCTGAGCTTTATGGAGTTGATGTCCACGCTTTCTAATAAACAAATCTTACTAGAATAAACCATTACAATTTATGTTGCCAATCATCTGAAAACACATGGCCTTTTTTTCTTCTTCTTGCAACTGGGTCAAAAATGATTGCCGTAAGCATTACGTTGAGCAATCTTTCAAGTCAACACGGGTGTCTGTGCACCTATGGCTCACACGGTGTCCACCGACTCATCTGAGTGCGCCTGTGCAGAGAACCAAACCGCACGAGAAGCCAACTGGCTGATCTGGACTTTCTGCATGATCACATGCAGTACTGCTGTCTTACTAACAGTCAGAAATCCTCCTGCTAGATTTAATTTGGATGCATATCACACAATTGTGCCATCTGCTCGTTACTTTACTCCAGCTCAGTTTCTCACAAACAGCTGCTGAGGCTTCCTGCAGCTACATCCCCACAACATGTGCAAACTCGGAGCAAGCCCCGATAAGCTGCAGAAGCTCAGTTGACATTTTACATGCCTTCTCGAGAAACTCTACAAAAAACACCCTACAGCCGCCGTAAACAATAATTATCTCAGCTGCTAGCTAGCGCTGTCAAACTGGGAGTCCGCGCCTGTGGAAACGAAGCTAGCTCTCACCTGACAGGTTGCTCTTCTTTCCCCTGCTGGCGCCATTTTTATCGTTAAATCCCAGCGTCTCCGTGACTCCGTCTTTCTCCTTGTTCTTCCCCGCTGGGGCAGCCTTCTTCTCCCTCTCCCTGTCCTCCTTCTCTTCACCCAGACCTGTCGACAGCGCCTCCGCCATCTTCGCCAAACGAAAGTTTCAGGCCGCTGCTGCCTGGGAAACTGACGGTCAGACGTCATCACGCACTGCAGGTTATCCAACTCACCGGCAGATGTCGCAAAAGCCCTGAGATTATTTGCCGCACGTTATTTATTTTTCCCTTTTCTCAGTTTATAATCCCACGAAGCTAAAGACATTAAAAAGACTGTATAAAATGACACAAATATCAGCTTACGTTTCATTATAACCTATTCAACTGAGAAAGACTGTGAATGAACAAAATAAAACATACAAAGCTGATTGAGTTTTTATTACCGTGTATGCAATAGATTCACTATCATTATAACCCTTTTCCAATTGCACCTATAGGCAATTAGTTGTGTGAAAGTAGCAGAAACACACACACAAATGTGTTCAGTATTTAAGGAATTTGCTGATTTGCGTGGTTCTGCTCTTCTTATATATCGCTGCAGCCAACACATCTCAAGAGACACAACTTTTACTTTGAAGGCGGACTCTGGCGGACCATTACACCACTAGCAAGAAGGTGACACAAGGTAGGATGAATTCATGCTTTCATGTCTTTTATGGCCATTTCGGACCCTGCCATCTTGATGTCACAGCAGAAATCAAAACCCATGAAACAAGGCAACCTTTTCTAATCTCCTGTTGTGCAGTTTTGGTGAGCCCATGTGACTTTCCGGACATTAAAGCCCCTGGTGCAGTCTTCTGCTGCTCTAGACCATCTGGTTTGTGTTCAGAGATGCTCTTCTGCGTACCTTGGATGTAACCAGTAGATCAACAGTAGATCTACAATCTTCGGTTTTGAACACATCTCATCTTGAAGAAATTTCTTCAAATTTGCCAAAAGCATACACTTGGACCACAAACAATTTAATATTTGGAGGTCAAAGGTCAAAGTCATCAAGTCTTTATGTCTTCTTAATTTCAGCAATGCCTTGAAGGTAAGAGGTCGAAACACAAAGATGGGGACCAATAAACCCTGGTGGTAGCTAATAGTCCACGCTGACCTTCAGGCTCTGGGACATAATGAACCACATCTGTCATAATTAAGCACTGGTACATGATTTTTAAAGCTGTAACCAGAATTATAGGTCACCGGTTAGATGTCTGCATGCAAAAGCCGAGCAACAAAGGTTAATTAATCCCATGAATAAAGAGGAGAGTGAAAAGAGGGAGAGAGACAGAGAGAGAGCAGAAACCAAGCGCGCAGCACGGATAGAGTTTCTCCCGGCGAGGGATCACTTTGACCTCCATGGATTCAGTTTCCCCTTCCTTGTGACTCACACGTCAAAGCTACACGCTACACGTTGATGCTACACAACGGTGGGAGCAACTATGATGCTTTTTCTTTTCTTTTCTTTTTCTTTCTTTCTTTTTAAATTGTGGGATAAACTTATGGTGATCGCCGAGCGCGCACTGCGGTTCCTGCCTCGGGGCACCATGGGCTCGTAAGATGCCTTCTCTTTGGAAGCGGATAACATTCTCGGTGGCCTCGGCGCTCTGTATCGGCTCGGTGGTCCTCTTGGTGGTGGCTTTATCCACGGAGCGGTGGGTTACCGGGCGGATCCTCTGTAAAACCGGGGTGGAGATAGTGAATGCGTCAAATCCCGAGCTGGACAAGTTCATCGGGAGCATTTATTACGGATTGTTCCAGGGAGGAAAGACCAAGAGGTGCGGGCTCGGGGACAGGCGGTCCAAAATTTACGGTAAGACGATTTCAGACTTTTAAAACTACACAGATGCTCTCTTATTAGAGTAGAACAACACGTGAGCATTAGTTTTGTTTATTTTTACAGGGGGGTTCACCCTGAACTCAAATTTTGTTCTTTTAGTTGTGACATGAGTATAAAACATTTACTAAGATATGATCATAGGCTTTAGAGAGGCACAAAGAAGCTGATGCTGTGAACTCAAACCACTTTCACACTCACAAAAATCAGCGTGTGGCCTTATTTTAATGAATATACCAAAATTTTAGGGTTTGGGTAGCAAACAAAATACTAAAATTATCTAAGTTTGTTTGCTATCCACAAATTTACATAATAATGTAGAGGGTTACAGCTCTACTTTTTATAGAGTCCAACAGAGCTGACAAGATGCAGTATTTGATTCTTTCTGCTCTCTTCAGTTTTCCCAAAGCTTGTGCGGACACTGAACGGGGGCCTCCACATGATGGTGATCCTGTTCCTGCTGGTGGCTGTGGGTTTCGCGCTGGTCAGTCTGTCTTTCTGCATTTACAACGCACGCAAGGTTCCATACCAGAGCATCAAAGGGCACAAGGGACTCTATCTGTGGAACTTCATCGCTGGTATGTCTCAGATGATGCATCATTTTGTTTCGTGTCCTTTCCCTGACTTGCCTGCTCCTCTGTCTGCAGCTCTGTTTGGTGCCCTGGGTGTTCTGTGCTTCCTGGCAGCTGTCAGACACCACAGTCTGACCGAGCGAGTGGCAAACTTTAGGGAGCACCTCTTCGTCCTCGTTGTCTTGGATGACAGTCTGGACTGGTCTTTCTGGCTCGGCGTAGGCAGCATTGCAACTCACTTTGCTGTCTGTGGAGTGGTCGCGATGAGTCGTATCAAGCTGCCCAAACCGGAGATCAAAAAACCTGAAGAACTGACTGTCTCTGCTGTGGACCTGCTGTACTGAAGAATATTGTTTTTTAGCATTTTCATCACTAATGATGGACAAGCGCCAACCGTGAAAACAGAACAGTCCCTGTTCCTTTGAAGCTGTAACTGAGTTTTAGGTTAATTACAGCCAAAATTACGGAGTCATAACTACATAAATTAACAAGTTGGGACTAAAGTGGCGCCTAACTCACATACAAAGCCCAGGCAAATTTGTCCTTACCTTGATGATCATGCAGCTGTTTGAAATGACTAATGTATTAGTATAAATCTGGCTTTGATGCATATGGATTTATACATTGTTATGTTTGATTTTTCAGAGTAAAAGTCAAGCTTAAAAGTAAACATGCCAAATCTCATACTTTGAATGAGTGCTGCAGTGTGCAGCACAGATCCTAAAGTCAGTATGAAAATATATATTTTTTTCTTTTAAATAGTCGTGTAAATAAAGTGTTAATGTGTAATACTATGTTTGTACATCATGAATTTAATTCAGACACTTCAAAGCTCAGCGATACATGTCTGCAAAAGAGCATAGAGGGTTACTTTAGTTATGTCAATCATTCACACTAGAAGAAGATTCACTCTCCTTGGTCAGTCAGTTCATGCAGGAGACAGACATCGAGATAGAAGAGATGGACTGAATGAATGAAAAGGCTGCAGAGCGTCCATCCTGAATTACACCTTTTACCGCATTCATCATCTACATATTGTTTGCAAATACATGATTATTTTCCAATCATATTTATGTGTTGACAAAGACAGAGTAGTGTCTCAAGTACGTGGTCTCTGTCAGGTCCGTTTCTGATGCTTTTTAAAAATTTATTTATTGATATATTTTATTTACTTATTTCATTTTTAAAAAGTTTTAAATGCTGAGCTTGAGAGATTCTTAGCCGATGATGCAATAAATAATTGTATGATGTGTTTAAATAAAGGACAGTGCTTTTAAGTAAAGTCTTCCTATGCAGCTTTCTATGAAGACAAAAAAGTTGTTTGTTAGAAAAAAAATGAAAAAATTATTTTGAAAAGGAGTTCATGTTACATCAGCAGGTCGAACTATTTCAGAGTCTTCAAGATCCATTCTCCCTTCTTCATAGAAACGTGTGTTCAGGCGTCTGTATATAAGATAGCATTAAACATCAAGTGCTTACTTTTTTGTGACTAGTTTATGACTTCCCTTGACACCAAAGCTTTGTTTTTCTTCTTAAGAGACTGTCTACAGCAGGGGTGGACAATCTTCCCAAAGAAGGCCACATGAGAAACTGAGACTGTTTCTTACGCGGCCTGACATTAATTTGAACTTTTTATAATTTACTGGACTGTCCCTCAAGAATAGTTTCTAATGTGACCCCATTGGGAAGATTAACTACCCACCCCTGGTCCACACCCCTTCATTCACACACATATACACATGGTTTAATGATGTTAGAGACTCCCCTAAAAATCATTCCATGTATACAGTTAACTTATATAATGGAGACGTGCTGTACCTACTACTAATATTGATCAGAAGAAGACTGATGATGCTTTTTAATGTCAAGCTTGAAAGAATATTTATTAGTAGATTCATGTTATAGTCAAAAATAAAAATACTGAAGATAATTACTGTGTGTGTTTTTATCTTTTTGCAGTTTATGTCAAGATTGTTTTACTTAGTGAAGTCAAACAAAGGCGATTGTATCAGTTTATATTACAGCCATTTTAACATACAAATAAGGAACCCGTAAAAACAAATATAAAGTGTTCATTAAAAGTATGAAGTTGCTACATGTTTTTCCAGCTTTAGGTCTTCTTAAACTGCTTTGATCGCCAAATAATATCACCAGTATCCGTAATACTGGCTCTTAATCAATTATCCATCCGCCGCTAGGTGGCGACAAAGGCCCCTCTCCGTCGTCTCACTGTGACGTACAAATAAACGCGACCGATCGGCTTCCTCTCGCACATGCTCAGTGTACGACCTTTAAAAGTGATTTATTTGGGCTCTCGGTGTGTGTGTAACAGATGACAATGTTTCTGGTGAGGACAGCTGCTCGGACGGCGGTGCGGACAAACTCCTGCAGGTCGTTTTGTGTCTCACACACTCAGCTGAGCGACAGAAAGGTGAGTTTAGCATCTGGTGACAGTTACATCATCATCATCATCATCACACGAGACTCATTCAGTTTCAGATCAGTTCGGCTCCGTGTGTTGGTTCAGATGCTCTGCAGGTTCATGCGTGAGAATGTGGCCGTCTGCATCTTTTATCATATTAAACGGTGTTTGTGTGTCTACAGGGTCTGGTGCTGGGAGTGTTTGAGAAGGAGGAGGAGGATGAGGGCACTCTTCACCTGACAGAGGCGGCTGCAGGGTTTGACAAGTCTCTCTCCGGAAAGCTCTCTGAGCTGCTCAAACTGTGAGTCTCTGTTACCTGCAGACTGAGAGTGAACAGCATCCTTTGTGTGCGATTAGCCTCATAAACATTTGTATTTCCCAGCTCTGGGCCTGCACTCAAGAACGGCAAAAGCAGAGTATTTTATGGACTTCACAAGGTAACAAGGTGTGACTTTGTTTATAAACCCCCGTCTCCTCAGTCTAAGATCTCCTGATGAATGTTGTTTGTGTGTCTCCTGCAGGACTTCCCATGTGTAGCAGTAGTCGGTTTGGGTAAGAACAACGCAGGTGTTTGTCGCACAGAAAACTGGGACACCAGCAAGGAGAACATCAGGCAGGCTGTGTCAGGTATGCCGTTGGTGTGTATAACAGAAGGAGTAAAGTGTTGTGCAATATGGCTTAAATGTGTTATGGACTGGTTCTTATATAGCGCTTTTCTACTCTATTTGAGCACTCGAAGCTTTATACAACATTCCCCATTAATACAAACATTTTTTTTTTTTAAACTTCAGCGAACACTTCATCAGCCAGGGATCAATCCACCAATCTTCTGATTAGTAGATTATCTTACCCATCTATCCATCCATCCTCTTCCACTTATCCAATGCATGGTTCTGGTGGCATTCCTACATATTTCCAGTTCCTTATGATGGATCTCAAGGTGTGAGATATGTAATCTCTCCAGCGGGTTCTGTGTCCACCACGGGATCTCCTTGCAGTTGGGTGCGACTAGAAAAGCTCCATTTGGAGGCATCCCAACCAGATGCATGAACCACCTCAGCTGGCTCTTTTTTTTTTCTTTTTCTTTTTTCCTTTTTCATCTATGACATATCCCAAAGTCATTGACCTTTAATTGTATCAGCCACAAAGTTAACTCTGCCTTTTCTTATTCCTTCTGTTTGTTAATCAAACAGTCATGCTATAATAATCTGTCAGTGTGGAAACTGCTGTTATGCTTTGACACCCTTAGAAATGTTTGTACAAGTCTAAGGTGCGTTTGCGAATGAGTGCTTGTGTAATCCATGTACTCTGGGTACTGGAGCATAGCACAGCACCTCTGAAATGCTTTGGATCTCAAAGTGAAAGTAAATTTAAAAAAAAAAAAGTGCATCCTCTGATTCGGACACGAATGTTACCTATCTTTAATGCCTCTGGGATGTTTAAAAGGTAAAAATAAATGCATCATATTTGACCTTTAGCTCAGAGGTAATGCAGATTGTCACCTTTAGGTTCTGTTGCACAGCATTGCTTCTGTTGCATGTTACATCTTCATCTGCACTCATTCGGGTTTATGCTGAATTCGTTCCTGGTTTGTTTCTGTCATTCATGCGCGTTCAGCTGGCTGCCGGTTGCTTCAGGACCTGGAGGTGAGCCACGTGGAGGTGGACAGCTGTGGTGATGCCCAGTCAGCAGCAGAAGGCGCCGTTCTGGGATTGTTTCATTATGACCAGCTCAAATCCAAGAAGAAGACCAAAGTAACAACGCAGCTTCACGGCAGGTAGATCCGAGAAACTGAAGCTCGCTGACTGTCAGAGGTTTTTAACGCTTTAAATACAGCGACGTGCTACTTCCTGTGTCTGACTCTTCCTAGCGCTGACGTGGTCGGCTGGGAGAAAGGCATCGTGTATGCAGAGGGCCAAAACCTGGCACGGCTTCTCATGGAAGCGCCGGCCAATCACATCACGCCTACTGCTTTTGCCAAAACCATTGAAGAGAAACTGGCTCCACATGCTGATCAAGTCACCATACACAAGAGGTGAGTGTTTCGTTAATCATCATCATCCCCGGCACCGCTTTCAAAATCAGGAAGAAAAAAACATTGACTTTAAACTGTTGCATGTTTCAGGGGAAACTTTTCCATGTATTGACATAAATGATCAAAAACTAAAACTGTTTTTTTTTTTTTTTAATCTACTTTTGCTCTTTTATTTATTTATTTAGCTCTGAGCACTGATTTGGTTGTTGCAGTCAGTTACTTTATTTGTTTATTTTCATAATTAATTGACTGGGTGAATAAGCATTATAATTATTATTATTATTATTATTATTATTATTATTATTATTATTTAATGAATGAATGTATTTATTTACATTTTTTCATATATATATTTTTTTAAGTCATGGGCTGATCTGTTTTCTGTCATAGGGGAACTGATTTTCTTTGGGCTTACCATGTTTATATTGTGTAATAGACACACAGTGGTTAATTGATATAAAGCAAAAGCTGTGTGTGGCCTTTAGGCATGGCACATACTCTTATAAACAGATAAACAACAGAGCATCTTCAAAATAACTGCGCTTTGGCATCTAAGAATTTCCCCTCCAGGTTTCAGGACCCTTTCAATTCAGTTTCCTATTTCGTTGACCTATTGTACTAGGTATGACTGTGCAATGACAATAAAGATTTATCTCTTATCTCTCAAATTACTTTGCCTCCTCTCATCAGTTTCTAATCAAATACTGTACAAAATGGTCCCATTCCGCCGACTGAAGGCATATAAAAAAATATTTTTTTATGCATCCATTCTTTTCCACTTACCTAATTTAGGATCACAGGGGGGCTGGAGCCTATCCCAGCTGCCACAGGGCGAGAGGCAGGGTACACCCTGCACAGAATAGCTCCAATAAGTGAATTACTGTTGTATATTTACCGATCCTGTTTTTGTTCTGAAGAGTAGATGAAGTAGAAGAGTTTTTGTCTAATAAACTGTGCCATTGTAGACCGCAGGCTTGGATCGAGGAACAACAGATGGGAGCCTTCCTTAGTGTGTCTAAAGGTTCAGAGGAGCCCCCTGTCTTCCTGGAGCTACATTACAACGGTTCTCCTGACAGTAAGCAGCCTCCGCTGCTCCTAGTGGGGAAAGGCATCACGTTTGACAGGTAACACACAGCAACACGGGCTGGGATCAGATACTGTAAATGTCTCACTGAACTTTTTCATTACACCATACAGTGCTGTCTTTACGATTCTCTGTCTGTAGTGGGGGCATTTCTCTGAAGCCCTCTGCCTCTATGGATGCGATGAGGGCCGACATGGGTGGAGCTGCCACGGTGTGCGCCTCCATCGTCACAGCAGCATCTCTGAAACTCCCTGTCAACATTGTCGGTGAGCATCTTGATATTAAATACCCTGTTTGTTTGTTTTTTTTAAATTTATTTTTGTCATACATAATATGTGTAAGTCTGAGCACTTCACTGCCCTGATTCATTCAGGTCTGGCCCCCTTATGTGAGAACATGCCCAGTGGGAAGGCTACTAAACCAGGTGATGTTGTCAAAGCCAAGAATGGAAAAACAATCCAGGTTAGTGGAATCCTGAAATGGGCATCGAATTGCTACCTGAGTGTGCTTGTGCCAACACTGTGGCTCAAGTGTTAGAGCGTGCCATCTACCAGTCAGAAAGCTGATGGATCAATTTGCAAGAACTTGGAATTGCTTCTGAATGTTAGAAGGTGCTTGGACATGGATTAAAGTGCTGTAAGAATGTGCTTGTGGCTGGTGTTTATTATTAAGGGGGAAAAAAAATCCAAACCTACATGGCCCTGTGTGGAAAAAGTGATTTCCCACTAAACCTAATAACTGGTTGACGACCCTTGGCAGCAACAACTGCAATCAAGTGTTTGCGATAACTTGCGATAACTTTTCCAGCACTGCGGAGGAATTTTGGCCCAATGATCATTGCAGATCCCAAAGGGTTGATTCTGTTCGTCTGGACGTAGCGTTTTCAGTGGGAGAAATGATTTGTCACTCATCCAAATGACTTCTTCAGTCTCAGCTGACTGCAGGTTTCCCCAACCTTATAAACAGTATATTTGTACAATGACTGAAACCAGCCCACTGAATGAACAATGGGCTGTGAGGTCAGTTCCTTTATCATTAATATGCAGATTGTAATGACCATTGATCAACAACCAATTAAGCCCAATTATTTGCAAAATTGTTGTAATTCAGCCCCACTGGAGGGTTTTCAAGCATGAGCTGCCTTTTTAAGGTCATGTCACAGCATCTCAATTGGATTCAGGTCAGGACTTTTGACTAGGCCACTCCAGCGTCTTCATTTTGTTGTTTTTAAGTCATTCCAAGGTGGACTTGCTGGTGTGTTTTAGATC
This sequence comes from Simochromis diagramma, assembly GCF_900408965.1. NCBI lineage: Eukaryota > Metazoa > Chordata > Actinopteri > Cichliformes > Cichlidae > Simochromis > Simochromis diagramma. The sequence goes on along the minus strand of NW_024386792.1, from coordinate 2,662,285 downwards.
CTTGTCCTACTGCAGAACCCAAGTGTGTTTCAGCTTGAGGTCACGACTGGCTGGACAGCCTCCTTCAGGATGTTTTGGTAGACAGCAGAATTCATGGTTCTATTTACCACAGCAGTCCTCTAGGTCCTGAGGCAGCACAACAACCCCAGAACATAACATTACCACCACCCTATTTTACTGATGGCATGACGTTCCCTTTCTGAAATCCTGTGTCGGCTTTATGCAGATGTAATGGAACACATACCTTCTAAAAATTCAACTTATGTCTCATCAGTCCACAGAATGTTTTCCCAAAAGTTTTGGGGATCATCAAGATGTCTTTTGGTAAATGTGAGATGAGCCTTTATGTTCTTTTTGGTCAGCAGTGGTTTTTTCCTTGGATATGCCATGGATGTCATTTTTACCCACTCTCTCTCTTATTGTTGAATCCCGAACTCTGACCTTAACTCAGGCAAGTGAGGCTTGCAGTTCTTTAGATGTTGTTCGGGATCTTCTGTGACCTCCTGGATGATTCATCGACGTACTCTTGGAGTAATGTTTTGAGGCCGGCCATTCCTGGGAAAGTTCGCCAGTGTTCCATGTTTTCTCCATGCCTGTATAATGGTTCTCAACATGGTTCATTGGAGTGCTTAGAAATGATTTTGTAACCCTTTCCAGACTGATAGATCCCAATTACTTTGTTTCAAAAGTGTTTCTTTAGATCATGGTATGATGTGTTGCTTTTTGAGATCTTTTAACCTGTCAGACAGGTTTTATGTAAGTGACCTCTTGATTCAACAGGTCTGCCAGTAATCAGGCCTGAGTGTATTTAGTGAAACTGAACTCAGCTTTCCAAAAAATGTGGTTAATCACAGTTAATTTATGATTTAACAAGAGGCACAACTACTTTTTCACACAGGATCGGGTAGGTTTGGATAACTTTTCTCTTTCACACCACTGTAGGTACCAGGACATTTACTGCATGTGTACAGTTGTACAGTGTTTTTGTTTCTGTGTTCCAGGTTGATAATACAGATGCAGAGGGCAGACTGATCCTCGCTGATGCTCTCTGTTATGGACATGTCTTCAACCCCAGAGCCATTGTCAATGTTGCTACGCTAACAGGTATGATTTCTTTAGCAGTTTGTTTACACAGTGACATCAAATTTTCTTTATGCTGCAAGACATTAATCATAGACAAATGTCAAAATCGTGGCATATTTCGTCTTCAAGGTGCGATGGATGTAGCGCTCGGCTCAGCGGCAGCAGGAGTCTTTACAAATTCTGACTGGCTCTGGGAGCAGCTGCACAGGGTACTGCAGATACACGTTAAAACACGGTGTCTCAGTTCATCAGCTCTTCTGTTAACGTGTGTGTGTCTGTGTTTGTAGGCTAGTGTTGTGACAGGTGACAGGGTGTGGCGGATGCCCCTGTTCCAGCACTACACCAAACAGGTGACTGACAGCCAGCTGGCTGACCTCAACAACATCGGCAAGTACAGCCGGTACGTATCTGTGTCTCATCTCCTGTTAGAGGCATCGCTGCAGCAGAGAGACGTCCAGTCAACGCTCCAGTGTGCAATGAATTGGAATTTTTTTTTTTTCTTCTTCTCATGAGTGATTTCTTTTTAGTTCTGGTGGTGCGTGCACTGCAGCTGCATTCCTGAGGGAGTTCGTCAAAGCTCCTCACTGGGCTCATCTGGACATCGCCGGTGTGATGAGTAACAAAGACGAAGTCCCCTACCTGAGGAAAGGCATGTCTGGAAGACCAACACGTACACTGGTGGAGTTTGCTGCTGGTCTAGCCCACAATGGCTAAAAGGAGATGGACAACAAATATTGATTAGACTCTTTCCCAGTCTTCTAGCAAGACTCAACAGTGTAGGAACAGACCGAGGGCCAAACACGATGGTCAAATGCCACACAGTGTGAAACAGGCCACTGGATAAACTGATATAATTATGCGAAATGGAGATATTTTTGTAAAACATCTGAGCTTCACTGTTTCCATAAACCACATGCATCAGTCTCAGACCAGTCCCTGGTCCTGTTGTCATCCTGAAGCTGTGTAGCATCAACAGTATTTTTTTGTAGTATGAATAAATAAATTCTTACTGGTAAATAAACTGTTTTGTATGACTGTCACTGTTCAAACATGCTCTATTGAGAATGGATGTACACTGTGTACCTCATTATGGTCATGTGATGATTTATTTATTTATTTATTTTTAAGAAAAGAAATGTGGACAGTACCTTGCTAGTTTAGGGGCAAGGCACTGCCCCCAGTTTTTTATTTAAATTATTTATTTTCTTTTATTTGAAGGATTCTGGAAACCTGGCTGTAGATTTGTTTCCACTCAGAGATGGCAAAATGAGTGAGCTGGCCTCTCCTCCTGGATGATACCTGACTCACTCGTCCCACAGGTGTTCGATGAGTTGGAGGTCAGGACTCTGCATCATTTGAGTGCACCCACACTAAAGTGGGAAAACCGTTTCTTTGAGGACAAAGACTTGTACGTAGGGGTGTTTAAACTACGTTTGCATTCCACTACAGTGATGCAGCTGCTGCCAATTTCTGGTACATAACTGTACAAAATATGAGACATTACTCAGAAGCTTTAATGTGTATAAAGATATAGTTTCCTATCATCTCTCAGGAGGACGCTTTGACTAAATTATGTCCCGCCACTGTGTCACAAAAGATGTACAAAAGGTTGTCCACCTAAGTTTGGCTAGAAAGCTCTGTAGACTGTATACGCATGCGCGGACTGTAGAGGGGAAAAACAATCGGATCAAGATGGCTTCGTCCATGAGTGGGATGTTTAGCGGCCAGCAGCCTCCTGGTGCACATCCTGTCGGGGGTCCCGGCGGACCGGGCCAGCCGAGTTTTGCTAGTGCCGCTCCCAGGACGCAAGGAAACAACACGCTGGTGGATGAACTGGAGGCTTCTTTTGAGGTAGGAGTCTTCAGTGCTGGCTTCCTTTAGCTGTGCATGCTAACTGTCGCTAGCAGCTTTAGCCGGTTAGAGTTAGTGTTTGTTTGCTGGTGCTGTTGTACCCATTTTACATTCAAGTCCTGTTCTTAAAATTATTAAAAATAATTATTATTATTATGAGCAAGTATTGTGGCGTGTAACAAAGTCCCAGCCTCGCCCCCTGTCTGTGCCCTGCTAATTAGCAGACACTTGGTAACAAACACACGGGCTGCTGTCTTTTTTTCTAACACCTAAAACACCATAATCCTCCCTCTTTGTCACTTAACTAAATTTAAAAAGAAAAAAAACAATAGACACACACTTCACACATCATGTACACCCGACTCCTTTGTTGGTTTAATGCGCTATGCTTCTAGCATTAAGCTGGACAAACACTGTGCGATTTTTTTTCTTCAGTCGCGTCATTCAGCTCCTGCTCACACTGTACGATTGACTCGCAGGTATTAGAAGTTCGTAGGTCACGATACTATACGGCCCGATGCTCTGATGCGACCTGAGTGCTCATACTGTGTCTCTCGCTCTCCCTCTCTGTCTTTCACTCACACAGCCCCCCCCATCATCAACTTTGCTAAATTGCTAATGGAAAACATTGATCAGGCAGCTGCAATTGAGCAGCAATGTCTATCCAACTCTTTTCACGGTTGTTGCGGTCGTTTTAATTTTGTGACGCCACGTCGAAATGTCTCGGCTGAGCTTGTGTCCAGACCACACGCTGCACTGCCACGCTGAGTTCTCTTTGCACAATATAAATTACACGAAGGATCTTCTCACATGCGTCTAACTGCTTTTGGTTGGGGACCTTAGTTCTTCAAAAATAGCTGTGGTTTTATATTATGAAACCAGTTTCAGCATGCCTTTGGAAAAATTTACAAGATGACAAAGCTTGGAGACAGACCCGTACAAACACTTTCACACAAATGTAATCTCCAAAGAAAAAGGGTACAACCACAGATGTCCCAGTGGATATCCACAGATAAAGAGCTACTATCAAACCTCGCTGCCCGAATGAATGCCATTTATGTGCCAGGTGTTTATCACCTGACATCAGAAACCACTGTGAATAATGCTGCTGTCAGAGTAAATCTCTGCACCCAGTGACAAACACAAGAATGGAGCTCTTTAATGCAGACTGTATTTAAGTTTCACTAAGGCATAAACATAGAAGTAGTTCTAGTTACAGTTTTTTACTAGCATTGATGTCTTTATCGTATTTATCCTCAGTTGCAAATCAACAGCATTGCTAATTTCTTTGTGTAGGTTGGGAGGCAGGTATTATTCACATATTTTAAAGTTTAATTAATCTATTTGGGGACAAGCAGTCTAGAAAACTGCCTGGACTCAAAGCTGGAACATCACTCATTCCACATCAAATCATCACTTTTTTTTAAAAGAACATTTTCTGCTTAAGCACCTTTGATTTGCTTGAAAGTTTCAGGGTTTGAAATTTATGATTGCTGTGAAATTTTAGCTTCATTTGTTAAATACTATTTTAGATATCTAGGCAGTCTGAGGCAGTGTGTGATCAGAAATATCTCAAAAACTTTAAAAAAATAAAAGCATGACAACGTAACAAGTATCAGTTCAACATTTCTGGTACAGCAAAATAATTAAGATCGGGGAAAAGGGGATTAGTAACTCATTTCATGTGAGTAGTTCAGGTTTCCATCTCCACATGCCGTAATTAGCAGTCTAGTGCAACACGCTTACCCAAATACTACGACTGCTACGCGCACTCAGGGATCGGCAATCGGCATGTTGACTACTGCCATGAATGCTGCAAGACTGTGAACTTGTTTGACTCCCCAAGGCAGATTTCAGGGTGAGAAAAAACATGCTTGAAGTGGGTCAACAGATCATTTTTCTAAAAAGTATCTGATATCGAAAGGTAGCATTTCACAGAAATCATCATACATGTCATAATAATAATGGATTGCATTTATATAGCGCTTTTCAAGGCACCCAAAACGCTTTACAATTCCACTATTCATTCACTCTCACACACTGGTGGAGGCAGCTACAGTTGTAGCCACAGCTGCCCTGGGACAGACTGACAGAAGCGAGGCTACCATATCGCACCGTCGGCCCCTCTGGCCAACACCAGTAGGGTAAAGTGTCTTGCCCAAGGACACAACGACCAGGACAGAGAACCCAGGGATCGAACCGGCGACCTTCCGGTTATAGATGCGCTTCCCAACCCCCTGAGCCACGGTCGCCCCAGATTTTGGACCTTTGGACTTTGGACCTTGGACCTTAAAAGTTTTAGCCAAATTTGAGATGGTTGAGCAGAATGTCTGTTATGATTTAAGAATGTTGTCTCTTTTTATTCTTTAGGCATGTTTTGCATCCCTGGTGAGCCAAGATTATGTTAATGGAACAGACCAGGAGGAGATTCGAACAGGTCAGTGAAGCACAGCACTTTTATTTTCCACATTTCACATTTTAGTCCGTATGCTGACATGTGTTGTGCTTATTGTAGGTGTGGACCAGTGCATACAAAAGTTTCTGGATGTGGCTCGGCAGACTGAGTGCTTCTTCTTACAGAAAAGACTTCAGCTGTCTGTGCAGAAACCAGAGCAAGTGGTGAAAGAGGTAAACTATTGCAATGAATTGGGTCCACTTATGTTTCCAATAAATTTCCTTGTTATTTGTGCAAAATAAAATAAACAACTAGTCATGAATGTATGTATTATTCATTTTTCTCAATTTGTCAACTTGTCCTCTCACTTCAGGATGTGTCAGAGTTGCGTAATGAACTACAGAGAAAAGAAATGCTGGTTCAGAAGCACTTGACGAAGCTACACCACTGGCAACAAGTGCTGGAGGATGTGAGCGGCCAGCATCGTAAACCCTCAGACCTTCCCCCTCCTGGACCGCTGGCCTTTCTGGAGCAAGCCTCTGCAAATCTGCCCCCTGCCCCTTTAAAGCAAAACTAACACACCACATGTACAGTCACATCATTTGAAACTGCCCCGCTCTCAAAATGTGCTGTTATGCATCCAGTGTGTGTAATAAACCGCCTGGAAACAGCAAAACAGTCGCTTGCCAAAATAAAGACTCTGCAAGGTTGGGATTGACCTGAGTCCGCCAAGGCTGGCTGGAGATGACACAGAAACAAGATATGTGAGCTTGCATTCATCAGTTGTGCAAATGGGCAAATAAAGTCTGTATTTGAAGGATGGCAGTGTAATGTGACTGTATCTAAAACAAAGAGCACTTTCCTGCAGAAATGTGGGGAGGTTATTACAATATTTCTACAGTTTTTTTCCTCTGTTTTCATTTATGTAAATATTTTCATTGTTGATTTTTTTTTTTATTGTAAAAATAAAATATGATAATTTTTGAAACTATACTGAAGTCTTAGTTATTTTTTTTTTTTTGCAGAGTGCATTTTGTGATATAGATGTTGAAACAGATTTGACCTCGCCCTGTAAAATTTCCAAGGTGTACTCCTCGGGTTTATTGGTGGGTCACAAATGAGTAGTACTCGACCTCTAAAACTAGCTTTGCATCGTCTTCTGATAAAACACTGAACCGAGCCTTTGGTGCAAACCAGAGGGTCAGTGTTTAAATGGCATGAAAGGATAAAAACAATGGGTTGTGGCATTTTGGTTCGGTATTGATACTCCTTTAGAAATCCTTCAGTTTTGTGGAAATTAAGTATTACATCAATAGATGTAATACTTGATATAATAATACTAGACGCACATGAGACTGTTGCTCAAAAAACATAATTTAGAAATAAATTATTTGGAATGTCCTCTGTGTTTACATAAAAACAAAATAACATTGTTATCTTGGCATTTTGGTTTAAACAAATCTACCTGCCAACAGCTTTTATTCCAGGTCACCACTACACTGAGTCAGTAGTGAGTACAGAGCATTATGAAAGCATGTTGTCTCTGATGTAATTGGTGTCTTCACACCACAGCAGATTTGTTCTGCTCATTCTCACAGCTCTTGCATGTTCACAAACAGTACAGTCAGGCAAAATATCCTCACAGATGGTGCTCCGAGGACAAAAATGTCTGCAAATGGGTCTGTGGTCCTGACATGAAGAAACCTGGATTTTAAATGTAATACTAATGTGTTTAATTAGCAGTTATCCACTCTTTTAGTACAGTTTCTGATTGACATGGACTACATTTAACATGTTGTACAGTGTGTGTCTAATGCAGGCAGATATCTAAATTGACAGAAAGACTAATAAAAAACATAAATGCTCATGTATGTCAATTTTTGACTTCCAAAGACATGACTTGGGAGAGAAGAGCAGAACATATTAGTCGCAAGGATGAGATATATGAGTATTTGTGGTCATGTTTGCGAGATACACAAAGAATTATTAGATAATGAAGCAATCAGTCTCAATCAGATCTCATTGTGCAGCATGACAATAGCTCCAGGCATGTACTGCTATATACGGGTTCTGAGTAAATGTCCAAATAATGAAATAAAAGTAAACTGATAAGTGAGAAATATGATGCCAATGAAGAAAATTTTGACTTACAAAGTAAAATGCTAAAATAAAACTTTGTGCTTGATGATAAATCAAAGTTTTGTAATCCTATGTTTAAATTTAATCAAAATTGTGACTTACTAGGAACAGAATAACAAGAATTTAAGCCAGTAGTGTAAGATATAAAGCTAAAAGACATAGAAAAGAATAAAATAGAATAAAACTTGATTGTCATTGTACATGTACAACGAAATCGTGGTGCTCCACATCAGCTGTGTTGGAATAAAATATAAACAGTAGACAGCAGGAATAAATAGCATACAGGAGAAATATATACAAAAACAATAGAAAGATACATCGGAGAACAAATTGCAAAGTGCTTCGAAGTAGTGCAAAGAAAATTTTTGTTAGATATTATAGTATAGTATTATTTTATGTGTTTATTTATTTATCTTACTACAAAACACATTGGTCTTAACTGTGCATATAAGTAAAACTGACTTACTTAATATAATACTACAAATTTAGTAATAAAATTAAAACAGAGAAATGCTAAGGCAGGTTTAGCATGAGGCAAACACTCAGTAATATGATATCTAAAATCTGAATCCATAGTATCTAAATTCTGCCACGAAAATTTAAAATTCCAACTTACTGATTTATAAATTGACCTTATTTAATAAAGTATAACTTAGACTTTAAAAATCTAAAGTTTGAGTCCTTTAATCAAAATCGTGGTAGTATATCAAAATAACTTGTTATAGTTTATGAAAGTAAATCAAACACCTTGAGTCTGTAGCTGAAAATGATACAAACGTAGATCATAAACAGTCAACCAAGTCAAATTTATAACAGGATCAAATTTAGAGTACGAGGTCAAAACTGTGACATTATAAAGCAGTTTCTGATTTACAAAGTCAGATTTAGAGATATAAAAATTTGGGCTTGATGAGAAGCAAAAAACACGTTTCATATTCTTATTTTTAAATTGAATAAAAAATAAAAAGTAATGCAACAAAAATAGGGCCAAAATTGTCCATCATAATAAGACCAAACCTGGAGTAAATGATGAAGTCTAAAGTATTTACAGTGTCACTTTACAGTTTCCCCTTGTGATACTGTAAATGATTTACTTTATAATGTAAGGTCCTCTGTTCGTGTTTATGAGCTGTCTCTTTATGAACAAATTGAACTGAGTGTTTGTTCAGTTTCGTGAGTCTCCCACAGCTAGAGGGAGACAGCGCTTTCTTCTGGGACGCCTTGGCTGCTCAGAGGACCGTCTTTACCGACATGTCCTTGTTTGTGCGTTTTAATCAGCGATTGGAAAATAACAGGTATCCTTGTCCGTCCGCCTCTCGCACCCATAAACACCCAGGAGTAAAAGAGAGGGGACGCTGAGTAAAAACAACCCCCGTCTGACCCGGCGGTGTGCGCCTTTCCTGCGCGTTTTTCGGCCCACATAAGGAGCAGTCCGCTGGGTACAACAGCCGGACTGAATCGCAACGTGTCTGTGGAGAGTGTCACCGCAGCAGTCGGGCTGTGTGTTTCTATGGAACAGGCTGCTTTAATGGGGCTGTCGTCAGCCCGTCTCTCCGCCTCTGGACAGATGATCGCCGTGATTCACGCCTGAATTTAGACCCATCGAAGACGACACTGTGTGGATATGGAATGGTGCATGCCGCTGGGCCAAGTTTTCAGCCTCTGAAAAACACCAGAATCATGGACAGTCATCCGCTGTAAGTGCAAAAAGCTGCTGAATCTCTTCCCCCCCCCCTCCCTCTCTCTCTGTGTGTGTTGACGTTTCCCAGTGGCTGCTTGACGGATGGTGCCGCATTGACAGAGACAGCGGCCAGCCGGTGTGGCTGCTCAATGACCGGGTGGGGAGGACTGATACCCGGGGACTGTGGCTGCAGGATCAGGCTGCAGGCTCTGTGGTGGTGTCATAACGTTGTGCTTGTTGGTCTAACGCCTCTGTTTCTGTTCGTGGCACTGAGGACGTGTGCTTCACAGCCGTGTGTGGGTGTATTTGTGACAGAAAACAGAGGAGCAGCATGTAAATGTACATGTTGAATGTTTGATTTCAGGAGAGGGAGGGCAGAGGTGTGCGCTCAGAGGTGCGAATAACAAAGTAATTGTGCGGATTATATATCATATACTTCTAGTCCAGCACAGTTCAGCCAACTTGATCGATCTGTTTTTAATGAATAGTCAATAATGAAGGTTTAAAGTACACACATGATCTTATCAAACACCTTGGGCAGTCAGAAGGTTTCATCTTAATCAATGTTTTACGACATACCCGAGGAGTCTCAAACATGAATGGAAATCTCTGTAGCAGGACTTTTCCTGTTCTCTCTCACAACCTCTTCAGACTTATCATGAAACCCTCAGGAGAAGGGCCCCTGAGTAGAGCTGCTGGACTATGGTGCCACCTGAAAGTGCTACTTGATTCATCAGTATAATAATATCTTACACACAGGAGTCATTTTTCTTCTAAATTGTAACTCGTATTTTTCTCAGAACATTTTCGCTATTAATATTGAATAAGCACTTTTATTAGTGCTGCAGTGTTCTTACATTGTTTCACTACTTATGTCAGTGACTGGAGAACTTATGCAGGGTGTGTTTGTATTTTAAGATGTGCAGCATCTTCTTCTCACCTCAGCAGATCACCCGCCTCCATCTCTCCTTATCCCCAGCATCCTCATCTGTCACACCAACCCTCTGCATGGCCTCCTTACCTACAACCATGAATCTTCTCTGTGATCGTCCTCTTTTCCTCCTGCGTGGCAGCTCCACCTTCAACATCCTTTGCCTGATATATCCACTCTCCATCCAACCCATCTCAGCCTTGCCTCTCTAACCTTTTCTCCAAACTTCTCAACCTGAACTGTCCCACTGATAAATGAATTTCTAATCCTGCCCATCCTGCTCACTCCCAATGAAAATCTTAACATCTTCATCTCCTTGTCAGTGCCAGCGTCTCCAAACCACACATCACAGCATGTCTCAGTAACGATGTGCAGCATCATACAAATGCTGACTGACTGCATTCTATGTAACTACAAATTATAACAATAAACAAAAACAATATGAATTTGCATGCAAAGCGTATAATTTTGGCAACATTGGCTATGTGCTAAACTGCTCTTTCAAACACAAGTGTATCAGCAGTGTCTCAGGCAGTGGATCCCCTATTCTAATCATAACGCTAGTGCAACAACAACAGTTAATAATATCAACAATAATAATGATAATAGAATTTATAGCAGAACCGTTCAGCTTTTACATGCTACAACTGAGAGTCTGCACCTTGTTGATAAAAACTAATAATTAAGGTCTTTAGATAAGATTTTAAACAAGACAAAGCACTACCTGATACTGCAGCTTTGACTGGACTGCTAAACAGTTTACAAATGAGCGTTTAATCTTAATTGTGGTCTCCTGGGAAGATGCCTTCTTTACGCGTGTGAAAATCAAGCTTGGTCCTGATGCAGCGCCCTCTGAGTGTGTGCGTGTTTTTTGTCAGGAAATCAGGAAATATTACACCGTCAGTTTCCAAATCAACAGTAATTTATCTTCTCTAGGAGATAAACCAGCCGAGTCGGGGTTTAAAGTGATTGCAAAGACACTTTGGAAAACTTAATGAGAAGTTAAACGCAGTGTCTGATTGTGCTTTTGGTTAAAGCTATGGTGTTTAGAAGTGATTCTAAACAAAAAGATGTCCTCACTGTGATTGCCGTGCACCAGGAGACCCGAGTAGCTCTCAAGTTACGCGTTTTGTGTTCCCTGTGTGTTTGCTTCTTGTTTACGTATCTGTACTGTTCCTCTCAGGTGCACTAGACTTTGTCCACACTCTCTGGACAAAGAGGACGGAGTGGAAAGGCACGGTCCCGTCACTCTGAACCCTCGCCACATGAGGAAGGCGTTCAAAGTCATGAACGAGCTGCGCAGGTGTCCCACACTGTCTCTTCAGTTATTTGTTGCCTCGTCCTCACCAAATCCTTTCTGTAAACTGTAACGGTTTCTGTTTCCTACTCGTGCGTGTAGCCAGAGCCTGTTGTGTGATGTGACCATTGTGGCAGAGGACGTCGAGATTGCTGCTCACAGAGTGGTTCTGGCTGCTGGGAGCCCTTACTTTCACGCTATGTTCACAGGTAACGGCCCTCCTCCATTCTCATCTATTCGGTTCCTTTCATTGTTTTTAGTGCCTGACACAGTTGCTACCTTTGTGGTGCTGAAAAGCTAACGTGTGCACATGTACTAACAGGCGAGATGGCAGAAAGTAGGGCAAAACGAGTGAGGATAAAGGAGATGGATGGCTGGACTCTGGGCCTGTTGATTGACTACATCTACACGGCGGAGATACAGGTCACGGAGGATAATGTGCAGGTAAACACACACATGCATTAGCTCAATAACTACGGCCTGGAATCACACTGAGCAGGTTTGCAGCATTTGCAGTGTCACACTGGAAACTCGACAGGAAGTGATTTACCTGTAAGGCAAAAATAACATTTCAGTTCAAGCTTTCTCGATGCATTAAAGCTCATTCACATCAAAGGCTTCGTTAGCTTCACACAAAAACACGGTCTCTTTGGTTATCAGGTTAAGGTGAAGAGTTAAACAAACTATTCTGGGTTTTAACCTGCTGGCCAGCTGTGGGCTTTCTGTGTGGGAACTCTGGTCTCCTCCCATGGTCTAAAGACTCATATGTTAGGTTAGCTGATGATTCTAAGTAGGTCATATACATGATATCTTTCATATTTTCCATATTATGTCTTCACGCTTCTTAAGCTTTTCTTATCTTGGGATGACTGTGGATCAGGAGGTAAAGCAGGGTGACTACTAATCGAAAGGTTGGTGGTTTGATCTTACATTGCTAACACTGGTAGGCTCAGTGTTTTGGTGTTGTGGCTCAAGCAGTCTTTACTAATCGAAGGGCTGGAGGATTGAAATCTTTTAACTCAGTAGGAAGTCGTGTATTATGATCAGGGCTTATGGTTGGGTTAAGGTCTGGAGTCTGGAGCCCAGGGCCAGAAGCTAGAGAGACAAGGTGGTGCAGCGGTTAGTACTGTTGCCTCACAGCAAGAAGATCGTGGCTTCTAATCCAGTCTGGGGCCTTCAGTGTTTGCATGGGTGCTCTCCTGATACTTTAACTTCCTCCCACAGTCCAAAGACATGCAGTTAGTGGGGCTGGCTTAACTGGTAATTCTAAATTGGTGTGAGTGTGATTGGAAAAATCTCCTGGGTTTCAGGAAAAATCTAAAACTTGCATCTGTATTTAAATAAGACTGTATTTAATATTGGGTGTCATTTAAAAAAAAAGATGACACTGACCTGGATGACTAAGTTTTTCTGACGTAAATATTTCTGAAATGCGTTCATGAAACGATGAAATGTGATTTAATCAGGCTTTTTCTCTGGAAGTTTTCTACTTGCTTTAAAACCCACGAAATTAAACCAGAAAAGTAGTTTCCATCTTTGAATAGATTTTTTTTTTTTAAACTTGGGAAGGATCAGATCACCACAGTGCAAATAGAGGCACTATAAAAGATGCACGTACAGCATGTGATCACTTTGATTGGTAGCTGTGCTCTAAGCTCAGCTGAGTTTATTTTTAGGTTTTCACTTCTTTCTTGGTCTAAAAGTTGAAAAAGACTGGAACAGTTTCATTAACGTAAACTGTCAGTGAATCAGAGATTGCTCTTCTGCACACCAGGCCAACCTGTCACCGCTCTAAATGTACTGATCTGTACGCTGTGGCAGTAAAGCCGAAACCTGTGTGCAAACCTCGTGTTCTTGTTTCTCAGGCGCTGTTGCCTGCAGCGGGGCTGCTCCAGCTGAACGAGGTGAAAAAGGCTTGCTGTGAGTTCCTGAGCTCTCAGCTTCATCCGTCCAACTGCCTGGGAATAAGAGCCTTCGCTGACCTACACGCCTGCTCCCAGCTTCTCACGCAGGCTAACAGCTTCGCAGGTTTGTGCGTTCAAAAGTCTGCACGTGTGTGGCAGCACTTCCTGTTCCTTTATTTAAACGAGTCCGCGTGTCCGGGAGGATCTGGGGAGACAGAATGAGAACAGGTGTAATTAATGAAGTTGTGGAGAGAAGCAGCTGTGTTTATCTGCAGTTTGTGCCCACAGAGCAACATTTTACAGAGGTGGTCGGGAGTGAGGAGTTTCTTAATTTGGGCATGGAGCAAGTGTCCAGCCTTATCGCCAGCGACAAGCTCACCATACCCTCAGAGGAGAAGGTACGCTCTGTCGTCGTTCTCATTTTGCACGTGTAGCAGAAGTAGAGTAAAAACTTTACAATGATGTGCGTGTGCCTGTGTGCCCTGGTGTGTAGGTTTTTGAGGCCGTCATAGCTTGGGTCAACCACGATAAAGACGTCCGCCAGGAGCATTTGGCTCACCTGATGGAACATGTCCGCCTGCCGCTCCTCTCCAGAGAATACCTGGTGCAGGTGTGTTTAGCTGCTGTTCTTTAATCTGCTCTTAAATGAAGTAGAGTTAAAGTTTTATGCACTATCAGCTGCCAGTAACCTTTTGTGTGTCATCCTTTTTTTTTTTTTTTTTTTAAAAAAGAAACTGGGCTGGTGTAAAGCCTCCTTAATGTTTTTTTCCCCCCATCTCTTTGAGTGATGTAGAAAAGCACTATATACAGAACATGAACCACATGTAGGTCAGAGAAAGAAAAACGTCAGGAAAGGGTGATTAGAAGTGAATTCAGTAAAAAATGTGGGAAATAAAAGATGAAAGGTGCCACAGTAAATTATGAATGTAGACAATGTACACAATATAATGTAATTTATACTTTTTAAAGACTAGACTCGTGCGAGTGCAAACAGTGCAGCAGAGCAGTGCTTCAACATTCAACGATGGCCTGTTTTATTGTTTCTGGGACGTTCAAACAAGCTCACGCAAGAAAGGAAAGCTTTCTAATTCTGTCATCTTGCTGGTGAGGTTGGTTATGACAGGAAGATGTTGTGTGTGTCTGTGTGTCTCTGTGTGTACACTTCACTGATGTGTTGAAGATATCTATAAAAAAACAAAACTATGATGTAAAGTGAATGTGTGCTTCACTTGTCAAAAAGGGCACTTTTATTGAAAGTGATGAAATTAAAAATATAAATAAATGTTTGTTTTTCTTTGTCACTTCTGTTGCTTTAAAGAAGTGGATTTGATTATTTCTTGGTGCAAAACTGAGTGCAGTGTTTGCTGTGGCTGAATCTTTTTTACAGTAAAGTGGCAGCGGCTGAAGTCCTTTAGCATTTTTTTTTTTTACTGAAAAAACATCATGCCCTTGTACAAATACCAGTCATTTCCTGAATATTAAAAAAAAATTAGTTAACAATGCCTGCTGACAGTATTCAGTATTCAGCTTATATATTTTATAAGCCAAAGATTTATTTTTTTTCACTTTCTTATGGGTTTTTCTTATGCTGACTTTAGCTCAGAAACATCACACTCACTGCGATGTACTGTAACGGTAAATCATGCAAGCTGATTGGTTCCTCCCTCACTGTTCACTTGTGTCAGCGGGTGGAGGAGGAGTCTCTGATTAAGAACAGCAGTGCCTGTAAAGACTACCTGATTGAGGCCATGAAGTACCACCTGCTGCCGGCCGACCAGAGAGCTCTGATGAAGACCGCCCGCACACGCATGAGGACTCCAGCCTGCTGTCCTAAGGTACTAACACACTATGAACACTTACATCCACATCAAAACAGCATGTGCTCTTGTAATGGCATCGCTGTTGTGCGTAGGTGATGGTGGTGGTTGGCGGTCAGGCTCCTAAGGCCATTCGAAGTGTTGAATGTTACGACTTTGAGGAGCAGCGATGGTACCAAGTGGCTGAACTCCCAACTAGGAGGTGCCGAGCAGGTAGGAAACCCTCAGTAATCATAATAAATAAGCCGAAGAATGTCACCATTTTGATTCTCATCCTACCAGGATTTTCCCAAGAAAAAGTGAGAATAAAAAATACATAAAGTTTTATGTCACTCAGCACTGATCAGGAGAATGAAAGATGTTTTTAAACTTTGTGTTCTCTCTCAGGTGTGGTGTATGTGGCTGGGTGCGTGTACGCGGTGGGCGGTTTCAACGGTTCTTTGCGCGTGCGGACAGTCGACTGTTACGACCCGATGATGGACCGCTGGACGAGCGTGAGCAGCATGCAGGACCGTCGATCGACGCTCGGGGCCTCTGTGCTCAACGGACTCCTGTACGCTGTTGGAGGCTTTGACGGCAGCACAGGTCTGCTGCTGCGCTTTTTAATTCGTGTGGTCGTGACATCAGCGTGTGACGCCAAATGTCCTTTAAAAATGTGACAGCAGAGAATTTTCAAAATGTTTGACCGCTGTATTTTTGATTGATGCTCTGCGTGTTTGCAGGTCTGTCTACGGTCGAGGCGTATAACGCTAAGACAGACGAGTGGTTCCATGTGGCGCCCATGAGCACCCGACGCAGCAGTGTAGGAGTCGGCGTTGTCAATGGTGAATATGATTCCCAAACTAAAATCAGCTTTTAGAAATAGAAGGTGAACAAACTAACAGAAATACCTAGTCTGGCAGGAAAAACAGCTTCAGTAGAGCTCATATTTTTCTTTTTTAAAACAAACCACTATTACAAAATACTACAGTACTATGATATATACTATGGCAAGAGCGGTGTGATTAAAAATATCATAGTTCCTCCATCACTTGTGTCTTTTATCCGCCCCTCCACCTCGTTCTAAATTATGGATTGCATGTTTTTCAGGGATCCTTTATGCTGTTGGAGGTTATGACGGAGCCACCAGGCAGTGTTTAAGTACAGTAGAAGCTTACAACACTAAAAGCAACACGTGGAGCTATATAGCAGAGATGGGAACAAGACGCAGTGGAGCAGGTGTGTCAACTTTTGAAGTTATTTGTGTTTTAAAATACTAAATGGAACAACTGATCTGTTTGTCAGTACAAATCTTTACTGAAGCTTACTTATAAAAGAGGACTAAATGAAAAACATTGCACAGTGTGATCTCTAGTAAGTGCATGTCCAATGCCTTCCTCAGGTGTGGGTGTATTAAAAGGTTTACTTTATGCTGTGGGGGGCCACGATGGTCCATTGGTGAGGAAGAGTTGTGAAGTTTATGATCCAGCCACTAACAGCTGGAGACAAGTAGCTGACATGAACATGTGTCGACGTAATGCAGGTAAGCAACACGGCGTGTGTTCACCAAGCAGCCTCGGATGTGTGGTGCTCTTGTGTTAGATGTCTTTTAATCGTTGTGCGTTTGTGTGTGCAGGCGTGTGTGCTGTAAATAATGTACTCTACGTGGTGGGAGGAGATGACGGAAGCTGTAATTTGGCCTCGGTGGAGTTCTACAATCCGATCACTGACAAGTGGACGCTACTGCCGACCTGCATGAGCACAGGTCGCAGTTATGCAGGTCAGCGCTCCACATATGGAGCCACACAGTTTTCAATGCTTTCTTGAAGTTGGCTTTTGTTATTTCTTGTGGTTACTTGAGCCATACTGTGCAGAATGATTTACAAAGGGGCGCTTTATATTGTAAGGTAGAGGCCCTGCAATAACATAGAGAAAACTGCAACAATAAAATTAATCCTCTATGAACAAGCAATTAGCAATAGTGGGAAGAAAAAACTCCCTTTTAACAGGAAGGAAACCTCTGGCAGAACCAGGCTCACAGAGGGGCAGCTATCTGCCGTGACTGGTTGGGGGTGAGGAGAGGAAAACGGGACAAAAGACACACTGTGGATGAGAACCACTTAATAATAACTAAAGATTCAATCCACAGAGAGTGAAGAAGAAACACTCAGTGCATCATGGGAAACCCCCAGCAGCTTAGAGCTATTGCAGTGCAACTAAAAGAGGATTCAGTCACCTGATCCAGGCCATCACTATAAGCTTTACCAAAAATGGAAGCCTGTTGTATAAGAAAACGAGGATATAGTTGTTTGAACTTATTTTATTTCTGTTACTTCAGGTGTGACTGTGATTGACAAGCCCTTATGACTGCTCTAAACACCTGCCGCTGATTGGGAGCTGAACGTATTCTCCTGCTGAATACTGATCTTGGATCTGTCTACGATGCCAATGCTTCAAATGTTGGGCAGCATTAGCACAGGCACTGACGAAGATGAAGGAAATTACAAGAATGTTGTTGAAGATGACGAGGATTTTTGCACTTACCTGAATGGGGGGAGCTGTAACCAACAAGGGGATCAAACCTGTGTTTTAACCCCTCCCATCTCTCGTGGCAGGACTGCAGCAGCGACTGGACAAAGCTGTTTGAAGCATCTGTGTACCACTGCAGTGCCACAGAAACGCTACTGATATGAAGCTACTTTAACTCCAGAGTTATTTTAACATTAGTAATGTTAGCTCAGAGAAAGACCACTGGCCTGCTCCATGGGAGAGGAAGGCAGAGAAGGACCATTTGGGACTGAAATGGGTTTCTCTTTCATTTTTTAAAAATCCTATTGAGAAGTGAGTTGTGTGTGCGTGTGTGTCTGTTTGTGTGAGGGCTCGTGTGTGTGTATGTGTGTGTGTGTGTGTACGCTAGCATTTAAAGGTGCTCTGTTGCTTGCACATGTGAGCATGTGTGTTTGTGTGCATCTGGTGTGGTGACGCCTGGTTCGATGCCGCATGAACGCACTCCGTGTGACCTCCGATCTTTTACAGTGTTGCAGGGTGGCTGCTCAAGAGTGCCTGAATGTCAAAGTACGGTCTGTCTCCCCTTCTCCTCTATTATGCCTTCAGTACTGTTACTGGACAGAGAGTGGCTGCTGGTCTGGGATAGAGAACACACATTTTGACTTCGGGTAGGATGCGATGGCTGTGTTAGCTCGCTTTCAACCAGAACAGCAACGTGAGAAGCAGCTGTAGCAGGTGACGGCGTGCAATTATTCTGGAGGAAGCTGACTTTGATTGCAGCCAGGAGCCTCGTTCACCTTGCCAAAAAAACAAAACGGTGATCGGTAGAGGGGAGAAAAAAAATACAAAAACCAGTTGGATGTGTCACCTGGCAGCCATATTTAGTGTGGTTGTAACCACTCATGACAACAGCAGGCTGAACTCACTGCATGGTTCCTGTCTCTAACCTGCTACCCTCCAAACCGTACCCTCTTCTCGTTCGGTGTAGCAACTGTATTAACTACTGCACACCCTGACATACTATGAATGTGCCAATTTTAATATGTCTCTTCTTTTCTGTCTCTCTTTTATGACTCTTCTTCACTAATCTGTTCTCTCTTTCTGGAAAGTGACCAAACTTACTGTTGAGTTTCTTTTGTTTCTTCAGTCTCTCGCCTCTCCTACTATATTGAGAACTTGCTACAAATAGTAACTGGTATCGCTGTTTCTTGTCAGTGTATTGAGGAATGTCATGTAGGCTAATGACTTTGACAATGTTTCACTACTTGTTTTATATTATCATTAATAAATATGCTTCTTGTATTTAAAGCTGTGAAATGATATAATCCGTTTTTAATATTTTGCCAAATCAGTAAAACCTTGAAATGGAAATTCCTGTGTGTGATGCTTTACTCCTGTTACAAAAACTGATATTTCATTATGAACAGTTTTGTTGTGCAGTAAAACACTTTCCCTCTTTTTTTTAATATCGCAGCAAACACATCTGAAGTTTTAATTCAGGGTGTTGAATTTTTATTCTATAGATTTTCACTGTAATTATCAACATAAGGCCCAAAGAGCTATCGGTGCAAGGTAGGCTGAAAAAACTAAATAAATCTACCACACAGAGAGCATAATGTTTAGTGGTGACATCCTTAATCTGGCACATTGTTATAACAAAACAAATGAATATTAATGTATATAACAGTTAAAAGCAACTTCACAACACCTAACCAAGTCAAGAACTCTCTCCAGGAGGTAAGTGTATCACTGTTAAAGCCTATAGTTAAGAGACCTCTTTATCAATAGAACCACAGAGGGTTTATAACAAGGTGCAAACCACTAATTACACTCAAGAACATAAAGGCCAGATTAGGCTGTTCTGGGGAAACAGTCTGAAGAAAGGAAACCAAGATGAACTTGTACCAAAATGATGGAAAGAGAAAAGTATGGAGGGAAAAAAGGAACGGCTCAGCGTAACACATCGGTCAAACATGGTGGACGCAATAAATTAAGAGTGTTTATTGATGGTATGACTGCTGATTGAAACATCAGGATGAACTGTGATGTGCACAGGACTACAGACTCTGCTCAGATTGAGACAAATGTTGTAAAACTGATCAGACAGTGCTTTACAGTGTAAATGCTGACCCCCAAGCACAATATAAAAGAGTTTCTCAAGGAAAAGAAATGACATACTGTTCTTTTTTTTAAATTTTTTTATCTTTCTTTCTTTCTCTTATTTCAAATGATTAAAATTTCAACAAAACATACACGGGAAACAGAAAACATGATAAAAACATTTTCAACAAAAGGATCTGTAACGCAAAAACAAAGGGTGTTCGAAAGGGAACTGAACCTTGTAATTTAAAAAAAATGTATTTGTGTCTTCACGATACCAAATATTATGAATTATCCTTATTGCTCTGTTTTGCATTGTGCATATGTTTTGTAGAGGACTCTCGTAAGTATTGCCCCAGATTTCAACGCCGTACTTAAATATGGTAGTAGCAATGTGCAGTAAAGTGTGTGCAATCTTGTATTGTTCAGGACGTACCTTGTTTTTCCCAAAATCCCTGTGGTTTTTGAGATCTTGTTTCACAAGTGTTTGATTTATACTTTCCAACAAAGCTTGTAGTCCAAAGTTACACCAAGAAATCTCTTTTCAAATACTCTTTCATTGGATACTTTATCAATTTCCAGTCTCCAGTTGTAAACATTTTTCGATTTCCAAACAACATAAATTTGGTTTTGGATGAATTTAAAGATAACTTTAAGTCTTTAAAGCCTTCCCCAGAAAAAAGAATGGTTGTATCATCTGCAAAAACAACAAACCTTAGTATGTTTGTAACTCTACAGATGTCATTGAGATACATAGTAAACAATTTGGGACCCAGCACTGAACCTTGTGGGACACCACAGGTAATATTCAAGAACACAGATTTTGACTGAGCAGTTTGTATGAATTGAGCCTGGCCCTGGTGACTGAGCCTGCATGGTTTCTGTTCAATGGGCAAGTCAGTCGCCTAATTTCAACCCTACAGACATGCTTTTTAGTTTTTAAAAATTAAATGGAGACAAATCCACAAACAAGCAGAAACTGGTGACATCCATGGTTTCTAGACTTCAGGCAGTCTTTGACTGCAAAGGATTTTCATCCAAGTATTAAAAACAATCCACACTGTAAACGTTTGTTAGTTTGTTCAATTAATTTGGATCCTCTGAAAATGTCTGCAATTCCTTGCAAACAGTTAGCAGAATTTCTTTTTTATGTTGCACGTCTTTGATTTACAATGCACTGTGATGGTCTGCAGAGGTAACATTACAAAACAAATAAATAAAATAAAATAAGTGCATCATTATCCAACAAATGATGGTTCTGTCTGTAGTGTAAAGGGAGTTGCACAGTTGGCAACTAACTACATAGTTTGCTTTGGAACAGAAACGATTATATTTTATGTTAGATAATATGGTAACAAATAGGAAAGCCTAGTTTAATTTGTGTCGAATTAGTTATTTTTAATACAGAAAAACAAACATAACTCATACTACGTGCGTCTCAACGTGTCCACAGTATTTCCACAGTAAACACTGGAGTCAGAATCTGTTATAAAATACAATTAAAAGTGAAGATAACGCATGGCTCAAGTATCTCGGGACGAACCACCCCATCTCTTCCCTCATACGGCCTGTTAAATTCTGCTTCGGTTACGAAAGCAGACCTCACTTCTGATTGGCTGTTGCTGTAGAAACCCCCAGTCTCACTATAGTCGCTCCATTTTGCGGACCAATCAGAGGGGAAGTTCGGCCCCTCGACGTCAATCTCCTTTCCTCTCGGCCAATCGGAGTATCCGATATTACTGTACTTCACCCGCTCGGCCACCTCTAACTCAGGTAGACGGGACATACAGCGGAAAGGTAAGGGTTGAAGCTTGTTGTCGGCACTAAACAGGGCATTTAGCAACATTTTTAGCTTCTATAGAAATACTTGTTTGTTATTTAGGCGTAAAAACAGCAGAATATAGTGCCATAAGTTCGGGCAAAAGCCTGTAGAAGATATTTAGGCCTCTGCTAGCTTGTTTACTGAGACGTAGTTAATGATTCATAAACTAATTTAATAAAGATTTTATTTATGCCACCTGCAGTTGACACATTGGTGCTTTTATGAGGTGTTATGTGTTAAGAGGTAGTAGGGTTTAAAATTGGAGAGCTGTTAGCTTGAATGCGTTTGTGAGATGGGAAAGTGTCAATACTTGTATTATTAGTTTTGTTATGCGTGTTTTTATTGATAAAAATAGTTACTCTCTGGGAGCTTTAAAGAAAACTTTAAAAAAAACGTCCTAAAGTTGAATGTCTGCTTACCGTAGGCAACAACGTCGTCAAAAAATGACAAACAAATAGATGTAGCCCAGTCAAATGACAAAATTTATGGTAAAGTGGCATTATTAAATGACTTAACATTGAAAATTATGTTTTTTTTTAATAGCTGTTCCTACTTTGAATACTTTACTAATACTAATGTATTTGTTTTTTTCAGTTAATAATTATCTTTTACATTGTGTCTGATTTTTGTCTTATATTTTTATTTTAAAACTTACACAGTGGAGTAGCATGACTATAGTGGAAATGTAATTTTGCATCGATTCTACTTATTTTTGTTCCTACAGATATAATTAAGAGCTGTGTTCCTGTCTTTCAGGCCTCTCTCCTGACCTGCAGCCAGCTTGCATTATCTTTCAGCATGGCGGTGAACGGCACTGCAAACATTTTGAGCTCTGCCTATCTTGCAGTCGAGTATGTCGATGCTGTTCTGCCAGAAAACCCATTCCAGCCCTCCCTGAAACACGCCTGGGGCTACATGCTGGACAACTACACCAAATTCCAGATTGCCACCTGGGGCTCGCTCATCGTCCACGAGTTAATCTATTTCCTGTTCTGCCTGCCCGGTTTTCTCTTCCAGTTCCTGCCTTTCATGCAAAAATACAAGATTCAGCAGGTTTGTTTGTTTTTTTAAATTGTTGGATATTGATGTTGTTTTTTATTTGTTTGAAGATGGATGGTTTACGCATTCTCCTGATCCCCGGGAAGAGACACAAATCCCTTTGGATTTTTTTTTTTTTCAGGACAAGCCAGAGACGTGGGAGAAACAGTGGAGGTGTTTCAAGATGCTGCTTTTCAACCATTTCTGCATCCAGCTGCCTTTGATCTTTGGCACTTACTACTTCACCGAGTATTTCAACATTCCTTATGACTGGGACTCCATGCCACGCTGGTCAGTGCAGATCAATAATGCACACCTAAATGGATTAAAGTGACCTAGACATACAGTAGAGCGGTTTCACAACTGTCATATGAATTATGGGTCCTGTAATGCATTGCTATTAACCACAACTATAGGATTAAAAAAAATGTATTGACATCATGTTAACACTGGTATTAACCCAACTTTATTTACCAAAGTGTGACCTTGAAATCAAATGTGGACTCCCTAAATACAATAATTATGGTTACAATGAGACTCTTTAAGACTCAAAGAATTTTTTCGCTCTTGCACAGCAATAATTTATATAAAAATATACTTACATTTTATTATACATGACCTGATATGTTGATCTGCTTCTAAATAGAAAGGGAACATTTGAATATGCTTTATACATGTAACACAGTTGTTCCACATGCTGCTAATTGTCTGTCAGATCTGTCTGTTGGGATAATTTCAGTGTGCTTTTGTAAACCTCTCTTGGCCTTCTTCTCCAGGCCATATCTCCTGGCTCAGTGCTTGGGCTGTGCTGTTGTTGAGGATGCCTGGCACTATTTCCTTCATCGCATACTGCATCACCGCCGGATCTACAAGTACATCCACAAAGTCCACCATGATTTCACTGTGAGTAAAACAGATGAGTGATAAGATCAATAAACAAAGCTTTCTGCTGAGTCTGTTTATGGAAGAGTTACTTATTAAGCGTGTTTTAGCAGCTGTTTACAATTAAAAAACAAACAAACAAAAAAACCACTATGTGTACGTACAGTCAGCATGTCTCTCCTCTGCCTCAGGCTCCGTTTGGCATGCAGGCAGAATACGCTCACCCCGCTGAGACGATCATCCTCGGGGCTGGCTTCTTCATTGGCATCATGATCTTCTGCAACCACGTGTTATTGCTCTGGGCCTGGGTCGCCTTCCGTCTGATGGAGACCATCGATGTTCACAGGTAGGACACAGTGGGTGCTTTCCTTTTCACTAAATAACTCCTCGCTCTCCTGAAAATCATTCCACAATCAAAGATGATCTTTCATTCTCTTAAATGCAGCTCAAGGAAGCACATGAACCTTGCATCTCTCTCCTTCTCTCATTCTCTCCCTTCAACCCAATGAGATTTGTGGGAAAGATACAGGTGGGGGGAGTGAGGAGAGAAGTTGGAGGTTTTAATTCCTCTTTAAGCTGAACCTCTTGTCCAGAAACAGCCTTGTGCCAGATGGTTTATTATGGTGGCTGTAAATAGGACAATGTAGTTTGTTTTCACTCATTTTTATTTTACAGCTTCATCACTGAGCCCAATCAAACTGATTAAGCATACATCTTAACTTTAGTTTGTGGTGTGTCGAGGTCGTCCTCTAGAGGGCCACAGAGCTCATCAGATGTTCTGTTAAACAGTCTTGATGAACTCCTTTGTTAATACAGGACACATTATCACACATTTGTAGTGTAGAAATAGTACTTTTGACTATAATATTATTTAATTAACTTTTTCTATGAAAACAATGTTTACTGTATAATAATAATAATAATAATCAAAATTACACATTTATTTGTATAGCGTCTTTTTACGAAAAGGCTCAGGTCAAGATATTCAGAAAACTCAGGAAAAACAGTTTAATAGGTTTGATAACAATCAACATTAAACATTATAAATAATGAAGCAAATTAACAGTCAAAGTAAAGCAGATCATAAACATTTGCATCGTTACTGAACACTGTAAAGTTCTGGGAAGACACAAAGCTCACAGTCTGCCGGTACATCACACATACATATAGACACACACACGCGCACACACACACACAAAGGAAATATACACTTGACCACCTGCAGATATAGATTACACATTAGAAATTTAGAAATATGTAAAGGTTGTGAGTTTTACAAAGACCTATGGTTAGGGCCAATGTGAAGTGTTGAAATTTGACAAAATTAAAATGTGTAAAATGTACAGCATACTAAAACGGTTTAAAAGGAACATAACTAACATCATTATTCAGTATTGTGATGAATGTTTTGTGTGAAATTTAGATACAAAGTTCCCATATGTCTGGGACTGACATCAATTGGTTTAATCTTTCTTGCTTCTTCTTTTGTCATGATTCTATCAGAGGTTGCTGATGTTGTTGATTTAATTTGTTCATTTAAAGTGTCAATTATTTTAAAATCAGGGTTGGGTTCATAAGCTGAAGCTACGACATGCGCCCTTTCCACCTGTCAATTGATTTCTTCTTTTTATTATTTAATTTCTTGTGATATAAGTAAAATGATTCAAACTAATTAACCGATTAACCAAGTTTAAGTAGTCTCGTACAAATATTCTGTGCACTTTTCTAAAACTGAAAACATCAGCCTGAGGACAGAGCCAAGTTAAACCCATCTTTTCTTCAGTAACAGACTTTAAGAACCATTCTGCTTTCTGAAAAAGACAAATGTTTTTGTTTTAGAAGGATAGTTATCATCAAAGATTTTTACTCATTTGTGAAAGTTGGTCACTTTTTGGGTGACATTATGACATATCTTTTTTCCTCTTCTTATTTCTATTAGCGGTTACGACATTCCTTTGAACCCGCTCCACCTGATCCCATTCTACGCCGGCGCTCGTTTCCACGACTTCCACCACATGAACTTTGTCGGGAACTACGCCTCCACCTTCACGTGGTGGGACAAACTGCTGAAGACAGACAGCCAGTACAACAGCTACATGCAGAAGCAGACAGATAAGAAGACGCAGTAAACTGCTCAAGCCTCCCTTCATGGACACATGCCTGTCCTGTCAGGTGGAGAAGAGGCAGTGAGCCGTACAGACAAAACCACGCAATTACTGCTGATTTTCATCTCTGTACACTTAATAAAACACATGCAAAAGGTGTTTTTAAAAAACGAGTCAGCACAGCTGTGGTTTGATTATGAATCAGACTGCGTGTTGATTCGGTCTGCCTTCTGTGCCTTCTTAGAAAAGAAGAAATGTCTGCTTTTTTTATTCCAACAGCTGGCTGAATAAAAACCATCAAGTCCTCATTTCGATTTTGCTTTGTTATCAAAAGGCTTAAACTTAAATGCTTCTTTAACCGTCTGAATGTCTCAGCACTTTAGCACTTCCTCTAATTGATCTGATGCGGTCTTTCCTTCCTGTAGTTGAATCTGCACTTCGGTGGAAACTGTATAAACTCAATGCAGACTTTTGAAAACAAACCAGTCAGGCGTGTTTGATGCAAACTGTAAATTATTGATGAAAAGGGGATGTGTTCTAGGTCATTCAAGCCTGTAAAAATAATTAAATGCTGCTCTAATTTTATATAAAATAAAAAAATCTTTGGTGTTTTGTTTTTCTGTTTTTGTCAGAATAAAATATGTGAACAAATTTAAACAGGAGTTGTTGCTGTAGCAGTTTTGTTTTTCTGAATTTAGTCAGAGAAGAACATGTGTGCCAGCGAGCTATAAATTTATCCATTACTGCTAAGTTGACATTTTTTTAATATAGTGAGTGGAATCACTGACTAAGTGCTGCCATGCTTAGGCCCATTGTATGTGTCAAAGTAGCATTCCAGAGGCTTGCTGGGTGAAGATAGCATCTTCTCAAAAATGATAAGTGTTTTTCATTTTATCTGTCAGTGGTTTTAATGTTGTGGCCTTTCGGTATACATGGAGTTGGTTCTCTGCTGCACTGTGGACACACCCCCGCAGCTCCGTCCAGCGCACACAGGCAGCTGCATCAAGTGAGCCAACAGCAGCCAGGACCAAAGAGGAAGTGAGGCATTTTATGTGACCCGGGAAAAACTCAATACATAAAACTGGCAAATTCTAATTGTTTAAGGCACACAAATAAATAAAAACACCTTTTCTTTTTACATTAATACCACAGCTTTGGTGAACTGTGCTGCTCAACAGCCTAAGACCATGTCTGCATGTTTTGAAAAGTTGTTTTGAAAAATTAATAGATTACTTAAGTGTATAAAAAAAGTTTAAATGGGTGAAAGCTCAGTTAAATTTTATTTATATAACTCCAAATCACAACAACAGTCACCTCAAGGTGCTTTATACTGTAAGGTAAAAAACCCTGTATGAGCCAGCACTTGACAACAGTGAGAAGGAAAAACTCCCTTTTAACGGGAAGAAACCTCTGGCTGAACCAGGCTCAGGCAGGGGCAGCGATCCTTGCCATGCCTCGTTGGGGGTGAGGTTTAGGATTGTAGTCCTTAATTTTGCAATATTGTATATTATTGTGTAAAATATCTTCTACAAAAGAAAAAAAATGATACAAAAACAAAGCAAAAATGAGCAGGAAATGACAACAGAAGCATCTCAAGCTGTAGCAGCATGCATTCTCTAAACTGAATGTGCGTGTTTTAACATAAGTAATGCCCTGAAAGAGTTGCTGTAAGGGCCATAATACAAACTTTTTTGTAATATTTTGTCATTTGTGCTTATTCATACTCTTCTACTGACTTATTACGTCCATGCTGCAACCTGCGGGTTGTCTTGCTTACTTTTCGTGCATCCTCCCTTTTTATTTCTTGCATTATCAATAATGAGTTTTCCTTGTGTATAAGCAATTCAAATAAATCTTGGCTTTTTCAGTTTATTTTGAAAATTATGACCGGATGTGGGTTTGGTTGTGGCTGGCTTTACGCAGTATGTTGACGGGGAGCCTGAGCTCAGGTACAGCGCATCACACTCAGAGGGAAGAGAGAGAGAGGCAGAGGGAAGGATATTTATAGCCTAAAGCGAGGCTGCAGCGCAGAGATAAGGCTCGGAGCCAAGCCGCCGGCAGGCAGGGAGACAGGCTTAGGAAAACGAGGACGCGTCAAAATGAAACACTTCCTTACGGTTGTTATACTCGGGGCTGCGGTAGTCACCCTGGTCAGCGCGGCCGGTACCGACGGGGCGATCTCCTTCGAGTACCACCGCTATGAGGAGCTGCGGAAAGCGCTGGTGTCGGTGTGGCTGCAGTGTCCGACCATCACCCGCATCTATACCATCGGGGAGAGCTTCGAAGGCCGCGAGCTGCTGGTGCTAGAGATGTCCGACAATCCGGGGACGCACGAACCTGGTCAGTTTTACGCACACACAAAGTCTGTTTCACACCGAACACGCGGGACCATCACCATCCCCACTCCCTTTGTCCCCGCTTTCTGTCGCGGTATGAACTAATAGAAATCCATTACCACCCGCTGGGATAACACAAACACATTATGCACTATTGCGCATAGCAGCAGTTTGGCTGTGCCCTCATTTGTGTCTGTGTGTAAAGGGTATAGAAAAATGACTTGTGTCCCCGAGATAACAGCAGAGGAGGAGCGCAGGTGGGTCGTGCTGTGCGTAAAGGGGCGAGCGAGGGCCCCGCTGCATCAGTTCTGATGAATCTAGATGGTAGATAGTGGGATCAGCCGTGCAAAGCCGCCATTTTGCTGGTTGATAATGATCTCTTTGCGCTTATCCCGATTCGTGATTCTTAGAAAACACCACAGATCGTGTCGTGACCCATTTGGAGGTGTTTCGAATTAGCCTTTCCAGCTTAAAAAGGAAGTTCAATTCAAAGGAAGGAGGCTTTGACTTAAATGGACCCATTAGTCATTAGCAGGGCTCTACGGTCATTATCATTACATCCCTATCTGCTTCAGTGCTCTGTACTATTTACTGGATGAAACAACAGATGATGAGTTTTACTGATGCGGTGCATTAGGCAAAACAACTACAGATGTGGTTAACCGCGTTTTAGATGCAATCCACCTTCTCCTTTTGCCAAATTTTCCTCTCCTAGATGGGAAACTTCCATTTTGGGAGGAAAGCTGCATCTTCAGACTCATCAGATGGCTTTCCAAAATATTTTAAACACAGAGGGTGTTTGTTCCAGGGCCCCAAATGATCATAAGCTTCGTGGAAAAACGACCGTGGTTAAATTTCCCCGGAATATGAGCCTTTATGCTTTCTTGGAAGGATGTCACTGAAACAATCTATGGTTTCTTTATTTATTTTTAATCTTTTAGCTCTCTTTTTAAAATGCCAGACTTGGAATCCATGTCTTCATTTGTATATATGATGGTAAACATTAAAAACACCAAAATTTTAGTGTCCAATCCCTAACTGAGCATTGGCTTGTTTTTCACATACATTAGTAATAAAGTCCTTTTATCATTTTGACCTCTTAATCCAAACCTCACTGCTGACCCGCTCAGACTCATTGGCGTGCTTTAAGTATGGAAACAGTGAGAGGTACACTGCTGGTCCAACCCTAGCCTGTAGTTTATTTAACCTTTAATGAACATTTGGGAATGGTTTAGTGATTCCTAGCCAGCTCTCTCCAAATGGGAGCTTTAGCCATGATCTACTGCAGGAAATAATTAATTTCATCTCAGTAATCCTGAGCTAGAGTTTTCAAAGGAAAGCGGAAACCCTTTATATTGTAGCACAAAGGTAATATTTTGTGGGATTTTTTTGTGTGGAGAGGTGTATCTTTTTCTATGGGTGTATTTTTGCGTCGTTAATGGTGCACCACAGGTTTGGTGTGCCACTCCGCTCACATGGTCACAGAGTCTAATGACCATACATACTAAATAAGTCTGTAATAGTCCGGTGGGCGTACGCAGGCATGAGTCACAGTAGCGAGCCGTTATTACTACCAGATGAGTTTCCAAGCCGCTACTTCGCTAAGCAGGGCTGGGGCCTCCCCTCCTCCTTCAGCCTTTTCCTTTTCCTCCCTTTCCTCCTCTCCCTCTGCATCTCTGCCGAGCAAAACATCCACAGAGGGCAGGAGCACGATGAAACAGAGAAGCGCAGAGGGAGAGGAGCTCCAGATGGGGCAGAGCAGAGTAAGAGGAGGGAACTGCGGATGTGTGACGAGAAGGATAAAACTCAAGCTTCCTTTAAGGCGTCCTGCTCATATTTTATCTGAGCCTGCAGTGTGTTCGAGCTAAGGTGGAGCCAAAATAGCTGTTGCCGGGGCAACAGATCGGCTTAGTGCACTGAGCCGACTAGCGGCTCGTGGTTGGCTGGCTGACTGTCTGGCTCAGGGAAGACCATGGTGATGGTTCTGAGCGGATGCATCTGTCAGTAAGCAGCCATCTGTCATGCGGTGCGGCACTGGACCTGCCTGTAGTCATAAATACTTGTAACACATTAGTATACATTCAGTGCCCATAGTGTGGATGGAGACTGGATCAGCAGGTCTTTCTATATTTTCAATGGGTCACATTCTCACTCACCAAAACAGACCCCCGAACCCAAATTAGTGCCTGGTTTGTTCTCATTGATTTTGTTTCTCGCCTTTATGTTTGGTTATGTTGCTGGTGAAAAAAAATCTGTAGCTGACAGCAATGCCTTCCCAGGAAACTAATGAACTCAGCAGAACACGAGGCAGCTAAGACCCACATATTTTCCTGCAGCAGTTTGTTGTCAACAAATCTTTTTAAAAAAAGGAGAGTGAGCAATGGACTGGGGTGTGCCAGGTGGACAGACACATGATTCAAACAAACAAGACTGCACTGATTCCGCTGGATGTGTAGGTCTGCCTAGACACTTGTTATCTGACAAGCTTACCATTAAAAAGGGGTAAATGTTGCGTTTCCTGATTCTTTCTGCTGTCCACGGTGATACGACATCACAGGGCAGCGCTTCAGACCTGTTTCGAGTGTCATATATATGCGTTTTCAGCTTGGCATTTCCTTTAACATTGTGTGATGGCATGAAAAGTTCAGGACTAGGCTTTTCATGGCTGAAACTACTTGGCATGATATGATACTTGAAAAGGAAATAGTAAGAGTGAAATGATTTGAGGAAAATGGCGTGTTATTCATTTACCGTTTCATGACACCAGCCTGCCAGAAAGTGATCACATGTAGGCTTTTTTTAAAAAAAGTCAAGTATTTTCATTTTTATGTAATCGGGTAGATTCACCATATGCCACTTCTCCACCATCCACCTTTTAAAAGGGAAACTGCTGCATTAAATCTGTCTGAATATAGTTAGGCTACTACCACCGCTTAAACTGTACATAAGAAACACGTGAATGTCCCTCAAAGTGCACATTATGTACTTTTGATACTCAAGGAGCCATTTGAGGATTGTTATTCAAACTAAAGGATTTGAATGCTTCCATCATTTGAAGGAGTCTGAATCTCACAGCTGGCTTATATTTAAGCTAAAAGCTTCTTTTCATCAGGGGAAATGAGGCTCTGGTTAAACTCTTTTGGCTCTCATGTCTGGAACCATTTACAATGTTTCTAACACCAGGAGGAGAAACCCTATATTGTAATATGCTTGGCTTTGTCTGAAGGCGAAAAAAACATGTCAGTATGAGGTACTGCTTGATCCAATCTGCTGTAGACCATCTCACGAGGTGGAAGATGTCATAAGACTCCACGGCCGTCTGTTTTATGATACGACAGAGAAAGTGTGAAATCCCCAGTGAGCACACACTCAGATGCCCGGTTAAAGCATATAACAGCCAGACACACCGCTGAATATAACATATCAGATGACACTGGGTGTGTTGACTATAACCTGTCCTTTTCAATG
Source organism: Simochromis diagramma (assembly GCF_900408965.1). NCBI lineage: Eukaryota > Metazoa > Chordata > Actinopteri > Cichliformes > Cichlidae > Simochromis > Simochromis diagramma. The sequence continues at coordinate 2,630,949 of NW_024386792.1, read as the reverse complement.
CTACACGCTCCTGTTAGAAGACATTACGGTGGAGGGGATGGGGGTGTAAAATGAGGACATTTTGCTTCGTGTAGAGATGGTGAAAACAGACAAGAGGTGCTGATGGGAAAAGGAGCTAAAAATGACAGGAATGATAATTGAAAAAACAGGAGCGTCACAGGAGTGCAAGTGTGATGAGGGTGAAGAAGAACACGGGGAGAATAAGGGAGCAGCAGAAATGGAAAAAAATGAAAGAAAGGCCAAGGCATCAGCCAGAGGTCATTCATTATACATCAGACACCCACAGCCATCTACCACCTCCTCCTCATTCTTCGCCTTCACTCTGCACTGACATGTTTTTCCTCCTTCTTCCACTGTCAGCTTTGCTTTTATTCTCACCCTTTCCTACACTTTTTTGTTCTTTGTTCCTTTTTTTTCCTCTCTTGATATTTTATTTATTTTTTGTTTCTTCATTTGCAGTTTATTTTTGTTATTATTTTTATTTTTATTTATTTTAATTTTTTTTATTTTCTTCACAGCCGACATGTAGGCACTTCTCTCCCATGTCTTCAATCGTGGAATCCTGAAAGATTTTGATGATGTCCATGTCCTAAAAAAACAAAAATCAAAAAACCCAGTCTGCTTCTAACACTTGTCAGTTTCTGAGGTATGTACAGAAGAGCAGATCTTTTTTTCCCCCTTTTGGCAGGCATCGGTTATAAGCAACTATAGCTCCCACAGGCTGTGAGAGTGCTCTTTCAGGAGAGCACAGCCATTAATGTGTAAATGAGAGGCAAAAATTGCACAAGTTCTATGTTAGCGACTACAAATGTAGAGGCTTTCAGATCTTGGACGTGAGTTGTTGAGTTCTGAAAACAGTTTCACAGGTTTTTAGAAAGGTGTTTAGACACCAGCAGAAACTGGTGCATTCACGGGGGATAGGGGAAATCAAGCATTTACAGACTACAGCAGCGAATGAGCATCCGCATACCAAGAAATGTTTTATCGATGCCCATCCAAAAGAATCTAAAGCAAAGACTATAGATTAAAGATAATTGTCAGAATAAAAAATGACTTCATGTGGTAGAAATAAACTGAGCACTGGTGAGCTTTCTCTTGTCTTTGTCCATGTGTCTGTAATGTGAGCGTGTATATGAGTGTGTTTGTGTACCCAGGCACGAGACAGACAGACAGATGCGGAGTGAGAGTCCGTTTACTCGCTCTCCCAGTTCATTTATCTCCCTTAGAACCTGCCCCTGGCAGGGTTGCCACGACGACTGAGAGCGTGCTTAATGTGGTCATTCCCAAATGACGTTTGTAGCTGCAGCCATAATTACTCGGTCGCCTAGGAGACTTTAGTGCTGCTGATCATTTGTGACAAAGGTCGGAGGATGCATTGGATTTTGGCAGCGTCACATGTGTCATATTAACCTTTAGCAGCAGGGAGTGATTTAAAGTTAAAGAGCATTTGGAAACTCAGGTTTTTACTGAAGTTAAGTTGTGATATGTAAAATCTATGAAAACAGAGAAAGATGATGTGATGTTCTTCTTAATCAATTAGTTAGACTACATTTTTAATGGTTTCATCCTCACCTCATTTCTGTTTGAATCACTGTAAAGTGAATCTGTTTTGGCTTTGGGATGTTTTCCACATGAAGGATGTGGCTGATCTGGACCTTTGTCATATTTTACATACTAGTAAAACCTGTTCAGCCTTACAAATTAAATATTAACTGCTTTTGTGAGTATCATATGTGGACTACTTAAAACATGTATGTGCAAAAGTCTTGCACCAACCCTTGTTTCTTCTTTTCAGTTCAGCTGAATTGAATTTATATAGCACCAGTTCAAAACAACAGGAGTCCAACTTTCTTTTAATAGTTCTTTTAATTTGTAATAGTTCTCCAGACTTTCTGAAAGTCTTTTAAAGTTCTTCTTTTGACATTAGCTGCTTTTTCACTCATTTTTAGTCCAGTCCTTGTACCTGGCTATTTTCAGATGGATGAAGAATCAGATACATCTTTTGTTTGCTAAGCAACTTAACACTGATCTATGAATCACTGAAGCACAAAAAGGCACCTTAGTCAAGAGGTGAACCGGTGTTTACATGAACCAGATGACTTAGCAAACATCCAGTTTAAAATTGTATCCGAATGCACTTTGTTACTAGCAACCTATCAAAAAACCTCATCATCTGTTCTAATTTCAAAGATAACAGATGGAATTATGATTTTGATCCACTATATAATACAATCAGGAAGGCATCTGAAGGTTAACAGCGTCATGACAATGATCCCAAAAACTCTGCCAGTACATAAAAACCATACCTGGATAGAAAAAAAACACAGTCAAGCATTGGCCTCCCAGAGCCTGGTGCATTGTGGGATCATCTTGACAGAGAACAGAACAAAAGGCACCAAACATCCAAAGAAGAGCATCGAGTGTCCTTGAAGAAGCCTGGAAACTGTTCCTGAAGATTACTTAAAGAAGTTAGAAGAAAACTGCCAACGAGAGTTCAGGCTGTGTTGAGGAACAAATGTGGTCACACCACATATTCACTTTCAAGCTTTAAAATAAAAAGAAACAACGGATGAATTCACATAGGAATGTTTCCTGTTATGAACTAATGCTATCACAGGTGACGTCTTACATTTCAGAAGTGAAGGGTCTCAGCTACATCAGTTTCATATGTTGAAAAATCCACATTTGCAGTTTCATGTGTGAGCAGTTTTTTTATGCGGGTGTCAGAGTTAAAGCTCATTCTGACCTTAACAGAAAAGAGGAATAGATTGAGAAATAAGGGGGAGGGTTTGCATGTGTAAAAACAGAACAGATGGAGCTGTTATGAAGTGTTAATGAGTGTGAATCTGCAAAAAAACATATGAAAACAAATGACAGGCGTACTCCTCATGTCACCTCATAACTAGCTACATGAGTCTGCACATATGTGGGTTCTAAATAAACATGCACAGCTCTGTAGTCTGCATGCTAACATGGAGTTCAACAGCATAAAAGCATGTTTCGTAAGGGAGACGGGAAATGTCTCACGATACTGAGCATCTGTTTAATAGCTTGAAACACAGTAACTCATTTTTTGGCTGAATGCAACATCAAAGTGTGTGTGTTTGAGTGTGTGTGCGCATGCATATGGCAGCTCTGTCGGGCTTCTGAAGGCTGTAAAAACAAAAACATCCAGCAACGCCAGGACAGAAAGAGTTAATTGCAGGCTTGAAATCATTAGTAGCAACTGTGAGGAGATTCAAACATTTAAAAATAACCTGACTACCAGATGTGGCTGGGTGGTGTGTGTGTGTATTACTCACGCATGAAGCTGCTGGCGTTACTCTACAAATACATGAAGAGACCAGCCAAAATGGATTTAAAAAGTCTTGAAAGCATTTTATACAATAATTTAGTTGTAGAAGAATATATATAAGATACACAGAATAATAATAGTCATTATTCTTTAGGGGAAAAATAAGGACAACGAAATGACCCAATCAGGGTAGAAGCAAGAACAATAAAAACACAGTTCTCAGTAAAACCAGCACCCCTGCAGCGATTTGGCTTCAGCACACTTGGATACTCGCTTGCTTTTCAACATCTGCCATTCTCAAACTACATTTTATAACTTGTAACCGATCTGAACAAAAGACTTTGTTCTCGTACAGCCGCAGAAAGCCATTAATCTTCGATTCATAGCCAATCAAAGAATGTTTACAGCTCGCTGCAGCTCATACGTCTTCTTCTTTGTCATTTTGTTAAAGGGCTTTAAATAGGTCCAATTTCAAACTTGTCCATGTTTTGTATATATTTGTATAGATGAAGAGCCTAATTAGTATCTAAAACAGATGGTGGGATCATGGGGGTTTATTACAAGGCAAATTCACTGGGCTCAAGACAGAAATAGCTTTTAGATATGAAAGCAAGATCACCTTTGATAAAGAAAAGCAGATGCAGTTTTTCTACCCACGCACTGACGTGGCCAATAACAGTAAATCTACCAAATGGTACAGTGTGTATTTTTAGATAAATACAAAGAAAGGAACCAAATTTAGAATCAACTCAGATCCAAGGTTCTCAAAAACAGGACAGGATGTTGAAATGTGCAAAACATAATCAGGATATCAGACTACGACCCTGGCGCAATGCAGTAATATGTGTATTAAACACAGACGTTCAGTGAGCAAGGATAAAAGTACATTTCTTAAAGATTTGTCATCCAGTCACACAGGTCTAGATGCTGACTGGTAACTGTTCACTGAGGACAAATGTGTATCCCCTGATCATTTGGTGAGGGGTGAAATTGCTCTACCAAAAATCATCTTGTGTTGAGGCAATGTTGCCTGCAAACACTCAGCATTTACTTTTCGAGCTGTAGGGAAAAATTAGAAAAACTGACACAAAGCAGAAACATAAGCCGTCCACCTTCACAGTTAAAGTTGCATCTTTTTGGTCTCAGTGGTAAGCACAACTTTTACTTTTTCTTTCTTTTTTTTAAATACTGCTTAATGAGTTGTTGGTGAGTGTTTGCAGACAAGGTGGCAAGTTTCCATGACAACTACAAGTGACCAGTAAACAGTTTTTTACTGTTGACAAATCCATTATTTGCAAAACATAAATGTTTTAAAAATCTGAAATGTAACTGATAACAAATGGGTGGCTGCGGCTCTGGAGTTAAGCAGGTCATCTAATAATCGCCAGGGTTGGTGGTTTGATCCTTGGCTGTTACAGTCTGCATGCCAAACTGTCCTCATCAGATTGTGAATGCGTGTGAATGTTACAAAGAAGGAAAAAAGTGCTCGTATGATTGTGTGTGTGTGTGAACGAGACTTGTTGTTTGAAGTGCTTTGAGTGGAAAAGTGGAAATAAGAAGCAGTCCATTTGCCATTTACCCACTTTTCTAGTGATCTGAAGAGCTCACTGTGGTGAAGATTGGCTTGTAAACCTTTAAAAGCTTTTGAAAAAATCCAAAATTAGAACCTGCCATGTACGGCCTCCTGCCTCATTTCAGACAAACACCTTCATATTTAATTGACGTAAAAGACGTAATAATAAAATACTATCCCCAAGTGTAAAATACACTGATAATTTGGGAACTGGAATGACTTTAAGTGACTTTGTCAATTAGTAGGTTTTAATCAATCATCAGTAATCATAGTTGGTGATTGTTAATCAGTGATTTGGGGAATTAATTTTGGTGTTTTGAGTTAAATTCTCTCTCAAACCCATCATCAGCAGGCTCCTCGGTGCCACGTGTCTGACAGAACAGTGTGTGACACAGTCGCTGCTTAATCCACTGTGTCTCTCTCATTATTGTCCAGAGGAGCACTGGGCTCGACGTTTGATACGATGTAACCTTTCTGTTGATGAGTCAGTGTGTTCGTCACTCCTCGAGCGTGGACGTCCTCTGTGTCCACGATAACTTCCATAACAAATCATAATGCGACCTGTTTGGTCCCGAGGAGATAACAGATTGTTTCCATGATGGTTTCCCGCTTTAGTGTCGATGTGGCCAGCTGTATGTGTGCATTTTTTTTCTTTTTGTGAGATTACGTGAGAGTGGTTTATGCTGATTCATTGTCAGCTTTGTCAAATCCTCCTCCTTTGTGAGATGTGTGTTCAGTTCTGCCTCTCGGCCAAAAACCTGCTCTTCACAACAGGGATGGTTACATTATGTCCAGTCACAGTTACGTCTGTGTGACAGTGACTCAACAGGAGCCTTCTGGTTTCTTGCAGGTGAGCCTGAGTTTAAATACATCGCCAACATGCATGGCAACGAGGCGGTGGGCAGAGAGCTGCTCATCTACCTGGCTCAGTACCTGTGCAACCAGTACCAGCAGGGCAACGAGACCATCATCGATCTCATCCACAACACCCGCATCCACCTCATGCCGTCAATGAACCCCGACGGCTTTGAGAAGGCCGCCTCACAGGTGAAGAAACAGCACGTAAAAATCACTTTTTGAACTTTACGTCTGGACAGTTTAAGCTTGCAGCCCTGCAAACAGTCATTTAGGAACCACAAGTCTTTAAATTACACCTACACAGCAAGAGCAGCATCTATTAAAGCTCCAGACACTGTCTTTTAATCTGTCCCCATCTCATTTCTGTTTACTGTGCAGCCCGGAGAGATTAAGGACTGGTTTGTGGGCCGCAGTAATGCGCAGGGGGTGGATCTAAATCGTAACTTCCCTGATCTGGACCGCATCATCTACATCAATGAGCGGGAAGGCGGAGCCAACAACCACCTGCTGCAGAACATGAAGAAGGCTGTGGATGAAAACACCAAGGTAAAACAAACTGACTTACTGATTACAGGATAAGGTGGCCGTTATTTCTTACTTACCACGAAAAGACTGAAGTAGCAATAATAATGCTAAGACTCAAATCTTTGAGTCTTATTCACCCTTTCTGTGTCACTCAGAAACAAGCTAATTCAAACTATGTATTAAATATGCTTATATAAGTTCATTAATAAATGATATTAACATTGAGAACTTTATTTTAAATATTTTTAAGAAATGTTGCACAGAAAGGAATAAATAGTCCATTTGCTCTGGTCTGTTTTCATGTGTGGATTGCTGAACATCTTTGGGTATCTACGGGACATTTACAGTAGAAGGATGGAAAATGTGAGGTTGAACCAAAGCTGCTATAATCAAAAGTGTATATTATAACAAAGCTAGTAAATGAATGGCTAAATGAAGGGTTGCCAGCTCAGTGGGGAATCAAAATACCCCCAAAATTGACCCTTGGTATTGTGGGGTGTCCACTGTGTGTGTGTGTGTGTGTGTGTATGTGGGTGGCATTTTTTGTGTGTGCATGCGCAGAAATGATGAATTGATAACTAGCAATTCAAAAATGGCATTTTCATTTATTATTAGCCCTTTCATGTTCATTCATCAAAAGTAACCAAATCTGATGGGAAATCCTTTGAATATTAAGTAATTTGATTACTTGTAAATTTTCTAATTTTGTGACATACGTACATGAAATTTAATGGAATCTAATCAAATCAAATTGACTTGACTGGCATGCATTCAGTTTATACCAAGCATATTTTCCTTAATGATTAATCAGTTGAATAAATACAACTTTGATTTGATATATTTCAACTGCATTTTATTCAAAATTATTGTACCATGTTTATTGAGGGTCAAGAATCCTTTTTTTGAGTTTGTGTAGGTCGAAGGTGATATTGCTTTAGACATTTATTATCTAAACATTATTGTAATTGTAATTTTTTAATGTTTCACATTTGCAGCTGGCTCCAGAGACCAAGGCTGTGATCCACTGGATCATGGACATCCCCTTCGTCCTCTCGGCAAACCTGCATGGAGGAGACGTTGTGGCCAACTATCCATATGATGAAACCCGCACTGGTACACACACACACACACACACACACACACACACACACACACAGTATAAGAACATTTATATCACATGTTAGAGTCCATTTGAGTTTTATTGAAGCCTATTCCCTCCACTGAAAAGAAAAAAACATTATAAAACACTGGCGCTGCTCTTCATCATCATCATCGCAGATATGATTCCTGATGATGCGACCCAAATATCCACATTTAAAACTTCCCAAACAGAGCAAGTGAAGTTTTTGCTTCTCCTTTAGTAGAAGAGATCACTCCCACACCTGTTTTTCCTGTTTGGGTTGTTAAACTGTATGTAAACTGTTCCTTTCTTTCATGTGAGGATGTTTATCAAGATAAATATTTGAACCGTTTATGCAACAGCAAACATTTTAGTCCCTTTTCTTTAGAATGCCGTAAATTTGATTTAAATCAGATGGAAAATCTTTCCACCGGCCGGTTCCTCTGCGTCATCGCTCAAAGCAAACAAAATGTGTTGAGCAGGCACACGTTTTCTGCTAACACTTCATCATAGCCGCTCTCTAAATGGCGAGCGCTTGTTTGTTCTCTTTCCTCTCATTAAGGATCCACCCATGAGTACAGCGCCAGTCCAGATGATGTGATGTTCAAGTCTTTGGCTAGAGCCTACTCCATGTATAACCCCGTCATGTCCGATCCTCACCGAGCCCCGTGTCGCAAGAACGATGACGACTCCAGCTTCAAAGACGGCATCACTAACGGCGGGGCCTGGTACAGTGTGCCTGGAGGTAAGAGGCAACTAAAGCATACCTCTCAATAAGGACTTTCTCCCTTGATTGCTCAGTATGGCCGAGCCACCAGCTCTCAGAAGAGTCCTGGTTGCGCCAAACCTCTTCCATCTGAGGTGTCTGTGCTCATGGGAACTCTGATGCAGCAGAAAAGTTTTCGTAGGCTTCCCCAGATCTGGGCTTTGCAACAACCCTGTCTCTGAGTTCTCTAGGCTGTTAATTTGAGCTCACAGTTTTTGCTGTGATATGCATTGTCAGCCACGAGGCCTTCTATAGAGAGGCAATTAAATTTACCACAGGTGGACTTCAGTCAAGGCGTAGAAATGTCTCAGCAACGGTCAAGAGAAACTGGAGGGATTGAGCTAAAATGTTTTTTTGCAATAGGCTTGAATTCTTATGTAGATGTTACCAAAAGCGGGCAGTGTGGTGGCACAGTGGTTAGCACAGTTGACTCACAGCAAGAAGGTCCTGAGTTCAATTGCACCATCAGGTCTTTCTTTCTTTCTTTCTTTCTTTCTTTCTGTGTGCAGTTTCCATGTTCTCCCTGTGCTTGCGTGGGTTCTCTTGAGGTACTCTGCCTTCCTCCCGCAGTCCAAAGACATGCAGTTATTGGGGTTAGGTTAACTGGTTATTCTAAATTGCCCATAGGTGTGAATGTCTGTCTGTATGAGTTAGCCCTGCGACAGACTGGTGACCTGCCCAGGGTGTACCCTGGCTCTCAACCTAAGACTGCTGGGATAGGCTCCAGCGCGCCCGCAACTCTGAAAAGCCAAAGAGAATGGATGGATGTTACAAAAATTCTGTTTTCAGTTTGTCCGTATGGGGTAGTGTGTGTAGATTAAAGAGAAAAAAAGAATTGATGGCATCATGCTGCAACATAACAAAATTGAACAAGGTGACGTGGGTGTGAAGACTTTCTCAAGTCACTGTATGTAACTATGTATATTGTTTTCAGGTAAATGGTTAACCCATTTTCAAATATATAATCCTGAATTCTGTTGACTTTTTCGGTTTTGCTTTCTTTCTCTCTGCGGTTTACAGGAATGCAGGATTTCAATTATCTCAGCAGCAACAGTTTCGAGATCACTCTGGAGCTCAGCTGCGACAAGTTCCCCAATGAGGAAACGCTGAAGAGCTACTGGGAGCAGAACCGCAACTCGCTCGTCAATTACATCGAGCAGGTAGGCAGGACTCTAAATACAGATGCCATAAATCACGGTTTGCAGTCTCTTCCATTTGCACAGCTGACCCAGAGACAATACCAATGCTTGCAATCTCAAGTCTATAAGTGCTAATGCTTGAAATAAACTGCAAAATGTGTCATCTATAAGAGCAAAATTGACCTTCAGTCACAACATATTTTCAGATCATAGGTTGGATCTGGCAGGATTTATGTGACTAATTCTGCTAATGGAGGTGAAAGAATCGTAACTTTGATGGTAAAAAGGAACCACATAATCGGACACGTAATGCAGCCTCACGCCGTCACAGTTGCAACTGCCCATCCAGACGTCAGACACTAATTTGTGGTGATGCCACTTCTTCCTTTGTTTGCTCACAAGAGGTTGCTCAACCAGAAAAAGCTCTATATTTATTAAATGCTCCATGCTCTGCTGAGGACACTGTTACAGTACATCTTCTCCACCAAAAACTAACAAATCTTTTACACCTGAAAAAATGCTGCCATCAGTCCTAGAGGGAACATGTTCTTCACGTGTCAATGTGCGCATTGTGTGCAGGTTCACCGTGGCGTTAAGGGCTTTATCCGTGACCTTCAGGGCAACCCCATTTCCAATGCCACTGTGTCTGTGGAGGGTATTGACCATGACATCACCACAGGTAAATTCACACAATTCACAAAGCACAAGTGCTATCACAGCTTTTGCTTGCTCCATGTGAGAAATATAATGGAGAGATGGTGCAATGCCTCCATCTCGTGGATAGTCTGGGTACTGCAGTTGTTGCTCGGTGCTGCTCTGAGCATCAGTGTGTTGGTTAAACACATTTTAATAAGACAATCTGTATTTTATAGCCAAAGATGGAGACTATTGGCGCCTACTGGCTCCAGGAAACTACAAAGTGGCAGCCTCTGCCCCTGGATACCTGACTGTCATCAAGAAGGTGGCTGTACCCTACAGCCCTGCAACCAGGGTAAGACACACAAACAAATGACCCATCACATTCCCTGTGGGGTCTTTTATCTTTCCAGAAGGTAACCTGAGTGGAAGCTTCCCAGCCATATTTTCTGGATCTCTAAGCCCTACACCTATATGAAAATATACAATCTAGAATAAGTCACTGAACCTTGGTCCCTCCAGCAGACACCACAAACACATCAGATGCTGGATGTCTGACTAATGTTGGCACCGCCTACGTAATAATGTAAGGTCTCGGTTGAAGTGTCTGTTCACAATAAGCCACTAAACGTTTAACAGCTGTTAAGTGCTTAGTATGAGTAACAAAGGGAGGAGAGTTTGTTCACTCAGAAGACCTCATGTCAAGCTGCATAGGACGGAATTTGTAGGGCAGAATTTTTAAAGTCTGCAAGCTACCAAGTAAGTCTGCAGCAGAAAAATGATTATGACTATTTAAACTGAATTCTATTCAAAATCAGTCTGGATTGCATATTCTTGATAAAAGATTTCAGAGTCTCTATTTTTTTTCTTCTTACCAGCCCTGTTAACAATCTTAAGATTGCCCAGATTAATTTCTAGAGAACCAGTTGTTTTTCTGTCATGGAGGATGCTTTAGTTTATCAACTAATAGCTAAAAAATCTTTTCAAAGCTTCCAGTTGCATCACAGAGTCTTTATTATCAGATGGAATCAGTTCTGATATTTTTGAACTTCTGCCCAGACTTTTCAGGACGTTAAAAACAAGGACAAACAGATGAAAAAGCTGAAGTAATAACTGCACTAAACACTGCTGGAACTGTGCAAATTTTAAAAGAGAATGAATCGCGCACTGAAGGCACAGGAAAATGGCTACTTTTAGAGACCTTCATAGATTTCTTTTTGACATATATATATATTTTACAAGACATTTTTATCCTTTTTTCAGATGTCTGCGCTTATAGATTGCATTCGATTTTATTGCATATGTGCAATGACAGTAAAGATATTATTATTATGTTGATATGGTCTCATATGGGGGGTCATGATAACCTTGTTAGTGTTTTAAGATAAGATCTGGTGTCAGTTGTAGTTTAATAGAATTGTCTTCCAACCGGCCCTGTCCTGGTCGATGGTGCTGCTACATCGCTGTTCGATGCTGCGATCTGTTCTGAGTCAGTAAAAGTCTGGAGAGAGATCAAAGAAAGGAGTGATATTCATCTACATGTGGCCAGCTGTAACTGTGAATTAAGTGCGATGACACCAACTGAGCTCAAGAAGTGCAGAACACCTATCATATAGACCAAATACACCTATCATAGTTTATATGTTAAACTTCAACATATAAACGACTCGTGTGTCACACTGAAACGTTTGGTGTGATTCCAGTAAATACAGCTCCAGTATTCCTTTTAACCTAGAGGTATGAGCAGGAGAGCAATGTGTCATGACTTAGCAAATTCTGAACATTTTAGTGATCAATAAATCACTGTGATTTTTACTTTCCACAATAATAAGTTTCCACAATAAAACACACCTTTCAGCTTTTCATGTATTTTGAAATTGGTTTTTTTTTTTGGAGACCTGGAGTGTAAATGTGCCTGTTTCTAAAACCCTTTAGATCATCTTCTGTTCCGTCTGTAGATGTGACAATAAACACAAAAAGGTTCTGCTATTTTTTGGAATTGAAAAAAATATATCTCAAAAAACTAATACATATTTTACATATTGGAATTAAAGAGTAGCAACAAAATATCCATCCTATTGAGCCAGTATTGATTCCATCCTAATGCCTGCCTATCGATACTATCAATATTTGGATAGAGAAAATAGGAAAAAAAGCAACATTTGAATGAATGAATAGAAAAGTTTCTAGTTAAAGAACAACTTACAAAACCAACACATTATCTCCAAAGTCCGTTGGATCCTCCTTGGTTCTCAGCTGCTGTATCTTGTGTGTCTCAGGTGGATTTTGAGCTGGAGTCCCTGATGGAGAGGAAGGAGGAGGAGCGGGAGGAGCTGATGGATTGGTGGAAGATGATGTCAGAGACACTGAACTTCTAACGATTTTGTCTCGCTGACGATCGGAGCATCCACAATTCGATGTAATATAGTCAACGTTCTGTGTGCCCGTCCGCTCTGAAAAAGAATATATTGTCTCTTCTTCTACTTCTTTCTTTTGATTGTGTTCTCTCCATTCTTACTTTAATTAATTTTGTTGTTTATTAATGTAAGAGTTTGCCTCACACTCCTGTAGATTGTTTGAATATCCTGCGCACGCAGTGAAAGACAAAAGGAGGAATTTGCAGGCAGCTTGCTGGCAGTGAGATTGGTCTTGACTTCCGTGGTATTGTGTTCTTTATCGTACACGTGATTGGTAACCATGGCACTCACCTATATATCCAATGAATGACTGACTGAGTAATAATGTATGTAAAAGATCTGTTTACATGATTGCCACATGGCTCTGTCTATAAGTATTCATTTCCCCCCCTGTTTTAAATGTCTCTGTTTCTCCAGGCTTTAGTACCAATACATACACAACGCTACTACACACGAAACCTTCCAAGTCTGAGTAGCTGTAAACACACACTCTGATACTCGTGCTGTTTTTTTCCTGTAAAATAAAGCCGATGTCGCACTACGGTACTGAGATAATCAGGGACATTGAAAACACTGTAAAATCACTGTAAACATCATATTGTAAACAATCTATACAGGCAAGCTAGTTTCCATATATGTTATTGATGTTACGATTTTTTTAAACTGCAGCACAGCTTTGATTCCAGCACAAGATGAATGGTTATAATATTATAATATATACTGTATTTATGAACTAGGTATAGCAAGAAAAGTTTTTTTTGTAACTAAAAAAATATGAAGAACCACGATCATGACACTAATAAATCAGTCAACCCAAAGCCATTCCTTTGTATGTGCACTACACAGGAAATACTGTAAAACATAAGGAAGGAAGATTCATGTTTACTGCAACATGAATCTTTTGAGTGGACAGTTGGCTGACTTACATGGATGCAGTTCACTTCATTTTAGAGCTCAGAAAGGATTTATTGAATGTATGGCTATGGAAATGGTTTAAACAATGTAAAGAATAAACAAATCAATAAAACTCCCCTCTTTATGTTGTCGAACTGCCGTCTGGTCTCTTTTGTTTCAGCTCTTTTTGGGTGACAGCATCTGCAGTTGTTCACTTCTTAATGAGGCTGATGATGGATGGGAGCAAATGGGTTAAAATCGGCTAAAGCCTTTATTAGGTTTTCATTAAAAGCTGAAAATAGCCCCTCTATTTTGAGCTTTTTACATTTTTACAGGGATAATTTGGAAAGCATTTGCTGTTTGCAAGGAAATGGAGAAACAGTCCCTAAAAATAGGCCCGATGGCGAGATGCCACAGTGGATTAGAGGGGAAACATTCAGCAGAAGTTTTGCATTAATGCCTCAGATCTGTTAACAAAGTCATTTTATTTATGGTTTCTTTATTTCCTCATGAGCAAAAGAATTTCGCTTTATGATGTCAGCTCATCTAACAGCATACAGTTTTAGGTTTTCAGTGCTCACAGCTGTTGCCATAAGGTGTTGCTTACGGATGGTTGGAGAAGTTACCGCCTATAATTATAGCAAACACCCATCCGTGAAATGGTCATATAACAATCACTACTGCAAATTCTGACTTACCAAACCGAGTTTGATGTTCTGGTACAAGCACGTGCCTGTTTGATTATTGTATAAGAAGATGATGTTTGCATTTTAAACATTTTACAGCTCAAGTTAGATGAGAATATAAAATTCTGATGTAGATTTCTATTCTGTTTGAGTGCAGCAACGCTGTGCATCTCTCTGACTTGGTAACATTTTAGCCTTCTCTTTTTTTATAGAAACAGCTAATTTCTGCATAAACTTAAACTTATGTTATAGTTTATGAATTTATTGGTAAAAAGCAAAAACAATTTAAAAAAAATGGGAAGTAAGATCATTGCAGGAGCTTCTCGATCTTGTATACCAGCAGTATAGCAACGTTCAAACGAGTAAGAAAAAAGAAGTTTTATAAATCAGGATAATAAATAAAAGTTTAATTCAAAAGAAAATGATGTTGTTACATTCAGAATTTCCGTTAAACACTGAATGTAATTATTTTGTTTTTGTAAATATTTTATTAATATTAAGGTTGGTTACAGTGGACATCATCTCTAAATTGTGTTGGCATGGACTCAATTTCTGATGTCAGTTTGACTCTTCTAATCACTTTACATATATCGTTTTTTCCCCCTTGCACATTAATGCATAGTGCAGTGGATTCATGCAATTTTAGCAGCTCCAAACTGAGGTCTAATCAGGCAGAATAAGTGAAAACAGATGTGTGGGTGTGACTGACCTTTAACAAACAGCAATGAGAACTCACAAGTAAGAAACAGTGAGCTTGTGTTTTCATGGATTTGTTCACTTAACCACTTCACTTTGACTGCGCATCTGGTGAGGAGTGACGTTTAACTAATGCTCAGTGTGCCCATATAATGCCTGGCAGATCAGTAATTTCTAAAATACTCATTAACTGAAACCGGCACAAATGACTACGTCACATTCATCTTTATTCCCCATCCTGAAGCTCAGATTGAAAGATCTGTTTGTCTCTCCCTCTCCTCTGTGTGTGTGTACGGAGGTGGGTGTGGTCCAGTGAGGACACACCTGTTGTTGGCATGGCAGCTTTTTGTCTTTCAGTGACAGCACTTAAACCTGATTCTTGTCTGCACTCACTTTTAGATTGTGGCTCTACTCACATTCAGCCTGTATAGCTCAGGCATCTTTGAACTGCTTTCCTGACCCCTTTGTCAGCTCACAGTGCTTCTTGAATATATGAGATATATGAGCCAGCCTTGTACTTACCTGTAAATCTGACTGAACCACTCTCACACCAACACTCCCAGAAACGTGCCTGTTCTGTAGCTAAAGGAGGTTGGGATGTTGGCCCTGTGGTAAAAGCCTTTTTGAAACTTACCTGAACGCCTGTCTGGAGATACTTAGCTCAGTGTAACTTTACTTTGATATTGCAGCTTATTTATTCTATACCATATATTTACCTCCACAAAGGGCAGATCCGATTTGATTTAAAGCAGCCTGTGTTCACTGACTCAGAAGTCTGTTTTCACAGAAGGACATCTGATATCACACAGCAGGAAAAACGCTGTCCAGTGCTAAAATTACAGATGGATGAATTCCACCAAGTTTCACGGTTCTGGTTTCTGCTGGCTCGCTTTCCTTCTTTCCTAACTTACAAGGATTTCTGAAAAGATCAGAGCCATCAATAATGTCATTAAAAGCATCTGTGCTTCATATTAGGACTAAAACCTGATGTCAAAAGACCCCTTCACTTCCAAGTTCTTGGATTGAAATTGCTTGCCTAGTCTAATAAGTTATGAATCTTGAATAAGGGAGGACATAATTTATGTGAGATAGACAAACCAGTGCCAGTGTTTGACTTCAGCTTTGTGTTTAGATATCTTATCTTAGAAATCTTACTGCATGCTTGTACATATTGGGCCTTCATATTGGTAGAAAAAAATGGCCTTAAGCATTGTTATCTAACTTTTACTCCCTGCAGTCACACACACACACACACACACACACACACACACACACCTAGCAAGGGTGGCACTTTTAGTCCAACTATGCGGTTGAATCAGCTGTTTTAGCATTAGATGCTAACTCTGCAGATCAATGGCAACCTCGGTCTATTACTCATACCGACCCTATTAGCATCTGCTATTAGCATCTTGTCATCAATACCATTGATCAAGCTGCTCTGACTTCAGGGCAGAGCGGGACACAGAGGGGACCTGCTGAGAGAGAGAGAGGGAAGAGGACATTAATCTGATCAGTCAAACGTGATATTAGACAGCTCCTCCCTCATCAATAATGCAGGAAGACCTATTTGTTTTGGCACTGGGGCCAGTAAAAATGTGATGACACTGTGCTGGTAATTAGTTAATTATTGGACTTAAGTAATCAGCAAATATTTTGACAAGTGTTGGAGCGATTTATAACAAAAAATAGGGGGTCGGCTTCTTATTTATCATTTATGAGGTTCCAATGTTGACGTTTGACTAGAGAAAACAGCATGGAGGTGTTTATCGTGACTTTTACTGATTTATTTGAAAACAGATTCAGTTTTACTGCATTTCAGGATGAAATGTTCTTTCTGTACACACACACACACTTAGAAAACCAGGACTTTTACGAATGCGTTTGTTTGGTTGCATGTGTAATTTTACACTCCTGCAGCCACAGCACATCTTTGTCATTACTTCTTAAATCCTGCAGATGACAGTAGTGTGCTGACGACCTGACAAATCACAGAGAGAAGAAGTGTTTGCACATGAAGACTACAATCTTCTAAAGCAGGGGTGCCCAATCCCAGTCCTCGAGAGCTACTGTCCTGCAGTTTTTAGATGCATCCCTACTCCCAACACAGCTGAATCAAATAGTTGGATTACCTCTTCGGCATGCCATTAAGTCTGGCAAAGGCCTGATAACGAAGCATTCATTTGATTCAGGTGTGCTGGAACAAGGACACATCTAAAAGCTGCAGAGCAGTAGCTCTCGAGGACTGGGATTGGGCACCCCTGTTCTAAAGGTTTCTGCACCCTCTGTAAAGGTTCGCCATCAAACTCTCAGTCATTAAACCATTAAGTCACAAATATAATAGCTAGAACATGTTTTGCAGGTGCAGCCTGATTGCATTTGTTGTTAAAATGTTTGGCTTATTTAACAAAGTTAGACTGTTTGTTTTAAAAATGACCCAAGAATGATTTGGTAAGTAAAAACTAAAAAATATAGCCCTGTTTTATTCTCAGGTTCACTGAAAGTATGCAATGCAGCCTTGTGTTCATACAAATGGTGGAGGAGTAATTGATCTGTCTCTGCTCCTTCTTTTGTGATACATGTGTAAGGAGTGGTAACGATAAATCACACCTCAGAACCTGTATATATGTAATCTATAATAATGCTAAAACTCCTTGATTACTAGAGTTGCAATGATCTATATCGACTTGTTGATTTATATCAGCCTACAGGTGAATAAGATGGTAAATAAGCTGTGAGAGAAGGAGAGCGGGCTCAGAGGTTCAGTACATACATTTCTTTCACACTCCCAATTTTTTTTTATTCGGTAACTTATTTTTTTGTCAAAATTTTAAAACTTGTCTTCAGCTGAGTTCATGCTGACTCAGTTAAAATTATTTGAGACGCAACAACAACATTTTCTGAACTTTAAAAGCTCCCCTCAACAAGAACTGTGGGCACATTTTGATATCTCAAACTGGTGGTATTAACTCTGAGCTGAAACTGGGTTTGATCTTTGATATGAGGATTTCTCCCTTCTGTTCTCTGTCAGGATGATCCCACACTGCTTCAGTAATGTTGAGGTGCGTGCTCTGGTGAGGCCGATCCGTGACTGATAGTGTTATATTGTGTGTTTTTCTATCCATCTTACTGTAATAGCAGTTTGGGATCATTGGCATGCTGAAAAAAGAAGCCAATTAGATGCTTTCCAAATGTTGGATCAAAATCTTCCAAATTACACTTTTTCTGTCTATAATTCCATCAAATTTGATCTCCAACACTACTGGCCAAAATCAAGGCCCAAATCATAACAGTCCACTGCTGTACCCCTCTCCTGACCTACTGGTGACAATATGAATAAAAATGTAAAATTTGCCTCTCACACTGTTATCTTTTGCATTTTTAATAGATTCAAATAAAGAAATGTGAATAAATGATGTGTTTTTTTTCAACAGGCTGCTATCAACAAAGTGTCTCAAGATATAATTTAAAATGTGATCTTTGTTTAACTTTTTACACAGTCTATGGTCTGTTGCTTGACTTCAGTTAACAGGATGTGCAACTTCTTTCTCAGTTTTGAGGAAAACATTGGTTCTCACAATGTGCCAAAGCTGATTTTGCAGCTGAAAGGTCTTTGTACAGCAAATCAACCCTCACTCACTCACTCTCTTCTCTCGCTCTCTCTCTCTCACTCACTCACACACACACACACACACACACACACACACTGCATATTTCTATAGCCTTTCTGAAAAAGAAGCATATCTGCAGTAAGCAGAGGCCAGAGCACACACACGTTGATCATACAGCTGAGTTGCCATATCTCTGAGGACATTGCATTGACTTATATTAAGTTCCTGGAGCTTTACCCTAGTGTAGTCTCACATTACCTTAAATCAATTCTTCTAAAATTTGGTAAATCATGTTATGAAAACTTGCTTTTTTGCCCCCCAAAACAAAGCTGAGCCTCCACGTTATGACAGCGTAAATAGATTTATGTCCCCATAACACGAGTAATACAAGTGCACACCCAATACCAAGTTTCAGAAGAAGTGCAATGTCAGCAGATGGCTACTGTACACACACACACACACACACTTTCAACATCTTCAGCTTTCAGAGAAGCAAGGTGGCTGGTCTGTTAAGGCGGTCTCACTCGGTGCGTGGCGCTGTCTGTTACTGTTCCCCAAATTCTAACTCGACATTCAACTCAACTTTCTTCCTCCTTGTTCAGTAATGACAAAATTACCGGATCAACAAAAAGATGTTTTTTAAAAAAATTAAAAAAAAAAAAATCTTAGATATTAGTTCAATAAGTCCAAGTGAGTGTCATAAGGTGAGGACAATGATAGAAAATCACAATCTGAACAAAATTCAGACAATAATCTTGTGTCTGGATATTCTTCATTTAATTTCATATTGTAGATAAAGAACAAACAAAAAACTAAATAATAAACCGTAACCCAGTCGATAAAAATGTGGAGCATAATGTGTCCTGATCAGGGACACATTATGCTCCAGGAGGGTTTTTCCTGTTAATAACTTTTGCATCTGGATAACTGAGTTAGGGATGACTGATAGTCCTGGAGCCAGTCACCTGTCCTGATACATTAAATCATTGAACTGGACCTGTGGGTCAGTCATCGGTGCCTTTTGGGGCATTTTTAATGGATTATCAGATTTCTATTTTGGCTTGCTGTGTAGTACAGACCTTCTGAGAAGGTTGGGCTTCAGTTATGGGGCTATGGTGAAATTCCAGTGTTTTATTAGTCTGCAGCCTATATAAATGAGCTGATACGTGTGTCTGTGTACCTGCACAACTTAGCGCTCCACCCTTCAATCTAAATGTGGTAACTTCTGGTTCTAAAAAACAGTTCAAAGTCCAAAACCAATAGGAGATGTCACTTTTATATTCTCATTGATAAATATATCATCACTAGGCTCTAAATACATTTCAGTACCAGCAAATGATTTGAGATCAAAAAATAACATATCCATGAACTCTACAGGACACAGCTAAGGAAGAATCTTAGACACTGTATATAAGAGTGTAAAGGTTCAACAGCCCCTTTGACCCTTTTACAGTAAGGCATTTACTGGGAGATCTTCCCTTCCTCCTTTTCCAGCATATGTTTTTCCGTCTCTACCTCCTTGCAGCTGCGGCCATCTTTTGACACCAGTGTGCATCCTGCTTTCATTCTTCTTCTCCCGTGTCGGCAAATTCTGGTGGCACAAAGACAAAAAGCAGATCTGTGTCATCTTTCCAGGATTGTGAACGTGAGCTGCAAACTGGCACGCGCACACCCGCACAGTCGTGCACGGACACACGAGAGGCAGCGGAGGAGAGATGAAGGAGCAGAATCAGAGCCATGAGAGGTGCAGAAAAGAGGAAATAAGAACAAGGGAGAGCGAATGGCACGCACAGCTTGGCATTTATGCAGAGGATTTCCTCTCCACACCTCGTCTTCCCTCCGCTCGCTCTGTTTACATAAGGAGCCACTTCACATAGCTGCCATGTGTGTCTTGTATGTGAGTGCTGCATATATATATGCACTTTCCAGTAACACGGACAGAGAGCATACATGGGCGCCTTCATTCCTTTTGCTGCTGAACTTAAAAATAAAAACCTCAAGTTTCAAATTGTTTCAAGATTTTTTTTGTTTGTTTTGTTTTTCTTTTTCAGCAGTAAAAGGTATGAGGAAATTAAACTGCCTCGACGTGTTTTTGAAGCTACCGAGCAATATCCAGGCATTATCATCATCCTCTGCCGGGCTCTGTTGTGGTGTCAGCAGACTGTCTTTTAGCCAAAAGGTGATGGATGTCTCTGGCCACCTCTTTGCTTCCTCTTGAGGAATTTCATAAACCTCTTAGGACACTTCCACAGTCAGCAGACCTAGGAGAACACATAATATTTTCTTTTTTCTTACCTAAGGTATTGTTATCGTTTTAGCTTTGTCTTCATTTTCCGCCTCTGCCTGTTCCCCTCTAACCCGTCCCTCTTTTATCGGCTATCCAAAACGTATCTTTCACTAATTTACTTCAGTGAAAGTTACAGAGATCAGGCAAGAGTATGCTGTTCATGCTGTAGTAGAGGTTATCATCTCAGTGGTGTTTGTTAAGAAACCAAGGACTCTCGTTTATCTTTTATTTTATAAAAGAGTAGGTAATTATTTTTATATAACAGTTTTGATATGCCTAAGAAAGCAAGCACACTGTCAGGTAAAGACTCTAAGGAAGGTCTGAATCTAACACCGGGACTAATATAACTATCTAAAGTCCACTAAAACCTACACCTGTTTTCACACCTTGCCTCATTTGACTAGGTAGTTCACTCTATATAGTTGACTTTAGTATATTAGCTAACTAGCGGTCATAGCTTTGTAAGCCCTGAGGATAAAGAAAGATACAGAAAGGTGACGTTTCTCCGGCTCGATCAAAGGCGGTCAGCATCACTTGCTCTTTGGGGTTTCTTGCTCCCACAATGCAGTTTGTGGGGATAAACTCGTACAAAAAAGTAACGAAATAAGTAGGCAAGTAAGTTAGTAAAAATTTATTTAAAAGGCACATATTATAAACACATTTTTACACAGATTTCACTTTACCAAAGTGCTGTAAATAAATTATTACATCTATTTATAAATACAGAGATGTAATTATTATATACATTTTTTAAAAATAGGAACATAGGATATTGAATTATGAGGCCTTCAACAAAAAACAGCGAAAAACAACAACTAGAGGACAGCAGGGGATGAACAAAGTTACAGATATAATAAATGAAGGATTAGTGGGCAAAAAATGTACACAGGAAATGTCTTTGTAATCACGTAGGTTACCAGTGTTGAAAAATACTACCGTTTTATGGAGTCTGTGACAAAGTGGGTGAGAAGACCATTTGTCCATATTCTTAGTTAACATTCTTGTTTCGATTTAACCATATTTCATATGTAGTCTGCAACAGGCAAACATCTACTATCCCGGGTTTGTTTATGTTTTGCACTTTTACAGATTATATAATATAACGTCTTGGTTTAAATCAATTCCTACGAGTTTGTTAAGTTAACATGCTCTTTATTTCAACTGTTAATTTGTATTGTTTAGAACTTACCTTACCTACCTGTCTTCCAGAAACAAAAAGAGGAAATGTAGTTTTACTTCCTGCTTTATAGCTTCTGGGTTCATCTGAGGTCACAGGATGAGACCAGGTGCAGAAGGGGAAGAATTCTTGTAATTTAATAAAGTTGATTTTAGAGTGTTTATGGAGAAATAGATTTATTGTTGTACTATGTATTGATTACACCATAGAGTTTATGTTGCTAGTAAAGAGTGGCAGTAGAGGTTTGAATATAATCATGTTCATCTTACCTACTGAATGGAATAGTCCAGAGGAGAAATTGTTTGGTTAAGTGGACTATTTAAGCAGAAAAACTCAGGTGTTCGAAGAGAAAGGTTCAGGTCAGTGTAGCTGTGTGCAGTTTGACCTTAAGTTCAGTTGGTTTAAGTTCAGTTATGTTTATTTGAACTGAGTTAATTTGGAGTTGAGTTTCTTATTTGTTTCTTTGTAACTATTGTTTGGGTCACAAAATGGTGAATAAATCGGTTGCTACACTGGACAGCATCAGTCTCCTGCACTTCTTTGACCGCTTAAGTCAAGTCCTACCACAGAGTCAAGTACCCAGGCTTGTTAAAAACTTGTTATTGTGGTTAAAACGTGACCCTTGAAGTCTTTGGCCTTAAAGTCCAGTCAAGGAGTTTATTTTGGATGAATGACTGACCGATGTTTAGCCATGCTTTCCGTTACAAAGCATTGTGCTACGTCACAAATGAGCCATTTAAAAAATATTTTAACCAAAAAAGGACTGAAACTAAATTATGAAGAAAAGTCAGAAATTTGAATGAAATGATGAAATGATCTGCTGATCCTGCATCAAGTGGAAAAAAACAACAACAACAACAATAAATGCAAATAGAATAAATGGTAGCAAAATGAGGAAAAGAGAGTTGTGTTGTTTGTATGATATATCCATACAGTACTAAGTACAGGTTCTCAGTAGGTTGCATCGCAACAAAAGCTTACCTGAATATACATGATATTTACTTGAACAATGCTTACAGTAACATGGTGTCACAGTGTACCACTACACGTTGTGTTACTTATACTGCTGTAGCAGTAAACAAAGAGATACGCCAGGTCATCAGAAATAAGATTCTCATGCAATGATCAATTTCTTCAGATTTAAGATCTCATTTAGGGCTGTATGCATTGATTTAGGGGCGTTTGTAGTGTACATGTATTATTTATGTTCTTGGAAACCTGCTAAATATACATAACATACTTAACATGTTCCTGAGGGAAACATCTGCTTCTTCAGCTAAATGCTCCACCACCACCACTGTGTCCGCCTTCCAGAGCAGGCAGCTGTTTTTATTTATTTAAGTAAAAACAGCTGTATGCTCATATTATGGCATACATTTTTTACATTACAGATTTCTTTCAGCTTGATAAGTCATGCTTTAAATCTCATTCAAGTCACATTTTGGGTCAAAATCTCTGTTTTTAGCAGTATTTCATCAGGTTGATGAATATGTTCCACATCAAAGCTGAATGTAATATTTTGACATGAATATCATGAAAATGTGGCTGTTGTCCTCATATAGATGAACGGCAGTGTAGGAAATGTTGCTGTGGATTTGATATGCTTCTATGGATTGCAGCAGAATTAATTCAAGGTAACTGGGGACTCTATGAGTGACAAAGATAGCTTAAACAGTCTGTTATAACCAGAGTGGATCACTCAGATGCCTGATTCAGATAATGCATATCTTTGAAGTCAGAGTAAAGTGCAGCAAACCTGGTGCAGTTCAATTCTACTGCATCTAGAAACAAAGCTAATATTAGTGCTCCAATACCTGCAGACCACAGCACTTGGAGGAGTCTCGAGGGGCTGCTGCTTTGTTTGAGGGTTCCTCTTGATATTTGTGTGCGGGTGTATGTGTGTGTTTGGATATGAGAGAGTGTGGCTTCAGGGAGGGGTGGTGGTCAGTGCGCTGGGTCAGAATGCTGGCGAGGTACTTTCACAGAGTTTCACTGATCGATAAGTGCTTTAAATAGGGACACAAATACCTGAACACAGCATTAATTTCAATAGCTAGAGCCTATTTAAGAAGGAAGCGTTTTTGCTGAATAGATTTGGTGGGTAGTAACCACACAGATGGACTGTAAGTGGCTTGAAAGGCCAAAAATGCCACTAAATGCCTTCCCTGGTGTTAATTTGCAGGTGTTCGAGAGGGAAAACCAGACCACAAATAAGCACTAAACACACACGCACACAAACACTAAGTAAAGTGTGGAGGCTTTTTAAAATAACTTTAACACTGTTCTCGTGGTAAGTACGAGTCTTGTGACATGCACTCCCAAAACAACAACATGCCCACCAGCTTCACCCAAACGTCTATGCAAATCAACACGCATCGGTATAACATGGATGTAGAAAGAATGTATTTGACCTGCGGTTGACAACTGCACACTTAAACACACCGATTAGTGCAGTGAGTCACAAACTATAAGATACCCCTAGGCATGGATGACCAGTAGAAACTTGTGAAGTGAAATGAAGCTGAGTGAAGGTGACTTGGTTGGAAAACATACACAAGGAAGTGTCAGCCAGTGCTGCTGTGCTGACTTTTATTTCATTAAAATTTCATTTGTCTTTTGTTTTTGTACAATGGTTGAAAATGTGGAGTGGGAGGGCAAGAGCTCGTTTTGGCTTAGAGTAGTGGCTCGTGGCATTTACCTGCCAAACTTTTTGCTGAGCTAAGCAGTAGTGCTTCAGCACACCCTGCTGGTGATGGCAGTTTGCTTGCTCTCCCCAAAGTTTTTCTTTATCTACCTATTTATTTTTATTATCCTTGTTAGTGCAATTCTTGCCATTAAGACTCGTTGATAATATCAGAACCCTGATCTTAGTATGAGGAATCAGACTGACACAGATTCATCCTGTCAGAGTTGGTTGTTGCTCCTTTTTTCTATCCCACAAACTTTCAGGTTGTCCAGCAGGTTAATTTTGGGACAAAAAAAAACAGGAGTCTGTCGACCTGCGTGCGTGCGTGCGTGTGCGTGCGTGCGTGTGTGTGTGTGTGCTGCCTCTAAGGGATTTGTGTCCAACCCGTGGATAGTGGACAGCTTGCGGCTGGATTGATGGCGTGACGTCAGCGCGCCGCTACCTCTCCCAGAGGGCAGGATTAGTCGGGAGCGGCAGAGACAGCGCTCCGGTAATCTCCCGGTAATAAATGGGGGGAGTCAGGCACGTTTGAAACTGCCGGTACCGAGTGACACCCCGAGGCCCCCTGAGACTCCAGAGAAAGTCCCCACAGTTGCAGCACGATGGGTCGCTATGTGGCTCCGCAGCAAACCAACGCGCCCCGGGCAGGTAAACGCAGCAGGTAAGCTGTGGAGACGTATGGGTGAGCTTGTCTCAGGAGGATTTACACTGGCAAGGTGTTCACTGTCTGTCAACAACTGCTGGGGTTTTATTTTTACTGCTGGAGTCTTCCGTGTGTGCATGTGCACGTGTATAGGCAGCACTGGGGGAGATTATGGGTGGTTCCTGACAACTTTGCAGTCCGTGCGAAATTAGAGTAAAATACGTCAAATGAAATTGACTGTAAAGGATTTTTTTCTCCCCCTCTTGCCTAAATGCTCTTAGCGTTCTTTTCATGAACTAACACGCTCAGGCTGCTGCGCTGGACCTGTGGATGTCAGGGATGCAGGGGAGGATCACGAACTCGGTTGTTGACCGACCTACTGCTGCCAAGGGTATTTATGAGAGATTAGAGAAAACATCATAGATGAATGGCAGACTGGTCTATCTATCTATCTATCTCCCACTCTAAAGGCCATTGTTCAGTAGGGATTTATTTATTTATTTATTGAAATTCACTATTTAAGTTTCAAAGGTTTAAAACTGATCTCCCTCTCCCTCTCTCTATGACAGCAACTCAGAAGGGGGCCAGAATAAAAGACCACTTGTCACGTCATGACTGTAAAGCTTACCTGCCTCTGGGCGTTTATGGTTCGGCTCTCACCTACTTGGCACCTGCCTCAGAATAACCAGATAACACCTACTTAGAGTCACAGGCAAATTTGTGGCCACCGTGTTACTTTTACCGCTACCGGTTCTTTACTGCCAGTTCATTTTATTTTGCGGGTCAATGTGAATAAAGGTCCAATTAAGCCGGTGATGATTAGTGAGCGGCTTCCTCCGCGGTCAGCGCGCTGAGATCAGAGAGAAGGCTCAGGAGTTTTGCGCATGAAAAAAAAAAACGAACGAAGAAGACTGCGAATGGTCCATTGAATGGAGACAAAAGAAGACAGAGACGTTGTGGTTCTGCACCACTTGGGACGAACAGTGCGGTTGTGTGTGTGTGTGTGTGTGTGTGTGTGTGTGTGTGTGTGTGTGTGTGTGTGTGTGTGTGTGTGTGTGTGTGTGTGAATGGGCGGTGCGCTGACTTGGGTTGAGAGAGAGAGACAGTACCACCACCGGACACGAGAGAGAGAGACAGAGAGACACAGAGAAAGAGAGAGCGAGAGAGAGAGAGAGAGAGAGAGAGAGAGAGAGAGATTGCGCTAGGCGAGGGACGAGAGTGTTTGTTGGAAACACACAAGGTGGATGATTCTCGTGCGTGCAGCAGCAGCAGACACACCACCGTGCGTCTTTACGCTCAGAGATCACCCAGCCCTGATCTCCTAACCTCTCCTCTTTCTTGCTTGTCTAGCAGCAGCTTCACCTGCGAAGCCACAGCGGAGGACAGCGGAGCTTCTCAGCGGACACTTTGCTGACTGAGAGACGGACGCACAGAAACCTCAGCGTACTTTAACCATGGAGGAGAGTCAGTCGGAGTAGGGTAACTTACTACAACCTACACCATCCACAAGCAGACTGTCACAAAGGACGCCAATCTTCAAGATGGCCCGATAAATTCTTAACGCCGTGCTTCGGAGATTGGATTGTCCATCTCTCAGTAGCGCACGAGACGAGCAGAGAGGCCGTTATTTGGTTATTTCAGTCTTCAGATGGACCGTGTGCCATCCGCACTTGCTGGTAAGATGCGCTGGATCACACTGGTGCTTGCCGGCTTGACTTTCTGGGGCAAAGTTACTATTTGTAACTGTTTCGACTACGAGGAGCCAGACTATGAATATTATGAGGAAGAGAGAGCGGAGACCATTGACTACAAGGACCCCTGCAAAGCTGGTGAGTCATTTTACTTTATTTTAGCTTTTAAATTATAAAAGTAACACAAGAACTATATTTATTACTCTGGTCACGGTGATCCTGCCCTCCTACAGCTGGCTCCGAGGCGGCACGTGCATGTGTGTATGAGGGATGACAGCGGGCTTCTGCCAATAACCGCATAACCGGTGTCGGTGTCTGTGGCGATCTCGCAGATGCATGCCACGTGCATGCCACGGTGACGGTCACGTTAAGTCTGATGCACTTTTCAATGCATGCAAACACACAAACATGCTCACATTCAGCTCAAGCATCCCCCAGAGTCCAAATATTGGTGGCGCGCATGGATCGCATGGATGTGTAGGTTTGCGCGCGTGTGCAGATGTCAAGTCAACTAATAACAGGGATAAAAATAACAGCTGGATTTACACAGGCGCGGATTCACGTTCTGTCTCTCACACACATGCGCGTGCACACGTGATAAACATTTAACATTTGTGTAGTTGTTGTGGAGTAACACCCTGATGTGGCTTAATCGCTATGAACGAGTTTCTTGTGTGTAAAAAATAAAAGAGAAAATCTTTCACTGAATCGAAAATAAATGTGTCTGTTGTGTCAGCGAGTGGTTGCCAGTTTTTTAAAGTTTTAAAGTTTTATACATAAGAAGTGTATTTTTTTAAATAGGTCTTTTATTGGCGGCGGGAAGGGGGGGGGTCATTTTGGATTTTATATAGTCGCTCTCTTAACCAGTCCCTCTCCTCCTAGTTATTCTCCTCTGTTAGCGCCTGGACCATAACCTTTAAATGCAGTATTTGTTGGTGACCATTTACATATCCCCATTTTATTAAGGCTGGCTATGATGGGAAATGTTTTAGACTGTTACTAGTGTAATGATGACCAGTGGCAGCACCAGATAAGATGCACCAGATAGAAACTGGTATTATTACGTTTTCAGCGGTGTGAATCATCCATGTTCTTCTGCTTATCCAATTAAGGGTTACAATTTTTGTGAAAGCCTCTTCCAGCTGTCCTAGCGCTAGAAGAAGGGTACACCCTGGACATGTCACCAGCCTGTCATATGGCTGACAGAGAAACAGACAGACACACTACCTACAATCAATTAAGAATCACTAATAACCTAATATGCGGCAGACAACCCACGGAGTCACTAGGAGATCATGCAAACACACAGAAAAGGCCCAACAGGCCAGTGGATTCAACCACCAGCCACTGTGTAAATGACTGTACGCCAAAGAATAATTAGATTAAATCCTTCAATCCTCACTCTTCTTATTATCTTATACAGACAATACATCTTATGCTTCTTTTTTTACCTTCACTTGATGAAAACAAGCTTGTGCTGTTGCTCAAGTTATTAATTTTTAAATATTGATAAGCTATAAAATTATTACTTTTTTTTCTTAGGTTTTATGTTTTTGTTCATTTGGGAACAAAAATGATGGAGAAATTGTTCTGCAAAAAGGTGTTCCTGTAAAACAGAAGAATACATGTACCTCAGGGCTGATGAGTATATGCACAGTGCCCTGAGGAGCTCCATCCTGTGTTGTGTTGGATGACCACAATTAACTGTGTGGTGGCCCTGGCCACCCTTGGCCACTACTTGGCTCCTCCCCTAATTGTCCCTGAAGTGCACAAACCATTAATAAGAAACATTTGGCACCTAGTAATTGTGTCTTAGGTAAAAGGGAAAATGCAGTTCAGTTTCATATATAGAGCAGCAATTCATAATCACAGTAGGCTCAAGGTGCTCGAGTTTGCTCCAAAATGAGAGAGAAAACGCCAACAATAGGACATATGTGTGTTGATCTTCTTGCTTTTAGGCCTAGAACAACGAATTTCATAATCTAACTTAATATC
The DNA here is from genome assembly GCF_900408965.1 of Simochromis diagramma. Lineage (NCBI taxonomy): Eukaryota > Metazoa > Chordata > Actinopteri > Cichliformes > Cichlidae > Simochromis > Simochromis diagramma. The sequence goes on along the minus strand of NW_024386792.1, from coordinate 2,602,257 downwards.
TTTTTGATATATTTTTTAAGGTTTTTCTGACCCTCTCCTCTCCTCTTTCTATAAGAGGGATGTTGGGATGGTGTAAAATAAATAAGCATCTTTTAAAATCTGGATCCTTGTTTGGGGTTACACCCTCCTGACTTTGTGTGTCTTTCTCCGTGTGTGTTTGTGTACATGCGTGTCCATGTGTGTTTTAGTGGTACTTAATGTTGTCTGCGATGACACATTGGACTGATAAGAACTCCACCCCAGAGCGCTAAGCGTCCACACGCTGACCAACACACATTCTTCCCATACCAAATACACAAACCTGACAACTGTGGACATTGGCCAGTGTGTGTGTGTGTGTCTGCATGTGTGTTTGCTCATGTGCATGTCACACTGATTTCTATGTGGGTGATTTTTATGTTGACTCTGCAATCCCATGTCTCTGTGGCTTTTTAGCTATGCAAAGAACTTACCGTTCATTCGTTTGTGTGTATTTTGATGGGAGCCCGGCAGGTTAAAGGGAGTCAGTAAGTCTACGCATGTTTGTGAGACCGAGCGAGTCTTTAAGGTTAAAATAGCTGAGAGAAAAAACACAGCGAATGTATTTATTTTCTGAAAATATCGATGAACATAAAGAGCCTTCTATACTCAGCTGCTGAGGTTTCCTGCAGCAAATTGCATAAACGCACACAGGCACACACACTCCTAATAATCAACACATACGTTCATCTTATAAGCCTTATAATTTTACAAGTGCCATTTGTTTTCAGGCATTTCTGTTTTATTGGACATTTGACAGTTGGCACCTTTTTACATCATTTGAACGTGTATAGCTCATTTATATTAAATACTGAGTCCCCAAATTTCATTCTCCTTTTATTTTCTCCTCTGATGATATGGTTTATAATAAGAAAATGACAAAACCATCTCATCTCAGAGTCAGTGTAGGTTTTTTAAGCTGTGAATCCAGCCCCACTGGTGAGGTATGAAACTGCTGTGGGTGGGGTGTGGACGACCAAGGTTTAAAAAAAAAATGTAATTAACTTGAATGATTTGTGCAGGATCGGATAAGTGGAAGAGGATGGATAGATTTGTGCAGAGATAATAAAGTCTGGTGATGCAATGTTGATGACCTTTACTTCTCTAAAATTCAATTTGAGTCATTTTTTATTGTTAATAATTGCTGAAAGCTGTGCATGTGTGTGTAGTGGGGTCAATTACGGCTTCTGAAGGCGGAAATTTTTTTTAGAGCCACTGGTGTGGAGGGTGCTCTGGAGCTTTGGCCTGTTTTGCATGATGCTCATCAGCAGATTCAGTTTGCTTATCTTCTCATCTGGCTCAAAGTTTGCAAAGTTTTCGTCATTTTATGGTGTCAGTTTATTGTTTAGATGCACAAGTCTTGGGCTAAAAAATAACACTATTGTAAATACAAGTGAGTAAATGATTCTGTTTTTTGTTTTATGCCTGCATCCTCAACACCTGATGTCTGTAACTGTTCCACTTAGTACTGTGTGGGAGCATGTCATTTAATATCTACCTGCACATTCTGAAATACAAGCTTTCAATATGCTAATCCAGCCACAGATACGGACACACAAATGTTTCAGTGTGAGCCTGCAGAGCCTCTGACAGACACACACAAGTGTCTGCTGATGTGCAGCTGAATTTAAACCCACTCGCACGCACACATCTCCTGAGATTTTCTGGAGTAATCGTGTTGCAATTAATGCACTGACTTGGCAGCTATGTGCAGCTTGTAAGAAGTGGAAGCGCGACTCATTCCACGCCTGACCCCATGGCATCGGTCTGAGTGGTTGGTATTCCGCCTCCTGTTTTTGCTGGGAAAACACAAGGGGAATATTTGGCTGTCTGCTTATCTCCTCCGAGTCCCGCGCTGGTAGACAGGGGAACACACACTTCCATGCCTTTGTGAAGTGATTTCCCTACACGAGCACACATGCACACACACACACGGTACACACACACATGCTAAGCTCCCTCCATTCACCCGCGCTTATCTCTTCCTGGTTGTCTGCATCCTGCTACTCAGCTGGAGATGACACACATACGCGCACGCCCACACACACAAATGCGCACACGTATGTGCCCCTACGCTCACTCAAGAGTCATTCATGCTTCCTTCCAAATCACTGTTCTCATAAAATCCTCACACACATCGAGTGAAAGCTAAACAAACCTCGGTATCTAAAGGCTGTGGGTCTTTTCTTCAGGAGGAATCAGAGACATTACTACCTTTTCTCTACTTTAAACACAATAGTCGGGCATCGTAGGAGTGTGTGTGGGCACAGTGTGTTGTTTTTTTATGGACACATCACTGAGATCAGGTGTTACAACATAAGACTTAAAAGATTTAAGAATTTTTTAAAGCAAAATTTGTTTGAGGGGTGGCACAGTGGCAAAATAGTTAAGAATTGTTGCTTGACAGCAAGAAAGTCCTAGCTTTGAATCCACCGGCTGGCACAGGCACATCTGTGTGGAATTTGCATATTCTTCCTGTGCCTGTGTGGGTTCTCTCTGGTGCTCCAACTTCCTCCCAGAGTCATGCATGTCAGATTAAGCAGTGAGTCTAAAACTCTGCCACAGTTGCCAACGTCTATATTTCTGCGTTAACCACGTCACCCTGTCCAGGGTGTACTTCACCTCTTGCCCTTTGAAAGCTGAAATAGCCTCAGGCCTCCCACAATGCTAAAGTGAATAAGCAGTTCGGAGAATAGATGAATGAAATTAATGAATGAAACAAAGTTGTTTATTCTCTGCATCATGTGCACCTAAAGCAGATTGTCACTGCACATAGTCAGGTAATATGGCTAGTTACATCACAGTCTTCAATTCAACCTTTTATTGGAGGGATCACCTCATAAACCGTTTCACATTGGCTGAAGCTGATTCAGATGTGATGGTAGAATATATAAGGTACCATACTACACTGTACTTTACTGTAAAATAACTGGGTTCTGTTCTATCAGTTTCTCATTTTATATGCAGATAAAAGATACTGGCACATGGGATTTAAAGAACCATTTAAAGTGTACGCCACAGTCTGAGGCAATTGCGTTATCTTGTTCACCACAGAACAAGATGCAGGGTGTGCTTGTTTGAAAGTCTCGTGGATAGGTTTGTTTTAGTCAAGAAGAACAGCAGAAAGAGCGTCAAACAAAACAAATCCAAAATAAACAGGACACGGATTAAGTCAGACATACTGTAGCATGAAAAGGAGGAACTGTGGTGGAGGTTGCAAAGTGGCTTGCAGATGCACAGCAGGTGCTGTTATCAATTTTTGGGAAAAAAAAATCTGATGTTGATATACAGGTTGATATACATTGTACATAAATATATCCATGCAAAGTGCTGCTAGGCCTTTACTGCAATCACCTTTAGGTGCTGCTTGTTTGTGGCTCTCTTTGTCATCATTTCCATAACATAGAAGCTGCTCTGTTGGGATGAGATCGGAAGACCGACTTGGCCAATCAAGAATATGGCCTTCATTTGGCTGGAGAAGCTATTGTGTTGTTTTTGCTATAAATTTTAGGTCATTATCCATTTGCACTGTAAAGCACTGTCTGATCAGTTTTGAAGCATTTGGATAAGTCCGAGCAGAGAACATAACCCTGTACACTTCAAAATCTATCCTGCTACTTCTATCAGCAGTTGCATGATAAATAAAAAACACAAGGAGCCTGATTACACAAACAGGAATACACGTCGACGCCATAACGTTACCTCCAACATGGTTTATACATGACGTGGCATACTTTAACAATGAACTGTTTCCCCCCTTCTCCATACTTTTGTTGTTGTTGTTGTTTTTCTTAACAATGGGAATAATTCTATGGTTGTTCACTTTAGTTGTCATCTATGGTGTTTCAGGCTTCCTTTTTTGTAAACAATGCACTGGGCTAATTATACAGATCTTTTATCTGCTTAATTTGTCATAGAAAGGAACAGGAGTAACCTGGTTATAAAAGAGCTGTTTGTCAATCAATTTTTGATTTAATTTTGAGCCTTTGAAAATGTTGAGACTGTATAATGAAATGGCTGTAATTCCTCCTCAACAGTTAATGCAAAGCTTTTGTTGAAACCCTTGAATTAAACCTGCAAGTCTGCGCTTCAATCACATCTTTATTCTTTGATTTAAAACCCACTGTGGCATAGAGAGAAAGAAATTAGTAATGATAACCAATACAGCTGATTAGTACGAGTTTAACTCACACTTAAATTTTCTAGAAGTGTCCCAAGCGTACCTCAGATCCTGGGATTTGAACGCCTGTGCACGTATATGTTCGCTGTGTACTGTACATGCAGCCCACCAAGTCGTGACATGAGCTGCAGCTACTGTTCATCCCTTCCCCCATTCATCAGTAGGAAGGAAACTAGAGCAACATGTGTATGTGTACATTTGGCACCGCGGCTGCCTTGCATCTGTGTGTGTTAGCGAGGGAGCAAGTGGTCTCACTCATATTATATTAAACAGGATTTTCCCGAGCAGAGTGCTCCTGCCACTGAGCTTCCGAAGTCTTCCTCAGGATTCCCGCCTCAGCACAAACTCTGCGGCCATGCCCAGGGCCGACTGTTTGTTCTGGAGCGTCATTGTTCCGGAGCAGCAGAAGCCATGAGTCAGCATCGCCTTCACATCGCCCACCTGCCATGCACCGTTCAATTATTAAATGTCTAGGTGCTTTTATGTCACCCAGCTTTCCCTGATGGTATTTATAGAAGCAAAAAAAATAAAAAATACAAAATCAGACCCATTCACACATTAATGTCTGAAGAAAAGCCTCTTTCTCCTGGCAGTCAAACTTGTTTTGTTGTCTAAGTATTGTAGCAGCAAACTCCTCCCTACACTCCACCTGCTCCAGTTGCGATCTTTGATGCCTAAGCAAGCTAACGTTACAGGAAAAAAGTGATGACCATGTAGCTGAGCTAGCCTGTATTGTCACCTGTGGCTGAAGACAGATACGTTTAACCAAACCAGGTAAAGAGAAATATCTTTTTGAGTTCAGATCTCTGACAAAGATCTCTTTAGGATCCTTATGATGTCATAAGTTCTGGTTTTCTCAGTCTTTAATTGCCCCCATAGATAATCAGCACTGTTGAGATCAGGTGACTGTGGAGGGCAGTTCATCGTACCTCTTCTTTCCTCTTCTTTGGTCTTCTGCTGCTGTACGATTCCTTGTGGTGCTGCTTCTCCTTTGTAAAGAGTTCACCAAACGATGTCTCCATTTCCCTCTCAATATCATACTGCTTAGGGGAATTTGAGGCACAGCTGATGGACGAACAACAGCTACAAGTTGATTATTTTAAAAATTCCTCTGATGTGAGTCAATCAATTCTGCCTGAGTCTCATGTGAACGCTGCTCCACTGGAAAGATTTCATGCCTTCACTTGATTTATGCACCGTAATCTAACTGAAACTCATCATTTATGGCAACTGCGCTGAAATCCAACTTCAAATGAAGTTACTCATCCGGTAATTGAAACTATGTAGTCACACCTGGGTTCATCTATCTGTGATCTCAACAAGAACAACATTGTTCTCTGTTCTATGACTTTGTGCATTTAAAGGCCAGTTGGCTGCTCATTCCCTGGGTGCAGACCCGGGGCACGCCGACGGGAAACCGAGCCGTAATCACATCCCGTCACAATGTCTGGCCAAACCCATGACCCGCTAGGGAGGAATCCCAGTGTCACAGTAAAGTGATTAGGGGGTTACACCAGCTCTGTGAGTGCATGCATCATATGATATCATGTTATTCTGTCTCATACCAAACATGTCTTTGCGCGATCTCGCTGTCAATTTATAGTTCAGAGTTCTAAGTGAGCGAGGCCTTTGAAATCTTTTCATTCATTTCAGATTTAATTATACAGCAGCCAGTTCACAACACGAGTCATCTCAGGTCACAGCACATTTAAGGTCAAGACCTTAGAAAAAGAGAAAACCCCCTTTGAGCAATGAACAGTGGAGATAAGGTGGTTTTTACTCAACATATTTGCGCTCTTCTACACTTTACCTTCCATCCATAGCATTTTACAACATGTTCTTCTTTTCCTTTTGATCTCTTGGCATAGACTACTAGCAATATTTACTGAAAAAACTAAAAATAGCTCCACTTGGACAAAAGCTCCTGTTAACTGGATTTGTTTATGATCAGTCTGGACTTCATTCCGGGTCATTTCAAATGTCCAGGTGTGTGCCTCACGGCCCTGCCATCTGTTTTCAGCTGTGTTCACGGATGAAGAAACTGTGCTTATTCTAATCTCTAGACAAACACACACGCACACTGTGGCGCAGGTAAACACAGTGATGTGTCAGTGTACAAGTGTGTAACTGGGTCTTTGTCAGTGTCTGGGACTATATTTACGTCTGTAAAAATATATAATTAGAGTTTGCGTGTTTTGTATAGAGTCAGACCTCAGTGCGACTGGTGATTTTAAAGTTTCTAATTATGGCTTCAATTCAGTGAATACTCACCAACACTGTAAGTACCCTGTTTTATTCAGGATTTTTTTCTGTTGCATGTCACTCTTGTCTCTTGCCTCTGTGTCTCTCTCTTTCATATCTACTTGCAGCAGGGTGTGGGTATGAACATTTTTGGACTTGGACTAAGCAGCTACATTTTTCACATTTTTTTTTTTTTTACCAGTGATAGAAAAACTGCAGCATCTCTTTACATTCCAGCACCTTGGCGTAAGTGCAGTAGCTCATCATTATTCCATCTTAAACACTCAAAGAAGAATAGAAACGGCTGTTTCAATTTCAAGTGCTACTCAAAGTCATACTTTGCTTCACGATGGACAATGGGGGCTTTGGACAGTTTGGTTTCACAGCAGTTATTTTGGGTTTCGGGATAAAAAAAATCCATAGAGACAATCCATGTAGCATCTCCAGGAATTTCAACACTTTACAATTTGTGTTTGAATCGAATGTTCGATCAGAGTGTTGTGAACGTTATGAAGGTTGGTACGTGGGCTTGTGTCACACATAGGCTTTGACACAAACCGCCTCTGTGTACTCTGTAAAGGAAGGCCAACTTGAAAGTGCTTTAAACTTGTATTTTTTGGAATGGTCATTGGCACCTGACTCCTTTGGTTGGTAGAATCAATCAAAAGCTATACAAGACTATAAGACTATTTATTTATTTATGGCCTCTACAGATATTAACCTGGTTTCAATCACCAGTTTCAAAACTTACCGAATATGGGGGTTGTTTTTTTTTTGCAAATTTTGTAAATTAGGAGTAAAATAGATAATAAAAAGCAAACTCACCAAGGCAGCTCACTCTCCAATATTTACCTTTAAAGGAAATATTGTATTTTGTATAAATTCATTTGGGTTTTTAAATTCAAGAAGTTTGTAGTGCAGTAAAAGTCAGATAAGGGATTACAGGTATCGATTTGTAAACGATCTGACATGAATAACTTGATCTTATTATATGATATTATACCACTATGACTAACTAGGCAGCTCATTCTCTTTCTCTTAGCAACACTGTCTTTAAACATGCAACACACTTTGGGGTAGAAGTGTAAAAGTGAGGTCAGAGGTCAGAGGTCAAATGTGACATGATATTTGGATGCAAACTATAATGTGGTATTTAGAAGATATACATGTCACATATACATGTAGATATGATTTTCTATATGCCAATATGTTTTTGATACAAACAATGGCAGTAAGAAACTTTGACTTTCAGATCAATCTGTTGATGTTGAAGGAGAGGTCAGAGGTCAACATGGTATTTTAACTCTTTATATGGTACTTTATACATATTGACAATACATACTGAACTTGTAAGATTCATAGTTTCCAAGTCATAATGTTTTTTGTCAGCTTGGTAAAAAGAATAATCATGGAGCTGATTTTAAAGATCTTGGTGTTACATTGAGCAGTGTCCAAGTCTTTCAGTCAGCTCCACTTGTCGTGCCTAACTTTAAAAGACAGAGATGGTGATGGGCAAAATGTCCAAGTTGAGGTTTCAGAATATTAGTTGACAAACCAGTGGAGCCATCTATATCCATTTTTAATCTTTGGTATCACCATTGTCTCTTACAAGGGAACATGGAAACCTTGAATCCATATTAGGCTTTTTAATGTAATCATATTTTTTACACTTAAAAGATCATGTTAGCTTCCAGGCTCATTGATATTTCCCCTCACTTTGCCACTGGTTTGCTCGACTAGATGTTTCAGTTAAAGTCAGTTAAACAAGCCAATATGATTGGCTTCCATTTGAGTATTTATGCACAATCGCTTTAGTCTTGTGCATAAATTCATCACACAGGCTGCTTGCTCATCCGGGACTTCCTTTAAAACAGAATCATTTATAGCAGAGTTGAGTTTAAATGGAGGCTGAGCCTAAAGAAGTAAAAGAATTTGAAGCCAGACAGTGAAGTAATGCTTCAAAATATCAGGAGCGCCAATGGGTAAATCAAAGTGTGATAATCCAGTTCTGACCAATGCAAAGGAACTATCTTCAGCTGCTCCCTTATTTCCCAAGAGGTTACCACTGCGGATGGATCCACATATTTGATTTGGCACAAATTTTACGCTGGCTGCCCTTCCTGATGCAACCCTCCTGTTTATCCGGCACTAGGATTACACCAGCTTGCGACCCCTGAGGCTGGGTTCATGTCTCCTCCTGGTCTAGAACTGGGAATCTTTCATGTGTAAGGCAAATGTGGTAATCACTACACAACAGAGCATACACACAGTATATATATATTTTTAAAAATGCACAAAAAAGGTCTTTACAGTATAAACACAGATTTCCTTCTTAACAAAGCTGAGGTTTCAATAGTGAACAGATATTTGGGTGGAGCACCAATTTAATAAATCCACTTCATAAGCTCTCACCTCAAAAGCATGCCGTATTGTAACTCTTTGAGGCCTGCATTTTTGGTACTTTGCCTCATCATGACCTTTTCTGGCACCATCAGTGTTGAACTGCAGCACCTGCTGTTGGTCGCAAAGGGTTAAAGTAGATAAAGCAGCTTGCACAATGATTAGTTTTGGAGAAAATCCTCAAACGGGGCCGAGATAATCTCTTTTTTAATATAACGGCACGTTTGCAGCCACATTTATATACAGCATAATAATATCACACGAGCGAACGGGCTCATATACATGCACGTTCACACACATGGATGCCCACATCTTAGCCCACCTACACTGTGACCTTATATTTGCTTAATGAGGAGCTTAGTGAGGTGTGTGTGTGTGTGCGGTCACTGTGTATGTGTGTTTGTGTTAGATACACCCCAGTGAGTACAGCATGAGTGCAGAACGCAGTAGTGCATAATTGTATACTGTACTGTAGTGCAGTCAAAATGTACAGAAAAACACCTGCTACATTTATCACAAATAACATTTAAGCAAACAAATTTGTTCAAAAAAATCAGTTAATCTAGCTGCATTTTCACCATCTTAGTTTGACAATGTCTTATGTGACAGATTAAATATCTTGAGAACTAAGTAGTTTACTTTCTTCCCTTGAAAGCTGCTGGCGTCTCCTTTAAACGAGGGCTGTGATGTGATCAAAACCCTTTTTAAAAGCTTTAATGAAGCCTCGAGTCTCTTTGTCTTTTTGGAAACTTTGCACAATAAATCCATACCGACAGATGCGGTAATGAAGGTGTTCTCTGGTCACATATGCAATTTTCAATGCCTGAAACGCCCCTGTTGTTGTTAGCGTAGCTCTTAGCAATCCCATGATGCCTTGTTTGGTTGGAACATGGCTATCAGTGGCTGTGTTACAAACCTGCCAAGTAATTAAAAGGACTAACTGGACATCTGAGTTGCAACTCATTGCATGGAATAACAGCAGATTGACCTCATTCTCTATAGACCTGCACTTTCAGGGTAGTGAAAGCATAATGAATAAATCAGCATAGATGCAATGAATAATATGTACATTCTCCTTTACATATATCTATAACATTCTAAGCTGTGTGCTCAGGGTGTGTTGAGCATTCATAGATATACATACTTATTATTCAGGCTATTTTCTTAACTAAAACCTGGTTGTTCTGAAAACAGATGGTACGTTACAAAGCTGAAGCCAGACAAACATTACTACACAGGAAATAATCACTTCGATCGAACTGCTTTGAATTCTTGTTTAACTTCATCAGTTATAGTTATGGGCTCGTTCTCCACCTCTTTGCACTCGCATTTTGAGCGTAGTTTGTTTTGCAAAAAAGAGACAAATCATACATCAATCAACATTAAATATGCATTTCACTGATAGCATTAGGATTAGTATTATCATTCCAGTTTGAATGCTGTTATCACAAACTCTACTGGGAAGGATAATGCATTGAAACATATCTGTGGCAGCACTCAAATGAACATGGCAAAGACTGCTTCACTGAGTGTTTAAACTAGTTTAAGAGAAACCCAAGCAAAAACAAAAATCTTTTTCATCTGGTGATCACAAAACAATCATAAACAACCATAAAAGTTCAGGCAGGGAAATATAATACATGACTAAAATAGGGCAGCCATTATCCTAATTGAATCGCATTGTGTTATCATTGTATTAAAAGCTCATGTTTGATTGCTCTTTTGCATCAGTGTGTGCGTGCTTTGTTCAGATGACAATGAATGACGCTCGCATCTGTTGGACATTCGCTGTCAGGCTGCAGAATTACTTGCAGAAAGCTGACTTCAGCTGTGTCTGCTTGAGAACTTGATCAATAAGACACAAAGCAGTCTAGCTGCTAGCTGGCAACATGGTGGGCTGGTGGGGTGAATACGTGTGAGTAGTGATGCCTCTACCTCTCAGACTGTGTTTGGTGCATTACTGTTGTGTGTGTGTGTGTGTGTGTGTCCCTGTGTGCTACTGTGTGTGTTTACTGCAGTGCCCCTGCTGAAGGGCGAACAGTAAGGCCCTGGTCAGCATGATGTAGACCTCCTGGGACGTCCTGGGGTTTTTGGATCAATACCTTTCCTCCTGCATCTCCCTGCATCACTGTTCTCATCCCTCCTCACCCCATGGCTTGACTTTGGGCTATTTATGGTATCTCTATGGATTAACAAGACCCTAACAATCAATGGGCCGAACTTACTATCACTGTACTCCCCCTCCACTTCTCACTTTGTATCTCTGCTTGTGTCAGCTCCTTTTCTCTGGAAAACTTTTAGTCCTTATATTTTTCCCTTGTTGTCCTGAAATGTTCAGAGCCAAGAGAAGTGTAATCTCAGGACACTGTCACATTCACGCTGCCCCACAAATAGGAGCAAAAATGAAGGGAAAGTCTTTTTCCAATGCACATGCAAGGTGATGCAGACTGTGTTTGTACGAGGATTGTCACATTGTCCTTTTGCTGTTGAAGTAGCAGATTTAAGTCGATTGTTTGTTCAGTTTTTTTGTTTTTTCACTCTTCTGTGGCTCACTATGAACGCAGAGAACATACTAGAGGAAAACTTTGTCACCCACAGCAATTTGGCGTCAGAAATAACAATTCTAATAGGCCTATCCAGACCACATCTTAAAAAACGTGCTGGTGTAATTGTGCTGTTTTTGCGACTTTATGTGTCAAAGTCGCACCCAGATCAGCCTTTTCACATAGTATTAAACCTCTTTTTATATATGTTTTTAAAGGGTTTTCCTTTCAACCAGGGATTAATCCAATCCAGACTATTGTTATAAAATGCCCAGGGAAAAAATATATTTAAAGGGATAGCAGAGTCTGTTTTGCATTCGCTCTTGCATAAATAACCGAGCTGCAAATACTCGAAAAATGACAGCGAGAAGTTTGATTAGTACCATTCATGACAAATGAAGAATGGATTTTCCTAAACAAATCTCTTTCCAAGCTGAACTGTGCACAAGCTGTGTGACGTATTATCCCTCATTAAAATACCAAAAACTGGTTGGTCATCTCTGTGGAGCTCAGCATGAACCCAGTAGCAACCACCACCTGTAGCTCAAAGTTAGAGTCAGATTTAGTGAATCATGAAAGATTAATTAAAGAAAGACTGAAAATAATTAATTTTTCAGACTTTCAGAAGTTAAATTCTGATGCTTTTTGTTGCTGTAGACTACTTTGGACTATTGTGCGAACAAAGCCAGCTGCTGGTCATTTGCGGTGATCGTTGCTCTCTCTCGATTGTATACTATGCATTTGGTAAATTATGTAATAAAAGCAGGGATTACCATGATGTTTAATAAATGCATATCTTCGCACATCTACTTCTTTTACTGTTTCAAGCTACCTCCACAGTTTATACTAAGGCAGCCTGATCAGATGCTGGCTCTTTCTGGTTTTAAAGGTGATTTTTTACATAATACATAAAAATAAACACATTGCTTCACATCCAGCTCTAATTTAGATTGCTATCCTTCCAATCTAAGCAAAATATAAAACACCATTGAGCCAAACACACTCCCAGACTGCATCTGATGTTGTTATTCATAAATCTATGGACGCCGTGGTTTGCTCTTCTCTGTAACAATAGTGCCGAGTTGAGCACAATGGCACCCTGACCCCTTTTCCTTTAGCGGCAATCCCGATTAGCTAAATGACAATCTTCTCCCGTGCCATTGTTAGTGTATTAGTGTCTTGAATCCCTGTGGAGGCCAATAACTCAGCTCAGCTAATCACTCAGAGATGACTATCGTTCAGTTGTCCATTGTTACAAGCTAGCGGGGTAATTGTGTTTACGTGTGTGTCTATGTGTATGTGTGTGTGTTGGACTGAGGTGATGAAGAGACTGAGGAGAGAAGGTTTATTACAGTACGTGCAGTGCAGCTGTTTTTGCCACCATGTAGCTTCTCAAAGGTATCAAGGTATCACTGCAGCTCGCCTGTAGACCTGACATTTGAAAAATCGAAGCAGCGTGCTCCCTGACAGCGATGTTGGACCAAAAGTTCTGTTTAAGTTTTTGATTTGTCCTTTTCATGTACAAACATAGATAAATGATGATTTTTTTTAAGCATGCACATTTTTTATCTGTTTTCAGGGTCACCCTGAAATGATTACACTTTATGTTTTCTCATTAATTTCATTAATATATCAAAAAATGAAGCAAAAACAGGTTTTTGGACTGCTTTTTAATGTCAGCATCATCAACATCAACCTGTTCTTCTCAGCAGGATGGTTGAAAGGAGAATGAATGGGGAGTGAAGGTGCACAGCCACATTCAGGTCCTTTTTTCAGAAATCCTGCATTTTATTCATGGAGCTTTTAGAGATTTAGAAGTTTTCCTTGTGTTTTCTTGGCTAATATGTTGTGGTCGTCTTTTGTTGAAATGTAAACACCAAAATGGAGCGCTTGAAGCTTGAAGCTCCTAAGGAAGCACAGACTGGAGCCACTCCTATTTTGCTTTTAGGGGAACCCACTGAAGTGGTCTGAGCATCCGATCGGATGTTTCCACTTTCATTAAAAGTAACTGGTAGAAGATCACGAGGTAGCCCCAGAACAGGCTTGATAGATTATATCTCATTTGTCCAGGAAAAAGAGAGGATGTCAGTGGTGCAAGGGCAGGAGTAGAGAGAGTAAACAGCAGAGCAGTGAGTGTCCTGATTTCAGGCCACTGTAACAGCCACTGTTACCAGTGTTGAGGTTACTTAATTACTCCCTGGAGAAAGTAATTCGTTACACTACTTGTTACATTACTTATACATTACTTCATAAGACGACCTGAAATGCATATAAACCATAGCCCCACATGCTAACACACCAATCTCTCAATGAGGACACACACTTTTTTTTTTTTACAGTGTTTAAATTTGAACATAAATCAGAATCAGAATCAGAATCAGAATCAGAATCAGAATGGGGTTTATTGCCAGATGTTGAGGTTTACAACATTAGGAAATTGCTGCGGTGCTTCAGTGCAAACAATAAGAATTAAAGTGCTATGTAGAAAGAAAGATATGTGCATGAGATATACATGAGATATATACATGAGAATAAGACTTATGAGTGCTACGTAGAAAGATATATACATGAGTGCAGGTGGTGATCGGTGCCAAAACATGAAATGATAAAGCGAAGTTTGAAACCAGAGCAAAGAGACTTCAAAGTAATTGCCACAGTGATTATACTGTAGAAACATGTACAGGTGTAAAGGAGGCTTTAAGCCTGACTGCCCTTCATTGTCTTTGTTACCTGTTCAAATTCAGGCTCTGGCTGCTTGGAGGGGATCAGCATGCACTCAACTTTAAGGCCATTCTTGATTCTTGACTAGTTTGTGTTAACGTGCTGTCTGTGCAGCTGCTTGTGGAAAGCTGATGTTGTATTTGCAAGAAAAAGACACCTTTCATATGATTTTCTTTCCATTTGCCCGGCATGCAACTGAAGAACCTTTGTAATGAAAGTGATTATGTAATTGTAACAGTAATCTGATTACTGAATTCAGTGCAGCAATGTGTTACATTAGTGTGTTACTGAAAAATGTAGTGTGACACGATTAGACACGATTAACACTGAAGATAGCTGTGTGTGTGTGTGTGTAGCAATACACAGCTGCTTTGATCTCTGAGTTTATATCAGATACAGATTTCTGTATATTAGAGCAGAGGTTCTGGCAATTGATTGTATAGCTGTGCAGGAAGTTAGACAGTTGATTGCCAGAAGGTTAAATTAAGTCATCACTTCAAAAGTAATAGATGTCACTGAGTAATTTCCTGGTATGTGTGACATCTACCTTAGCAGCTGCCCAGACTGTAACAAAAGGATATTTGTATTTCCCTAATCCGAGAAACCACGACCACTGAACTGGAGGTTGTAATAGGTCAAATACTTTGAACATGAATCAGACTTCAGAACAAATAAATCCCTGCTGTAACAACCTTGAAATGTTAGTTTACAATAGGACTACAGGTACATTTAAGTTCTTTCTGTTCCCATGTGTTAAATAAAAGTAGAACGAAACAAACATTTCCATTTCCACTCTCACAAACTGTTGTACATGTGGTGTTTGAAACACAATATTCCGTTTAACTTGTAATTAACTTTTATTTTTCATTATTCATTGTTTTTTAGGGGTTTTTTATGCAGCCATATATGATAAATGACACTACTTTGAGTAGTTTTTTAGATGGTTTTAGATGTGTCCATGATCCATCACAGCTGATTTAAAGGGCTAAATGACTCCTCAGCATTTCTTGAAGTTCTCCAGCGGCCTGGTAATGAACTAATCTTTTGATTCAGGTGTGTTAACCCAGGGTGCGATCTAAAACCTGCAGGACACCGGCACTCGAGGCCTGGAGTTGCCTACCCCTGATATATAACATGTACAAATTAAGGTTCAAGAATTTATTAACTACAATGCTTCTGGAAAAACACCTCATACATATGAACCATTATTAAAACTGCTATTCAGAAAAATGTGACCTCAGAGTCTGAAAGGTCAATACAAACTAGCCTTAAACCAACATTGTATCTCCTGGCCAGCAGGGGGCGACTCCTGTGGTTTCAAAAGAAGTCTAACTATATAAAAGTCTCTGAGAAAATTATCTCACTGCTCACCACATTTATTACCTGTAGAAACATTTTTTCTTGTGAGTTTATGGGCTCAGTTACAAGTTTAGCATCTTTTTTAAATACAAAATGAATTCATAAATCATGATCGTGATTGCAATAGTCTCACCTTGACCTGGTCGCGCAGGTGGCTGCTTGTACTTCATCTTGGTTCTCCTGGAGGTTCCTTACTGTTAAAAGGGAGTTCTTCCTCCCCACTGTCACTCAGTGCTGCTCATAAAGGATCATCTGATTGCTGGGTTCCTCTCACCAATATTGCCCTTACCTTCCAGTATAAACCACTTTAATGCAACTATGGTTATGGTTTGTTGCTATATAGATATGACTGAAGTAAACTGAATTACAGCAGTGTAGACTCTGGGAAGGAGCAAACCTGTGATTGGTAAGTTACTACTGTCTATGTGTGCAGTGTCCCTCAGCCTCTCACTTGCGACGTGGTCACCGTCTCTCAAGTTGAGGCATCAAAACTGAAGTTCACAAACTTCAGAAACATTGTTTTGTTCTTAGTTAGATTGCTGTGCTGTTAAATTAGCCGGTACAACATCACACTCTTTGGCTCCTGTTGGTCTCAAACTGAAAAACACATTTGTTACACTTCAGCACATTGTGATTCTGGTCATGGTTTGGCTTTGGGTCTTTGTGTTTGAACTTTACAAGCATGTACTAAGATGGTCAACAGAAATGCAAACATTTTCACTTTTTATACCAGTATTAGGATTTGATAATAACTGGAAAATGTTCTCTTACTTCCAGCTGTATTTTGGGGTGACATCGCATTAGATGAGGAAGACCTGCGCATGTTCCAGATTGACAGGACGATAGACCTGACACAACACACACACATGCACACACACTCTCGACAGGGGCACACGTCTGGTAAGTGGACTCACTCTAACTGTGACTGTCTTGTGTTTTCTTTGAAACTCTCTCATTACCCATCAGTTGCAGAGTAGAGTAGCTTGAAAAGGAAGGAAGTAAACAGGAAGTCACCTGAGGACAACAGGATCTGTCATTGTCTAATTTTTCTTTTCTTTTTTTTTGTTTGCCAGGTGGAATCGAGGAACATGAAACTCTGAAGAAGAGAGGGTCTTTATACCTTCTGCTAGAAAGAATACGTAGGTTTGGTTTTGGTAAGCAAACTAAAATTCATCACATGCTGTTTTTCAAACTTCATGAAACCTGCTGAGTCTGCATGGTGGAGCTTAGGGACTTTATTTAACTTACTTTGTTAGTCATTAATGTTTATGGAACTGAATGACCTAGACAGCCTACTGGTTTTCTTTTCAAGCAAAATTTCTTTTCCCCTTGCAACTGCAACCAAGAAAAAAACAATAAAGACACAGTAAAGCATTTAAGATACATAAATTAGGCTACAGTCCCAGTGAGATAAACGTTTTTTCTGTCAATTCAATAGGAATCGTGGTGATATGCTGTGTCATGTGAAAGAATTTTCACAGGACATTATACAGTCCTGCAAACAACTAAGCACACCCCATGATTCCTTAGCTAGGAGAACCACCGTTAGCAGCAATAATTTGGAGTAATCATTATCTGTATGACTTTATCAGTCCTTCGCATTGTTGGGGAGGAATTTTGGCCCACTCTTCATAACAACGTCTCTTTCACTTCTTTGAGGTTTGTGGGCATTTTGCTTATGCAAGCTCTCTTAAGGTCCCGCCATAGCATTTCAATCGGGTTGAGGTCTGGACTTTGACAGCATCATTACAACGCCTTGATTCTTTTCTTTTTCAGTCATTCTTTTGTAGATTTCATGTGGTGCATGAGATCATTATCCTATTGCATGACCTAATTTGGGTCGAGCTTTAGCTGTCAAACAGATGGCCTCACATTTGACTCTAGAATACTTTTGTATACTGGAGTTCGTGGTCTACTAAGTGACTGCAAGGTGTCCAGGCTGTGTGGCTGCAAAACAAGCCCAAATCATCACTGCTCCATCACAGTGGTGACAGCTGCTGTGAGGTGTTTTTTGGTGATATGCTGTATTTGGTTTTCTCCAAATGTAGTGCTCTGCATTATGGGTAACCATCTTCATTTTAATTTCATCTGTGCAAAAGACATTGTTCTATAAGTTTTGGGGTTTCTCCTGGACAGCCTTCTAAACAAGCCATACTTGTTCTCTTTCTAAGTGTAACTGTCATGAACTTTAACGTTTAACATGTTAGGGCCTGTAGAGTCTCAGATGTAGCTCTTGGGTTTTTTGCAGTCCAAGCGTTGTGGGGTCATCCAGGTTGTGGCACTTCGTTAATACACAGCTGAATGCTCCAGACTGCCAAAAGTTCTGGTTTTATGGAGGTGCTCACACTTGCTCATGATCAGTTACTTAAGTGCATTTAATTAGCAGCACCTGGCTGCTATTTCAACCCTTAATTCCAATAGAAGCACTAAGGCTGTACTACGTTTTTCACCCTCTGCTTCTGCAGTTTAGTTTTGCTTTGTGACACAGTGAAATATGTCATGTTTCACAGATTGCTGTGAAAGCTCTCTTTTTCACATGGCTGTAACTACACCATAAACTTTTATGAGGGCCCACTCATGAAAACCAAAGTCATACCACAAATCAGTGACAAGCTGATTTTTCTAGAAGAAGCACCAAATAATCACATCGTAGAAAGTAACAACCATGGTAGCTTGTTAGAAAAGTGCCTTTTCCTTCCAAGAATCCTCAGACAACTTGTTCATCTTTCTGGGATGATTTTAAATTGAAATTTCATCAAACCCTAAAAGCCTGTTTTGCTGTTTAGGCAAATGAAGTGCTTCACAATGCGGAAATAGAGACACCAGAAGCAGATCTAGAGACTGAATCCATTACAAGTTTACTTGTTTTCAGTCCTTCCAAGTGTTGATAGACCTGACAAAGCTGCAACACAACCTCTGGTCTACACACTGATATCTGGCACCACTGAAAGTTTGCTATACTTTTATTTTTAGAACTTGACTCAATGTAAATGTAAAAAGCTGCATTGCATTAGCATAACTACATTATGTCTGTTTGAGTTTTATTACTGTGGGCCTTTAAAACAAACTGTGAAAGGTCAAATATAACAAGAAGCATCATTATCCAATACTGTGGAAGCACATTTATGACCTCATATTTACAACATTTATTAGGTTTGAACACAACACTTAATTAACTGTGGCTTTTCCTCTCACCATTCTGTTAGATTATCTCCCCAAAAATGACAGCAAGGGAGCTGCCAGTCCAAAGAGCCAAAGTGGGAAAGCTGGGAAGAATGGAAAGTTTGTGAAAACTCGTATTCCTCGAGCAGCCACTTCCCGAGCTGAGAGGATATGGCCTGGAGGAGTCATTCCCTACGTCATAGGAGGAAACTTCACTGGTAAGCAAGTCCGCTGGACGGCTGCCCGATCAGCAGTAAAACACACACTCATGAGTGATTGTGTAAAAGGAGGATGTAAAATTTGTGTGTTTCAGGCAGTCAGAGGGCCATGTTCAAGCAGGCCATGCGCCACTGGGAGAAACAGACATGCGTGACTTTCATTGAGAAGACAGATGAAGAAAGCTATATAGTCTTCACCTACAGACCCTGCGGGTTGGTTTGGAAATGTGTGTCTGTTTGTGATTGTGTGTGTACCTAGAGTTCACAAGTGACCTTGTCACACAGAGAGACGATGTGGTCACTCAACAATAGCTCTACTTTCCTTCCTGTCCTGCTCCTGTTTCCCCATCCCACCAATCACGGCGCTTGGCTTAAGTGTTTGTATGTTCGTGCAGTTTTTTTGTTCATATTCTGCAGAAGTGCATTGTTCTGTCGAGTGGCAGCACGGTGGGTCAGAGTGTGTTTGTACAGTGGTGACACTTCAACTGACTGGATGGGAGGTTTTAGGGTGCCTGAGATCAGGGCATTTATCGCTCTGAGACAGTGTTGTGCACATGGTTGAAAGAGTAGGATATCCAGCTCCAACTGTGGCTTTACAGAGTTGGCGTAAAATGAAACAATTCTTATTTAACAAGTATTAATAATGTCAAAATGCAGAATCCTCACTCGTTCCAGCTTTTGCTTATATGACAAAGTGTTTTATAAATGCAAAATTGGAGCTTTTGACTTGGAGTAACAAAAATTTTAAATCTTGTTTTTGAAACAAGGATTTTCACAATGTATAGACTTTTTTATCCAATGTTCTGCTAGCACCACAAAAGTTTACATTAAGAGACTGTGTAGTTATTACAGTATGTGTGCATCGATTATTATTAGCAGTTATTGTGGTTAACAGAACAGACACATTCAAAACTTAATATTCAAGACCAAATATCCAGTACCTGGTAGTTTCACTGCATCCTTGTCAGTGTTATTATAGTTCCATTTTCTTTTATTTGATTTTCTTTTTTCTTTTATTCGTTTCTAACTGTTAAATGGGAGTTTTTCCTTCCCACTGTCACCAAGTATTATTAATAGGGAGTCGTCTGATTGTTGGGGTTTTCTCTCCATTAGTGCAGGGTCTTTACCAATATAAAGTACCTTGCAGTGACTGTTGTTGTGATTTGGTGCTGTATAAATACAATTTAATGTATTTTTTTTGTCTTTGTTCAGTTAGAGTTAAACATATTTACGTATTTGGGGCTTTTTTAGTTTTTATTGCAATCCGAAAGAAACCAGTGCCTTTGCATTAGCCTTGGGTTACCTGCCCAACCCAGTGAGGTAAATCAACACCCACGTTTAATATAGTTTATAGCAGCTTTTATTATTAAAATTGAACCAAGTTTTACAATCACAGCCTAGCTGGGTCACAGACACGACATCCCATAACTCTTGCTGCAATAGAAGCGCATAAAAATGTGACCAAATTTAAAAAGAAGATCATAACATTTTCTAAGACTTGCTTCTGACTGCTGAGTCATTTGAACTTTTAACACTTATTTGAGCAATTATTTTGATGCATTGAGAAATGTAACCTTACCTCAACATTCAAGCTGTAGATGTGTAGAGTCAAATTTGATTTAAAAAAAATAAAATAAAATTTGGAATTCAGTTCAGGATTCTTTTAGTGTCTCTTGTAATATTTTTTTGTAGTTTTAATTTGGTTTCTGTTTTGGTTTGAGTTAGTTATAATACCCTTGTTGACTGTGGCAAAGTCACATCTTGAAACACTTTTTTTATAGCTGGAGAATTAAATACAATCACATGCTTGCTTGCAGACTCTCGGTACCTTTGGAAATTTTCTTGCAAACATGTTAACAGACTGTGGTATCAAACCTCGTAGACTAAAATGTGCCCATGGCATCATGAATCAAAAGTACTGAAGCACATTTAAAGAAAAAGTTAACGGGAGACAATAAACGTCTCCAATTTTAGAGCAATTGTAATTTATATGTGAAGTTTTTGGACAGTGTTTTTGTGTAAAGAAGGAATTTAACTTGTGGTTTTCTTTTTCTGAAATCGTGAAAGACATCTTTATAATTTTCCAATAAAGTGCTTAAAAAGAAATTGCATTTTTGATATCTCCAGCCGTGCAGCCACAAGCATCAAAAATACTTCAAACCATAATATTTGTTGCCTGATGAAGCTCAAAAAGTTATACATGGATGAGTCCAAATGAGTTTGCTTTTAAATGTAAAAACCAGCAGGTGAGGAAAATATCTATTTGTTAACTGGTGATGTCACTTGCTCGTGTTCTGTGATTGGTTGGCTGCATTAGGCACTTTAAGCTGACGTCTAAGTACCCTGCAGGTTGGATGTGCAGTGTGGATGTTTGTAAATCAGACAAACAAGGAAACATAAAATAAAAATGCACACATAACCACAGTACATGTACATCTGTTGTGTGTTTGTATGAATTTACTGACGGTTCCACCCCCCCAACACAAAAAAGCAGAGAGTGAGACTGTATCTACTCCAGTGACTCCTGATCCTTACCGTGCAATCAGCTCACTGGATAACTTTAATCAGATTTGTTAGCCTGGCACGAATGTCTCTGCTACCCAGCAAAAGAGAAGGAAAGCGTGTGTGTGTGTGTCTATGTGCATGCGTGCGTTCTGAACAGCGATATGTGAATTCTCACAGCGTTGGGTTATGAAACCGCAGCATTATCAGAGTGTTTTATGTACCTAAATCCTGCCGCTTTTCCTCTTGTGGATGTAGTGGAGGCCAGGAAATCCTGAAAAGATGTGTGTGCGTTTGTGTGTGTGTGTGCGTTTATTGTTACTTGAACATAACACTGCAGATTCTTATTTCCACTGCCAACTGTGTAGTAAATTACCTATCTCTCTGCTATCAACTTCCTACTAATCCTCATTAGGTGTTGTTCCTATGTGGGTCGTCGTGGAAACGGGCCCCAGGCCATCTCCATAGGAAAGAACTGTGACAAGTTTGGCATTGTGGTGCATGAACTGGGCCACGTCATTGGCTTCTGGCACGAACACACGCGGCCCGACCGTGACGATCACGTGACCATCATCCGGGATAACATCCAACCAGGTGAGACCTATTATTAGACACCTGTGGTCTCTGCTGGGATCAATCAGGTTGTTTCTAGACACAGACAAACAGCAACGCTTCTAGACCGAGTGTGTGCGTTTCCAAATTCACACTCAGTCTAGAAGCTGAGTGAGTGTGAATGAGCCTTTTAATGACTGTGAAGTCACCTGGACCGCTCTCACCACAGTCTGTCACTTCTGCTCAAACACACCTCTCTGCACTACAGTGTAATCTGACAGGTGTGAAATCAAATCACACAGCAGTATCTCAGACCTGACCCATGGCTTTATTTAGAAGCAAATCAGAGCTTTCACCAGTTTTACTTTGCTGGACTTTAAGTATTTGAATAAAAGCCCCAAGATACCCTTTCTGTTCACATTTAGTCATTTTATTTTTTTTTTATAGATGTGTTGCGCAGGCTGTTTGCTTTTGCACTTATGAAAGCAAACTAAGTAGTTACAGTCTGACTGTTGATCAAACTAAAACCTCCTCATGCTGCTACATCTGCATGTGTGCAAATATTTGTGCGTATGTGTGTGTTTGTACGGCGTGCGTGGAATTTCTGGTTCCCAGGCCAGGAATATAACTTCCTCAAGATGGAGCCAGGGGAGGTGAACTCTCTTGGGGAGCCATATGATTTTGATAGCATCATGCACTACGCCAGGAACACCTTCTCACGGTAAGCAGTGGTTTGAATTTCAAAGATTATGATATGCCAAGATTGATTTTGTTATTAACAAGTCTGGGCTTTTTCTGTGTTGTGCTGTTGTTGTTTTGTTTGGTTTTATTATGTTAGCTCCAGTCCGTCTTTCTGTGCGCAAACATCAGCTATGCATAAATTAAACACCTGACTCACATAGTAACACAACAAGAAACACTGTGAACCAGCATTGGTATAATTGCCAATTAACAATTTTTAGGTGTCCTACCCACATGTCAAAAGCTTCTTTCTCACATGATCGCTACATAACCTCAGGAGAATCAGGTTGGGACCCTGTCCAAAGTTGATCTTTTTCACATGCAGTACACAGCAGGAAGTAGTTCCCACTACCATAAATGCTCCATTTGATTCAGGAGATGCTGCTGCTGGAGGCAGCAGGACACAGAGCTCTAGCTTTAAAACAACCTGATTGCACAATTCTTACATCTGTTCAGCTGGGCATCATACATTGCTTACACTAGGTAGCTGGCAGGCTAAAGCTCGTTTAATGTCCAGTCTGATTGCTGCGCAAGTTTATAATGTCAAATGAAGCTCAGAGGGGCGTCTAGAAAACGCATGAGTGAAAATGGCAAACTTTATTGTAACGCAAACTATTTTCACCTGTCATTACCATGTCATGTATTTCATACTGTTTGTTTTTGCTTTGCAACTTTTATGATTTTATGATTTACTTTGCATTTGAAGCATATTTGTGCCCTACTGAGCTGTGCTTGTGTTGACTTTGACAACTATAGCACATTTACTTCATCTGAAATCAGATGTGTTTACATGATGCAGTGAGGCTGATGGAAGCCTTTCAGAATTAAGAAATCTTTTCCAATTTTTTTATACATCTGCACCATTTAAAATGGTGAAAAAAGTTTGGATTTGGCAGCAGAAAGTGTCATGGGTTTACTTTACATTTTTTCCGACTGAGGATGCTTTTTAATCTGCGCCATACCCGCTTATATAAGCCCTCCCATTCCCCAGTCAGTTCCAATGCACCTGTTAGAGAAAACACAAAACTGCAATGGTTGGGTGAAAATTGTTTGCTTGTCCATACTGTTAGATTGTTGTTTAATTTTACTGATGTGTTGCAACGACATATTACATGTTGTCTCTTTTCTCTTCGCTGAAGCGGGATGTTCCTCGACACCATCCTTCCATCCAGAGATGAAAATGGGGTCCGGCCTGCAATTGGTCAGCGGACCAGGCTCAGTAAAGGAGACATTGCACAGGCAAGAAAGCTGTATAGATGTCCAGGTACAGATGCTTTTACTTTCAGTCTGCAGTGTGTCTGTGCATGTTTGTGTGCGTCAGTGAATGTGAGTGCTGTCGTCATAGCGCGTACACAAAAAAATTACTTCTGTTTATCTGCTTACGTCTTTGGCGTAAGACCGGCCCGGCCCTCCATTCTCCAGGGTCTGGACATGAAATTGAGTAATATGTTTTGTTTTTTCATGTGATGCTTCCCTCCATTTTTTCAGCGTCTTTTTCTCACACACACACATTTCAAGTGCACGCCCGTGCTTGTCTGGCGTTCCTCTGGTCCCCGGTGAGTCGTTCTAATGTGATCTGGATCTGTTCTCACAATGAAGTGCAGCGATGTCACAAAGGTTTATAATTGCAAATGATGCCATTACTTTTGACCACATATGAAAACACACAGACAAACACAGTTCCATCCCCAAGTCTATGAGGCATCATCAGTTCAGCCAGCTAACGTCAAAATCGTCACCCGGGCCTGGATGTGAGGTCTGACGAGTATGCATGCCAAACTTTTGGCATGGTGTTGGTCATTTTGATTACGTGTACTGTTCTCACAAATTGACAGCAGCACAATCAATGTGTATCTCTAAAGCAAAAGAGTCAGCATTACAGACAGAAGAGCTGCTCTGGTTTCATTGTAGAAACACAGTAAAATTTACTGATCCTTTAATGATCCTATTTCTGCACTCGCACCTGGATATCTATTAAACTGTTAAGTGCAGTGTGTTATTGTGCGATTTGCAACAGCACACCAGAGTCCAGCCATATATGCAGGCAAACTTCAGCTATAGGAGGTATGTGATGAAGGTACTGTGGAGTAGTTGGCTGAATAACTGAACACTGAACACAATAAGCTCTGTGCTTCATGATCTACGGAGTGTGGGACACAATAAATAACATATTTAAATAAAACCACAGTTTTATTTTATTAATGTATGTATTCTGTTACTATATTACTGCTGACATATGCAGTACTGTGGAAAAGTTGTGATTTGCTCTTCATTTCTTTGCATTTTGCTTCCAAGGAGCCAGTTTAAGGAGAAATTAGAAATATTTTTTTATTTAAAAAATAATTTCAAATTATTTTTAATTTCTTTCAAAGATTTCTTTTATTGGACATTAGCTGCTTTTTAACAACTCATTTTTAGTCCAGTCTGTGTACCTGACCATTTTCAGAGGAATTGTGTTGGTTAATTCACTTAAAACTGATCTATTAATCATTTAAGCATAAAAATGTGCCTTAGCAAATGTCCTATGTCTTTATTTCAATCTATGAAGAAATGCCAATGATAACACAGTTTGAGTTCAGATTGTGTTTTAAGGCATAAAATAGTATTTTTGCACTAATAACGTGCTAATTAAAAACACAAGCTGAAAACTTGCTCTGCAGTGTGTCCCTAAATAATTTGAGGAAACTAAATAAGTAGAGGACAGAAAAAGAAAATGAAAAAAAGTATCTGAAACTCATGGATTCACTAAATAGTAATATAAACAATCCAGCAAAGAGCTGACACAGGACCTGCAGCTGGACCTTTAGTTGATCCATCTACCCAGTCTCACCAGAAATGCTCTCAGTTGAAGGATGGCTGTCAGGAAGCCATTCTTAAGGAAGGAAAATGGAGAAAAAAGGCTGATGTTTGCCAAATTACACAAGAACTGGAATGAAAGTCAGTGGTAACAGGTCTTATGGATTGATGAATTCAAAAGTGTTTCATCCACAAGTCTATGACGTGTCAGACGATTCAGCCAACTAATGTGAAATTTGTCACTCGGGCCTACTTAAGACGTGTGAGATCTGACATGTGTGTATGCCAGCAGTTTACACAGAACCACAATGGATGGCGGTGGTCATTTGATGTAAGCGTGTTCTCACAAATTTAAAGGACCGGTGCACACACTACACAAGATTCAGAGCCATACCTACATGTAAATGTAGTCTCATTTACTGTTACACCTGAACACACACATATATTACAGTTTAAAAGACATCAAACTAACTTAATATAACTCTAAAGATCAACATAGGAGGCAAAGTTGATCTGAAAGCAAAATCCACAACAGAACACTTTCAGTCATGGATCGGCCTCCCCAGAGCCGGGAGCTCAACATTACTGAAGCAGTATCATTCTGACAGAGAACAGAACAAAAGGCAGCCAACATCCAAAGCTTTGAATGTCCTGCAAGAATGCTGGAGAACTATTCCTGAAGACTACCTAAAGAAATTACTAGAAAGCTGCCTAAGAGGGTTCAGGCTGTGTTGAAGAAAAAACTGGTCACACCAAATACTGACATTTAACCTCATTATAACAGTACACACCAAGCACCTATTTCCTATTTTCCTAGCAAAATATCAAGAAATGATGAGCGGCTTAGTACCATATGCATACATACCATTAATAATTTTGATTGTCTATAGTGAGCGAGTCTGTGTTAGTGGGTCTCAGCTGCAAACAGATACAACTTCAGCCTTATAAGGTCATATTTGAGTGATACCATATTCACTGACAGATGAACAGAGCCCCAGGGCATTGTGGGGGGAAAACAGCATGCATCATGGGATTGGAGGGGCACATTTGGCTAACCTCCTTTTGAAAGAGAGTGACAGCACTGAACTCAAGATGACGGATAAAGAGAGAAAAGCAGCGGGTTTGTTTTTTCCATTCAGCCCTGTTGTTCTTTTCCTATGTGATGAATTAAAAGTTTGCCACTTCTATTCACTTACAGTCAGTGACTTTACTACTGAGGAATGTTTAATTCTGCTAAATGGTGAAAGGGCTTCATGACTGAGGTTGGACCTCACATGAACACGGATGCACACAGGGACAAAAAAATGTAGCCTCCTACATGCAAAACTGAAAGAAGCCAAAAGCAACACGGAACGCGAGTTTGTTTCTACGTCAGAAATAATGTCTAACAGTTTCCATATGGATGCATCAGATAATATACACATAAATGGCTCACAAACAGAGCATGTCTGATGCTATTGTTTTGAATAAATAGCCTGAAATATATTTACTTAAAATGGCAGTTAAAACATTTTGTGCAGGTTGAGAGTAATAATAAATATGAGAGCCATGTGTTCTTATGTACCGATTGTAAACCATCAGTACAAAGCTGAAAGGACTGCACACGATGGCAGGGTTTGCCACAAAAATGTAACTCCATTTGTGTGTGTGTGTGTGTGTGTGTGTGTGTGTGTGTGTGTGTGTGTGTGTATTGCAGCATGTGGGGAGACGCTCCAAGAGTCAACAGGCAACTTCTCATCTCCTGGTTACCCCAATGGATACCCTTCATACACACACTGTGTCTGGAGAATATCTGTCACACCCGGAGAAAAGGTGCGCACATACACACATGCATGCGCACACACTCAGTAGCACCCTACAGTGTAGTGAATGTGCATGCAAAGCCAATAAAAAATAAGCAACCTCTGCCAGAGTGACTGGATATTGATTAAGTCTTAACACTGCAGGTAGGCCACTCTTCCTGTCCTCTCACTCTCCTTATCTTCAGTGAACAGATCTGTACTAAACTTACTAAACACGTTTTTGCTGTTGTTGTTGTTTTTCCATATTTTTGCTCTGCCAGATTGTTCTGAACTTCACCACCATGGATCTGTACAAAAGCAGTCTGTGCTGGTATGACTACATTGAAGTTCGAGATGGCTACTGGAGGAAAGCTCCGCTGCTTGGTAAGAGGCAGGAAGCAGGCTGACTGCCTTAAAATTAATTACTCTATTACTCACTGACTAAGTTAATGAGTAACTTCACTCCTATTTTTAGCTTGTGGCAGCTCACTTTTCCTCCACTCCACTTGGCTTTTAAAACTCCGAGATTAAGAAGCAGGAGCAATTTTCTAAAATAGATAACAGGCTTTTTTAACTCCTCTTGACTCATTTAATTGCTCTTAAGGCTGTGTTAGGATTGACAACTGCGCTAATTGTATACATCAACACAATCTGCACTAACACACATAATGGTGTTATGTGAAATCCATGCGAGGAAATACAGGTGAAAGTTGATGAGATAACAAGATGCTTCACAGCTGTTTAAACTCCTCTGAGGCAAAAGTATTGCAGCAGCAATATAGTTTTCTCTTCTTGTCTTCATGCTTCCACAGTATGCTGTTGTATTACAACTCACATACGTGCAGACACACTATAGTGCACTCTACTTACACAGTGTGAATGCCTGTACATTCTAAGTGGCAGATGACTTTATTTTTTTCTGCCAGCTGCAGCGATAGCACTGAAATGAACGAGGAGGCTGTAACAGTGTCATGTTGTCAGCTGTGAGTTGCATTGCCCCAGCAGTCACTGAATGACACGACTTAAAGGGTTTGCTTTTGTGTGTGTGTTTCACAGGCAGGTTTTGCGGAGATAAAGTTCCCGACGTCTTGATTTCAACTGATAGCAGGATGTGGATTGAGTTCCGCAGCAGCAGCAACTGGGTAGGAAAAGGCTTCGCTGCCATTTACGAAGGTAAACGCCTTCATTCAAACAAACTAACAAATAAAAGCATTCGTACACTCGAATCCAGAGACCTTAAATAATTACTGTGAATAATAATTCCAGCCTGTGAATTTGATGACCTTGTGTGCTCTGTGAGTTATCTCGGGGCTTTCATTATTCATAGTGTACACAGACTGTGTTTCAGGTGTCTTTAGTCAGTGCAGCTGATGCACACCCAACCTTTCTCTCTCCTCTCGTCTTCCCCGGTGCAGCGATCTGTGGAGGGGAAATCACCAAGGACTCGGGGCAGATTCAGTCTCCCAATTATCCTGATGACTACAGACCCTCCAAAGAGTGTGTGTGGAGGATCGCTGTATCTGAGGGATACAACGTTGGGCTCAGCTTCCAGGCCTTCGAGGTGACTCACTCCTTTTGTGTGTGTGTGCCTTTCTGTGCATGCATTTATGTGTATCCCGTGCTTGTGCTTAGGAATGTCTGGGTCAAATTTCACGCTTGTAGAGCTGCTAAGAAGTTAATAAATGTAGTGGTGCATGCATGTGTGTGTCTGTGTGAGTGTGCAGGGACACACAGCAGGCGGCGGAGGATTAGTTTTGTAGTTTGAATGCTGTTGAAATGTCAGGTTGCTAAATGACTCAATCTGACTCCACATGGGTAAGGTCAAAGGTCGTGTTTTCAGTTTAGCTTAGATTAAGAGGGAAAAATGAGCTACGATGCAGGGAGACGATTAAGCATGAGCCGTTTCGATGTTTCGCGTATCTCACTGTTTTGGTTGTGCATACCTCTGGTGCAGATCGAGAGGCACGACAGCTGCGCTTACGATTACCTGGAAGTTCGGGATGGCCCGCTCGAAACAAGCCCTCTGATTGGGCGATTCTGTGGCTACGACAAACCCGAGGACGTGCGCTCTACCTCACACACGCTGTGGATGAAGTTTGTCTCAGATGGGACTGTAAACAAGGCCGGCTTTGCTGCTAACTTTTTCAAAGGTGTGTGTGTGACTATGAGAAAAAGAGAAGCTGTGCGTCAGTTGATTGTGTTTTCACAAAGCATTTGTTATGCACTCTGACATGTATGTGTGTTTTCAGAGGATGATGAGTGTGCCAAGCCAGACAATGGTGGATGTGAACAGAGGTGTGTAAACACTCTCGGCAGCTTCAAGTGTGCCTGTGACCCAGGTTATGAACTAGCCCCTGACAAGAAGAGCTGTGAAGGTAACAGTTAGTATGTGTGCCTGGCACGCTGCATTCCTGCTTCTATGTGCATTCCTCTGTATTGTGTTTCTGTAGGATGTGAATGTTACTTGGCAAAATAAACTAAAAAACATCCGAATGGTCGCCGTCAACAGGAAAAAAACATCTTTCTGACTCATGGCCACATGCTTTGCCCTGTAATCCCTCAAGATTACTCTGTAATGAGCCACATATTGAAACAAATAACCAAACCACTTCTGAGAGTGAAGGAAATTAAAGCTATTCTAGTGAAATTAGCTGAAATTGATGCCTTTCAGTATTTCTTCAGAGAAGTAGCCACATTTTTGTACACATCTGGTGGTCAAAAGACAGTCAGGAGAGTCTTAGATGAGGCAGGTGTTTTGTGAGTATCCTATAAAGTCACACATGTTGTTACACAACATGTGTTGCCCCTCTGGTGTGACAGGTGCCCGGGAGGGGTGCGATCCTAGATCCTATAGCTGTGTATGTTAACCTTTTACACATGCACAGATAAAGATGCCCGCTAATTAGTGCTAACATATAAATTAAATTAAAATACTACTAGATTACACTCAGTGAAAGAAACTGGACTTCTTGGTCAGGCTGTTAGCACAGTGATTCACACAACAAGGAATATTATTTATCTGATAATTCCCTCGAGAGTATTCCGACAGCTTCCAACACCACAAACACAGCTAAGAGGCATTTCAGAGTTTTAAATTAAAAACAGTGAAGCCTCAAACAGACCCCGCCCCTAATAACACGAAAAGCAGTGAGTTAAAATAAAGCACAGTTTTGAAGAAAAATAGCTTTAGAGACTGAAGCTGTTATTTGTATCAGGGCGTAAACCTGGATATTTCTGTGGTAAAGGTTTTGGGGGACCGACCAGAATTTGTGGAACTGCAGGTGTTTGTAGTGCAGTGACTCTCCGGGGCAGAGACATGCAGCTGACGTTTACGCCTCTTTAGCTTAGGTTTTGGACTACGGGTGCTTGAAAGTAGCTGTCATAAAAGAGAGACAATAATAAAACATTTTTATATTTAAGGTACCTAGATTACTCATTGCTTATTTATACAGTGATTAGCATGCATGGAAACGATCCCCCTTAAAAATTGCTACTCGATTGTCATAGAGAAGCAAAGTGAATTTGATCAGTTTTTTCTCTAGTCTGTGTTAACCAGCAAAGATGAAAAGGTAATGAAACATCCTTTTAATTTTTGGAGCATTTCAAAAAATGTGGAAGGTTAAACTGTTCGAGTAAAATCAAATGGTAACATATCTGTCTGACACCTGATGTATGCTCACCTTGGGCTAGCTAGCTATAGCATTCTTAATATAAGATTTTTGATAATAGCATAACAGCGTTGCTGTTGCCTTATAATTAGTTACATCAATGCCATATTTCCTCTAATAGTAACTGACCTTTTTTTTTTAAAAAAAAAAGGTTAACCTGTCATTTAAAAAAAATCCTGCTGTTGAAGGAAGTGAAATCATGTCATGTTGTAGTAGTTGTAACAGTGACCAAAACATCATTTCACTTCTGCTTGGCGCTGGAGATTCCTGGTGCTTCATAATAAAACATATACAGTTGTGCTTAGAAGTTTACTTACATTCATCATGGGCATAAATACCACGACAAATGGATCTAAGAATGAACTTTAATGGCTTTTAATGATTTCTTTCTGTTCTCTTTTTCTTTTCCTTTTAAAAATATAGGGTGTATACGTTTGAAGTTATTTTGGAGTTTCTTCAGTCCACACTGGGTCAAAAGCAAACATACGGGATCAAATATATAATTGGTTAAATATCTCTTTGCAAGCTGCACCTTGACAAAACACTTTTAGTAGCCATCAACAAGCTTCTGGCATGATTCTGGTTCGATAGATGATCACTGTTTTTGGCAAAATTGATAGATTTCCTTTAAATTGGTTGGTTGGTTTGGGAAAGCTGCTCCAGAAGCCTAATATTAGCCTGCTTTCTTCATTCCAAAACCTGTGGAATGATCCCAGGTGTGTTTGGGGTCATTTTCCTGTTGGAACACCCAGTTGTACTCAAGTTTCAATTGTCTACATCCTGATTGTAGGTAACATTGAAGAGTCTGGAGGTAGTCCTGCTTCTTCATTATTTCATCCGCTTTTTTGCAATATCCCAGTACCACTGGCAGCAAAAGAGTCCCAGACAATGATGGTTCCTCTACCGTGCTTCACAGTTAGTACAAAGGTCTTAGATTTGAAAGTCCCTCAAACATACATCTATTCACATTGTGAATAGACAAATATCTCAGCCTTTGTCTGGTCTGACTATAAAACTGTTCTCCACAAGGCATTTAGTTTGGGCAGCTGCAAACTTCAGTTGATCATGATGAGTGGATGCAAACTTTTGACTACAACTGTAAATGTAGTGATTCAACTCTTTTCAGATACTCTCTGCTGTCTTTTTTTCAAGCAGCATTTCAAACTAAATTCAATGAGAAGGTGCATCCCAAAGTTTTTATAATAATGAAAAAAACTTATTTTACACAGAATCAGTTTCCTCTGTTCATTTCAACTGTCAAATGAAGGCAAAAAAAGCTGAATTTGTGTCTTTTCTTAACTGATTACACCTGTGTGTTTCCAGCGGCATGTGGTGGTCTTCTATCAAAGTTAAATGGGACCATTAGCACACCTGGCTGGCCTAAAGAGTACCCACCCAACAAAAACTGCGTGTGGCAGGTGGTGGCGCCCACTCAGTATCGCATCTCCATGCAGTTTGAAGCGTTCGAGCTTGAAGGCAACGAGGTGAGTGCGTCCATGTATTTGTATGCAACATTTCAGTGAGAGAGAAAGGAAGCAGGTAAAAATAGCAGCCACCTCGTGACTGTTTGTTACAAGAGCCTTGCCTGTTTGTTTAGGTGTGTAAATACGACTACGTAGAAGTGCGGAGCGGCCTCTCATCCGACTCTAAGCTGCATGGTAAATACTGTGGTACCGAGGTCCCGGAGGTCATCACCTCTCAGTACAACAACATGAGGATTGAGTTCAAGTCGGACAACACCGTTTCTAAGAAAGGCTTTAAAGCTCACTTCTTCTCAGGTAAAACACACGTGTGACTCAGCGTGTGTGAGACTGTGTGTGTCAGGCCTGTTTTTTACTGGAATGTCAGGAGTCTTTAAATAAGATGGACACAGGAGAAGTGGATTATGGTGCAGGGGCGGTTTCTGGTATTTCATGCTCGGCACCACTGGAATTCAGTCACACTGCCAGAAACTCATGCCGAACACTGATCCTCCCCTTCTGCAAACATTTTAACCTTTGAAGCTGGCAGCCATTTCAGTGTTTAGACTAACGAGACATATCAGTCTAAAGGTGAGATGCACACAGGAGAAATAAGAGAGATTAGTCAGAATTAGCCATGTGTTGTGTTAAAGTTTTCCATTCATGTTGCACTCACCAAAAAATCTGGATTGCTTAGATTGTTTAGATTAGGTAAGTAAAACACTCGCTTGGAAAAAAGCAGAAAGACACTGCTACTGATATCTAAGCCATCACTGACTGTGCCGCAGAGATTTAGGTAACCGTGTAATGTCCAGAGCAGAAGAAGTGGCTTTAGGAGGCATTAGCACTCTTATAAACACTCTTGTTTGAGCATCTACATGCCTCATTTTGTGTCCCCATCTCCCTCTGCTGTGAATTCATTTGAGGTTGTTTGCATGGTTTAGTATTAGGTGAAATGTTCATGTGTATGCAGAGCTGTTTGCATATTTGTCTGTTTTGGGTTTTTTTTCATGCTGCCTCCACCTGCTCTCTGGCTTCCTCCACTCACCCTGCTCTCTGCCCTCTCTCCCCTCAGACAGACTGGCACAGTGTCAGGAGCGTATGTTTGTGTTTGAGTCGTGCCAGGACGTAACGCGCGTCAGTTCAACTCGTGGTCATGTCGGCACCAGGCTGGCAATCTCATCAAAGGTCAGAGGTAACATGACCTCACAATCGGGATTGATCTCTGATTGGCTCTGGTCAATTAAGGGAATGGATAGATCCTACTTTATTGATGTGGATCCTTTCTTTATCCATTCTGCTCCAGAAGGAAACGTTCTGTGTCCCAGTATTGTACAAATTATTGATAAAATCTATGATTCGGTGGACTAAAATTGTGATAATATGGAGTTATGAGATGTTATTCTACAACTTTCTGTCATCCAAATTAAAGCTCCCAACTAGGCCTTAAATGAAAACCCTTAAAAAATTAGTAAGTAAAGTAAATAATGGAATTACCCATAATGAATGTGTAGTTATTGTTTTATGTCACACAGTGTTTGCATGATAGCTAATATGGAAAAAGTAATGAAGAAAGTGGTGAGTTTGATCAATTTACAGGTTCTAAAATATTCAGCAAATAAATGTACTATATGGTTACTTACTGTTTACTGAATGAAAAGTAATATACACTACCTGTCCAAAAACAAGTCATCGCCTGGTTAACTAAGCAAACTAAGACTTACACTAGATAATGACTGCAGTGATTACTATGTTTTGGATGGTAACAGGTTATTTAACCATAACTGATGCTGTGAGGAGCTTAACCAACCATGTTAGAAGACATATCCTGCGGTTGTGAAAAACATGTTATTGTTTTTCAGAAGGATTGAAAGGGTTATTGGTTTGCATCAGGCAAATAAAACAAATGGAGATTGCTGAACCAAGTAGCATTAGGTTTACACATTATTAAAGACCTTGAAGTATAATGGAGAACCATCATCTTCACCAAAGAAGTGTGGCTCCAGTTTGCTGAAGACCATAATGACTGGACTCTGGAACAATGAAAGTAGGACAGTGATGCGAGTCAGAGGAGAGGCAAATGAAGCAATACTCCCTACTGCCAGCCTCTGGCTACAGTCCTATGATCTGGGTTTGGTTCAGTTGGTCAGGTCTTGATTCAGCAGCGTAATGTGGCCCTGCAAAAAAAGGAGGTTAGTTGAGTACCTGAATACACTGAGTGGTCAGCTTTTTCCATCAGTGGATTTTTACTTCCTTGTTGGTGGTTCCAAAATGACAATGCCAGGATTCATCAGGCTCTAAGAGTAAAAGAGCAGTTTGGGAAGCATGACACATCACTCTTTGGCTTGGTAATCACAGAGTGCAGACCTTAATCCCATTAAGAATGTTTGGGATGCGCTGAAAAAGACTCTCCCATCATCAATACAGGAGAAAAAAAAATCCAAGTCTAGATGGAAATGAATGTGGTCACAGTGCAAACTGAAACAACACCCCTCAAATCTGTGCCATCAAAGCTGGCCAAAAGAAATATAGCATGCATGATGTGAAAAAAGCTTTTTATTATCCAAAATGTTTAAGTATTGTCACCATCATGTATTTTCATAAATCCAGGCCATGATTATCGTATGCAAATATATGTAAGTTGATTTTTTTTTAAACTGCAATCTCAAAGACAGTCTTAAACAGTATGAAATTGGGACACAGCCCGGTTTTCCACTAAAAATACAACAAATGTTCCCCGCTTGCTGTTTCAGGGAGAAATTTGTTGGATGTTATGATACAGATTTCTCTTTTTTACTCAAACAATTTACTGCAAACTTGAAGAGAAAATCAGGACAGTTTAAACTTCAGAGGAAGAAAAGCTGTTAACTGCATTCAACTAACCTGCAGCACACCTTTAACACACAGCTAAACAGTTCAGTGGGGCAGGCTTGCAAAAGGAAATTACTCAGATACGAATAATGTGCGTACTTGTGTGTTAAAAGCTGCTGTGTGGCTCAGTTACTGTCAGAAGCTTTTAGGGATAGCTTTTGGTTGGTGAACAGCCAGCAGCTTTAGGGAGGTCCCTTCAGCCTCCCACATACTACTAATCCGTGTGTGTGTGTGCGTGT
This sequence comes from Simochromis diagramma, assembly GCF_900408965.1. NCBI lineage: Eukaryota > Metazoa > Chordata > Actinopteri > Cichliformes > Cichlidae > Simochromis > Simochromis diagramma. The sequence continues at coordinate 2,566,805 of NW_024386792.1, read as the reverse complement.
GTGTTTGCCCGTGCGTGTGTGTGGACATTTTGTGCTTGACCTGAAGAGAACTACAATGAACACTGTGTAGCGTCGACCGCAAAGCTTCTTAGCCTGTGATAGGGTGAGACTGAGCCCACAATAGCACTGTAATACCACAGCAGACACAGACAAACACACACGGAGAAAGAGAGAGGGAGAGAGAGAGGATTTAGTGGTTTCATTAAAAGCAGATCTAGTTTGATTCACAAGCTCCAAAGTTGAAGTGAGACTCGGTGTCTGTGTCTAATCTCACATCTCTTTATAGGAATCTGTTTCTCTCTCAGTCACAAACACACTGTGCTCCCACACTCTCCCCATACATCCTCTGTCTTCCTGTGCGGTCTGCAATCCATCCTCACCTCCTCTGCCTCTTTCTGTCTCCGCGCTTAACGTGGCAACCCCGAGCAGAGCGAACCTTCCGTTGCTTCTTCCGCCTCCACCCGGGATTCAGCCTCACCAAAGTCTTTGTTCTCACCCAGCCCATCCTGTGGTGAATCCAAGTGGTTAGAGGACACCACAAATTGAGTATGAGGGAGAGAAAATGATTGGGAAGTGAGTTTGTTTTTGGACTTTAAAACGTTTCCACCTTTAACCTGCAACCGGATCAATTTGATCAAACTCTGTGCCAAGCCAAACATTTTACTATAACACAAACAATCTGTGTCTGTTTACCTAAAAACTCCTCTTACATGATCGGGAGTGGTGCAAACAACATTGGTACACAAGTACATCTTAAGCCCTGAAGGTTCTCATCTATATCAGACATTATGATGTCATCATGTTGCCAGTTACCAAGACGATAAAATAATCCATTTGCAGCTTTTATGCATCTATAACACCGAAAGGTACTGTACCATTGACATTTCACAACAATAACTAATTTCTAATTTATAGCAACAAATTGATTGATGCTTGATATATTCATCAACATCATCATGTTACCTAGCAACCGCATAACAATGGACTAAAAGATAAACAGACCAAACAATACTGTAGCATGCGCATTTACTTGGTGTTCAAATCTTATTTTAAAATTCTATTCAGATTCTTCAGATTCCCAAAACATTCGCAAGACACCACATGTTCACTCTGAATTTTGAGGTAATGTGTATTGAATGATAAAACAAACTTTTTAATTTATATTAACCTTGTGAATATTTTTTCATATTTTGCATATTTAATGGAGTCTTTTACTCAGTACAACCAATATGTAGCTCCAATAATAATCTAACATAATTATGTAGTATATGATGGGACTGTAAAGTACCATGGTGGGGTATAAACATAAATACAGAGGCTTAAAGGTTCCAAAAGTGACTAAGAAGTTTTTATTGGATTCTGACCAATTCCCTATACAGTTGATGAATGATGAAATCTTTTATGTATCAGCACATAGCAAAAATGAATGACGAATTGAAAAAAATCATACAGTTTATGACATGCAGTTGGGCAAATAATTATTTGATCACCCGCTGGATTTGCAAGTTTGCTCACTTCCAAAGAAATGAACTCTCTCTCACTTTTACTATAGTTTCAGTTTAATGCAGCAAGAGATATATCAGCTGAAAATGCAGAAAAAACACATTACAACACACTACATAAAAGAGACTTGCTAGACCACTGAATGACATTCATTTGCTTCTTCTTTAGCCACTCCTTTGTTGCCTTGGTGATATTTTTTGGGTTGTTGTCATGACACATCCACGACCCATCTTCAGTGTTCTGGCTGAGGGAAGGAGGTTCATTCATTGTTCCCTTAAGGCAGTGAAATCCTGCTGTACCCTTAGCAGAAAAACAAAACCATAATGTTTCCACCTCCATGCTTGACTGTGGGGATGGTGTTCTTTGGGTCATACTCAGCATTTCTCCTCTTTCCGACTTGGCAGATGAAGTTGACACCAAAGAGTATGATTTTGATTTCATTTGACGACAACACTTTCCCCCCAAGCCTTTTCTGAATCATTAGATGTTCACGGGCAAACTTAAGACAGACCTCTACATATGCCTTCTTGAGTAGGGAGACCCCATTGGTGCTGCACGGTATAGTGTGTTAATAGTGGTGTTCTTGGTGACTTTGGTCCCAACTGTCTTCAGGTCATTACCAAATCTACCACCTTTTTCATGATCATCCTAACCATGTGATTCAAGATCTTGCCTTGAGCACCAGACCAAGTGCAATTGATGGTCATTTTATGTTTCTTCCATTTCCTGATATTCACACTAGTAGTTGTCAACTTCTCACCAAGCGTCTTGCGGATGGTGTTGTTGCTCACTATGCCTTGTGCAGGTCTACAATCTTGTAATTTGTGTGCCACATGGACACACAGCCAATTTGTGGGAGCCAGAATTCAGACTGTTTTGATTCAAATACTTATTTTACTCAATGACATGCAAATCAATTTATACATTTTATGTAATGTGTTTTTTTTCTGGATTTTTGGTTGATATTCTGTCTCTCTACACTAAAATACGAATAACATAAACAGAGACTGTTCATTAGAGTGTATGCATGTTGAAAGTTATGGACATGATGTTATTACTTCCATCTGATAGCTGTATAAATCACTGCAGATGGTTTGAAGTTTCTTCCATCATTAGAGAAAGCCAAGTGCATCCCAAAGCTTACTCCCGTGGTTCTACCCTACCCATTAATTAAGAGACCCTTCAGCAGCCACGCGTGCTTTCAGTCTGTGTTACACTCATAACAAAGAGAGGTTACAGGGGCTCGACTGCAACTGGGCCCCAGACTAAAACAAGTACACAAACAAGATACACAAGCAGGGTATGTTAACAAGAAACAGATGAAACTAATCAGGGACAAGTTAATGGATCACAAAGTAGGGACAACTAAGGACGCAAAACAACGCATTGGGACACACAAGGGAAGTAATACTTTCAAAATAAACACAAAGAATAATCAAAATTCAGTAAACCTAAATAAGACAGCTGCTGTGACCTGAACGTAGACGATTGCAACACAACAACAGACTTACACAAACTAACAAACTTCAGAAAGTTTTTTTTGTTTTCTTTCGTTAGATATTCTTCTCCGTGGCAATCAATGCAAACTTTTGCCTTTTTGAGTAACTTCTCCTTTATTGATCTCCAGCTGTTACTGTAGTAAAAAAAAAAAAAAAAGTAAGCTGCAGAGAGCGTTCAAAGCCGGGATGGCTCACTTGATCATCCTGCTGGGCTTTAACTCTCAGCCTTGCAATAAAATGTTTAACTTGTCTTCATTTTCTCCTTTTCAACTGCACCCGCACCTCATTACTGCCCTCTTTTGTTTCTCTCCCTTCCCACCATCTCATCTCTCTGATGTTTCCACATCACTGACGTGTTGCATGTGTATCCCTCATAGACAAAGACGAGTGCAGCAAGGACAACGGCGGCTGCCAACACGAGTGCATCAACACGGTGGGCTCCTACGTGTGTCATTGTCGCCATGGCTTCGTGTTGCATGAGAACAAACATGACTGTAAGGAAGGTGGGTTTCATGTGCATTCACACCCACACACACACTGGCATAAAAGCACCGGAGCACACGTGCATGCTGTCGCGCATCAACACAAGCATGTGCTCATTCATAAGAATAGCCATCATCCATCACGCGCTGTCCACACACATCCACATGATAGCAGGCTTTACATTTGAGGGAGTTTTTTTTCTTTGGCTTATATTTTTTCACATAGATTAAAGGGACAGTTCACCCCCAAATCCTCTGGCCTGTGGCGCTATTTATTCATCTAAATTGTTCAAGTGAGAGTTGTCCAATTTCTGGGATGTCCACTGTAGAAATATCTGCAATATCCTGAATATAATAAAACCTTATGGCATTTGCCTTGGAGTGCGCCCCAGTGAAAAAGGAAATTGAAAAATGCCGCAGGAATGTCTTTTTTCCTGAAACCATGACCTTGCTTTCTTTCTGTCAAACTACACCCACCAACCAAAGAAGGCATGCAGCTAGCTAACGTTAAAGCTCAGCTGAGGGGAGACGCCATCAGTACTTACATCCTGTCACGCTGTCACTCGCATGAGCCTCGGGACAGGTAGAGGCATTCTTCCTCTTGGGTAGTGAAAAGCTTGGCAGACAGAAAGAAAATAGGTGCTGGGTGAACCTGCTCAGACCAAAACAATGCAGGCAAAATAAATAGCACTACAGGCAAAATGGAACACAAGTTTAAGGTTTTATATATCAGGATATATTAAGAATCAATTAGTCCTCAACAGGTCTTAAAATGAGGTAAATACAACCTCAGGTGAACTTCAAAACATGACATATTACACAATGTTACTATTTCTTTAACAAAAACTGAGACAAAATCATCAGCAAAAATTAAAAACTTAATTATATATTAAGAGTATTTATTTTGTGTACTGAGACTAAAAAAGAAACAGCTTTCACATTGACATTTACTGGCCCTGAAGGACAGTTGGCTTACACTGAAAGTCATCAGACCTAACTTGGACTGTTCTTAAAGGACATTCCTGAAACAGAAACACACCGAGTCCAAATTAATTACCACAGAAATGTCCCACAAAACTGTGACATTATAAATTATATGTAGGGGATTAACTTCAGGAGATGCTCCACTCTAAACGACTTGATACTCTTGAACTTTTCTCAGATGACCTAAAAACCAGTTGGCAGTCTCTAAAACTCTGTTCACTCTGATGTGTGTGAGAAACGGACAAAGGGTGGAAAAAAGTTTTAGTTTGACAGAAAACATTATTTATTAAAGGTTATTTGCACTTTCACACACACACACTTGCACACACACACACACACACACACACACACACACACACACACACACACACACACACACTCGCATAAACACACACACACACACACCCTGCTGAATGGACATATTATACACAGCTCTTTGAAGTTGAACTTTTGAACACGTACACACACACACTCACAACATCAGCACTGACATACACACCTCACTAAAGACTCCCCGTGATGCTCATAAAAAGACTCGTGTTTCAAACATCTGGGACCTTGAAAGCTTTGCGTGTAGCGTTGTCTTCCTGTGTGTACATGTGTGTTTATATGTGCACAACACCAGTGTAAGCCGTGTCACACTAATTCATATTCCCGTCACATGGCCTGTGCCCCTGTTTATATATATACATGAGCTTCGGCTTGTTTGAGAAGATTTCAGCAATTGTTGTTACACCCTGGATTCATCATTAAGCATAATTGTTACTCACCTTTATGGCTTTTCACACCAGTGGGAAATATAAAAAATGACACACAGCATCCTTTCAAGTCTCAGGGATCTCATTTTAAACTCTTGCAATGACTTTGAAACTGTTAGTTTTTACCAGCAACTCGATCAGATTGTACCCATGGCTCTATCTGTAACATGAGATGTTACACTCTTCTGTAAAAACAAAACTGTGTGGAGATTTTGACATCTGTATGTGATACTTTGCATGCTAGAAAAAAAAAAAGAAGCTTTTTCAGACTCACGTGTTGTTCTTGTGGATGCCATTTCATGCTGTACATGAGTTTGGTTTTCCTGAGAAATAAAAGCCATCACCTTCAAACGCATCGTCTTTGTCGTGTGCATGCCTTTTGCCTCCCCGCACCTTCACAGAGCCATAGCATTTGTCTCATTAAAATCGAGTGCATGAAAATGCCATGTGTGACTGTGTGTGGGCTGCTCTGGATGACTTTAACCTGAGACAGACTCCAGGAGGAAAGTAGTCAGTGTTAACAAACAGCTCCTGTGTGTTTCCAGACTCATCCATCAGTGACAAATGAAGTGCAGCTGATATTTTTCAGTGCGCTTTCTGAGATTCTGTGGCAACAAAGAGGTGACTGCTGAGTACGATTTTCTATAATGTAATGAGTAGGTGGAGCTGACAAAGCCTTAAAATCAAAGAAAGTGGGTCAAATGACAGAGTAGTCGTCAGGAATAAAAACAAAAACCACTGAGTTTGATACTTCTCCAATGAATGCAATGGTGTTTAGAAAAGCATTCAATCTTTAACAGACTCTGAATGTTACATGTGCAGGCATGGTTACACAAATGTACACTATTTGTCAGTCTAAACTCACTGAATGCATATAGAAAGCATTCAGGCCCACCTCCTCTCCCAAATCCAAAATAATGATATGGTTCTTACTTTAATTACTGCATACAAATAAATAGTGTACATATATATATATATGTACTCAGCTACAGTATAGAAAGTGCAAAGGTCCCACTGCAGTGTTTGTGCAAAGCTTGCTGCCAATTTCAAGTGAAACCCACTGTGAACTTGTCACCAGGATGTGCTTCTTTGAAATCTTCTTCTCTCATTTAGTTCTTGTGTTTCTCTCCTTCCTGTTCCTTTTCCATTTCCTCTGACCTTTTCCTGTGCAGCCATGATTTTTAAACTTCCTCTCTGTGTGTGCTCTTGCGTGTTTGTGTGTGTGTGTGTGTCTCCAGCCGAGTGTGAGCATAAGATCCACAGTCCCAGTGGGACCCTGAGCAGCCCAAACTGGCCAGACAAGTACCCCAGCCGGAAAGAGTGCACCTGGGACATCACAGCCACACCGGGACACAGAGTCAAAATTGTAAGTGTGCGTCACGTAAAAGCGGGTTCAACATTGTCAGGCTTTTCTTTCTCTGTGTGTTTTTCCTGGAAATCACAGGAATGCCACCCCACTGTAACGACGCACCGTTCTGTCTGTGGGGTCATCTTGTATGGTAAAGCCTTGGCTTGGCTTCTCCTTTCGTGTTCCACTTATGAAACCCAAATGTGAATGAGGGAGAAAGTGCATGTTTGTATATTTGGGCTAACTGTGAGTGAGTGCTCATGCATTACAGAAAGGCCTTGGGCAGCGGCCATCTGTGTCAGTGTGCCTTTCTACGCCTGTGTATGCGTGTGTGCTGCCTACACACACACACATGTACAAAGTCTCTTGCGTATTTTCTAATTTGGTGCACATGTATGTATTTATAAGACACCATTAAAATTGAGCTCCAGTACCATTTAGTGAAGTGTTTGTTTCTGCTGCAGAAACTCAGACATTTCAGTGTTGCCTCTCTAGAGAAGTTGATGTGAGAATTGCAAGCTAAGCATAGTTTTAGCTCCAAAAATCTGAATGGTTATTTGGTCCTTGGCAGTTTAGGAAGTCATTTAAAGGGAGAATATCTAACTCTGAACTGTTGCTTGATGGAGGTGATGACAGGGGCAATGATAATGGTCTTTCTGTGTGGAGTTTGCGTTTCTCCCCATGCTTGCATGGGTTCTCTCTGGGTACTCTGGCTTTCTCCCACGGTCAACTGATGATTCTTAATTGCCCATAGGTGTGATTGGTTGTCTGTCTCTCTGCATTAGCCACGCAACAGACCTGCAACCTATCCAGGGTGTACCCCTGCCTTTTCCGCCTCCCTGAATTGGATAAGTGGAAGAGAATGGATGGATAGAGATGGAGACATGTCAGAACAACAAAACAGAAAACCAGCGATGACATACAATCTTTGGGGGGTTTTTTCACTTCAGAGGATAAAATGACAGCTGATGTTTGTCTTCAGCTTCTAAAAATGTTCATCTTGACCAAACATTTTATTTAAGAACGTAATAAAGCACAAGACAGGTCAACTAAAACATGTTGAGATGATGCTGTGAACAAGACATAACCTTACTTTACATCATGACTGCTTCCACTGTTTGTCCAAGAAATGTTGCAAAAAGATGATTACTTGTAACTTTTCTCTTAAATATATTAATAATTTAGTTTATACATTTCAGAAAGTTCAGAAAATAGCGCAGTCCACCAAAGATAAACTATAATATGTATTGTCACTCGTTACGAGTATTAGTAAGACTTCTCAATTATGAAGCCAAAATTGGTTTGAGTTTCAGTGGCATTTAAGATTAAAGAATGGCTTTAATCTGTTAATTATTGCAGCCTTCAAGTAACTTTCTGTTAGTTGACTGTTAGACTACTACTTTTACTTTCTAAAGGTATGAACGTCATAAGTGCAGAGCTCACATTTGTTCTCACAAGGGACTAAATAACAGGGGGAGGAACCTGGCCTCTAATTGGTTTGTGGAGTTGTGTTCTGAATCAGTACTGGTCAGAATTTAATCATATTTATACAAAATAACCACCTAACACAGGGGTGTCAAAGATAAGGTTCAGTGGCCAGAATCGGACTGACACTAGACTCCAATCTGGCCAACTGAATGACTGAAAATGTGAATGCCGGCATACATGTTGGACTTTTTATTGTAGTTTTACAGCTTTTACTACTGATAAAGTCATCCTCCATGGCCATTCATACTACACCTAATTAAACAATTAGATTACAGAAAAGTTCTTCTTTTTTCACCATCTACTCTAGAACTACTATGAGTCTACAAAAGAGACATTTTCTGTAAAATAACAAAAACTTTGTTTTATACATACTACGAGCTGCAGGAATTTCTCTATAATTTTACGCCTTTATTTTTGACAGTTTAATCTGATGTTGTGTTCTTATGTAGAAAAAAAACAGAGATAAATTGTTGACATTGTGAGGCAGCATGGTGGTGTGGCTTTGCAGCAAGAAGTTCCTCAGTTTGACTCTCCCATCTGGAGAGTCTTTCTTGTTTTACAAGAAGCTTGCATGTTCTCCCCGTGTTTGCATGGGTTCTCTGTGGGTAGTCTGGCTTCTTTCCATGTCCAAAGACATGTGGTTATTGGGGTTAGGTTAATTGGTGATTCTAAATTAGCCCATAGATGTGAATGGTTGTCTGTCTCTGTGTTAGCCCTGCATCAGACTGAAGACCTGTCCAGGGTGTATCCCGTCTCCAGGCCCCTCCAATGCTCCTGATAAGGATCAGAGGAAGAGAATGGATGCATTGTTGAAATTGCACTTCTTTATCTTATATCTTAAGATCTTAAGATATAAGATCTTAAGATATAAGATAAAGATATAAGATATAAGATAAGATATAAGATCTTATATCTTAAGATCTTAAGATATAAGAGATATAAGAGATTAAATGTGTATTAAAATTTCATTGCACTGACAGAAAGGGGAGTTTCACTGGCCGGCCCACCAGAGATCAAAGCACGACACCTACAACGTAAAATGTAATGCAAATGAGTTTATTACCTCTGTCCTAACAGGTCTTCACGCAGTCTGTGCTCAAGGTCAAGGTCACATTTGTTATTTTCGAGGCAACAACCTGTGAATTGTGATTGATTATGAGCCAGATGAGCTACTGCGTCACCGATATTCTCGTATAAAAACACTGCCGTGAGCATATTTAAAGAACAGGGTAGAGTAACTGTGTTCTCAGCTAATGCTAGCAAGCTTGTCTAGCAAGGCTCATCCACTGCATGGGTGCACAAAACAGACACAGGAACCTGCTGCAAAAATAGTCCAGTTCTGTGACTAGCAGACCTCTGCCAACTACAGTACAGCCATCTATGTCAGCCGCCCTCACCAAAACAGCCACTCTTTTAATCATGGATAATTTGAAGTCTTAATGCAATTTAAATGGGGGATAAAACTGTTTATTTCAGATGTAATGTAGATGTTGGGCTTTTTATCGGAAGGTCTGTGTGGATTGACTAACTTTTCAAACAAACCTTGTGTTGGCTTCATGTTTCAGCTCCAGAGGTTGGTTTCAAAGAAAAATAATAATAAAAACAAATACAGAAGAATGAAATCACTCACATGCTCACATTTACACAGGATGCTTTAGATAATCCTCCTAAAGTCATGTTCCCATGCATGTGTCTCTCTCTATCCAGCACACACACACACACACACTGTTGAAAGGATGCATTATACGTTTGGCTCTTCACCTTACTTCCACTCTGCAGCCACAATATGGGCTTGTTATCAAAACTGTCATCCATCGTCATTTAGTTTTTGATAATCTCTAATGACCGCTTATGTAACCAAAACACATTACATCATCATCTGCGATAGCACAGTTACGAGGTTTTGCTCCCGTTTTGAATGTAACTTTGTAACTTTGTGTGATTCAAACTCCTTTGTCTTTATGTTTTTAATATTACTTGTTGTTTTGTGCACTTTAGCTTTACATATATCTGTGAGGACCAGTTTTAAATGTTAGACTTGAGGAGTGAGGGCACTTTTGTTTTTGTTTTTTTTAGGGGGGGTGAATTAGGTCAGGTATTAAAATTCATTTGATTTAGTGTTACAGTCAGCTTAGAAGTAGGGTAAGGGCTAAATCAAACGATGTATTCCCCTTATGCTAGATTTTGAGGAGTTTTTTTGTAGTTGTATGTTAGTAAACTCTCTTTTCAATAAAGATATATGCATTTCAGTGAGTATGCACAAAGACATGAGTACAAATGTGTGCATATAATAAATAGGGGTGCTCTCTTTCTCCACAGTAATGACATCAAAGAAGGACATATAAAATGCCAGAAATCTGAACATGGCATTAGGATCATTTAATTATTCCTCACTCTGTCTGGCACACACACACACACACACACAACTTGCTTGGATGTAGTACACGGCTCAAGTCAGACCATCAAACCAGTGTCTCGCTTGGTTAGAAATGGTTAGAAACATCTGGAAAACATCACGACCTTAGAATCAAACACTTCCCATCTGTGTAATGAAATCCACCCATCAGCCCACCTTCACCCTCCTTTCTGCTTCAAGTCAGTTGGTTTATGGAAAAAAAGAAGAAAAAAAAAATCAGAGTGTTGTGATGGTTATGGTGACGTGACAGACCCAATCAAGTGTGTGACTGTGTGGGAGCGAGGCCTGCAAGGTGTTATGACTCAGCTCACGGTGACATGGTTGGATTATAAATCGTGACACTGTGTACATGCTGGTCCGCGTGGAGGCATTGCATGGGCCGGGGGTTTCTTCTCTGACGCTCAGAAAGAAAATAACATTTGTTTTCTAAAACGAGATTGTATCTGACTGATAGATTAACAGCCTAAACGTGATATGCAGCATCCTGCATCTTTCATTAAAAAAAACAACCCAGTGTAATATATCATGCAGCCTGGACAATGACAGGAATTATTTTTAATCTGCCACAAATGGGAGAAAGAAAATGAAATCAGAAATAAATATGGGGTTGAGGAGACAGTGTGTATTTTCTTTTGTATTGTGGCCTCAGCTAATTTTAATTACTTTCTAATAACTTCACTTTGCTTTGGGATTTCTTAGACTGACAGTACTATTGACCAGGGATGTTTGGGAAGCTTTAAGCATGCCCCTGACAGGCAGTCAGTTAGCTCATTGGGGACGGAATTTGGGTATCTCATGCTTAATTAGAACCCAATAACAGTGCAATAATGCATTTCCATTGCAGCTACATTAACTCATGTTTACCTCTCTTTGTTTAAAAAATGATTTGATGCTTAATGAAAGACTTACCGTGAAGATATTTCTTCATAAAAACACACAATACATTTGGAAATAATCCATTCTCTTCCTTCAGTCTGCTCTTCTTTGTGTTTATTTTTTCCTTCAGCTCGCACATGTTGTCTACATTCCTGAGTTCTATAAATAATTCTTTAAAATAATAAAGCCCTCACGTTTTGAGACTTTGTAAACACTACAGAAATATTTTTCGTACCTACAAGCTTGTTGATCTCCGAGTTCTGCTCTTCGTGCCTCACATGGACAAATTTAATCTGCTTTACGGAGCCAAGCAAGCAGATAAAGTTAAGCCCTTTCCTTCAACAGCACCTGGATGAAGAAGTGAGATGGAAAAGTGACTTGAACAACTTTAGGGATTTTATTCGTGCCGTTCTCCAACTAATGTCGCTCAGAGAGACCGGTGAGGGACCTCAGAATGCCTGCCTGTTGCCAGGATGATACAAATTCAGGAAAAGAGAGATTAGATTAGTAGTGCAGCGTCTTTACGAAAGGGTTCTTGCATATTTAGAGATTTTTCAGAGCATGTTGCCTTCACTGGATAGCAGAAACAGATTGAAAACAAAGGGAAAGAGAGAGAGCGAAAGCAGCAAAATGAAATTCAGCAAAGATGTAGTGCCAAGAGTTAAATCAGGAACTCAGCTTTTTCTTGAGCAAACAGGGTGACAAACATAAGGCCCAGGGGCAGAATCAGCCCAACACAGACTCCAATCAAGTGCACTGAGCAGCTTTGGAAAGCATGAAGAAGCACATACATTTTGGACTTTTTACTTTAACAGCTTTTTGTATTGATAAAGACCTCCCAAATGCCCCATTCATACTCTACCAAAGTAATTAAGTAGTAGATAAAAAATTAAATGACAGAAAAGTAGATCCATGGTGAAAAAAATAGGACATAATCTGTGCATTAACAAAAATGTTCTGTTTTAAATTTACCAAACAGTCTGGGCAACGACCAGAACTTTATCTAAAAGTTTACACATTAATTTCTTACAGTTTAAGAGATGTGCTGACAGATTTCTTTCTTTTATCACAGCAGCATTTCTTTCAAGATTCAAAGTGTTTATTGTCATGTGTACAGAAGAAATAGCATTTCTCTGTGCAATGAAATTCTTCCTTTGTTGTCCATACACAAATGCCAAGTTAGGTAGGGTTGAAGGAAGATATTAATATAAAGATATCTTAATAGCTTGTCTTTATCATAGAAAAACTTCTACACACCAGACAAAAGAGGATTTGCACTGGTCTGGCCCACATGAGATCAAAACGGCCCATGATGTAAAACGAGTTGGACATCCGTGATCTAGCATATGACACCATAACCATGCTACCATCACTCAGAACTGTAAAACCCTAAGATTGAATTCTCAGAGTGACAACAACTTACATGTTTTTTAGAATTACAAACTTGAATTGCTTGTCACCTGCCAGCCAATCATGCAGATACGTGTGTAAGTTCGTGATTTCATCAATAGAGAAATGTTTCGACACCAACTTGTATAAAGGTCACTCTTAGCACTTTTGTGAATATTGGAAGTATCCTTTTGAGTATCTCTGGTAGCTCCTATAAGGTTCTTGTCTTAACACCCACTCATTCATTCATTCTCCGTCTCTGCCATTCTCCCCGCTTCCTTCTTTTCAGACCTTTAATGAGTTTGAGATCGAGCAGCATCAGGAATGTGCCTATGACCATCTGGAGGCGTTTGACGGGGACAGTGACACAGCCACCATCTTGGGTCGTCTGTGTGGCAGTAAGATCCCGGAGTCGCTGGTGTCCACTGGCAACAAGATGTACCTACGCTTCATTTCTGACGCCTCAGTGCAAAGGAAGGGTTTCCAAGCTTCACACTCAACAGGTCTGTGGTCATATAAATATCCTTATGTAGTAAATAAAGTCGATTTTTTAAGTCTGTTCTTGGAACACTGTGCAAGACCATATCTGTCGAGAGCATCACTCAAAGTCATCAGCGTAATTAATTGAAGTTAGGAGCAATGTCCCCCTCTAGTGGTCTTTAACAGCACGTGCATGCTGAAATAACCCGTCATGAAATCTGACTTTAGTTCTTCACTGCTGGGAAGAACAAAAAGTGCCCCAAAAACCATTTTTTTCATACTTTTTTCTTTCTTTGTGCCTCTTTAGAGTGTGGAGGTCGGCTGAAAGCAGAAGCTCATCAGAAGAACCTTTACTCCCACTCCCAGTTCGGAGACAACAATTACCCGGGTCACACTGACTGCGAGTGGCTGCTGACGGCAGAACAGGGCTACGGCATCGAGCTCAGCTTCATTACATTTGAGGTGGAGGAGGAGGCCGACTGTGGTTATGACTACATCGAGCTCTATAATGGGTATGATGCCAACTCACACCGACTGGGACGCTTCTGCGGTTCAGGGGTGAGTTACCGTTATTTTCAGGGAAGTCTCTGAGTTCTGTAAACTTGAAAGACTTGTGGAGGACTCGCCACATGTTTTAGTGGTCGACAATGAAACACTTCAGGTTAGACATGAGTTTGCTTTGGCACTTTGAGTCAGTGAAGCTTTAACTAGTTTTATAAATGTGCATTGTATTACTCTGCAATGTTAACTTTTGCAGCGTTCACGATTTATTGAAATGTGCAAACATACATAGGAAAGGCAGTATATAAGGCAGTTTTAATGAGCTTGAAAGTCCACTTTTATTCTTCAATATAGCCTGAACTCTCTTAGGCAGATTTCTTGTCATTTCTTTAAGTAGTCTTCAGGAATAATTCTCCAGGCTTCTTGAAGGACAGTCAAAGCTCCTCTTTGGATGATCCCACGCTGTTTCAGTAACGGTGGGGAAGCCAGTCCATGATAGTGTTACATTGTTTGTTTTTCTATCCAGATATGCTTTTACTGCATTGGCAGTGTGTTTAAGATCATTGTAATGCTAAAAATGAAGCTGTCTACCAATCAGACAATGTCCAGATGATATTGCATGGTGGATCCAAGTGTGATGATACATTACTGCATTCATAATTTCATCAATTTTGACACCATCCCCAACACCACTGGCTGACATGTACCACAAACCATGATAGCAGACATTCACTGTGTGGTACCTTTATTTTAATCACCTCCATACGTATTAACAACAATTTGAACCAAAAATTTTAATTTGGATTCACTGATTCTCAGTCCAGTTCTTTGGATGTTTGACATACCTCAGCCTTTTACTTCTGTTTGCCTTGTTTAAGAAAGACCCACAACATTTTTGATGAAGCTTCAGTGAATAGCAGCTAGATCTTAAGGGCATGACTTTCTGTACATAATGCCAAGATATGCCAAGTTTTCAGCAAACAGCCTTTGTTGGTGCAAAAATACTCTTTTATATATGTCAAACTGTCTTATCTGTGACATATTTTATAAATTCAACAAACAGGTTGCTCATAACAAATTGCCTAAATTTACGATTTAAGACTTTTTCTTTGCTAAGTTATCTGTTTTGTGTATATACAACACTGTTTCATCCATTGAGAAGGTATTTTTTTAATGCTTGGATGATTCATAGGTCAGTGTTAGTGGCTTAACAAACAAAAACAACATCATTATGAAAATGTTCAGGTACAAGGACTGAAAATTTGTGAAAAAGCAGCCAATGTTTTCCTTATAAAACGCCGTTTTTACCATTTCTTCCCGCAGTAAATATAAACAACGATAGTATTCAGGAAGAAAACCAAACATTGCATATATTTTTTATCATAACTCTGGTTTTCGTGGCCTATCAACACAATTTAAAAACTGGTATAAAGTCCACGCTTTTCCAATTGTTCCGTCTGTCCTGCTCACATCTCCAATGGTTGTACACGTTGTCATTAACGTGGCTTCACTCCACATCAGCCGCTTTGCTAGCTAAAACACCAGTGTCGGCACATAAGGACGCTGTCATAGCCTGTCGACGTTGATTAGCTGCGTATATACGAATGTGAATCGCATTATTGGCTGGACTATGGGATAAGGTGGCATCGTTCTAATACCATACGGGAGCAGCCAGTCACTCACTGACTAACACTGCAAAACAGAATTGTTAACATATTTACTTTAATTTCAATTCAGGTTACTTTTTTTTTTTGTGCGCAACGCAGATTTTTTTCTGCGCAGAGACCGTGCTAGCAGTGCGCAATTGCGCACGCGCGCAGCTTAGAGGGAACATTGCTGGAGAAGTGTTGCTTAAAAGCACTTTAGAAAAGCAGAAGAAAGTCTGGCTGCTTGGAAGCAAAATATATAGAAATTAGTCAAGACGTGGATCAAAACTTTTGCATAGTTCTGTATCCTGAAATATATAAAAGCAACCTCTTCACTGTGTGTCTGTTGTCCCTTCCTCAGCCTAGAGAGGGGATTTACTCACCTGGAGATGCTATGCTGATCCGTTTCCATAGCGACGACACAATAAGCAAGAAGGGCTTCCACATCCTCTACACGAGCACCAAGTTCCAGGAGAACCTTCACACCAGGAAATGACTACAGTCGTAGCCCGTAACCTCTGACCTCTGTGCAGCCCCAGCCACTGTTACCCTGACCTTCACCACGGCAATGAGAAAAGTACAGCTCGTCCCCTCTTGGCCAGCTATGAGAAGAAGATGACTCTTCTGTGGATATCTGTCTCCCTCTGTGGCTCCACACAGGTCACTGCACTCCGAGATGAGATGAGGAAAAACATCGAGACTTATCAGCAAACACTTGGGGGATTGCGCTGATGACCGCGCGAGCCGTTTTCACGGAGGAGATGGTTTTGTTACCGCACATCAAAGCTATGTGATCAGTACAGGACAACAGGGTTGCAGGAGATCCATATAGATTCACTGAGATACCCGGAGCTGAAAAAATGCAAATAAAAAGCACAAACACTAGTTTCATATTCGGAGATATAAACCGTGGATGCCAAAGAAACTAAAGACCTTAAAAATGCATCCGAGGAGGGAGTCCAGAGTCTGGAACCGTGCGACGTACTGTGATCAGACGGCTGCTTACCATCCACAGTAACCCACGACAAACTGCTGACAAACATTTTTATTGCCTTTGAGGCCTGGGAACTGGTCTCTTCAGCCCAGCTCAGAACGGCTGCAGATTATTTTATTCCATGTCTTTGTATTGTAAAACTCATTGTGTTTACTGTGTGAGTGTGCGTGTGTGTGTGGGGGGGGGGGAGAACAAAGAGGCTCGAGTCTGCCCTTTGCCCTTTTTGTTGTTTTTCTTGCTTACAGCTTATGCAGATTGTGGAATAAAAAGAAAATAAAGAATATTAAATGCAAATAAAGACTTCCAAAACGATGTGTGATGTTAATGTTAAGCCTCACTGTAAGTTGTGGGTGTGACCAGTTGCCCTTCCTCCACAGTGAACATGTGATTTTCTTTTTTTCTTCTTCTTCCCCAGTGGATAGCAGAAGGGAATATTTTACACAGCTGTCTCTTGAAAGTCAGTGACTGAAGGAGAGATTCCCATGGTGCTAAAAATAAAGAATACACTGAAAGACTGAATGAAGGCTTTCAAATGGAGACAGCGTGCAAACAGCACTCTGCAATCAACAGCACTAGTCCTATGGAACTACAATATTGCCTTAGAACCAAATGTATGCTATCGGACGTCGCTCTTACGTCTCGTGTCGGCGCCATGTTTTGATTTGTTTGGTGAG
Organism: Simochromis diagramma; assembly: GCF_900408965.1. NCBI lineage: Eukaryota > Metazoa > Chordata > Actinopteri > Cichliformes > Cichlidae > Simochromis > Simochromis diagramma. The sequence continues at coordinate 2,549,767 of NW_024386792.1, read as the reverse complement.
ATTGGTTTAATTGTAAAAAAAAAAAACTAGCAACAGAAAAAAAAAACATGAAACGTGAAGTCCGGGTGTAAGACGATATCTGCAGTGCACGTGTGTTTGTGTCACTTTTGTGGTTACATGCACACATACGCGTGTTTTTTGTGCATTTAGGGGGAAAAAAAGGACAATTCGAAGGATATGTGTTGCAAATGGGCTGCGTTGTTTCTCTTAGTGTGTTGTAGGTGATTCTAGAGCAAATGTGCGTGTGTGTCTTTTAAGTTGTGTGTTTTTAAGTTGAATCTCTCATTGCTGTATGTGCCAAGCTCCAGGTGACCCTGATCCCACTGTTAACTGTAGTTTTTGCTTTATCGTTCCACCTCTGGGTCTGACATGACGTCCTCTGCATCGGTCATTAAAATACACACAGGCTGAAGCCACACTCGTGTTCTCTTTGTCTTTTGTTTTTAAAGGAAATATTAATCTGTTCATAAAATCCTAGCATTTACCTTGAGGTGGTTATCATGTGACAGCATGATATCCGATATCTGAAACCTTCTCACAGCATTACTTTCCCACTTTTTCGGGGATGGCAGAACATTTTCTGAGAATTTCAGATGAGTAAGTCTAAGACCAAACCTGACCCTAAATCCATTTTTGAGATAATAACCCATAATTTGGACTTCTTTAGGAAAATACATCAAGATTCAGTGTCAGAAACAAGCTTCCGTATGGATTTTCACTGAATTTGGTGATCAAATTTATAGTCACCAGACAACCCAGTCAGTTTTTGTGACGTCATCACTTATCCAGTGACACATATTGTATTTTATAAAACCTCAATTTAAGACTTGACTTGTTGACTGGGTCAATGGTCAATGGTAACTTTATTTGATAGTCTGAGACTGTTGGGCAGCTGGGTTCTTTCTGTAATGTCATCAGGGGTCAGCCTGCATTCATTTAAATAACCTGCCACCAAAAATGTTTTGATGATGTTACAGCATCGTGTTTTATGAACACGATCACTTTTAGTGATCATTTTTAAAAAGTTTTCAGAGAAACTTCAGAGAATGCTTTTGGGAACCAAGTAAAACATAAAGCTCTGTGACTTTCATCTTTCAGAAGGGCAGAAACCTGTTTAAGGTATGCGTATAGGGCAGTGCATCACAGAGCTAACACACAGACAGAAAAACAATCACAGTCAGAATTTGCAACCACCATTTTACCTAACAAGCATCTCTTTGGACTCTGGGTGCAAACCCACACTGGCAGTACAGATGAACTCTATCTTTGTTACTGGATTAAATTTAAGTTTCATTGTTCAATAATTGTTTATATATATATAAAAGAAAAAACAACATCGTGGATCTTCAGTTCTATTTGTCATGCTGAAAATATGAATTCCTCATTGTCCTCTAACAGGGAATTGCACAAATTATTAATAATTAAATTGATAAAGATTTGGCTTCGTTTGACAAGTTGCCATGGAAACATAAGGGTTTCTCATACATGCTGTTTTTTTCCATTATTACTTTTGACCCCGACACCTTGTTTTTGACCTTTGGATGCAGTATGCACGTGCAGCTCGAACGCCTACTTTCTACCTTTTGGCATTTCGAGATGAATTCCTGATTTGTGTTATCTTATAGTCTTTCATTCTTTACTCTCTGGCTTCAACTTTTAATTCAAACACTGCTATTTGTAGATTTAACGATGCTTACACAACGTGCCAGAGCGGGAGACGTGATTGGACAGCTGCTGATCACACAGGAACGTCATCACAGAGCTAAGTAACAGTCGTCCAATGAGATTTTGGACTTTGGCGCTACTAAATAATTTTATACTTTTAAATAAACTCGTAAAAAAAAATCTACAAGTATTCAAGTGGCGCACACTCCGCATAAAAACACACAGCCACAGCGAACAGCAGTCCACTCTCTCTTGTGAATGAGTTTTTTCTTTGTTGGACTCCTGTAAACATCAAAAAACCACAGCTTTCCAGCATGAGAAGATCTTAACTCATCTTACCTTTATAAGATCAGTTTAATGAGCTTCACTTGTCTCTCATTCGGCGCAACAAACTCCCAACAGTTTGATGCCGCTGCTTTATCAGGAGACAACCACTAGAGTGCGCCCTTAATGAGTTTTTTAAAGGTCAGAGCCCCCAAAAATAAAAGAAATCATTTTTTTTTATTAGAAATCTGTTTTTCTGGTATTCTCCCAGATGAACACAACACTGATTAGAAATATTTAAAACTCTTGAATAATCTTTTAAAGGCATACAAGGCTGTTAATTTAAACTTTCATCATGGGGAAAACTTTCATGTACATGCTGTACAACACTTTTTACACTTTTTAGTCATTAAAATGAGGAAATGAAACCATAAACGTCTGGACAGAGTCACCTTAAAGCGTCCCTTCATGCTTGTTTCCCAATATTGCTGCAGCAGTGTGTTAGACCTGTGTTTGTCTCCACCTACAGTTCACCCAGAGAACTGCAGCCAGACTGATGTAACCATCTCTCAACGTTTTAGGGTGAAAAAACGAGCAAACATCACGTTCTCTTGTACACTGGTCCAAAAATATTGTACAATTTATTATTTAAAAGATAGATCTGTTTGTTAAAAGGCTTTGAAGCCTGATAGAGATCTGAAACATTTTTGTTTTGAATTGAAGGAAAGGCTTTTTAAATGAATACCATAGAGAATACAGCTCCTCCCACTTGGTTGGAAGACTTTATGCCCTTTAAGGCAGTAGTGCTGGGCGTACAATTTCAGCTTTGCAAGACACCTTTTGTGTTATAGAGTTATAAATGACTGATTTTGTGGTCAAAAAAAAAAAAAAAAAGTGAAAATCCCCGTGCCTTTTTTCTCTCTAAACAAACATCAACAACAGCTGAGTTACTGTAGCTGTTCTCATACAGTTTATGTACTCTGCCTTAGTGCACCATGTTCAGGGATAAACCTAATAATGAATTTCATTATTGATTGATCTAATTAATATTCTATTTTTTACCATCTGATCATCAAAAGTCCTCAAAGTCCACTCAAAGCCCACAGTGAGTCGTTTTGTGAGACTAATAATGGACTATGAGAAGCCCTCTCGAAAAAACATAGTGAGAGCAGAAACAAGTTTTTAGAATTTTTTGGTCAAAGATCAACCAAAACTTTCATCAGAAAGGCTGATTTTTAGTTAACTGATTAATCACCTCTGGTCAGTTTGAGACTTTTAACAGGAACTTTTATGTACTAAGTGACTGTCAGCTACTCTCTTATTTGCAGGGCGTCACCACAGCACGATTGATATTTACACCAGATGCAACCCCAAAACGATGTGCATCTCCTTGTGGAATCACGCCATGGATCTTTTGCTTGGCAGGCTAACGTGTAAGCCACAGGAACGGCCTACTTACTGAAATAAAAGTACCAACAAAAATTTTCACAAAAAACCACAACTGATTCAGCTATTGCAAATCTGCCCAATTTTTCCCAAAATGCACCACATTTTTACCTTTCATTAAGCAGATAAAACACAGGTAACACACTCCATCTGCTCTCGAATATTATGATTAGACTACTGAGCGCTCCAAAACAACTTCAGCATGAGCGTTGAAAGTGTGCCGTTACCTATGACTTCAGCTTTTAGGCCAACACTCAGGTCCTGAGGCAAAAATGAAATTTAAACATCTGCTTTTTCCTGAACATCACATGTGATATGAAGAAAAGCTCCAAAAATCAGACACAAAACCACGCTGCGCTGCAAGAGCCGTTTGATCTTCTGCAATGCTTGTGTGGGCGGTGAGGTGCAGCTAATTTTACCCAAACATCATTTTTGGTCACATAGCATCTTTAATACCACCATTATAATAATTAGGATATCAAAAGTATCGAGTATACATACATAATTTGCATTGCGGTACACAAATCTGAGCTGATTTATGTGTTAATATCTTTCATTTGTTGTTCTCAGGATCAACTTTTATTATCTTGACATTGTGCTGATACATTAAATCGTCCTGAAGAACTATTTCAGGAAGGAGAACATTTAATTGGACATGTATTGTTAAGCAATATAAAAAGTTGTTTTTTTCCTTGATATTTCCAAATGTAACTTGAATCCTATAGTCTACTACTTTCCAATACCAATAGTCAAGAATCTTGATATAAGCCAAACTAGAGTCCATGTCACCAAAATCAAAGTACTTCAGGTAGGTTCCTTCACCTACAGTTGTCTGGATATTCTGTAGTTTTTCTTCTGTTTTTTGCAGTTAAGTTCTTGAAGCTGTGGGAACAGTCTATTGAAGCCATGCCTGTTTTTATAACAGTCCCAGTAAATGGATTCTCAGGAGTCTGAAGATGTACGCGTGTGAGTGTTTATGTGTGTGTGTGTTGGTTGAGGAAAGCGTGGGTGGAAAAAACTGGTGAAGCACCCCACTTTCCTCTCTCCTCCACCACCGTTATGGTCTCAGTCTGTGCTGCCTGTCAGACGCTGGTGATGGAGGCCAGGCAGTTCGATGACTTCTGGAGTTTCTCAGGCTGTGTGGTGGGGGGTTCTGGGATGGTGCGAAAGCTGAATGGCAGTCCGATACTACTGGTGCCAATGTGGCCGGGGCTCAGCGCTGGATTTTGCCGTCTATTGCTTTCCACTATGCTGGATGTGTTGGATGCAAGGCTTTCACGTGTCCTGCACGACAAAGACAACATGACATGCAGTTTTTTTTGTTACGAAAATTGAGTTTCATAAATTGAGGTTGTTTAAAAAAAACATATTGGAAACCCACTGAAATACTTTTGATACCATTTTAAAGCAGACTTCGAATGCTGAGGGGAAAAAAGATGATAGGTTATTGACAAAATTATCACGCTATTAAACAAAAAGGTAATGTAAATCAAGTGTTAACAATTAGATCTGCCACATGTCGATTATGCTAATTACTTTCTTGTATCTTTAAGCTCAATGTTAAGTTCCAAAATACAGGATATTTATTAGTTTATAAATAAATATTCGTTTTTGTATCAACGCTATATACACAGCAAAATTAAAATATGTATTACAGTGGCGATTCCATTTTACACATGATCATCAGTGTGTGAAAACATCTACCATCATTCTCTTTTACCAACTAGAGACATTTACAAAATGCGAAGTAGTACTGTAAGTGCCAGTGAGTTTGAAAAGCAAAGATTTATAATAGTAAGGCAGGTTTAATGGCAGATGTTCTATTTTACCAAGTGTAGCATCCAACAGTTTTTGGAGCTTGCCCAGCATCGATTGCTTTAGGTTTGAATTTTTACTTTTTGATAATATTAAATGAGAGCATGCATGCCTTCTAGAAGCTTCTGGAAGATATACACCCCTGTACTGTCTGTCAGTTTATCCAGAACTGGTTCACACATGATTCTCACACATTAATCTGGCTTCATATTTCACTCAAAGAAACAGAAATGGCTTGTACAACAGATGCTTGCAACCAGTAAAATATGGAGTTGGAATAGCTTTGTATGATTCGTTTATGTACCGCTGTTTAACTTTTGAAAAATACCCAAAAGTAAGTTTGTTACAGTTAAAACCAGTGTTGGTCAAGTTACTTGAAAATAGAAATTGTTACTAATTACTGACGATTTCTCCAAAAAAGTAACCCAGTTATTTTACTGATTACTTATTTTAAAAACTAATTAGTTACTTTTTAAAAACATGATACACAACCTGAATAGGTAATAAAGCAATAGACCTTTCAGCCCAGAAAATTAAATCAAATGAAAAAGTCTATTTTTAAAACTTGTTTTATTATTTTTAATCTTTTAACTTTATGCACATTGCACCAAGGAAAAATGAAATTATAAGCAACATTCTCTGACTGGAAGAAATTTGTTTAACATTTAAACCTATTTTCTGTATATTCCAGCATATAACATAAAATATTTTTTATGTTTGCACTCACTCTTTCAGATAGATTCAAGTAAAACACAGCAGAAAATAAATAAAATCAAAGATTCAGCAGCACTGAAGTCCTGTCACTCTTAAGTCTATTTTCACCTGTTAAGCACGAGTGGTGCAGGCGGAGGTTTGCCCGTTGCCACAGCGGTCATGTCAGTGGAAGGATCCGGGGGTTTCTCTGTGAATTTCACATTCCTGTGGCAGCGTGCTAGGTACTTGCTCAGATTTGAAGGTTAAGTTTTCGCTGTAGAAAGACGTTTTCTTTCCATGCAGTTTACAGCGGACGCTAATGTTTTTGTCACTTTTTATGGAATCAAACTCAAAAGTAATGTAAGTACTTCCAAGCTTTAAATGCTGCACGGTCGTACTCTCTCCCGCCCTCCATGTTATCCAATGTTGATCTGCACACGTCTGTTGCTGCCACGGACGTCGCGCGCGCTTACACCATTGACACGCGACACTCTCACAAACAAAATCACGGTTTAGTAACGCAGTAACGCAGCATGGCTATGGGAAAGCAGCAGTAATCAAATGACTTTTTTTGCAATATTAATCTCTTACTTTAATCGTTACTTGAAAAAAAGTAATCAGATTACAGCAACGCCCATCTCTGGTTACATGATGGACAAAAGTATTGGGATACGCTGTTTAATCTTTGAATTCAAGTGTTTTTAGTCCCATTGCTACATGTGCATAAAATCAAGCACCTAGCCATGCAGTCTGACTTCACAAACATTTCTGGAAGAAAGGCTTGTTCTTTCAGAAATGTTTCTCAGTGAGTTTGAGCGTGGTACTGTAATGGGATGCTATGCTGCATCAAGTCAGTTTGTGGAGTTTCCGCCCTCCCAGACATTCTGCAATCAGGTGTAAGTGGCAATATTGGAAAGTGGAAGCGTTTAGGAACTAAAGCAACTTCGCTATAAAGAACCAAACCAGTAGCGCTTAAATGTTGCCAATACTCAGTTGACTGAATAGCTACAGAGCTCCAAACCTCCTCTGGCATTAACATCAGCACAAATACTGTACACCAGGAGCTTCGCAAAATGCACTATGTAGGCGGCTCTGTGCTTTTGTCCATATAGTATATTATACAGTCCTTTTTAGATTACCTTCTCCAAAAAGTAATGACCACTGCAAACATAGCTGTAGCTTCCAGGTTTGAACAATAAAGCCAAAGCAGAGGTGCCTTAACCCTGCATTCTGTCTGAAGGCCAGCAGAGGGCTGTGGTGTCAAAAAGACTGGTGCTGTAGAAGTCTGATTGTATGGGCTTGATCACTCATTTTGGGTTATACTGAATTTAAAAAAAAAGAAAAAATAAGGTATATTTCCTGCTATAAATCCTGATCATCTGTGGTAAGATTTCCCATGGTATGAAACCACACAGTCATTAGCTAATAAATTGTCAATCACAAGGCATAAATCAATGAGTGTGCAGTTTCACAGTCAGACCCGCTCATCCTCTTCACATTTGTTTTTGTCTTTTCCAACCATGCCAGATGCCGACAGTGACATCACAGTAGTTACGCCCATCTAAGCTCATACTGTGTATGATGACACAACCCTCTTACAACTCAGTGTCATCCACCGAGTACGTGTGTGTTTAAACTGAAAACTGTGCAGATCCTGTAAGACCAAAAAATAGAAGTTTGATAGGCAGAGACTGGTTTATTGCTCACCATCAAGAATCTGATGTTAATGCGTGCCATTTTGCACACTTTCATCTATTTATTGAAAAAAATAACCGTGAGGATGTTCACACCCTATTTACACATGCACAAACCTCATTGTTGCTTTAAACAAAGCAGTCAGCAGCTAAATAAGCACATCGGTGGATGAGCACAAACCAGCATCTTCAATGGATGGACTTTGACATACATACAGAACCTTTACAGCACCATTGCCAAAGCTGAAAGCTCATATTTTTTCAGCCTAGTGATAAGCAAACAGTGTAACACGACACTGATATGAGTAGTCTCAGATGAGTTGATCGTTAGCCAGCTACAGTGAATAGATTCATAACCAGGAAGGTTGACGACGGGATAAAATATCAATTATAATTAAGTATTCTTTGGTCTTGGAGCCTTCACATTGACCCATGACATCTTTCACTAAGGTCTGGGTGCAAGAAGCTTTATTTATTTCAACAAACTACACATAACCACGACATCTGTTTTAGAGGAAATATTCAGGCCCTCGTGTGCTCTACCTCAGCATCCTAACCGCACTCTAAGTTGCACTTTTATGTCATACGCAGTTTACTTTAGCACATACCTGGGGGAGTTGAATCCACTGTCCACCGTGACACTGCTGCTGTCCATGCTGTCCAAACGGGCAGAGTGGGCTGACTTCTGGCTGCTGCTATTCTCTGTCTCCTTGGGGCTGAGTAAAGTCAGATTGGTCTCCAGTTTTCGCTGCAGATCGTGGTCCTTCTCCCGTTCCAGGAGCCACTGCATGGTTCCCTCCCCACCACCACCACTGCCTCCACCATTACCACCCCCTTCCCCGTGGTCTTTGTTGTCCTCTGCCGAAGCCAACTCTTTGTGCGAGTCCTCCTCTGGCTCTTCCTCGTCGTCGGATACATTATAATAGTCAAAGGAGGCGGAGGGGACTGTTGGCTCTAAGCAGCCCTGTAAAACTGCAGGTGACGCTGAGGAAGTCGCTGAATTGGAAGGCTGCTGGGGCTCAGGATTGTCTAGGGCCTCTGTTGATTTGGCATGTGAGGCTTTCCGCAATGTGCCAGACTTGGTGTAGCTGCTGTCCACGTAGCCGCTGGACAAGGCATTGTGTGGAGGTTTGAACAAAGTGTCCTTGCTGAAGATTTCTTTCCTCTTGATCACCATACCACCTCCTCCCCCTCCGGGATCGACATTGTGTTGGTGTGGCGTCAAACGGGCATTTTGCGCCGGCTCCGGCGTCTGGCTTGGCGTCAGTCGCGTTGAGCCGTTCTGTCCTTTTGCTGCCGACAAGTCCTCTTTGTACTCCATCGTGTGAGGAGAGGTGAGGTGAGGCGTTTGGCGGTCAGCCGGAGAGCCCTTTCGGAGTCCCCCTGATGAGGTTAATGTGTCATATTCTGATTTTGCCTGAGGCGAAGGGGCAGTTAAGATTGTTTCATTTGACGTATTGCACTGGAAGTACTCATCTGTTGAGGGCTTAGAAGAAAGTCCCATTAGCTCATTGTACGTTGGCAGGCTGTCTCTGCTTTTGTTCCTCTCCATTGTACTCCGGATCCTTGACTCATCCAAACTCCCTTTCCCCAAATCAGGCACATTGAAATCAGAGTGGAACTTAGCAGCAGAGAACATGATCCTTGAGTAATGGGAGGACTTCTGCGTGGCCCGCAGGGTGCCATCATCAGTGTAGTAATGACTACGCTCCTCCAGACTTGGTTCAAAGTCTTCTGGTGCACCCAGTGACGGGCCTTTTAGAGAGTTGTCCATGGACCGAGATCGTTCTTTCGCCTGATCTGACCTCTCGTGACGAGACTTCCTGTCCTGATTGTGACTGTGACTCCTTTGCACTCTGGACTGGCATGTTCCACGTGAAGGCTCGGGGAAGGGCATCTCTGTCCGTCTCTTAGCTAGCTCCCCAGACACATCCCACTCAGGGGTAACAGGGCAGTATGACTCAGTGATGTTGGGGTTGCTGTGGACCAGGTATGTCGCGCCGCCACTTCGCCTGCGCTCCAAGGTGTACATAGCCTCTCGGGGTGAGCGAACTAACGAGTGGCTAAAGAAGCGGTAATCCCTTTCCATGAACACAAGATCCCAGTTTGAACCCTCAGATGGGTCTCCCCTGGAGGTCCGCGGTTTGCTATGAGAGCGGGACTTACCATGTGGAGCCCTCCGGTGGCCTCTGCCCCTCCTGCTGCGTGCGCTGTGCTGGGCTGAAGACCCCGCTTTGTTCTTCTGCGTGCGCTCTTCCTCTAACCTCTTCATCACAGCCGTGTGCCTCGCAACATTCTCCACCGTTAGGTCGGGGTTGATTCTGCGAATGATCTCCATCTCCACTTCGCGGGGAATGGGTGTGGTTGGCACATCCTCGTCACGAAGCGGCCACTCCTCCGGAGGGAACTGGGCTGAGAAGGTTGCCAGCTGCCTCATTTTGTCCTTCTTAAAACTCAGCCTGAAGAGCCTGAGTCCGAACCTTTTGGATTGCTTCTCGCCGCTTCCGCCGCCCCCACCACTTCCTTCTTTCTTTTTGGTCAGAGTGTCAGTTTTATAGGGGAAAGAAGTGATGTTTTTGCCCTTATCAGCTGGATCTTGAGACGGCGATTGCTGGGCAGGGGGAGAGGTGGGAGCCGGGGGATGGGGGTACGATGGCGGCTCACCTCGGTGCTCCTTGGCTGACGCACTCGGCGGAGGATCCCCGCTGCTGTGATCCTTGGGTGGCTTACTTTGATAGGAATCTCCCCTGTGCTCCTTCGGTGACTTGCTCGGGAGTGCAGGGGGGTGATGTTTGGACGGGTCTTCGCGATAGGAATTGTACGAATCATTGTTATTCTTGCGAGGAGGCCTCTCCCTCAGACAGCCAGGCGTGGATGGTGTGGCATTGCCAGACTGAGGTGTAGCACAATGCTGAGGTTGTTGCTGTGGCTGTTGTTGTTGTTGTTGTTGTTGTTGTTGTTGTTGTTGTTGTTGTTGCTGCTGCTGCTGCTGTGGACGCTCTTGCAGTCGATCATCCAGGTGATACCACTTGTTGTTTGTTCTGATGAGAGAAGGAGTGATAAAGTAGGTCTGGGGAGTGACAATGAAGTAGCCCTCTGGAGTTGGGTAGATCTTCCTCTCTCGCACCAGCATGTTTAGGGTATGTCGCAAAACCTCTGAGCTGGGTGTAGGCACACCTGCAGAAAACAGATGAAAAATTATTTGAGTCACAGCTTTATTTTAAAAGCTTCAAATTCCTGAAGTTCACTTCAAATACAGGCATGTAGGTAACATTTGTTGCAGGCAAAGAAAGTGGAATGTAAAAAACTTAGAGACTAAGACTTAGAAAGAAGTGGAAAAGGGGATGATATCAACAATGTCTTGAATTTATTTATTTATTTTAAACTTTTATTTAACACGTGTTGCATTGCCTCACCTTTTCATGACACGCTGCTCAAAGTGAATTTCCCTCTTTATATGCAAAAAGTTACCCAATTGAACAGTCTTAACCAAGGGATTTTTTTTCCAGCTGCAACTGTAATCAAATCCAGGCTATTAAATACCCTGTGTTAAAGGACAATGTAGTAGTAGTCTCACTTTTTACTCATATGCCATCTTTAGTGTGCTTCTTATGTTTGGTGAATGTAGTTCAGGATTTTTTTGGATTCTGGTTTGTTGATGGTTCACCACAGGTGAAAGTTTACCACAAAAACAGATCCAGTATTTTAATTTTAAATGTAATCTATTTAATTCCCTGATAATCCCAAATAAATTTGTGTTTTCTAGGTTAAACATGACCATGCCGTGAGAATGAAGGGGTTTTGACTTTAAATAAAAAGACTGTTTTACAGTTAATTGGTGTTTAGCTTGCATTTCCCATTCTTGCTGTTCAGAAACTTGAGGCATGTTTTGCAGTATGCTTTTTTTCATAATACAGGACATGGTTTCAATAGATGACAGGTCTGAGACAACATGCAGGCCAAGTTAGCACTTAGACTCCATTACTCCTGAGCCATGTTGCTGTAATACGTACAGAATGTTCTTTGGTATTATCTTGCTGAAATAAGCAAAGCCCTCCATTAGAAGCCATCTGGATAGCAGCACATGCTGCCCCCAAAACCTGAAAATGTTGTTCAGGTTTTAATGTTGCCTTCACAAATGTGCAAATTATTGTTGCCATGTGTGCCAGTGTCTCCATACAAACTCCAGATAAACTGTGAGAATTTCTAGTCTGGATTCAATGCACGTTTAGTTTCCGAAAAGATTTGTTTTTTGGGCTATTCCATTCAATTCCTAATTTAAAAAACAAACAAACATGATCAATGTCTGATGTCACTAATAATTTGGATGTGTAATCTCTGGCAGCATATTCGGAGACCTGCAGAATCCACAATTTTGCAGGAAAGGAGCAATATTTTGTTTAAACCTTATTAAACGCAAGGCACATTATATTCTTTAATCTCCTAGGACCTGGCGTCCACATATGTGGACATCACATTTTGGGTTATTTAGACCAAAATACTCAATTTTGCTCTGCAAGGGCCTGATATCCACTAACCAGGACATTATGCTGCTACTGTTCTATCGAAATTTCAAATAATTATCCTCATATGTAGCTCTCATTTTTCTCAGAAACAAAAATTAGGTAAAAATAATTTAAAAAAATCTGGTAATTCTTTGTTTTTACATTCATCAGGTCCCAATCAGCCCAAATATCAAAGAGAAATTAAAAATGCATGCCATGAAAGAGTTCGGGTCTTAGGAGGTTAAAACAGTCCAAAACAGGTGAATAGTTCCAACTTAAATATGGGAAAAATTCATTTTCATCAACCTTTAGTCTCATATCCTCCAGATATGAACACCTTTTTCAGAAAGAGTAAGTTTCTGTTAATATCACATCCACATGCATCAAGTGATTGGGATAATCACTCACATCTTATATCACCTTGTAAAATATAGGCATTGTGTGACATTTTCAGGCAAATCTGACATATTCAGCTGGGCGGCATGTGATGATCTGACATGGACTGACCCTTTAATAAATACCCAGTTATCATCCAAAGCTGTTCACTTCACTCATAACCTTTATATAGACATTCATATAATGTATTGACATTATATCAGTTATAGTTTTTAACACAGAAATGATGCGACTATTTATTTTAACTGCTTTACAGCAAGGAAACATATGCAAGTATATCTGTGAATGACAACAGGCTACACAATGATCACAGTTTGAGACCTCTACCAGTCAAGACACATGCAGAGCTATTGTGAGGAAACGGCTGTATAAAAATGCTGGATATAGCTAAATTTAAAACTCACATATGCAAAGTGATATTACTGATGTAATGTCTTTTCTTTTTTGTTTTGAATTTGTACTTGTTCAATAAACACTCTAGTTTCATGAAATTGAATTCTCTTGCACGAGTTTTACAATGTTAAATATGAAAGTAAGATGCTGCTAGGGCCATAATGTTTCGGAAAATCATACATTTGTTGTCATTTTTTCTTCTGTACACCACTATAGTGGATTCCAAATCAAATAATCAGGATGTTATCAAAGTGCAGGCTTTGAGTTTAAAATTTTTAACTGTTCGAGATTTATAGCCATTTTTATACACAGTTTCCCATTTTCAGAGGATTTAAACGTAATTGGACAAACTGACTGGCCAATACTGTTCAAACCTTGTATTAATTATATTGAATAAATCCAAATGGAGGAGGATTTTGTGTTAAATTTATCATATTTATACGAACATTGATCCATTTTATTTTAATACTGTATGGAGGCAATTACAGAGTTGTGTCAGTCTTAGAACCTGTTGGTGTCTCAGGAGATAAAGATAAATATTAACTGTAAAAACATGCAAGTGATATTTGTCAGTAGTAAATATAGTAGAATATTGATTCTAGATAGAAGTCCAGCTATTAATGTTAAATATGATTGTATTCTTAAAGCTAAAAACTGGGAAAACAGTCCACAAATACAGAACCATCATTCAGTGTCACATATATCTATATTTACTGTATTTTAATATATTTTAGACTTGGGTCATCATTTAAGTGCAAAGATGGATTTTATATTTTCCATCAGGTTTTCAGCTAGCTCATAGAAAATGTCAGAAAACAAAAGAAAGCCCACCGAAAAGCAGAAAAGCAACAGGTTGTCTTAGTTAAAATAAATAAAGTAAAGACAGGAAACAAAATTTGTGAAAAACTGAAATGAGATTATTTTCTAAATGCTTTCCAGTTCAGTGTCTAATGATAAACAAATCAACGCAAAGTGTCTGGAGTTTCATGAGAAGCCATTCAGTGATATCAGCCACTCGTGAGATATTACAAGAAGGAACTGTATATCAGCATGTTTAAGTTGCTCTTTGAACAAAGCGTCTGCATTTGACGTGCATAAAATGTGAAACATAAAGAGCATGACTCTTCTGCTTGAAGAATTTAGTTAAATGTAAAACATCGAAATACAAAAAAACCAAGATATGACAAATAAATGGTGAATAAACAACATGCATATCTGATAAATGAATATAAAATCTAGATTGTTAGGCTTTGATTTTTAACATTTTTTCTACAATTTTTCCTTCATGTTTGAGTGCAGTACCATGTTAAGATGCAGGTGCGAGGGCATACCTGGGAAGCTGGCAGTGAGGTGCTCCACCAGTGCCTCCTGGTTGACAGGCTTGTGGGCAGAGTTCATAGCAGAGATGGCCAAGCACAAGATCTCTCCCAGCGGGATGAACTGTGACTGGCTGATAGGTGACATACTGATCGGAGACACGTCACCTGCAGGAGGAGGAGGAGGCAAAAGCACAACTGTTAGATCATGAATGAACAGCAGGCGCAGCGTGTGAAGCTATGATGTAATGGTCAAACAGCAGCAGTGTGTATGCCGCCTGCCTGTAACGGCTCCACCCCTCCTCTCTGCTTCCTCAGCCTCTTGCTCCTCCCGTTTCTCGTAGCTTAGCAAAGCGAGGCAGCTGCTGCTGCGGCGACCGGAGTATGAGATCACCTGAATCTCCACAGCGCAGCTATCTGATTAACATCATTTTACGAACAGAAATGGGAGCTTGGACAATCAGCATATCCGAAATTTAAATGAAAAGCTATTTTTGAAGACCTACCCCAGATAAATTCTCCATAAGCTAGCTTTGCCGTCAGCTGTAGTGAGTAGTGAAATCATCTTTACAACCAGACGCCCGAGCTTCAAGCCCTTTAAAGAGCAAACACTGGTTCTGCTGAAAGGTTGCAAAGCGACACACTGAATCCACTGCTGCGGCATCTGCTGTAGTGACCCTGTCCTCTGCCCTGCATCAGGTGATTGACAATCATATGACAAGGTGCAGAAACTGCATCATCAGAGCTTCTATATTTAATCTTTCATTAAGCATTGTGCTTCCTCATCTTCAGCAACTTGAAAACAGATCTGGTGCTGCCCATGGTTCCTCTGCCTAGGCTGAAATGTGTGCAGAGCTCTGCCTCCTCAGCCTGCTCAGCTGAATGGTCAGTTAAGCAACACAATGACGTTATCTCTACTCAGTATCACAGTCCCTATTAAGCTGTATGTGGCTGTACAAGGCTTTACGTGTATTCTAGTAAACATAAGAAAAGCCACGTATGCTCAAGATCGGCACAAAAGTAAATCCCCTCCTAGTTTGCTTTTATAATGTCTTATAGCAAAGAAGCAAAAAAAAAAAAAACAGAAAGAGAACAGAGGAACAAGCTAATGTTTGTAACAGAAGTACTGAAAGGATCAAAAGATTCCCGGTAATTGCATTCCTGATACTGGGATAGCCACAAGCCTTTACATAATCTTATCTAACACAAAATACAAATCTGCCACAGAATGCACAACTTGTTCTTGTACTGAGACTATTCAGACACACCGTATAAATCTACTAAAACACTACAATATTAATTCAGAATATGAAAAACAAGAAGCCCTAAACCTTAAGAAAGAAAGCAGGACTCGCTAAAGTGCAAATAAAGTCATTGATTCTATGATAACACCCTGGAAAACTAAAAAAAAAAAAGAAAAAAGGGAGCTGTTAACACCTCCTACTTCAGAGCGACCAAAGTTTACTGACGGAGCAGTCGTGAGTAGAGAGGGTGGAGCTTCTGAGAGTGGGAGGGTCTGACTCACCTGGCGCACGATAACTTGGCGGGGATGGAGAGAAATGAGGGGGAGGAGGCGGAGGAAGATGCTGCTTCTGCACACGGATGTCTTTCTCACTACGAGAGAGGTTGTGCTCCAGCGGGCGTTCGGCGAGCTCCGAGCTGGGCCAGGCCCGCCGCAGATTGCTGCTGCGGTTCTTCTTCATCGTGACCCCCTTTTTTCAAAATCGTATTTTTTTTTTCTTTTTTTAAACCAGGTGGTCTTCACCCCCCTTGGGCTTCTCGGGATAAGGTTGGAGGGAGGGGGGTGGAATGGGGTGGGAGGGAAGGGGGGGAGGGAAGGAGGGAGAAGGGGAAAGGGGGAAGGGGGGTGTGTGCAGGGGGAGGTCGACAAACCTCGGGCTCAGTGCCTCCCCCGCATTAGTAAGAACGTCCCGCTAGAGCGATCACACACCAGACATGGCAGGAACCAGTGTGCTCCTTCACACACATACACATGTCTCATTTACATCCACGAGCAAGCTACAAACGACCGTGTTCGCACTGTGGGTGGTTGTCATCGGCTGCTGGGCTCTCCCAGGCTGATCTGGATTGATGGCAGTGGCAGCAGAGGTGCAGGTGACTGCGCGAGGCATCACCCTTTCATCGACATCAGTCCCAGCCACCATTCGTAGCATCCCCATTTGCATGCGTAGGGAGGCACATTACGTAGCCACTCTGATGTGGGAGGAGGGAGCAGGAGAGAGGTGGGGGGGCAGGGGTAGAGATGAGGGAAATGGGGCATTGGAAAGAAGGAGGACGGTGAGGGAAGATTTCAGCGGAGGTTTTTGGGATCTGCTTGTTCCTTTCGAGTAGAAGGTAGCAGGGGGAGAGAGGCAGGGGACGGATGGATGGTCAAAGATTCAAAGCTTAAGAGAGGCCCAGTCTTCGACAATAGCTCAATTCACCACAGGAGTGCTCGGCCGATCCCCGTAAAACAAAAGAGCCCGCTTCAAAAAACACAGAAATAAAAGCTCCATTCACCCTAATGGGCAGTGAAACCTCAATAGTATGCCAAGCAGCGGAGACGCCACGTTCACCTCCATCTTTATCCGATCAAGCACAAGACCCCATCGTCCTTTCGACAACAGCACACCAGCAGAGGGTGGGGAGAAAAAAATGGAGAGCATAGAAATAAATAAATAAATTCAAGAATAGATATCCACCATATCCCGCAATCCGACGGAAGAAGCTCCTGAGCTGATCGCCGTAGCATCCATTCATTAACGGGGGGGATGCAAACTCCAGTCAACGGCAAATCTCTTTCAACGCTAATGCTGCAGCTGCTCCCAGCACCTCCAGGAAGGGTGTGTGAGTATGTGTGTGTGTGTGAGAGAGTGTGTGAGTGTGTGTGTGTGTGTGTGTGTGTGTGTATGTGTGTGTGAGAGAGAGTGTATGCGCGCATCCGCCTGCTGCGCGCGATTCTGCGTGAGCATGCATGCGTCTGTGTCTGGGTGATTGAGGCTGAGGGGAGGGGAGAGGAGAGGATGCAAGAGAGAGCAAGAGAGAGAGAGAGGGGGGACGTAGAGAAGGCAGAAAGGAGAGCAAATATTAACAGCTCGAAAAATAGATACAAGAAAAAAATAAATAAATGTCAGCATCCAGATGATAGCCAGGGGAACTGCAAAAACTCTCAGTCTCTACATCCTCCCTTCCTACTCTTGTTCTCCAACCCTCTCAGTATTACTGGCTGTACTCTTGAAGGATGAGGGGCCCCTTGAACAATCAGCCTTCCTCTTTTTTTCTTTTTTTTTGTCTCTCAGCTGACTGTGAAGCCACAACCTAGTGTGGAAGTCATTTTAAACCTGCTGATTTGTGTCTTTCTCATCAGCGCTTTCCACCAGTTGATTCAGTAACTTAACTGCGTGGAGCACCGAAAACCCCCAAAAGCATCACCCTAATAACGTCCAAAAGCGACAGCTCCTCCGCTCGAAGCCGGCTCGTGCTGACTCACATGCGTGGAGTGTGAATGGACGGTTGAGGTGGGGGGATAGAATAAGGAGCAGAAAAGTGTGAGGGCAGGATGGGGTGCAGGCAGAGGGGTGGACGGTGTCACAACCAATCTGCTCCAGTTCACTGATACCAAAAAGAAAGAGGAGAGTAAAGGAGGGGTGGTGAGGAGGAGGAGGAGGAGGAGGGAGAGCGACACCACCATGCCAGCCATTTTATTTCTCAGTAGTGCTGCAACAGCCTTTGTTGCCATGACGACGCAAGCCGATGATCTCATAGCTGTTACCTTTGAGTGCTGTTCTCTTAAAGAGCCAGCGACTCAAAATAGAAAGCAGACAGGCTCCACACACACGCACGCACAAGGGCTGCCTGTTCTACGGACACACGATGCTCCTGCAGTGATGCTGAAAAATGGAGATCCTTCAACTTTGCCTATAAGTCACGGGTGCATATACTGAGAAAAAAACATGCATCATGAGCTGTTTTCACAAATTTCTCCTGAAATTGGTGACTTGGACCCGAGAGAATGATGAAAGTTTTCCTTTTTTAATACAGAACACCAAAGTAGGTAGTGTGCATCAGCTGCTGTCCTTATCAGACATGACATGGACTTTGTCGTAAGTGAGCTGTTTGCCTTTAAGCTTGCATCTCCTGAGGGCAATTCTAGAAAGGTTTGAGGCTGGAGCACGCATGAGAAAGTAGTAATGATGTAAAAATTCACATAAATATGTGAATCTACTGTTTTATTGATTATTTCAACTTTTAATACTTGTAAGATATCCTCAGGAAATGTAAAGATGAGACTACTAAGACAAAGTTAGCACAAACTAAGGCTACGTCCACACGTACACGGGTATTTTTGAAAACTGAGATTTTCCGTTTTCGTTTTAAAAAATAATCCCGTCCACATGTAAAGGGAGAAATGAAGGAAAACGCTGCTAGGAACATGCCAAAGCAACAGGTGGCGATATATTCCTAACCGTGTAGAAATGTTGGCCAATCAGAAGTCTAGAAGCCTCGGTGGGAAAAAGTAAACAAGGATGGGGCATAGAAGCAGAACCGAGTCGTATGTGTGGAGGGACAGTAACTGTGTGTGTATATGTAAGCATTTAAACACTGCAGAGAGTAAAATTAACAGTAACAGTATTGTAGAAATTCATTTCACCGAAACAATAACGTGGTGCACAGTGTGACGTCAAAAAAGGCGCACACCTTTGACACTGCGTTTTCTGCGTTTTATCCGTTTTTCTCATCCACACGTACATGTAAAAACTGAGTTTTCAAAAATATCCACCCTGGTCGGAGTTTTTAAAAATCTCCGTTTTCAGTGACCGAAAACGCTGTTTACGTGTGGACGAAAGGTGCAAACGTATAGAAAAATCTGCGTTTTCAAAAATACCTGGGTGCGTGTGGACGTAGCCTAAGACACTTGACTGGCCTGTCAACTGAAAATGAATTGGTAAAAGCCCGCCAAGGGAAAGGTTGAAAAATAACAGAGCTATAAACTCTATGCACAGCACATTAGTTTCATGTTCCATAGTGGAACTATGCATGTCATAAGGAAAAAGGCCTAACCATGAGGCAAGAAACTGTCAAATTACAATTTGGATCAATGATCAGATCTTTATCTGAGTAAAAATCTGTGCTCAATCGCTAAGAAGCAGGATGACGAGCAGAAGTCAACAAGTTGTGATCACCTTAGAGCACTGACAGGGCAGGAATAGATCTTCGAAAGTTTTTGTGAAGAACAATATGCTTTGAAGACTTTTAGTGGCAATTTAATCTTAATTAAGAGTCAGTACTTATAAAGACCATTCCTCATCATAACGTTGACTTATCATAATTCTTTGACTTCTGGGACACATCCTGACTGATGGTGACCCATTCCTGATCACAGTTTGTTGCCTTATGCTAGTTCACCTACTTTTTAAAGATAGACTACATATTTTCACCAAGCGTAATGCAAAGCATTGGAGGCAATGGTTTAAAGCAGCGGTCCCCAACCCCCGGGCCTTGTACCGGTACCGGTCCGTGAGTCGTTTGGTACCGGGCCATGAGAGTTGAGGCTCAGGTGCGAAAAATATGGTTTTCAAGGTTTTTATCGGTTTTCAGCGTTATTTTGTTATTGTTTTTATCGTTAACTCGGTTTTCCTGGGTCTTTTCACGTGTGTTATGAATAAATCTTCTTTTTTTCGGTACCGGTACTAGTTTTATTTTGTTGTATTTATCCGCGACACCTTAAAGGCCGGTCCGTGAAAATATTGTCGGGCATAAACCGGTCCGTGGCGCAAAAAAGGTTGGGGACCGCTGGTTTAAAGCACATCGCCACTGGATTCTAGAGCAGTGGAGACATCTTCTCTGGAGTGAAAAATCCCACTGAGGCAATCCAATGGATGAGTCTGGGTTTGGGAATGGTATTTGTCTGACTGTACTGTGACAAGTGTAAATTCTGGTGGATTATGATGTGGGGTTATTCTTCAGGAGTTCTTCTTAGTTCCAGTGAAAGGAACTCTTAATGCTTCATGTGGTAAGAGTTTGGGGATGATCCCTTCCTGTTCTAACATGACTGAGCACCAGTGTGCAAAGCATGGTCCATAAAGACATGGATGAGAGAGTTTGGTGAGGAAGAACTTGACTGGCCTGCACAGAGTCCTGACCTCAACCTGACAGAATACCTTTGGGATGAATTAGAGAGGAGACTATGAGCCAGGCCTTCTTGTCCGGCATCAGCGTCTGACCTCACAAATGCTCTTCTAGAAGAATGATCAAAGATTCCCATAAACACACTCTTATGTCTTTTGGAAAACTTTTCCAGAACAGTTGAAGCTGTTACAGCTGCAAAAGGTTGGGCATACATCATTAACTCCTATAGATTAAGAATGAGATGTCACACAAGTTTATATGTGTGTGAAGGCAGATAAGCGAATACTTTTGGCGATATGGTGCATCTACGCTATCATCACGCATGCTGCCAACTAATTTTTGTACTTTAAACGCATTTGTTTATAGATCATCTCAAGCCTGATGTGGTGAAGATGGGAAAGAAAGGTAGTAAGGAAAACGGGATGTCTTGGTCAAATTTTAAACCACTATCAGCTGCCTTTTTAATTTTTTGTACTTGGTTGTATATAAATTCAAATCTACTACTTTTAAATTTTGCTACAAGTTGGTCATTAACAAAAATAATGCAAAAAAATAGTCACCTGATAATAAAAAAACCCAAAGGGACACTGCACCAAACACCATAGCATTAGTCCACCATACTGGACTAAACTGGTCGACTGACTAACAGTGATGCTCCTGGAGAGATTCCACTCAACACACACTCAACATCCAACTTCCTCACAAACAGAAGCAGAAGCATTTTTCCCAGCGGTCTGCCCTCCTGCGGCACATTCATAGCATTACATGTTTTTGTTCCCTCAAACTCTCGAATTAAGACACTAATATTTTGGGGTTTTTTTTGACACAACAGTCACCATAACACATCCTGATCTGACATTAAGATATATAGCATCCCATCTCTCCGCTGCGTCAAACATTTCCCTTAATTCTCTCCTAAAACCCTCCCTTTCCTTCCAGTGGAGAGCTGTGCTGTGGCTGGGAATGCAGCTGAGTAGAATTTTTTTTGTGGAACAAATACTCGACTTTTCCTTCCTAAGGGGTACACCCCGTCCCCTGTCTATTGTTTGTAGGCTGCTAAAGGATACAAAGTCCCTCTGTTAATCAGACTGAGTCGCCTATTAAAAAACACTTTGTTTCCACATAGCTGAAAATCCACAACTTTTCTCTAAATATATTAATCCGGCTGCTATTTGGCTCACAGCCCCAATCAAACATTCTCAGACTGTTTGGTTGATAATCTGGACTATGTGCAAGTGCAGTCCTTTTTTTTTTTTTAAATTCACTGCATAGTTTAAGTCCTGAAGCTTTTTTTCTGAAGAATTTTCTTTCCATAGCAATGCTAATGAAATATCATATCAGTGTGTGTGTGTGTATGCATTACCCCCCAACACTTACCTCTAGTTAATGAGTACCCTATGGTGGAAATTTGTCTGATCTTTGTTAGAACTTGTCTACCAAAAAGTAACATCCTGACACCACAGCTGGAAAATGAGTCAGTAAAACTTGCAGCTCACTTTTGAAAATCAGAAGATTTCATTGAGATATCACAATTATAGTTCATTTTGTTACTTCACAAAGAAGTAAAGAAACACATATTGAGTGTTTCAATCTGGAAAAAATAAACTGAAATCAGGCGAAAAGAGGCAAAATTGTTCAAGTTCAACACAACACCACAAAACCAGAGACTGAATAGGTTTCCTAGTGGTGGTAAGTGCAAAAACACAACCCCTTAAACTGTACTACAACAGAACAACAAAAACAGCCTTCAACTAACTGATGATTTCTAAATGATGTCAGTCTGTCTTTTTTGGGGTTCAGTTTTAAAAATATGTATCCTACACAAAGCTTACATACATGAGAAAGTCATTTGCATCTGGATTCACAGCATACAAAGTCAGCTGGTTCAGGATTTATAACGTCTGGTGAGTTATTAGCTATAAGACAAACATTCCAGAGCTTATCTGTGTTTGCTTCACCGGTATCAATCAAGCTATGCCACCTTTTCTCACAGAACAACACAATCCCAATCTATCACGTCTTTTGTAACAGAACTAGCGGCTTTTCAGCTCAGCAGAGCTGATTTCAAGCAGCTCAAAGGCAGAGTTAAGATAACACTCACTGTAAAGTCACTCAAGACAAAAATAATTATTTATTTTATTAAATTTAACAGTGAAGAGTTTGGTTTGATGGTCTGTGCTTCTACAACTGTTTAAACAGCAAGATGAAGTGAATAACCCTGAAAGTCTACCTGGAAAATATCTGCTGAGCTACTTGATGATATGAAGAACCCAATCCAGAGATTCACCTAAGAAAAAGGTCTAGCAACAATTTACAAAATTTCATTTTAACATGATAACATAATGCTGCTTCAGTAATAACGCTCCAGATTTGTCAGCTGTTAATCTCCTATTCCACCGCGTCCCAGGTGTAGTCTTTTGGATTGAGAGATGGTGACTCTGGAGGCCATTTGTGTACAATATACTCACTGCAATGTTAAAGAATCAGCTGAGATGAACAGAGCTTTGTAACATGGTGTGTTATTCTGCTAGAAGCAGCCATTATAAGATAGGTACACTGTGCTAATAAAGGGATGGACATGGTGAGTACTCAGGTAACAGGTACGTTGTGGCATTTAAACAATGCTTAGTTGGTGCTGAAGGAACAAAAGTGTGCCAAGAAAAATTTCTCTGCATCGTTACACCGCCAGCAGCCTGAACCGTTTATACCAGGAAGGATGGATCTGTGCTTTCTTGTTGTTTGCACTAAATTCTGACCCCCATCAGACCAGCCTCAGCTTCCTGTTCTTAGCTTACAGGTGTAAGCTAAGCTAAGAACAAGTGTGGCCTTCCGCTGTGTAGCTCATCAGCTTTGATGAATATGCTCGTCTACATAGCTTGGTTGTAACAAGCATGAGTTACTGTTGCCTTCATATCAGCTCTGACCATTCTCGTCTGACCTTTGGCATCAACAAGGAATTTCTATCCAGAGATGTGCCGCTCACTGGATATTTTCTTTTTTTCCATTCTCTATAAACTCAAGACATGGTTGTGGGGGAAAATCCCAGAATATCAACAGTTAATGAAACAGTCAGACCAGTCCGCCTGGAACCAAAAACCAGTCAGTTAAATCACCTCTCTTCCACATTCTGATGCTCGGTTTGAACCTCAGGTCGTCGTCTTGACCATGTCTACATGCCTAAATGAATTGAGCTGCAGCCATGTGATTGATTGAGTAGGGTACTCATATTAACAAGCAGTGAAAGTGTGGTAGGTGAGTGTGTGAAGTCAATTTAATGTTGTAATGGCAAACATACCACTGTGCAGTCAAACGGATCTCAACTTTAAGGCAATCAATTTAAGTTTTTAAGGAAAAGGGTGGAGTGCCCACTCCAGGTCGGGGATGAGTTCCTGCCCCAAGTGGAGGAGTTCGCAGACTCGGGGTCTTGTTCGCAAGTGATGGGAGAAGGGAGCCGGAGATCGACAGACGGATTGGTGCTGCGGCCGCAGTGATGCGGAAGCTGCACCGGTCCGTCGTGGTGAAGAGAGAGCTGAGTGTAAAAGCAAAGCTCTCAATTTACCGGTCGATCTACGTCCCTACCCTCACCTATGGCCACGAGCTGTGGGTAGTGACCGAAAGAACGAGATTGCGAATACAAGCGGCGGAAATGAGCTTCCTCCGAAGGGTGGCTGGCCTATCCCTTAGAGATAGGGTGAGAGGTTCAGCCATTCGGGAGGGGCTCAGAGTAGAGCTGCTGCTCCTCCACATCGAAAGGAGCCAGCTGAGGAGGTTCGGGCATCTGCCTCCTGGGCGCCTCCTGGGTGAGATGTTCTGGGCATGTCCCACCGGGAGGAGGCTCTGGGGCAGACCCAGGACACGCTGGAGAGATTATATCTCTCGGCTGGCCTGGGAACGCCTTGGTGTTCCCCCGGATAAGCCAGGGGAGGTGGCCGGGGAGAGGGAGGTCTGGGCTTCTCTGCTTAGGCTGCTGCCCCAGCAACCCGGCCCCGGATAAAGCGGAAGAAGATGGATGGATGGAATTTAAGTTTTTACTACTGGGAGCAAAGGGTGCTGTTGGGCTAGTAGCTTCCAGCCAGAGAGTAAGCAGTGACCAACTGCTTACCTTATATATGGACAGGACTTTATTCTCAAATGACCACTAATGTTGTCAGCATTATCAAAGTTATTAACTGTCATGGCTGCAATCATTTGAATCACAATAATTTCCTCCACATTTAGGTTTTTAGGATCCACGTCCACGGCAAACAATCCTGGAAACCATGCTTTTGCTCATATTCTTCAAATTGCAGACTCTTGATATCAGCCTATGCAGTAAAAGACAAGTACTAAAACTTTTAGTCTTCACTTCTTTCACACACCCAACCCTGCTGACTTTTCTGTTTGCATTTGCCCTGCTGCAGGTTGATGCTGCTCATCAATAAAACAAGATGATTCAAACCCTGGCTCTATTGTGAAATAAACATAAATAAGATGATCTCTGACAAGCTGCACGCCTCTCTGTCTCATTTGAACACAGACGTATGCACACACAGAGCAAACCCAGTATGATGAACTCTCAGTATGATGGTGCAGTGGTTAGACAACACTTCAAGTCGTCCCAACCTGTCTCAGCACATATATGAGTTATGGCCTTGTCAGAAGAATCGGAATCAGAGTGTGGGAATGCTGAACTGGAGTCAAACTGGGCTCCAATCCTGTCTGTGCTATCTGGATGAGTAAGCCTCATGACATGAAGCAGCTGAGGTTAAAAGGTGATATGATGCCTACACTCCCTTTTTTTCACTGAGACTAGCCAGTCGAAACGTTACTCACAGACTCACATTATTCAATTATTCAACTGCAGGAGAACATATTTGAGCTCTCATCTCTAAAAGTGCCAATCAGTAGTTTCTGCCAGCTCGTAAAAAAGAGGTGTGGACGTCAGCGTGAAAAACAAAAACACAGAAGAGCTCTGAAGAGCCAGAAAAGACGAGAAGATCTGCTGATGAGAACGGATTCACACGACACACCAAAAAGGCAGTTTATAAAGTGGACAGCATTTTAATAGAGCGATCCAGCTTTCAATTCAATTCAGTTTTATTTATATAGCGCCAAATCACAACAATAGTTGCCTCAAGGCGCTTTATATTGTAAGGTAAAGACCAACAATCACACAAAGAAAACAGAGAAATTCCAACAATCATATGAACCCCTATGAGCAAGTGCTTTGACGACAGTGGGAAGGAAAAACTCCCTTTTAACAGGAAGAAAGCTCCGACAGAGAGCCACAAATAATTGGGGTTAGGGGAGGAAGACAGGACAAAGACATGCTGTGGAAGAGAGCCAGAGATAACTAGTAATTATAGTAATCATT
This sequence comes from Simochromis diagramma, assembly GCF_900408965.1. Taxonomy (NCBI): domain Eukaryota; kingdom Metazoa; phylum Chordata; class Actinopteri; order Cichliformes; family Cichlidae; genus Simochromis; species Simochromis diagramma. The sequence goes on along the minus strand of NW_024386792.1, from coordinate 2,524,098 downwards.
ACTAGATAATTAATAAATTATAATGTTTTTTTGTTTTTAATGAAGCTGATAATTCTTTTAATGAGTGCTTTGAATTCATATGAAACTATAATAAAAACATATGTACGGCTAAATGTTGTTGTTGTTTGCACCTGAACTTCATGGGTCAGAATTTAATCATCACAAATGTTGTAGAAGAAATTCTTCTTCGGCTATTATTATAAGGACATCTGAGCAAGTTCTTTTCACTCTGATGAATATCTCCGTTAACACACAACTTTGAGATAAGATTTGTCTATTTTACTGCTGAATACTGTCTCCAACTATGAATAGGGTATTTTAAACTTCTAAAGGACTCAGTACTTTGTTTCTATAACCCAAACAACCCATATTAGAACACATCCATCTGGGAAGACAAGAAAACCCTGAGGCTACATTTAACTTTCTAAGATGCTTTGTAGTTGTTATCACGCATGTCTAGACAATTTACCCACCTATGTATTTGATGTCAAAGCCCTCGGGAGGTTGCAAGGTCCGTCTCGTCCATCCGTTCCTGAGGACCTGAAGGTGCACCTCTTTCCCTTGGATCAGCAGCACATGCTCATCTATCCAGCCCAGGAAGAAGATCTCTGTCAGCGCGTGTGTCAGCGCCTTGTTCCAGAAATGCTGCATGTTGACGGCTTTGAAATTAGCGAAGACCTCATAGCCAGAGTGATGCTTTAAGTTTACTGAGAGCAAGGCCGGTGGCGACGGTGAGTCCTCTCCATCTCCTCTGCAAAGGCGCGACAGCACCAGCGCCAGGGAGTGCGGAGCGATCTGGAGGAACTTGTCCATAGTCGCTCCGGTCAAAATTTGGGACTCAAACGGAAACTACAGTCTGTTCCCTGCACGGCATGGTTCGGACAGTGCAGGTCTCCATCGCGGTTCTATCTCCAAACTGAGAGTTTTTGTTTGTTTGGGCATTTTCAAGAAACAGATTCCTCTGAAAGCTCCAGACTTCCCAGAAAAAGAGTTTTAAATGTTTCAAACACAGGTGCTCCATGTAAAACCAGGGAAATCAGCAACCTGATACCCGTCCCCTGCAGCCACCTCTCCCAAACTGTCAAAGACGTTTAGGTCCTACTTTCAGCGACAAAAAAGGCGAGCACTTGTGATGCGTTCAAGCACTCCCTGTAAACTACCACACTTCACTTTAGACGGTCAAAATCCACGTTTTTGATAGAAATCCCTATCTGGTCTAATCCTTACTTAACCGTCTAAGACAATTTAATGTCATCAGTGTCTTAAAACACCAATGGAGCACTCTAATATGAGAAAAAAAACAAATGCAAACGGAATTTCAATTCAAGCTTTCGCGATGCTTGAATGGAAAGCAAATGTGAAGCAGCCGGCTTTACACAACCAAAGTGATAGGAGACAGCTACAATGAAAAATGAAAACTAGCCAATACTTAAAGTAATAATAACAAAAAGTAATGATTTCGGTATTTGCCACATTTGTAAACACAAGAATCAAGTTCAGTTTCTTTCATTTCTATTTTAAATACCCAGATATAACTAGTAAAAACTAAAGTTTTTAAACACACACACACACACACAGGAGCCTAAATGAAAGTTAATTTAATTTTTAAAAAAAAATCTAATTACATTCAAAAATATAAAAAAAAGGATATTGCAAAGGTAATTTTGAATTTGATGGCAGCAAGATTTCACCCCAAAAAAGTAGGACACAGCCATGTTTACCACTGTGTATCATCACCTCTTCTTCTAAAAACAGTCTGTAAACGTTTGGAAACTGAACAGGGCAGCTGCTCAGTATCATCGTATTCTCTTATAAAATAGGATTCTGGTTACTGAACAGTCCTGGGTCTTAGTTGTTGTATTTTCCCTTTCATGCTGTGTTTTGAGTTGGTGTAAGACCTGAACTACAGTCAGGCCAGTTCCACACCTGGACTCTTGTACTGTTAATGTTATGTGTTGTAATAGCTGCAATGTGAGGTTTAGCATTGCTGAAATATTGTCCTGATGAAAAAGATTATATCTGGATGAGACCACGTGATTCTCCAAAAACTGCATATACCTTTTAGCACTGATGGTATCTTGGTGTAAGCAGCCAATTTAATAGGTACTAACACAACCCTATAGTATAAGAGATGCAGGCCTTTGAATTAATAACAAGTTGGACTATGGTCTCTCTCCTCTTTACTCTGGAGGATTTGGCATCCATGTTTTCCAAAAAGAATTTCAGAATTTGATTCATCTGTCCACAGAACAGTTTCCCGATTGCATCACTGCATTTCAAATGTACAGAGATGATGGTAGTGTTTCTGGATTGTCTTCTTGTTTGCATCATAGAGCTTTAACCTGCAGATGGCACAATGAACTGTGTTCACAGACAGTAGTCTCTGGAAGTGTTCCTGAGCCCATGCAGTGTTTTTGATGACAGAATCACACCTGTTTTTAATGTAGTGCCACCTGGGGGCCTGAAGATCACCACAAGATCACACTGAGTTTTTATATATTGTCCCTTGCACACAGACATTTGTCCACATTCCTGGGATTCTGTAATGAAATTATGTATGGTAGACAAATCGTTGCAATTTTATGTTGTTAAACGTCATTCTGAAATTGTTTCACAATCTGTAGATGCTCAATTTTCAGCTCATCGCTACTTCTGAGAAACTCCGCCTCTCTAAGATGCTCTTTTTACACCCAGTCATGTTGCTTGGCTACTGCCAAATTAAAAAATTATAAATGAGATAATATTTGTCTAAAGTTATATTTTCTCAGTGTAAACGTTTGATTTCTTTTCTATGTTCTATTGTGAAAATAAATATGTGTTTAACAGATTTGCTACTCATTACTTTCTGTTGATATTTACAATTTACACATGGTTTAATTTTTTATAACTATACAGAACACACATAGACTTTCACATAAAACATTAAAAACAGATAAAACACACAACACAATATGTAAAACATAAATGGTCATCAGTGCCGTTTATCACTGCCACAGAAAACGTAGTGTGCACCGGACTGAAACAATAATGATTACAGTTAGACTCCAGATATATATCTGTCTGTATGTTAACAAAGTGGACCACTGCAGAGACGAGTTTCCTCTATATAGTGTTACAAATGCCTTATTATTATGCAATCCAACAGTACCATAAAATAAACTATCAAAATGTACCATATATCATGCACTTGCTGAACATTAAGCCATTAGATAGCCAGGTCTATAAGATTTTGGACAAAGCAAGTCTTGCACGGTTTTTGCAGGTTTGCCTGCGTGAATTTTAAACCAAACAATTAAGGTGTGACTGAAGGGCAGATTTAAATGAAGATGTTTAACAAAAAAATCTGAAGTAACTGCTTGGGTATTACAGACATTTTTATAGACAAAAATTGTACAGTTGACTGTCAAGTAGATTTATATTTTTTTCATGTTTCCTTGTGATTTCTTTACAAACCAAGCAGATAAAAAATGTGGATATGATTCGAAGTGTTGAATTTGTGTTTGGTAGCTCAATATGAAATCCAAAGAGATGCTGATGCAACTGGAGGAGGACATCATTAGGCTGAAAAACACAATAAAAGAATCAGAGAGACTGCAAAAGCTCCAGGAGTGGCCAAATAGACAATCGGGTACATTCTTAAAAGGAAGGAATGCACCGGCCTGCTCAGCAACACCGAAAGGCCTAAAAGACCACAGAAGACAATTAAAGTGGAGGAGTGCTGAATTCTTTCCTTAGTTAAAAAAAATTCATTCACCACAAGACAACACTTGTAAGGAGTTGAGTCATAATATTGCAAAACTCAACAAATTAAGAGATGTCCTTATGAATGTAAATAGAGAGGGTTTACAACAACCACTGGTGACAATTATCACCAGGAAGGCCAGATGTCTGAAAATATCTAAAAGAGGCTTTGCAGTTCTGGGTGGAAATAAATCTATGGGCAGATGAAACCAAGATGAACGTTTACCAGAATGACTGGAAGAGAAAAGTATGGAGAAATAAAGGAACACTCGTGTTTATTAATGACCTGACTGCTGATAGACGGGATCCTCCAGGACATAATGCCCTGATGTTGTCAGGCATGGATAGAACCAGGTGGGGGTGAAACTACTGAGTATTATCTTGAATTACTGCAAGGATTTACATCAAAAATGATGAGGCTGCCACAAATTTTTTTCATTTTTATTTTTGGTTTGCCTGAGAATTCGGCCTATTCCTAACACATTACACTGTCCATATCAGTATAGGTATCCAGCATGATTTGAGATCTGAAGTTTTTAATGTGTTCCTTTAATTTTCTTTGAGTAGTGTTTGCCCAATTCCTGACTTTTTTTGGCACCTGTCACATTTTTCAGAGCAAACAAATTTTAATATTATAGGAAAATAACATGCAAAATAAGAAAATGTAGTTTTTAAATGATGATTTCATTTATTAAAGGAGAAAAGCTATCGAAACCTACCTGACCCTTTCTAAAAACATGATTACCCTGTAACCTTAATAACTGTTTGTGCTACCTTTGGTAGCAAGAACTGCAATTAGCTATTTGCAATAACTGACAGCGAGCAGTAATGGCCTTTTTAAAGTCGCGCAAAAGAATTTCAATCAGATGCCAGTACAGGTTTTGGAGTGGGAACGCTTTGAGGTGTTTTGGTTTTTGTTTGTTTGTTTTCTGGAGCCCTTTGTCCTTAAGTAGCAAAGCAGCTCCAGACCATCACACTATCACCACCATGTTTGACTGTGGGTGGTGTTATTTTTATGAAATGCTGTGTTAGTTTCACATTAGATGTAGCGGGACTCAAGCCTCCCAAAAAAGTACAGAAAAAAGTAGTCCACAGAATATTTCCCCAAATGTCTTGGGAATCATCAAGGTGTTTTTCTGGTAAATGGTGATCTATGACATGGATGCCATTTTTGTTTATTCTCTTTCTTATTGCTGAATCATGAACTCTGACCTGAACTGAGGTGAGGCCGGCAGTTCTTTAGATGTTCTGGTTCTTTTGTGACCTGATGAGTTGTTGATGCGCTCTTGGAGTGATTTTGGTCCTGGGAAGGCTCGCCACCGTTCCAAGTTTTCTCCATTTGTGGAAAATGATCTCATCGTGGTTTAGTGGAATCTGAAAGTCTTAAATGGCTATGTTGGGGGAGGGAAATTACTTTTTATATCATACAACACAGTGAATCTAATCACTGCAGCTAGAAATTATTACTTTAGGTTCAGTTATGCCATATTTATTTATACTATTAGTTTCAGGTATCAAGGTTAAGATAAAGCATTTTAATCACTGTCGATTGTAAATGTATAATTCACTTGTTTGTGGGAGCAGTTTCAGTAAAGTGCATTTGTGCTCAAGACAGTTTTATCTGGCCCTGGGTCTCAAGTTCCGGTGGTTCAGTTTTTCTCACCTACAGGCAAATCTGGAGAAATCCTGCATATTTAAACTCAAGGCATCGTAAAAGCGGATCTTTTACTGTTGTTTCAGGTTAGCTCTTGTTATGATACTATGAAAAAACTGGAACGAGTTTGCCAAGAATGTGTCAAAAAATGGGTTTGGTAATCTTTGGTGCTATGAATATTCTTGCAACGGATGAGCCAAAACTAAACAATGAAACCAATTCCACAGCACAGAATACAAAGTGGTCTTTATTTTGCGTGAAAGACAGTACATCAACCTTACATCACAGCTGCTTACAAAATCATGATTTTACAAAAAAGCCAAATTGAGAAGTGCGTGTCAAACATGCAACGATGAATTATTTTAACAGCGTAAGTGACACATACAGCTGGCTTGCTGTACATAAACAATTGCATTCTCATGATTTGTCACATGTAAAAACAGCATCAATGTGCAATCAAACTGTGCTTCATCTCTTATCAATTAGTTGATATTCATGGTGACATGAGTTTTGCAGAAGAACTTTTACTCAGTTTGCTTGTGGTTATTAAGAAAATTGCATCACTGAAGTACAAAATGTCTTTAGTAAATTTGCATTTCATTATTAATTATTAATTTTAAAAAAAGCCACCATGAATGTTTCTTTAAGGCTGCAACCAAAAGCTTTTTTCCATCAATATTCAATATTTCTTTTACTGGCTCATTGTTTGTGGAAAAAGGCACATCACTGATCCCTGAAGCCAAAGTGAACATATTCAAAGATCATGTTTGGTCTGACCAAACCTCTTAAGTTTAGGGGGAAAGGATGGTACTACGCTTTGTGTCTACACAAGATAAAAAACAAAGTGAAAGTATCACCTGTCTGAACAAATCCGTCTTTGTAGTTCTGGTTGTCTGGCAAATTAAACTAACCACATCCTGAAATGTCTAACACTTTGCACCGTGGACTGCCTATGAGGTTAATCGGCCCAGTCAAGAAGCCATGAAAAGAGTAGTGAAATAAAAAAAAGTTCAAGTATGTCTAACGTGTTAAAATATGGCTCAAAAAACAGCATTGTGCGGATTGCTGAGCACTTCCCATGCAGGCTATTAAACCCGTTTCCCCATCAAAGATTTTCACAAGCAAGAGAAAGAAATCGACCTTTAGAAAAGAAAAAAAGAAAAAAACCCAGAAAATTAAAAATGTAATTCTGAGCTTTCTCACCCACATACATTTAACTTACAGGATGCTCTTGAATTTGCTACATAATAATTTACCCACCAGGTTCAGGTGGTGTTTTCATTCAGGCTTTGCACAACGCATCAGGTACCGATCCAGTGAATGACATCACTCACACAGCAATGGAGACAAATAAAAATGTAAATAGAGACGAAAACAAAAAAAGATAGACCGTCATCGTGCTTAGACACTTAAGTTACAATAGACTCCTCATGTATGAGATATTGTTGCTGGTGGACAATCAGCCCATCTATGGTTTCATGATTACACAAAACGCAGAAGGTCAAACTTCCTATCAAACTGGCTCACAACAGTGTTCCCTGAAATGTGCAGTGTAAACAGCAAAAAGGCATCTACGTGTAACACACTCAGCCCGGAAATTCAAGCTGTTATTACTTGTAGACATCTGTAGGTTTTATGTCATGTTGGTATGTGAAAAATAACCTTCCTTTTGGTTAAAGGGCCTGCTGCTGGGAGAAAAGTGAATGCCAGACTTAAATAACTACTCAACACTGAATAAACTTAATAATGCCAAGGTGGTGAAGCATCACTGACATTTGCATCGTGTCTGCCCTCCAAGCAATATGAACGTTAGAAGAGATATTGAGTTGCAAAGTGTACATTTAAATAAAAAAAAAAATTCTAGCACTCCCAAAGCCTTTCTTCTACTTTTCTGACATTAACGAGAAAAATACATCTCTTTGGTCAGCATCGACACAATACAGGGGATTTGTTTCTTTGCATGAAACCCCGGAGAATTGGAGGCAGACTCAAACTCTACTGCCACCTTGTGGTTCACTCGGGTCATGATGTGCAGGATCTCCAGTTCTTTTCCGTACTTGCTGATCATGTCGCACACCGACTGGATGAACCAGGACCCAGTCTGAGTATTCCTCCATGAGTAGTAACCTGTGTGTAGATGAGTCATGGGATATGCTTTGTTCAAATGCAATATTTCTTAAAGGAAACAATATGCAAGCATGCAAAAACAAAGACAAGAAAAAGGAAAGGCCCTTATTTTAACCTGGGGCAGTGGAGAAGGCGTAGAGGAAGTCTGCTTCCACAGGGATCTTAACACCATCAGTTCCGCTGTCTGTTTCAATGCCTGGATCCAGATTTGTACCTCTGCAAGCCTATTCAATGTCAACACATGCACAAAAAAAGAAGCAGTGTTCGTTTACAGGTTTGCAGGTTAGAGGAAGTGGACTAGAAGAGAAACCACCACGGTACCTGGATGAAGAAGAGCTTGGGTTTTCCCGCCAGTGATTTACAGCGATCGCCTCGAAAAAGTGAAGTTAGGTGTTTGAGCGCTACTGAGCCGTCCGTGCCGAAGAACAAGTCTTCATCCCCGTGACTCAAAAGAACGCAGACAAAAGAGGCTGAGTTGCTGTGATCTTCCTTGGATGCTTAAAAAAAAACAAAGAGATGGATAAATGAATACACGTACAGCTGATACATAACAAAAGCATGTGAAAAGAGTCAGTAGCATGAGGCTTATTTTTAATTTTACGAGTAGCAGTGGGAGGTTTAAATCATTCTCACCAGCAGTTAAAACGTTCATTATCTGATCAACTGTCTGGTCATTGTACAGCTTCACATGATAACCTAAATTTTTAAAGACTCTCATGGCGTTGCCTGCATCCACGTCAGTACCGTTTCGCTGATTCATGCCTGCAACACACAAAACCACAATTCTGGTTACTTCAACATGAAACCATGTGCAAGACAAATCAACATTTCCTACTTCTAAGTGTACAAACAAACAATATAAATGGAGCGCATTTTGATTTAGCTTTTCCACATGACAGCCGGGCATGAGAAACCTGACTGGATGTAGCAGGAGGGAGGTGTACTGCAGCTAAACAGCAGCAGATGGTAGAGATGTTGTGGTAAACTTCAATTTCTTCTTTTAACACGCTTCTAAGTGTTGTACAAAACCACATTATCGGTCCGTTTTATATTGGATTCTGTTGGTACAAGGTTTTTTTTGCCACTGGCAGGTCAGCATTAGCAGCATGTGCTGTTCGGTGTGCTAGACTCAAGCGAAGCAGGAGCGAGTCTGCATGGATCTACCCAATGACTTTGGTGTTTACAGGCGCACCTATTCTTACTAACACATGATCTCCGCCCATCTTGAGCAGCAATGAGCCAGAAAATAACAAAACCTACACAGCTGTAAAGAAACGAAAAAAAAGACTGCTTTACAGTCACACTGTCAGGGCTTATTCGTCATGAGGCACCTGAACAGAAAAAGAGTTTTGTTATTGTTCAGGTAACACCTGCTCCTTTCTGCTAACTAAACGACGAAGTACAGGATCAACCACTACTGATGTTTACTTGACTCGACGTGTTTGCTCTGAGAACATCGAGATGCATGTTGAATACGCAGTCATGTGTGCCCTTTTAGTCCTGCCAGACAAGTTTTCAAAAACACAAATCTGATGGAATATTAAGACCATCACAGGACGTTTGTAAAGACAGATGTAGAAGCTGACTGAGACTGGGGGGTTTGGGGGCACTTCTGATTTTTAGAGGGCAAAAAAAAAAAAAAAAAAAAAAAAAAAGAGATATTCCCATTTCAGTAGATACAAATAACACATGGCTATACTGACAAAGATAAATGAAAAGCTGCCATTTGATGTTTATTTTGATGTTTATTCATTGCTATCACGTAAGGGACCTGAGACCTGTATATCCATCAGTATAGTCAGGTGTACATCCTGGGCTTTCTGGCTTTCTTTTCAAAATGATGGGCAAAACTTTGATTCAGTGTCCTCAATCGTTGGCAGTAGGAGTTACTAATTCCTGAGTACTTCACTTTTGTTTCACATTAGATGTAGCAGGACTCAAGCCTCCCAAAAAAGTACAGAAAAAAGTAGTCCACAGAATATTTCCCCAAATGTCTTGAGAATCATCAAGGTGTTTTTCTGGTAAATGGTGATCTATGACATGGATGCCATTTTTGTTTATTCTCTTTCTTATTGCTGAATCATGAACTCTGACCTGAACTGAGGTGAGGCCGGCAGTTCTTTAGATGTTCTGGTTCTTTTGTGACCTGATGAGTTGTTGATGCGCTCTTGGAGTGATTTTGGTCCTGGGAAGGCTCGCCACCGTTCCAAGTTTTCTCCATTTGTGGAAAATGATCTCATTGTGGTTTAGTGGAATCTGAAAGTCTTAAATGGCTATGTTGGGGGAGGGAAATTACTTTTTATATCATACAACACAGTGAATCTAATCACTGCAGCTAGAAATTATTACTTTAGGTTCAGTTATGCCATATTTATTTATACTATTAGTTTCAGGTATCAAGGTTAAGATAAAGCATTTTAATCACTGTCGATTGTAAATGTATAATTCACTTGTTTGTGGGAGCAGTTTCAGTAAAGTGCATTTGTGCTCAAGACAGTTTTATCTGGCCCTGGGTCTCAAGTTCCGGTGGTTCAGTTTTTCTCACCTACAGGCAAATCTGGAGAAATCCTGCATATTTAAACTCAAGGCATCGTAAAAGCGGATCTTTTACTGTTGTTTCAGGTTAGCTCTTGTTATGATACTATGAAAAAACTGGAACGAGTTTGCCAAGAATGTGTCAAAAAATGGGTTTGGTAATCTTTGGTGCTATGAATATTCTTGCAACGGATGAGCCAAAACTAAACAATGAAACCAATTCCACAGCACAGAATACAAAGTGGTCTTTATTTTGCGTGAAAGACAGTACATCAACCTTACATCACAGCTCAATCGTTGGCAGTAGGAGTTACTAATTCCTGAGTACTTCACTTTTGCTCAGAATTGTAGGAGATTCAGACTTATCGCAGTGTGAGGGATGAGATATTAGAGCAAGATGAAAGGTCAGAGAAGGACACACCAGCTTTCGAGGAGCCTGAACTCGAACGCAACGATGGCACCAACCATCCGTTACAGTTTTAGGGCTCTGAACAATTTCAGAGAACATAATCAGCTAAAAGTTTGATTTCTTAAACTATTTAATATGCGCCGATTAATGATATATTTGCTAAAAGTGCATTAAAATGCATTGTTCCTTTCTCTGTCATTTACATTTCAACCCCATTGAAATGAGGTTAAACCTTTTTTCTTTTTTTAAAACAAGAACATGAAAACAGGACAACACAGCCCACAACCACCAAGCCTGGAGGCCCTCTGATTACCTCAAACAGTAAAACAGCAAACAGGTTTTTGGAAAGACAAAAAAGAAAAAGTTAGAGAACACAAACCAGAGGGAAAGGTTAATCTCTGAAAGTAAATGGAAAAAAAGCCAGTATCACGCAACCAGTATAATGACCTGAGCCTCAGAAAATGATAAAGAACTCTGTGCCAACACCCAAAAGTAACACTATTTCATTCCCAATAAAATCTACATTTTGAATATTCTCAAACAAAATACTCCACAGCAAATGTTGAACAGGAAGAGGAACTGATCAGCATACTCTCTTGTGGTGCCAGTCATCTTATAGATCACACCCATGCCTTGCGTGCCTGATCATACTTTGAGTCATGTGTCTGAACTTGCTGATGAGCCAGCTGACAGTACGCTGACAGTAAAATGTGCTGGCAGCTCCCGAAACCTACTGTCATCAAATGCAAGGATACTTAACACGTAAACTGCAACAGATCCAACCAGAACATCTAATAAACCTGCAGTGAATGGAGGAAATAGGAATCCACAGCATTAAGGTTAAACCTTCCACACCTATAAACTCTCAAAGGTGTAGAAGTGAGATGAATCACCTGGTTTCTGTCCTACATAGAGAATAGAGGAGAAGAGAAGCCACACTTTAGCACTGCCTCCACAGCGTGGGCCATTACTGCATAGAGTTCAAGCCTCAACGCAGTGATGCGACATGTTACCAAGGGAGAGCTTAGCATTGCAAATAAGCCCTAACAAACACTTGTCAACAGGCAGATGAAACATGAGCCTTTAGCCTCAACACACACTCATACAACAAGGTGGCATCACCTCACATTTAATACTCAAAGAAGTCCCCTCCTCCAGCTTTCTACCATGCACACCCCTGTGTCAAAGGCGTCTAGTAAAAATGGGGGGGTGGATGTATTGTCAATAGAAACACTAGTATGGGAATGACATGGGCATATTTGACACCTAATTAAAGTTTTAACAAAGAAAATTTGAGACAATGGATCCATTACCCAAAGTTAACCTTTACCATTAGTCTGGATTCACTTCCCTATGTAAATAGTTAACTCGGTGCACCACCCATACCTGTTTTTATTTACTAAGCATGAAGAAAACAAAGCAAATACATTTTCTAATGTGTTAATACAGCAACTGGTTTCAACAGTTGTGCAAACATTGTCCTCTATATCAGCTTTGGTCTCTGTATCACTAGTTTATTACTTCAAGTAAGGGCCCTAACTTGGCTGAACAACAAAGTGCAACAAGAGCAAAACTGAGCTAATAAATAACCTGTAACCCACATAGTGGTTGCTTTTTTGTCCAGAGCCATAAAATATCTTGCACTGAACTGGTTGTAATATAAATTGCTAAAGCCCTGAACTCCAGCAGCACAATTCCCACACACACATCCCAACACTTTAACACGTTTTAAGACCTTCACGTCAAATGTACATCCATACTGGAGTGGTTTATGCATTCTCTTAGGAAAGGAAAGGTCACTGGTTTGATTCCAGTCGAAGACACAAATCCCTTCGGGGTTGCGTCAAGTGTAAAAACTCTGCCAAATCAAACATGCGGAGCTCCCTGCTAAAGTAACCCTTTGTGACAAGGGAGCTCTAGGTCAATTTTTATGTCTAAAGTGCATAATGGAGTTCAGTAGATCCAAGTTAAATTATGAACTGTATGCATGCAGCAGAACCCCGATGAGCTATTTTGCATGCATAGTTCCAAAATTAAAGCCTTAATTTCTTCACCCAACTCATCTATATTATGCAGTGCTGGTCAAATCATCGCACATTTCACCTAAAGAGAAATGGATCATCAGTTTGTCTAATGTTACACACGTTAAATGTCACAGACCTGCTGTATATACCAAGTGTAGCTCTACAGCTTCTCACATATGTGACATTTTATCACCTTTCGATTTGCGCCTGAAACTGAATCAGGAAGATTAATTTTAGATGTTACTTACAGCTGTTTCGTTTCGAGTTTAAATTTCAGAAACTAACAGACCGCCCAAATGCTCACCTGTACTCCTGTCAAAGTTCTTGTTGTTGATGATGATACACTGGCCAATTCTGGGGAAATCGAGGCGGTATCTGAAGCTGTGTGACTGGGGCTTGGCATCCACGTCCATGGGGACAGAAGCAGACGAAGAGCCCGCTGATCTGACGGACAAGCCAACATTTAGTTTAGAAGTTTAATGTGTGATTAGAAACTCAGCAAATAATGCACGTCAGAGAAATGCTCCTGTAAATAAAGAAAGAAGCATGCAAAGATTGGACTACAGTTGCAGCTCCGTTATATCAAACGATCAAATAGCGCAATGTTAAAGTACAGCAGAGCGTTAATACAGCAGTAAAAAAGGAGAAGGAGAAGAAGAAGAAGAAGAAAAAAAAACGAGCGGCTGTGATCTTTGAGGTCAAGGACGACAAACGGTTTCACTCTTACCGTGAACCTTCAACAGGCTATGAACACAATAGATCGCAACACATAAAGATCGCTAACTAGCTTAATCCAGTGACTCACTGTTTTCCGTTGCCTGGCTTTGCGTCTGTATCGTCCACTCCAGGTCCGGATCCGTTTTCCGACATTTTTCACAAGCAAGTACTTAAACGCTAACCAAACAAATTCACGCTCTCTATGTGACAAAGAGAAGGCCTCAAAATGCCCAGTCGTGCTCTGGCAGCGGATGTTCTCCCTTTACTGCTGCTGTGTGGTCCTGAGGGACTCTCTGCTGACTGGTAAACAAAAGATGCTGATGTCACTCAGAGATGCGCTCGTTTTACGTTCAGGGGCGTGCCGAGACGAGAACAGCTACAAACGTCCACGAAACGACTTCTCCAGACGCAAACAACATACGTTTGATCACTGAATTTAACTAACAATCGACCCTAGGCGTTTCACAATAACAGAAATATAATTTAATTCGGGTTCTTACATTTTATTTTTATTTTAACTCGTGTAATACAATCACTGGCTACTTTGTTGAGTACACCCATTCAACCACAATCTTACATAAATATCAGCCAATCACATGGTAGATGCATTCGAGCGTAGACACCAGAGATGTCAATCTCATTTTATATCGTGGGCCACATCCAGCCCACTATGATCTAAACTCAATCAGACCGTCAGTGTAAAAACGTTTAGTTACACATTTACGGTGCAAATTAGTTTTTCTATGCCAAAGCTTTTCATCTTTAGTAACTGAAAAGAAATAAATCTATCAGCACAGTTCTCGGGGTTTACATTGTAAATGTGTAAAGTTACAGAGACATTTTGGTAGCTTGCTGTACCGTATTTATGAAATAAATCTTTTTATGTTAGTTCATATAAAATGTTATTTTTTCTTGTGGACCCATTTTAAATGAAAATATTGCAAATACATTTCAGAAACTGCTGACTTACTGGGATTTTTCCAAGCAGTCATCTTTAGGGCTTACAGAGAGCCCAATCCAAGAAAGAACCTTTGGAATGTGGTGGAACAGGAGATTTGAATCACTGGATGCGCAGCCAACTCATCTGCAACAACTGTGTGATGTTATCATGTCAATATGGTCCACAATGTCACCTCTAAAGGAATGTTTCCAGCACCTTGCTGAATCTATGCCACAAGTAATTAATGCACCTCTAAAGGCAAAAGGGGGTCCAACCCTGTATCAGTAAGGTGTCCCTAATATAGTGTCCAGTGTGTGAACATTTGAAAGTATGGTTTCATCTCTAAAATGAATTAAACCTTCGCACATCCAGGAGTATATAACTTGTTTATAAAAGACCCAAGTTCCACCTTTAACTAGACGTGGAGCTTATTTACACAGACACTACATTATTAAATGTTGGTATGTTGTTTTCAAGGGGTACAGCAATTCAAACAGGTTGAAGTAAAAAGTAGTCATCTGCTTTGAAATTACACATATACATTATACTAGTAAAACCGCTTTGTTGAGAGTTGATAAAATTAATACCAAAGATAAGCAGTTCATCTCAATTCAGACTTTAATCCAGCCACAATCTCTAAAACAATCCTTTTAAAAACTCCATCAAAAGGACAGAAAAATGTGAAAAGTTTCCTTAGAATTGTAATTCATTTCATATTTTATTGAACATGGTTTAGGAAAAGTTTCCAGAACAAGCTCACACAAATATCTCAATAGCCAACATCAAATTCTGACCAACTGAGCTTTGGACAGTTGTAGACAGGAGACAGTGAGAAAAAAAAGGGAGGAAAAAAAAAACAAACACACTAGCTGGAACAAAGTGATGAAACTGGTGGAAACCGACAGAAAAAAAAAAAAAAACTAGAAACATAAAGATGAAATGACAGAACCACACAATTCAAACGAACACAGAAACAGAAATGTTACATGTAATAAAAACAACAGAGGACACAAATCTGTAAACCTATTCTATAAAGAAGTGTTTTTAAATAGCTCGCAGAGCCTCGATGAAGATGACGGTGGCAGAACACAAATAAAGACGAATATTTCAAACTGAAAGCTAACTTGGTTGCTAAAGAGCTACATGTTGTAACACAGTGCCCTCGATTCAGAAAATGAAACTATGTTCATATGGAGTAAACAATGATAATGAAACACAAAAAACCCCAAAACAAAACTTTAAAAGTGCATCACTCTTTTTATATTCTTCATCAACACAACTACTTATGATCACAGTTATTTCACTATTTGGTGTATTCACACGGAAATCATTTTCTAGCGCTGTTTTTGTCATCTTCGTTGGTAGAGCTTATTTTAAGTACACTTTAATATGACATTGATTAAAACTTTCTATCACCTGTACAGTCCACCACCTCGAGACAAACAACAGCAAAGACCGAGACAAAAGTCGGTTTGTGCAGCTTTAGTGTTCTTGCTCAACGCTACCCCCGCATTTCAATTTGTGCCTCTTGTAGGAGCAGAGGCACTGTTATTGCTATTTAAAAAAAAAACAAAAAAGAAAATCTAAACTCACAGCACACACATATTTGTAATCAAGATTAAAGCTATGCTCGCTAAGTCTGAAGTTAACCACAAAGGCCAAACCACTCGCTTCAAATGCCCTCAGTTTGCAAATCCTCGAGTTAACAGTAAACTCCAAGCAGCTCCGTGACAACTCAGCGCGCAGATCTGCTGATTTAAATTTAGTCACAAACTCACGTGGATGGCCTCGACATCTACTGTGAAACCAGGAGTGAAACTTTTAAAGTTAAATTAGAAAAATACATCTGAAATTTATCAGCTTTGAGAAGTGGGGCAGTTTTCCCCAATGCAAATGTCACAAACGCAAATGTCATAGCTGTTGCAGATGCAACCTAAAAATGCATCTGCAACAGTAACTGCCATTTCAGTAGTACTCTACTACTCCTGTAGTATGAAATGAACGATGTATGAAGCCATATTCAGGTTTTATATGAGTAACTCCACCAATAAGCGGGACAGCACAGTTATAATAAATACTTCTGGATCTTTGCGGTGTACTTACAGGGCGTAGGAGGAGTATTAGAATGGGGGAAAATAAGACAGTTCAAACCATTTTTAAAAAGTCTTAGTATATAGCTATATTATACCTCCATAGTTGTTGTTTCAGGGGTTGAAGCAGCACCACAAATCACTATAAATTCAAAGGCAAATTCTGCATTAGAGGCCGACTGATATATCGGCTATTTGCCGATTTGTCAGTATTGGCATTTAGAATGACCTATAAATGAGAATGAAATGTAGAACACAGAAACAGAAGGAATATTCTGATTGTTGATGTTACGCTTTGTCCACTTCCCTGTTGGCTATACTGTGTTTGAAACACAACAGAAACACAACCAGATGCTCTGAGCATAGTCAGGCAGAGCGTAAACGAGTAGATAAATAAATACATGTAACAAATGTTAAGGAAATGCGTTTATGTGCCCAAAAAGAAAATTAAAAGGTCACTGTGTCAAATTTAGGCCAGTATATCAGTCTTAGAAATCCTATATCAGTCTGGCTCTGTATCTCTGTATCGAACGTATGTTCATTTATCTCCAAATTGCCAAAAGCTAAACTTGTGGCCTGAAAATGGTAACGTGGATATTACTGTGGGAATTATAAAAGGATGCGATTTAACTTTGACTTGCTGTGGTTTTGTGCTGAGGAGGCTTTGGAGTATTTGGAAAACAAACAGGAATGTGGCAGAAAAACATACATTAATCATGTTAGGTAGTACCTCAACCTTTCAGAGCAAGCCTTTCATATCGAAAGGTACCATCTGGGTCAATAACCCTTCCAACAATAGCACATCCAAAGAAACTGCAGAATGACATTTTCAGAAAGAGCTGCTGCAAACTGCAACCTGAAGGCTGGATCAGAAAACCCTGGACTGGGAAGAAGCTGTGGACCAAAACCAAGCTAAACTTCAGGGTTTGAGAGGCAGTGGGAGGAACACCAACCAGCTGCAGGGTGACTACAATGCCACACAGGCAATCATGTGTACTTGAACACGAAGTCCAGCTGACCTTGATCCTGCTGAACGGAGGGGCTGAAGGAGGTTGGTCAGATGACGGGCTAGGCTGATGTCAAACCGGATTTCCTAATTAATGTGATAGGAAAAAGGGGTCCCTCTAACGATCGTGTCATTTGTACACCTCAGTGGGGAAATTGTTCAGCTGTGCTCAGAAGACGTCAGGGCACATATCCCAGTTCCCTTGCTCCTTAGCTTCCCAGTAACCCCCCTTGTAGATGTGCAACGTTTCTCCGGACACAGGATCATCTATCTTCTCAAACCACAGTGCTTGGTAGGTGTCTGGATGGGCACCTATTGAAAAAGAAAAGAACGTTTCAATTTAGAAGCTACAGTAAAGGTTAACCCGCCCCCACTCAGCCAGGATTACATATCATGCTTAAATTAAGCCGATATGCATTCAGAGTTCTGCCCATTACCTTGATCTTCAGATGCATCCTATACAAACAAAATGCAGGGGGCTCTTTCTGTATAACCACTTTGAGAGGACCAGGCTCACAAATAACACACTAGCTGCTTCAGAGTCAGAGGATGCTGGTCAATCACAGACAAACTGCCACTCTACAATGTTGTGAGGCCTCTACAGCTGTATACAGCTACTCTAAGAGGATCTAAGAGATGGGACAACAGTCGTAATGAATGTTACTTGCTTTTGGCTGGAGCTCCATAAGGGCCTTCCCTGCCTTCCACTAAGAGAGCAAATTGTAAAGAGGAAAATGGTGGAAGTTGGATGTTTTTCTGGTCATTAGGATTCAACTACATTACTAGAAAATGTGATATACTGGTGCTATGCATTAAATCATGATCAGAATACTTGCTTATATAAGGGAAGTGTGATGGTCCATAAGGGGCTATTAAAAGAAAAAGAAAAACAAAAAAAAAACGATGATTCTTCTTTGGAAGTTGAGACATAACAGAACTGCTGTGATTTGAAAATGACAGTGAGTGAAAACGAAATGGACTACTTGCATGCAACAGGTGTATGAGGGGGGGAATCCTCAGTGTCAGCTGAGCAAAACCCAGCACAAACATAAAGACACATCCAAAATCCACATAAAAAAAGATTTCTTCAAATTTTAAAAGTGCCATGTGTCGCATCTAAGGCATTAATTTCTGCTCAAAAATTTAACAAAAGCCCAACAGACTAATCGTAACAAAGAAATAAGTTGATTTGTGTAATAAACTGATTGTGCTTTAAGAACTGATAGGTCATTTAGATTTGACCTGATTAGGTGGTTCTATAGAGGGTTAGATTATAGATCTTCTCTTTGCTGGTCTAAAATGTGAACATGAGTTAACAATGAGTGAAAATCTCTTTACACTTATAGTTTTGTTCATTATAACCAGGAAGTGAAAATCACTGGAACATCCAAAATGACACATACGAGCTGTGAAGTCACTGATAGCAGCAAACGCGCCCAGCAACCACCCCGTGGACATTAACGGCACTTGCTCAGTAAAAAAGCCACACAAAGCACCTTTAAAAGTACACTTTGTATAAAACTGTAAAATGATACTTGCTTTCATCAGAAATCTCACTTGAAGCAGGAGCAGGCTCTTTTGCATCAGCTAAATGAAACAGAAAGGAACAGGGGAGGGGGGGGACATATAAATATAAATAAGCTGTTATTAAGAGGAGGATGCTGAGCACCTTAATACTGAACGCACAAACATTTCGTGTGTGCACTTTTGATTTTGCGGTCTGAAGTTCACACCAAAGGTGAGAAGAGACTAAGCTGAGTACTTGCTTTTCAAAGGTGAGTCATTGATCGAAGCCTCAGTGACAGCTTAGCGTTAAGAGAGGAAGGGGTGCAAAAAAAAAAGGAAAGACAAGAAACACCAAGACAGACAAAAATGGATAAAAGATGAATGGACACAACATCAGACAGAAATATAAGACAAATACAAACAAAACAAAACAAAAAATCAAACCCATGCTAAACACAAACTCGCTCTCCGTCGTCCTACCTTCCTCGGGTGAGCTGGCTGCTTTCACAGCTTCTCTCTCTCTTTCTCGACGGGTGCTGCGTTGTTTTTCTTCGAGACGCTGTTTCTCTGCGTTGGCCTCGTCCCAGTGGCCTTCCTCCATTAACCGCTGGTCAGGTCGCCGCCGACTGTCTGTTGGCGCAACTCCCTCTTCGGGTTCATTGAGAGTCAGAGCCAAAGAGGAGAAGTAGTACATGTTCTCTGCTCCCTCCCTGCAAATTCAACAATATAAAAACATTAAAAGTAAAGAGCAGCAGTATTTACAACAGCTACGCTCCAAATGTTTGAGAACACATTCACACTTCTGAACGTCGCCAGTCTTTAAGACTAAAAACACTTACGGTAACGGGTTCTTTCTCCAGATTTCTTTGGCTTTGAGTGTCTGATAGACAGTCCTCTGTTTGCCTTCAGTGCCATTTTCACCTTTACTGCTCTGCATAATTTTGGAAAACTCCATTTTCTCATCCCACGTTCCTGACAGGACATAATGCGCTTTTCCATCCTTATCTGTTACTACTCCTGTTACCTAGAAGGAGACATTAATTAATTAATTAATTAATTAATTAAGATATTTTAATTGCAGGCTGTAGAGGAGAGAAAATAATAAAACCATTGCCATTAAAGGCTTTCTATAAGTTTCCTGGGAAAATGACAGCTCATATGCAGAAGGAAAGAGGATGAGGACAACTCAACAGAATCAACTTATGTACTAGTGGATGTAATATCATCATCTTGAAAGGAAAATACTGCCTGAGGAAACCTCACTCAAATTATCTTATTTAAACAAACACAAAAAAAGAAAAAGAAAAAAAAAGGAGCCCACCTTTCTCGGTACATCTCTGGAGAAATAACTGTAGGGAGCGAACTTGAGGTGGCAGCGATCTCCTGTCTTGTGGTTCACCACGTCTATCTCTCCCGACTGGCACAGGACAAAAGAAAGAAAGAAAATGTTCTGAGTGTTTTGTTCTCTAGCAGATTAAAATCAAAACATCTAATGTTTTCATAATGTTTAAGCTAAAACATTTTGGCATTACCTGATCGATCCACAATTTCCCAACAATAATGTTGTGAACTGTTGTGGTCACTTTTTTCCAAGAATAGTGATTGTTGCTCTTTTCAAATATACACTGAATAGAACCTGGAGAGAGAAAAGGGAATAATGTTGCAAGTGATGGAAACGTATCCCATATATCCCACGAACTAAAGTGAAAAAATGAAATTCTACACTGAAATAGTGAATTACAGTAGTGTAAGACAGACGGTGTTCACTGGATAAAAACATGTCACCTCAGGCTTAGCAGGTGTATTGTTCTCGCATGCTGTGTCTTTGTTTGCAGCTATACAAACACACACACGCACTCACCCAAAGGCATGATAGAGAGATATTTCCCTCTAAACTTGCTGGCTAGTGTTATCTCCTGTCTGAGGGTCCAGCCCTTTTCAGAGAAGGCGTGGTGGGCTGCGGCAGGTGGGTGGTGACTGACCTAAGAAGAGGTAACAAAGAGAGAGAAGAGTCAGGAAGCTTAACATATGGTCACTGTAATTCTATAATGGCTTTGAGTGCATTAAGAAAACAAACATGACTAGGACAAAATACTACATGAGTAAATAAAGCATGTTTGCAATGGAAACAGGTAAAACCTGAATCAAAATTATTATAATTTGTGAAAAAACAATGCAATGTAGACCATTTCTGTGTTTTACAAGGTGTTTTTTTTTTCTTTTTTTAACTACCTGTTCACAAAGAGAGCGATAACCGCACTCTCTGTGCCGATCGAGCTCAAAGGTTTCTCCGAGCAGAGGGTTGAAGGGCTTTCCTGTGCGGTGGACTGTGGTGGAGTAGGAAGACACTGTGAAGGCTGCCACATAACACATCTGCTCTAGAGAGCTATGACTCTTTGCAGCCTTATCAAGGAGTTCGTAGTACTCCAGGTCTTCAGACAGACGTTGCAACATTGACAGGGGCTCATTAAAATTCACCTAAAAATTCACAGAGAGACATCTCATCACTTCTGATTATTTTTAAATGGAAAAGTCACATTGACGCTGTTGTGTGCACAGATTTCTTACAGGCATTGGTATTTTTGAGAGCTCCTTTCCAATACAATTCTTCATAATGCTCCACAGATTGAGGTAATAGTTTGGTTTGTCCGGGATACGAGTTCGCCTTTGCCTAACTGGCTCCAGCTCCAGCGGCTGTGGAGACTCTGGGTTTGATGCCAAAGAAAGTTCATCAAACTGATGGAAGAGAAAGAAAATATCGTCAGGAGTTAGGTGGCTTTGATATGGTAATGCAGTTAATACAAAAATAATTAGATATAAAAATTTAACGCACATTTACCGACTGATCATCAGTCCCAGTCTCACTGCTGATCCCACTGATGTTGCTGCCAGATCTCCTGTAGAAGAGGATAAGAGTCAAGTATAAAACAAAACACATGTGGAGGAAAAAAAAAAAAACGTCTGACAATAGAAAATATCAGTTTGTACCTGTGATATTTGGGGTCAGCGGGGACAGTAATAAACTCTGCTGGCTCCTCCATAGCATCAAAGAACTCATTGTCATCATCCTCGTCACTGGCATCGGCTTTCCCTGAAACACCCCCTGACATGAAGAAAGAGTTGGAAGACTGAATAACTTAACGGTTCGACAGACCTCAGCAGATCGGTAACGAAGGTGGCAGAGTAAGAATTTCCGATGATGAAAAGACTCTCACCTTTGTTTCCTAAGGCAGGATTACTGAATGAAGGGGGGAGAACTGTTGCTCCTCTGAAAGCTCTTTCTAGGTGGTTGTGCTGTTTGGCTAGCTGCTCCAGAGTCTCCTCCAGACGTATCCTCTGTTCTCTTTCAGTCTGTAAGGCCTTCTGCCAGCGCTTACTGTGGCTCTGAGCCATGGAAAGGAAGTCTCTACATGCCTAGAGGATCACGCAAAAAAACAGATATTATCAGTAACACACTCGGGGGGAGAGCTGTTTGCTCAACTTTTATTAACGCTTGATTGACTTACGTTAATCATGGCATTGGATGTGATTCGGAACAGCGTGGCTCTCTCTGTGACTTGTTTGACCTTTTCTCCCATGTCCGCTGCGACACGAAGTCCTTCAAGTTCTGATAAAGACCTAAAATTGTGAAATAAAGATTTTAATGGGGAAGAGTAATTTAAAAAAAAAAAAAAGATTAGTTAATGGATAATAGTCTGTTAGTAAGCACTACCTTTGGAGAGCAGACCCATGCTTGACAATGAGATCATTGCAGGTGGCAAGATCCTCCACTTTGCTGTTAAGTGTGCGTAATGTAGACTGGATTTCTGTGTTACGGCAGTCTCCACCCTGTCCTGAGTTTGGCGAGACTGCAGGGAAATCATCACCTGAGTCATCTAAGGAAGAAAACAGAGAGTGTCATTAGTCAACACAAACACAATTCAGTGAAAGAGTTTGCTTCTGGGTGCTTTGTAAGCTTTCTCTATGGAGTGCCCTGCATTGTCCTCTGGTAAGAGTTCCTCTTACCAGATTCTGCTTGCATTTGGACAGCCTTCGCCTTTGCAAGTTCCAAAGCAGTGATCCATCGCTGGCGCTCTACTTCGGAGCTGGCCTTCAGGTGATAGGTCTGTGCACCTCCATTAGAAATCACAAAATTGCACGAATCTTCCACAGCAATGTTGGCTGTGGCCAAGTTAATGGTGCCTCTGCATGTGTGACCCATCTCAGCCTGAGTCCTGAAGACAGAGACGACAACAGCAGTCAAATCTGCAGTTCGCAAAACACATTTATGGATGTGTACTGCTCAGATGGCTTTGTGGTGTTATTGTGGTTCTGTTGCTGTCCTGTAAAAAGGCCTTTATTACAAGGCATACTTATAATAAAATTTTAACGCATGGATCCTCTTTAAGCTACACTTTTGCAATTTCTTTTTGAGCTTGGAATAGAGTAAATTCATTACAAATTATTATAGCTTCAGTATTCTTCATATAACTTACCTGTAGTAAGAGAGCAAGCCATTGCTGAGAACAAACCAGCGTCTTTGGTAACCTTTTATGTAGTTTGTCCATTTGAAGAGCCAACCCTTGTATGTGTCTCCAGGGGTCGGAGTAGGGGACTTTGGCTCTGACATCACAACAGCCTGTGCTTTCACTGAGTGATGTTACAGGCTGTGGAGAGAAAAAACATTTACAGGTGCATTACTGTAAAGTTTGTGTCATGCACATCACATTTGATACATGATGTGCATGATACAAGCTCTTTGGCTATATAAGACACAATGCGTTATGGGTAACGAAGCAGATTCAATCTGCGCCACTAAGATCGGCTGCAATCGCGTATGTTTATGTTTACCGAGTCATCAAAATTAAACCTACATAGCCACGCTTGTCAAAGGTAAAAAAATATGACTCAACACTGGCACTAGCTCTGGCTCCGTGAAACTTTTAGGCTTGTCGTGGCACCTTCCAGTGAAAACAAAACGAGCTGAGGGACGCTGACACGACTCCAATAACCTGCTTCGCTACAGTTTTATCGCGTTTGAAGGAAACTAATAAACATTCAGAAAACACAGCTCAGCGCCAATAACAGTGAGCTCAACCGTTCCCTTGGTCTGGTAGAATTACATGGAAGTGTCAAATTAACAGCATGGACACTGATAGTCAACTTACCCCGAATACCACATCAAAGCTACTTAAAACTGTGCCCGCTGTCACTAAGCTTGCGGTTAGCTAAACAACATGAAGCTTTGGAAAAGCTGACACGCCGCAGACGTTGACGATTATCGTTTTAAACCGTGCAGCCCTCTCACTATGCATCCATCCGATGCATAACTTAATGTAATATAGCTGCAAGACTCACCGATGGGCGGGCATATCGAGCTTGATGATGCGACGTTAGCTCGCTAGTTTTTGCTTCGCTAACCACTTTGCTACAGGTTGTGCAACAAAATAGGGTTCGACCAGCATCTAAACCGTGCGCTTTAGTTCCGCCAGTCAATCTAAACGCCTCTCGGCAGTTGATGTAAATGGTTGTACGCCCAGTGAAGATCCAGATATTCTTTTCTTTTTTTCAGTGTAATACAATCCATCAAGCCTTTATTTGTCACATGCAATGTTACACATACATGTTACCTGCAGTGAAAATGAAAAAAACAAAACAAAAACGACTCAAAGTTATTTGGTAAGACTCTATAGTTGAAAATTAACCAGCCCATAAATTATCTTCACTACTTAATAACTTTAAAAAAACAAAACAAAACGGTTTGCTGACGTTTTTGATCATGAGAAAAAACTTTATTTATCCCTTATTTGAAAAATAATTTTATCACGTAATGCAAAAAATAATTACTATTATACTATAATTATCGTAGTGTATGAATGTCTGTATCTATGTATACTATCTTTGCTATTGTAGAATTCTCCCATACGTTTCAGTTCAGGGGTCTTTGTCTCTCTAATAATGTCTGTGGTTCTCCACAGACAAAAAAGAAGCAGGCTATATCAGTGTAAAGAAAACATGCTTAATGTCCATACTCATTCTCATACTAATTCAAAGAAGGTATGTATATTTATAAATACCTTTACATCTGAATCAACTGGCTATGCCATTAGTATTGTTCTGGTTTACAGTGTAAATAAATATGAATGGTATTATGCATGTAAAAACAAGTTCATTTATCTGCTTTTCCTTTAAAAAAATCCAAACTGCATTGGTGTATGTATAGCATGACTTTCAGCCCAGTTTATATGAGAACTTACAGATTATGTATTAACGTATAACTAAGAGTTTAGTCCTCCAGGTTGGAGCCTTTTTTGCTTTCAGAACTACTTTAATTCTTTGTAGCATAGATTGAGCAAAGTGCTTAAAACATTCCTCAGAGTTTGGTCCATATTGACATGACAGCATCTTCATAGCTGCAGATTTGCCGGCTGCACATCCACTTTGTGAATCTCCTACTACACCACTATTCCAAAGATGTGATCTTGCATCTAGATCACAGTAGATCAGCAGTTTCTGAAATACTCATGCCAGCCCATCTTGTACCAACACCAGTGCCACTGAAATCACCCTTCATCCTTATTCTGGTGCTCATTTTCAAATTCAGGAAGTTATCTTAAGTATGTCTACGCCATCTGATTGGTTTATTAGACATTTTTTATTAACAAGCATTTGAAAAGAAGTGGCCAGTGAGTTTATATTTGGGAAAATAGTCAATGTGTGCACCCATAATGCATTCTTATGTTTGCATTAATTCCTGTCATGTTGTTTCCATTAAAAATATTGAAATTAAATGCACCTGCTATATTTGCCAGGGCACAATTACAGACCCTACTCCAACAGCTTTCATGAAACTAAAAGGCATTTTAAAAACACAGTGCTCAATTCAATATATCCAGGTTTTTATATAGCACTAGTTCACAGCAACAGTAATCTTTTTTGTGGTAAGGTAAATAACCTACAATATTAAGAGAAATAATTTTGTTGTTTTTATGACTTAATAGCTGTGATCTGAATTAATCATGCAAATTCCAAACACAGGGAAAAACCAAACACTTCCTCTGAATTGTACTGATTTTATTGAACAATTCTTCAACACAACAATGCAGCTTCTATAAACTAGGACATTAAATCGCAGACATTAATTAAAAGATGTGTATGTGTGTGCTGTATTTTATCTATGCACTTGAATGTTTCTACGTTAATTATACACAATTATAATACACTTCTCCCCTCATGCTTATTTAGTAATGGTGTTTGCATTCATACTCTTTCCACTCCCACTAAGCACAATATATGGTGTTTTCTGGGATTTTTGCTTCTCCTGCAGTAAAGCCACAGTTCCCAGAGGGGTATCGCTGCTGCTCATCTTCTTCAGCAACGCCTCTTCCTCCAGCTTTT
Organism: Simochromis diagramma; assembly: GCF_900408965.1. Classification (NCBI taxonomy): domain Eukaryota; kingdom Metazoa; phylum Chordata; class Actinopteri; order Cichliformes; family Cichlidae; genus Simochromis; species Simochromis diagramma. The sequence goes on along the minus strand of NW_024386792.1, from coordinate 2,497,972 downwards.
TCATCCTCCTCTCGGTCTTCATTTTTCCAGACCCCTTTCCATGGAATCGATGGGAGAGCTGCCTAAAAGCTTCTTTTGGAGTGAGTTTCCGCCCAGACTCGTCCACGTACTCAATCTTGACATCAGGCTTGTAGCCATCCTTCTCCTTGAAGTCTTGCGTGAAGCCTCTGTATTCTTCCCTGCGGCTGTACTTGTCATCAAAGCCCATCTTGTCCTCAATGCAGTAGTCACCATTGGGCAGGGCACCCTTTGGCGCTTTGACACGTGCTACTTTCTGCACTTGAGTCTCCAACAGACCCTTATTTTTGCACAGCAATAGGGCAGCAGCGAGGCCGGAGTTGACGATGGGCTCCTCGTCCAAAATGGTGGCAGAGGCTGTGGCGAAATCTGGTTGTTTTTGTTCCTCATCCAGGTTAACTGTGCTCCATCCAACATTCTCATCCATGTCAGAGTCTGAACCTCCAGCATCATCTTTTTCCTCCTCCTGTTCAAAGTCCATAATGTCTTCCTGGTCCTCTCTGTTGCCTGACAGTCCGTATGTTGGGATATCACCCAGGGTTCTGCAAAACTCTGAGGTAGCATTGAAAACAATGTTGTTCCTCTTGTCAGGATCGTCTTCATTGTCATCTTTAACAAGCTTCTTAACCTGCTCTGCCACCTTCGCCCCAGAGTCTTTCAGGAGCTGCATTTGCTTCAGCTTCCTCTGCTTCTCCAACTGCTTCTGGAGCTCCTGCTCTGCCTCATCCTCCTCAATTACAGCTGGCTCAGGAGGGGTAAATTCCTCATCGTCGCTTATGTCCATTTCTGCCATCCTGATGTCGTCAGACAGTAGGGGGATTTCATGCGTCACCACCTTCTCCTCTTTCTTTACTTCTTGGTCTTCATCATCCTCCTGTTTGCGGCCTCGGCCACGTGTCCTGGAGCCAAAGTCAGAGCTGCGGGTGTCATCGAGGTGAAGGTCATCTGCAATGGATGTCTTCTCCTTCTTCCTGATCTTCTTCACTCTACGTTTTGTCTTTTTAAAGCCCACCATTTCCTGTGGTGTGTAGTACTCTGAGGCGATAGAGAGCGCAGGCATTTCCAAGGACTGGGCCTGATTTCGCAGCATTTCTTTCATGGCCTGGAGCTCGCGCTCTCGCTCTCCATCTGCAAAACCACCTGTATTCAACCGGAAGCTCTTTTTCTTCTCACCTTCAATTTCCTCATCATACTTTGACAGAACAGAGCGAGATTTAAACGAAACCATGTCGTCAACGCTCTCCTCTTCTTCGTAAGGTTTGTAATCTGGCTTTTTCTTTTTTAATTCCACATTCTTTTCTGCTTTTTCCTTGTCCACCAGTCCCACATTTACCAGCACATCTTCCTCCTCTTCCAAAACACCTTTGTCTTCTAGGGTCAGGATGACAGTCTGGCCCTCAGAGAAAGACTCTACTTTGTGCTGCACTTTGAGTCCCTTTAAATCTCGAGATGTGTACGCATCCTGTTTAATCTGAGCAAATTCCTCCTCTACCAGATTGCTGACACCAAACTCTTCATCCATCTCTTCCAGAAGTTTGGCTCTTTTTTCTGCCATTTCTTTTTCTTTTGCCAGCTTTCTGCTTCTCTCGACCCAGGAGGATGTGTCATCCAGCCAGTCATCCTCAGCTAGGGTTTTGACTTTCCCCAATTTCTGGTTGAGTATGCGTTTTTCCTTCAAAGCTGCAAGCTTCTCTCTCATCTCTTTCTGCTGCTGGATGACCACGGGGTTGATGGTCTCTGCAACCATGGGTTCCTCTTTGGTCCCAAGCTCTTTCTTGTTCTCATTCAGTTCCAGAGGCTTCAGACCCAACTTTGCCCTGAGTTTGTTTGTTTCCTCGATGCTGAGAGATGCATCTCCGCTCGCAGATTGAGGCTGCACTTCAGTATTGCTTTCCTCATATCCCGCATCTACTTTCTCCTTCTTCACTCGTGGTTCCCCGCTGCTCCTTTCACCCTTCCCACGGCTCTCCCGTCTGCCTCTTTCCCTGGACCTGGAGCGCTTTCTTTTCTCCTTGTCTCGGTCCGAAGTGTCTCTGTCGCGCTCCTTGTGGCGATGTTTCTTATGTTCACGACGGCGCTCCTCTGTGTCCTTATCGCGGCTCTTTTCCTTATGTTTCTTAGACGAACCCATCGTTTATCTGCAAATTACAACAACAACAATTAAAAATGCAAGCAGTGAAAAATAAAACCGCTAGCTTTGACAATTTTAAGATTTGATTGATGACGGGAAAGCGGTTAGCTTTCCCTTGCTAACTAGCTTACATAAGCTACGAAAACTAAGTCATTAACCGAAGCCACAACTTACGTAGTTCGAAGGCAAAGATTGAAATTTGCGTTCAAAATCCAATCTCGGTAAGGGACTAGAATGGTCGGCTGTATGTTTTCTTCAGGCCAGTGTAAATAACCTCACACCACGTTCGTGTAAGTTTAAGAACAAAAAACAGCATACGACAGTGTTGCTGTTTCCTGAAAACGCACTTCCTGCGATCGTCAGCTAGAGGCTGACGTCGCCGCCTGCCGTGCGGGAGTGTATATGTCACGCTAGGGACGCGTCCATTAGTTGGTGCGTCTCGGAAACGTTGCTGATAATTAAATGGATTTCACCGGACGAAGAGAGAATCTGTGAAGCTCTTTCTGGCGTATATGAAGAACAACGACGGGCAACAACATCTCTGTCCGTTTCTGGCTCTGAACGGTGACACCACCGTTTCTTATCTTGGAACGTAAGCTAGCTACCTTAGCAAGTGCAGTCCTAACAAAATGACCAAAAGCCATCACTTAACATGATACGTTTTGGTACAGCTACGTTGATGCTAATGTGCGGTGGCACAGAAGTTATTCAGACCTTAAGTTATCCACATAAATGACCGAATTTGCAGCTTTTAAGTGTATTTCAGCTGTCGTTATGCGAGATATTTGTGAGACCGAACTTTTACCGATACATTTAAAGTTAGCTGCACTGCGAGCAGCTGCTACAGCGAGCCTGAGAGCTGGTTAGTACTAGCCAGCTCCATCGGCAAGCTTGACAGCTTTAGCCACTCGCTAGGAACACTAGTTTTCTCATTCTTTTGTAGACCAGCGTAAACGTTAAACACCGGGTTAGCTGGTACGGGTTAGTCGGGGTTGCCATGGCGATTGCGGGACGGAACTAGGTCACAAGTGTTGTGCTAGTGAAGTTTAGCAAATATGATGTGTACGCTGATACTAGGGTTTGTGTTTATAGCCAGCACCAGCTGCTGCAATACTCGTCGCTGGACTTCTTGTTGGTAATATTATAAATTCTCCTGCGGAGTACAGGAATGAAGCTCGCGCTAGAAGCCGCCGCGCGCTGGGGGGAGTATGTCATAGCTTAGCTTTCCCCGGGAATCCGAGCGGGCCACATACAATAACCAAACGGTAGCTAGCGCTCAGAGACAGGGTACCGAAACAGACGGCACGTTTATGTGATCAGCGCAGAGGTACTGATGCTTTCGAGCTTTAAAATAAAGCCGCTAATTAAACTCTGTTGGTAAGAACTGATGCATATTTAGCTTTACCGTTAACTGTGACTGTCCATCATGTGAAGCGTTGATGAAGTTTTATTCAGAGCCTGTTTAATCAACCGTACGTTGTTATTAATAGCTAAATATGATTAGCCAAGTGACCTTAGTCATAAAGTTAAATTATGAACAAGGTCAAGTTCGTTTTAATGAGATGCGTAATGCCCTGTCTGTCATTGAAGAAATTGATTTAATTCAGTCCGTGGTTCAGTGTGGTGTCTTTCTGTTGTGGATTACAGCAAGCTTTTAAGAAGCGTTTGCTTAACCACACGGGGTGTCATTTTGATATAGTTGTGTGTTACTTTTTTTGCTTACTTATTTTGAGTGCTTTTTCTGTGCTGACCAGCATGACCATTTTTGTGAATTTCAGCAAGCTGTAGGAGGGTAGCATGGCAACTGGAGGTACACCTTTTGATGACAGTGCAGAAGAGCTGCACAACTGGACTGTAAGCAATTGCAGTCTTGAAGATAGGCTGAACAACATGGTAAGGGCTGGCCCAATGTTGAATGTCAGAATGGTAGAAGCCCCATAATTTCATTGTACATGTACAATGACAATAAAGGACTTTTCTCTTTTTGAAGTACAGCTCATTATCTTTTTTTTCTACCAAGTGATATAAACGCTATGGTAACTCCCATTTATAGCCGTCTATCCTACTTTCTTTTGTATGCTATTTACACTGTGTATTTTAGTTTTGTTTTGATAGTATTATGTAATTAATTGTCAATCAATTTCCCTACGGGATTAATAAAGCTTCTCTCATTCTGATTCTGATCAGTTTCATGTCCATTTTGGAACTATGTTAAACTGCACTCTTCTTTAAAATAAATTTCATTGATTTTACCTTGAATAATAATTAACCTCAAATGTTGTTTTTTGTGTGTGCTTTCCTAAGGATTGGGGTGTACAGCAGAAGAAAGCCAACCGATCATCAGAGAAAAACAAGAAAAAGCTGTCAGCTGCGGTGGTGGAAAGCCGCCTCACTAATGATATTTCGCCAGAGTCCACTCCTGGGGCAGGTCGCAGGAGAGCACGCACTCCTCATTCCTTCCCCCATATGAAGTACACGACCCAAATGTCTGTACCGGACCAGGCTGAACTAGACAAACTCCGGCAGAGGATCAATTTTACAGACCTGGATGAGGTAAAATGCTTTGCTTTTTGTTAATGGGTATTACTGTGATAGATTACTAAAAAGTGGCTTGCATGGCTTACTGTTAGTGATATGACACCTATGTCCCGTCTCAGGTGGTGGTGTTGTATAAAAATGTTGACTGGCTTCATTTGTTGCTTTTGATTTCTGTTCAAAGAGCTGTTGTGCAGTAACACAATACAGAATTTATAATCTGACAGTGTTTCCTGTGACTGGATGAATATGGCTGCTGTCTTTTAGGAAAAACAATTACAGGAATGCACATGCATGCCACAGGAATGGAGTAAGGCTTACAAGTCATACTGGCTCATGAGAGCAGGTTGCAAACATATCATAGGTATAAATTTCAGCTGGGAAATGACACAAAAAAATGTTATAGCTTGGCTACCAGAGTCAGGGACAGTTTATTTTTCAGCTTCGGGTGTCCCAGCCTTCGCATTTCTTTGTTTCACTTAAAAAATTTGGTTGCTTTTGTTGCCGGTTGGGAACAAAAATATTCAGTAGTCAGATTCATTAAAACATCAGGTTTATTAACTGATTTATATGGTAATGATCTCAGAAGTCCCAGTATCTGTCAGGCTACACTTATCATACCGTCAAACTAAAAAGTTAGTGATTAAATCTGCTGTGGCACTTCAGCAGTCGCTGCGGGAAGTGATAGCAGAATATTTTTCATAGTTTGATACAGAGTTGTTTGACTGACCTTGTTCTGTTGCACCAGTGTGGGTGGCAGAATGACAGAGCGGCACACAAGCGTGAGAGATGAATTTGGGGATTGTAAATGGAGAAAGCAAAAGAGTAGATTGTTAATATATAACTATTTGTTTGGCTCTTCATTAGTGGAGAAAGCTAGAAGTTGAGGAGAGTAAAAAAAAAAAAAAAAAAAAGGCAGTTAGATAAATATATAAATAAAATTACATACCTTTACAATATTCATTTATCCTTTGTCAGATGTTTGCTTTAAAGAAACAAAATTCTGAACATTTACTTCACTTGCAGTTTGTGAAATAAAAATAAAAAAATACCCAGAACTTTGAGTGGTGATTTGTCTGATTTGTGATGACTTTTCTTACTCAGAGGAGCATCGGCAGTGACTCCCAGGGGCGCGTCACAGCTGCCAACAACCAGCGCCAGTTAGCTGTCGAGAACAAGAAGCCCTACAACTTCCTACCTCTGCATGTAAACACTAACAAAAGCAAGGAGCTGCTCCCCCCCTCCTCCTCTGCCCCGGCTACTCCAGCGATCACCAAGGAAACTAAGAAGCAGAGCCAAGGACTCAGAGACACATTAACTCCTGTCGTTCCTACGAAGGAACCTCCGAGGCTCAGTCATGGCAGCACAGACAGATTGCCCTCGTCGCACAGGGAACATGGCAGAGGAGAGCCGAGAATAGACAGCAGCCAGGTAATGTTTTGTTGTTACTAATTTGATCTGTTGTTTGATGTCCGCTTGATGTCTTGGAGTTTTGATGATTGAGTGGAGAGCAGTTTGCAGACATATCAATCCATTAAGTAGATGGGAATTTTAATGATTGAAAACTCTGACCAGCCTATGGTGCTATGAGGAAAATAAGACTTTTTAAAGCAGTTAGAGGAGATCTATTTGGGAACTTGAATCTTTAACAGTGTGTTAAACATGTTTGCACATCATTGAAACCTTGTATTGATCAAAACAGGACAAAGATGACATGTGAAGTATTGAAACTGCTAACTTGCTTGTTATTTTTAAATGCAACACTATGTTTGAAGTGGATGCAATCAATATCATTTGAATAATTCATAAGTTGGAAAAACTTCAGCGAAAAAAACTTTGGAACATCTAACAATAAGTTAATATCAGTTTGCAGTGGCTGAGTGGATGCTTAGTTGCTATGAATGCCTACTTTAAAAGTTTAAGAATGTTACTCAATGTATAATTGCAAAAAAGGGGTTATATTGTTATCTGTGGTATATAATATTAACATTCAGATGCTGCAAAGAAATGTTTGCAAGCAAGGAACAAGGCCTAAAACCAGCTTCTTAAAACTACCCGTGGTGAATAGCAATTATAGATAGTTTATGGGGCAGGTACAAGACCTCCAGCAAAGACAGAGTGTGGACTGTTGAAGTGTTGCAGGTAAATGGCACTTACCAAAAACACACACATTTGTGTTTATAGTTAATTTGACTGAGATGCAATGAAAATTTTTGATCTTTTCTTGATATTTATATTTTATGCAAGTGAAATAACCTAACCATACATAGATGTGTCGTCGTCCGTGTGTTACTGCACTCAACTCTGAGAAACGAGAACTAGGATGAAAGTGAGGGAGAGCCAGTGCAGCTGAAACGAGGCTGTATTTAGGGCACTTTATAAATATGCCACCCTCGGTGCCCAGTGTTTCCGCCCAACCCCCTTTCTTGCCCTTGTTTAGCCCAGTCTGAGCCTTCCTTACAGATGCTTGCTCACCTATCCTACAGTCTTTCTCAGTCTACTCTTTATTTTCAATCTGAAACCCACACCCTTACACCACCCTCCTCTCTTTCTTTGGTCTCAGGTGGTGAGCAAATTGGTACAGATCCGCGAGTATATCAGTAAGGCCAGCTCCATGCGGGATGACCTGGTGGAAAAAAATGACGTGCCGGCCAACGTGGAGCGTCTTTCTCATCTCATCGACCACCTCAAGGAGCAGGAGAAGTCCTATTTACGGTTCCTGCAGAAAATGCTGGTAAATTTGATATTTGTTTCTCCAGCTCCACCCGTATATCTTTTAGAATCTGCTTCATGCTTTTAACATCGTTTGGAAATTCTTCTTCTTATTTATTTATTTATTTATTTATTTTCTTTCTTTCTTTTACAAATTTGGCTTCTTCATAACTACAGTAGTTTGTTGTTGTCTTTGGGCTATTCCACACACTGTTTAATAAATAGTTTGATCATATTTTAAGCTATAATATGCTATAAAAACTGTAACTACCATTTTTTATTGTTCTGATTTTTTTATTATTAATTTTTTGTGTAGTTTTATTTAATATTTTCTCTGAGAAATTAACATTTCTAGAAAGATACATTTTAGTCTTAAGCCTTGTAGTCTACCAATTAATTATCATCACCATCTATTGCAGTCGAGAGGGAGTATATAGGCATGCCAGTTTTTGATTTTTATCCTTTTTTACAATCACTGATTGTTCTCTCTGCTGCTTTTATAGGCACAGGAGAATGAGGAAGATGATGTGGGGACGCTGGACTCTGCAGTTGGCTCAGGTTCAGTGGCAGAGAGCACTTCTCTTAACACAGAAGTTCGATCTTCAGATGCTTCAAATGCAACAGTATGTACAGCTGTTATATGCATATGTGCAGTACGTACACACTCTGTTTTGTCTTTGAGTTCTGTAATGAGAAAATGGAAACTAAATTTTGTCCCTCTTCTGGCTTTTATCTTGTCTTATTTATTTCTTCTAACCTTCTTGTTCAGTAGCAGTACAGTATTGTTAACATGGCTTTTGGTAAAGCCAATAATGCTGACTGTCTGTGGGTGTGCATTGTTAGGGAGGAAGGCCAGAAGCCATGCGTGCTGACCAGAAAGAAGAATTGGAGAATCTGCGTAAGCAGCACGAGTTGCTGAAGAAGATGCTGGAGCAGCAGGAGCAGCTCAGGGCCCTGCAGGGCCGACAGGAAGCTCTAATGGCCATGCAGTACAGTGCAGAGCAGGCACTCGCTGTGATTGAAGACACCGGTGAGATATACAGTAAAAAGTGACAGGCATAATCACTGTGTACAGACTATTAGTGTGTAGGGTTAGAATGATCATTCACATCACATCATTGTGTAAATTAGTCTCAGAGGAAAAATTAGAAACGATTTGTCTCACAAATGGTCGGTTATGCATTCCTGACATCTTAGATGGAATATTCTCAGGAAATATTTATTCAGCAGAGCTAATGTATTTGCAAACATTAATCAGTATTCTCTGGTAAAGGTGTTAAGAGTTGAAATTTATATTCAGTGACTGACACAAATAAATCTTTTTTTTTTTCTTTTTCTTAATTTCTTTGTTGTTATTAGTTGTCACAGAAACCACAGGCAGCGTTTCTGGTCTGAGCATCACCTCAGAACTCAATGATGAGTTAAACGATTTGATCCAGCGGTTCCACAACCAGCTTCATGACTCTCAGGTATGGTAGAAACTGTAAATCTACTCTTGCATGTCCATAAATCATATAATTTTATCCCCTCTCTTTGAGCCATCAGTCTACAGACTTTAGATTTACATTAGATTCATATCAGTTCCATCAGAGCCAGTCATGTCAGACTATTTGTTTAGTACGGTCTGGGAGTAAATCTGTAATGCTGGTGTGAATGGTGTTAGTCTGCCACTCGTTTGACAACCCATATCAAATCTTGAAAAATCCTCCCTGTAGACTAAAGCGGTGCCAGATAACCGGCGTCAGGCAGAGAGTCTTTCCCTCTCCAGAGAGGTGTGCTGGTCTAGGACTCCGCAGCCTGTTGGCCCCCCTCAACACAGGCCGCTCCTCCACTCTGCCTCTGGCCCACACACTGGTCTAGACACTGGAGCAACAGCTGCCAGCGCCAAACTCACCAAACTCCAGGAACTCCAAGACAAAAAGCAGACCATGGACAAGATCCTGCAGGAGCTGCATTCACTCAGAGACCAGACACTCAATAATAACTCACGTATGAGTATTTTTAAAGCATTCTTTTCAACCATTACATGGCTTTTATTCTTCTAAAGTTGTCGATGAATTGCGTGTGGATTCACTCAGGTCGCGGCTTGTCAGCACAGTACAGTCTGAGTATGGGGGGATCTTCAGAGTTTCCATCCACTCTGACCTCTGGGGCCTCAGCCTCAACTTCCTTTCATCCTTCAATTACACAACAGCAGGACAGCTCCAACTCAGCAGATAAGCTCAGGTGCGTACGCAAACAAAGACACAGCTTGAATAGGCAGGTCAAATATCAACAGCAGGTTGCTGTACAGGGAGTGGGGATATAGTATAACATTGACGTCACAAAACCTTCTACACGGCCTCCTGTTGACAAGTTTCATCCTTTTCTAAAGTGCTCTTGAACAAGACACTAGACCTCCTTGTTTATGGCAGTCTTTATTTTCTTTTTTCTATACTTTAGCCTTTGAAAAGGAAGAGAAATGTGAAAATATTTTCCTGGCCTGTAACTTTTGAATGATTTCTGAATGATTAAACCTAGCATATACTCACATTTCATTCACTTCCTGCAGGAAGCTGAAGGAGGTCCACAAGCGCTTGAATGAACTGCGAGAGTTGGTCCAGTACTACGAGCAGACTTCTGATATGATGGTAGATGCAGTAAATGAAAACGTGAAAGACGACGATGATGAGGAGGAGGACGAGGAAGATGAGACGGAGGATGGCTCGATGTTTGAGGCCATGTTTGACTCTGAGCAGGAGAACCGCCAGCCTGTAACTAACATCAGGTGGGTAACTTAATGAATAAAATGTTTTTTGAATTTCTTAATCTTTGTTAACAAGTTCAGTATCTTTTGTTAAAATGGTTATTATTATCACTGGTTCCAAGTTGCAATATGATAGCATTAGTAATTAGGTGATTGTGTGTAAGTAATTCTACACCGCAACGGTCACTGCGCCTTATCTGTTTAGGAACCCACAGCGCGGTGGGAACTGGGCAGACCTGAACAGCCTGACCAACAGGCGCAGCCCCAGGAGTGGCGCCACAAACAACCGGGACGGCAGGCTCAACACTGAATGTGAGATCAACAACCGGTCAGCAGCAAACCTTCGAAGCCTCAACATCCCCTCAACTATAGGTACACACTGCACAGACTGACACACACTTGATGGTGTTAGTGTTATTTTATAAATAAGAATATGTGAGTTGAATAACAGAGTTAGTCATAATAGGCTTATATAAGCTTATACTGCACTTAATTTTTTAATTTTAGTTTCAGTCCGAGACGGTGTAGTTGGAGTACGGCACCTGAATTACATAACAGATTGAGCTAGCCAGTAGGGAAAATATGACATGGGAAGGACTTGCGGGGCTATCTACCATTTGGGGTTTAAACTTTCAAAATAAAAGCAACAAGGTTGACTGCTGCTAAACTGCTGCAGGAAAAAATTGTAAAAATTGCTCACCAACAATTCTCTCAGACTGTAGTACAGTCTGAGAGTAAGTTTGTAATGCTGGTGTGAAAGTCTGCCACTTGTTTGACTACCCATGTCAAATCTTGAAAAATCCTTCCTGTAGACTAAAGGCAGGATTTTAGGCAATTAGGCACCAAACATTCGTGAGAGTCTGTTAAAATACCTGGTGGCATGCCCAAATAAAATCTTATGTATGAGAAACTCATCATATGTGTTGTCTTCTGCTGTGTTTTGACCATTGTATAAAATAATGTTAACCTTCATTTTTTTATTTCTTTGACTTGAGCAGCCACTTTAAGTCAAAGTCAGACCAATGTTTTGTTTTGTTTTTCTGTGATCTGTAAGTGATACTCCTGTAACTTTGCTTTGATTTAGACTGCCAGTACAACAGGGACATCCCCTATAATTTGTTGAAGGATGAAGATGGTCTTGATAATGAGGGAGGGGCGCAGGCTGTGGCTCCAGACAGCGAGGCATCGGAGTCTAGTCGGAGGAGCAGCCTTGGGAATGAAGCTGGTTTTGGTCAGAAGGTCCATCGACAGACTGCGAAGCAAAAACTGTGGCAGCTGCAGGAGCTGGTGGCCATGGTTCAGGTGAGAAAGATGAGAGAACAATGCTCAAAGTTCTGTGGTCATGAGTTGGGTGTAGCTTAACAAAGTAAAAATATATTTTTTTTCAATCCAAACTACCTGTAAACAGCAAAGACACTCCAGATTAAACTGTCATTACATAAACCCAGCAACAACCACTGTAAACCATCATGAGGCTCTGATTCTGTAAATGTGTGTAAAATTAATCATTTTATCCCACTACTGAGGAATCTGTTGCTTATATGCACTTTATTGGTACTTATGGGACTTATGTTTAGGTTCACTATTGAAATACGAAGCGACTTAACAGATTACAGAGTGTTCCAAGCTTTAAATGCTAACCCTACCAGCTGTAGCTGACAAACCACTGATACTGTGCCAAAGCTTTTAGGTGGAATTCAGTAAGAGTACTTAGACATGAGTAGACATGTAGAAATGTTTTGGATTATTGGAGACAAATTCAACAACCATTACTTTTACTTATGTTTTAAATAAACATAAGACATTAGTTTGTTGGAATATGAGAAAACAAAAATGAAAAAACAAACAAACCTGCAACTGCAAGAAAAATAGGAAAAGACTCTTAAAGACATTTAAAGCAGTCAGTTGAACTGTTCCTTTAGATCATAAATGACTGACTATTTTAGTGAAGAAGCACTGACCCAATCTGTGTGTATCCAGAGTGATGACACAGATGGAACAACAGCTAATGAGGATGAAGCTTTACGCCAGCAGCCAAATAACACCAGGGCTTCTGTGCCGGGGACATTAGGAGCAGGATCAAAACAGAGTCCCAGAGAAATTACCCTCTCCAGCAAAGCCAGGTACAGAACTGTAAAAAGGTTCTTTTTGAAAACCCTTTATTTGACTTTGAAGTTGCATCACATCAGTCCCACCCTATTCTTCTGACAGAGAAAAGCTGTATGAGGAGAAGCTACGTCAGCAGAAGCAGGAGCTGAAGATGCTTCATGAAGAGCGTCAGAAGCTCATTGAAATCCAAGGCAAGATCCAGGACTTGCAGTGGGCTTGCCCTGACCTTCAGGTACTTGACTCATATTAATATACATACATGCAGCTATATGTAGGACTGGTGGCAAAGGGAACAGTCTCAGTGTATAAAAACTGACATGTTAATGCTTTAAGAATGTAATAAGTAATGCTTTTTATTTCTGATTCTTAGTACTTGAAATTGAATTTTGTGGATTCAGTTCATGTCCACCTGTGTTGTTGTTTACACACAAGTGACTGGAGGCAGCTCAGTTATGGCAAAGCCAACCAATGGCACAAACAGACTTGAAATTTCTAAAAATAACTCACTGTAAGAAAAATGTACATAACATAAGGTTAGTAGATAAAGTTTGTAACATTAAAACATTGATCTCTTGTTTATACTCATACTTCTGAAGTCTTTTTTTTTTTTTTTTTTTTTTTGCTTTGTTATATGACAAATTGAATTTTAATCCAGTGTAACTGTAACCACAGATTTTATTCCAACACAGTTGGCCATGTCATGTTGCCATTGTGCTTATAAGTCAGGTGTTACGAGCTGTTTTCAGATGTAAACAGTATTTCTGCTGGTTTTCCTTCCAGTCATCTGTGTCCAGCACGGTGAGTCAGCAGGGTTTGCTGAGGAAGGTTCCACTTGCAGTTTCCACTCCCGCACCCACCCCGGCTCCTCCATCGTCTGGAGCCAAAACAAACTCAGCCGTACTCAAAGCCACGGCCCCAGAAGCAGCTACTTCTTCAGTCACTGACAATGAGGTGACAGACTCCACCATAGACGACAAAACACCTGCTAGCTAACTTATTTAAACCAACTCTTCTGATATATCGAACACACTTTACACTTTGAGAATAATCCACATCCACTGATCGTTTCTGTTCTTGCTTTGAAATGGCAGCTTTGGTCAGAAATGCGTCGCCATCAAATTTTGCGCGAAGAACTGAGACAGCGAAGAAAGCACTTAGAGTCATTGATGGCTGAACACCAGAGGCGTAGTGGTCTCGGAGACTCTGCCTGCCAGATTGAAGATCAAGAGGGCATCGCTACACCCTCGCAGCCTGTCAGCAGGGATGAAAGGTAGGAGAGATTCTGTTCTAGGGGGTCTGTCTCATGAGATAATAATTTTTTTGAAGATGAATAGCAGCGAAAGTGTGTAACACATGCTCTCTTTTTCGGATGCAGAGCATTTCCTCTGCTAGGTTGTCATTTGTCATTGTTTCACAAACGTTTTGAACCATTGTTCATGATTTGTTATTAGAACAATGGCCACCTGGGGTTCCTCTCCATGCCACCTGGATGATGACGATGATGATGACGACGATGATGAGGAGGAATATCGCTCGGAGATGGGCGCAGAGGAAGAAGAAGAGCAGGAAGAATGTACAGATAGCACCTCTGATGATGACATTCATCTCTACTCACCAAGCAGGAACCTGTGCTCCTACAGTAACAGGAAGAATCAAGGAAGGTCAGACAAAGTGGCAAAAGAAGGATTTATGTCACTGTGTAGTGATCAATAATTTACAAATTTATATGCTTTTTTTTGTTTGTGTCTGCAGCAATCTGAAGCCTCCGGCAGCCTTTTCCAGTGACAGTGGTGGGCTTCTTCATAACAAGACTAAGGCCAAGCAGCAGTCAAGAAGTTTGAACCAGTCTGGAAGCCAGCAGGGGGGCACACGGCGACAAGAGAACCTGCGCTGGGCCTCGGAGCTCTCCTTCACCGAGGGCTCGCATCACTGGCAGGAACAGGTCAACCAGCTACAGAGACAGTTGGACTACAGCACCAGCATGTGTCAGACACTCCTGCAGGACCAGCAGGTTAGTGCACTCAGCACATGCATGCACAGATGCTGAAATGCTCTTTGGTTGAAGTTTGTGTCCAGTGTTTGGATTAAAACCGCTGTCAACAAGTGAAAAGCATTCTTTTTTGTGTCTCACCTGTTTCCACAGACACTATCATACATGCTACAAACTCTGCTGACGGGTCAGTACAGCATGTTGCCCAACAACCTGTCATCACCACAGGTTCAGCTCATCATGCACCAGTTACACCAGTGCTACACCCAGCTGGCCTGGCAACAGAACAATATCCAGAGGTGAAAACAGCAACTTCAATATGTATTTTTCACTTTGTCTAAGAAGTACAGAAACTACATGATGTCACTTTTCTTTCAGACTAAAGCAGGTCCTCAATGACCTTCTTCACCAGCAGCAGCAGCCTATGCCTTCCTCTTCATCAGCAGGTTGGCAAACCCAGAAGCAGGGATCATCCCAGGAATCCAGCTCCGGCCCTCCAGCCTCTCCTGGTTTCTTCCTCCCCTTCTCCTCTACCCTGCATCCTTCAGCCAACAACATGACATCCCCATTTCCACCCAGTATGATATGCAAATTTATCAGCTTTTGGGTTTAATTCTCTCTAAATAATTTTTGAATTTTTGTGTAATAGAAATGACAGACAGGGCAAATATTTTTGAGTCTCAAAAGAGAGGAAGTTTGCAAGCAAGTAAGGAAGCAAGTTATTTATATAGCACTTTCAGAACAACTGCCAGCTGAACACAAAGTGCTGTACACTTGACATGCCAGAAATGATACACTTAACAAGTAAAAATAAATAAATAAAAATAAGATGATAATTAAAATGACATTTAAAATAAAAAAATTAGCACAAATAGCAAAAAAAAAAAAAAAGTATAAAATGATAATTAGAATTACATTTAAAACAATAAAATCAGGGTCATACTGTGTCATATGCCAAGGAGGAAAAATGGGTTTCAAGACGTGTTTTTAAAGTGGACAGTGAAGGGGCCAAGTTTGCACAAGGATTTTCACTTTTTAACCAGAATTATTGGTTATGATGTACTATAAAAGCCAAATTTTACACTTGGCCAGAAATCCTATTTTCCACTCTAAAATTAAAGGTATAACCTCCAGTGACTGCTCTGGCATAAACACTATTGAAAAAATGTTATTATTGGTGTGAATACACATTTTCAATCTGTGCATTTGATTTAGAAATGGTTAATATATTCAAAGGGGACCTTCAGTAGGTGTGAAATGTAAAAAATCTCACTGTAATGGCTTAATTGCTTAATTGCCATCTTAATCTAAGTTGGGTTTTTTTTTTTTTCTTTCTTTCTGAAGGCTTTAATTTATATCCCCTGTTCCCTGGTTCCATGAGTGACTTTCCTCAAGGTGCAGTAGGTCAGGCTACTCCTGAACATCAGAAGCAGCAGTCAGATCCCAACACTTCAATCAAAACAGAATACATGAGTTTCCCTCCACCGCTGCAGCGTTCTCCTCTTAACACTTCTACAGAGAGAGGGTATGTCAATCAATGTTGCCTGAAAACTCATTTGTGTTTCTTTATGGAACATTATTATCAATACCTTCTTTTTTTCCCTGCCTTAGGGCGGCAGGTTGGCTTAACACCTCCTACTCAAACAATATCACTCGCCATCAACTGTCTAACGCTGAGGCCCGAGAGTCTCCCTCCTCCTCTCCCATTTTTGCCAACCGGCAATCAAGACATCGTGACTTTGACAAGGGGTCGCAGGAAAGCTTAAGCAGCATGCCCGAGCCGGTCGATCCCACCACCATCACAAAGACTTTTAAAACCGGGCGCAAGGCCTCCGCACAAGCCAACCTGGCCTCCCGAAGCAAGACTCCCAAGAGCCGCCGCAGGAGGAGCAAAGGGCAGGGCAAGAACAGTGAAGGTATTAAAAGTGGAATGCTGCACCCTGCTGAGAGGCCAATTGAATATTTTATGCAGGAAGCTCCTTTTAAAAGCTGTTGAATTCAGTTCCATTGTATTGTGAGTTTATCTTCAGGGGCATTTTTCTGCATTTCCTTACCTAAGTGTCAAATTATTGATATGAGAAACATTATCAGTATGTGTCTTTTCATTTGTTGGTGGCTCCCTCAGGTCATGAGAGCGACAGTGTTGGCAGCACTGCAGACTCTGTCCAGGAGAGGGCAGACACGTGCCACCAGAAGGGGCACAATCAGAGTCTTTTAGACAAACTTACTCAAGAAAAGCTGGACAGCAAGGCTAAGCTTGGGAGCAAACGGAACGACCTCTCCTCTGGTATGGCTGAAGCTGCTTGTAGTAAAATCAATGCACCCTCCTTTCCCTCTGTTATTTCTGTGTGTGTGTGTGTTTTCTTTTATTTATGATCCACATTATTTTATTGTAGAATGTTTATTCTTTTTCTTTCATAATAACACCCTGTCTTTTTATTTTAATATATATATGTAATTGACTTGGCACATTCTTCATGACCACAGATTTCATTTTAATTTTGGGTTAATTTCCTTTTTTTGTCAATTTTAATTTATCTTACTCACAGCCTATGCTTGGAGAACACCCTTCCTCTCTAACAGAATTGCATGCACTGAAGCACCAGGTAAAGTCACCATGCAGATCTTAGCATTACTTAACTATCCCATGCATGGGCTCTTTTGTTTTCTTCTCCATTTTGGCTTAACTAAAGATGTGTGCAGGATAAATCTTTAGCTGTGAAAATAGTCAGTAGTTTTTTGTATGGTATTTTCTGTTGTTTGTGGCAGTTTGCAAATATCTGTCTGTAATGGTGTCACATCTTTAAATTTCAGATGCAAGCAGTGACTTCTCACTGTTTGAAACGCTGAGGGAGACCATTTACTCTGAAGTAGCTACTTTGATATCCCAGAATGAGTCCCGGCCACACTTTCTCATTGAGCTCTTCCACGAACTGCAGCTGCTCAACACAGACTACTTGCGCCAGAGGGCACTGTATTCCCTACAGGTAGCCTCAAAATTTTCAGAACATTTTCAACTGCTGTTTAAATCCAATGTCCTGGGTTCACATAATAAGATTTTTGGGTTGATTTTTTTTTTTTTTTTTTTTTTTTTCTCCCCCATCTGGCTGGAAAGAGGATTCGGTGTGAGAATGTGGCACTTAACATCTGTAAATACAGTCTGTGAAGTATTAAAGATAACTTTGATCACTGACTTGATTTTTACAATCGTCTGAAAATATCTGGAAACACCTCTTTGAAAGAGGTTTGAAAGTATCTCTGCTTTTTGTTGAGACTAGAGCTACAGCTGACGATGGCTACAGATCATATTTTTTATGTTTTATTTTTCAAAATTATTATTTTTTTGTTTGTTTGTTTTTTAGAGCTATATCTGGCTGCATTTCCACTAGGTAGATTGATCAAATTTTAATCATGTGATTTTGGCTTCTGATGATTATGAAACTGAAATAATGGAAATAAAACTTTTTTTTTTTTCACTGTAATAATTCATGTATAGTGAGTCTAGGCTGTCAGTCTGTGGTTGACCTTAGCTGCCAGCATGTGTCCAAGTCTATTTACTCTAGAGGAGGCTGTAAAACTTGTTGTGAAAGGAGTCTGATATGAGTCGATGAGCCAGTGAAGCTCACTTCTGTCAGATAAGTGATACTGAGGCGATTTGTGAGGAGATCCTGAATTTTTCTGTAAGTAAGCATTGCTGTTTTGATGCAGTAAGTCTGTGTTAGCTGCTGGTAGCCAGGGTTAGTGAAATTTTCTTTGAAGTGGAACTAACATTGTTTGACTTTGTGGCCAGTCTCTAGCCACATGCATAAAAGGAAGTTAAGTTCAAGAGTTGCATGAAGTTGGTTAAATGTATCCTGTCAATTGAGCAAGATTACAATATTAACTAAAATGAAGGTGAGGGGTGAATATTTTTTATTTTTACTGGAATTTGGGATGTCTTCCTCTCTTTTTCCTGACTGCTGTCTAGTTCAGCGCTGTAGCTCTTTGCCATGGCAGGTACAGTGACATATGCACACAAAACAGTAGCAATGGTGGACAAGAAGATAAAGAAATCATGCCGGGTGGGATGTTAACTTAGGGTTGTGTGTGTGTTTGTTAGTGCTTCAGTTTTTGTTTTTGCTGATGGGCTTCCTTTTTCATGGACTCTCTCTAGCTTGTGTCTTTGCATGCACTGTAATGTTTATATGTCTGTGACATGACATGGGCAGATAGAGACACTGAAACACTTGATCTGACAGTTATGATACCCTCTCTGTGTGTTTCTTACAGGACATAGTAAGCAGGCATCTAGCCGAGAGGAGCGCAACCGAAGACCAGATGCCCCGTCTTGGTCCTGCAGTTTGGGCTGCCGGCTCTCAGTCTGAGCTCACACCCAGCGAGAGCCTGACTACCAGTGATGCAGTAAGAGAAACATTATTGCTTCCCAGCATGGCATTCTCACACTTCTTTTTTTTTTTTCTCCCCCCCTCCTTTCGCTTGCTTCCATGTCGCTTTGGTCCTTCTGAAGCCTTTCATCCCTCATTGTCATCCTTCCCCTTCGCTTTCTTTCTTACATTTCATTATACCTTTCTTTAATTTCTCTCTCGGCCTCATCTCCTTTCATCCCACCTCGTCTTGTCTCCTTTCATTATTCCATGTCCCTCTTTATTTTCTGACTTTAATTTTCCCTCCCCGATCTTCATTGTCTTTGAGTTTAACTTGACGGCACGCGTCAGAAGTATTTTTTCAAAAAAGGAAAAAGAGAAAGGGGGAAAAAAATGACCCTGTTCTGCCTGTGCGTCTGTTGCCAGATCAGACATGTGGTCTTTGTTCTTCTCCAGGGTCCCCAGAGTTGTACTAATTGGGAGCCAAGGCTTTTGTCTGTCTAAATAATGGCTTCGTTCAGGAGTGATGGATGAAATGTCTAATTTTCCATGCTAAAAAAATGGCGACCACAGCGTATGTGCCTCAAATCTGAATTTTTTTTTCAGGAGGTGGTGGAGAAAAATCTGAGGATCACGCAAGACACAATGAAGAAGAGGGATGATGCAGAATCTGTGGACAACGACAGCACCATGTCAACCTCCTCCAACCTGGAACCTTTTGCTAATGATGACCTGGGTATATATAAATGTATTTGGGGAAAATTTCTTTTTTTAAAGTTCCACTTGGAGGTATTCATCTGAAACGTTTTTCCTTCTGCCTTGAATCTGGTACCTCCTCTTGCTTTTTTTCCCCGCTGGGCTTGTTAGTGCTGGTTTTGGTAAACCAATCAGTTTACACGTCAGGATCAATAAGTAAACAACAGGACTTTTTGGCAATGTAAAACTTTGACTTGTTGGCCTGCTATCATAACTTGAGAGCAAGGCTGCCATACATTGTTTGATCCCATGGTGTAAACCTGTTTACAGATACAAAAAAAATCTTATTCTGTTCTTTTTCTCTTGCTTCACTGATTGTAAAATGTTTGGTGTGTCCCCCCCTTTTTTCCTCTTTTCCCTCTCCTGTCTGTGCGGCTCTGACAGGCAACACGGTGATTCATTTAGATAAAGCTCTGGCAAGGATTAGGGAATATGAGCGCATGAAGCTTAAAGCTGAGTTTAACCCCTGCAGCGCCAGCACTGCAGGTGCAGGCACTTCTGACGTCTCAAATGCTGAACGTCCTTCTGCTAACCCTGCTGAGCACCTCGAAGGTACCTAATCACAAGACCCTGCATGTGTACAACGAAGGCCTGTGGCTGGCTGATTGTGGTCTTTCTTATGGCTGTTTATTATAAATAGATGGCGTTTTGAATTAATATATATATTTCTCTGTGATCAGGAGCTGCAGGAGGCGAAGTGCACTGCCCTCAGATCGACACCCAGCAGTTGGATCGTCAGATCAAAGCCATCATGACAGAAGTCATTCCCTTCCTTAAGGTAGGATAAACCACAGACAGTGAAATCGAGTTGTGGTTTTTTGCTAATATTCAAGTGACGTGAATTTTCTGTGCTTAACAGAAGCAAAACACATTGTGGTTTATTAGTAATTGCTTATTAAACTTTCAACTAAATGTGTATTGAACAAATTAGCCTTTAAGTGGCACCTATTAACCTTTTCAATATTTTCTGTCCTATATACTTTTGAAATGTCAGATGATTATATTAAACTCTTCCCAGTTTTCAAAAATGTACATGGTTGCAAGAAAGAAGCTCTAAACCCTCAGTTTCAGATTTTCTTGTTTTTCCAGTCTTTAATAAGGTGTGTCTTTCAGGTGTATAGCATTGAGCACAAAGGCTGAACTGAGGGTTTGCACCAAATATAAGAGAAACAGGGATTAATTTCAACTGTGACTCATGCAAAGTCCAAGAATAAAATATGGAGTTGGAAATGAGAATGATAGCTGTCCACACACTGCTCTAATGTGCGTTCGGTTGTCAGTAAAGTTCGTGCTTCTGAGCAGTTACTGAAGACTAAAATGACTCGTCACTGTCCGTCTTTCTTCTCACAGGAGAACATGGACGAGGTGTGCTCCGTCCAGCTCTTGACTTCTGTCCGGCGCATGGTCCTCACTCTCACCCAGCAAAACGACGAGAGCAAAGAGTTTGTCCGTTTTTTCCACAGACAGCTGGGAGGCATACTGCAGGTAGGACCGATGCCAGCCTTGCTCTAAATTTGCCTCAACAAGCGCAGCTGGATCACATGAAAAGTTGCCTGTCTGACGGTTCGCTCTTTGTTTTTCTTCCAGGACTCTCTCAGTAAATTTGTCGGCCGTACTCTGAAGGATTGCGGGGAGGACCTGCTCGTGGAGATTTCAGAGATCCTCTTCAATGAACTGGCCTTCTTCAGGCTCATGCAGGATTTGGACAACAGCAGCGGCACCGCTTTGGCAGCCAAACACAAAAATAAGAACAGGGCTGAGCAGCATAGTAAAGCCAAACACAGTCAGAAGGTTACATCTTTTGTTTTCTTTCTCCAAGCATTTGTAATGCAATGTTAGCTTGAATGATCCTAATTTTAATGCTGTGTTTATTTATTCCTCTGTATTAGAATAATACAGCCGGTGGCGGCGATAAATCTCTTTCTCCAGCATACACAGATGAAGACAAGGTAGGTAATCTTCACACCGATGACTGTTTTATTGGGTGAAACTGTCAGTAATTAATCTTTGTAACAACAATGTCTCTCACTGTCTTCCAGGACCAAGATGAGGCTGAGCAGGGAGGTGCCTCTGCTTCCCAGGAGCTTTACCTGCAGACGCAGATGAAGAACAGCAGGAGCAGTGAGGCTTCGGAGGCTGAAGAGGATAATGAGGATGAAGAAGGTGGACGGGAAGTGCCTCTGTCAATCAGTGAGTGAAAAGTGGAGTAAGAAAAGGCGGTTCTTGTGAATAACTTTAGGTCCTCAAGCTAAAAATGTTCAGTAAACAGAATTCAGCCCTTTGCTTTAATTTGCAAACAGCAAATTATGTTACTTGTCAGGCAGGTTGTTTCTGAGGTGATAAGAGTCTAAATATTTAAAAATGCAAACAAAAAAAACATTCAAATTATGATCCTGTGATTTGAAATGGTCGATAACCACTCTGATAGGAACTTTACATTAAAGGTTTCTTTCAGCCTCACTTTCTTGCTCTTTACTCGGTTTTGTAGTATTTATGACACAAAATTGGCAACGTTTTCTCGTGATGTCTGATCACGCCTCAGTTTTGACTTAATAACTGCAGCCCTCGAACTGTGACGGCCTGAGTTATCCCCGCATGACCCGACGATGCTCCGAAAATCTTCTTGTCGTGTTAAGAAAGTTCCGCTTTCTTCTCCTTCTTTTCTTCCACCCACAGGTGGAGTTTGAGGTCAGGTAACTGACCACGAGAGTCAGCACTTCTTGGTCTTCTTTGATCTTCAAGTAGTAGTTTACCTTTTAGGTGTATGTGTGCTCATTATCATGCAGTGTGGTACAAACCAGAGGGGGGAGCACATCTCTGGAAAATTGAGTGTCTCTGCTCGCTGGCTGAAGTGGAGTCGTTTCAGTGCAGGTGTCTAATTCTGATGCCGTGTTTTCTGCAATTACAAAGCTGCTCAATAAACACCATTATTCTAAAAAACTTTAATCGCAGCCACGTCTCTAACAGGTAAACAGAGGCTGCATGTTAAATGAGCTGCTGTTTAGTAGATCTGAAAGGCTGCTTCCGTAAAAGGCATACAAGTTGAAAGATATCTGACCCTGAGTACAGAATAATAAAAGGTATCTGCAGTGTGATTGGTGCCCTTGAAATAGTGCAAATATTTCAATTACTCTTTATCTGTAATCATAATTTATTGCGTTTAAATGTTTTTGAATCTTCAAATGTTCTTACAGTTTTAAACCCAAAGGTCATTATCTTTTTTTCTTTTTAAAGGTTTTTTTTAAGCACATACTTTTGGGATTTTACGCCTTTATTCAAGAACAAACAGTAAAAACGACATGGAAAATGGCATCAAAACAGAGAATCGCTGCTCACTTAAACCTGCACCCCGACCACTTTGCCGTTTCATTTTCACTTTTTTTTTTGCTTTTCAGGTCTCTCCAAAGCAGAGACGCAGGCGCTGACTAACTATGGCAGTGGGGAGGATGAGAACGAAGAGGAGGAAATCGAGGAGTTTGAAGCAGGACCTGTAGACGTCCAAACATCCTTACAGGCTTCTGCAGACGGACAGGCGGAGCAGGAGAGCACAGCCACGGTCAGCCATGGAGATGTGTGCAACAGCTGTAGCTTACATTATTAAGCAGCTTCTTCTTAGTCTGACTGTGTAATTGTGTTGTACTCCAGGGTACAGCAGCCAGCGAAGCCGAAGAGATAAGAACTGAACAGAGGAGTTCGGAGAATGACGACGGTGAGGCTTTTTCTATGTATTCAGCAACGGAATTCGATCCCGGCCAGTGTGCGATAGTAAACTTGTCAGGAATATTTTAGGGCTCTCTTTGCACACTCACAAACTTTGTCTTGCAGAAATCGTGAGGTCAGTTGAGACTGTGGATTCTGGAGTGGAGGAGCATGAGAGGGTGGAGTGCCAGAGCCCCGAGGAGGAGAGCAAAGCTGGGGCTTCTGCTGTTGCCTCAGAGAGGGAGTCCACCATGTACCAAGGTCAGGATGTCACCAAGGAGGCAACGACCACAAGCAGCCCAGACACAGACTCGCCCGTCATGATCAGCGTGGATGTAAGTCCAAATATGACCTATATGTGACTTTTTTCCCCTTCCTGTTGTAGAAATAATGTCGAACCTTAATTTGCTGCTTTTTTTTTTTTTTTTTTTTTTCTGGGTCTATGCTCAGGAGGTGGGATCTGGTAACGCGAGCCAAAAGTCTGATGAGGACGACTTTGTTAAGGTGGACGACTTACCGCTACAGCTCACAGTCATGTGTGAGGTGCGTAAAGACTAACAGTAAAAAAAACAAACAAAAAAAACGCTCAGTTAAAATTCAAACTGCAAGCATTTTAAAAGCCGAGGCATGACCCCCACCCCCGTGGCAAAAGGTGGCTGATTGTACAATGTGTCTGTGTGCTGTAAACATCAGGAGGAGCTGCAGAAGAGGATCGTGGAGGAGCAGCAGAATAACAACCTGTCGGTAGAGATCCTCAACGGGAACACTGAATTGCTGACTGGGCTGGTGGGAAACGCGCAGGCACTGAAGGAACCAGGTATGGATTACAGTCTCTGTCAGTCAAGATCGCAGTTTTGTTTGTGCGGATGTCACACATTTCGCCAAAAGCAAAGCCGCCGTCTCTCAGCAGACATCCACAGACCCGAGCAGCTTTTAAGTCGATACATAAACAAACTGTGAAGCTTTTATTTTGTGACAGTAAATTGTACCCTTTTTTTTTTTGCTCTTTTATTTTTCAGAAACCGCTGCTGCCCAGGATGCTTAAAGAATTATACAGATGTTTTGTTTGTTTGTTTTTTAGCAACACTATAAAACCCTAAAACCTGTTCTGGTTGTAGGATTGTTAACTCTTAATCTGATAGTTTAAAGTTGCAAATCATTTGTGACTCTCTAACAAACACATGTGCAACAGATAATACTAAGACTTGTACTCCTATACAACAACACTTTTGGGTTAATTTTATCCCTGAATATTTAATGTGATTTATGGATAATCTGGAGCGGAGAATTTTCTTCTATGCTCTGGATCACAACAGTTAATCCTCTGCTTGAATCGCTATAGTGCTGATGCTCCTGTTCAGATCCGCCTTAGATTTTTTTTTTTTTCTCCCATGGTTCTGGGATCGGTTCGATATCAGTTGTGATGTTTTGGGTTTTTTTTGTTTGTTTGTTTGTTTTTAATGTTTTATTTGTCTTGCTCTGGCCTTACTGTTACTGTACATCTCACCTTTTCTGAAGTTGGTTCCTATTTACAAAGAGATGACAGCTGACTTCAGCTAAATGTTTCTTTAGCTTGAACACACCTTTAAGCTCCAACTAAGCTTCTGTCCCTTCACACTCCTCTTTATATACTGTTTCAGTTAATGGTTAGTCTTTCCATGTATTTAAAATGTTGGCTACAGTAATAAGTTTTAATTAATAAAATGCTGGAACTTTCAAACATGGTTTTGTCATGTGGTTACTACATATATCATAACGATAAATCTCCATTACTGCTCATTGATTGTTTGCTCTTCTTCTTGATACCACTAAATTTGAACGAACTGTCACCTAGATAGTTTACTGAACAAATATAATTATATCTAAAAATATGTATGTATATATCACTTTATAAAGTGGTCGGTGAATGTAGGTAAATATAAGGTATGCCACTTCAACTGGTTAGTAACATAAATATCTACTTAGCCGACTAAAAAACATGAAGTGGATTTATTGGAGAGAAAAAAAAATAGATCAAAGGCACAGTTCACCCAGTCATACAGAAATATTGTTTCTCTGGCCTGTTTTAGTTTATTCATGCAGATTGTTTGAGCATGAATTGTCCAGTTCAGGATGTCTGCCTTCTCTGAAATGCTGAGCTGTATTATTCTGCAGGAGGAGGTCTGCATCTATGGATGGAAGGCTTGTGCTCATGAAAGTGTGACAGGATGTAATAATGTAATGAGCTGAGCTGTTGCCCATCTAGTCTTTTATTTTTCCTGGTTGGTGGATTTAGACAAGACAAAACAGTCTCTGCCTGAAATGGCTTTTTTTTTTTTTTCCTTTTTTAAATTTGGTTTGTTGCATTAAGAACTAAGGGCCCTCTAATTCAGTTATAGTCAGAAGCAACGTTTATAGCCAGTATCTCCAAGAGTGGGCAGTTAACATCAAAACAATTTCAATGGATAAGTAGCACTAGAGGTTGGACTGTCCTTTAAATTAAAAACAGGAGAGCATTCATTATTAGAATTCTTTTAATAGTCATAATTTAAAACAGTGAAAAAGGAAGTAGTTCAGTACCGATGCACATTTGTCATTGTCAGTGTGTAACATGTCAGTCATGTGGTGGCAGATCATGAAGTTCCTCTAACTTAACTGTTATTGACATATTTGACAAGAGTGAGCTGGAATTAACACATTTAACAAATAAACTGACATTTTGGTTGTGTTGCGCGCACACACACACACTGAGATCAACTTATAGACTTGTCCTAAAATACAAATAATTACAGTGGAAAAACAAAATGAGGCACGTTTCTCTTTTATATTAGAAGAGGAAAAAAAGGATTTGGGATTCTCAGAGTTGAAAGTATTACTAAACTGCTTGCAAAACAAATGCTGGAGTGACATGAAACTGGATCAGGTGACTGGTTGCTGTACAAAAGCTTAGAGTTTTATCCAAAGGATCAGTTGAGTGTCTCTGTGCCAGGAAGCACTTCCAAACTGATCAGGATTCAGTGTCTAGAGGATCACCACGGCATGCATGGGTTTGGGCAGTCCCTGATGTAGGACTCCAGCTTGCCTTCAGAGACCTGCATCAGTGTCGTGTATGTGGTCAACTGGAAAGAAAGTAAATCAAGGAGGGAGGAGGAGAAAGTCGTTACAGCCGATCAAAGTACAGTAGTCTTTAATTTTATAAGTCCCGGCAATCATAAAATGCTCACCTTATTCAGCACTGGTTTGGTTGACAGCACATCATACATAGTCTTCACTGAGATGTTCTATTTAAATAAAACAAAAGAAATGATCAAAAGGTGATAAGAGACTCAGACCTAAAGCCAGGTTTCTGACAGAATTCTGTCAGTTCTGGACAGGAAGTGGGCGTCTTCAGTACTCACAGCCTGTGTGGTCTGATTCATGCACTTCATGCCCGGAGTCCTGCGGTCATCCAGGAAGAAAGGGTCCTTCCAGTGGTCGTAGTTTGTCTCCAGGACGTACCACCGGCCCAGCTTCAGATCAATCCTGAGGAACAAGTTGGTCAAACTTCAGTGTGTGACATGCAATAACAGCAAGTAACTAAACTGTTTACCATCTGACCTCAGCTGCTAGTTAAGCAACAAATCATGAGAGCATGAGGAAAGCAGCATCACTGACTCATGATCCAGTACTTTTGCTGTGTGTTGGATTTTAGCGCCTTAAGCCGTGTACAAACAGGAAGCGATACGCTTGTCACGCATTGCTTTAAAGCTGCCAGCCCGTTGCTTGCAGATCAGGATCTGGGTACCTCAGTGACCCTCTAATGTATTTATCAGTTATATCGATCAATGGTATTATCCATTCTTACTGGTAGTCTCTTTAGCCGATTGCCTGAAGGTTTACAAGTAACCAAAATAATCACTTTCTATGGTCTCTAGCTACCAAATCGCCACAGATCTACACTGGGATTTTTGCAGGACTTCATGAGGGTGATCTATCATCCCTTTATCCAAGAATACAAGGTTCTGTGTTGTTCAACACACTTATTTAATATTAAGTGGCCTTGATCTAGGCAGCAGTACTTACTCCAAGATATCAATGCTGAGCAGCCTAGACCTGGTGATGATGCAGCCCTGTCCTGTGCTGTTTCCTCCAAGGATGAAATAGGCTGGAGCGAGCAGCTTGGTCTGAGCCAGATGACTTTTAGCTTCCTCGTAGCTGGAGAGGGAAAAAATAAAAATATTGTTCGCAGAAACTGAGTCACCAAAGAAACTACAATGCGCTTTAACTCAAAAGGAGAGATCATCGCTAAAAAAAACAAAACAAACTAATTTATTACTAACAGTGCCATCGAAATCCCTAAGATGTATCAAACAGTGGATGCACTGCGTACCAAATAACAGCAAAACTTAATCTTCTACTTAAATCTACTTTTGTCTTGTTATAGTCGGGCACTGCAGCGTTTCACTGCCTACTACTTCTACACATTAACACGAAAAGGCACACTGTCACACTGTCTTGGTGCTCATTAGTGGCCAAAAAACTGCTTTAAGTATCAAAGAATACCTGGTTGCATTTTCTAGGACTGATCGAGTGAGAAAGCTCATCCACATCCCATCTCTTTGTCCCAAGATCCACTCCAGGATTCCTGCATGAGAGCAGATCAACACGTTGACAAAAAATGACAAAACATCTGATCTTGAACACGTGTAGAACCCCAAAAGCTCACCAATGTATCCTCCGTCGAGGCTGAAGCGCTCGTTCATAGTCAGGGTGAAGATGTTCTGCAAGAGAAACTTTCCTTTTAATCTTCTGTACTTCCACAACTACAAAGAGCATAGGCAACTCTGCTGCCTTAAATAATGTTTTATGCCGATTGAGTCCTCAGATGTGCTACTAAATGACTCACAGGCTTGATGCCGGTGAGCATGCCAACATAACCAGCAAAGTTTGTCGACTTGAAGACTGTCTGGTTGTTTCTCTTGAAGTCGAGGTTGACCACGAGAGGCTTCAGCCTCTCGCTAATGATCCACGACTTGTTCTTCACGTCCCAGCTTTGAAGAAGAACGCACTCTTTTAACCCATCTGAGGCAAGACTTGGCTTAAAATTTGAAACCTGTGAAACTGATAAACTTACCCCATAAATAGACCAAAGTCTAAGTTTCTGCCATGAATGAGGTTACCTGAAAAAAGCCAAGGCCAACAGTGTTTCAGTTAATTATTAAAAAAAAATAAATAAATCACTGACTCCAAAAATCAGCCCACTTACCCTTTTCGTCTTCTGCAACAATCGACGTGCACACGGTGAACACCTCGTAGAAGATGTTAAACAAGACGACTTCACCTAAGAATGACGAAAACAGAGATTATTTGGATTTCCTTTTTCGCTTACTAGAGAGTTGACTACTTTACTTCAATTCATTTATTTACCGAGAGGAACCCCTGAAGCGGCTGCGATTCCTCTGATTTCTTCATTGAACGGGCTTGGAAGTGTGTCCACCATTAAAGGCTGTGAAACATTGCAAAGGATTCAATCAGAAACACTTGAGATGAAGTTTAAAAAAAAAAAAAAAAAAAAAAAAAAGTATATATCAAGGAAGTGGGAGAAGAGAAGACAGCACTCACCAGTGCAATGTCGACCATCTCTATCAGCTTTCCGCTCGGCACTAAAGCGTCAGCCAGCTCTTTGATGGCTTCTATCATGTTGACCAGCTGAAGAGAATAAGATCACGATTTTAATGCGCTTTTTTTCTGGGGCTTGGAGCATTATTGCGAAGTGTTTTCAAATGACTCTTACATCTGTTTTTTTGTCAGTAATCACAGCCGACCATCTCTTGCTGGGCGGTAAGTCGAGGTCCACTGTGTACCAGCTCACGGCTCCTTTGAACCTGATTAGAAAGCAAAAGATTTAAAAACGACACTACTCCCCTGCTTTTAGTGGTAAGCCTCCGTTCACAGCATTATTGTTCATTGCAGCTAAGTGAGTTCTAATACATTACTGACTTGGTTAAGAAATAATAAAGTGAGTGCAAAACTAGTCGAAGATGTGATGACATAAATGATAAATGGCTGGATAAAACTACTTCTTTCGGTTAGAAAGAAGTCGTTTTTTTGCCCCGTCTCCTTCCCCTCACTCCAAACCGGTAATGGAAGATGGCCTCCCCTCCCTGAGCCTGGTTCTGCCAAAGGTTTCTTCCTGTTAAAAGGGAGTTTTTCCTTCCCACTTTCATTAAGTGCTTGCCTAAAGGTTGATTGTTAGAATTAAAGCACCTTTAGGTGACTGCAGTTGTGACTTGGCGCTGCATAAATATTAGTGAATTGAATTGTCTTTTTAAATTCCTGGGTGGGGGAGTGCAGACATCTAAGGGGGTCCTCATCAAAACTTGTTAGGCCTGATTACTGAAGAATGGTGGCAAAGAATAAATCTTACACTTCCCTTATAGCCAGATCTTTAAAACTCTGTGGATAAAGTTTCAAAGATGAAGTATCTGATGCATATGTGTTGTCCTGATCCCTGCTATCTATATTCATTATTGGCAGTTTTAGCTTTAGTGTACAGTTAAGACACACACACACAAAAAGGGAAGAAAGCTCGCCCAGAGCTCACTTAGGGCCAATGGCAGTAATAAAATTGCATAAAGAAATAATACAAAGTATTGTCAACGGATACATGTGCGGCTAACAAATTTACGAGGAGTAAGTGAAAGCAGCAGAGCTCATTACGAAGCAGGGCTGTTATCAAACACAGCAGTGACTCAGCTACCAGGCGAATCACGGAGTTTCTGTAACAACTCTAAAACATTAACATGACAGCTACACAATAATGTGACATACGTGGGGCCTTTCGGTGGATACATGTCCGTCCGACAGTCTTCTGTGTACTGCAAACACACGAAAGTAACAGCAGTAAATAAGCTGGAGAGAAGGACACTGTCTCTTATGGTTCAAACATCACTGAAAACAATGCAGTCAGACAACAGTCGAGCTTTGATAACACAGCGTGTTAGTGTGGTTAGAGAAATCTCGCTTACCGGAGGCACAAACTGTGTCCATACGACACAGAACGAAGCCGCTAAAACGAGAAGCACACCGGGACCCATTTCAGAAGATCTCCCTCAAACCGCTTTCTAATGTCCAGCTCGGTTTGTTGTTTCGTTAAGTTTACTGCGGAAGTTCCTGCTGTTTATCCCATGACGGCGAACTGACTTTTGCACAGCCGAGGGGAAACAGGAAGAGCTCGAGAATGTATTAAACGCCCTTTCCATTAATAAATGCAGGGAAACACGCATCCCACACGTCTTCTGTGTGGATAAAACAGCACAATTAAAATGGCTTTTGGTTGCCAAGCGAGAGACGTGAACAAAGCAATTACAGAATAATTAAAGTGTTATAAAACACCCCCCAGATGACAGGACAATGGTTGTTTCCATACGGAAGCGAAAAAGGACACCCGTGATGATTTGCATTTATCTTTCTCATGTGACAGCCAGTTATACACTAATATATATGTATATATTAAAAAATCCCATTACTTTCCTGATTACTTATTTTCAAAAGTATTTAGTTACTTTATTACTTTGTTACTTTCTAAAAACATGATGCACAACCTGAAAACGTTATATAGCAATAGACCTTTCAGCCCAATTCTATTTTTTCTGCATAATCCATTATATACAATTAAATCAAATGAAAAAGTCTTTTTAAAACTTGTTTTATTAGTTTGAATCTTTTAACTTTTTTGCATCAAGTAAAAATGAAATTATATGAAACATTCTCTGACTTGAAGAAATGTTTTTAACATTTAAACCTATTTTCTCCATATTCCAGCATACAAAATAAAATATTTTTACACAGCAAAACATAAATAAAGTCAAAGATTCAGGACCACTAAGTACTGTTGCTCTTAAGTCTATTTTCACCTGTAATAGTAATCCCTTACTTTTACAAATTACTTGAAAAAGAGTAATCAGATTACAGTAACTCTGGTCATAAGTGGCTGTCACACGAGAAAAATAAATGCAAATCATCACGTGTCCTTTTTCACTTCCGTATAAAAACAACCCTTGACCACGTATATGTATGTATACATATGTATATATATCTATACATATATATATGGTCATGTCCTATTTATAAGAAAATTACCTTATGTGGCTTCTTCAACATTTAGTTACTTCATTGCCAGTGTAAACAGGAATCAAAGACGTTTGACAGGCCTGTATTTTTCCTTTGAGGCAGAGCTCTTGTGGTCAGTGTGCATTTTCTGTAAAGGTTGTGCAACAGTGGAGCTCTATAAAAACTAGTATTAGACAGCAGACCATCTACAGCTTTTAAACACAGTTTAAAAGATGTTTGATTGATAATCACTTTTGTCTCCATTGATTTTATCCTTCTATGGTTTGTTTTTTTATGTCTGTTATTTTGCTTTCTTTTCATTTTTGTAATGCTGACAGTTTTTTTTCTAAAGGTTCTTTATAATTCTGACTACAGGTAGGGACTATGGATAAGAATTAGGTTGTGGATAACTCAACAAGCGAGGATACATTTAAGAAAATATCTGTTCACCCCCCATGTCTAACTATGGGGGGTGAACTGAAATGAATACACATCCTAAAACAGTGAGAGCACCAGCACTGCCCTGATACAAAAGAAGTATTTTGTAACTGATTGTATTCATTTTATAACTCATTCTAGACTAGGTTTCATTCACACCAATATTTTGCAGGTGAAAACGTGTAATATCTATGCCCCCATAATCCTGTGCCCAGTGTGCCCATTTAGTAATGCATCAATAGGCCCAAATGATAAATGCCTGCATGGGAGGGTAAAACACATGCTGAGTTGTGTAAGTGAATTCACTACCTCTTTTGAGTTGCATTCATGTACCCTTGTTGCATAAAATCATTGCAAATACTGAAGCACACAGAGTACTGTCAAACTAAGTTATGGATTAACGAATTAGGTATTGCTGCCTTTCATTAAAGCTTAGTTAAACATCAGCCTGTAGTTAATTTCCCACTAAATAATCTTCATAGTTCACATATCAAATACCACTATACAGGCCATTTGATTCCTATCAAAGGTTCCAAAAGCATTCCACAAACATTAGACACAATTTTTACTCCAGAGCAAAGCAAAGAATCTCACAAAGATGAACATGGCTGTAAAAAAGGACACAAAACAAAATAAACATTAAAAGTTTATTCAAAATACATAAAACACTCACAGTCATAATCCCATGTCATATGATCAAATCTATAAAATGCATTCATTTACAAAGGCATGACAGCAATCCACATTCTTCACTTGCAGTACCTGTCTGCTTTCATTTTGCTTCGCCTGCAATAAAAAAAAAGGACATCTTATATTCAGGGTAAGTCAGTGCAAATAATACGTGTATTAATTCCATGATTAGAATAACTTGAATTTAAAAAGTGCTCTAAATGGTAACTACATAGAACTGATTTGTGTAAGACTTTAAATACTATAAGAGTAGATAAAGATTATGCCAACACAACAGGATAAAACCTCCGAAAATTTCACTGTGTAAAAAAACTAAATCAGAAAAGAAACAAAAATATATATACCCTTCAGTTTTTTTCTAAACCCTTGAATCCCACTTGAATTTTTCAACTGAGATTTTTTCCAAAGCAAATCTTCATTTAGAGATGTAAAACTGCTATCAGCTTTATCTTTGAAAGGGAATAACAAACAGAAGTGAAGTGCAGGAATAAAGTGGATTTTGAATGCACACATGCTGATCTTGAATGCCACCTTTTCATTGCTTTGTATTACACAGTGTGTGAACACACAGGCCTCTGCAGTACCGGAGTGCTTTCTTTTTACACAAAACACTCCTCTGGCACTTTGAATTTAATAACTTCAGGTATAAACACTCATTTGGGAAAGAAGATCCCTTAACAGAGAGCGCTCATTAAAAGAAGCGTAAGTGGCTGACAGTAAGGATATAATACACTTATTTTCACACCTGTCGAGCAAAGCTTCGTGAAATTTTCCATCCGTCCTAGCTTTCTTTAGGACAGTAGCGTCGCCCTCATTAACCCTGAGCCTTCGATCTTGAAAACTCTGAAACTTCTTCCTGTAAGACACACACACACACACACACACACACACACACACACACACACACACACACACACACACACACACACACACACACACACACACACATTAATAATGGTATTAGAAAAAAGAAAAACCTCACTATCTAATTAACACACACAAACACACACACAGAGAAATGTTCAATGACATCAAGGCTTCATAAGCAGCTAAAACCTTAAAAAATAATTCCAAATAATGCTCTCAAGTATTATCTAAATGTTGACAGTGGCACCTAAACAGCAAAAGGCTGAGTGGTTAAGCCTACCAGCTGCCACCAGCGACCACACATACAGTGCTCTTATTTAAATACTCAGCTGCCGGAAGCGTTGAAGTGGGTAGTAGGATTTCCCCTTTAATTAATACATGTTGCTGTGCATCTGAATAAGCTTCACCTGAATATCATAAAGTCCCTGGAAAAAAGCTTCAAATAATCCCTCATTTTAACATAAGCCACCTTAACAACATACTTAAATATCTCAGACAAAACCTTCATAAACAAGCGCGGCAGTGTGTCGGAAACCTCTCCGATATTTACTTTCTCTCCCATTCTGCCTGCATTTTGCCGTTCCCAAGGCACACTCCATCCTGAAAAGCATTTCAGACGCTAAACACTACATCAAGACACAGGCTCAAGGGCAGCCATTATCAACATGTCAGCAAGATGAGTCCATTTCCCCCACATTCATCTAAAACAAATAATAGTGGCCAACGAAAGCCAAAGCATGCCAAGCAAAAAAACTAACAAAAACACAGCTTCAGACATATTGCCCGGAACTTAATAGGCCACAGACAGGCTGTATATAAAACACTTGAAGCATTGGAAGCGAAAATGCGCCGCTGCCTGCCTTCTCATCACGCTTTTACAGCAGACCATCAATTGTGCCTTTAAAGGCATTGGATTGATGAGGCAGATCCTTTAGGCGTGATCTTCTTCACACCCAGGCAAGTGTTTTTGCTGTTCAAATCTTGTCAGTAGAGACTGACACTTGAAGATAATTGTGAGGATAAAGAAATTACTGTTTGTTTTCTTTTATTTTCCTCCCTGGTTTTGGGGAGGCAGATGGTGCTCAGCTGAAACTGTAAAATGTCAAATTATTGCAAAATATTAAATTTAATTACTGATAGGAAGCATCAAGTGCTTGTAAGACAAATTCTATTAGCAGTATGAATTTTTACAAAGAAAGTGTATCAAAGCAGAGTTTATGATTTACAGAAAATGGGACGGAAAAAGGTGATGATCATTTTGAAGCTGATGGTTGGTCCAGGCTTGGGTTGTCTAGGCAACCCTCTGAATGTATTTACTACTCTGCCATATGGCAATCACCAGTATCCTGTGCTAAAGTTTATCTTGAGAGCTCCTAACTTCTGGTTGCTAGTGTGTTTCCACTGTAGTGACATCATCACCAAGCCGAAGGCAGTGGTTTTCTATGATCTCTGATCGTGACATCGACACGAATCGTTTCCTGTGTGGATGCAGAGATTAACCCAACGGGCATTAAGCTTTGGCCTTTTCTAACATAACGATTTTAAATTGGGCATTTTTCAGTCTTCTAACCTCTGAAACCGAAGCATCATGTGTAGATGCAGCTCACTGAACATCGAGAAGTTGTGACCAGCAGTGTGGTCGGGGTTCAGATGATTTACTTACGCTGAAATATTACAAATGATATGTCATATAAAAGAAGTGTTATCCCTCTTTTCCACTAGTACCTACTCGGCTCAATCTGGTTTTGGTTGTTTTCCATTACAACTGAGAGCCACCTCAATGTGTGTCAGGTCGCCGTAGCAACATGGCCAAAAGTCTTTTGATGTCATTTGTATGCGACACAAACACAACAAAACAATGAAGAACGTTGAGGCGATGGTACATCTGCTGCTCCGTCTACGGCTTTTAGTCAGACTCAAAGACACGGTGTTGGTTTTTGTGCTGCTGTTTCCCTTGTTGTTGGGTTTCAAAAAGTTGCTTTCACTCGTCGAGTGATGCCACTGGCTGGCCAATCAGTGGCATGCGATTCCACTCACTTGGAAACCCAGTAAAGTAGGTACTAAAAAAGTACCTGGTACCTCTTAATGAATGCCTTTAAATGTAATGTTTTTATGACGTTGTAAACACCGGAGGTTAAACGTTGTTTTTTGAGCAGCTTATCGATGAGAATTCATACTGACTGATACCTATAGCTTTGCTATAGACACAGTAATTCCCTGTCAGATATCCCTCTTTTCCTATCATTTTAACCATCTTGCAACGCCTCACATGAGCACATCAGCTTATCTGTGTTTCACTGCTTGCTACAAGCCTTTTTTTTTTTAAGTAGTGGGCCGTGGTACACGCAGCCGCTTTTTCTGGTTATGGACGTCAATAAATTACAACGTCCTCTTTTTCACTGGCCTATTTTGAAAGAGAACAGAAACGTCTAGTTAAACTTCACATTAAAGGAGAACAAAAGCATCTACTGAACTTAGCAAAGAATAACAGGTAATTATAACATTTACTTATTCTAACTTACGATAACCTTTCTAACGGAGAAGATTCCAAAGAAAATATAAGAGAACTTAACATTTTTCCTTCATTAGTTTTTGTTTGGGCTGCTTACACATTTCATAAGCACCGCTTATAAACAGCAGAGGTTACGTACACATAATTGATCTCGCAGGACTTCACGTTGCCCCTGTCCTCATCTGCAATGTCATCTTTACGCTTGACCTCTCGTTCTGCACAAGTTCGGATCTGTTCTTTGTCCAGTGGGAAAAAAACAAAAAACAAAGAGAAAGAAGAAAGAAAGAGGGAGAGAGAGAAAGAGAGGAGCAGGAGGGAAGTGGTGCGTTACATATCAATACCTTGAACTCCATGAAGTGAGGTCACAACATTTCCCCCTTCCCACTTAACAGTCAGGCCCCTACAGAGATTGCATGCTTAAAATCAAAGGATTAACATGCAACCTTGTGGAAGAACACTATTTACACATCACCTTCACCATCTCGCCATCCCCTGCTGTCTTGCTCTTGGCCACAATGTCCCCGTTGTCACTGTAGGAAATGAAACAGCTATTTGCTGCCAGGAAAGCCATTTTACCCTGAAGCAGAACAGAAAGAAAACACAGGAGAGGAGGGGGTGGGGGGGGGGGGGGGGGGGTAGGGTAGATTAGATAGAATTGCAGTGGGATTGGTTGTTGTGACAGGCATGAAAGGTTGCCCAATATTTGATGTAAAAGAGTTTCAAGGTTGTGCTGGGCAGCTTGTTTATAGTTTCAACAAAGCATGAAGGCAAGCAGCACGCTGCAGTGATAAGGTAGATGCTTTCTGCATAATGAGCTAGTTGCTCATAACTTCAGGTAAATGCCATCTCCCATGGGCTTAATGTCAGTCGAGAGGCGTGTTGTATGAATCAGGGCTCTTTGGGGCTGGTTAAACCAAAACAAAACAAAGAAACTAAAACATAAGCGATCCTTTTACACGATGTGACACAACCACAAAATATGCATGTTGTGTTTCAAATACTAACTGCTGGCACTCACGGAGACAAATATTTACAAAAACATTTATCATTCTTCCGCAAGTTTGAAGGTATCCAAAACATATGAAAAAAAGAGAAAACCCAAGTAAATATATTCAAATGTCTTATCAGACCACTAATTGTTTAGTCAATTATCTTACTTGTGTCGGTGCGATCAGTAGAGCAACTTAGTGTTCACAGCATTATCTGATGCTTTAATTTTTATCTTTATTTAGCCTGTTATCTTTGTTTAGATTTCTATCTTCACATGCACATGTTCTCTGCACTTCACTGCACAGTGGTGCTGCTGCTAGCGGGCTAGTAAATGCACTGATTAAATTTGTGCGACTGCCTTTTTAACCAAATCATCTCTTCAGAGTATAAAGTCAGACAGTAAAGGGACTAAAAAGCTGCACACCAATTAAAAGTAAGACGCCAGGGTCCCTCCAGTGTTTGTTGGCAGCCACTTTGATAATGAAGGCAATTAGAAACTATGACATAATCATTATTTTTCTTATTTTAATCCAGTGCCTTTAGCAGTTAAATCTGGCTGTTGTACTCTATCGAGAAGGGTTCGATAAACCCAGTGCAACCACTTTACTAGATTTAGTGGAGTGATAGCTTCATTAGCAGAGAATAAAGTATCTAAGGTTTTCTATTCTATGTTTCGGCAGCCTGGCCATCCATATCTATGTGAACCTCGTTCCTTTGAAAACACTGTCCCTTTTATTAAAAAGAGTCTCTTCTAACACGGCAATGAAAAAATAGGAAGTCAGAGAGCATTCAGCCACAAAAGGCAAACAATTGTACAAGTGAAATTACTTGACGACAACTTGCTAGGGACATTTATTGTATTATATAGCGACGGGTTGGTTTTCGGTTGGATCGTCACAAGCTTCCAGGTGGATGTAAATGAAACACAAAGGAAGAGGAGGGGTAGTGTGGGTGCTGCACCTGCTTGTTTTGGCCTATTATGCTGATGCTGTAGTGTGAGATCAAGCAACTCTAATTTTCAAAATAAATGTCAGATGTTCAGTCGCGACTTGCAATAATACAAACTGGGTAACTGTGCCAACAGCAAAAACAAAAAGAAAACTAAACAAAAACAAACAAAGGCCGTATCAACTTACTGCTAATGCAATGTGAATGTTCCCGGCAGCTGCAGCATTTAATTGGTGGGTTGAGTTATATTTTGACATAATCACAGAAAATTCAGTAGGTTTCAGGATTTATCACTGTATGGCTGTAGTATTCAGCATGTTTTATATAAGTACAAGATAGAAAACAATGAGCAGAAGCCACAGTGAGCTGCATTCAGCACGCTGCACACCTCTTCATGAGGTAACAAACTTCTTTCACAGCCCTGCTGCTGCTGGCAGACTCAAATATGTGCAGCATGAGTCTGCCAGAATAACTGAAATTGACATTAATAATAAAATCAATAGTTTTGTGACCTGTGGGATTAAGCCACATTTTCTGTCACCACCAGAAACTACTCAAGCTACCAATCTGGAATCTTGAAAAGATGCGTTTGTTTTCTGTAAAAAATTCACTGGACTAGAAAGAAACTCAAACAGCAGCTCTGCATATCATTATTGAACTGGTGGCATACATCGATTAGAAGATTTACTCACATCCTGGAAGACTGGTTCCCATTGTTCCCTGGAGCCAATGGCATCAGAGCGCCCCATCACCACACCCTCAGAGCTGATGCCGAGGTACTTTCCATATCCAGACTTCAAGGCTATCCTGCGACAGCAAAAAAGAAAAAAAACCCTAAACAGATTTGTAAAAAAGGCTAATCTAATATTCAAAACACGTTCGCCACAGAATATGTGTTTCTCTGTGAAAGGAATAGTTCAATAACATTAGTGTATGAATCTGAGATCTATCACTGAAACTAATGCATAAGAAATAGCTTTGTAACAGGCAGCGTATCTTCAAGGATTGATTGCCCATGGGCTGGTAAATTACTTGTGTACATCTTGACAATAGAAACAGATCCTTAATATAAAATGCAGAAATGGGGTAATAAATCTGCTGGTGAGAAGATGAAAAAACAACGTGCAGTTTATCTTTGTATACTCACCGTGTGTCTGAGAGCTTGATGGCAGTAAACTGTTCGGGAGGATTTGGTCCTTCATCATCTGAAACACAAAGCAACGTTTGCCTTTTAAAGATTTTACAGGTGTCAGTGGCCCTCTTCAGATTGTTTAAGTGTTATATTATTGCTCTCATTATAATCTTGGCTTTATTCCAGTTTTTGAACCCTATACATAGTTTGTCCTAATTCAATATTTAGAGTTTGAACCTTTGAAACTTTGAACCTGCTTTGTATTTTACTTATGTATGTTTTTCATAAATGATGCAGACCCTCTGGTTATGTAGTGCTGTGCTGATCTGGGTGCCTGAGATGAGGCTACTTTCTGACATTTACAATCAGTCAGAGCTTTGAGGAATTCACAGTCCATCATTCAGGTCAACGCAGAGCAGACTCTGAGATGTTAAAGAATGCATTAATGAAACACAGACACATACACTGATTATGTTTGGAATATGTCTGACTGTGACCCAGTGGGGTGGCTAAAAGAACATCCGCATGTTTCCGCTGACCTGTAGGTGACTGAACATTTCTAAAAGGCTGTAACATCCACAGAGTGGCATCAGTGTAGAAATCTCAGTAAAGACGATGAAATCTTTCATCTCCCTCTCGGTGCTCTAGCTTGTGCCCCTCTTTCATCTACTGGAAATTGGTGTTTGCGCATGCAGAGGATGAGGACCCACTAAGGGAATTGGGATGTTTCAATCTTCCAGCCATTTTCACAGGTTCTCAATAAATGTGGTCTGAATTAATTGTTAGTAGGGTCTCTGTTCTGGGAGGACTGTGTCAATGAAAAGCGCTTCCTCAGAAGTGCCTGAAGGCAGAAATGGGTGAAAACTCAGAGTTGGCTCTATCCTCCTCCTCAAGTCAACCCCTGTTCAGCCTTTTCAGTCTGGTGTCTGGATTTACTGCGTAAGTAATTACTGCTTTGTGGACTGAAGGCGAATCCAGGAGCCTACGGTAAACCTCACCCCAGATTAGGTTTTTGCTTCTCAAGTTTGCACGAGCATGGAATAAGTAAAAAGCTGCAGACTTTACATCTTCATTTAAAACGACAAAATGAAAGGCAGAACCACTTATATCCTACTGTGCACAGTGACCCCCCCCCCTCCATATAATCCTGCTCTTCAATTATCCTTGCCCATAATCAACATCATGTAGATAAGTATACACATAAAATAGTCTGAAAGTGTTGCAAACAAGAAAATGTTCTGTTTATAAAATTACAGACAATTGAGAAAAAAAAATCCTGGAGTTAATTATTGTGATTACTATTATGACTGTCAAAGAAAAGCATCCTGAGCTGATACAGAGCTCTTTTGGACTATTGCAGCACTACTGATATATTATGAAACAACAAGCCTAAAAATAACTATGCGCTTTCTTTCTTACAAAGAAAAATATGATCATTGTTTAATCTGTTAGTACAGAGGTTCCCAAAGTGTGGGGTCCGCCCCCTAGGGGGGGTGCAGAGCCATTGCAGGGGGGGCGCGGTATGAAAAAGAAAAAACAAACAAACAAACAAAAAAAACGCTTGGACACTGCTAGCATAACGGACAGTTTTTTTGACGGGGCTCCCACACAAACGCAAAGCAGGAGATGAAGCATCGCCAAATATATTTCCAAACCAACTTCCTTCCAAGCCAAAGACTAGAAAATATGGTGAAGCATATCTTCCCTTTGGCTTCACCTGCACAAGTGCCGAGGTAGGTCTCCGCGACAGAATTAGTTTCCCCTGCGTCGGGAGCAGCGCTGGGCTCTCCACATCACGGACAAACAGTATCCCATATTCTTGATTTTTAGTTCACAAGCACTTGTTGTAATGACTAACTACTCCTGACATTTTGGCGATGTTAGCTCTTTATACAATAAAGTTACAGCGGGATACAAATAATATCAGGCTGATCCTGCCACGATTTGTTCCCCCAGTTCAATCATGGACAAACAGTATCCCACAGTTGTTTATTTTTTTAAACCCATTTTGCACAGAGCGGCATTTTTTGAAAAAATGTATTGATAGCAATGTTGAATATTATTACAAAGGAAAAAAACAACTACACGTAAAATAATTACACCGTGACGCCTCTGCCTTTGTAAATAGAGGGACAGTAACTGCGAGTATTTTGTCTCTATCTGCCATTCTGCAATTCATGTCATGTAAACAATAATGTGGCGCACAGCGTGACGTGAAAAAAGGCACATACCTTTGACGTTGCGAGAGGAACTCTGTATTCCTCGTCCAGACGTAAACGCAAAAAGGGAGTTTTAAAAAATTTCCGTTTTCGGTGATTCGAAACGCCGTTTGCGTGTGGACGAAAGGTCAGAACGCACAGAAACAGCTGCATTTTCGAAAATACCCGTGTAGGTGTGCACGTAGCGTAAAAGAGTTAGTAGTTTATTTTATTACTACCTGTAATTTATTGCAGTTTACTTGTATTTGCTTAATTGTTTACTAAATGTTTGAGGTTTGAGACAAAAAATCTTGAATGAAATTTAGCTCTATGCTGTATAGATACAGCACAGGACACAGACTTCAAATAGTTTTACACTATTTATCAACTAATAACTTCCACTGTCTCTAGAATAAGCCATGAGCTGCAGAAATAGCTGAACCTTTGAAAAAAACGGAGTTAAATTTTGATGTAACCCCAGTCTCTCCTCTTACCTCTGTGTGGTGAACCAAGTGTGAAGAGACCGGTATCCAGGGCATGGATGTATGACTTGTTCTGCATCTCTATGGCAACTGTTCCTGTAATTTCTCCAAAGCTGCTTACAGACCACCAGCCACCTAGTGAGAAAAAAAGGTCCATGTCAGAGCTTAAATAATGCACGGCACTATGGTGAATTTAAGAGACACTAACAGTAGGGAAGAATATATTCCTTCAGTCATGAATGTAACAATGTTAATGTTTGAATGAGTTTAAATGAGTTTGAACAGACCCCTCTAATTTATTCGTTTTTATATCTGAAACATCTTAGCTGTTTGTATGCTCAAAGAACACTTACTGCTTAATGGAAAAAATACTAATGTAAAATACAGAAGATATACATACCAACAATATCAAGCCTTTCCTCTTCATCTGTGGCTTTTCTTTTCTTATCTTTGTTTTTCTTCTTTTTCCTGTGACATTAATATCAAGATGGAAAAGATCAGCTTCTTAATGAGCTGTAGTTAATAGACAAATTAATGTGGGTATATTTTACCCTGCTAGCTACAAAGTTATTAATATATATATATATATTCCTATGTAAAGAAAATGTTTGTGTCAAGTAAATAGGCAGACTGCTTTGTTTTAGTATTTTATTACTTTTTTCACACAAAAAAATCAAAAATGTCTTAATTTGTACAGTAGCTAAATTTAATTACAAAATAGACCTTGCAATATCCAAGCATTTTCCTTGAAATGCAACTTCCACTCTCTTCGAATAATACCAAATAATATATACTAAATACTAACCAATACCAAATGAATATTATCATTTATTATTTAATATGGATAAAGGGTTTCAGGACTTCTGTTTCTCCATAAAAGTATTCAGCTCTAGTGAATTTTAACCCAAACTCAAAAACGAGTTTGGCTTTACAAATGCAACAAAATTCAAACAAGTCCAATGTTTCCGAATATTTCTGAGTGCGTCTTAGCTATAGCTTAGAGCTTTCATTTTATGAAGTTATTTATGTTCCTTATAATAAATATGATATTTTTTGCAAACCACATGCTGCATAATGTGGTTTATTTTTTTTCTTTGTAGTTCTTTCTCTCTCACTTACACTTTCTTTAACATTGCTAACAGATTAGTTTATGTTACTCCAGTTAACTTATGCTTTAGTAAAGCCTTCAGGTTGGTGGTTTAACACCACGCTTTATCTTTAAATCTTTCTGTTTATTTTGACTGGTAATTATTTCACTTGCAAAGCCCTTTTTTCCTGTCCAACCTTAAAGACTGTAGATATGTTGGTTAACTACGGGCTAAGAGGTAAGTTTCTTCTTTGTAGCATTACTGTTAGCCTAGCCTAGCGTATTAATTAAAGCTAGCAGAGAAGAGAGCACATAATAAGCCCCGAAAAGTAGTTGAGGTGGCATCGGGTAATGCCACAAAGCAAAAATAGCCCTTACCCTTTATTATGACCTTTTAAAACCAGTTTGGTAGATTTTACGTGTGCGTATTCCGCCATGTCTTTAGCTAATGTTAACAGGTAACACAACAAACAAACGCCGTTTCCCGTTCAGAAAAGTACGGTGGCTGCGAAGTAACATTCTGAACCTGACCGTTCAGCCCACATTTCATTCAGAATGAAATCCAAATGAATGAAATATTGCTACCTGCTACCGTAGTAAATAAATACAACTAATCAAAAGTACAAGAATACTAATCATAGAAAAACAAATTAAGTTAAGTACTCTGTAGAACAAGGTAGAGTGTGGTCAGAATATAATGTACAATTAGTACAGCAAATAGCATACTGTTGTAATGGTATGACATTCAAAATTTTTGAATGTTAGTATATAAAATTACATTATTTCACATGAAATTTTTTTTATTCTGTGCTACATTTGCAAATATACAAATTAGTATAGAAGCATTTTGACAGATAATCACAGTTCAGTAATCAGTCAGAGTAAACTACTTTAGAAACATCATAAAATAACATAATCAAATCTCTCCCAGACTCAAACCACACTAAATAAACTTTGCTCTTTGTCATTTATTAGGTCATAAATATTTTTTATATGCCATATAATTTTATATACACAGTCAGGATCTGAAAAAGTGGCATTTATCGCTTCTTTTTTTTTAAAAACAAACAAACAAACACACACACACACACACACACACACACACACACACACAAAATGTTAAATGGTCTCTGAGTCAAACCCATAAGACCCTTCTCACAAATTCATAAAAAGACACCAATCAGGGTAGGTGGAGGGGGCGTGGTTGACTGGGTTAGTGCTGCTGACCTCTGGCAGATGTCCTTATGTAACCGTGTATGCTAATGATGCCTCATTAGCAGGAATGACCATGACAGGAAGTAATAAATCATTTGTGGATACTGTCAAGA
This sequence comes from Simochromis diagramma, assembly GCF_900408965.1. Classification (NCBI taxonomy): domain Eukaryota; kingdom Metazoa; phylum Chordata; class Actinopteri; order Cichliformes; family Cichlidae; genus Simochromis; species Simochromis diagramma. The sequence continues at coordinate 2,454,170 of NW_024386792.1, read as the reverse complement.
ATTAAAATAAATTACACAGTATAGTGTGCTATCTGCCTAATGCAATAAAACTCAGCTAGTAAGAACTCTGTAAAAAAAAAAAAAAAAAAAAAAAAAGGAAATAACTACACGCAACTTCTGCAACCATCTTAACTCGCACAAAACTTGTTGACTGATGCAATAGTGAGATGGCTGTAATGCCTCAGTGAAACTCCTTGTGTTGCTGTGCTTGAGGAAAAGTTGATTTTGAGTGTGGAAGATTAATCTGTTTAGCAAAGTCCTGTAAGCTTGAGGGAAGTTGGAAAGTAGGGTTTTCAGAAATCATGAATCAACATTTTACCAAGAACTGAATCCCAGTTGTACTGCTTCTGTCATTTGTCAAATTCAGTAATACTCTGACATCAATCCCTGCTGCTGATGGGATTAAACAGTCATAAGTTGTACTGAGAGAGCTGAGTGATTAAGCTTAGAGTCCTTAAAATGAAGTAAATAAGGACGATGTCAAATGAAATGGTAACACACTAACTGATACTTTAGGACCCGAGCATAAAAGTAACAATAACATCCAGTTGCAGCACGTTGCTGCAACACAAATGTCCCACATATTAATACATAAGAAGATATGTGGGTGGGTTTTGTTTTGTTTTGTTTTTTGGATAAAAAAAAGAAATCACTGTAAAGCTTGATAAGAGTTTAATATTAAGAAAATCATTTTGGTTGCCAGATTGAAGAACATTCTGGTGGTCATTTTTTAAAGATACATGAATTATCATGTTTTCCATATCAACAGACCATCAAGGTTTTAGTTACGATTGTTTTTTAATATTTAGGGCAGAGATTTTACTGAGATCTTATTTTTTGGTGAGTATTTGGATTGTCTTGGAGGGCAAGAACAAAAATGTGGTTATGAAAGAAGAGTCCCCCGTTTCCTGACCCGGAAGCAGCGAGAGAGCCACTTCTGTATGACTTTGAGTCATGGAGGGTAAGGTTTAGACTCTTGCCTGTGCATAAACGCCAAACAGCTTTTCAGACCTTTTCGTCCCTTCTTGGAGTGTTTTGGTGAATTTCCTAGAAGGGGCTCTGCCTGAGGACTCCATAGCTCCTTGGAGACTTCAGCACTCACATGAACATGTGAAAATTGTCGTTATAATGTAGGATCAAACGAATCAGTCACAGTCATACAATCTAAGACTGGTCCGCAACCATCTGGAAACCACCGATCATGAGCATTCCCCAACTAGTTGTGGGTGGCCACTGGAGGTTGATGGCAGTTGCTGGGAAAATGACTGCTCGTTTCCAAATCATGCAGGTTTGCAGGCCAGTGGTCATATAAAAAAGATTATTTTGCTTCTTAGTTGGCAAGGCTTTTCATCTAGTGCGCAGTGTCCACCCTTGCCCAGCCATAGACACTTCCCTGCTTTAAAGCTTGTTTAAAGCAAAATCCATGTTCCAATTCTGTAATTGCCTCTCAAGTATGGCTTTTAGCTGTTAGTGGAGAAGACTGGCATTTTAACTCTGAACAAGTGGAAGTCTAAGTGCATTTGGTTTTCATTCAAAACATTTAATTGACTAAACATAAATTGGCTTATACCACAAAACAGTCACAGAAAATGTAGGATTGCGGTCACAGAGTAGCTGATTAAAGATTTTTTGCTGCAGACCACACTTGTTTGCAACCAAACTTTGTCCCCCCAAAAAGGCTCATTGGTCACCCATCTGTTGTCTGTATATTTATTGCTTCAGACATACATGACAATATCATGGCTTGGAAGTTGATGGCATGCTTTGCTATCAACAAGACAAGATTGAAAATCCTCAAACTCCTGAATATATAAGATGATGCAACTAATTTAAAGATAAACTTTACAACAAACATCAGTCTAAATCTTTGATGTTCATCTGGTGAAGGATGACTTAATTCAGACACATTTCTGTGTCCTTATGTGTCTTTCGTGTCCTTGTTAAAGGGCCTTTTGTCTAACAAGTCTGCTTGCTCCATTAGCTGCCTTTCAACTGTGAAAAGACACATTCATCATCCTTTGTATGCACTGTACAAAACTAACACTGCTGACATGGACATTTACTTTTTATTTAAGGCTACCTATTTTATTCTGTTTAGTTAATTAGTTAATGGTTTACCACTTTGATCTAAACAGAAAGTGGAAGCAGTCTTGTGAAAATTTGCATGAATATGTTCACTATGAGAACCCGATTGCATGAATAGATTTTCACCCCAGTGATGCTGTTAATGTGAATACCTAATCAGTCAATCACATGGCATCAAATCGGTGTATTTAGGCATGTAGACATGGTCAGGATGACCTGCTGAAGTTCAAACTGAGCAGCAAAATGGGGGAAGAAAGGCGATTTAAGTAAACATGCCATAGTTGTTGGTGTCAGATGGTTCGAGTACTTCAGAAACTGCTGATCTGCTGATAATTTCTCACACTACCATCTCTAGGCTTTATGCAGAGTCATCTAAAAAAAGAAAGGAAAAATTATCCTGTGAGCAGCAGTTCTCTGAGTTACTGTTCCCTACCCTGCTGGTAGGAAGGCAAAAGTAACTTAAGTAACTACTTGCTAACACCAAAGTATGCAGAAGCATCTCTGATCATGCAACACAGCAGCAGAAGACCACACCCTGTGCCACTCCTGTCAGCTAAGAACAGGCAATTAGGCTATAGTTCACATGGGCTAAACAACACTGGACAATAGAAGACAGGAAAAATGTTGCCTGGTCTGATGAGTCTTCATGTCTCCTGTGCCATTTAGATGGTATGGTCATAATTTGGCATAACCAGCATGAAAACATGGATCCATCCTGCCTTGTATGATTGGTCCAGGCTGCTTGTGGTGTAATGGTGTAAGGGATATTTTCTGGGCACAGCTTTGGGCCCAACTGAGCATCATTTAAAACACCACTGGCTACCTGAGTAATGTTCATCCTTTAATAACGACAGTGAACCCATCCTCCGAGGACAACACACCAAGTTGCAAGGCTCAGAGGATCTCAAACTGGTGTCTTGAACACTGTACTCAGGGCTGGATTAATCACTCTGGACACATCTGCAGGGGCTTACCACAGTTGGGGGCCCATCCATTAGTCTATTTAATTTAATTTAAACATTTTTGACAAATGAAAAAAGGCAAATCTATTTACTTTCACATCAATTATTTTTTAAGCACTCATTCAGTTGTGGGACTGTGAAAAAGCACAACAGATGGAGTGGAGTGGTACTGGCAAGCACCACTGAAAGGAAGGAAAGGAGGAAATCGTCAGGGAGACGTAGAGACAGGGATGAGACAAGAACGTGTGTGTGTGTGTGTGTGTGTGTGTGTGTGTGTGTGTGTGTGTGAACTTAAATGAGATATATTATTATTCCTTTACAAAGGCTTTATTTTCCATTTCATATCTGACAATTTAAAGATTTTAGTGGAACAGTGCACTGCCTTGACCACTTTTTTTCAGTAAGTTAAAGTGCTCCATAAAAAGTCTCTATAAAACCGTTCTGTTTACACATACTTGTATGAGATGTATGACTACTGAGAAAAGAAAAGCCTGACCATAAAAACAACCAAATCAAACATTTGTGCCCAGAGGTCTGTAAACCGATAATCCAGGCATGGCCTCCACAGTCACACATGTGCAGACATCGTGTACGTGTAGCAGACAAATCTGCAGCAACTATGTGATGCTATCATGTCAATATGGACTAAAATCTCTGAGGAATGTTTTCAGCAACTTTTTGGAAGCCACGAAGAATGAATGCAGTTCTGAAGGCAAGGGGCTCCAACCTAGTCTCAGCAAGGTGTATACCTAATACTAGGTTGGAGCCCATTGCCTTCAGAACTGCATTCATTCTTCGTGGCCTGACAACATATATTAATCATCTCCAGATGATGAATCCTAATTACAGCATCACAGATCCAATTTATATAAGCGAAGGATAATAATGAAATTTAAAGCCTTAAATATGCACTGAGACTCTGGTGAATAATGATATGATGATTTTATCACATAACATAAACAGATGTACTGAACAAATTTTTACATTTGCTTTTTTTAAGGATTGCAGTCCAGATGTTTACCAAGCAGTACAGATGATGAATTAATTTGCTGTTTATGGTGATTTTCATCAGAAATGTATTCATTAATTACTCACATTTATTACCAGTATACTTATATATAAAAATAATCTTAATATGGGAAGAACTGGCACAAAATGTGCTTTAGATATTGTTGGTGTCCCCCACATTTTCTCAGCTACAAAGGCATATGTATAATGTGGACATCAGGCACCATTGCTTGGCATCACATATGAACAAGTGCCTTATTTCAATTCTTCTTCCACCTTTTCTCATTCTTCTCATGTATAACCTTTGCTCGGTTTCCCTTCTTTTCCACCTTTCAGCTGTTTTTCTCCCAAAACTTATGAAGTCACTCCCACCTTCCACCTCACCTCTGTCACTCCCTTCCCCTGATCCCCCTCCTCTCGTCCTACATCTGCCACATTTAATCCTCCAGCGGGGGATTCAGGTGATAGAAGGTTAAGTTGCTGACAGTGTGTAGTAGGTGTTTTCATAAGTGGCAGCGTGCTGTTACATCGCACTGTGGCCGCACTCTCACTCCGTCAATGTCACCGCTCCTTCACGACGCGTTTCCTCGGCGCGTGTTTGTGCAGACTGCCAGAGTTTATGATGTGGACGACATCTGAGGGAGAGAGACGGATGAGGATGTGTCAAGTGGCTCGGTGGCCCGAGGCTGCTTAGTTAAAAATGTTGTAATGGTGTAATTTTCTGAGAGTGACTCCAGGGAGGAGAGCGATGTGCTGGACAGGGGGAGAATTTAAACGTATGGCCTCTTTAAGCCATTTAATGCATACTTATTGTGACTCTATATTTCACTGAAATTGATGACAGCATTTTGGTAGGATGTGAAAAAGGACATAAAGGTCGATGTCAGACTGTAATTAATGACAGTTTTTAAACCGCATACATCATCCCTTTACAGCAGTTTTTTTAATAAAATATCAATACAGCCAGGCTTTACTTGACTAAAATTACCTGTCACGTGGTAATTATGGGATGGAATGCCGTGTCTCAAGTTGTGATTGAACACAGAGTGAGAAGGAAATTGGCCTAACATGCATATTTATTCTTGTATTACCAAATGAAGGATGCTAAAAAAACCCATTTATCAACAAAAGACACACAATTAAAAAGATTAACTCACACAGTGGATGGAAGGCTATTTATCCTCACATGAATTCAGCGCCTGCCTTAATACTTTTCATGCTGGACTGGCCTGTGGTATTACTTGACTTCATGGGGCTTTGGGTCTGGAAATTGACTACAGTCTACAGTCATTTAGAGGTCTTATGGCAATTTCGCTGGAGGTTATGGAAGAGAGGAGTTCAGCGAATGGATAAACACCTGTGACATTTCCTTTCAGCGGAATGTTCAAGGTAACTGTTTCCACACTGGGTATTTTTTTCTTTTTTGCTCCTCTATTGCTAGATTTTTAACGCCTCCTCCGAGTGGAAATCCATCTATGTTATGCCGTTTCGTTGCTTTAATCCTCAATACACACATTTGCTTTTGCCGGGACTTAATTTAGCACGTAGGGGCTTCGGGACATGATTAAATCACAGTACGCTTAAACAGCGCCAAAAGCGGCTTTGAATGTCAATTTTGTCAACATAAATGTACTCTAAACATAATATTAAATTATGCAGAGTTTGATCTTTGGGAAGACAAAAGTCTGTAAGACATAAACAATCCTGTTATCAGTGACCTCTTTAAAACATATGCTGCTTTTCTTCAAGGTTATAGGGGGGGGGAGAAGAGATAGGTGCTGAAGTTTTTACAGCCTCTTGGCCTTGAGAATTGCTTTCAGTGTTCCTAAAAAGAAAAAAAAAAATGCTCTGACGTCTATCTAATTATAAACTTCCAGAAAAAGCCACTGAAAATAAACTTCTTGGTTTAATGTTTTTCTTTCTTTCCAGAAATAACACTGCAGAACTGTTCAATGACAGCTCCTTTTTTGTTCCTCTGAATGGTTAGCTGTCCACGGCCCTGCTCTACTGGCTCACGCCTTCTTATTCTTGCTTCACAGAGCCACATATCCATGTTTCACTCCTTCTGTCACCATCACCGCTGCCACCTCCCCTCCCCAGCTTTCCCCGCTCTGTGCTCACCGTCTACACATCCTTTCAACCTCATCTTCACACACCTTGAGATTGCCTTCCATCAGCTGTGAATGTTAAAAGAGACTAATTTATGACCTAACCCGGGTCCCTCTGCAGCAGCGCCGAGGAAAGGCAGTCGGTCCGGGCTGCAAGAATGACTCATCTGCTCTCGTTGTTCTGCGTGCTGTCACTAGGTGGCAGCATACACACATGCACCCAGCACCTCTCTCTCTCCCACACACACAATACTGTTTGCCTCATTTGACAATGAGAATTTCAGGCAGCATCCCATAATGAATCAAAATGAGATATTTTTAAGTAATATATATATGTATGATTGGGGTGAATAGAAAAGGCATTGTTTAAGACACACCCCACAAAGTATGTTGAGCTTTCAGCTAAAAATCAGTTATCAAGAATTAGTCTAAGAACAATTCATTTGCAGAGGGTGTAAAGAAAAAAAAAAGCAAAAGGATAGTGCTCATTAAGGTATGCTATCGCTCGCTGGAGTTTTGGGGAGTTTAGTGCACAAGAATCCAGCTGCATGATAGCAAATAAATTGCCTTATTTACACTCTCCACGGGTGGTATATTCTCTGCGCCTAATTATTCCACTGCTCTTAATAAACTAATTGCCCCCCCCCCATTTCCCCCCCTCTGCTATGAAATAAACTGTGCCAAAGATTTTTGGCAGCACTTGAACAGAACGTGAATGCTGTTTCATGTCACATGTTTCACCTCCAGCCTGGTGCTCTCCTCAGTCACATTTGCCACATTACTCACTGAGAGGCTTTTTGACTCGAAGCTGCACAACCACAGAGCGTGGCTGCATAATTCACAGTCTTGTGTATTTTTAAACTCATCCTTACATTCATAATGCAGAGAAATTTGAATCATGTGACAGTGACACGCTGTTAATCTTTTAGCCTCCGTATCGTGTCTGTGTAGGCTTTGAATCACTGCTAGTTAACGAATACATGGGAGACACACACACACACACACACACACACACACACACACACACACACACACACACACTTCAAACGAAAAGAACACTGGCTTACATTCATGGAGACTTACTCCAACCCTAACCATAACTACTACTTTCCTAATACCCAGATTGGCCTACAATAATATGTCCCATCATACAATACATGCGCGCACTCACGCTGTCTCGGGCAAATCAAACCGACTACATCTTTACAAAGTCAGATTTGTAAACCTCTGTTCGTTTCCTTCTAAATCTCCACAGGCACAGATGGCCTTGCTCCCTCTCTCGTCTTTCTAACCGAAAGGACTTACTCGATTTGACATCACCTGCTACCAGCTGGCACGTATCCTTTCACCAGCTTTGAATCTGGTCCACCACCCCCCACACAGGCCAGTGCAGAGGAAATGTGATTTTCATCATCCCGCGCAATTAGCGAGATTTAAAGACGTTTTGTGTCACTGATTGAAAACACCTTCCATTGTTGCTGTAAACAGCGCACAGCGGAGTGAAATCAGGTCGGACATGAATCACCGGCTGGATCTGAACCAGGTTTGAACCTGCGGTCTCACAAGCATATGGTAATCAGGCAGTAATGAACTGTTGTCTGCGGTGTGCGCTGCGAGGTATTCATCCTAACATATTGTAACCGGTCTGTTCGTACCGTGGTGGCATTTGTACTTCACGACACACGTGCACACGCACGTCCCACTCTGCCCCGCTCTCTGGACAGTGAATTATAATTGTAACAAATCGAGCTGAATTGCGCAGGAAAGGGCAGGGTGGCGGTGTCAGCTTGCATCACTCTTTGGAAATGTCACCATTCGTGAGTAAATTTGTCTCAGAGTCACCGCAGAACTTCTTGTAAGTCTCGTAGCCTCGCAGTAATATTTTAAACTCACGTGATTTATTTAAACACTCGCGGCGTGTCTGAGGGAAAATCATAAGCAGTGTGAATACAGTTTTGATTTAGAGATGTTAATATGGTAACCGTTTCCCGACACTGTCCCCTGGAGCAAGGATGAGGGATTTATAGCCATCACTGGAGTTGAATGACATTCACATATTTAAAGAAGCTGAAAATAAGACTTGAAACCAAAACAAAAAGTGAATGTCATATTTATCATTTTAAATGCAGCTGTGAGAACTGTGTATTTATTGCTTTGATTATTTATTTAATTATTGTTAGAGAAACCAGTGTGATCTAATGCCAGGCAAAACAACTATAGCTGAGGGAAGCTCATGGTTAGGAGACAGGATGTAAATCTCAGCCTGTAATGTAAGCACCTTCTTTTACCACCCATTATTTCACAATGCCTTTAGTTTTCCCTTAGAGTGTGTGAATGCCACACTGCATCCTGCATTGTCGCTGAATATTACCAGTGAAAGTGAGTTGCTGATGCAAATTAGCTGCATAATAACACATTGTCATATGAGGGATTCAAGCCGCCATTAAAAGGGAATTCGAGAGCATTCATTCAGAGACACCTATTTCCGAACTGTGCACATTCAGAAATGTCAGAACAGGTGAAGCTGGTGGTGGCATCTTACTCATTCCCCGCAGTTTCCTTTTAATGCATTATATCAGTCACATAAGTGCCTTTTATAGAAGGAATTTGTGCTATATAAATGAACTTGGCAAGCCTCTCCTTACTTTAGAGACTCGGTCTTCAATCATGAATTAAGCTCGAAGCGTTCTTTGGTTAAATCAAGGCTCCTGCATGTTTGTTAAAGAGGACTGAAGTATTGGGCAATGTGATGTTGATCCCTGCAATCAAACCCACTGCTGTTAGAAAATAATCAGCTACATGGACACAGTTCAAGTGGAAAATCAATGTGAAATTCCTTGCTGATTTCTTGAACTTATTAACCACGACTCTGTGTGCCAGCTGATGAGTGCTCACCGTGATAAAGACTCAAATCACTGCAAGAATGAAATATTACTTTTTGTTTTGTGTGCTTCTCCAGTACAGCAGTATTTTGAAAATCATTATGCATGCTTTCCTGTGTGCTTTCTGCTGCAGTTTGCTTAGCTCTGTGCTACAGTACGGCTCAATAAAGAGCTGACATACTGATACTGTATTGGCAACCAGTCTTTTTCTTGTTGCCCCATCTTAATACCATAGAAATTGTGTTAGGATTATGCATAAAGCGCTTTTTAGACACAGATTTGCATGTTTGGATTAGTAAAGCCTTGTAATGGAGGCTTGCAGAAAGCTACCATCTTGTTCTGACACATATTGAAACAGTGCGTGGCTGCTTTTCCTTTTAACTACCAGACGTATTCATCTGTCCGTCTGCCAACTCAGATAATTTCTGAGGAGAATTTTGTTCACTTGCTTATAAACACAGGAAGGCGAGGGAAGAGCCTCCCATTTTTAATTATCAACCTCGGTAACCAATCTCCTTGCCTCTACAATATCTTTTGAACAACCACTACATCAAATGGGCTCATTTGCATTTGAGGCGTTGAGAAAATTGAGCGAGCGATGCATGATATTCTGTATGTATGCACCCTTTAGTGACACCCAACCAGATTTCAATACACTGCAAACACAAAATTTACACAAATATATGGAAGAAAATACAAATCGCGTTGATTATCTCGTGTGTTAAAATCAGCTTGCCACAGACTTGACAGAGGAAAGACAGGCTTCCTGTTAGGATTAAGTTTTGCATTTAAACAGTTTTTTTTCAGCCACTGGAAGGCACAGCTGTCAAAGTCACAGATCCCAGCGACACCAAATGGAAAGTTCCAGGATTTCTCATCGCTGCATCTTCTTTCCCTCAATCCATCTCACTTAGATTTAGCCGAGATAATGTGATGTGCCTTTAACCATAACTCATGCCTGAATCCAGCCGCTAAGGCACAAATTATATCTACAATAGATATAACCAAAAGTTAATGACGTATGAGAATATCAGCCAGGCTTGTGTTTATTGCAGTTAGTGAAAGAAGCATTTCTGCTTTTGACATCAGTATTGCCTGCTGACAAAGCCCTAATGTGCCTGTTATCTGTCAGAAAATAATTAAAAATAAAACAAGGCGACCATTAGCTTAGCAGAGATTTTTATAACATATACTACACATTTTATATCCATGTATCATGATTCAAATGACCAAGGCTGACATCTGATGCAACTGCAGGTAACATAAGCTGCAGGTGCTGAACTGTGAACCTGAAGCAGTGGTAGCAGGTATGAAGAGTGGCCGCTCACTAAAAAATGAGAGGTTACATCTGGAAAGAATGTTTTGCGTTCTGTTGGCAGATACACCAACTGACTCTTTTTGGACACAATGTGCACATACTCATGATACTGTTGTTATGGTGTGTATACTATTCACACTTCTGGCATGCAGTGAGTAATATTAACATTCATTTGTCCACGGCTCACTGTCCACTTCAGAAATCTTTCACATTTCTTCCGCTTCTTAGCTCTCTCTCACTCTTTTTTGTTTTTGTCTCCACTTACTGAAGGACAGCACAACTCCGCAATGCCACACTTCCCTCATCAGCTGTTTGCTAGCCTTGTCTGTGTGGTTTTTCCACTCATGCCACCTGTTGAAGATTAATTTAAATATACAGAAAAAGCTTCCATAAGAATTAAGAGGGCAAGAACCAACCAGGTGCTGCAAATCAAATGGAACTGATTAATTGAGCAGTGTGAGCACCTTTGTCAAAGCAGAAATGTTGCCAGTCAGTAAGTTCATGAGAGGAGAGTTAGATAAAGACTGTACATATGGCTTGTTTGTTGCCGTTTCCAGGCCATGTTCTTCTCTCTAAGAAGAACATGGCAGCCTGGGTTAGGTTTGCAAAAAACAAGAACACAACAATGGAAAAGATTTCTGGAACAATGTCTTTTAGACAGACAGGACTAAAGTGGGGATGTGTGGTCATAATAAACAATGTTATACGCATACCAACTATTAAGCACGGTGGTGGACGGGTGTTACCAGACCTGGGCACCTTGCAGTCATTGAGTTGACCATGAAACCTCTGAATATTAAAGTATTTTCGAGTCAAATGTGAGGCCGTGTGTCTGACAGCCAAACGGTCAAAACTGATTCATGCAAGAGGACAATGATCCCAAGCACAGCAGTGGTGGGACTTTAAGAGAGCTGTGTGTAAATAAATGGATGCAAACCTCAGTGAATGGAAGCAGCGCTGTAAAAACGAGTGGGTCAAAATTGCTCCACAACAAGAAATGTATTAGTGTTTTTATAAGGCACTCATTCAGTGGAATGATGAGGTATACCTAGCTACTCATAGGTTTGCATAGAAGCCTATGAAAACCTGTATATCCACAAAACTGAACCAAAACAGTCACACAAACCAAAACAAAAAGCATCTAAAGCGACACATGGAGTTAAGCTGAACTTTACTGTCTGGTCACAGTTTTTAATATTGATTTATTGTTAAAAAAAGACATTAATAATCTAAATTGCAGCTTTAACTTATAGGATATATCCCACACCGGGGTAAAAGTGTGAGATAGATAAGATGTTCTCCATGAGGCAACTGTGCTAAAGTCCCTCTGATGCTGGTCAAGACACTAAAGTAATCACTTTAAGACACCACATATTGATGTCTTCATTTTAATAAATGTAAATAATAAATTATATATGTCAAAGATGACAGGATAGGTTGGTGTAGCGTTTGTAGTTGTCAAAAACATAACTCCAATCCTCCGTGCCCATCAAAAAAAGTTTCATAGAGAAATGACCCAGAGGTGTTGTTTCCAGCCTGGAGAGAGACTTGCAAATTCAAATGTAGTTTGGATGTGTGATTCCTACTGTGGTTCAGAGCATCTCTGTGGGTGCCAGACACAGCACATTTGTATTCCTCTCAGCAAAACAAATGCAGTGATGGCTGTGGGAATTTTGGTGCTGTGTGTAACCTCGGAAAACATGAATAATGCGTCTACCGCTTTTATGAGAAGAGACGAAACAACCAGAAGCTTTATGATCGTAAACGATATTCAAATAGAAATAATAATGAATATTTTAATGAGCATTAAAAGTACACACTGATATACGGGAACACATACATACACAATTATTTCATCACGAATCCCCTGCTATTTCATGCTATTACAAAATCTAAATACCACGAGTTTCTTCATTCAGCCAATAAACAGATACATATTAAAAAGCCAACAGAGTGAATAAAATGAGCTCTGAGAGTTTCCCCCGGAACAATTAACCTTCCCGACAGGTGGTGTGATATTACCGTATGAACTATAGTCGCTTTGCTAACATTCACAACAATGGCAGAACATCTAAGCATGTGCACATTAGATGAGTAGTGGGGAGCAATAACAGGTTGACAGAAAGCAGAGGTGCTCACAGCCATATGGTTCCGTTTACACGAATCCCCTCAGCAGCGTGATGTCATTATACAGCAGCATCACGGAGGAAGCAGGTTCACTCTGAAAGAGTCGTGCCTGAACCTCATCGATTCTTGAAGAGCGTTCGCAGTATTGGCAGGTAAGACAAATCCAAGCCAAATTAGTTTATCAACTCATTGATGGTTTAGGAGAGAAACCAAACCACACACACATACACGCAGAAGCTGAACACATCCATCAGAAACCCATCACTTCGACCTGGTCTTCTCCCCTGGCAGCAGCACCATGGGTTATTTAGACAAACCAATATAAGCCTCCATACATACACATTCATGAATATTCTGGTCAGGTCCGAACCAGTGGATGGTCAGGACCTTGCTCAGAGGACACCCAGGAGGTCACAGAGGAGCCAATCAAGTCTTAGCGTGAGGGTCACCGGTGATTATGATGCAGGGGCATAGTTCTCATTACAATCCGCTAAGGCGAGACAGCATGACACGGGCCACAGCTTGGTTACTCATTCCTTACAGTTTCCTGCTCTTTATGCCTTGAAACCTGGTTTAAAAAGAAAAAAATATCACAATGTAGGAAAGTGTAGCCAAGCAGGCGTTAAAATGAAATGGGTCACGCCTGGGAATGATTTCCTTTCTTTTTTTTTTCTTGCATAAGTGATTTCAAAGCACTCCCTTTAACTCTGTCAGAACTAAACAACAGTGAGGAGTCACAAATGAATCTATCAATCCATTTTTGTAAACATTTTTTAAGTATAGATAGTGATTCAACAAGTTAGGAGCTGTTTACAGTCTCTTTTTTTTAACTGAGTAAACACAAATAAACATTTTTACAATTTTATGCATATTATGGCAAATAAAAAAAGAAAGATAAAATACAAATTAAGAAGTGGTGATTTGGACAGAGTCAGGTTATTTTTCGCCCCAGTTTCTCCAGCAAGCAGCAAACTCCTGGGAAGAAGAATGAAGCTTAAATGGCAAAAAACTGCAGTTCCTCAAATGTCTACCTGAGGCTGGCTCCAAAAGTGAGTGAATCCCCAAAGACCCAGTGTTAAAATGCCCACCTATACAGAAAAAATAAATGACACATAATAATAACTGGCACTTTCCCTGCTGGGACTGCTGTAGAGGGAGAAATGTATTTTTATAAGTACCAATTCCTATTGTATTAATGCTTAAATGCACCAATTATTATGTATGGGTGGTTTTACAGAGAGCTGGCTGATAGAGCTGTCTGAGTAATATTTCTGCTCATTCGAGTCTCTAAACTGCATCTTTTCAACTGTGTTTGTGGCATTGGTGCTTTTTGAAAGTTTTTTTTTTTTTAAACATGGTTCACTGTGTCATTAATGCTGACAACCTACTCAGGAAGACGCTGTATTTGAATGTTCCTAAGCATTGCTTAGCAGATATCTGTGCCTGTCTAATGCATCCATACAGTTGATGGATCCAGCCGGCTAACCAAAGTCAGTAGCACTGGCTGAAAATTCGAACCTGCCAACCCAGTTTGGCTACTTTTTAGGATATTGTCCATCATGATGTTGCAGTTACACATGCAAACAGTGGAGAGTCACATTCGACACTGGATTTGTTCCAGTGCTCGTGTGGTCTGAGCAGGATGGTGTCCACCTTGCATCGAGCTCGTAATGCAGCTGAACAGTTGGGAAACAGTGCACATGTATTGTACAACTATATCTTGATGAGGAAAAAAAAAAGTTTTTTATCTTTTTGTCCAGACTTTTTTGAAGAGTTTTTATTCAGCATGATTTATGTTACTGTGAAGTTTTCATCTGTTAGTGACCATGAAAATGAAAATTATGCCTCCATCTCCATTATTTAGATAATCTGGTCTTGTTTCAAGATAGCTGCTAATTTTGTTACAAGACTTGCTGCTAGACAGGCTTTAGCTACATTTGTCTCTTACACACAATCAGTGATTTTTTTTTTTTTCAGATTTTCATCCTAAGCTAAGTTATTCCTTGCTGTAACCTTCAAAACAAAAGTGGTATTATTGTCTGCTATTTTAGATGTGTGACAATCATGACAACAATGTAGAATTAATAAAATCCCAGTCACATAGAGACTGGTTCTAGACCATCATGCTAAAGCCCCAATCATGCAGACCTAGAGACTGATACTTCTTTTGCTCATTGACTGTCATCATTGCTGAGCGATGCAATCTCTTCAACTGCTGAACATTTGCTGTCTACCTGTTTTACTTTGCTTCTACTTTCTTTTTTTTTGTATGTCTAAATAACTGAATAATTTTTGACATTTATCACAACAAAATATTCTGTTCAAGTGTCAAAATAAACACCAACTAAACCATTAACAAGCATTAGATCAATGCCAGCACAGCCGATACATTTATCAGCGAATTTTCAAAGTACATATCATCAGTTCTGTCATCATGTGATAAAAAGCTGGAAAATTTCTCACATTACTGATCATATTGCTCCTGTTAGATCTATAAATGCACGTTCCACGTAAAGCTTCCTGGAGAAAAACAGCGACAAGGTAACGATGTACAAATAATTAGTCACACACTTGAGAAAAGACAAAATAGTTTTGAAATCTATAAAAACACACTTAATTTCTGTAATAATAAAATAGCCATACAATCCTACATCTCTCTAACTGATTAACATTAATCAGTCTAATAATGTTTTTCTATTTTTACCTATACTTAATCCCTCCAAAACTGTACCAAATGAATTTCTTTAAAGAAAAAAAAAATGTAATGAAATTGCATTTCTCTTCCAGAAAAGAGTTTCTAGTATTAGAGAAAATATATATTTTTGTAATTTATCTAGCTAATCACAATCTTATCAAATGACTGCCATGACCTCAGTGTCAGCCTTCTCAGCTGTGAATTCTAAAGACTTTATTCATCATATAAAGAGTAGGTTCAATATCACCTGATCCGCCCTTAACTATAAGCTTCATTAAAAAGGAAAGTTTTAAGTCTACAAGTAAGGAAATCCCTGAAAGTTTCACCTGAATGTAGTATTTTCTGAAAAGGCTACATCACTCTCTGTATTGAACTGGGAGCCCATAATTACTTTTTATTAGTTCATAAAGCTCTCAGTGGTTTGGCCCTTCAGTGCATTACTGATAGGCTCAGTATCTATAACCCAACTAGAAATCTCATCAGATGCAGCTCTTTTAACTGTCTCCAGAATTAGGTCTAAAGTGTGCTGAGGGTGCTTTCAGTTACTGCTGTCCTGTTTTTTGGTACAAGCTGCCTGCTGACCTGAGATCAATTACATACAGTATGAAATCTAAAAAAACTCAAAACTGTTTCATTCTCACAGAAATACACAGACATGTGTATGTCAACTTGTGTGTTCTACCTCTTTGTAATCTTTTTTTTTGCTGTATTCATTATAAAGTCATTGTAAAATTATTTATTTATTTCTGTGTTAGGCACATTGAGTTTGAGTATAATGAATTGTGCTGTATGAATAAAATTGCCACAGAGATTGGTGTGTGACCCCCTGGTATTGCTAGGAAAAGAAATTTACATTTCCCAAGCGGTTGGATAAAACCTCCTTGTGATTGTTTGGGTTGCTAGCATGCATCAGTCATTCATAGCTTACATGGAGGTCACTGACTTGTCTGCAAGGTACTCTCATAAAGTGCCAGGTGCTCTCTGAGCTTTAGTGAAACTGTGAAAAGCATGAAACAAAGCAGAAATAGAAACTGTTGCCTGCTGAGGCATAGCTTTAATTTGGAAGGTGAACCTTCTTCACCTCCAGTTTACTCAAACTTCTGAAAGTGTCAAGTAGTAGTTAGTATTTGCAAACATCAACAACTACAGGCAACAGGGATGTTTCATATTTTACTGCCTTTACTTAAATCGCATCCTGATTTTTAAACTCTATCTTTTACTTTGTCTCAGAGAGCAGACACATATATTTTAGTCAGAACATTTATCGTTTGTCGGCACCTCTCTCATCCATTACCAAGCGCAAAATAGCTCATTTATCATTTGTGAATGAATTAGCAACCAGGCTCCAGATGTCCTCTGCCTCTTCATGTCTTGTCTTGACTCCCACCTGTCTCTCTTGAACCTTCTCAGTATGCTAGCGGTGCTGCACTGACTGGCAAGGCATTAGATGTACACAGATGAAGGATGGGAGAAGGAAGAAAGAAGACAATGAGACAGTGACTGTGTAAGTAAGGAGAGAAGACAGAGATTAAGTATAAAAGTGTTTGTAGTAAAGCACTCGAGAGAGATGGCTGAGGACAGACGAAGCTGAGAGACATCGAGTGTGAGGGAGGAGGAGAAGAAAAGAAAGTTTTACATAAGTAAGTGAATGAATAAGAGCATGTGCACTCAAGTGTGCATGAAGTATCTCCCCTGTTCTCTCCATTGTTTGGTATTATCCTTCAAAGAGCCAGTTAGACTTCCAGCCAGTCTTTTATCAACACGAGGCTGGACTGCACCTTTCACTTGAAGAACCAAAGTTAGGTCAAAAGTAACTGCGACCGCGTCCACTCAAGAAGCTAAAAATCAAACCAGTACAATGTAATAAATCTGAGCTGTAACCTACTGAAAATAATCCTTACAAATAAATATGCATTTATCTTCATTATTTAACTTTAAATTCTTTTTTTCTTTTTTAAGGATTTGTTTCAGTATTGATATATTTCTGGCCACGACAAAGCTATCCATCTTTCTGGGTAAGATGAAGGTACTCAGGAGGCTAACTGTTATACATGTAGGTTCAGAAGTTTTTGGACAACAATGCAATCTTTCTAACTGCCTCTATACACAGTGGATTTTAAAACAAACAGCAAGTCTAAACCATTAGATTTAATTCAAGGGGTTTAAAAAAGGTATACCAGAATACTGCAAGAATAGCTTTTAATATCCATCCATCCATCTTCTACTTATCTGGGACCAGGTTGCAGGGATAGCAGCCCAAGCAGAGAAACCCAGACCTCCCTCTCCCTAGCCACCTCTTCCAGTTTATCCAAGGGAACACCTTGGATAACATTCCCAGGCTAGCCAAGAGATATAATCTCCCCAGAGTGTCCTGGGCCTACTCCTAGGTCTTTGCCTGGCAGGACTTAACTCGAACACCTTGCTTGAGGAGACATCGAGGAGAAGTGTTAGTCAGACAGGCAAACCACCTCAACTGTCTCCTTTCATTGCGGAGGAGTAGTGGGTCTATTGTGAGCCTCTTTCGGATAGCTGAACTCCTCACCCTATCTCTAAGGGAGACCCCAGCTACCCTTTAGAGAAAGCTCATTTCTGTTGCTTGTATCCACCATCTCGTCCCTTTGGTCACTGTCAAAACTTGGGTAGTGACCAAAAGACCAAGTATCTAGGAAGGATTGACAGCTTTCCTGGATACTTGGACTCCTCCTTTTGGGGCAGAAACTTGTCCCTGACCTGGACCGTTTTCTGCCTGAGGACCACAACCTCAGACTTGGAGGTGGTAATTCTCATACCTGCTTCTTCAAACTGCAACCTGCTCCAATGTGAGCTGGAGGCCACAACCTGATGAAGATAACAGCACCACCTCATCTGCAAAAAGCAGAGATACGATTCTGATTTCACCAAGGTGGAAGCCTTCAACCATTTGGCTACACCTACGGCCCCACTATGTCCACAGTTGAAGTCAGCAGTGCCCCCCACACACAATGCACTGTGTGAATAGGGCACTACTTTCTCCTCTTTAGTAGCCCGATGGTTTGCCAGAATCACTTCAAGGCAGTCCAAAAGTCTTTTTCCATGGTTGGCACTCCTTGCAATGCCGTTGAAGTTCTGAACTGTGAAGCGCTGTCTAAGCAGAGAGTGCAACCCTGTGCATGTCTCAATTCATGCTGCTTTTTTTTTTTCTATCTCTTTCATTGATTTATTTTGGTTTCTCAGCCTTCACTTCCACTGACATCTCTTAAGGCCCCATTTCACACTTTTGTCTGCTTAATTTGTTATGGAATAATTAAGGACATGGCCTCACCTACAAAAGAAATTATCGGTTGATTATTTTTTGAAAATTGGGATACTTTTGTTAAACCCCTTGAATTAAAGCTAGAAGTCTGCACTTTAATCAGATCTTGATTGCTTGATTTTAAAATCCAAAGAACTTGGGTAGAGGCAAAATTACAAAAAGTGTAACTTTCCTCACAGAACCAAAACACCAAATCGGGACTTAAAAATGACAAAATCTCTATTTCGGTATCACCTCAGTGATTGCTTTCACATGAATGCTGTTGACATTTTAATAAAAAGTAATGACAAGTGTAACTTTGTCAGGATAGGAAACCATGAAATATTTAAAGTTGTGTGTAAACATTAAAATGTGAAAACTTTCAGCTGAAAATATATTTAGCTTTTCATCTGAAGCACAAGGGGGAAAAAAAAACCCCATATAAGTATTTGAGGCACTTGGTTGAGTGTAAGGCCAGGATGGAGAGTATGAACTAGTAAACAACACAAAGCGAGACTGTTTGAATGTATCATTCCTTTAGGCAAACGCTGAAGTTGTGTTAAATTACCTCCTCCTACAGATACACACTTGAACACACTCCACAGTCAGAGAGAAAACTATGTGTTGCAGGTGTACCTATTAGGGAGCAACACTAACTGAACAAGCACTTCATTTTGAGTGTTCCCAGGGGACCGAATAAGACTGGCATTGTTAAGAGATGCAGCATAATTGATGACTGCTAAGAGTTTGCTGTGGTGTTCTGTGATGTGACTGTACCTGTATCAAAATGCTATGACAGTCGACTCCCTGTAGAGAAAGGCCACTCAGTATTTCTCTCAACAAAACAAAACCTCGCTTTGTTATTTTCCTTCCCTGCTGGCTGAATTTACCAAAGAAAACATTCCCTTGTCTGTGTTTTCTTTTTTCTCTGATACCTATTCTCTAGACAGAATAGAAAATGCCAATGGGGGAATATCGAGCCTGATAACAGACTATGACAGTGCTGCCTTAGCGAGGTGTGAGTGACAGTAGAGAGGAGGCGAGTGTGTAGGAGGTAGATTTAATCATGCTGTGAATCTGGTATGCAGAACAATCATATAGAAACAGAGTGAATAAATCTAAGTCTTTGATGGGGCCAAATCATCTCAAAACATTTGCTCTGCGGGTTTTGCAGAGATGCTAAAGAGGGCCAGACCTAAAGGAGCGAGACAACGTATAACCGCTGAGTGTGGGAGAAGCAAGGGCAAGGAGGTGATGAAGACGAGCGCTGCCTGTAGTGGGATTGAGTTTACGTCCGTCTTTTGTACTTTTTCATAATTTGATATGTTAACATAGGCTAACAGGCCCCGTGCACCCAAAGAATTAGCCAGTCTCTCAGAGCTTTTCAGAAAGTGTGAAAATAACTGGATGACACATAAAAAAGCATCCATCATGGCTCATTATTTGATCACTCAGTCCATCTGCTCATGCTCTGTAGACAGCTGACTGATATAATTAATAGTCATTAAGTCCATCCACAGAAAATGACTGAGAGGATGAGGCACAAAGAAATGCCGAGTTTATTCTAGTACAAAGCAGATAAGTGTACCCGCCCCTGTAAATGTTATTTGCTTAAGCCATTTATTCTTGGCAGAGGTCTCTCTGCAGGGAAAAAAAGAAGTTATCCCTCTTGGGTTTTTACCTTGAGGGAAGCATTCGCAACTAGCATCACCAATGCCAGATCACTAACTGAACAACTTTGGGCAAGTGCTAAAAAGCTCCAAATCCGCAGAGGCCATGCTGTGGGAATAAAGGAATATTTTTGTAATTTTGTATTTTTTTTCAAAGAGTCCCTTGGAGAGTTTTGTTTTTCTCAGTCAATGTGTAGCTATCCCATCCAACTTCTTTTTTTTGAGAGGCTTGTGTAACGTTATTTGAAACAGAGACCAAAAGGTAAAAAAAATAAAACGTAAAAAAATAAATAAATCTATATATATATAAATCTATATAGATATAGATAAAAAAAATACATGTATATTCCTTCTTGTAATCAATCCAGGCAGTGCACAGGTTGGTCAGCCTAGTCTTGCAGTCTCAGCTGACTGCTCGGCCTACCAGTAGCTGGTGTTTTGTGCCTCTGGTACTCTTGCCCATCCCTTTCTGTGCCCCGCTCGTGTATTGACCCATGTGCCTGTTCATCTTAGCCCCTATGATGCATCACAGGAGCTTCCACGTGGTGCTGAGGCAGGTTATTGGTCGGTAGTTGGACAGGACCGGTCCCTTCTGGGGGTCCTTGAGGATCAGGACTATCCGGCCTTTGGCTTTGGTTAGCCATTCTGGGTGTCTCTCGTCAACTAGCAGCTGGTTCTTTTGTGCTGCCAGGCGCTTGTGGAGTGCAGTCAGCTTCTTCAGCCAGTAAGCGTGAACCATGTGTGAGTACAAGAAAACAATTATTAGAATACAATGTGTTAAATTTGCTTAGATGAGAGGGTCCAGCAGTAGATCAGAGGAATAGGGAAGGATTTGTCCGTGTTTTAGTTTGGCTTAGCTGTAGGCCTGAGAGTGTGTGTAATTGTTTAGAGGGAAAGGAATTTATTGACACTGGGGGTCTGCTGTCATGAAAGGAGACAGGAAGCTACAGTAGGGAATGCGATGCTGATGCTTTAACCTGAATTTAATAAACGCTAATAATTGTTATAAACTTAGAAGTAGGTTTGCAGGAGACTCTCCACCCTAAATGTAAATGTAAGACAACAAGAGGCCAATGGTGCAGTGGATGCAGAGTGGGGGTCTCAGTGTTTGTAATATGTTAACTCTGTTTTGTATGTTGTCTATAGGAATTTGGTGTAGATTGAGTGAGGAGATTACTTTTATGACCGGCAGGAAGTCACGTACACAGAGACACACACACACAGTGCTTTACGACGCACCCACACCTACATGCACACTCACTCACGTGCACTCACACAGACACACGGGTACGCGCACACACAGGCACTCACGTGCTCGTGCATACACACACAGACACAGAGTTTGCAGTACACCATGGGGGTTTTAGGATGGAGTCGCTTCTATAAAGATGACTGAAACAAACAAAGGAGTGGAAGATCTGCAGAGGGACACCGGCCTTGCACATCTCCCCTTCTAGAAGATGCATGCTTAACAAGATGAATAAAGGTTTTTGTGAAAATGACTACTGAGTCCGGTGCCGTCTCTGGATGCCCGAGGAATAAAAAAGGGTGAAACTGATTTTGTAACACATGTCAGGGCCTGGTGCTGTCCAACTCTTCATACTGGAGACCCTTTCTTGGATGTCTGCCACTGTGATGGTTACTTGATCTATCTATCTATCTACAGACTGTCTATTGTAAAAATCTGTCAGTTTATAACCTGAAGCAATAGTACATAAAGTATTATGTAAGCTCTCAGTTTTATACTTAATTTCATAGACAATTCTGTGTTTTCTTTTAATTTTGCTGTCATATGACATGAACAAAAGACAACCCACATTACATTACCTAATGGAGGTGAGATTGAGCAACATTACAGGTTTAGGAAAGTCTTGACTTTATTACTCCACCTGGCAAAACCAGGGGAGATAAACAAGCTGCAGGTGTGGAAGCAATGGGTACAGATTCTCATCCCTCATCACACACAACTGGAACAAAGCTACTTCGGGCTAATCCCCTGTTCACAAAGGGACAGTAGGATAGTAGAGGTGGGCGGATTGATCCAAATATTGATAGTATCAATACCAATGCTAATATTGGATCAGTATTCGATCAATACTAACGCAATTGGACTTTAGCAGATTTTATTTATTTATTTATTTTTACTGGATGCCCTTCCTCATACAACCTCCTCTCAGATTTGAATGAGAGATCTTTTGCTACTCTTGTTACTCTATTATGTAAATCACTACACTATGGAGTCACTAAATGAACCATATTAACAAACTGCCAAATAAATCAAGCCTTATATGAAAGCACCGGGCAGGTATTTTGGCATAAAAGAAAACACACTCAGTAGGTGACACGTTTGCAAATGTATGACACAGTCTTTAACCTGCCATCTCTCTAGTACAAAGACTGTGTGATGTCTGATTGTGGGAATTTCCACCAATTTGCACTAATGTGACAAAAGCGCAGGTAATAGTCCTGTCAGTTCACAGCTAGCAAGTGGTTGTCCTATTTCCTGTCTGCTGCCTGTTTTACTCATGCAGCACCCTCATCTAAAGGAAACAAAGCCTTTCCTGAAGTGAAAATATGGCTAATATGAACTATCTCTTACTACAAGCTAGAAAGAACAACTTCTGACCTTTTCTGATCCTGATTCTTCAGGCCTCGTTTGATGCCTCCCCCCCTAGGAACTGTTAACCCTATTTAAATAATAAAAATAAAAATATTTTACGGAATAGAAAAATTGTTTGTTTATCATGAACATGACCACAGCCCTTTCTTACATGAAAATAAAAAAATATGAAGCATGAAACACACACACACACACACACACACACACACACACACACACACACACACACACACACACACACACACACACACCCTCTAAACTCTGCAGCTCATGACAGAAAGTCAAACACAGTCCAAGTGGAAAGAGATTATGGCAGTTACAATATGATCTAAACAAATGGACCAAAACACAATGTAATGATTTCCAGTGCACAGAGTAAGATTAATGGAGTAGTTTAGAGAAGTGAAGTGACTAATCTCCACACACAGCAGTATTTCTCTTAATTAAAATAGGTGTTCATAAAAAAAAAAGAAGAAGAGCACATTCAGTGGCTTAATGATAGGCAAAAGAGCGATAATTAGTGGCACACAGCACATGCCACTCTGATTTATCACCAGAATCTGTTCACCCTTTGACATCTGTATGTATGACAGGTTTAACAGCGTCCTGTTGTGGATGTAAAACAATTTGATTCTTATTCCACGCGCATCCAAGTTTATTCTAGTATTTTGCATTTAATTAATTTCAGAAGGATCTCGTTGATTGCTTTTATGTTTGACAACAAACTTTTAAAAAAGACAGAAATATTGCATTGTAACATTGTTTTACTGGTAGTGTGTTCTCCCAGACAAGATTAAAGGCTGCAGAAATAAATCCACCGGTCCATGCGCCTTCAAATCACCAAATAAACAAACACAAATTATTGGCTAATTTGTTATTTTAAGTTATTTTGTTTTGTGCTTTGCAAAGTAATAATTATGGTTTATTAATTAGTTTGCCAAATGTTTTGAATTAAGTGTGATTTGTTTATTTTTATTGAGCTGATTTATTGCACAATTGAAATAGACACTCACCGGACACTTCTTAGGCAGTAGTGGTAATGGTCCCTTTTAATGGTCCCTTTATGATCACAAGGTACCATCTTCTGATGGCTGCTTCCAGCATTATAACATGGCATGTCACAAAGCATAGATCATCTAAAACTGGTTTCTTGGACATGACAGTGAGTTCAGTGTACTCACATCGCCTTCACAGTCAAAAGATCTCAGTCCAGTAGAGCACCCTTGGGATTTGGTGGAACAAAGATAGTCATCTGCAGCAACTGTGCAATGCTATCATGTCACTATACACCAAAATACACCAGTTTGTATTCCTATAGGGCACAGTTAGCCACTGTTCCCTGTAGGAACCCTGTACTTATTAAACAGTATAACTTCTTTCACCATTCGTCCCATGCTCCACTTCATATAAGTTTAAGAACTAGTAGGAACACCAAGTAAATCGCATGTACTGATTCATTCATTCATTCAAAAAAATAAATAAAATTACAATGTAGGTTCAAGGAAAATACTGTGAGTAGATGCTGGGAAATTAAGCTATAAATGGTATGTTGTATCACCCTAAAATATTTAGTACTGATACATCTCGTTTGAAATACTTTGTTAACAAAGGTTATATTCCCTGTTAGAAGTTTTCTCTTCCTGTTTAGAGATCTCTCTAAAGGGTTATGCTAAATGGAGCCTTTTTTGGAGCGCACTGAGCTGATCCCTTGGCTGACCTCTGGGTCTCTGCTCATGCGTATCTCATTTGTGTCCATGAAGGCCTGTTGGGGCTCTTTTATCTAATTTAGCAAGATAAGACTGAATTCTGGTTGTTCCTTTTTAGACTAAAGGTGAAAGAGTTGCGCTCACTTCATCTGGAAGGGGCAGGCGGGCTGAAGAAATGATGATGACCACAAATACTCTCTGTTGAAGGGCAGCCTTTAGAACTGGATGATTATTAGTCCTGCCAATACGTCTATTCAGGCTTTTCTACCTTGGTACCAAGATGTAATAAATGTTACTGCTTAGACATCTGACTCTCCTGAAATGAAAGTGAAAACCTGGTCTCAAAAAGATTTCCACAGCATTTTCCAAAGTAATGTGCTTTGGTGGTATTAATACAGGCCTAACTGGAACAGGCTAAAACTGGAGGATGCCCTCAGTGGGCTCAGTGGGAGCTACAGCTTTCATGTTTCATCTTAGCCACTTGATGTTTATATTTCATCATTCAAATTCTTTATCATAGATATCCAGAAAACATCAACTAGGTGTTTTAACTGCTCTGTATATTCCCACAGCTCTCTCTAACATGAGTCATGTTTGTAAAATATGCTGGGTGACAGATTTGCTCACAACTCCCTGCCTTTGTCTGAGTGTGTAGGTTGTGCAGCAGGACCCCTGATGGTTGATGAGTTCAGTCGTTGCTTCAAAGACCCGTCTTACCTCTGAGCAGATTGCTATCACAGCCTGCCGCAGTGAAAAATGTCACCTCAGTTGTCTCATAGGATGTTACCCATTTCCACAGTCATTGATTTTGTAAATGAAACTATTGGAATACATCTCAGTGACAGAATCAAACAGAGCTAATAGCAAATACAAAACATCTTGCCAAGGACAGTAAGCAATATTGCGCAGTGTGTGAAACAAACATGCACAGGTAAGTCTGTGTTACAAAAAAAAATCACAATTCTTCATGATAGTGTACAAAAACTACAATAAAGGTTGACTATAACGGGCATCCAAACTAATGCGGTTGGCCCCACAAATGTGCATCCAAGTGGTTTTCTTATCCATTTTCTCATTCACACATTATTTACCATCCCATCGGTCTCATTTGCATTGTAATGATTAGACTGTATGCATGCAAAATAGCTTTTTAAAAATGGTTTAATAGTTCTAAATATATTCATGAGATTCCCGGGAGAGTTGTGCAGACCTGTCAGAGTGGAAAGCCATTGGTAGCACCAATAAAATGACTGCAAAAACCTTCCCACAGTGTAAACCTAAAGAATACACCATTCAGTCAATGTTATAATGATACTATAACACAG
Organism: Simochromis diagramma; assembly: GCF_900408965.1. NCBI lineage: Eukaryota > Metazoa > Chordata > Actinopteri > Cichliformes > Cichlidae > Simochromis > Simochromis diagramma. The sequence continues at coordinate 2,428,393 of NW_024386792.1, read as the reverse complement.
AGCTGTGCAGTTTCAGTATGTGCACACTCATATCAGATACAAAAAACCCCACAGAGGTTTCTGTGCTGAGTGTTGTACTTGTACGTTTATTCATACGGCCAAGTTTACATGAAACTACAAAAGACTATGGCACAGTTCTGGTCGAATATTTAAGTGCATAGTTTTTTTATACATCCATCCATTCTCTTCTGCTTATCCAATTCAGGGTTGCGGGGTGCTGGAGCCTATCCCATCTGTCATAGGGCGAAAGGCAGGGTATACCCTGGACAGGTTGCCAGTCTATCGCAGGGCTAACACATAGACACAGACAACCATTCACACTCACATTCATATGTATGGGCAATTTAGACTTTCCACTTAACCTATCCCCACTAACTGCATGTCTTTGGACTGTGGGAGGAAGCCGGTGTACCCGGAGAGAACTTAAGCAAACACAGGGATAACATGCAAACTCAACACAGAAAGACCCTGATGGTGGAACTGGACTCAGGACCGTCTTGCTGTGAGGCAACAGTGCTAACCACTGTGCCACCGTGCTGCCCGTATAGTTTTTTAATGAATTTAAAAACAAGAATAGGGTGCACAAGTTTGAATTTATTTTGGGTTTTCTCTAATTCATGTGGGGCTTAAAGCATACATATAGTGTTCTTTAGGAAGTTGCACCTTGATTCTTTTCGGTAGCCATCAACAAACGTCTGGTATAATTTTTGGATATTTTACTGCTCTTCTTGGCCGAATTAGCAAAGTTGATTTAAAATGGTTGGTTTTCCTTTCATTAAGTTGGCTTTTAAGCAAAGTCCGCAGATTTTCAATAGAGCTCAGCAGTTGCAGCTTAATGTTAGCCTGCTGTATCCATTCCAAAACTAGTTCTGATATTAATTTACAATCATTGTCATGTAAGAATATCCTATCATGTCAACAGTCTAGCTGTTGATTTGAGGGGAAGTTTAAGATTTGGAGATGGTCCTCCTCTTTCATTGTTCCATCCACTTTGTGCAACTGGCAGCAAAACAGCCCCAAGCATGATGCTACCACCACCATGCTTGACAGTCGGTACAGTGTTCTCCGGTTTGAAAGCCTCATCTTTACTCCTCCAAACATACCTCTTATCACTGTGCCCAATAGCGCGATATTGGTGTCATCTGACCTTAAAACTGGGCAGCTGCAAATTTCAGTTAAACTTCAAGGACTTCAATTTGGGAGCAGTGGCAATTTAAAACTGGCTTCTCTGTGGACAGCGACACTGGTGTTCCAGCAGTTTCCACTCCATAGCAGGCTTGAGCCTTAGTGGTTCCTGGTTTGTTCCTGAATATCTTAACCAATTTTGTTTCATCTAAGGGTGACAGTCTTCTTCCAGACCTTGGCAAAGTGGTGATATCCAAATAATGTGTATTTGTGTACAACTGTTTGAACTTGTGTACAATTATTAAAGATGTATGCTGTACAATCATTCCACCATGGAAAAAGGATAGTTAAAAAACACACTGAAGGCCCCAAATTACCATAACATTCATACCCAATTTTAGTGTATGTTGACCAGACCACAAATATGTTAACCCACTTTCTAGTATAGCATATATTTATAGTGTAAAATACTGAAAGATCAGCATGTCCCTGAGTTGTTATATAGATTCCAGAGAAGCTGTTACGTCTTCAATCCAGTCTATATTAATTTGTTTCATCATTAAATAAGAAGAGATGAGCTGGACCCGGGGCCTGCTTATAATGACATAAAGCTTTGATCATACCATTGTCTTCCATTAGGTAGGCTGTAAAGCTTTCAGAGAGCAATAACAGAACACTAACCAGATGCCAAGGTCGGACAATAGAGAGCACTGACGTGGCCGGTGTACCTTATCATATGTTAACAATGTCCTTTATATAACCTAAATGATTTCTCTGACCTACATACTTCATGTGGTTCCTTATTTTGTGCCTGTATTTATGTTTTCCTCCTGGAAACATCTTTTTTGCGAGACATAAGCTTGAAGACAATGAGCTGGTTCACGTTTTGGGGGGAATTTCAATTAGTGAACTATGGTGCTTTGAGCAGAATGCTAAGATAACCATGCTAACTTAGCCCATTAGTATGGTTAAAAGACTAAAGGAGACATTTCCTGATCTGACACCAGTGAGACGAACTATATCACAGATGTTAAGATAGTTAAAGATAGTTACAGTAGCTCTGCTCCTCTGCCCATATCATGATTACTTTGAAGTTTCATTATTTTTGAGTCACTTGCTGAAATAATTGACTCCAAGTCTTTAATTCCATCATGTTGACACAGGTATAATTTCACCATGTTCATTTCCACATTTAAGTTTAGTATGTTAAAATTTGATAGTAAATGCTAAGCATGAATATAAAGCTGGGGCTTATGAAAATGTTGCTGTTTTTAAAAAAAAAATGTACAGAGATTTGGTCACAAATCGGATTATTAATCAGAGTTTGACCCGGTGATATCACTAGATTAAGAGGCAGAGGCTTTAAGCTGCTATTTTTAATAGCAATACAGTAGCTGGCATTTATCGTGGATTGCAAAAACCACAGAAAAGACGTTAAAACAATCAAACAGTTCTGAAACATTTATGACAAGTGTCGGACAGATCTGGCCTCATGATTTCAGTGTATATGGTTCTGATAATGCCCTTTCATGTTAGATGAATATGACTAACTATTTTTTTTTTTATCATTTCTTTTTCTTTTCTTTCTTTCTTTCTTTCTTTCTTTCTTTCTTTCTTTTTTTTTTTTACCTGCAGCTGCAACCAGCTCTTCTTTGAAGAGTTTCAAGTGAGCTGCTGTAATTCCAAAGTCCCTTCAAAGTCATGCACTCCAAGGAAGAAGCAGCAAAACTTTAGCATGGTGTTCAACTTAAGCTGAGCTGGAAGTTAAGTGGAGCATACAATCTGCTTCAAAAACGGCCTGAAGAGGTATGAATTAAAGGAGAGGGACAGAGGACGAGAGCGGTGGTATTTAATTCACCCGGCACTTCTTAATTGGATTTTTCTTTGATGTCCAATACCAGTCACCATGGGATGGGAAGAATGGGCTTCTCTTAAGGGAGATTTATTTTATAGGCGGTTAAGTGTTCCATATTTCCTTATTAACTGGAGACTGGAAGTGCAATTACTTCAAGAGACAACAGTGAAAACATCTGAAGTCTTTGGTCTTTACACCATATTTGAGCACGTCTCTTTTTTCAGGCTCTATGCAATATTTGGCTATCTAATTTTCAAGTGGCTTGGAACAGTAAGTGGGGCTGCAGAGAATATTATCTGTCAACTGTGAGGATATCACTGGAGATATGGTGCCTGTGTCAGCTCTTGCAAAAACAATTTGTTTGACTGAGATTCTCAAATCTCACTTACTGCTTAGCTACTCCAGAAATGTTTGGCAGGATTGTAAAACCCAGAGAAATGTTGATGGCAATGCTGAAACCAATTAATTTACCATTCAGGTCTTCAGCAGTTTGTCCCTGACTTGTTAATAAAAAGAGACAACACGTTTTAAAGTGCTGATAAATTTATCGGCTGGGCAAATGGCACATCTAGGGTATGTGTGTTACAATACTGGATCATGGGAAATGTATTATCGTAAACTACACGATACCAGGAATTGTGGTGTTTTGTTTAAGGAATTTTCATAATGCTGCTTATGAAAATAGTCCTTTTTACTGTTTTTATTCCTCCTTCATGAACAGATGCGGTGATTATTAAGCTAGTCAGTACATGTAAAAGTGCAAAAGAAATCATCCTAAAGCCTAATAAAAATAATAAGGGTATTGTATGCACATTTATGATGAATTTAGTGTTTTTCGGCTGATTTGTGCACACAAAGAAGTAGCATACCCAGAGAACCAATGCAACACATTACTGTTTCTCTTCTATGAAGCATGACGTGCGCTGTATCTGTCACTCACCTCGAGAGATAGTCACAGATTCTAACTCGTCTCACGAGGGAGACATTTTTAAAACACCGTGGTAGTCGGTGTGGTTTTAGTTCAGCTGCAGGAAAAAAAAAGGTGATGCACACTGGCTCAGGGAGCAGTGCCAGGTGGAGTTGATTGGCACAGCTGGTGTGCACTGGTTAATCAGCTTCTCCTTTCTTATGCAGAAGCATGCTGGGACCTGGTGGCCACACACATGCACACACACTCTTTAGCTTCACCAGCAGCAACTGTAATGCTGTCTGTGGGCCACATTTGCAAATAAGGTTCTTTTATTGTCATCATAGGTGTTTTATAGCACTATTCAATCACAGCATTTTTGACTAACCAACCGTGTGTATGAGTGTGTGCTTTGGGGGGGTGCGGGAGTTGGAGGATAAATATTAAGGCAGCATGGTTAACAAACAGCAGCATCTGTTACACATTTGAATGTTTCTTTCTATGATAGCTAGGATCTATTTTTCATGGAGTAAGTCATCCTTTGGCCTCAGATTTAGACCAATAACATTTTAGTGACCTGTAATTGACTCATTTGACTAACCTAACCAAAAGAGGTGTCTGTGTGTGTGTGTGTGTGTGTGTGTGTGTGTGTGTGTGTGTGTGTGTGTGTGTGTGTGTGTGTGTGTGTATTTATATCCTTGTGGGGACATGTCATTGACATAATGCTTTCCCTAGCCGCTTACCCTAACCATCAAAAATGAATGCCTAACCCTGACCCTTACCCTAAACCTAACCATAACCTAAGTGTAACCCTGACACTAAAACAACATTTTGAATCATTTTGAATGCTTTCAAATTCTTGGGTACCAGGAATTTGATCCCCACAAGGGTTATTGGTCCCCAAAAGTATACTAAACTTCCAATTTTTGTTCCCCCGAAAGTGTTAGTACACGTACATGTGTGTGTTTATGTGTGTGTGTGTAATATGTACACTTTAGAAATGTACTGGGTTACGTTGCCATGGGAACTTATGCTGTAACCCATTCTAGATTAGATTCATACAGACCAATATATTCTCTGGAAAAAAAACCCATCCCCATTCTTGGAAGATCCCTACACCTCTGTGTGCGGATAGCAGGAAGTGTACAGTTTCTTTTAAAGCTTTTATTCCCTTTTTTCCATCTTGATTTGAAACTATTTTAATACAATTTTGTTGTTCTATGAATTTAAAACAAAGCAGCCATTTGTACTTGCTGGCCTCATATCAAATTTGCATGTTGACAGCCTATTTTTTTTTTTTTTAATATGAATTCTTGCTTGGAGCAATTAGAGCAATTACTTGCTCTGTGACCAATAAGCACCACCCAGGCTGTAGCTAGAAAAAAAAAGTTCTTTTAGACAATCATTTAATGAAATTCTTCATTATAACCCATCAGATTCCACTGTGTATTAATAAGAAAGTTGTGATACTGAGTCTGTGTTTTTGCTGGCTTTCTCTCCTGGCTTCAAATAGGTCAAACTTTATTCATAAAGTACATTTTGCCTGGTCTTACTGATCCTCACACATATGTAGAGCACACTTAATGCTAAATACTGTACAGCACTTTTCCTCTCACACACACTCCCGCTGTTACTTGTTTGCAGCAGCTGTGTAGCTTATGTATTATGTGTTTAACTTCTTCACATTTTTCTAATATTACAGTTTTACCTTCCTTTGTAAAGTCACTGTATCCATGTTTGTGATTGGTCAGATACTGGCGACGGATCCCTTTCATATGTACAGTGCAAGGGAAACCTTAGTTTAACTGAGCTGGTAATCAGCTTCATATGACCCTTTATCCTGAAGGCAGATGTTAGGATAAGTGATTCCAGATATAGAATAGAATAGAATTCAACTTTATTGTCACTGCACATGTCACAGGTACAAGGCAACAAAATGCAGTTTGCATCCATCCAGAAGCGCTTTAGCCATGATATAGATATCTTACAAATATATATTAGCAATAATATAGATATGTAAGTATATTACAGAAGTGGGTCTATTATGGTAGGGCTGCTTGATTATGGCAAAAATGATAATCACGATTATTTTCACTGAAATTGAGATCTCGATTATTTGACAATATTTATTTAACAATAACAGTGTATTGAATAATGGCTTTAAAGATTGTCAAAAAATAATATAAAATAGTGTGCAAATACTGATAACAGTGCAAATGTTTGCAATATAAAACATAAATGAAAAATGTAAACATCTATGTTTACACCTTGTGGACATTGATCCTGCTCAGCACTGCTCCTACATCGGTGGGGGAGAGAGTCAGAGGTTGGTGGTCTGGCGTCATGTCTGCTTTGGTTGTGGTTGTGGGGTTCCCTCGCTCAAAACAAGCATAAAAGTTGTTGAGCTCGTTGAGGAAGGAGACATCAGAGGATGCGGGGGAGGGTTTGGTGGTCCTGTAGTCTGTAATGGTCTGGAGTCCTTTCCACATGCGTCGGGGGTTGGAGTTGGAGAAGTGTTCTTCTACCTTCTTTTTGTAATGGTGTTTGGCTTTTTTGATACCCTTCTTTAGATTAGCCCTGGCTGTACAGTAGGCGTGTGCATCTCCTGACCTAAAGGCAGTGTTGCGGGCCTTCAGGAGGAGACGAACATCCCGGTTCATCCGAGGCTTCTGGTTGGGGTACATAGTGATCCGTTTGTGGTTTTGAAGATGTAATCCAGTACAGATGAGGCGTACTGGTCCAGGTCTGTGTGGGTGAACGTATTCCAGTCTATGTTTTTAAATCTGTCCTGGAGCACTTCGTCTGTCCCCTCTGGCCACACTTTAATTGTCCTCACAGCAGGTTTCACACGTTGGATGAGTGGTGAATACCGAGGTATGAGAGATGGTCCGATTATCCAATGTGGGGGAGGGGTGTGGCTTTGTAGGCTCCAGCCAGGTAAGCATGTTCAGGGTAAAGATACCCTGAACATGCTTAACTTGCTTCATAGAACATCCTGTGTACTTGTGAACCAAACTTGGCTCACAGGTACATTTTGAGCTGCTTAAGCACCTTATAAAAGCAATGTCAATTTTAATTTCATCAGAGTAATGTCTAATTTCTATCCATAATACTTAAATATTATGTTCTTATCTGTATCCAATAAGTGATGATGTGATGAATCCTCTGTACTCTGTATCTGGCAACCTACTAAAAATGATTCATATAGTAGAGTTGGACATCAGCTTGGGCATATATATAGTTACTGTAATAGACAGGTAAAGTCAGAAGAACGAAGATAACAAATAAAATGAACTACAGAGTTAAAATCTCAGTTACAAGGGGAAAAAAGGGCTTCCACTCGAATCAAAACATGTGACTAAATAATTAAAACCTGGGAGTGAATTCTATCTTTTGAAGCAAATACATGTTTATTATTAATTCTGTATATTTTCTCATCCTGTCTCCTGCTGACATAAGCAATGATTTCTCTTTGGAGACTGAATTTGGAAGTAAATCTTACTCATACTGTAGGTCAAATTTTGTGAATGAAAGTGCCCAGGCCACACTTAAAGTATGACATAGAAGGTCCACATTTGGATAATATAACCATTGGCTGTCATTGCCACAACATTGTTGAGATAAGAGACAATACATTAAACCCACAATGCCAATAGGTTTGTTAGTCCACAAACAGCACTGGGTACTGGAGGTGGAGACACCTACCCCCTTGTGACATATGATCATATCATATCTTGACCTTGCTACACATAAAAAGCTCTCCAGAGTGAAGTTTGATGTCCTGCAACGAAGGAATATCTGGGTTTTGATATTAAGTCAGCTCTAGGAGCGATAATGATATCAGGCAATGAGCCAAACAGAAACATGAGTCACCATGTGGAGTCAGCAAGACCTTACTCTATGTTTTAATGTTTTAATAAATGTGCCACAAGTTCAGAAACAATCATTTAGTAGCTGTATACACCAGTCTGTATACTCTCCTTAAGGGATTTACATAAAAATGAAATGGTTCAAAAGTATTATGAGAATAACGGGGCTGAAGTCGGCTTTTGAAAACATCCCGACATCTTGTAAGGTCTCGGCAGCTGGTGTTATAACCTCAATTAATGGTAATCCTTTTCTTGAAAAGTGCTGCTTGTTGTTGACGCGCACACTATGGCACCTCTCCTTCGATGTTAGTACAGCAAACTCACAGCGAGTCACCAAAAATCCCAAAATGCACAAAGTGTACCAGTCTTTGCAAAACAGGCAGGAGACAAAACTGAAACTTCTTCGATTGACAACTTGGGGTTTTTAGGCTGCTGCCCAAGACAAATCCCAACTTCTCTGTCAGAGATCCAGTTCTCCTTATCAAAGTCTATATCAGCAGTTTGTGCAATCCCATTCCCCCACAGTACCTTCGAGTCCCTTTACCAGAATTTCAGTCGTATTTCATTTATATCTTTTTAACTGAAGCAAAGTTTGTGCAATCCATGTGCTGATCTCTAAAGTCTGTCAAGTGGTGGCTTTCCTGGAAAGGAAATAAGGACTACTGAAAGCTTAAAAAGAAGATAAGCTGCCAAAATGGATAGGATTCTGGATGAATATGTTCAGAGTCCTGCTGGTATCATCCTTTGCCTTTTGTTGTCAGTTACATTAAATATGGTTAAAAAAGTGTTCATGAATAGTGCTGACAAAGTTTTTCTTCTGTTTAATGTTAGTTTAAATATGCAGCATTAATCATAATGTATGAAATTTTGATTTTCTGTTTTTCTTAAACCGACTGATGTTTTAAATAACATACAGTCAACATAACACACATCCAGCTTCAGACAGCGTCGCCTGTCTTTTTTAACTATGCAAGATAAACCCTTGTGGAAACACTCAGTTCTCTGGGACAAATAGTGTAGTTTTAACTAAATGTAAGAAATAACACCCATTATTGACTGGGAATGTTTTTAGAAGGTTAATCAAGAAGACTTTGGTGTCTTTTAGTATCACAATATGCATGGTATGTATATTGCCACAAATACTACTACTACTACTGGTGCAATAATAGTACTGTAATAACGTCATGTCTTGGTGTGGAGGTATTTTGCATAGTACCTAATATATCCTTAGAACACTCCCTACATTCGCTGTTTCATAACCTGAGCAGTGAAGTGATGAGCTACACTTTGGAAGAAAGTAAGCCTGACATTTTGTGAAATAAGCCTCTTGATAGAGTGCTCCGCACTGAGCTGCCTGCCATGGGATTTAAGAAGTTTTAAACTAATACTCTGTCATATATTTCCCACGTCTCACCAAGTTTTTTCCAGAATGTCTTATATAACACTTAGCATGCACTCAAATTAGTTTTGTTTCTTTATAGTTTGTCCAAGAGTCTTCGTTTTGCTATATGCTAACAAGTATTTTAGTAAGGCTTGAGCGTAGGTGGTGATTGCGCCATAGAAATGTTTTGCCAGATGTATTACCTGTTTGTTTAGCAACCTACAGTTTCAGATGAGCAACAGACTGGAAAGGGAAAAATGACAAAATCTGTTCAGAGAGAGAGAACATGAGAGAGAACATGTCACAGTATTGGGTCTGTCGTAGCAGATGCCAACGAGACCGGATTTTGCATGATGAGCCAGACAGACAAACAGATGGACAAATGGACAGATGGAGCAACAAGGTGAAAACACACAAACACGTGCAGTCATGTGTCTCTATCTGAACTTTGTGTAAACCACTAGACCACAAAGCCACTAGTGTGCAATACCCAGAGAAATTCCCCCCAAAATCATCATATCTCAGACTCTACAGGACTGTGTTAGTATGTTAAATGTTAATGTTCGTGACAGTGCAATTAGAAAAAGACTAAACAAGGGTGGCTGATTTTGGAACAGTTTTCAGAAGGAAACCTCTTCTCTCTAAAGAAAACCTGGCAGCATGGCTTAGGTTTGCACAAGATGAGACCAAACTGGAGATATCTGGCAGCAATACACAACACAAACAAGCTCGAGTAAGGTGGTGGACGGTCGATGACTTTGGCTTGTTTTGCAGTCACTTTAACCTATTTCTTTTTTTGGATACAATTAGGACACATTTAATGTCATATTTACAGTAATACTTACTTGTTTAATGGTTTAGGAGCGGTGATCCCAATAACTTATTTTTATCTTCCTAAATGAGATATCATGTGGCTCAACAATCCTGGACCTGGGCACCTTGCTGCCATTGCAGTCAAACTATTTTAGAGTCAAATGTGAAGCCATGTGTTCAACAGCTAAAGCTTGGCAGAATTTGGGTCTTGCAGCCGGACAATGATCCCAAACACAGCAGGAAATCTACAACAGAATGAGTGAAAAAGAAAAGAATTAAAGTGCTGCAGTGACCCAGTCAAAGTCTAAACCTCAACCTGATTGAAATGCTGAGGTGGGACCTTAAGAGAGCTGTGCACAATCATGTGCTGCAATCTAAAATAATTATTAGCAAATGCAGTCACAGTCATTTGCATTATTAGAGCTACTGCCTCGTATCCTCTTATATTGTGCTGGAGTTGTACGGTTAGTTTGCCTAATCCCAGCAGCAGCTGTTGCCTCACTGCTGTGATATGTATAATAACTGTCAAACACTCTGCTGTCTCTACATTTAAATACATTACACATTAAAATGTTGTAAAAACTGTACAACAAGGAAGAAACCTGTTCAACCTGGTAGCTTGTTATATTCATATCACTCGTTCATGGAGCTGTTATTATGTTGTACTAATTACAAGACTACATTGGGAATAGACATGAAAAGGTAAAACTAGTATCAGCATTTTTAGCTGGAAATATAGACTATAAATGAGTATTTTGCAAACCCCATTTAAAGTCTGAGTAATTGTTAATTATTTTTGCTCCGCTGCCTGTATAAGTAATGTAGACAGCAATAGTGTTATTAGAGCTCTGAATTATAGTATTGTACACTGCATAGCCTTATCTATGATAAATACATTATTAGTGTTGGATTAAAGCTCGGCCAGTTTCAGTGTTGTAAACTTTTACTCACAGTGACTGTCACACGCGGGATGAAGCACGGCATTTGTCAGTTTTCCAGCCGGAATCAAAAAAGAAAAAAAGAAATTGTGAGAAGCAATCAAAGGAGCAATCAGATGATAAACACAGTAAGTGTGTTCGGGCAGAAAATAAGCTATCAATGTGTCCTGCTTTCCACTAAACAAAGAGTAGCAGCTGTCTCCACAATCTTGGGACTCAACAGCTTTTTACTAACTTTGCCTCCGAGGGCAAGAGGTTGCCACGGTACCAGTTTGGCAGCTGACAGATATTACTCATCGACGCACCGGTGATCATTTTCCAAACGCAAATATTTTATTGCAAGAAAATAAGGGTGAAATCGTCAACCAATAGCCGATGATTTCATGACTGCATTTTGGCAAGTGTGTTCCCTTTCTTGTTCTCTTGTTTGCCTGCATGTAAACAAAGGTCAGCGTCTACCAATCCTGCATATTCATACATGGACATCTCTTTATAGAAATTAGTGTCTCGGCAACTGCAATCTAGATCAACAAGACAGGCTAAAGTGTTTGAAGTCCCACAGCGAATGAGAATGCAATAACTAGCAACCACGAAACAACTGCAATTTAATCCCATTGGACAATTTTCCACGTCAAAGTCAAAGTATTTGTTTTTGCCACTGACAGGTTTAGATTGTTATTCAAAGGGTCTAACGTTATGGAAAGGATCTCCACAGAGAAATTTCACTCAAAGAGCAATCTCGTGGGAGATGAGTTGTTGCAGGGAAAACAACAGTGGAAACAGTTTGAGAGGGCTGTCTGGGGAAGAGTGCAGTAAAGGTACAGAGTTTGAGTAAAGGGCAGCTTACTGTTGTCTGAAAGGTTAAAAAATATATAAAAGAACAAAAAGCCTCATTGTGGTGGGCCAACACCTTTCATTAGACATTCAGTGTTCTTTATTTCCTATAATTTGTTTTTACAGTGATATGCCTATCTAATAAGAAGCTCAGAACTGCTGTAGGTTTGAGCTCGTTAGATAAAATGAAATGTTACGCACTTTGCACACAGCTTTCTTCAGAAACAGAAAGCTTGGTTACAATCTGTCATTTTAATGTCATGAAAAATCTGAAACTTTCAAACATCTGCAACACTGTAAAAAATAAATGAATGCCTAAAAAGAAATTAAAAAAAAAACCACAGAGAGACGTTTTTACAGACCCCAATGTGAAACATCCATTAGCACAACTCATCATACTTGAATTATTCAGTGACTCTAAATGACTTGAAAATAATCTGCTATTATCTCTGTCCTCTGCTATATTGCTGGATGCAGCTAAAAGGCATCATTTATTACACCTCATTAAGTATTTCGAACACAAAAGGACATTAAGCTCACCCTAATTCACTTATATTATTCTGTTCCATTGTTAGAAAATTACATTATTTTCCAGTCTTTCTGTTAAAAACCCGAGTTCCCCCTCCACCTCCAACTTCCCATGAAATGCTGTGAAGAGCAGCCCTGCCATGATTCCTGGCACTGAAACCTCGCGCTTAGGTCCTGTAAAAGATTGCACTGCTTCCCACTTGTTTCCTTTCATGGAGAAAATATGTGTTTTGTTGTTTGTGTCAGCAATCTTGCCGCCACTTTACAATGCCTGAGGCCAATTTTCAGGAATTAGTGTTTTCACTAATGAAAGTGAAACACCCCAAAGTAGGCCCTTTGTCCAGACTGGAGTGTTTTGATGGGAGCTTCCGCATAACGTGGCTGATTGAATTTTTGTGGCCTTAGATTTCTCATGTGCACACACAAAGAGACGTAATTAAAATGTTTTCTGTTTTCAGCAGATGATGGTGAGTGTCACAATCTTTTACCTTGACAAGCTCCTCACTTCCACAGCACTGAATTTGGCATTACTGATTGTAGAGGATGAGCGTCAATCTTATTTTTTCATCAAATTCACTGAATGTTGAATTGAAATGTGTTCTTTACCTGTCATCTGTTGCTCATATCTTATTTGCATATTATTAAAGGAAAACTCCCCCCACTTCTTTCAATATCTGATCTGCTTGTTTTGTTTTCTTTTCACATTTTCTTCAAAGAAAAGAAAAAGAAAGTAAGCCCATGCAGCGAGCAGTGCTCTCTCTGCAGTGTTGATGGATTGCTACAGTAAAGATGACTATATTGCTGTGATCATTCATCTTGCCAAATGTGACACATCAGCACAACAGGGTATAACTCAAGTTACATCACCTGCTGTTGACAAAAGACTTGACTTTACCCAAGGGCAAACAGACTATTATCAGCTCCGAGAGCCCAAACATCCACCAATTAAGACACAATAGCTTAAAGCAATGCAGTCATACGCAGCCTAGTTTAATGTCTTCATTCTGAAACTGGGGTTGACATTTAAAGGTTGCTGTTAATTTCACCCACTGTTTAAATCTGTATCCTAAATGGGTAACACATCCCAGGGAATACATATTAATCAAAACACCTTTGTTAAGAAGAGATTGCCGCCCATGGCCAAAACAAGCCAGCAGTGATTCTCAGCAGGATGTTGACTGATATTACTGGTGGAAAATTGAGAGCTTTATGCTCCCAGCCCAAAGTCAACACTGTTTCTTCTATTTACATTTTAATCATGTATGTAAAAATGTAGATGATTTACCAATGAATATCAGCTTCAATTCTAGGATTTAAGTCAAGGATTTAAGTTTTATGTGTTTTAAATAAACAACTAATTTAACTGTATATTTTTGAGCACTGAAACTTGAAACTAGCACCAAGGCTGCTGGTGCTATTCAGCTAACATGCTGACTGTCCAGTGATGTGTTGTCTGTAACTCTTTAAAATGAGGAATGAGGAGAGGACTGATGATTCTGGGCAGACAGAGATGCACATTGATGTGAAACAGACACATTTCTCATGACTCTGTGCACTCCTATCAAAAATGAAATACACTGTTACGTTTTAAGAAGGAATTAGGAAGGTCAGTAGCAGTCAGGTGATGCTAATCAAATACGCTTGTTTTAGCGATCACCAGCAAGTGTGAGCACCTCTGTAAAAGTAGAAATTTTGGGAGTTTTTGCTGGTCTGGAGCATTTGGGTGTGTGTTAACACAATGCCACAGCTGTCCTAGGAGTGAATGGCCCAGCAGATTCCTCCCCGTGCTCAGAAAAACTGCCAAAACTCAAGAGCTACATCTCAGACTCTTGTTAAGTGTTAAAGTTCGTGAGAGAAAAACAAAATTAGAAAAACACTAAACATGTGGGGCTTGTTTGGAAGAAATGCCAGGAGAAAGTCTCCTCCCTCTAAACAGAACATGGCAGCACAGCTTGGACTGTACATTTGAGCAAACTAAAAAACTTCTGGAACAATCTCCTTTGCACATAGGACACCACAATAGAGACCTTCGTTTGGTGAAAACCAAACGCAGCATATCAGCACAAACACCTCATACCCATTTAGCATTTGATGTAATATTTATAACAGTTACTTGCTTATGGATTGGAACTCATTTTAGTGTGTCTGAGTTGGAAATCCTGTGGCCCAATAATCACTGTTTATATTTTCTTTGGCTCTAAAACAATAACCTGACCTTGTCCTCTGCTCCTAGAAGACTTGAGTACAAACATATGTTTAAATGTTGCTGAGGTAAATGGTATTCTGGTTAATTTCGGTAAGTATGTATGTGTAGAGGAAAGCTGCTCTTTGTCATCAACTGTGATCATGAGTTTTACAGACAGAATTTGTGGGTGCAGTAATGGGCTTTGGGGTGTGGGGGTCCCAGGATCACACCTTTTCCTTTTTGCAAATGATGCGATCTCTTTGCTCAAGTGATGACCTTCAACTCATGCAGTGATGGTTTGCAGCTGTGAAGTGGCTGGGATGAGAGTAATCAGCTCCAGTGTGTGTGTGTGTGTGTGTGTGTGTGTGTGTGTGTGTGTGTGTGTGTGTGTGTGAGTGAATGATACAGATGCTATACTGGTCTGTCATACAAAAATGGACTTTTTTATTTTTATTTGAATTTTATTGAATTTTATTTTATTTTATTTGTATTCTTTCACTTATTGTTGCATGTGTGTTGTTGCTGCCTGTGTTTGAGTAATTTCTGTAACTGTGAGACACCTGCTGCTGCCTATCTTGGCCAGGTCTCCCTTGAAAAAGAGGTTTTTAATCTCAATGGGATCTTCCTGGTTAAATAAAGGTTAATAAATAAATAAATAAATAAATAAAGAGAAAGCTTGGCATTAAGGTAAGCTATGAATTTACAGATTGACTACTGTGGAGAGTGACTGAAAAAGATTATGGATGCAAGTGGAGAACATATGCTGAGAAGGGTGGCTTAGTTGATCATTGATAACAGGGTTGAAGTGCTCAGTAATTTAGGAGGGCTCAAACTGGAACTCCTGCTACTCAACTTTTAAAGAAGGAACTTTTTAATGCTTTAATGCTTTGGGCATCCTCTGAGATGAGGTTTTCTGGGCATTTCAAACAAAGAAGAGATATTGAATCAGACTCACGATATGGTGACTCTGTCCCAGCTTGGAAACTCTGCAATGTCCCCTCAGTAGAGCTTGAGGGAGTATATAAGAAGAGTGAGGACTGCTGCATCTGAGATAAATGGATGAATTGCATCATCTGAATGCTCTGCTATTCAGGTGTTTCTGTGACTTGTACCATCAATTCATGCAGCCATTCATTTTCTTCTGCTTATCCAATTCAAAAGTGCAGGGGGACTGGAGCCTATCCCAGCAGGCACAGGATGAGAGGCAGTATGCATCTCGGACAGGTTGCCAATCCATCACAGGGCTATGTTGTATGCGATTTCTTATTCAGATGAGCTTAACAATAGCTGGGACATTTCGAGGTAGGTATGTATCACTGCATTCAGTATACTTGCAAATGCCTGAAAAACTGCTCACAAAACTGTCCATTTTATCAGTATCATCGTCATATATTTTGCAATCTACATGCGAATGAACTTGAAGCTCATGCACTTACTCACATGCTGTCAGTCTGATCGATGTCTCCGTGCTAACAATGCTCTCATTGTTTTGTGCGTGAATGCTGCCGTTCTTCGCTTGTTGGGATTCAGAGCACATCTTTCAAAAGTGGTAGCTGGGTGTGATTCATATCATGCTTTCCGTAGCAGGAAACAGTCCCTTGTATCAGCCATCAGCATGTAAACACAATTTTATTTCTTATCGAGGGTAACTTCTTTGGCAATCAGTGTAATTCTGGCTATATCTGTAGTTCTGTATGTGTGTGTGTGTGTGTGGTTTGATAACATTAGACTGCCAAGGGTAAATCTGTGGTGTTGTGTATGCCTGCAGAGCTCAGATTAAACTTGAATTATCAGTGTAGGGACTGCCTGCTGCTTCCTCCTCCTCAATCATAGGGGTTCATCTCTTGGTTGTTATTGCTGTTTTACTCTGTCGAGAAGAAACTGCAGCAGTCAATCTAGTTTCTCGGTACACCTAAGAAACATATCACTCTCTATACAGACTTGGTATGTGAGCTATTGTGCCGATCAGCTCATTGGTTCTGTTGTCGTTTGACCTTTGTACCTGTACACAGTTATCTGAATTATCACAACACAGACTGAATGACCAAGTGTGATACTATTCGCAAGAGATTAATCCATCTGCCATCCACTGCCTACATTTTCACTCCAAACTTCTGAAATGTCAGAAAAGTGTTTTAATTTTCCAAAACTTGGAAAAAGATGTGAACTGTGAAACTGTAATTATGAAAACTCCCTAAAAATATATCCTTTACAGCTTTGTAAATTAGTGCTGCTGTAGCATCCAGTGGTTTTTTTCCCCCTCAACTCTGCCTGATTAGAAAATGATCACCCCTTCCAGGCCATGACAGCAGTGCCATTCTAGTGTATAATTAAAATGGCATCCACCTCTGACTGGGCTATACATTTAGTTAGCCTGCTTTTGTTTGAAGAGTTGAGCTTAAACTCTTCCTCAGAACTCAATGTACTGAAACTTGTGTATACTGGTTATACATACCCTCTGGGGTCTATCCTGGCCATTTGTGGCCACTTCACTTTTCTTATTTCAACCATTTTTGTTCTATTAATGCAAATGGAATGAAACTTCCCTAAGGTGTGTATTCTTTTTCAGATTTTTTAATTTTCAACATCAGCTCCTTAATAATATCAATAATATTCACTATACACCAAATTGTTCCTCTTGACTCTATCGTGGCCATTTTTGGCCAATTGAAACCCATTATAACCACCTTTTTTGATTCCTTGTTATTGACAGTACTATATTATGCGATTTAGGTAAAATTGCTTTCATTCTAAACTCAACACATGAAAATTGTAGTTTTTAATGTTTTTTACCAAATTACATCATTTACCCATTTTTGGCCAAGCAAGCGATTTCATGTAATATTCCAAGTTTCTAGTAGCGGCCTTTGATGGCCTACCACACTCCAATGGACCAAAATAATAAAACAATTTTGACATTATGGTTGTGAGATCTTAGGCATCTAAAAGTTGATAAGTGTGTTGTGCATGGAGGATCATTGCAGCACAAACGGTAGTGCAAGATAGGAGGAATAGATGACGCATCAAAACTTACATAGGCAGTGAATTTCTTGGATCAGGACTATGACTGAGCCTCCAGAAACGGAGCTTGAAGCACTGTTAAAAGCACTTTTACTCTTGTATTTTTCATAAAAAGATACCATACCCAAAATATTAACTCTAGAAACAAACAAACAAAAAAAAAACACTCACAGGACATTTTGCAGAGTTCAAACCTGCAGCTGCAGCGCAAACAACAACAAACACTGTTTGTAAACGTGTCCTGGAGTTTATGCAGGTGCAGACAGAGCTACTGCTGTAAGTCAGCCTAACAGCTTCCAGATCATTTATTCTGGCAATATGGCAAGAAGGTCATCACTGCTTCAAGCGCTGTCTATATGATCTGGTCAGAGATCAAGGACAGCAAGCAGTCCTCTGCCCTTGAAGAAAAGACATCTGCCCAAGATGAAGAAACTTCCTCTCCAGAAGATGAGGGGACAATCTCCAAAGAGGCTGACTGCATCACCACTGATGTTGAGTACTAGCCAGGGCCTGAATCCTCTTCTTTGGGGGAGGATTGGGGTTGGGGGGCATGGAGGTGGAGGCCGAGCAGCTGATGGAAAAGAACATAGAAGCATTTTCTGAGACCGAGGAGCCGGCGACTGAGTGGATCCCTCATGAAAGGAAAACCATGTGGGTCCCACCACTGAAGAGAGACTGCTCTACAATCCAGTACCCACTGGTATCAAACCAGGGGTCACCCTGTATGCAGTTTCCTGCATTAGCAGCCTGAGATCTACTTTTGACTTTTTTATAACAACGGAGATCTTTTAGCTGCTGTGCACCCTTACAAACCTGCACGGGAGGCGAAGGTGTGAGGATTAGAGGATTATAGATGAAGTGGAGATAAAGCCTAAACCAGAATAAAGCAATACATAGCATGTTGGATGACAACACAGGAAATTCTCAGGAAGTACATAGTATACGTATACATACGTATACTATGTACTATGTATACATCTATCTATCTATCTATCTATCTATCTATCTATCTATCTATCTATCTATCTATTGAGATATATATATATAAAACACCCAGCACGCCCCTGCGGGCGGTTTATCCTTCAAGCTCGGGTCCTCTACCAGAGGCCTGGGAGCTTGAGGGTCCTGCGCAGTATCTTAGCTTTCCCAGGACTGCGCTCTTCTGGACAGAGATCTCCGATGTTATTCCCGGGATCTGCTGGAGCCACTCGCCTAGCTTGGGAGTCACCGCACCTAGTGCTCCGATTACCAGGGGGACCACCGTTACCTTCATCCTCCACATCCTCTCGAGCTCTTCTCTGAGCCCTTGGTATTTCTCCAGCTTCTCGTGTTCCTTCTTCCTGATATTGCTGTCATTTGTGAAACCGCTACATCGATCACTACGGCCGTTCTTCTTCTGTTTGTCTACCACACTAGTCCGGTGCGTTAGCCACCACCATTTTGTCCGTCTGTATCTGGAAGTCCCACAGGATCTTAGCTCGGTCATTCTCCACCACCTTGGGGGCATCTCCCATTTTGACCTCAGGACTTCCAGGTTATACTCGGCACAGATGTTCCTGTACACTATGCCAGCCACCTGGTTATGGCGTTCCATGTATGCCTTGCCTGCTAGCATTTGCACCCTGCTGTTATATGTTGGATTGTCTCTGGGGCACTTTACACAGCCTGCACCTGGGGTCTTGCCTGGTGTGATAGACCCCAGCCTCTATGGATCTTGTACTCAGAGCTTGTTCTTGTGCTGCCATGATTAGTGCCTCTGTGCTGTCTTTCAGTCCAGCTTTGTCCAGCCACTGGTAGGATTTCTGGATATCAGCCATCTCCTCTATCTGCCGGTGGTACATACCGTGCAGGGGCCTGTCCTTCCATGATGGTTCCTCGTCTCCCTCCTCTTTCTTGGGTTTCTGCTGCCTGAGGTATTCACTGAGCACTCGGTCAGTTGGGGCCATCTTCCCAATGTATTCTTGGACGTTCGTTGTCTCATCCTGGACTGTGGTGCTGACACTCACCAGTCCCCGGCCCCCTTCCTTCCGCTTAGCGTACAACCTCAGGGTGCTGGACTTGAAGTGTACAGTTGAAGTGTACCTCTGGTGCAAATTACTGACCTCTGTCATCATTTTAAGTGGGGGAACTTGCACAATCAGTGGCTGACTAAATACTTTTTGGCCCCACTGTATATACATTTGTATATATATATCTATATATATGTATACGCTTTGTGAATGTGCTGTTTCTATCTCTATATATATATATATATATATATATATATATATATATATATATATATATATATGTGTGGTGTGTGTGTGTGGTTGTGTGTGTGTGTGTGTGTGTGTGTGTGTATATTTTGACGACCCTAAATGGAAGTAGAAAACTGTATTCCCTCAAAGAAAAATTCAAATTCGTGCATAGTGTGGGACAAGTAGTAATAAGTAATAGTGATCTCTGCACCAACAAATGTATCCTTTTAGCTGCTAACGGCCCACCTATGTTCAGCACCTAAAGTTCAAAATCTGTCTGAGGTAGTGTACAGATGTGGACAAAGACTTTTTTGCTCTTGTTATTTCAAATTCTCATGAGCCGTGCTGAGGTTGCATCGATCCATTTTGTCCACCTTTCAGTCCCTATTTTCCAAGTTGTAAGGATGACATTCCCTGCTTGACTTTGTAGTCTTTCCAAGTAGAGATGTGCTGTCACTAAGAACGAGTCCAATTTAAATCGTTCAAACACAAAAAACAAAACAAAACAAAAAACGGAGACATGGCCAATAATTCAGAGGTCTGGCAAAAATGCTTTACACTTCTCTGTGTGAACACATTAGCTCTGTTTTGAGGTACTGTGACAACCAGACAGCTTAGCCGAAACACTGTCTAAAGATGTCTTGTAGTTAATCTTTTCCTCTGCTCAGCGAGACTTAAGACTGGAGCATCAGAAGCAATAATTTTACATCCTCACCTGGCACCTCATTCTGCTGTATTTCACGGATGACAAAATATTGTATAAATAGCTTATGAGATTTGACATGAGGGATCAGTTTCCATTAATGTATCAAGAAGTTGTTAAAGTTTGTAGAGAGTGTGTTTGTTTCACAAACAAAATAGCTTTCGGTTTATTCCTCCGCTGTGCTTCTCTCCTAAGTGTGCTCTCAGGGGAGGAAACGTATATATTACATGAAATCTGACCTTGCCTTACTGTCAGGCCTTGCTTTTCAAGCTCCAGCTTCTGAGTGCGTGACAGTCTATAGGTGAATGTCTGTGATGAGCGCTGAGGCAAGAAATCAATGTGTGAAAAATGAAACTGTAATTAGCGTATCAGTCATGCCTTAAATGATACGTGAATGACATGTTGGTGGCCAGGTGGGTTCTACACTGCTAAAAATAAACATTAGTCCCTCAATATTAATGAGCAGCACGTGTTTTCAAGACTATGACCGCATAGCAACTATTCTGTTAGAAAAACAACCAAGGCTTTGATTGATAGCATGTGAGACATGTTAGTTATATTAGGTGTAATCACTATCTAACCTCTTGTGAATATTTGATAAGTACTGAGTTCGTGCAAAGGTGGTCCGCCCTTAGCTGCTGAGATTCTCCCAGAGGACTGAGACTAGGATGCTAACAGCAGGCAGTCCATGTCTGAGCTGATGAAGTCAGACACTCCCTGGGGCTGGATTTTAACCAGAATACACGGGCACACTGCATTTTGTCATAACCAGAAATAGAAACAGAAGCCTGCTGATACTTTAAAAAACAAAAAACCAAGGATCAAGCATTATGATTATTCTTGAGTGACTCATCGAGCAACAAACAAAACAGGCAGTGTTAATGCATTTATCTAAATGTATTCTCTATTATTCTGTCAGTTTCTCGGGCATCTCTGCCTAAGGAGAAAGTGCAGTCACTTTGTGCAAAACGTAATGTATTGTAAATTATTCAAGAAAAAGTTAATAGATTAAAATGTTTATTCTAAAGAGATGGTGCCAAATCAAATCCCCTTTTGAGATACTTTACTGTGTTTGGCGCTCTGTATGCTATATGTTTGAGTGTACAATTCAAATGTAAAAAAAGAAAGAAAAAATGGCACCGTGTAAATTTGAAGTGTTTTCATCAGGATTCAAACACCTTTCTCTGTGCGGATGATTTATTAAATCCACAGTATTCTTCAGAATTCAGCTTCAGAATTATGTAAGGCCCATTTCCCACTGGAAATTACACTACTTATAGTTGCATGCAAACAGTTCATGTCAGAGTTGTGATATTCCAGCCACATTATTAACAAATGATAACTGCTGGACCCAGAAATTTGCCAGTGTGCTCCTAATGTCAGTCCCAAGTCCAGATAAAGGGGAAGTGTTGTACCAGGAAGGACATCCATGTAAAATCTTGAGCAAATCAAACATGCATTTCAAAAATGAGATATCTATAACAGATTGTTAACCAGAATCGGGTTAAAAACGACTGCCTCTGGTGCTGGCAGCCAACAGGATGCCAGTGAAAATGGTGTTTCTGTTGTTCAAAGAAATGGGAAAAGGAAAGGTGGGAGGCATGTTTGAAGGCAGTGAGAGAGAAGGAAAGGTGGAAGTGTAGATGTAAGATTAAGGACACTAACTATATTGTGTGTGCAGGACACCAGGTGTAAGAGAAGCAAGAGCAGGAATACTGCAGATGGATTCTGACTGTTGGTGTAGATATGAAGTGCAGTAGGAGTAATCTTGAAGGAAGAGTATGTGAATAGGGTTGTGGAGGGAAAGAGAGTGTCATATACGATCAGATAATGTTGAATGTTGTCAGTGTGTATGCCCCACACGTTGCATTTCAATTTGAAATGCAGATGGAAGGGAAAATTATGGAAATCCATGTGGTAAACATACACTTTAAGAGGCAGGAGGAACATTGTGTGATGTGTGAGTGGAGTGGAAGAAGGTGCACCCACGTGGACTGTACTGTACGTTATGCACAAGGTGCAGTTTGAGAGCAATGGGAGTCTGCCATGTGATGTGAGGGGAGAATATAGCTAGGCAGCATCAGATGGTCGTCTGTAGGATGACTTTGGACATCAAGAAGGAAGGATTAGGATAGCTCAGCAAGGATTAAATGGTGGAAGTCGAAGGAGGAAGAATGTTGCTGAGAGTTCAGGGAGGAGTTGAGACAGGCTTTGGCTGGAAGGAAAAGTTACCAGATGACTGGGAAAGCACAGTTATAGCACTGATTGAAGCTGCCAAGAAGCAGTTTGGTGTATCCTCTGGACAGAGGAAAGAAGGTGATAAGACTTGATGGTGGAATAAGAAAATACAGGAAAGTGTTCAAAGGAAGAGGTTAGCAAAGAAAAAGTGGAATAGTCAGGAAGATGAAAGTAAGTAGACAGGAATACTTGGAGACTAGATGTATGGCAAAGAGAGGTGGAAAGAGCAAAGGAAACGGCTTAAAGTGAGCTGTATGGGAGGCTGGACACTAAGAAGGAGAAAAGGACTTGTGTCGGTTGACATATATATATGTGTGTGTGTGTGTTTGTGTGTGTACTACATATCAAACTGAAAATCATGTGCAGTATGTGCAGTAGGTGATTAATGATGAAAATGTGCCAACGAGTGAAAAGAGTGCATTCATAAGTACTTTGAGGAGTTGATGAAAGTAGAAAATGAGAGAGAAAGAGACAGAGCAGGATGGATGGAGGAACGTTACGAAATTGTGAAATGCAGAGAAGGAGGAAAGTGAGGGCACTACAGATTTGATGTTTGATTTGGGAGTGTTGATGGAGAAGTATAGAGAAGGTCAGAAAGAGTTGCACTATGTCTTTGTGGCTCTAGAGAAAGCATATGATAGAGTACCGAGAGAGGCTGTGGGGCTATTTGAGGAATTACGGTTAAGTCATTGTAATCTTTAGTGAGAGTAGAGAGCAGGTCTAAGAGAGCCTGGAGAGGTGGAGGTATGCTCTAGAGAGAAGACGAATGTAAGAGAGAGCATATTTCTCCTGTTTTGGCTTCCCTTCATTGGCTTCCTGTTAAATCCAGAATTGAATTCAAAATCCTGCTCCTCACATACAAGGTCTTAAATAATCAGGCCCCATCTTATCTTAATGACCTTGTAGTACCATATCACCTTATTAGGTATCGCTCTCGCTCTGCAGGCTTACTTGTTGTTCCTAGAGTATTTAAAAGTAGAATGGGAGGCAGAGCCTTCAGTTTTCAGGCCCCTCTTCTGTGGAACCAGCTTCCAGTTTGGATTCGGGAGACAGACACTATCTCTACTTTCAAGATTAGGCTTAAAACTTTCCTTTTTGCTAAAGCATATAGTTAGGGCTGGACCAGGTGACCCTGAATCCTCCCTTAGTTATGCTGCAATAGACGTAGGCTGCCGGGGGATTCCCATGATGCATTGAGTTTTTCCTTTCCAGCCACCTTTCTCACTCACTATGTGTTAATAGACCTCTCTGCATTGAATCATATCTGTTATTAACCTCTGTCTCTCTTCCACAGCATGTCTTTTATCCTGTCTTCCTTCTCTCACCCCAACCGGTCGCAGCAGCTGGCCCCGCCCCTCCCTGAGCCTGGTTCTGCAGGAGGTTTCTTCCTGTTAAAAGGGAGTTTTTCCTTCCCACTGTCGCCAAAGTGCTTGCTCATAGGGGGTCATATGATTGTTGGGTTTTTCTCTGTATCTATGAAGCGCCTTGAGGCGACTTTTGTTGTGATTTGGCGCTACATAAATAAAATTGAATTGAATTAAGTCAGTGGAAAAAAAGTCAGAATACATGTGCGTGAATGAGAGCGAAAGGTGAACATGCAAGGACAGGAAATACTGAAGGTAGATGACCTTCAATACTTTGGGTCAACAATTTAAACAATGGACAGTGAAGAAGAGTGTGCAAGCAGGGTGGAGCAAGTGGAGAAGAGTGTCAGGAGTGATTTGTGACAGAAGGATAGCAGCGAGAGTGGAGAAGGTTTACAAGATGGCACTGAGACCTGCTGTGATGTATGGTTTAGAGACAAATGACGAGCAGGATGAGCTGCAGCTGGCAGATGTTAAGGTTTTCATTGAGAGTAACCAGACCCAGGTTAGAAATGAGTACATCAGAGGAACAGTCTATTGAGCAGTTTGGAGACAAATTTAGATAGACAAGGTTGAGATGGTTTATGTGCAGAAGAAGTATGGTGCTATGGACAAAGCATGATGAATATAGAGCTGCCCAGCAGGAGGACAAAATAAGATACTTTGATGGATAAATGCATTGAATAGAATAGAATAGAATAGAATTCAACTTTATTGTCATTGCACATGTGCTGGCAGAACTGAAATTTAGATATCCTATTTTTACAGTAACTGGCCAAATGATTTTGATAGTGACTCATCTCAGCTCAGGGATCCGGGAGGCATCCAAGCTTTAGGAAACCCTGGGGCAAACCTCAAAACAAACTGGAGGAATGATATATTGCAGCTGCCATAATAGAGCCTCAGGATGCCCTTTTACTGCTGTTGCACTTTCTCCTTTGTTCATGTGATGCTACTTTTAAGTGCAATCTAGCTCCAGCCCCTCTGTTCGTTCCTTTATAATTCGGTGTCTTGCTGCTGCAACACACATAACCCCTTCTCATCTGATTGCTTTTCCAGCTACAAACCACCCTTAATTATAATGTAGCCGAGGTCAGACATTAGATCAGTTACTAGTCAAAGTCCTACACATAAAATAGACTTAAATTAGTGCCACATAATATATAATTAGAGTATAATTACTAGGTGGGTTGCAGTATTTTACTGTGACCTGATTTATATTTTGTTGGTATCCTATAGCAACGTGTCATATCCATATTTGTATAGAAATACTTTTTCAGATCTCCAGTTAAACCAATATTTCTATTGAGCGATGGCCATTTTGAACTTCTTGATGTAATAATGACATGGTTTTGTACTGGTCAGTGGTTTGCTTGTTTTAAGGATGGGCTGGACCTGCCTGGGCTCAGGTGGAGTTTCCTGTTCCCATTCTTCAGCCGTCTGATCTCATCAGACTCATCACCTACCTGAATTTAACGACCAGCTTCAGCATCCACACTAATGATGTTCTCCCAGTGCTAACATCCTCGTTCTCATTGTTTTCTAGAGACTTCTGTACAGTTGTAAAGCACACATCTTGCAAGACACATCCGCAGTGGCTTCCCCCATCGTGTCTATTTCATTCTCTCCACAGTTGCCGAGCTGCCTGAACAGTTTGGCCTAAACCAAATAAAACCTTTGAGCAGTAAACGGTTAAGTTACTAAACTGCGCTGTTGCCGTTTATGACCTTGCCAAATAATAGCTAACTTGTTGAATTTATTCTATTGGAATAAAGTGAAAGCCATATGAGAGCTGTATGATTGCAGCAGAGCTGGGAGTATTTCCCAGCAAATACACAGTATTGTCACACAGTGGAAAATTGTGTTTTTATATTTTGTTTTGGATCAGACTGTGTTGGTACATAGTGTCGATTTTATTTGCATGAATTTATTGTAATAGTGATATTGCATGTTTGTTTACTGATATTCCTATTGCATGATTTTATCCCCATATTTATAGTGTGTGTTTAGTGTTGATTGAACAATATGCTTTTTTTTATTCCACTGTGGATTAAGCGGACAATTGTAGGCACCTGTGAGGTGGGGGCGTTCCCCGAGGTGGCCTATCAGCCGCCAAACTGACTTAAGGGAGATAGTGAGTGCAAAGACTGAAAGAGAGACACACGAAAAGTGAAGGGCTGGTAACAAAACGTGTGCAAGCCAGCATCATTTATCCTGAAAATAAATGGTGTGTTTGAAGCCAGCTAAGTTTCTGTGCTCTGAGCGCTGACCCACTCACTCCCCTTTCTGCTTGTATGTATACAGACGTGGTGGTGAAGATTTAGGTCCACCAGTTTAGCGGCTACATAATTTTGGTGTTTGTCGACAGGATACAAGTTTGGGGAGCAGTGTTCAGCACCTGGAGTGCAGATACAGAGATGATGATGCCAGTGTATCCGGGTGCCCCTTGGGTACCAAAATATAAGGGTCCTGAAGCAGATGTTTCATATGGAGACTGGAAAGAACAAATACAAGGTTTATTGAATGCTCAAGAAATAGCTGAGGCCCGGAAAGTAGAAATTTTAATTGGGGCTTTAAGCGGTGAGGCAAAGCGTCAAGTAAGCGTGTTAGAAGAAAAAGATAGAGACCAGATTAGGAAAATATTCGCATATGTAGATTTTCTATATGGTGACAATACCTCCCTAGCGGTTTTGAGGTCGCAGTTTTTTAGCTTTATACAAAAACAAAATGAGTCGGTAAAATCTTTTACCTTAAGGTTGAGGGAGTTGCACTGCAGGCTACAACAGCGCAATCCAAATCAAGCACCTACTGAAAAGTGTTTACAGGAACAGATGCTGTTAGGCCTGCGGGAGGGCCCGTTGTCACAAACTCTGCGAGCCTTCGTGCGTCACCATCCAGAAGAGGATTTTGCAACAGTCCATCGGGAGGCGTTGCTCCTAGAGGAGGAACAGTTGGGACACCAGGGATTGCAAACTACGTGCTTGGCAGTGGGTGAGTCCAGGTGTGTTAAGCCACCTTATGAACCAGACTGGAAAGAGACATTTAAAAAAGAAATTATGGAGGATGTCAAGAGTCAAATGCGAGATCTTGTCAAAGATGTTGTTAATGAAATTAAACCGCTCTATTAAAAGCAAAGCCCAGCCGGCTCAGCTTTTAATAAATCAAGGTTTAAGCCAAAGCGTTCTGGGTATGCTAATAACTGGACCCGAGAGGGAGAACCCATTTGCCATCGTTGTAAACAAGCTGGGCATATTGCCAGATTCTGTCCGAGCACACTAGACCAGCAACCACCTTTAAACTAATAAATCCCGCTGCTGAGGCCCAGGCGGTGGGGACAAGGGACTATTCAAACAATCAGGGGGCCAGTACAGCTTTTGTGGGAGAATATCCACTTATTGAGGTGTGTATGGGAGGAGTTAAGATGATGGGATTATTAGACACAGGCTCTCAGGTTACACTGGCGCAACAGCAGGTAATGGATCTCCATTTCCCTGAAGTGAATAAAACTGACACACCCCTGTTGTTCGCCTTAAAGGCAGCCAATGGACTTGAGATACCATACTCAGGCTATGCGGTTATGGATTTTGAGGTAGAAGGGGTGGAGATACCAGGAAAAGGGGTTGTGGTTGTGAGAAATGACTGTTCCACGCACCCTTTAATTATTGGTATGAATGTTATTAGTGCATGCTGGAATGATGTTTTTGCCAAAGGCAAGTCTGCTTTTCATCCTCAAAAGCTGAAGTCCCGCAGAGCATGGAAAGAGGCGTTTGCCGTCTGTCAACAGACTGCTACCACCAAGACTGATGGCTTTCTAGGCTATGTTTGACCTGCTAGCCGCAGAGGAGTCAAGGTGCCCCCGAACTGTGAAGTGATGGTCTGGGGCCGGACGTGTAAAGGTAAGGGTGGGACAGAATTCTTGGCACTAGTGGAAGCCTTACCTGATGCTGGACCCTGGGGGGTAGCCCAAACCCTGTCAGTAGTCAAAGGAGGGAGGTTCCCTATCCGGGTCTGTAACCCTAATCCATACGAAGTGACTATAGGACACTACCAGAAAATGGGCCAGTTGTATCAGGTGGAGGAGTCGGATGTGGAGATGGACAGTGATCTTAGCCTGACAATGGGATCCGATGGTGTGATCGAGGTGGGCGTAGTCGAAGCAGCTGGGCCCAAAGAGCCTGCGATCCCTGAAGAGGAGGTGAGTCAACTGATTAACGGCATAGACTTGACCCCCCAGCAGAAGGCCGAGCTCCAGACCCTGCTGCAGAGGTGGTGAAAGGTGTTTGCTGTGAACGAGGAGGATTACGGAAGAACTGATTTGGTCCAACACCAGATCCACACAGGTGATACACCACCCATTAAACAAAAATATCGCCCTTTACCACCACTGATGTACAAAGAGATTAAGATACTTCTAGCAGATATGCTGAAAAAAGGTGTCATTCAGGAGAGTAGCAGTCCCTGGGCAGCCCCCATTGTGTTGGTGAGGAAAAAGGATGGCAGTTGGCGATTTTGTGTAGACTACAGAAAATTAAACGCAGTAACTCATAAAGATGCGTTCCCACTCCCCCGAATTGAAGAGACTTTAACATGTCTGACCAGAGCTGAGTGGTTTTCCACACTGGATCTTGCCAGTGGATACTGGCAAGTGGAAATGGATCCTAAGGATCGGGAGAAAACTGCATTTACCACTCCTCTGGGTTTGTTTGAGTTTGATCGCATGCCTTTTGGACTCTGTAATGCCCCTGCCACCTTCCAGCGCCTGATGCAGCGGTGTCTAAGTAGTCACCTTTCTGAATCTGTTTTGGTATATCTGTATGATATAATAATCTACTCACCTGACTTCTCTACTCATCTACAGCAATTGGAGAATGTCCTGCAGAAGCTGTGGCAACATGGTCTGAAGCTGAGGCTGGACAAATGTAAGCTGTTCCACCGTCAGGTGAAGTTCCTGGGGCATCTTGTCGACCAACAAGGGGTAAGACCGGACCCTGAGAAAATCCAAGCTGTCCAGAACTGGCCTGTTCCCTCTACCACCCGTCAGGTCAGAGCCTTCCTTGGCCTGGCAGGTTATTACAGGCGATTTGCCCCAGGGTTTGCTAGGTTGGCTCGACCTTTAAATGCTCTGCTCGTGGGAATTTCTAGCAGGTCAAGCATGCAGATCCAGTGGTCTGCTGAATGTCAGGAAGCCTTTGACAGCTTGAAATGTGCTCTGACCGAGCCCCCTATTCTGGCTTATGCAGATTTCCTGGAGCCCTTTGCACTTTATACTGATGCCAGCAATCAAGGCTTAGGTGCTGTGTTAGCTCAGGTGCAAGATGGCAAGGAACGGGTGATTGCATATGCCAGCAGGAGCCTACACCCCACCGAACGAAATGACAAAAACTATAGTTCCTTCAAACTGGAACTTTTAGCTCTAAAATGGGCCATTACTGAGAAGTTCAAGGATTACTTGACAGGTGCCAAGTTTGTCGTGTTTACCGACAACAATCCTGTGGCCCACTTACAGAATGCTAGACTTGGGGCAACAGAGCAACGCTGGGTGGCACAGCTGGCATCCTTTGACTTCGAGGTTAAGTACAGGGCTGGAAAAGAGAATGCTAATGCTGATGCTCTCTCTAGGGTTCCCACAGACTGTCAAACAGCTTACATAAACATCACGAGTGCTCCACGTCGGGATCCACAGGGGCTGGTGCCGCAGATGAATGACTGGAAGGAGGCTCAAGAAAAGGACATGGATCTGCGCATCCTGAGGGAGTACGTGGAACAGGGAATCCCCCCTGATGCACCAACGAGGAGATCCCTGCCTAGCCCTGTACAGAAGTTATTACAGCAATGGAGAAGGCTGCAGGTTTGCGAGGGTACGCTGTGCAGAGAGGTAAGGGACCCTAACACTAACGAAATGTACCT
Source organism: Simochromis diagramma (assembly GCF_900408965.1). Taxonomy (NCBI): domain Eukaryota; kingdom Metazoa; phylum Chordata; class Actinopteri; order Cichliformes; family Cichlidae; genus Simochromis; species Simochromis diagramma. The sequence goes on along the minus strand of NW_024386792.1, from coordinate 2,398,488 downwards.
TCAGATCCTATGTCCTGCAGAGAGACACAAGGAGGTGTGGGAGAAGTATCACGAGGCAGCGGCGCATGCGGGAGTGGAAAAGACACTGTCCAGGATACGTCGCTTCTTTTATTGGCCCAGCATGGAAGAGGAGGTGCGCGAATTCCAGCTAGGGTGCGCTGCGTGTGGCCTGCGAGATAGAAATAGGCCTAGAGCCCCCTTGCATCCCGTTATTGTGTCCTATCCCCTTGAGGTTGTGGCCTTGGACTTTCTTACATTGGGGAGGCCCACAGACAGGTACCAGAATATTCTGGTTATGACTGATCTTTTCACACGGTACGCCTGGGCAGTTCCTACCAAAGACCAGACTGCTCAGACTGTGGTGCATGCTCTTTGGTCTCACGTGATTCAGACCTTCGGTTGCCCGACCAGGCTACACTCAGATAGAGGTGGTAGTTTTGAGTCTGCCCTGATGTACCAGCTGTGTAAGTGCTATGGCATTCCAAAAAGCAAGACCACCCCATACCATCCGGCTGGAAATGGTGGGGTTGAGAGGATGAACCAGACATTGCTGCACATGCTTCGGTCCCTAGAGTCAGAGAGACAACAGAGGTGGCCAGAATATCTCCCAGAGCTCTTGCAAGCATACAATAATACTGTCCATAGTGCCACAGGGTATGCGCCGTCGTACCTGATGTTTGGGCGGCATTTGAGGCAGCCAGTGGATTTGAACCTAGGTGTTGAGCGGGATTCCCCATGCCACGACCTGGGAGGGTGGGTTAAGGACCATCACCAGAAACTATCTTTTGCCTATGAGATGGCTAGGAAGAAGATGAGGGCAGCAGCCACCCAAAACAAGAGGGCTTATGACCGAAGTGCGCGGGCCCTGCCGTTGGTGCCAGGCAAGAGAGTTTGGATAAGGGACAGGAATAGGCAGGGACAAGGCAAGTTGCACCCAGGTTGGAGCTCAGAGCCGTATGTGGTAGTGGAAGAAGTTGGCAATACAGGTGTAGTATATAGGGTGCGTCCGGAGAAAGGGGGGTGAGAGAAGGTCCTCCATCGGAATGCACTAAAGTTGTGCGTTACCCCTGCAGCAGACTACCACTCAGAGGGGCAGGAAGTCAGCCTTGAGGGAGAGGTGCTAGTTGAGCCTCCATTTTATGGTTTTGTGCCCAGCGCTCCAGCCCAGCAGCCGGGAGAGTTGTCAGAGGTGCGGCGCTGACTTAAGGGAGATAGTGAGCGCAAAGACTGAAAGAGAGACACACGAAAAGTGAAGGGCTGGTAACAAAACGTGTGCAAGCCAGCATATGAAAAGAAGAACCTCCGGCCTGACTGTGGGGCGCCACGAGACATTCGGCGATCGGCCAGCATAACCCGGCGATCCAGTCCCGACGGACAGAATAGCAACCGTGGGAGGCGACGCGTGAAATCCACAGTAGGCAGGGGTACGCCTCTGCCTGCATCGTGAGTATCGCTTTCCCACTGTTGGGCGCTAGGCATAGCTTTGCCGGGGAAGGGTACAGCGGCTGCGCCGACAACGTTGCTGGCCCGTGTCTGTTGTTTCAGGGCGGAGCTACGAGGGAGGGAGGCCGTGCGCGGGTGTGGAGAGTGGCTGGACTGCACAATCGCGCACCGTCAGGTGGAGATAGGAGCCTCCTCCCTGGTCTTCTGCTGGCGGGATGCCCCATCCCGGAAGAGGAGTTCCTCTCCTGTCTCTTTCAGCTCAGGAGCATTTGCCCGCGTGTGGCTGGACTGTGGGAATTAGGACCCTGGGGGGGGAGTTTTTAGCATAGGGAAAAACATTCATTTAGCTTTGTTTTTTTTAGTGTATAATCATTCCTGCCGGCAGGGTTTTTAGCGGGTTGCAAACACTATTTTTATTGTATACGGGGATTTTAGCTTGTATTTGGGGTTCTGACTGTGTTTTATCCTGAAAATAAATGGTGTGTTTGAAGCCAGCTAAGTTTCTGTGCTCTGAGCGCTGACCCACTCACTCCCCTTTCTGCTTGTATGTATACAGACGTGGTGGTGAAGATTTAGGTCCACCAGTTTAGCGGCTACAGTATCAGGTTAGCCTGTCCCCCTTACAGAACTTAAAATATCTGCACAGAGTGACTCACATTTATCACCAACACTTATGCTCGCCTACTGGAGAAATTCCTCAATACACAGCTGGCATGCAGATATTTTCTTTTGTATGTGCATGTGATAGTGTTGCAGTGGCATGCATTTTGATAGGTATGGCACAAAGCTCGTTTATGTGTAATGAGTTCATATATTACTTCCCAGTTTAATAGAATTATACATTCACTTACTTGACTATGCCTACCATACAGTCCTTTGAGATGATAAGTGCTGGAGGAAATCAGCACATTGTCACATGGGCTGATGTTTTATTGTTAAAGCTATGAATTATTCATGCGTCCTCACCAAGTTTCAAATAGAGACACGAATTGTGTTTTTACTGACAGACAAACAGGGACAGATCCTTTTCTCAAAAGCACACAAATGCCAGTGTAATATAGATCATTTATCTGTTAATTTATGAGCAGGTTTCTTCCCAATTACGTATTCATAGAATCTTGGGGCAGAGTATGCACCTGTGAGAGAAATTTGTATTGATTCTTAAATATATAAATTTTCATTCAGATGAGTGGAACGTGAAGTTTCTGTTGAAAGACTCGCAGTTATGAATTCTAATTGTGCTCGATTCATTCTTGCACGGAGGCTTTCTGTTATGCTGGGAGACACTTTCCTCTTGTGGTGACCACGGTGTGAAATATCCGTTTAGAGGTAAAAATCCGACTTGAGTCATTTTACTGTGCTGAAGGCTCCTCAGTGAAGAATTTAACTTCTGACATGCAGGGACCAGCTTTCACAATTTTCAGTTGGTTAAATCCTCTGTTCTCTAACACATACAGTGTGCAGTTTTATACACAGTCCTACATTTTCAGAGGGTTCAAATTAATCCCGTCCCGTCCTTCTGGTACAAGTTAATCTTGGTTTCATCTGTCCAAAAATCATTTTCAGCACTGTTCAGATTATTTTAAATGTTTTCTAACAAAGTCTAATTGGCCTTCTTGTTCTTGAAGGTAACCAGTGGTTTAACCTTGTTACCTCTTTGTTTCCATTAATTGAACTATATAACGAAATGAAGAGTAAATATACACAATACCAATGCTGGTTTTAGTATTGATACTACAGTGATAGGAGGAAAACTCTGTTTCAAGCCTTTAAGCTCAGTATGCAACTTAACTGTACTGTGTTAAATAAATTATTTTTTTGGGAAATGACAGTGCGCCCCAGGGTGGCAGTGGCTACAATGTAGCTTTCCATCACCAGTGTGTGAATGTGTGTGTGTGAATGGGTGGATGACTGGTTGTGTAAAGCGCTTTGGGGTCCTTAGGGACTAGTAAAGCGCTATACAAATACAGGCTAAAAAAAATTCTGTCTCTCAGATGGGCTTGCTCTGTGCTCACTCCCTTCTGTTGCTGGGCTCCTGCTGTCACACCTGTTGCCACTTACTCATCAGCCACAGTAATTAAGGACATCGGCTTGAGCACCTACTCTCTGCCAGTTTGCTGCTGTCCTTGTGGTGGTAATCATACCTTTTTTTTGTTTTAATTTTTGGATTCTTTACTCTCTGTACTTGTTCATCTGCATCTATCTACTCGTAACCACTCACCTGACTTTCAAGCTGGTCATTGTCTGCAACAGAGAAAATTCTTCTCCAACTACTTACCTGGACTCCAAAGTTTGTATTACCTGTGAAGGACGATAGTTCCACTTACCTGTCTGCCCACTGTTCACCACACACTCACCTGCTTAGCGCCTGGAACCCCTGTGGCTTGCCTTCTTACCCCCCTTGGTGCCTGTAGAACTATAATTTAACACTGCAGTGTAATATATTGACTGATGGAGAATCCCCTAATGTTTACTAACCTCTGTTCTCCTCTTTGACAGAATTTCTTACCTGCTCCAGTCCTACTTACCTGTCCGTACACCTGTCGTTGAGCTTTGGCTCTGTGAAAAGATCCTTTTGTGTTTGCAATAAACAATCTGAAAGCTTGCTATCTATCTCTTGGTCCATCTGACAGTTTTGTTTTATAAATAGAATATATATTTTATGTAGCTGGAAGTAGTCTATTAGAACTAACTATCCATCCACACATCCATTCTCTTCCGCTTATCCTTTTCAGGGTGGGGATATGCTGGAGCCTATCTCTGCTGTCTTAGTACCCTGCCTTGTGAAAGGCAGGGTACACCCTGGACAGGTCGCCCGTCTGTCACAGGGTTCTATTAGATCTAATATTTAGATTTTGTTTGATTAAGACAAAAACTTTAAAAACAATGTCCTGCTGTTGCCTTCCCAGATAGCAAGGAAACATTGAAACAATGTTGAGTCAATATCAGGCGATGTCATTGAATCAACGTTGAAGTGTGACGTTGACCTAACGTCACTCTTGCACCCTTTTTTAACGTTGAAACAAACCTGACATTGATTCAACATTATATTTTCTAATACTGTTGACATTGAAACAATGTCAGATTCTGATATTGAAACACTGTTGAGCTATGGTGTTGATTTTCCACCTCTTTCGCACAGTTGCTTTTTATTAAAACAACAGTTAAATCATGACTGGAAATCTACCTTTTTTTATAGGTATTTTAACCAATACTAAACTACTGCATGTTTCCATCAATACTTAAACCACCTAAACACATAATTGTACTTATTCCTCAAATTGGACAACCTTTATAAAAAAAAAACAAATGTCTCACAATGTATCATGTCAATATTAATATCCTAAAATAAGAAAGAATTGCATGTGATGTAACAGAGAAAAAAAAAAGAGGTCAATAGTCATGTTTCGTTTGCTAAATACTTTATTAAAAGACAGTTTCCTATTTACATTTATATGTTTCACAGAAGTTTGTAATTTTTTACTCCGGGATGGGGATGCATGATGTGCGTCCTGCACCACCCAAACGATCTGGGGCGTATCGGAGCCAATTCTGCACTGCTTGTGCAAAGACAAACTCTGACATAGAGTTTGCCCCTAACTGCTGCGTCAGGCCATCTAGGACAAAAATACACACACACACACAAACAAAAAAAGTGAATTAGAGCACATGAATAAGCTCATGTTAACTGTCTTCAGCGGGGAGAAAGTATGTAAACTCCTAGGCTGATAAACATGAAAGTCACCAGGCGTAAATCTGCAAACTGCCGCATTTGATTCCTAAAGAGCTATGAGCGGAAAAGGTGATAAGTCTTAGCATAGTGTGCCGTGTATCCTTTAAAACAAAATAAACATGGGGTCCTGGGGCTGTACAAACTACAACCCGAGGACTAAACAACCCAAAGACCAAAGACTCCTTCTCCAGATTAACCGGACATGAAAGTCTTGTTATTAAGAAAGACAAAGTAATATAGCAAAAAAACGGTAAAACTTACCAAATATACATTTGCAGAGCGCTGTATCTTTAAATGCCCTTTTTTGCTTTGTCTGGTCCTTGGTTTTTTTCCCTGCCCAGTTGAGTACCGAGGCCAGCTCGTTTGTAATGGCATAAGCCATTACACGGCGGACTCGCACCTCCAGTGTGGTCCCTCCAATCAAGGCAAAGCGTCTCACCTATAGACACATTTTAAGAGATGGAATTAGCATGTCTCATGTCTTAAATGTGTATGCAAGTGCTTGTGTGTTTAATCAACAGGCCGTTGTTATGTATTTAAATCACATCTGACAGCTATTACACTTTATAGTTACAAAGTGTACATAACCTTTATATACTTACCATTGCCTTATTTGTCTCTTGTGATTGAAGAGCTGCCTCTGCATTGTTTAGCTCCTCAATGTTGTGCAAGGGCAAATCCAGAGGCAGTATCCCAGCATCTACCGATTCATTGCAGCAGGGATGGCGGATGGCTCTGACCTCCTCACGCAGTTCGTTCACAGCTCTCGTCAGGTCTGACAGCATAGTTAATATCTTTTGTGAGGTCGCATCTGTTTAAAAAAACAATTCTAGAAAGATTAATGGCTTAAGCAGTGAGAGGCGAAAAACAAATAAATAATAAAACGCAGTTTACGTGTGGACAAAAGGTGCAAACGCAAGGTAGGTGAGCGTGCAACGTAAAGTTAGGTGAGCGTGCAACGTAAAGTTTGAATTGAGTGCGAATCGAAGCGGGTGCTCGCCAATCATTAAAAGTAACAAAGTCATTGAACACATTTATACAGTTACCTTTACGTTTATCAATCATATATCACAGATTTACAATTTTTTGTAGTACTATGCTAAAAAGCAACTACAGAGCGAAAGTCTGGGTCAAGCGCCGAGGCGACGGCAAGAACAAAGGAACCCTCGAAGCGTTAGGCTAGGTTATATAAGGGAATATAACGGAAAAGTATGAAACTAAAATGTTTTCTTTGTTGATAGACTTTGTTCGCAGTGCAATTTATTTGTTGCCGGATTGTAAGATGAAAGTAGACGCAATTTCGGGCTCCCACATTTTGTACGAAACTTTACATTAACAAGTTTTTTTTTTTTTTTACTGTTATTCAAATGCAACCGTGGAAATAACGAATAGAACAAAAGTCATTCATTCTTACCTTATACTAATTGTGGCAGGCCAGTGCAGTGCATGAACTGATGCCTTCTCCGGTCAATTCCGCTGAGAGTAAATCTAATGTCCTGCTCTACTGTACAAGACAATGGTTACCTGGAGGGATGTACAATGTGAGAGGGGCTGCTATGGAATAGTCCAAGTGGTAGCAGCTTTAATTTCCCGCTCAACCATAAATCGATGGTTTTTCAACGTGATTGTTGTCACCTTGTCAACTATAAATAGATCAACAATCAACGATGACAGAACAACAGTGAATCAATGTTATTTCAATGTCAGTGTCAGGTTTCATCAGTATTTCAATGTTGTTTCAACATTGGTTTTGTGTTGACATTTCAATCCTGACGATTCTGATGGTTCAGGTAGAAAATCAACATCTGTTCAATGTCTCCTTGCTATCTGGGTTGGCTCCTGTTGTCACTAAAGATTGAGTACTTAATGTTTAACAGCACTTTAGCAGGAAGTTAAAAATGTCTCAAAATCTCTGGAAAGTTTCAACAACACTGAAGTATCAAACAGTTATTGTAAAGGTTAACCTAGCTGGCGCACATCCTAACATATGCTTTTTAGCTATTAGCTCTTACATTAGCAAACTGTTATCGTTAGCGTAGCGGCTAGGAGACTCCGGGGCGCGATGGACTATTGAGCCATGGAGAACCTGGTGGATTGGAGGCTGTGCAGAATAGTGGAGGAAACATAGCTGAGCTGACCAGAGAGTCCAGTGTGAAGAGCTAATCCGAGCAGATAAAGAGCGAACTCTGGAGCAGAGCAGCTAAATCAGGCCTGAAGAACAGAGCCAAGCCTGTAAAGAGCTGCAGAGTGAGGCAGAGCAATGTGAATGCTGGATGAGAGACAGGCTGCAGGCAGATGTGGACAAGACAATAAACTTTTCTACTTTTCCAATGTTTTTTTTTTAAACAGTGTTTCTTATTAAATTGTAGCAACCACTGAGGCCCGTTTTAAAATGTGTTCAGTGACTGGTTTAATCTTTCACTCTGAGCGTTGTTTTTTATATTTTCTTATCCAAAGTTGATCTGTAACTTTTCCATTATGCTCTTGTCTACAATAATGAAAGTATTTAGATGTGTCAGGTAATGTTTGTTGTACCCTTTGTTTATCAGTAGATTTTAAAATATACCTTCGGGATCTGTATTGAAATTATTGAAGTTATTTGTAAAACGAATAAACTTTAATACTTATTTAGATAAATCTAACTTGTATTTGGGAAAATTAGTTAAAAAATTAATAATTTTTTAGAACTATTACTTACGTTGTTGCAGGATGGGGTAAGAAGCTTCTTTGTGGTATTGAAAATGGTGTGGAGTATTTTCCTGGTATAAGATAAGATAAGATAAGATAACCTTTATTAGTCCTACACGTGGGAAATTTGTTTTGTCACAGCAGGAGGTGGACAGTGCAAAAGTTATATAGCAAAAATTAGAATACAATAAAATTAAAATACTGTACACAACTGTACAGAATAGAATAGAATAACATAAAATACTATATACAGTAGAATAAAATAGAATAAAATATACAATAGGATAAAAATAGAAGACAAATTCTATATACAACTGAGTAAAAACACAGCTTTGTCAGAAAAGAGTGTTGCACTTAGTCTTATTGCACATGTGTGTGTGGGTTTGTGTGTGTTTTATCAGTTGAAGTCTGTATCACGCCTGAAATTCTGGTAATTTGACAACCCTACTGCCAATTATGACACACAAAGTACTTTTACTGCTTCTGCAAAACAGTAAAATAAGATAGATGAGATGTTTAAGCGTAGACAAACTGAAAGCGCTTGCATCCACAGGCACAATGCTAATGAAATGAAGACCAGCAACAGACTTCTAATCTGAGGTTTATTTTTTAAACCTGCATGTATGTTTTTATGCATCTTGCATAGCAAGACAAAGTATGCAGGCTACAGTTACTTGAAAAAAGTAATCAGTAACTAATTACTGATTACTTCCCCAAAAAAGTAACCCCGTTACTTTACTGATTACTTATTTTCAAAAGTAATTAATTACTTAGTTACTTTTTAAAAACACGATTTACAACCTGAATAGGTGATAAAGCGATAGATCTTTCAGCCCAATTCTTTTTCTGCATAATCCATCATACAAAATGTAATCAAATGGAAAAGTCTCTTTTTAAAACTTGTTTTTTTAGTTTTAATCTTTTAACTTTATGCATCAAGCAAAAATTTAATTATATGCAACATTCACTGACTGGAAGAAATTTGTTTAATATTTAAACCTATTTTCTGCACATTCCAGCACATAATTTTATGTTTTTTTGTGTGTTTACACCCACTCTTTCAAATAGATGCAAGTAAAACACAGCAGAAAATAAATAAAGTCAAAGACTAGCGGTCTTTTTGCTCTGTTTTCACCTGTAAAGCAGGAGTTTGGTAGGCGGAAGTTTACCCTGGTGCAGGTGTGCCGCAGCGGTCAGTTGAAGAATCTGCGAGTTTCTCTGTGAATTTCCCATTATGTCGTAGCGCACTCGGTGCTTGCTCGGAAGTTTAGGGTTTTTTTTTTCGCTGTAAAAAGAAGTTTTCTTCCCACGCACAACGGACACTAAGGTTTTTGTCACTTTTTATGGAATCAAACTTAAAGTAAGGTCAGTACTTCCATGCTTTAAACGCTGCATGCTCATAATCTCTCCGTACTCGATATATTATCCATTGTTGATCTGCACACAGCTGTTGTCACGAACTTGGCACTTACGTCACTGTCATGAGACATTCTTGCAAAAAAATCACGGTTTTAGCAACGCAGTAATGCAGTGTTCCTACGGGAAAGTAACGGTAATCTAATTACCGTTTTTGCAATAGTAATCCCTTACTTTACAAGTGGTTACAAGTAACGCGTTACTGCCCATCTCTGCTGACGACACACTAATCATAACATTTAAACACCCGTCGTGTTACCTGCTCCACTATGTCACATACACATACTCTTTTGGGAAACTGTAGCACTGTGGCTGAGACTGCCAGTACAGTAGTTGCTGAAGTTGGAGGATTCAGTAGTTTCTGAGGCTTAAATTGGGAAGTGAAGCCTCACTTATGGTGGTTCAGTGTTTTCCCATCTGTGGAATGAGGTGCAACATCAGCACTAAGCTACCTTACTGCACACTCACAGATGATTTAACAGCCAACTCTTAAGCGCAGCCATGGATTAATAGAGTCTGACATAAAGCCTTTTCACTGGCTTTATCTGTTTCTTCTAAGCTTGGGGGAATTGAGCACTGGTTCTTTTCCCCCAGCGTGACACCAGCATCATCTGCACTGTTTCACAGTACTCTCTCTCTTTTTTTTAAACTTTACCATTTGAGCTGTGTTGGCAAGCATCTCCACTCACTATTGGCAATCATTCCCTTAAGATTTTTAGATCAAAGAAGTATTGGCTCTTCTGCTCAAAGATTACCCCAAATCAGGGCCCAATTCTATGCAAAGCCTGCAGGGGTCATCTAAATTTGCAGAGGCCTGTCAGATACAAGTAAGTGGTGATGTTGCATTGGATTATGGGAGGTTTTGAAGGCTGACCTCAAAATCCATTGGCTTATAAATGTCTGCTTAAGATCACAGTTCAAAAAACAAAAACAACCCCCCCCCCCGACAAACAAAAACATTAAACTGGATGGAAATTTGGGGCTTTGGGGGGTTAGTTGGGACTTTAACTTTAATCTCTGTGCACCTGATGCTCAGTGTTTTTTAGACCCAGACTCCTATTCTCCACGAGGTGACATGGAGGGAATGCACTTTCATTTAGTTCATTGAAACGACAAAATAGCTACTTAAAACAAAACAGCACCGCGAGACCCAAAAATCGAGAAGCAGACTGTTTTTTTTCAACTGTCAACTTATAAGTGGCCCCATGCTGGATCTCCCACAGGGATCTTACTTTTGAATAAAGCCATGTACTAATGGATGTAAGTTAACTGGGGTTTTCTTTTCCGAACACTGTTGGTTTCAACCTGCAGGTGACCTTCCAGAGTACAAAGTCAGTCAAAAGAACCCAGATCCATATTGAAGTTTTCACAAGAAAGCCAGCCAGCAATGGATCTGCTGTGCTCAGAATGTGAATTAAGCCACTGCACAGGAACTGGCTGAAAATACAGAGAGATTAAGTGGAGATTCTTCTGAGATGAAACAGAGGATTGTGCTTCTGCTAATTGTCTCCCTCAGGGAAAGAGACAGCTTTTATTCTGTTTTAAATCGTAGGATTCTTATGGCTGCTTCGGTGTATTTATATTTGCAAGTGAGTGATTTCCTAATGGTATCCTGCTAAATAATACATAGCAAGATTTTGCTTCACACACTGTAGTATTTGGGACCTGCAGGATTCACTCGAGCTGTACCTCTCACATACAGCTGAAGCAATTTATATGTGGTGGCTGCTTGTTGCTCGTATTTAACTTTTGACATGCACGTTTAAATCCGCATTAATAATACTACTGCAAATATTTACATACATTACTTTTAAGCCATGCCCTTGTGTCCTATTTAACCTCTTATCATCAGTTTCCTACCATCTGTTGACCTGTGAGTAATCTTTACTGCATCAGAGTTTTGCTCTGAAAATTGCTGATTTGATTTTTTTTTTTTTTTTTTTGACTGAGCTGGCCTTTTTCAGCGTAGTGGGAGACAATTTATCACTACATTTTGTGTGTCTGTGTGTGTTCTTACAGAGAAGCGAGTTGATTTTGACAACAGATCCTCCTCTTTAATAATCCACACTCTGAGCCATGTTTAGATCAAAGGAAGAAATGGCAGCCATGTTTTATGTAGACACTTGTCTCACTGTGAGACGGCTGCTCTTTTTCTCTCGGGCTCCCTTTTCTGCTAGATCTTCCAGTGTTTGTGTCTAAAACGCTCAGCGGACCATTAAGTCTCATATCCAGCAGAAAAATACCGCCAGAACACGAATGACAGTGGATGATTTTCGACCTCATCTGAATTTGCGACCAAACCTGCTCTGTGGCTTATAAATGTCTGCTGTTAAAGAAGGAAGCTTCGGGGATCATTGACAAGCTGTCACAAAAAATACAATGGAACAAGAAGGATTTCAAACCAATTACTTAGAGTATACAGTCAAGCATCTTTGGGAATCACGTATGAAATCCCCCAGACATATGCCTAATTTCGAAATATTGAAAGAAGTGTTTGCTTTGTATGCTAAGCTTGACTGCCTCTTTCGTCAAGCGGAAGAGTCCTTAATTTAATTGTAACTTCAGTGCTGTGATATTTTATGCCAAACATTAGTTTTACTCAAATTTTTAAAGCCTAAAGCCCTGATCAATTTTCTTACCAGTCATTACATGATCCTCAGTAAAAGCTGCATAATTTATGGCTACAAAATACAAAGAAATGACGGACTATTTTGCACCGTGTCAATATTTGTTTTTGGGTCTCAACAGTGTGATGATTAGAGGAAAGCAGTGGACTGGAGTGGCACAGCTCTCACAGGATTGCCAATTTAAAGCATCTGCCGCTGACCACATAAACACAGAGACACACATACAGTGATCTAAGGGAGTGGGAGTGCATGCTCGTGTGAGAGAAAGAAGGCGAGAGAACATCAATCTTACCCAACATGATTTGCTGACTGGATGAAAGCACTCCATCTGTCTTATGCTGTTTATTGAGGGAAAATTGGTTGAATTTAGCACAGTTGTTCCACAAAGAGAGAGTGCGAGGAAAAAAAGATTAGGAGATGTCCTTGGCCAAACCTGTAGTGGAGCGAGATATTACAGCAACTGTAGGAAATCAAGAAAAATAACTTATACATCACACCTTAGGTATTACTATCAGCTATAGGGCATCTGTGAGTGTTTTTGTGCTTTTGCTACTGCAAAACATCATTTTACACACAGTCTAGCTCCCCCAACATTCAGCCAGCAGGGATGTAAAATCTTTAAAAAGAGAAAACACACCAGTGGATGCACCAAAGACAGTCTGGTATCTTGTGCACGGACACTTCAATGAGGATACAAGAAAGTGGTTTGAGCCACTGACCTTCCATGTCATGGAAGACCTGCACTACAACCTGAACCATAATTATAACTGACAGACAGAAACCCATACAGACAGACATGTTATGCTATGCAAAAGTCTTGAGCCAACCCTCCTTCCTTTATATTTTCCGAGGAAAATGGACAATAGGTGTAGAGGTTTATTGAAATGTGCAAACATAAATGGAAATACAGCATATAAGGCATTTGTACAATTGAGTTATGTACTTTTCAATGCTCAAGTGATTCACAGGTAAAAAAAAGCATTTTTCTGAAAAATGGTCAGGAACATGGACTGGACTGAAAACGAGTGAGCTTATAAGGCTACGTTCACACTGCAGGCGAAAGTGCATCAAATCCGATTTTTTTGACCCTATGCGACCCATATCCGATCATGGTGTGACAGTGTGAAGGCACAAATCCGATATTTTCAAATCCGATCTGGGTCACTTTCGTATGTGGTACTGAATCCGATACATATCCGATGTTTTAGAAAGCGACTGCTGTTTGAACGGTCAGGTCGCATTAAATCCGTCTTTTATGTCACCAACATGAGACAGACGCCAATTATCAGCTCCGGAGAAGCGCCTGATAAGACATCGCGAACACTTCCTGGCCATCCAGTGTAGATGTTAGTGAAACTGTTGGGAAGACAACGTTGGAGAAACGTGAGCATGTTATTTGTACTGTATAATCTGCAGATTCTGACAGAAATCTGCAACTATCCTTAGAAGCACCGCTCCTCTCTAAAACAGCAATAAGGATAATTATTAGGTTATTTACATTATTATGTAAATAAAATAACTTAAAGCAAAAATTGGGAAACGTAAAGTCCGAAGTCTTTATATTAAGGGCCATCAGTCAAACAATATTGTTTGCTCTGGGTCTAAACAGAGCGCGTTGTGTGTGACGTCTTCTTTTGCGCATTGAGGGTTCACACTAGAGCGCGTTTGCTGTCGCATTTTATTTGTAGTGTGAACACGCAGACAAAAAAAGACCTGCAGTGTGAACATAGCCTAAGTGGCTTGCTCCTTGCAGTGAACCCTGTGTTTTACTTTCATGCAGTCTTCTCTTCATGTAGACTTGGATATCAATACATCTGAGTGTTGTTCACTTGGTTGGCTGTTGTGAAGGGGTTTCCCTTCACGATGGAAATGATTCTGTGATCATCAACCACTGTTGTCTTCTGTGGACGTCCTGGTCTTTTTCTGTTGCTGAGTTCACCAGTGCTTTCTTCCTTTCTTTCTCAGGATGTACCAAACTGTAAATTTTGCCACTCCTACCAGTGAAGCAATTTCTTGGATGGTTTTTTTTTTTCTGTTTTTACACCTTAAGGATGGCTTGTTTCACCTACATGGAGAGCTCCTTTGACTGCATGTTGTCTGACATGCGGTCAAAGACAGTAAAATCTTTCAAATGCAAGCGCTACACCTCAAATCAACTCCAGGACTTTTTTTCTGCTTAATTGATAATGATATAATGAAGGAATTGCCCACAGCTTAGATATTAAATAGCCTTTGAGTCAATTGTCTAATTACTTTCTGTCGCTTTAAAAAGGGGGTGGCACATGTTAAGGAGCTGATACTCCCGAGAGTTTCCATTGAGAGTTTGACAATGTAAAGTGCAATGCTAAACAGGTATTTCATTTTCTCTATCTAACTTAGAAGTCAGTGTGTAAGTAAGGTCACAATGTCATTGTTTGCCAAACTCACTGGAGTGTGCTGCGTCAGCGCTCTAAGACAAATCAACAAAGACAAAGGTTGTGCCCTGGCAGGACATTAATCTGTGCCCACTCTCTGCCCTCGGCTTTGTGTGGCAGTCCATGATTGCTAAACAGCTTGCTGAGTTTTTTTTTCTTTATATGAAGAAAGTTTTATTGGGTTTTGTTCTCTAAAATAAGAAGAATGGACATCCTGATAGTTCAGTAGCAGAAGTGCTACGAGCCACATGCTTCTACATTTTTTTTTAAAAGTAAAAGAAAACACTCGCAATTATGTGAAAGAATGTTTTAAAAATTTTAGCTCGTGTGGTCTGTCTGAAGCCTGAATTTTTTTGTCTTATAGCGATTTGACACACACGGCTGACCTTGAAATTTCTAACTTTAGTATCTACTAACAGTATATGCAATGAGGTCAAATATTTGGACAGCAACACAATTTTGGAACTTTGCCTCTGTGCACCACTGCAGTGGATTTAAATAAAACTATGAAGATGCATTTGAAGTGCATAATTTAATTCACCCAAAAGGTTGAACAAAAGCATTAAATTAATGGTTTACAAATTATAGCCACTGATAACAAGTGTGTCATGGCCAAGGGTGATCTGTCCTCTCTCTGTTTAGATAACATATTACCAAGATGAAAAAAAAAAAAAAAAAAAAAAAATTATAAACATATCTGAGAGAGAGCGAAAACGTTAGGAATGGCGACATCAATAATTGACATCATTCTTAAAAAAAATGAATGTACTGGAAGACATTTTCATGAATAGAAATACAGAGGGTTTAAAACTAGTCCAGAGTCTTTGGGCAAATAAAACCAAAATAATCTTGTACAAGAATAAGCAGAGAAAACTATGGAGAAGAAAAGGAACAGTTCAGGATCAAAATCATACCAACTCATCTGTCAAACATGGTGGAGGCAATGTTATGACACAGTCATGTATGGATACCTGTGGAACTGGGTCACTGATCTTTATTGATGATGTGACTGCTGAAGCAGAAGAAATAGAAGGATGAATTCTGAAGTGTTCAGGGCTACACTCTCTGCTCTTCAGCTAAATGCTGCTAAGCTGATCAGATCAGATGGCGCTTCACAGTGTAAATGGATAACAGCTCAAAACATACTAAAAAAACAACCCAAGAGTTTCTCAAAGCAAAAAAAAAGAAAAGAAAAAAAGAGAGATATTCTTCAATGCATAAGCCAGTCACCTGATCTCAACCCAATAGAGCATGCTTTTCTAATTTACAAAACAAAATGCAGAAAGACCCACAAACAAGCAGTGCGTGTAGGTGGCTGCAGTAAAGGCATAGCAGTGCATCTCCAGGTTCTACACTTCAGTCACTCAATGACTGCAAAGGATTTTTTCCCCCAATTATTAAAAGTATTTAAGAATATCGTAATTTGCCCAAATTATTTTAAACCTCTAAAAATAGTAGAATGGCTTCCTAAACAGTTAAAGCAATACATTCATACATGCTGCTTCTATACACCTGTAAACAACTTGGCATGCTTAGCCTGCTTAGCCTGCCCAAGATTAGCACCATAATCGCAGGTTAATAATACAGCTTTTCACATCATTAGCCTTCAGTTGCTTTGTACCGTGTACTGCACCACCCACTGGACTAAACTCTGGGAAGATGGCAAAGCCCTTATTTGTCTTCCCTTGGACTGGTGGTTTTACGGCAGCTGTTTTGGAAAAAAAATAAAAAAGAGAAACTGTGTTCAATGAGGTTCTAGTCCAAGTGATCACAGACACAAATGTTTGGCAGCAGCATTTCTGTTTCTGCTGCACTCTGTTGGGATTTTTCCCTGGCAAAGTTTCTCTGTTAATTTTAACCAAATTCTTTGTGTTATCTGCTGCTTATGCATGTTTGCTCAGGTGGCAGAAATGCCAGTGATTGGTTGTATTTATGAAGAGCACAGACTGCGATTTTAAACCCTTCTGTCAAAATGTAATGCACTGCTTTACAAAGGAAGAGCAGTACTGTATGTCTAGCCATGATATCATTCTGGTTAAGGTAAACATGTACTTTTTCCTGGCTTTATAGTTTTGTGTAATATGTGACATCAGTCGTCTTTGTTTGTTAGTTAAAATGTGGTGGACTCATCAGAAAACGCACATCAGATGGCAGTCTTACATTTTGGTCTAATAAGATAAGATAAGATAACTTTTATTAGTCCCACACGTGGGAAATTTGTTTTGTCACAGCAGGAAGTGGACAGTGCAAAAGTTATGTAGCAAAAATTAGAATATAATAAGAATAAATACAGTATGCAACTGTACAGAATAGAATAAAATAAAATACTATATACAGTAGAATAAAACATACAATAGGATAAAACAAATGGAATTACTTCATGCCATTCTTGGATGAAAGAAAAAAACACTTTGATGTAACTAGAAATAATTTTTTTTTATATGAAAGTCTTAAGTGAGCAAATTTACAATATAGTAAATTAAAGGTACCATGTTAATCTTGACCATTTCTGGGGCTAAAGAACCACGTTCTGACACATGAAATTATCAAACCGTGTACAACGGATAAATTTAGCTTAAAATTTTTGCTTGAATTTAATTTCTCCTCCTATTATTATTATTGATCAGAGCTTTGTTGAAGGTATATATGCACTATCATGGGAAGCTACCAAAGTAGCTCCTCTGTGGAAAAATTAAATTTGTGGATCTAATGGTCATCCAATAGGTTACCTACTTGTCCTAAGTAAAATCATGGAAAGAACAACAGTTCAGTAATTTTGGATTCTCAGGTGCAATCTGTAGTTAAATGGATAAAGATCCACACATCCATCCATCCTCTTCCATTTCCCCTTGTCAGGGTTGTGGTTGGACTGCAGCATATCTAAGCTACCATAGGGCGAGAGGAAGGGTGCACCCTGGATAGGTCGCCAATATAATGCAAAGCTAACACGGAGAGACAGAAAATAATTCACACTCACACCAGTGGGCAGTTTAGAATTATTATCATGTTGATTAAGGCAATGTGAACAAGATCCATGATGTAATCTCACAGCAAATGAAGAAAATTGATAAGATATTTGTTGAAATGAGAAATGAAATTTCTGTAGTTAAAAGATTTACAAGACTTTGACACCAAATTAATCCAGAATTTGATATTGTCCCATCTTGATTGTTGCCTTGTATTATGTTCTAGTTGGAAAATGGATCAGATTAAGAAGCTTTGACCTTAGATTTTAACTGAGTAAAAAAAAAAACCCCGAAACATAAAAAGCCAAAACAAAGACGTGTGGTTATTCAGGAATGAGGAAACAGTGTCCAAACAATCTTTATCCGCTATCTGATATATAAACATTACATTTACCATCTGGGTATCTTGTGCGCCAGTTACCTTATTTGAGTTAAATTGATTTATTTGTTCTTGTTCTGCATAAAGTCAGTAAATCACTGTTAAAATAAACCTTAACAAGCTACCGTTTGATCCTGTTACCAAAGTGTAGCAGGTTGCTTTCTGTAGCCTGCAGTCATTTCAGGAAAGCTGTTTCCTGCTGCTGTCCATTCACCAACAAGCACGGGCAGTGAATGCTGCACAAAAGCAAAGCAGCACATTCTATAGCTTTTCTGCTTACAGCTGACCTGGAAAGGCGGGGGCTGAATTTTAATGCGCTTTTTCCATCTCCTCCTAGAAAGAAATAAAGGTGTCAACTCGCTCAGGTGTCCTCTGATCTCCTTCTCACAAACCGCTCAACTAAAAAGCAGCTCTTTTCCCCCTAGTTCAGAATCCCCAAGGTGCCATTCCTCAGGGTCAAATATTAAGTAGGCATCAGGGGCGAGCTCCTCTGGACTAGCACGGCTACAGATCTGTGCTTCTCTGCCTGCAGCGGGGGTGGGGGGGAGGTGTTGGGGAACACTTAGTCCACTAACATCATTTTTTACAGAGCACATCACAGCTGGAGACTCTGAAGAGAGGCAGAGGGCAGAGCAAAGTGGAACTACTTCAGGCTAAAAACATTATTCTTTGTCTTCTTTATTACTTTGCCTTAATTTGTCCTCATCTTCTTATTTAGTATTTATATCTTTGCAACAGGAATGAAATAAGTCACAAAGTTCACAAATAAAAATATATGAGAGTTTCTTAAATTGAACATTCAGGGTGATTTTTGCAGTTTCACAATTCTCCAGCTCTATGCGAACATACGCTGCCAGAAGTATTCAGTCACCCATTCAAATCATTGAATTCAGGTGTTCCAGTCACTTTGCCTAGACGTGCAAAGTGACTGGACGTGCTTCTACAAACATTTGTAAAAGAAAGGAGCTCAGTGAATTGCAGCGTGGCACTGTGATAGGATGCCACCTGTGCAACAAGTCCAGTCGTGAAATTTCCTCGCTACTCAATAATTCCACAGTCAGCTGTTAGTGATATTATAAAAAAGTGAAAGCAATTGGGAACAACAGCAACCAAGCCAAGTTGCGGTAGACCTCAATTCTATATTTGCTTATTTTTGGAGTTGAAAATAAAGACACGCAACATGTAACTTTACTTAGTGTGCAGCTTTTATAGCAGTTTTAATTTCACTGAGTAATAATTTTTGTCATTGTTTTCAACAACGACCATTTTTTTCTGATGAAAATCGCTAAATAGAAACTAACACACGAGGACAAAAACTATGATGAAATGTACTGACACTTTCGCCGACGAATAAAAATGAGATAAAAATCCATCAGAAATAATTAAGTTGTGGAAAGGCATCAGAGGTTATTTGCTTGTGCTGTAATGTTAGAGCGCACAATCGGATCTACCACCGACAAACACGGTGGGAGCTCCCGGTTTCTCATGAAAACTCAACAAAACGTCAGCACCTGGGAGGCAGAGGAGAGCAGACATATGGACACATTTAGCGTTTGATGTGTAGGAAAATAAGCTGCTTTGTAAACCGCGTAGATCAACTCTAACCGCTAAAAACACAACAAACTTTTATACTTTATATTTTACCCAACTGGTATTTAGTCGACTAAATCAGAATTTTAATGCCTAAATTACGACTAAAACTAAATGACGTTTTAGTCAAAACTAAAAATCAAAATTAGCTGTCAGAATGAACTCTCTCATATATATTTGTCTGAACCATGATTTTGCAATATTTTGGGAATGGAACAGCACAAACAAGGTTTTATTTCACTTCTATTGGCCACTTATCTGAACAACAAAGATAAGAGCATGTCAGTAATGGCACTGATTCCTCTGCCTTAATTACAGAGCTCCTCGACAAAAGTCTTCAAAGAGAGGAATTCAAATTAATGTAGAGACTAAGAGAGAGGAAACAGTGTTATTATGGTGGAGAGCAACGGATGCTGAGATTAGAGATCTTTTCTCATCCAGGCCTCAAACTGTGTTTGTGAGTAAGACTTCTCTGACGGCAGGACTTCTCGGTGTAGCTCCATGTCCTTGCATTCATTTCCATAGCTATCTATAATGCGTCACAGAGAGGGGGCAAGCTCTCCTGGTAGGCAAACACAATGGCTTCATGCTCCTGCATAATTCACTGTCGTGTGCAGTAATCCATAGAGTAGCTGGAGTTAAAACCACAGAGCATTTAATAGATAAAGATTAGACACTAAAGGGTCAATGTGTCAGTGAGAGGGGAAAAAATTAACATGCCTCTTATGCTGTTGTTTAAAATGAACTCAAATGGCAGAAAAATGGATTTATATCCTGAGTAAATGAATTAACGTTTTAACCCAAGCTAATTTTATAAAAGATCTACCAATTTAGCAACAAAAGAGACCTGCTATAATGTGCATAATAAGTTGCAAATGCAGGCAGATAAATGTAAGAACACTAAAGCTGGATTATTACAAGCTAATGTCAAGCTTATTTAGGTTACACAGGCTCTACGCTACACTGCTGTTGGTGACTCATAGCTCTGTAAAAAACAAGTAAACATCAGCACATGCTTTGTGCTTTTCTGATGCCTGTAGATGTTGTTCATAGAAAAAAAGACTGAGTATCTTTTCATCTCCAGTTATGAAATTTAACAACAAGAACAACAATAATAATAACAAAAAACAATAAAAAAAGATTTATTCCCCTGTTCTCAGACAGTAGAATAGAAAAACCTGTTATTGTAATTGTACAAGTACAAATGTTCATTGTGCCATCAACAAGTTAAAGCTCTCTCCTACAAAGAAGAAGACATATATGAACAGCTAAACTCATTTTCATCGGGCCCTATAAGGGAACCTGGGTCCCTTAACCCAACTTGTTTTGACACATGCTGCTGCCATAAAATTCAACATGACTTTCTTTTTTCTGAAAATCATACATTTTGGTAGCAAGATGGCAGCGCATGAACAACACAAGGCTCAGTGTCTCTCCAGAATCTGCTATTTACCGTTTTTTTTTATATCTACTCGACAATCATACTGTACAAGACAATAATTATAGTTCTACAACTGTTTATTAATACTCGCAATTGTATATCTATAATCTGCTATAACTTTTCATATTGATAACCATATGTATAACTGTTCTTGGCCTGTACATAGCTTGTATATTCATAACATACCTTCATACCGTGTACATTGTAACACATCTATAATAGATCTATATTCTGTAATATATCTATATTAAAGCACTTCTGGATGGATGCAAACTGCACTTCGTTGCCTTGTACTTGTGACATGTGCAATGACAAAAAAGTTGAATTCTATTCTATTCTATTCTATTCTTTCAGTTTAAACATTTAAGTTTTCTATGTTACATTACAAATAAAATACAGGTTTGTGATATTTGCATAACATTGCATTTTGCTTATATTTACATTTTTTTACATTTTGAATTGTGTTTATTAATTTTAGTTTGTCTAATATCCCTTAATAGTACTTGATAGAGAATATAGAGCTGAGGGGAACTGCAACTGGAAAAATGAGGGCTTTATCTGAGGAAGGCTGGACCATAATCCATCCAGTTGGGAACATCAATCCTGCTGGGTTTGAGTTACATAGGACTAAAATAGATTTGTTGCTCATGTCATTCAATTATGACATGAGCGTTTTGGATGTCACACACATCAGTGGATAGTCTGACAACACGACTTCTCTAAAATTCCCGATAATCCCCACTGATGCTATGATGGAGGAAAAAAATCCAAACAGTTGTTTGTGAAATGTTTATTCTGAGGTTGAATCAAACTGTGTAATCTCCTTGTGCTTATATCTTTCATAGTGGTTTTACTGGCGCACAGATCAGAAAAAAAGGTAAACAGTATGAGGGCGGCATAATTAAAAGATAAATCAGGTGAATTTATGGAGCTTTTTTCCTCCGTCACAAACAGACTGTCTCTCTGTTTACTTTTTATGGCTGTGTGTACGTGTGTGCTTCCTGTTGGAAAAAGGCTTGCAGCGTGAGTCTGGTCATTGGGTGTGCACCTGAATTTCATCATTTTCATCTGCCTCAATAAACCAAATGTAATGATCAAAATGCTCCAGAGTTCAGACGATCCAAGCCAAAGTAGTTTCCTGTAAACACCCCCTAAAAGCTCCTGATATTTCCGTTTGTTTATTGATGTGAATGACCCCTCATTGTGCCTGTTTAATGTGAGGTATTTACTGCCCAGTGGGATTCTGGTATAAAACATATCTAAATATATCAAGATTTTTAATGACACTTTTTAGAGTTATATTGAAAAGGAGGATACAACTTTAGTTTTTTGTATGTTTAGGATCCAATCAGTGTTATAAATCCTGCTACTGGAACCTCATAAAGATGGACTGTTATTATTGAGTGAAGCCTAAATGTTGTGGGTTCTTTATTCTCAGCATAAATGAAGTATCCACATGATGAGCACTAAAAGCTTTGAAGTAATATTAGCAGAAGTGGGTCTGCTGTGTAGGCAGTTCTGGGCGATAAGATAAACAAACTTTTTAAAAGCTCAGGTCTCTCAACTCTCTATTATCCAGACTTTTCACAGTATTTAGTTGTACGGATTACCATAAAATCGTGGTAATTTAGTAAGAGTGGAAGTTATTTTTCATCTAAAAACTGCAAAGTACAGAGGAAGAAGAAAAACAAAAGATTTTGGTGTTTTTTGTTTTGTTTTGTTTTTATTAAGATTTTTTAAACTCTCCCCCCATTAGAGGACAGCACCTGATCATTTCTGATCATTCACAGACTTTTAAATATTTGGTAGTTGTAGTTCTAGGGAATGTTTACCTGCAGATATAGTACAGGCTCTTCTGGCAGTACCAATTTCTCACATCTTTGCTGGGTAATAGTTAGAATTAATTATGAAATTAAGAAACATGAATTATGTTTCTTTTCATTTAGATGGCCGTAGCAGATATTGTGCAACCTGGCTCACTGGAAGGCCTGTGACACACTAAATAGAACGAAGCATAATTCATTTTGTCTACTATATCTGTGTTTGCTCTTATGACCTGTTAAAATAGCAACAATAACACAAGCCGATCAAAGGTAGAATAATAGAATAAAAAAGAAGAAGAAAAAATGACATCGATTGCCAATAATTTTACAGATATCTGATATATTCTGTTTGTAATCTGTAATCTTTTTTTTTTTTTTGCAACACTATGAGTGATCAAATGGACCACAGAAAGCAAACTTACTGGTGAAGCCATGGATGCATTTAGAAGTAGAAACCAGATTACAAGCTGGGCCCTCGTTCATTTAAATGGAAGCTGCTCATTGGTGCATACCTGAAAATTTATTTACCAGCTTCCTCCATGCTTCTGCAACTTTGCACCCACAGAGCATGTGAATTAGCATCCTAATACCCAAAGAAAGCATGCATGACTGAGACCCTGCTGGTCAAGTGTGCTATTTGGCTCCCCACACACAAATGGAAACTGAATAATTATAAGACCTTCATACACACAAAGTTTGATAAAAGTGGCTTTTGATGCACAGAAAAACATATTTCCTAAATAACAACAAAGTGATAAAATATTGAGATGCTGGTGTGTTAATAGAGGACAAAATGAGAAAGTTATATTTTGTAACCATGCTTCTATAAATGAAAAATAAAATAAATGGATTGCAGCACAACAAGATCCATAAAATGCATAAAATTTTTATACTCATCAAGTCAAGAGTTTAATCTCTGCCTTTACAGCTCCTCTCTTTGAGCCGAGGTGTCAAGTTAGCAGTGACACTCAGGGGTAACTAGAGTGGGAGAGGAATTCTAATTTTGACAAAATTTTCATCATACAAACTGTTTTCCCACCTTCAAACAGCATTAAACGCAGGCGTGATATCTCAAGTTAAATGCACAAAAAACCTAACACATATGGCTGTTCTTTATATGTACTGCAGAAACTCTAAATATCCAAAGACTTGCGTGTGTGTTCTTTAATATTTATCAAAAGCAGATTTCTAAAAGAGAAATAACCACAGTGCAGTTTAATCAAACTAAGTGCTAATTACATTAGTGCTTGCAGCTAGCTGTGTTCCTCATTGATGCATGAGTGTTACCCTGGTGACAGATTGGTGATCTGTCCAGGGTGGAGCCCGTCTCTCGCCCTGTGACATCTCCAGCCTCCCTGCAACCCTGATTTGGATAAGCAGAAGAAAATGGATGGTAAAAAGCTACTTTCAGCTACCTTCTCACAAGTTATTGCTTAACGTCAGATGCCCTTCCTGATGCAACTGCAAACCTTTAAACCTTTAACGTGCCAAGGAAATGGGTAAACAACGACACTATGGGATGGAGAGATGAAATGAAGTGCTCACTTTGGACAGAGCCAGATTATTTTCCCTATTCCCTATTTTACCAAAAGTGAGATAGGCTCAGATGTTTCAAAAAAAAAAATAAAAAAATCCAAATTTAAAGCATAAAAAGCATACTTTTAGCCCATTACAGAGATCCGTTATCCTCTAAAGATATATATATGTATATATATATATATATATATATATATATATATATAGAGTTACTGCTTTTTTAGCATTATGGGATTTGCTAAATATGGTGACTTGTGGCTCCAAAATAAATCCATGTCTGGGACTGCAAAAAATGGAGAATGTTGATGCTTGAAAATGCTGAGAAAAGGTAGTGACAACATTTAAATGAGAGGGTGGAGTGCTAGGTTATTAACTATCCCTAGTTTGGTTATCAAGATGTATTCATGGGGTGTAATGATTACAGTCTATGGTTAGATACTATATACTATAAAGGCAGATTACTGGCTAATTAGTGATTTTTAAGATACAATTACAATATTAGAATTTGTCTTCTGTTTGTACAAATAATGACACAACAAGCCATCTTATTTTTTACATAATGGTAGTTGTTTTACAGGAATTTAAACATACGACTCGATGAAAATGAAATAGCTTCCTTGCATTAAAGGAGATATTGTTTTGGCAGTTGTGTGTTGGTTTGACTTTTGAGCCCCACAGGCTGTCCCTCTGGTCTCTGCACCAGTCCATTAAAGCACAAATGGGAGAAGGAGTATTTGATTGAATGTCATCAGGTGGCACACTCTGCATTAATGGCACCATTGCCACGTGCCTTTTGCTAACATGTTTCCTAAATTAAAAAGGTTATGTCACAATTGCTGTGCTCTAAGGTCGCCAAGAAACCCCCAAATTTACACTGAAGGTAGCATGTGCTGTATTTGTCGAAAGGTAGCTGTAGAATACTTTAACATGTGAACTCCTGCTTCAGTTTGTCACTGGTTCTCTATTAGCTTCAAGAGGATAAAAGCAGACATAATGCCCCAACTTTCTGAGTGATTTCAAGGCCTAAGCTCTAAAGTGCTAATTCTCCTCCCAAAGAAAGAAATGCTAAAGCAGACACACACACACATACACGCACGCACGCACGCACGCACGCACACACACACACACACACACACACACACACACACACACACACACACACACACACACACAAACAAACAAACAAACAAACAAACAGATGAAGGATGTAAATTATCAGGACTCCACTGTCTAAGTGGGAATTATTACTTACTTTGGTTTGAACTCTGTGTAAACTCTGGCTCAGACTTCTTTGCTTTCAATATGGTTTTTCCACACGGTCTCTCTCTCTCTCTCTCTCTCTATCACTCTCACACACACACACGCAGACACACACACGCAGACGGATCTTCACTTACAACACTTACAAGCACACCCCACTCACACATGCAAATGCACCACATCTGTAGTATTCTCCACATGTGTGTGAACAGAGGAAGACATTAGCAGTGTTCACATAAAACTACAAATAGTCAGTTCCTTGTGTCTGGCTGTGTGCGGGAAAAGAGTTGAGCTCAAATCAACTTCTTTCTTCTTTTCCTTACAGTGTGTGTGTGTCCTTCTTTCTTCTTCTGTGTGTTAGTCTGTCATTACCTCTGCTTGGTTTCTGCAGGAGTCTGGCTGTCTGCTCCTTAAATAGGCTTGACCTCAGTACAGACTCTGAGGCTGCCTCAGTCTTTAACTCCACATGCTTCTCCATTTGCATTAGAGTGTGGTTTTGTGAGTGTGGGTTATTTTCATTACAGGCGCTCTGCTTGCAGCCACACATAGTCTAACTATGAGCAGCATAAATTTTGTATCCTCTGAATGCTACATTTTTTTAACTTCCAATTATTTTTTCTCTATATGTCCACTTACCAATTATGAAATCAGTCACACTCTGAGACAGTAAAGGTCAACAAGGTCAACAAATGCAACTGCTGATTTTTTCATTACAAGCACTAATCCATGATGGTATGCTACATACAAAGTGATCAGCATGTATTAATTTGTACAAATGACTAATAGGAATCATATTAGACTGCACGGGATAGCTTTGTTAGGCAAATCTGATATTCAGCATGTGTCACTTGCAATGTCTTGTACTTTTTTCATGTGGAGCACTTTGAGGTTGAATTAATGTTCTCTTTGGGGAAGCCAATCCATGACTGGTGGTGTTTTATTCTGTTTTTCTACTCAGGTAAGGTTTTTCTGAATTTGCAGTGTGTTTGAGATCATTGTCATGCTGAACAACGACGCTGTTGCCATTTAAATGCTTTCCAGATGGTATTACATTTTGGATCAAAATCTGATGATACTTTTCTCTGTTCTTAATTCCATCAGTTTTCACAACATCTCAAGCACCACAGGCTGAAATTAGGCCCAAACCATGACAGAGCCTCCACTGTGTTTTACTCTCATGACCTCATTCATATATATATTTTAAAGATATAAAAATAAGATCTGTTGCCACTGATTTTCAGTGCTGTTCTTGTGTATTTGGATATACCTCAGCCTTTTCATTTCCTTAAGAATGGCTTCTTGACAGCCACCCTTCCACAAACCATTTCTGATGAGTGTGATGAGTTTCTCAAGTGTGATATGCCAAGTTTTTGAAGAGCAGACTCAGAAAGCAAGGAAACAGATTAAGATGTTTATTTATAAAGTGCAGAAGTACCCAGGGAGAACAGAGCAGGGCAACGATGGTAAGAATGCTGAGGATCTGGAAGGGTCTGTGGACGGGGAGAAACTGAGTTAGCACTGGCTGATGGAGAGTAATGGGGGAACGTTGTTTGTTGTAACTGAGTTGGCTTATCTTAATTGAGATCCAGAGAATGGAGGTAGTGAGGGGATATGTCAGAGGGCAGGATGGGTCCCAGAGATGAGGAAGCTGGTACGGTGGAGAGCAGGCAGGCATGTGTGAGACCTGAGACTTTCACTAAGGTGAGCCGAGCTGAGGTGGACGCAGGGAGTGGAACTGGCTGAAGATCCAAGATGGTCCAAGATTCTGCAGAGGAGAGGTAAAAAAAAAAAAAAAAAAAAAAAAAGAATTATCACACTGTGATAAGGACTACAAAGACAAAGGACAGAGCCATTTTACCACCATAGTGGATGTACAACCTGGCAGAGAAGCACAGCCACAGCTGGTCCTTAGGTACACAGCATCCTGATGAATAATGTTTTGCAGGTGTGGGAGAGTGAGCCTGGGAAAGCAGCTCCGCCTGGAGGTGGAGGCAGGGAAGAAACCGCCTTAAAATCACCTGGAAAAGAAGAATGTGCAAAACCACCCAGCCTGCCTTGGATCCTTACAATAATAGCTCTTTGGGGATCATCTCATTGGTGAAAAATACTATTTTATTCTTGTGAAACTATGTTATCTTTATCATTTTTCACAGTTTCAGCCAAAGAAATGGGAGCAAATTGCATTTTGTGACAGACTGTTAGTAACAAAAGTGCCTAAAGATACAATCTAAAATTGGTTCTTTGCCAAATTGTGTGTTATGTACAGACACAACAGTGGTTCATCCATCTTTTATGCTTTAATGATAAATAAGTGAGTGTTACGTGACTTAATAATAAGAAATCAAAACAACAACAACAACAAAAAAACCCAGTCTTCTGAAAATGGTCATCTACGTGAACTGGACCAAAAAATCAGTGAAAAAGAACGTTTGAAGAAAAACTCCAGAAAGGCTGGAAACTGTTGCTCTAGACTAGTCAAAGAGTTACTTGAAAGTCTGGCTTCTTGGAAGCAAAATATAAAGAAATGCGGGTGGCTTTTGCACAGTACTGTATTTCCATAATTGTTAGGGCTTTTGTCTTGTTGACAGTTGGCAGAAAAACAAAGGCAATTTCTGAAAAGGATAATAAATCAAACACAATAACTAGGACTGACAGACTCACTGTGAGAAACTTCACCGCTGTATGAAAAGTTAACAGCTCTAGTGTTTAGGATTCCCTCTGAGGGGGGCATGGCTCTGAGAACCTCATTTAATGGCAATCCATTTCACTAAAACAAACCAAGCTAGTGGCAGCGCTCCTGTGGAAAACTTAAGGGACCTTTAAAGTCAGCACACTTCAACCTCTGAATAATAACAACAGAATCTCATTAAAAATCCCATTATAGTCAATCCAATAGCTGAGATGTTTTAGGCAGGATCAGAGTAATCAGTTTCTGTTAAATGCAGGAATAGCAAGATTGCATTTAATAATCAGATTTGTAGTGCTGTGGACAACAGAATTCACAAAGCTTGTACTGGAAAAAAAGGATAAACTACGCGCGATACAAACAGTCCAATCTTTATTACAACTAAATATAAAAGTATTATTCGTGCCAAGCAGAAACTACAGTCTGTGCGTTAATTAATTCATTAATCAGGACCATTGACTTTGAAAAAGGAGCAATTTTCATTATCTTTTATTTATGGATGGTGTCGGATATCTGAGGAAGTAAGGCCAGTGCAGTTCAGATAAACTCAGTGCAGAGTCATGCGTGGCATCCTGCAGTTGCTCAAATGTTTCTCATTATTTGCCTTAACCCTTCTCTCCTCCTTTTGCAAAAAAACCAGCCTTTGCCACTTTTGCTGTTTGTCAGCGTTACAGCTTTCAGTCACTGATCTCGCCTGCCAAAAAGTTCACTCTTGAGCTTCAGCATGATTTTATAGAAGAAATAATCAAGTTCACAGCCCACATTTTAATATTCTTGCTTGCAAGATTGAGTGTTGTTTGAAAATCTTGGCTTTTGCTGTATTTTTTTTATAACATTATTCTGAACTCATACTAAAGCTTGCAGGAACAGACGGAGGTATCTGCTGGCAGTGTACCAGCCTGTGATTAGTGTTTCTATTTTTCTGAAAATGTGAGACGCTCTGACACTGGACATAATCATGAGCACAGCAATGTTCTGTATCAAATTAGATTTTTTGTATTGTCCACTAAATTACTCGGGTGCATCTGACCATGGTTACATGAGTCTGCAGAGAAAATGGACACCAAATGGCCTCCTCTTAGAGTAATGAATAAAAAATTGCAAAAGCCAAATAAACAAAAATAAATTACCGCCTAATGCCTCATTCGATGTATCACTGTGGCACAAATGCCCCCAGAATGCCATTACGGTCTCGTCTCTTGAGGTGAGTGCTCTCTAACGGCGTGTTCTCTCAAGTGTGTATTGAAAGGGGGGGAAAAAAGAAAGAGAGAAAAAAAACAGGGTTCATTCTGATTAACTTATTTTCTGATTTCATACATCACTTTAACCCAGACAAAGCCAGGAAGAAGCTTGCATCTAAAATTCTCATAATGTCCTCACATCTGCTGTGATAGTCTCACTAGAATAGGGGCTATTAAATCATAATGAAAATCTTTTATTTAGCCTTACTCTCAGCTGTGTGTTTCTTCCACACTACATTAAGGTTAACTGTTGTAGCCAACATGATGGAGCTCTTTAGGTTCCACCTGTTCAAAATGTGTCTGCGCGATAGTTACATTCTGATCATTTGCAATGCAAACTGCGGCGCTTGGCTCCAGCACATTCGCACAGTGGAGCATAAGTAAGTGCAAAAAGTGTTTCATGAAATTCAAATGCTTTGGACTGGACATAAGCGTTCCTAAGACATATCCTGCTAGGCATTCTCCAGTGAGGTGAATCAAAAAGTTAGCTCACGAGCTACATCCGCTCTCTGAGCTTTATCACTGCTGGTGGGGATTGCTGTAGAGTTATATGAAGACGCAATGTTTACTTCAGCTGCGTCCCATTGATAAGGCAGAGGGTGGGAGGCGGCGGGGAGAGGAGTAAAAGCTCATGAGAGAGCAATAGTTTGTGCAGGAGCAGAAAAAAATACTGCAGCACAGAGCCACAGTTACAAATGATGCAGGACAGGAAGCTCTGGACCCTAAACCCAGAGGCGGAGCTGAATGGTCACAATGCATTATAATGAGTCATAATGAAGTATGTATGTGTCAAACAGAAAGGCAATAACATAAAGCAAACCTACATTTCCTGGAATAATCGCGGTGGCTCAGACACACAGTATCTGGAATATGGCGCTTTCAGTGACTCGCTGCTTTTTTTAAAAAGTGAAAGTTTAAGTAGAGCTGCTAAAACGACTCAAATCAATTGCAATTTTCTCTCAAAATGTCACCTAAAGTGCAACCGGTTTATACAAACCAATATGTTTGCAGCACTTCAGCTTTACAACAGCATGCAGTGTGTGCCGAAAGTTGTGTAAAGCCTTTTTTTGTGGTCTCGGCTACAGCAACATAAAGTCTTATGACATTAATTACAATTTGTGTCAGTGATGTTGCAGGTGATGACAACATTTCGAAATAAATTTGAAAATAAAAAATACAAATGTGCGGTTGTGAAGATTACTATTGCTTCCTCCTCAATCTCTGCTTCATTCTAGGGGCCCGAGGCTGCAATGGCAGCTAAAAGCAAAAGCTGCCTGTAAGGTTTAACTGGAGGTAATATACTGTAAGAGCCAGCTTTTTTAAAAGAATGGTTGTGCTGTCTCAATTTTTCTTCTTTAAAACAATCCTTCCACTTTGAGTCTAATGGTGTCAGAGTGCAAGGCCCTGTCCAAGTACTCGCTTCTGTTAAATAAAAGTAAACAAATACATTTAAATTAAGAAAGATGGATGAAAACAAGTCCTTTAAATTTGAAACAACATGCACTTCATATACTTAAAGTAATCTTTATATTGTGTAACACTGATAAATGTAAACTGGAATAATAAAGTGTAAAAGAAACCAGAAACAGTGTATGTGTTCATTAGATGGACAATAGACAATAGATGACAGGAAATGACTGGAATGGCGTTCTGGCTGGGTGCAAACAGGGGACAGTGCATTTCATTTATAGTCCATTAAGGCATCTTTTTATTTATGTACTCATTTATAAATTGCACATCAACAAGTTTAAAATGTTTTATTGTGTAATTTTGAAACAGTCATGAATGATGTCTTAGTCAAACATTAGGTTTTACAGGCAGTACTTCAGTGTTAGAATAAGACTGTAATAACAAGAGTGTAAGATTTCCTACAAAAATGTTTAGCAGTCTATAAACTAGTCTTTTAGGAAATGTGCTTCGACTAAGTCATGCATGTTAATTTAAAAAAAAAAAATCTACCTTTGCCACTGTACTATGAAATACTACTAGGATTTGTGCTTATGACAGCAGAAATCTCATGAGTAATTTTACATTCACTCTCGATGGTTAATTACATTTCCAAGGTGTTGCTTACTTCCTGGGGAGAGGTTGGTTCAGCAGAACCTGGAGGAGGAGGTGATTTTACATCCCCCGAGCACAGCTCACGCCCTAAAACGGAACACCGGTCCTGAAAGGTGGTATTAGCGGCCTGCTGAAATAAAATGGTGTCAGCCTTTGTCTTGCCACATGAATGAATTTAATTTGTGTGATCCTCATGTCCTCAAACCAGTGGAGCAATCAAACGGTACTGCTGATTAGACTCAAGGGCACACAGCAATTCGTTTATGAACTGTACCCTGTTATATTGGAATGAGAGAGTGTTTTTGTTGTCTAAATACATAACAGTTTTAATGGTAAAAGCGCACTTCAAACATACTTTAGAAAATTGAAAAAACACTGAATTAAAACAGTAAAAATAAAACAATGGTATTTGAAAACTGCAGTCTTAAATTACAGTCGTCTTACTTCCTTTTTGCACTGTACCAAAACATCCCATTTATGATTTTTGATGCTTGTTGGACTGTAATTGGCACAGAAACGGAAATCTATTACCACACCCAGATAAGCAGTTGTTTTGCCTTAAATTCATTTTTGTGCAAATACACCATAAAAGTGCAGACTACTCAAGCAGCTACTGAAAACATATTAAAAACAAGCACAATGTGCTTTTGTGATTTTCAAATCTCTATCTTTTCTATTATAGGGCATCTGGCATGGTATTAAAAACGTGCTGCAGATCAAACTTAATTGTAACAATGACCAGTGGTAAATGCAAGTACTGCTAAATGAAAGACAGCTGTAAATATAACAAGATTTACCAATAATATTAACCTTTTTATGTTTAAATTGGTATTAAAATTAGAGGCACACATCACTGCTTTCTTTGGAGGAGCCTGTTCGGGCAGAAACTCTGCTTCGACTGTCACCAGGCAACAGCAAAACCGTCTGCCGTCAGTCATTTAGCTAGCATAACTAATTACGTCACCTAATATCATTAATAGCTTACAAGCTGTACATGAACAAACTCCCAGTTTCACTTACACCCTCAGAGCCTGATGCTGTCTACTGATTTGACAGATGATGCTCATCATGTAGTGAATCTTGGTCACGACCACTTCATGTCACGTTCTAGTCCACTGGGTACCCTGTTATTTTTTAAACATGCTGATTACTCCAATGGACTGGAGTAAAAACCCTCAGCATGGGTGAAGTCATATGATGGATGTCATGAGCAGGGGCTTATCCAGCATAGGCATCATGGACAGACTCGGTCGAGGCCTGTCCAAACAGGTCACCTTGCTCCCTTATCTAATCTATCTGACATACCTTTACAGCTGTGAGTGAAATTAAGTCTTACAGACGATTAATTAAAGTGTTAGATAGCTTCATCAACAATGTTCCACTGCAGTAAAACCTACGCTCAAGCTAACAGCTGTAGAGGTTGCTGGTAGCTTCGTGCATCTGCTGTGATGTATAGAGAGTAACATGACTGTTGACACCGACCTCACTGAGGCTAAGCGGTTGAGGGAGCCAGGTCGACATCGCTAAGCAAGACAAGATGACGCCTTGTATCTCTAACTTTGGAGACAAAGTTGGAGATATAAGGCTGAGATGATTTGGCCACGTTCAGAGGAGGGATACTGGATGTACTGTATCAGGGCTGCTTAAGGATGTCGAGCTGCCAGGCAGGAGGGAAAAAGGAAGCCTCAGAACATTCATGGAGGTATGGAAGTAGGAGCTGATTTGACAAAGGAGGATGCTTAGGATATGCTGAGATGGAGGAATATGATCCACTGTGGTTACGCTCAAAGGGAGCAGCTGAACCAGGAAAAGAAGAAGAAGAAAAAGACCATAAACAAGAAGACAGTGAATGGCCTTTATTTAGAAGCATATGTTTACATTTTAATCAAACGTTACATTTTTTGGTTTTTAGGAGTATAGAAAAATGTTTAGAGAATTGCTGGATTTAGCTGAATAAGGAAGACCAGTTTTATTTTCCTGCAGCGATTTGTACATTAGCAGTAATGTCAAACAATATGAGTGCAAGAAATTTTTTTCTTCACAATAATTGAATACTTGTGACAAATAATGATGATGATCGCCATGGCCGTAATCATGCAGCCCTAGTTTAATTCTATTTAATCCATTGATTGCCGTTCAGATGTTTATTAATAATAACTAAGACAACGCCACCAATAATGGTGCATAAAGATGTGTGATATAAATAACCTCAGCCGTGTGTCATGTACTCATAATGACATCTGCTCTGGCATTTTTGAGGACGCTTGCTAATGTGACTCAGTCAATTATACTAATGCAATTCTGTGTTTGCATCTATTTATATTGAACTGTAGGAGTGGAAACAGAACTCATGTACTGAGCCCAGCTGCGCAATAATATTTATGAATCGTATGAAAGCGCGTGTGTTCATACTTCTGTTGTCATATCCACATAGAGTTTTGGTAAATCCGATCGTAAAGTGCAACGGCTGTAAATAAACTCCTTGAAACAAACTGAATGACAAATCAGATTCTTTAAACTTAATCGTGTGTGTTGTGACCACAACCTGCCAAATAAGATTGTAGGGTTCCTTGAAATAAATAATGAGTTCACGTGTCTATTTGTTGGATGTTTGTGTGGGCCAATTTCATGTGTGAGAAAAGACTGGTGGAGGTTTTGGTGTAAAATTATTAAACTATATCCCAGTTTAACAGAAATATTAGGGAAATTAGAATTTGAGCAAAATAGTAAATAAATATATGATATGGCAGCTTTATTAAAGTAGCATTTGGTAGTACAGCAATATTTATATAAACTCAATTTATTAAGTAGATCTGTTGGACCAAACTGAACTGAACTGAAGATGTGAAAGGTGATTTAAGTGACTTTAAATGGCTTGGTTGTTGGTGCCAAGTTGGATTGGTTGGAGTATTTCAGAAACTGCTGATCTGCAGGGATTTTCTCACACAACCATCTCTAGGATTTACAGAAAAAGGCCTGGAAAAGAGAAAGTATTCATGAGCAGCATTTCTCAGGTGAAATATGCCTTGTTGATGCCAGAGGTCAGAGGAGAACAGCCAGAGTGCTTTGAGCTGATAGGAACACTACAATAACTCAAAGAACCTCTTGTTACAACCAACGTACGCAGAAGAGCATCTCTGAATGCACAGAGCAGTGAAGCAGATGGGGCACAACAGAAGAAGAACACAGTCCTGATAGCTAAGAATAGGAAACTGGATCTATGACTGGTATGGGCTCAATAAAATGTAAAACCTCATGAAAGAATGGATCCATCCTGCCTTCTACCAGTGGTTCAGGCTGCTGGTGATGTAATGGTATGGTGGGTATTTTCTTGACCTCTTAGGATCAACTGAGCAGCAAATTTAGTTTTAGTCAGTCTTTTGACAAAAACGTCATTTATTTCTACTCATACATTTATCATGCATTTCAACTATTTTAGTTTTAGTCAACTAAGTATCATAAGATCATTGCAGACTAAATTTAAAGTTGATTAAAGTTGACTAAAATATAAAGTGTAAAATTTTGCCGTATTTTTTACCAGTGACAGTTGATCCACACAGTTTACAAAGCATCTTATTTTCCTTGACATCAAATGTGAAATGTGTCCATTTGTTTGCTCTTCTCTTCCTCCCAAACATTTTCATGGGAAACAGGCAGCTTCCCCACCCTGTTTGTCGGCGGCATATCAATTGTGCATGTTTAACCTCGCTGCACAAGACGATTATCTCTGATTGGATCACTTCCAAACTTGTCCCGCCTCTCTATACGACTTAATTAGTTCTGATTGGATCCCATCTCTCAAGAACATTTTAATGTTGTTTTTATTCGTCAGCAAAAGCACAAGTATATTAAATCGTAGTTTTTGCCCTTGGGCATTAGTTTTTATTTAGTTCTTGTCTGGTTTTTATCAGAACAAGTGAATATAGATTTGCTTGCCCATCTCCATCACTTCATGACCAGAGTGTACACATCTTTTCACGGCTGCTTCCAGCAGAATAGCAGACAATGTCACAAAGCTCAGATCATCTCAACTGACCATGACAGTGATATCACTGTACTCAAATGGCCTCCACAGTCACAGTCGTGTGGTGGAACAAGAGATTTATATCACAGATGTGCATACGACAAAGCTCCAGTATGTCAGTATGGACTTATATCTCTGAAGATAGCTTGTTGATTCGATGCCACAAAGAATTAAGGCAGTTCTGAAGGCAAAAGCAGGTTAAACCTGTCACTAGCAAGGTGCGAGTGTACATATCAAGGTTTATCTTTGTTTTAAAACTATTCTCTGTTTCTGTTACAGAAAAGTTAATCCC
This sequence comes from Simochromis diagramma, assembly GCF_900408965.1. Classification (NCBI taxonomy): domain Eukaryota; kingdom Metazoa; phylum Chordata; class Actinopteri; order Cichliformes; family Cichlidae; genus Simochromis; species Simochromis diagramma. The sequence continues at coordinate 2,362,868 of NW_024386792.1, read as the reverse complement.
AAAATACCACTAATAGTAGTGTTAAACGCACAGCAAAAGGACACAATTTGGATGGATTTATAAAAATACATATAATTTAAAAGCAAATGAATATATTACAAGAGCTCCACAAAACAACGTTAATACTACAGTTGTACTCGAAGTACTCTAAACTTAAGAAATGTTCCGACCGATTATGTACTAGTTTCAGACTCTCTATGAACAATTTTAACATCCTGACCTGTCGTAGTTGCTGCAGAGGACCCACAGCAGGTGCCTGAGTGGTGCCCCAGAGGGACATCCAGCTTTCATGTCCTCAGGAGCCAATTATTAATGCAGCTCTGCTGGGTACTCTTATCCTCACCCACACAATCAGATTGAACAGTTTACATAATGCCAGGGATTATGTTGTTATGGATTTTGAAAGCACCCACAGGAGGAATGAAGACAATTATAATTCATTTAAATGTTCCGATTATTCTACTCACAAACTAACATTAGTCACTCAAAAGGGTCTGAGAAGTGTACAGCAGATTTATTCATTACCAAGTCTTTTCAAGTTATCTGTACAGCACAGGAGGCCTTTAAAAAATTATATTGAAATAACTTTCAGCTAAAATGACTATGCACATAACTGACCAGTAATGTTATTAGTATATAGATGGATGTGAGGAGCCTGGGTTGCTCTGCTGTCTCCCAGGAGCCTGTTATCTTTCTCCCAAGCTACAATTCATTTATGCAGTTCAGCGAGGGCAGAATAGATATTTGCTTGTGAATATTCATGTTCTGTGATTGTGATGAAAGAAAATACATCAAGGATATATACAGTATGTGTAATAATGAGCTTTGGAAGTGCCATTATATTACCATTGCACATAGCCAGACGTTCCCGGCTTCTTAGCTTCACTGAGTTTTGCCAAGCTAAACAAATGCAGGTAGTTGCATCAATTATTCAGCATAAAATGGCATCACACTCCTTCTCCAAGCCTTGGCAAGAACAGATACAGTTCTCAGTTCCTTTATTTACTTTCATTCCCTCCCCGTTATTGTGCACTGACATTTTGGGAATCCTGTGTAGAGGTTTTCTTATAGGAAAAGTCATTTTTTCCCCCAAATGAGACTCAAAATACGAATGGAACATCTCAAATCTGCTGCCGCGGGCAGATTATGTCTCTTTTAAGTTTAATTCACTTTTAAATCAGTCTGCTGTTAAATGCGCACCATTGCGATGCCTGCTGTGAATGCTGAATTAAAAGAAGGTGTGTTTTTTTCCCCTAGTTATCATTTCATAACTCAGAATGGATTAAGCTGTTTTATATGGGATAATGACTGCTGACTCAAAATGTGAAACTATTCTTTCAGTGTTCGTGTAGCTTCATATTTCAGGTTTATTTATTGTGGAAGTCAGCTGCCAGCAGCCATCTAATGCCTGTGATTAAGGAGAGACGTCTTTTGCCAAACACAGCTGTCAAGACTATTATTCAGCTTGAAATGTGTTTGTTTTCCGAGTGTTTGAGTCAAATCCCAAACGCTTCACAATATTAGCTTATAAAGTGCGCCATATTTTTTTCCCATGTAGCTCGTCCACCTGGGAGGTACACTTTAAAAAAAACTTCTAAAGAATCCGAGGAATTATAACTGTTTTGAGAAGTCTCTGTAACCTCCCACTGATGCGCATATTTTTTACTGTAGTGACAAAAATACAAAGCTGGATTGGAGCTATTGATGTCTTTGTACCAGTTTATGGTGACAGAATCCCCAGGCTACAGCAACGTGGTGCCGAGGAAGAAGGTCATGCTTGTCTGTTCTCCTCTGCCTCCTGAACCGAACCTCTCCTGGGAAGAAGAAGTCTCTCTAGTTTCCCTCGAGATGTGTCAGTATGGGGTCTGTGTGCGAGAAAATGGATTTCCATGTGCTCAGAGAATATCTGCATCAGAGGAAGCTTCTAGAGCCATTAGGGGGGAGGTGCAGTCATGTCTGTTAATGCCGTCACTAAAGCAATCGCCCATGACAAATTCTCCACACACACAGCAAGTCACAGATGCTCTAAAACTTTTAGGCTGATTCTGGGAACTTGTCAGCCCTAACTGTCATCAGTGCTGACAAGGTCCGTACCAAACAGTCACTGTGTCTACACCAGCTGCTACCAAATTGTCAGTGCCAAGCCAAAAGTCTGCCTGTAATTTCTGCAAATATTTCAGTACAATTGCTTCCTGCAGGCCTATCATCGCGCAGTAATTTGATGAAGGAGAGAGAAATACACATTGGACATCTTGTTTGGCAACCGAGTTTGTCTGTGCTTCAACTCAAACAGCATGAGAAATAAAACAATAACTAGAGAGCATCTTGTAATGGGATCGCAGCACAACAGTTCTGATCCATAAATACTCAGTAGTCATTACTATATTATTACCACTGGAGACAGCTTGGCTATGTGTACATTTGCATGTGAGAGTGTCATCATAGCAAAATGTGCTCCTGATGACACGCACCACAAACAGAGTTTCAAATGCTTTGGCAAGTGTTTGTGTGTCCTTTTGTTGATACATTTTGTCAACGCAATATCATTGCATCTGTGAATGAATGACAGTGAGATGAATATAAAGTTACTAGATGGATATGATCTGAGCAGTGAGTACTGAATAAGCTCCTGAAGTGGGGGTTTAGGAAGCATTGCCCTGTGTCAGTTTATCCCACAGTCATTTTAACTTACAGTGTATTTGTAACTTCACATATAGCTTCTTATACATTATACTTTTGAAGATTAATTTGGTCTGATGGTAAGACTGCTGAGCAATTATCTAGCTAATTGTTAATCAATAAGGACCCAAGACGAGAACTGTGAAGCTAGAAAAGCAGCAAGCATAAGAGATTTGTTTGGGCCAAGAAACACAAAGAATGGACATCAGATGAGTGGAAATCTGTGCTTTGGTCTGATGAGTCCAAATTTGAGATCTTTGGTTCTACCCGCCTTGTCTTTGTGCGACACAGAAAAGGTCAACGGTTGGTCTGTACATGCATGGCTCACACTGTGAAGCATGGACGAGGAGGTGTGATAGTACTGGTGCTTTGCTGGTGACACTGTTGGGGATTTATTCAACATTGAAAACACACTGAACCAGCATGGCAACATGCCATCCCATCCAGTTTGTGTTTAGTTGGCTCACCATTTATTTCTCAACAGGACAATAACCCCAAACACACCTCCAGGCTGTGTAAGGGCTGTTTGACCAAGAAGGAGAGTGATGGAGTGCTGTGCCAGATGGCCTGGCCTCCACATTCACCTGACTTAAACCTTTTTGAGATGTTTGGGATGAGCTGGACCTGGGGGTGAAGGCAAAAGGGCCAACAAGTGCTCAGCATCCTCCTTCAAGACTGTTGGAAAACCATTTCAGGTGACGACCTCATGAAGCTCATCGAGAGAATGTCAAAAGTGTGCAAAGTAGTAATCAAAGCAAACGGCGGCTATTTTGAAGAATCTAAAATATAAAACATGTTTTGACTTATTTTACACTTTTTTGTTCACTACATAATTCCATATATGTTCATTCATAGTTTTGATGCCTTCAGTGAGAATCTACAATGTAAATAGTCGTGAAAATAAAGAAAAACCATTAAATGAGAAGGTGTGTCCAAACTTTTGACTCGCAGTGTTGTTTTTTTGTTTTAATTCTCCAATGACACCACTTCCTTTTGTTTGGCAGTGCTCCGCCCTTGTAATATTAGCAAAGTTGACTACCACCCTACTTACTCATTCTCACTTTCTTTCTATAGGTGACTTCTTGATTATTAAAAAGCTAAAGTAAATGGCTTCTAAAAGAACATTGGTCCACTAAATTCAAAGATACTCTGTTTTCTTTAGCAACATCTCTTGAGGGGATGGCAGGGTGCACACAGATGCATAGGACAGTAAGAATGTTTTATTGTACAAATACCTGTAATATACTTTATTCTTGCAGTTGTTTGTGTGTTTTTGTGATGGCTCCCAAATGTATTCTGCATTTCTTCAAAGCACTTTTTATTTGCTTCCTCTAAAATTAGTGGTGTGTACAAGAGTCAATCAAGGCCATAAACCGTAGGGGGTACTATAGTATATCAGGACGTTAAGTAAGGTCGGTTTTAAAGAGAAACTAACAGTGCATTCAATACTCCTGTTTTCTTTTTTCTTCTCCTACTTTAATCTTGACAGTAATCTACTAGAGTGGAGCAGATATACTTTCTTATGCTTAAAATGTGCAGCATCTGAAATTGGCATAGAAAGCTATTATCCTGGACCATTCAGGCTTTGATGTACTCATGCCTACACCTTCGCCTGCGGTAGGATCAGCAACAAGGATTGTGGTGGTGAGAGGAAGATATAACAGCTCCGTGCAAATTTTAAGCTGCATGTGAATTCTAAGCAGGTTTTGAGTTGTTTTATGTAGTGCAGGAAAATCACCAATGTATGCATGCTCAGAAAAGTTTGGCTTCAGTTTGTTAAATATACTGTTTATCCAATGTGAAGGTAAATGCCCCAAATCACTTTTGAGTGATAGCATCCTACCTTCATTGTGGAGCCACACTACAGGAGTGTGGAGCCAAAACAGTGAGAAATGTGTAACTGTCCTAATACTTTCTGACCACGGTCTACAGCATAAAGACAAGAAAAAAGAAAAAAAAAGAAAGCACTATGAGCCTGACAGCCTAACAGAAAAACCAAGCACCACATAAATGTGATCAGTGGCTCTGTGCATATCTTTCCTTTGGGAAATTTGCATTTAGAGTGTAGGGCGTGTAGTTCAACCCACGTTCGCTTCTCAGCTATGGAGCAATGCACCATGCTGACTGTAAATGACGCCAGTAGCAGATTAATGGCAACCATCAGGATTAGCTAATTACCAGCATCATAGTGAGGCAACCTACAGATGCCATTGACTTCATCTCCCCCTCTAACGTCCTCTGAGGGTGAAGAGAGAGAGGAGGAGGTTGTTTCAGCTTTATTAACAAACAGAAGAAATACTGAAGCCTTATCTCTCCTTTTTTTGAGGGAAGTCATCATGATAACAGCATCCATGTGAAGAATCCCGAATGACACTGGTTTAATCTGAAAATAAAGAAAAATATTTCTTAGCAATTACTAATAAAGTTGTACAAAGACTGGAATGATGACAAATGTACTGTCGACGAAAGCAGTTTTTATTGATAGGCATATTAACTAGAGGGAGTAACAGACCTTGAAAAGCATTGTTCATTTAAGAACACATAGTTGGTTAAAAACATCGATGCTGCATATTCTAGGCAATGATGAAAAGCATCATCTTTTTATGCAATGTGTGTCAAACACTGATAAACATGATGTTTAAGTCAGATCATTCAACAAAAGCTTGTATTTGTGTTATAAATTTCAGAAGTAAGATGTGTAATTTTAATTTGTCTGAAGACTAGGAAGAGACAAAAGTTACTGCTCAATTTGTAAGTTTGATCACAAAGAGATGAACAGTCTCTATTTTTTATTAGAGACTGTCTCTGTTCTTGTTATAGTTTGATTTGACTGGTGAGAGAAAATCAACCAAAAATCCAGGAAAAATACAATATATAAAAGTCGACTTGCAAGTCATTCAGTGAAATAGGTATTTAATTCTCTACAGTTGATTCAGAATTCTGGCTCTTACAGACAGGCAAAGAGCAAAGGATGTAGGGACAAGATTGTCTCGTAACCCACTCCAGCATCGTACAGGTCTACAATCAGCAAGAAGCTTGGTGAGAAGGTGACAACTGTTGGTGCAATTATTTGTAAAGGGAAGAAATATAAAATGATCATCAATCAGTCTGAAGCTCTTAGCAAGATCTTCCGTCATGGGGTGAGAGTGATTATCAGAGAGGTTGTGGATCAGCCCAAAACTCGACTGGAGGAGCTTGTTCAGGATCAAAAGGCAGTTGGCATCTGCAAGGCCCCCCTGCTCAAGAAGGCACATATACAGGCCCGCCTTAAGTTTGCAAGTGAACATCTAAATAATTCAGAGAAGGCTTGGGAGAAATTGAAAATCGAGTTCTCTGGCATTAACTTGACCCATTGTGTTTGGAGAAAGAAACGTTGAGTACGACCCAAAGAACCATCCCCGTCCAGTATGGTGGTGGAAAAATTATACTTTTGGGCTGCTTTTCTGCAAAGGTCCAGAACGACACACTGAGGAGACACTAGACAGAGCCATCTGAAAGAACACTGAAGATAAGCTGGCTGGGTATTCCAGCATGACAATGATCCAAAACATATCGCCAAGAAAACAAAGGAGTGGTTAAAGAAAAAGCACATTAAGGTCATGGAGTGGCCTTGACAGTCTCCAGACCTCAGTCCAACAGAAGATCTGTGGAGGGAGCTGAAGTTTTGATCAAGCAATTATTCCCATTTCCCCACTGTATAAGAAAACAAAAACTTGTTTTTGTTTTCTTTATTTTCTGGCAGATATCTTTCGAGAATCCAAAGTAATAGCTGAGAGTTTAGACTGCTCAAAACACTCAGGCGGTTCTTTTTTCCCTTCTCTCTCTAGGCTCTGTAAGATGGTAAACAGAGGGAATAGCTTTAATATGGTCATCTCAGGTTTAGAAGAAAGCTGGCTTAAAAAGAAGCTGGCCTTCAAAATGGCTTAAGACAGTCAGATAAACAGAGGGGCTGCCAATGACAGTATGAGGAGGGATTGTTTTGAACTGTCTTTCATGCAAAGTCAAGGAGAGTGCAAGAATGAAATTTTAGAGCATGTATAAACAAAGCATAAAGTATTTTGTTGTTGATCTAATAAATCGGTAGTTCAGAGGATAAGCCTGTTGTTACACACTTGAAACTTGCTTGACTGTGGATATCGTGCTTTTGTTTCTTGCAGCAGGAAGGTGGTGCATGTAAGGGGCTGGTTTGAGTAAATAACAGTCTCTAGGTTTATTTTATGGAGGTACACATACTGGAGTTTTCCTTTTGATTCAGAACTTGGACATTCACTGTAATGCAATGTTTTAGTAGTTTCAGTAATAACAAGCCTGCGACCAATCAAAAGTTCTGATTAAAAGGTTCTGCAACTTTTGCCCAGAAGAAACTCTAAAAACAAATTGGCCACAATCCCCAGGCCACCCGTTTACTGCTTTCAGTCCCATTCTGACCACCTGCACATGTAAGTCTGTGATGCACACTTAGTTTCTTCCAGTGTAACAACATCTTTTTTTTGGTCTCCAGGTTGTAGTTGGAAACCCAGCAATCATAACCAGTGATGATCTTCAACATCAGAGGCATTCAATTAAAATTTAAGGATGTCCAGTGTGACAAAATATCCTCAAACAAATGTAACCAATACAAAGTTCCACTTGCATACGAATTCCGTGCACTACATTTCAAAGTAGCCTAACAACCGTATCAGTGTCTGTATACATTCAACAACTGGAGTACAATTCAACAAATTATTAATTTGGACCTGAATGGTTACTCTAATAATAAAATAATAATAAATAATAAATAATAATAAAATTTGAATAACCCGAATGGGTTCCCTCCGGGTACTCCGGCTTCCTCCCAGCGTCCAAAGACATGCAACTTGTGGGGATAGGTTAATTGGATAATCCAAATTGCCACTAGGTGTGAATGTGAGTGCAAATGGTTGTCTGTCCTTGTGTGTTAGCCCTGCGACAGACTGGCGACCTGTGCAGGGTGTACCCCGCCTCTCGCCCTATGTCAGCTGGGATAGGCTCCAGTGCCCCCCACAACCCTGACAAGGATAAGCGGAAGTGAATGAATGAATGAATAAAATAAAAAGCTAATTAGAAACTGCAATTTAAAACATGCACTAAGTATACACTTAAAAAGTTGCACGTAATAAAATAGAAATGGACCGTCAAAATTTAGTCTATTTAAATAGAGTGGCATTTGGATTTGGACCATGTCCTGTGTATTGGTGGTAGTCTAAGGAGCTTGGAAAGAAAAGCGTCTGGACTTCTTTGAGTTGCTTGAAGACGTTTCACCTCTCATCCGAGAAGCCTCTTCAGTTCTAAGGGTCAATGGTGGTTTAAGAGGAGTGAAAGAAGCCATTTACGTCCACTGTGAGCAACTATCTTTGAACAGAGGCGGTGGTTTACGACACCAACTGTCTGCCATCTATAATCCAGTTTTGAGTTCCCTTCCCAGACGCCTTAACGCCCAATCACATCCTGGGCCATCTGACCTCAGGAAATCACATGATAGGGTGGGGCCAGGTTTCACAATGAGCTAACCCGACACAAGTGATTAGAATGGGACTTCTAGCAGTGTGTTTGTTTTTGTAAAAAAAAAAAAAAGGTAGTAAGTAAAAGCAATAGATATGATTAAATAAAATGCTAACAACAATCTGCTGGCACCATAAAGGATCTTCTCTAAAATGTTGCTCCTTTGAATTATTCTTTGCTCAAAGATCTAAAAAACCCTTTTTCTGTTTAAATGATTAGTGATTCCTAAAAGGGCAAGCACAAAGATCAAATCTTTTCTGAATACATAAAACACAGTCTGATCCATCTGAAAAGACAGGCTAGTGTTTCTCCAAATTTTATGAAAAAAGTTTTTTTTATGAGTTTTTTTTGATTACATGAGGAAAACTGATGAGAATCTTCATTTTGCCACTTATCTGTGTGTGTGTGTGTGTGTGTGTGTGCGCGCGCGCGCTGTGTGTGTGTTTGTGTGTGTGTCAGAGGTACACGTCACCCACATCCATCAGTGCAATGCTAGCAAAACAAGAATACACAGGTGTTTTCACTCAACATTCTACTGTAATTAATCTATATATCATGACATATTAATCTTTGCTCTGTGGACACAAACACAGGTTTCTCTCCTGTAATGAGCCCATATGTTTTGACAGGTAACAGATGGAAATTCTCACACAGAGAGAGCTCACATTTTGTTGCGCGACTCAATGTGTCTGTTTTTAGCCGGTCTCAGTCTCGAGGTGGATTTACAGTTAACAAGAAAAACCAGCTACCAGAAAACCGATGTTTCACTGAGATGCTCCACTTGTTATCATGAATCACAGATCCTGCAGCCTGCTTTGGCACCATAATGAGTTTCACATTCTTCTCTTAAACTATTAGGATGCAACTAATTTGTGTGCATTATTTTCATATTTACAAAAAGATGAATTATAATTCATCCAGTGTACAGATTTATGAATAATATTAACTCTATAAACAGCTATCTCCCTTAGGTGTACTGTGTTATAGTAAGTAATGTTTGTGCACTCATATGATAAGCTAAGGTGGTGAACATAGGAACACACCTGGTTAGTGTTAGCATTATCACTGTGATAATGCTGCAATATGTCAAGCAAAGCACTTGTGATGGACTGGCAACCCGTCCAAGGTGCACAACACTTCTGCAGCCCCCCAGGACACTCTGAATTGGTGGCTAAGTGGTTAAGAAGATGGATTGATCTCAAGCACAACTTTAAGAATATTAATAGCTGCTTTTTAACAGAGAACTATGGCCTCATGACCCACTATGAATAAGTTCACACTGTGGATACTCTTTCTCACTTTGGATTTATTACTGACATCTTTTTAACTGTAACCAGCATTAGATTCCAGTGGGAAGTGGTTACGGGGCTGAACTGAACCTCATGGGCAAAAAAACAATGACAAAGACTTTCTGACATCTCCACTTCAGATCAACTCGAGGTTGATCAGAAGTGGATGACCAATGAGATTTCACTGAGACAATGAGGCGTAAGAGAGCCATCATAGAAAAGATTAAGATGTTGCATATTGACTGTATGGTTCAAAAGTTCCAAAATGAAAGTTGAGTCCTCTTAACTCATATTACTGGGTTAAGTGGCCTGCACACCACAAGGTCACATTACTGACGTCAGAAAGGGAAGAGGGTCAGCTGCAGTTGTTTATGCGCTGTGACAATCTAGAGTGCGATACAAGCAAAGTCACCATGGAACAGATGATGAGACAGGAACATAATTTAACGTCAATACATAAATTGTGTGTGGCTGTCTGACCGCAAGAATTTCATAACCAAATAAGTAGTGAGTCAAATGTGATTATGTTAAATAAACAAAGACACGTGCATTTGCTTTGTTTATTACAACAACACGCCCAGTCCTGTCTTGATGTCTAATGTTGATTAAGAAACAAAGGATGTGACAGTGTCAGGGATTTATCATAGTCATCCAGTGGATGTCCCTCTTCAGAATTTGCACAAACATTCATGTTTGAAGTGTGGAGAAGTGTGTGTGCAACACTTTTCACCAATCAGAAGAGAATTAAATCCGTGGCTCAAGAGTTGGGAGTTCGCCTTGTAATCGGAAGGTTGCCGGTTCGAGCTCCAGCTTGGACAGTCTCGGTCGTCGTGTCCTTGGGCAAGACACTTCACCCGTTGCCTACTGGTGGTGGTCAAAGGGCCCAGTTGCGCCAGTGTCCGGCAGCCTCGCCTCTGTCAGTGCGCCCCAGGGTGGCTGGGGCTACAATGTAGCTCGCCATCACCAGTGTGTGAATGTGTGGATGACAGGTTGTGTAAAGCGCTTTGGGGTCCTTAGGGACTAGTAAAGTGCTATACAAATACAGGCCATTTACCATGAGAATGATTGTTAAGAGACAGGATTTGCACAATTATGATAAACATGATGTTTATTTATTTATTTGAAATGGGAATCCAGTTATATGAGGTTTTCTATGTCACATGGGCGTTCTTTTCACAACCATTAAATCACCAAATTATCATTCATCAAATGTCATTTGACATAAAGACCCATTCAGTTTCTTAACTGAAATATATCATGAGTTCTTATTTCTTTGTTTGAATGGCTCATTACTCTGCATGGAAACAACATCAGCACCTGTGAGTTTGCTGTCATACTGGGACCATTATTGACCAGGAAATAACACCGCAGTGCCACTCAGGTTTCCTGGAGATGATCATTTTAAGAGGGTCTGACTTGGCACTGCTGTGCATGGAAAAGACAATAAGATGGGTTATTTGTTTTGCAACCTAAGTGGAAAAAATGAGATCTGTATTTGATTTAGAACCACAAAAAGAAATTAAGTGGGCCAAATCAGAACTGAAAGATCAGATTCCATGTAATCTGCGCTGTTTGCAAAATATTGAAATCAGTGGGGAAGAAATTAAGTATAGAAGCTGAGATCCTCGTTTTAATCGTGTCCGGCAGGCAGAAAAAAAACGAGTTACATCCTAAGTCATGGAAGTATTGTAGCTGCTGAAAGGAAGGAGAGATGACAACCCTGTTCCCAATAGCTGAGGAAGTCTATCCATAAACTCTCCAATGTCACACAAACAACTACCAGCAACAAATTGGTGCTCACACTCACTCTCTGGGGCTTGTTGAAAGTCACTCCGGCTCTGAGCAGGAAATCACCGGCTGAAGTAGAAGTAGATGAGACAGGCTGAGTGAAAGTTGGTAAAACAAAAGGTAAATTACGGCACTTTATCACAAAACAGTCCTAGAATACAGCGAACGTCATAAATCAGTGTAGGAGTATCCAAGGGATATTATGGCTCTTCTGAAGTTAAAAACCATTCATCAACGTCTTGTGGGGATAAATTTAAGCTGCCAGCATGGTCAGGACTCAGAAAACAGCAAACACATTCTCAACTCAGGTAGAGAAAATTACACACAGAGAACAAGGTGATTATGGAAAGCTATTATCTTAAATCATTACTGCTGCTTCAAATCAGCCTACACATGAGATAATGTGTTCTTGACACCCTGGCAATAACTAGTTACATGACTTACAAGTGTAATTTCATGACCTTTTCTATCGACACTGCACTCGGTCACGTAACAATATGGCTGTCAGCGTGACGGCGCAGAGGATACCAGAGAGGCTCTGACACTATTGATTATCGTGTTGATGGAAACAGGTTGACTGAGTTGACCGTACGCCAGCATCTTCGGGCCGTAGCAGAGGCTCACCGAGTCTTACACGTCACTCTCTTTGCACAACAGGGGGACAGATAACCTTTCACTAACAGATGAGGTTGATGTGAGCTGAAAACACGTGTTGTAGCTACTTGCCCGCTACCCTCAGTGGCTGGTACTTTAGATAACTCAGCATCACCTGATCTGTACTTTGTTTGTGCATTGTTAGATTTTTTTTTCTGTTGGTTTTCATGCAGTAAATTAACCTTTATTGTGAAAACCTAAAGGCTATTTGATGCTTCCCTTTTCATCAGTGTTTTGCTGCCAACTTGGCTTATGCAACAACATATTTATCGATATCTGTTTGTCGTTGGTGGTCTCATCTCAGAAACACTCTCTGCAGGCGATTTTTGTCCCATTCCCCTTATGCCTGAGGACTTGCAGGTATTGTATCTTATTGCTCAGTATTTACTATGCAAAACAACCTAATAGCTTCTAAAAGACATTTACAGTGTTGGATTAATGATTTGAAAGCACACATGCTGAGTTCCTATTACTCTGGGAGAAATATAGAAATGTTACAGTATTTTGGCTCAATGGTATGATTGCTGATAAACTTATTGTATACATGTATCATGTGTCACAGAAGGAAAACTGCTCTTTTTCTTAGTCTTTGGTAACATTTTGTACTCAAAAATGACTAAAGTAATAATGTTTTTCTGTTGCTGTTTGCTAAATTATGCAACAAAACTAATTGCTTTGATTTAGGAAAAAAATCTGGGTTAAATAAACCATAACAATGACAGCAAAGCATTTATTTCAGACACTGAGGAGCTACTGTGGTCTATAAACAACACCACATGCCGACAAAATGAGATTAGGGGCAGCCAGTGCCTTAAAATGTGAAGCCAAGGGGTCTGGATCAAAAAAAGCCAGTATGAGCTAAGAACAAGAACAAGCTGTAATTTTAGGGGTGTCAGTTATGCTAATGATTGAACTTCTCTGCCTAACTAACAGATGGGACACAATGAAAATATTAAAATTTGAATGGAGTCTCAGAAATTAGCCTAATGTTTTCCTATTGAACAAAACAAGGTTTATGTTTATGTATCCTTTAAAGCCTTTGTAGTGAGACAGTCGAAAAGAGTAGTAATCACAGAGTTAACAGTATTTAACTGCGATTTAACAAAACAGCCAACTGCATGAATGACAGAATTCATAATGCAATGTAAAAAAATATTTCAGGCTTTTTATTTCTGAATACTTGCACAGATTGTCATTTTAATGCACTGTTCTCTGTGCTCTGGTGTGTCAGGGAATACGTTGGGGAAAGGAGCCAAGAGCAGGATGCAAAGGCACGCTAAATTCTATCTGTCCAATTACTTTTTAAAAAAAAAAAACACTTATCCATTTCAGGCTGGTGGGGGGTGCTGGAGCCTGTCCCAGTTGTCACAGGGCAAGAGGCGGGCTACACCCTGGACAGTTTCCCGTTCTGTGTCAATTTGATGATAAAAATGAGCCTTTTTCAATATGAAAAAAGTGACATTAAGTGATTTGGAAAATGCAAAGTGCACAAACAGATAATGGGACAACTGAGAGGAGGAGAGAAAGACTACACAAAGGACTAAACTCACATACACAGGTGAAAACAGGCAGAGTGGGCAGACACAAAGGAGGGAAATCAGACAAATTGAAGCACGCAGGTCAAGGCTCTGGGGAGAAACAAGAAAAAGCAACTGCAAAAGTAAAAGAGGAAGTGGAAACACGGCTCTAAACGTTCACAGTGAGGACTCAGTGAAGTGCTGTAGCACACAGCCAAACCTTTGGCACTACGCTCACAGCTTTCAACCGTGATTTGAGCCAATTACCACTAAACTGACTGAAGACAAAGGAACTAATGTATATAGAAACCAGAGGGAGATAAACAAGGAGACACTGGGGAAATGAGCAAAATAAAAAGCATTAGAAAAACAAAAGAGAACATCAATAAGGTTAAAATAGGAACCAAAACTCTACAAGCACATTTAAGAACCTGACACTGTGACATTTACATGCTACTTTAAATTACTTTCACATCAGTGGCTACAGGCGCTGCCTCACTCCTTCCCACCACCTCACTGTCTCCCTTTTCTCTCACTTACACATACACCTTCATCCCAGCTCCTGAACCCCTGCAGCGCTTCGAGCGGCCCGCTGTCACAGCCCCCCCAAAACCCCCACCACCATAGAGCAGCACTCGCTTTCCTTCCCTGGCCCTGCAGTGTGCCAGGACATTCATTCCTGGCTGTCAGAAGGAGTGAGAATGTAGGCGCCCGGGTGGTAATGGAACCAGCTCTCACTCCAAGGCTGACAAGAGCATACATGACCAGTGTGTAGGACTCTCCCCGGAGCCAGCTCCGAAGCCTCATTTTTATCCTGTGCATGCACTTGTTTGTTTTATATATTGATATTTATTTATCAAAGGCGATGGGGAGTCTTTTCTCTAAAACAAAACAGCAATTCAAAGTTTGAGGCTGGAGCTGGTGAGTGTGCACACATCATATTTAATGATTTGCAAAAGTATTGGATTACTTTCCATTTTCAGTGAGCCAAAGTAGTTTGATTTAACCCTTTTCTTTGTTATGAAAAGTATGATGAGAGACTATTATCAGTAAGCACCATCAAATAGCATTGTCCTGCTGTGTTGGTGGATGATGCAGTGACTGTAGGCACAGAGTATGATTACCCTTGAAGTGGGAGAGCTTTTCTCATCTGCCACAACGGCACTAGCTCTCCCAAGAGAGGCCAGCTTGGTCTTTCCAGTGGTTGCTGGAGGACTTTTGAAGTAGCCGCCACTCAGTGTAGCTGCTGCTCTATCAGACACATCCACCATAATGAATGCGGGAGTTTCATAACATAGCCTATGGATTTCATATGACCTGAATCATCTGCTTAAGATGCATGAGGGGCAATCTCATCAAATTGAGCCAGGTTCTCTTTATCTGCACAGAAAATTGAATCTGTTTTCTGAAACTGTGCTGAGTCACACTGGCAAAATAGCAGACTGCTTTTAATTTCTGGTCATTTCATACAGATACATAGATTGCATCCTATTACATCATACACGAACCACTAATATTCTCAAAAGGCTGAACAGCTTTAACTATGCAGAGATACTGTATGGCATTACTGTGAAAATATATTTAATATAACATGCAGAGCTAAGGCCAAATCGGCTTGCCAGATTAGCCTGCTCTTTCTTTTGTGGGTCCCTTTTTGTTAATTTACATTAATGTAAATATGATAATATGCTGATGGCTAAATATTATTTACACTGTCATCAAAATATAGATAAATTCAAATTCAAATTTTATTTGTCACGTACACAGTCATACACAGTACGATATGTATAGATGTACAATAAACAGATTGCAAAAGACTGAGAATAAAGAATATGTATTTTACTCACCCATTCCAGGTTCTTTAACTCACCAAACTAATATTTAACAAAAAAGTTATTAAATTATTCAATCAGTAAACCCGCAATATCCATTGTATGTGTTTGTATATATATCTATCTATGCATATGTAAAAAACAATATTTACTTAAACAGCAGAGTTTCCTTTCCTCCTATAGGCTTTATATATAGAATAAATAACACAAAAATATAGAAAACTTCATACAAAACATCTTGTAGAATAACAAGACAATATCCTTACACTAATGACACATTTCATGTTGAAATCAGAGAAAATACTTAGAAAATTTAGGGCATAATCTGGTCTGTCCAGGAAGGAAGGCTCTTCTTGGGCCTTTCATGGCATGGCGTCTGCGTGCAGCCCTGGAGATTGTCTGAGGTCTTTGACAGTGTATGCGGGTGCTTTGGGAGAACAGTTAAGCAAAGCAGATTGGGTGTTTTAAACCCTTGCAAGCCACAACAGCCTAAAGGTGCCCCTTCTCTTGTGGAAGAGCAAATTATCTCTCCACATCCATAGAACCAGAAAACTAGAATCTCTGGTGTCGTACTTAGAGAACGCAGAGTAGAGGTTCCACTACACTTAAAGCCCTGCACTTAGTCAAAACAGTTCTTAATGAAAGATTTAACAAAGATGAAATGAAAGAGGCTGCCAAGAGAAAAAAAAATCCTCCCAGCGGACACTGATGACTACAACATTTGGTGTGTCTACAATAAATCTCACATCCCTCGTTGCCTCTAGCCGAACAAGGTCTAATGCGTAGCAGCTGCACTGGATGGGGATACTGGACCCAGCCAGGTTGGATATTTAAAAAGAATATATTTGCAGACATTACCCTGATAATTTTAGATGGTGAGATACGTGCCTTGATTCTTGATATGTTTCTGCTGGTGGGTTGCACGCATTGTAAAATCCAAGAAACAAGCTCTGAGCTGTCAAGTTTGATTTGACCACAACATGAAAATTGACTCAGCACTAACGTCTGCGTAGCACCATCTGCTCTGAGTCCAAAAAAGAAACGGTGGTGAGTTTATTTGACTAACAGCCAATATACGAGTAATTATAAATCACAGGCCCAACTCCCCCTCCGACCACCCCTCCTATTAGATATGCTAATCACACTATTTTAACTCGTGTTCAGTGTCAGCCTAATTTAGCACCTCTGTCTCCTTATCTGGCTCAACAACATTCCCTTACAAACAAACTTTGTTTTGCTCCCTATAATGTTTACTTTTTTGTTTACCTTCTGACTTCTCAGGGAGGCAGAGAGAGTGATGAAGTTAAAAAACTCAAACACACTTTCAATACGGCATAATTTTCCTTGGTTATCATTTGAGCATGTTCAGATCTTTTTAAAAGATTCCTTGGACACACTTATCCGCCCACATCATGAAATAGATAATAGATTGATATACAAATTAATTTTGTGAACCGCTGGATATCATCATATGAAAATACCGAAACATTGGGATTTAGGTTAATTCCCAGTAGAATCATATTCTGATTATCTGATATTGTGACATTGCCGATCAAAACACAGGATCAGCCTACAAAATTAGAAGTCTGTTGGTTTGCATAAAGTCAAATTTCTGCCATGAATTATTGTTTCCGCTCACCACTGGGGTTTACACTCATGGGTCTAATTAATACTCTCGCCAATAATGAAGTCAATAATAATAAAAACCTTCATTGTTTCATGTGAGCCGAAAGTGGAGAATGACTTGCAAGATGATTTAGCATTAGCTGAAATGGGTTTTTAATGCTGCACAAAGTATTAATGATGCTACTGCTGCAATGAGCTTATTAGTAAAATAGATCCAACAACTCACTCCTCTTCAGGGATATAAACTACAAATCAAATCTATCCATGGAAGCTGTTGAATCATCGATTTAGAAAACTGAACACGGTCAATCTTTTTTTTTTTATGTCTGATAGTTGATTCTGTGTAGAAACTGAGAATTTTCCAACACTGCTAGAATAAGCAGTTCCACAGGATTTTCCTTTTCCTTAACAAATGCTTCTCTTGCACTGTACCACACAACCTCAAAAATTCAACTGACTTTGAACATCATCATTATGATGATTATGCTGCTGATTGTTATTATTGTTATATAAGAACATTTCAAGCATATAGTTTGTGAGCACCAAGTGTTTATGTGCTTTTTTTGTTAATCTTTTCTAAATTTATATTTAACACACATAGTTCCTGTGAGCATTTTGGGTCTGAGTGTATAAGTCAGAATGCATTGGCAGCTTGCGCTTCACACTTTTTCCCCACCAATGCACCAATCCATTCACACTAAAAATAACACTCTTTTTAAAAATAATGCAAACATGACCTTTATTACAACCATCTCTGCCCAGTCTTTTAAAATTTTCATGCCAAATTGTCTTGCGTGAAATTTATGGTTGAAAAGGTTGTCATCCCTGAGAACAGCAGAGCCTGTTTCAGATGGCTGTTGATTCCCAGTGCTCCCGCTGCTGCTCTCTCCTGGAATGACTGGTCGTGCTGTTGTGCTAATTCTAGCTTCTGGATTAAAAGGTGTTTATGATGATGTTTGTTTTCTTGTTTATGGCAAGAAAACAATCATTTAATTAATTCTCCCAAAACAAATTTAGTTAAGATGTTTCAGATTTTTGTAGATTTTCCTTCCATGTGTCACAGTGCTATAAGTCAGATTTTTAGGAATACTTAACAGCTTTTGATGTTTTCATTTACAATATTGCAAAAAGTCATTAGACTGGATGTTGGTTCATTTCAGAAAATGATTCCACTGGTTGTAATTAAGCTCCAGTAGTCACTTCCCATTGTTAAATATCATCTTTTTGCCCCATGGCCAACAAACCTTGTTAAATGATAGGCATAATCCATTAGCTTTACACGAATGGTGTAGTTTTCATCGAGCCATGGAGCCTGCAGTGCTGATGTGCTGCTGTAAGTCACTCCAGAGATGCACAAGATAACCATCAGAGTTGAAAGGATGACATTCATTAGATGACTTTTAAAGTGATTCGGATTTTATAAAAACAACAGCAAACCTGTAGGAGGGCTAACTCCACCTTAACTGCTCTATATAATCTTTGAGGGGTGACTTCTTCTGCTGGAGCGGCTTTTTTTTTTGCACATTTGCGTATTTTCAAAAATATTTCGGGATCGTCTTAGAACCGCTTTCTGGCTCATGTGCTGACTCTGTAAATGGAAATTAAGCTTTAGAGTGAAAACTAAAATAACTAATGCTTTCATGATATTTAGGCATAAGGAAGTTGATACTAATTCTACAGTAAGCATGTAAATATGGATAATTTTTTATTGATGAAATGTAAGAAACAACGTTTCTACGTCAGTTTTTTTTTTTTTTTACAAATTGTTAAAAAATAACGAACAATGAAAGCGCGAGGCTGAAATGACATTTTTCTGCTGTTTACACATATAAAGTTGTTCAGTCCCAACGCAGCTCAAAATAAAATGCTGTGATTTGTTTAATTAGCAAGTGAGTAATGCCAGTTTCAAACCAGCTGTCTTATTCCTCTTCACTTGCCTCTCTTGGCTGTCACGATGTTGTATCTATAATCTCACGCAGGGTGCGTGACATCACCTGCTGCAGAGCTGTTTGGTGATGATGGAGTGTAATACTGACAATGACACCAATACTGTAGCAACACACAAACTGGTCACAAGCACCAGCTGAGCACATTCAAACCTTGTCCCAGTGGGATTTGTTGTTGTTTTTAGAACAGTGTGCTGAGATAAGTGCCAACAAAGGACATCTGCTCCTCCGAAATTTACATGGGTTAGACGATCATCGTAAACATTCAAAGACAGGTGCGTTTATACTCCATTTACAGGTTGCCCAGACACCAAAAAATCTAAAATTTGTGAAGTTGCTGCTAGAAGAACAGAACAGTTTCTGACCAAGTCAAAAGAATTTAGCACGTTAAGATATTCAAGGCAGTAAAGCTCTGCTATTATTCTGGGAAACCAATATTAAAGCTGGTTGTAATATAATGACTAATAAAGAAAGGTTCATACATCTTAATGATGAATGGAAACCTTATAGAAGGATAACTGAAAATAACTTTGCTCACTGATAAAGAGAGAGTTAAGTCACAAATTAACAAAAAACGTATATTAACTCCTGTGAATTATACCTCTTTGATATATAATGAAATACATACTGTATATGGGACACAAACTGCTGTCTTCTGCCTTCTCCCAGTATATGCCAACATGCCAGAGAGCACCTTGTGCTTATTCTATACCTCCTGACAAAAAGGTAGTGTTTGAGGGGTAGAGATCATCTTTTAGACAGCAGGATGGAATTCGCAAATATAGAAAATTATCTTTAGGCAAATATGAAATAACAGCTAATTAGTGTATATTCTCTTAATCAGTGGACTGTACATGCATATTACCTTGAGTGTGAACAGAGTATTTTTACATTCCTTAACATTTAATATGACATTAAATAGTTTAACTGTTTCTGATCCAAACTGATTTTCTGCAAATCTTAATTTTAGCCTAACTTTGAATGAAGTTGCACTGATTATGAACATTTACAGTTACATACATGGTGTGAGAGATACAACAGTTATTAGTTGTCTGTTGGAATCATTTTAATGTCTTCCAGTTCACTTCATTTCAATTCTATTTATATAGCCCCAGTTCGTAACAACAGACTCCTCTGGGTGCTGACTTTCAGCTCATGTTTGGGGCTCTGCCCGTATGTTTCATTCTCATCATTATACCTTATTAGTTTATACTCTTCGAAACATTGACAAATGTTATTTCTTTCTACCTTAATTTTTTCTACCTGACTGTGTGCATTTTCTCTGAATATTTCTAAAAGGTTAAAGAAAGTTCTTTACTGAAAATCACAAAGAAAAGGCAGGGTGGTATCAGAGCTTCCTCAGGCCACAGGTCTGTTTTTCCTCTCTCTACACATGGTCTTGATTGACTAAGAGCGACGTGCTTAATGGAGTTTGTATGTGGCTCGGTGATGAATATCAGCCAATGACATCCCATTCTCAACCTTTCCAACGCTAATTATCTTCCCAGAGAAGGGGAGACAGATTTGATGTGTTTCTGCATGGACTGGCATGAGCTCAGGGTCTTCCTGGTGAAAAATGGCTTTTTAATGGCAATGTTAACCTTCTGAACAGACAGAAGTGCTTAATGCTTCCTATGATTAAGCCATGAGAGCTGTGATGTCACAGGTCAGACGCTCTGGGCGATGAGTGGAATTATCAAGACAATGTGTGAGCGATAATTTAAACACAGGGAAACGCAATGCCAGTTGAATAGTGTGCTAATATGAAGTGAGTATATTTTCCTCAGTGTAGATTATTGTATGAGCTATCAGTCCACACAATGCGGCCTGTAAAATAATTGATGTGCTGTGATATACTGAAGTGGCCACATTAACGTTAACAATGCCAATGGAAAGTTGTATTTTCAAACACATACAGTGATTATTTGTTTAAAGCCATTCATTAACAGTTATTAGGCACATTATTTTTTCCATATTCTAGCAGTGTCTGTTTTTAGTGCTGTGGATACTTAATTTAACTTTTTACGCAGAAGGTTGAAGGGACTGCTATAGATTTACAGAAGATAGGAAAGGATGATGATATATCAGAAAAAGAGATTATTTCAGAATATGGTAGAAATATGTATGGTAGAAAGAATTAAAAAAAGAAAGCTGGAGACAGAATGAAGGAAAAATGTAGATCTCACAGTGGAAAGTTACAAAGAAAAGCATACTGTTGGAGAAAGGTAAATAGAAATCCACAAAGTCACACAATCAGCCCACACATTCAGCCGCAGACACGGTGTGAATGTCAGCATGCCTCAACCAAGAAAGTGAGCTATATAAATATGAAGCTTCCTTCATGTATCCATCATTCATTTGTGCCATTTTGGATAACTTAAAACCTGTTTGATTGTTGCATAGTATTTATGTATGTGTGCCTTGTGTATATGTGTGTATGTTTAGTGTATGGGGTTGTTTGTTGTTGACTGGTTATTTCCATATTTGTTCTTTACCCTTGACACTGCTTCTCTACTACAATGGCTCAGTCACGCTAGTGTAACTATAGGATTGCAACCTCCTTGCAACTAGGAAAACATGGTGGTTTCCTGGTGATTGCACTGAATAGTTTTGGCGACCAATAGCATGCAACACTGTCTACTTCTGGGTAACTTTTAATCACATGGCAACTGCACAGATCTCCTGTCTGACTGCCACCACTCTTTGACAGATTGACGAAGGTTTGTAACATAACTGACACGTCATTTCTAAACCTAGAAAGGCTGCCAACACTTCTGCAATCAGTCTGAGTTAGTCTGTGCTAAGGAGTGCAACTTATCTATTTGCACTGGGGATTTGATTTAGCTGGTTGCTAAGTGGTTGTATTCTGGTTGCTGAGCATTTTGTCATTTCGCAATCAAATTGTTGTCCTGAAACAACTGCATCACTGCTTGTGGAGGAATTTCAAATCTATGAGCTTCTTGCTGGACTCCGAATGTAAGTGGTTAATGTGAATTTCTGTGTATTAGGACAACAGCAAATTTGTAACAGACAGCAACAGATTGATTGATTGATTTATGATAGTTAATCACAAATTGCATGTGGCTACTAGCTTGACCTCATTCAAGTTAAAACCAATAGCAGAATGACTGTAATTTTTCAGCTTTAATGGCTGCAGATGTGGTCATTGTCTCCAAAGCAATCACTTCAAAAAGCAACAAGATTGCAAGTTCATTGCACACTGTTGCAATACATTTCATTGTGCCGCAGTCAATTTTCCCTTGTGTGACTGTAGCACACTCTACATTATGACCAAACACGCCACACATGTGGTACAGACTTTGTTAGCAGAGCTAATTGAGTATTTAAACCTTTGGTTTCTATAAGTTACATGAATATTCTTGTTTACAGCAGTTTTTAGTACTACTCAGTAGTACATGTAGTAGTAGAGCATGCTGGCTTCCCAAACTGCACCGAGCAACTGTACAGTTTTGCTGTTTTAGGGACCTCATCTGTGCTGATCATTAAAATAATCTAAGAGCTTAACGCACCATTTCACCCAGACATAGCATTATCCAAGTCAGACCTGTCCTAGCATATCATGCAACTGTCATGCAAGCCTCTATTTTCTGTTCTGATTGCATGAGATACGCTGACAGAGAACTTCAGAGATTCATTTGCAAACAAATGTGAAGAGTACAGTTTTGAAACCACAAACATGGCAGGCATTTGATGGAGCTGTGGTTCTTAAATAAGCTAATTTTAACTAACGTTATCTTGAACTGAGTTGCAGGACTCCCACTGCTTACTCCACGTGATCACTTAAGCTTTATTGTTGTGAAGCAGAATTCATCAAGCGTTGGATTGTTCACTTAATAAGGAGGTACGTGAGCTGGGATCAGACTGTCGTGGGACAGGTTTGTTTTACCCTGCTGACGATGTTATTCATAGTTGGGCAAGCATGGAGGTCAAAATTAGCATACATGCATTCATTTTTTGTTGAAAATCATTAATGGTGTGACATTTTCAGTTTGCAGTCATCTTTCTGGGGAATCAGAGAGGCGTGCCTCCTTTTGTGTATTTATAAAAAAGTCTGACTGAAGCATGCCGTACTATTCTCCCATCAGACTGACAATTTAATACCCACACTTACACGAAGATATCTACAGGCAGTTAGATGGATACAATTAATCTGCAAAGGTAATTTCTCTTCTGCTGAGACTTTTAAAATTCACTGTCAGGTCAAGTATATGCTGCATTTGAAGAATTTAATAGTGAGGTGATAAAAGACAGGCCACTTTAGATTCATGAAACAAAACTACAATCAGTTGCTCTCTGTTGTGAGACTGTGAGCAGATGTGTGGAGAGGAAGATGTCATTTTACATAAACAAATAAATGGAATTTCTTGGCTGGTGCATCTTTCCGTTTTTCTAAGAGATGGAGACATTTTCTATTATGCGCAAATGTCAATGAAAAAATAATATTCAATCTGAAATCCTTAAAGTCGTCGCATTTATTGTGTTGCGGCTCAGACACACCCCACACAACAGTCGGATATGAGAATCTGAGCTTTAACGGGAGCAAGGTGGCTTCATTGTATTGCTTTGTTTTGCAGGTGGCAGTGAATTCGTTCAACACTGCTTAAATTAGATGAACCATGCAACTTGTCAATATGTGGCCATAGCCATCCTCATTACATGTAGAATAGCTTTGTAATTGCTATTTATGTGAAAAATAAGGCAGGATGAGCTCTTGGAACTGCAGTGATAAAGTGAATTCCAAGAAAGCTGTTATCTTTCTCAGGTTTATTACTGCTTTTGTATGCATGTGGGATTTATATCTCAAAAGATCAAAATAGCATGATTTAGTTACAATTCTAATTTTATGGTTTTTGTCTCAGTTGCCCTCTCCTGGCAGAGACGAAACAGGATGCAGCAGGTGACCTGTCTGTCAGCAGAGACCTTCAGCCAGTCTGGAGTATATAATATTATATTATAAGAATGTTATTGGCTTGCCATAACAGACATCCAAAATACTACCATCTCTGACCAAAGCTGCTCCTCCCATGGAATAACACCTTTTCTTATTTATTCCAACACAATTTATACAGGAATAAAAATATAAAGGACAAATAAACTGAAGTTTAGCAGAGATTCATATGATTTTTAGCTGATGATGCTGGAATTCATTGACTAAATTCCACCTCAGTCAGTCTGTCAGTGTAGAGGATGGAAATCAGGCTGGACAAATGAAACATTTGCTGACATCTTGTTGAATTAAGTTGTGTACATCTACAAAGAGCAGTTAAAACCTCAGTGCAGCAGTAGCCCAGATCAACTGATCACAACCTATTCATTAAGAAAACCTACTGGAGCGCTCAATAAAAATTATTGTGAGTTGTGATTCTTTTCCCCACAGTGAGCCATTACAGTCAGTTCTCCCACCTGCTGAATCCCACTTTAATCCCTGACTGTTCACATTGTCCTGTTCAGAGGAGAAGTCACCCTCTACTATGTAGGCAACAGAAAATAGATATATATTGTTTATTTTCCTTCTTTTTCTTCAGATTAAAACTGAGTACAATTACAATGAAAAATAGACTAAAGTTTGTATTCCCATCTACTGAAATTATTTTATTATTATGTTAATAGAGCACAAGGTTCAATTCGTTTTGCACAAAAACAGAAACATCCTTCAAAGAGCTAACTTTTGCTTTGAGTACATTTCAGAGCCTGTACTTTTTTTTTTTATCGTTGAGTAAAGAGTAAAGAAATTGAATCAGTACTTCAACTTTTACTTGAGTATTTTTTAAGAGTAGTATCTGTACTTGTACTTAAGTACTGAATTTCTGAACTTTTGCCAACTCTGCATTGAAGATACATGTTGCAAACTCCTTTATCCTCCTAAGACCTGAACTCTTCCACGGCATGCATTTTTAATTTCTCTTTGATATTTGGGCTGATTGGGACCTGATGAATATAAAAACAAAGAATTCCAGATTTCCAGATCCAGATTTTTATTTATTTATTTATTTATTTATTTATTTTTACCTATTTTTTGTTTCTAAGAAAAATGAGAGCCACATATGAGGACATTCGTTTAAAATTTCAATAGAACAGTGGCAGTATAAGGCAGCACGGTGGCACGGTGGTTAGCACTGTTGCCGCACAGCAAGAAGGTCCTGAGTTCAATTCCACCATCAGGCTGGGGTCTTTCTGTGTGGAGTTTGCATGTTCTCCCTGTGTTTGCGTGGGTTCCCTCCGGGTACTCCGGCTTGTGCAGCTCCATGCAGCTTGTGGGGATAGGTTAATTGGATAATCCAAATTGCCACTAGGTGTGAATGTACGAGTGAATGTGAGTGCGAATGGTTGTCTGTCCTTGTGTGTTGGCCCTGCGACAGACTGGCGACCTGTCCAGCGTGTACCCTGCCTCTCGCCCTATGACAGCTGGGATAGGCTCCAGCACCCCCTGCGACCCTGAAAAGGATAAGTGAATGGATGGATGGATGGTACTAAAATGTTGCTGTGATATGTTAACTTATACTTAGTATACAAAGATCAGATATTTAACTTTAGAGTATTTGAGACTTTGATGGAGCAGTATGACCAACTCTCCCAGCCGTTTTCATCCACTCATCCAATTCAGGGTCACGGTGGACTGGAGCTTATTCCAGCTGTCATAGGGTGAGAGGTGTGGTACACGGTGGACAGGTAACCAAACTATCACAGGGTCAACACCTATAGACAACTATTCACATTGGCACCTATAGCCAATTTCAAACAACAAATTAACCTAACCCCAAGGATGTTTTTGAACTTTGGTAGGAAGCCAGAGTACCCAGAGAGAACCCACTCAGATATGAGAGCATAGAAACTCCACACTAAAAGGCTCTGGATTGGAATCAAACTCAGAACCTTCTTGCTGTGAGGTGATTGTGCTAACCACCGTAGGACAATGCGGCCCTATGGCCAACTAGTTTGTAAGTTGCTTGTGTGTTGTTAAATCCTGTCTAAAAACACAAGTTTTGTTTGTTCAAAATGGCAACAATCAAAGTGAGGACCAAAGTGGAGTGTTGGAGCTTGGAGAAAAAAAGTGGAAAATGAAGGAAACAGCTCATGATTCAAAGCACACCACATTATCTATTAAACATGGTGGAGGCAATGTTATAGCATAGATGTGTATGGCTGCCAGTGGAACCGGGCTACTAGTGTATATTAATGATGTGTTTGCTGATAGGAACAGCAGGATGAATTGCAAAGTGAATGCTCTACTCAGATTGTGCAGCAAAACTGATCAGACATCACGTCACAGTGAAAATGGATAATGACCCAAAGCATCCTGCAAAAGCAATCCAAGAGTTTCTCAAGGCAAAGAAATGGGATATTCTTCAATGCACGAGTCAGGCAGTCAATCTCGGCCCAGCAGAGCATGCTTTTCAGTTACTCAATACAAAACTGAATGCACAAAGAGACAAAAACAAGCAGCAGCCGAAGGTGGCTGCAGTAATCTCAAGGGAGGAAACACAGAATTTGGTGATTTCAATGGGCTCTAGAATTTAGGCAGGCACTGGCTGCAAAGGATTTTCATTCATTTAAAACAATCTTAATTATGTTATTAATTTTGAGCCTTTTAAAATGAGGGGCTGTGTATAAAAATGCCATTAATTATGGAACAAGTAATGCAAAAATCTGCATATTTGTTACAATAAGGGTTGATTAGTAATTGCACCAATGTTTAAATAATTTAAGTGTTATAAAGTCACATAAGAGAAATATATTCCTGCGAAATTATTGAGCATTTTATGTTTCTAATTCTCTTCACCAGATAACAGCTGCACTTTGCACATTAGTGTTTTGAAATATAATATTGAAATCAAGTTAGCTCAGCCACAGAGCAAGAAAATGGAAAATACGGGGGTGAAGGGTCAATGAATTATTAATGACTTGCTCTGCCCAATATATAGCCTGTGTGTCATATTGATGCCCCCCTTTAACAAGCATAATCTTCAGCATACTCACTAAAACAATAGTATTTATATGCTATTCTCTTGCTATTTCTTTGCTTCTTGCTTTCTTCATTCACTATTTACATTTATCTATATTCTCATAGTTTTTTTTTCAGATGTTTCCCAACACATGCCATACAGACAAAAAACCCACTAAAGCCACGACTTTTACTGTGCTAAATGACTTAAACTCGGCTCAGTCCAGTCAGTCATTATAAGAAAAATGCGACAGCGTTCATCCACAAGTGGCACATCACTCCCACTCCCCTTGTTTCAGATATCACTCGAGGAACCTTTGCTACAGAAGACTGATTTTGATGCACTAATTAAATTGTACCAGATTACATTTTCATGCCTACACTTCAGAGTAATGGAGGTTGTTGAAAATGAATACTTCAGTCCCACATTATTTTGCCAAGTGTTACGGTGCAACAGTGTCCCACGTTATTATCCTTAGTAATTCCACAGGTATGCCAAAAGGACTTTTTGAGTGAGTGGCTGCGTGAGAAGCAGGTGGCAGAAAAACAAAACAAAGCAAAAAACATCAAGATCACAATTCTAAAATTACACAGACAGCAGGAAATTTGATATCTGGTGCAGGTAATAGGTAATAAGCCAGCGAGGGGCCCACCAATACCTGTGGTCAAATCCTTTCAACTGTAGACTGCTATATATGGATGTAATAAGGTGTTTAGTGGTGTGTAATCAGAGGGCAGACGAGAGGACTGGATGAATAATTCACAGGCTCTCTCTTCCTCATCTTTTTACTCTTGGCTGCCATTTCTCTCTAACATACACATACACAGAGATATATTATATAAGCTAGAGTGGTACTACCTGAGTTCAGTCAGAAAAGTCTGAAAAACTTGCCAGGTGTCCAAATATGCGGTTTCGGTTTGTATTTTTTGCTTATTTATTTCCTTTTAAGGGAGGATGTAGCAATAATTTGCCCCCATGTGTGTAATGTGTTGCTGGTAGAAAACACATTGGCCAGCGGAAAAAAGAGAACAAGACAGAGGGCATAGCTTGTAGCATGTGTTGCGTTGGCCAGTAAACAAACAAATTAGAAAACTAAACAGATGCTTAAAAAGTCCCAAATGATTTAATGAAGGTTTTGCAATTTTGAGAACATCTGGCCAATACTGAAAAATGGAGTGATGAGCTTGCTGTGAACTAACAGGTGAAGCAGATGGTTTGTAATTATTATTATTATTATGAGAAGCTATTGTGACACATGCTGGTTGTTGGCTGTAATTTCTGGAATTGTCGCTAAATACGTGAGCAAAGAGGGTTATTGCTAATCAAAGATATTTGTGCTTTGTGCCATTCCTGCTGTATACTGCTCTCTGAAGACACGATTTATGATATGAAACAATTTCCACATTTGATTGATTGCATCAAAGCATTTTTAATGTTTACTGCAATCATAAGCATCTCATCCAACACTGGAAGAAATAACTAAAAAACTGGGTTGAATTTGGGTTTCAGGTCCATGCCCCTGCAGTAACTTAACTGCATACCAATGCAACACATTCTCTGCAGTTGTTATTACTTCAGTTTTTCAGTCAGGATGTCCAATGATTATTTTCTGTCGTTAGCCATCTCTTGTTTCTCTGTGTTTTAATTAAAAAAATAGGAAATATTTTACAACAAATTATTGGAACATATGCAAATGTGCTTGGAAAAACAATATAGGATACAATGAAAAAGAAAAAAGCCACTTTTCAGGTGGGATTGCATGGTGAAAAAGAAAAAGAGAAAACCCAGAAAAACCATTGTTTCAAATGCAGGTGCAAACCAAGACAGCCTTCACCATGTGTAGCTGTTGACACTAATTATTGTACTTTTCTCCTCATATTGATGATTTGAGCCAAACTTTTCACATTTGGATGAAATACTCCATAAATCCAGCTGTCACTGATTTTCATTTATGTTTTTGTAGAATTTTCCTTCTTTAAGGATGTTTTCTCAACAGCCAACCTTCTACTGAGACCATTTCTGATGAGGCTTCGCTGAACAGTAGACGGATCAACTGAAGGGCCAGATGAAGCTCTCAGGTTAGGTCCATGCTGGATTTTTTTTCTATTTCTTAACGCTATAACCCAGCAACTGTTTTTAAGGACAACCCCGGATAGGCTGCTAGTAACAAAGTTCCTAAACATGAATTTAAAACTAGTTCTTTGCTAAGTTGCTGAATAGAAACAACAGTGGCTCATTCCTTAAATGATAGGTGCTTTTTTATGCTTCAGTGAATCATAGGTCAGTTTTAAGTGGTTTAGTGTGGCTCCTTGGAATCTAACTATAAATACATGATGGTCGGTTCAAACATTTTTCTAAACACTATGCATTTGTAGTCTTTGTACTAATGGTGATGTGACTCAGTTTTGGATGTGTCTACACACATATGTGGATGACTAAAAGCAAGGTGAGGTGCAGTTAAGACCCTGTCTGTCTCTGTGTGTTAGCCCTGCATCAGTTTGGCCACCTCTCCAGTGTGTACCCTGCCTTTGAGCCTGCGGTTGCTGGGACAGGCTTCATCCCACCCTCAGATAAATGGAAGAGGATGGATGGATAAATGGCAGGCACAGGAATTCTTAATAGCAACCTCTTTTTGTTTTTCATGTTTTAAATGGTTTGATAGTTTGAAGGTGCTGTCTGGTTTTGGTCTGATCAATGCATTTACATTAATAAACTTTAAAAATGCATTTTACCTTAATAAAGTTTTGTATTACACTCAAATGGATATAATTTCAGGACCATAGACAGCACATGTGATTTTCACCGTGACACATTTTTTCCAGTGGGCCTATATTTAATGTACACATGTTCTGACTGCAATTAACAAGCAGTGCTTGTCCAATTAGACCTTGCACTAAATTGTGTAATTCTTGGCAGATTGAATGTCATATTGGCATGAACTAACTGTACCTGTGTTTACCATGAAACACAGAATGAAACAGAGGAGCTGGGGTTGATGTGGGTTGCACAATGGCTTGCAGTATCAGCAAGAAAGTTAGGCTAGCAACTCAACAAATAGTTTGCCATAACAGAAATTTCTCTCTTGGATGCATATGAGGTCAGCAGAGGAGCCATCATCTAAAGTGGGCTTAGCTCAACTTTGACAGCTAGTGGAACAAACACTAAATTTCATTATAACTTCAGCTTTTTTAGACTTCATACTATCTTTATCTGTAAATACACTGTGGCATGAATATCTTTCCTATTACTGTAAATGGCAAACCACTCACATCAGTGGAGTGTTTAGATTGGACAGTTTTTGTTTTGTTGTTGGTAACACTACACACAATCTATCATGAAACCCAATGTTTCAGCTCATTGCTTAAATAGTATTCAGTTCTTTTTATAATTATCCTATGTAATCAATATAATTATTATATACATTTCTTATTTGTCCATTTGTTTATGGGTGGCCACTTACTTCTGTTTGTTATTAACCACGTTTCCCTATGCCTTATTTATTAAGCATGATGCCTTCCCACATAATTGCCTTGCTCCCTATGAATTCACACTGGCAAACAGCAGAAGAAAAATAGTGTAGAGAAGGAATTAGCAGAAAATAATGCTAAATGAACCTGTAGACATTTAAGCATGCACAACTTCCACTATTTTTCTATGCTAAGAGGTGTCTTTAATACCAATTTGTTTTGTTTTTTTAAGTTCACTCATCAGTGTGACTTCTTTTCAACTAAATTACTGTAATTTCTTCTGTGCAGATCTACATGCTGATTTAAACTGTATAAACACTCTTATGTTAACAGCCAGCATTTATTTATTCTCTCTAGGAAATGCCACATCAGTCTATATACTTGAACACTGTAATGTTATGATGCACATAAAGATGAAGGATTGTATGAGAAAAATAATTTTTTTTGCTGGGGCACAACTCATTCAGAATGGAGATGATGATGTGAGTTATTCCTGAGTTGTCAAAAGGAAGGTCAAAGGGAAGGTCATTTGTTCACCATCCAGTGCCAGGAGAGAGAAGAGTTAAGACTGTATGGATAGATAACCACACAGGAAAGGAGCTAAGTGGCCTCTGAAGGCAGAATAGAAAGCTCTGCAAGATTGTGGGGGTTTTGATATGAGCAGCTCCTGCAGAGAGTGTAGGCAGGGTGTGACAAAGGACAATTAATGAAGGCTGGGTTGAGCTATATTCTGGATAAGCTGTAGGTGCCGAAGGATATCTTTTGAGATGATATCAAAGTGAAAATTGTTGGAGTGAAGGCCAGACATGCTGGCCAAACAACAAGCTGATCACAGTGAGGAGGGTTGTCGTAAACAGATCACGTTTTATTTTATCACCATTTTGGCTCTCTTTAAGATTATTGCTCTTTTTTTTAAAAAACAAAGTTATTTCTTTTGTTAGACAGCACAAGATCATTTTAAAACTATTTACATTAGTTTCAACTAACATGGGAACATAAGTAAGTTACACATAACAGTTAAGATATAGCTCAAATATAGCTCAGAATAGATTTGATTACTCTAGATTAGATTCACTTTACTGTCACTACAATATGTATAAGGCAACAAAATGCAGTTAGCCTCTAACCAGAAGTGCAGGCGTATAGACAAAACACGCAGGAAATTTGATTATACTATTAGTAGCATGTAAAGGCCTGCAATCATGTGTGAAGACGAAATAAAAAAGGTGGGAAGCACACAGGCTTTGGACACACCTGTGTATAGAACGATGGTTGAGGAGTGGTTGTTGTCCAGTCTGTCCTGCTGGGGCTTGTCAGAAAGTCCAGTGTCCAGTTGTAGAGTGGGATGTTGATACGAAAGATAGTGATCAGCTTATTAAATGCTGAACTGAAATCAACAAACAGTATTCTCATTGTCAAGGATGGAGGGCAACGCTATAGAGACTGCATCCTCCATACTCCCTGTATTTTTGCAGTAAGCACATTAGTTGGGGTCCAGTGTAGGTGGAAGACAGGGTTTGGAATTTGCCAGGACTACCACATCAAAGCACTTAATAATTATACAGTGCTACTGTATACCCATAAGTGGAAGCCATTCAGGAGTGCTAGTTTGAAATGTTTAGGTAATGACACGATGAATGTGGTTTTAAAACTTATCGGCACAGCTGCTTGCGCAGGTTCAAAATATTGGTAAAAACTCCATTCAGCTGTCCAGCAGATACCCTAAGCACATGTCTGGGAATGCCATTGGGACCTGCAGCCTTGCCTGCTTTAATCCAGGATAGTACAGCTCAGACCTCAGAGGTGGAGAGTTTGAGGGGATGGTGGTTTAGCTTTGTTGGCTGTCTGCTGGGACCGTCTGTCAAAGCGAGCATAGAAACTATTATGTCATTGAGGAAGGAGACTGCTGTGGAAGAGGAAGTGGTGTTATTAGGCTTGCAATCACTGCCACATATGTCGGACTTGGTAAAATGTTCCTTCACGTGGTTGGCCTTTTTGACGCCCTTTTCAAGTTAGGCCTGGATAAGCTGTAGGCTTGTGCGTCACCCGGTCTGAAAGACGCATTTGTCAATAAAATCTCCCTCTTCATCCATGGCTTCCAGTTAGGATGTGAGGTAATCTGTTTCTGGGTGGTAAAACTGTTGATGGTATTTATGTAACCCGATACAGAAGAGATGTATTTATCAATGTCCATGTGGGAGCTGCAGGTAGTCTGAAAAGCAAACACCAGTTCCTGTTTTCAAGGTAGAGTGCTTAAAACCAGCCACATCACCTCTGGATGTACTGTCTGTTATTTTCCAATAGCTTCATAATGTAGCTTTGTTACTGCCAGCTTAGCATTAGATTATGGAGAGATGTATGTAGCAGTAAAGTTCTGCAGTTAATCACAATGAATTCCAGGTTAGAAGAACAATATTTTTAAGTGATGAAAGAGTTTGTGCACTGAGCTTTGTTTACATTAATACCTAACCCACCTCATCTAAGCTTTCTGGAGTCATCTGCTTTGCTCTTCTGTGGATTCAAGACTGGTTGTTGGGGTTTTGATAAAAATGCAAAAAGAAGATAGAAAAGAAAAAGGACTAACCCAAACACAGAAAACTTCTCATGGGCGTGACAATATGTGTCCAAGGTGAAACTTAGTTTCTGTTTTGCTCTACAGAGTATTTCCTATTCAAAAGATTTTTTTGCATGATGACAAAGCAAGCAAACAAACAAACAAACAAAAAACAAAGTGGGAGATGGCAAATGGCTTTGAATGAAGGTGGACACCAGACATTGTATTGATAAACTGCTAGAGGTGTGACTAACCTAGGTTGACCCGACGCGATGGGGAGGGGCAAAACAATCATATCTACTTTGCATTTGGCATAGTAGTAAAAGTAAGTCCAGTCCTGCCAAATAAGTGACAGTGCCTGTGTAGGTGAACCATGTGTGCGGAGCTTCAATACATATGTGCATAATCTAACTTTATATATCTGTCAGGTGTTTAAAGTGCCAATGAGCTAATTATCAGCCCACACATACTCTTGAGCATTTATGTCACATAAAAGAAAAATATAATTAACTGTCAGGAAAGGAATCATAAAAGTGCAGTTTATTCAAACTACAAGCAGTGAGACAGCAGCGATGATGTGTGGACAGCTACACTATATGCTTGTCAGCACAGTAGAACTGAAATGATTAGAAGTCCATCAACCAATCTTGTATCGGTAGAAAATACGATTTCATAGTGCTAATTGGCCACGAAGTTCCACCCATCCAGACCTTGATTAGGATCATAACCCCACTTTTAAACACCATCTTTGATGATAAGCTTTACTGCTCAAGTTTCTTGGTTAACTTAAATATGTTACCCACTTGAATTACATCTCTCTTTAACATGTAGCTATGACTGCTGCCAATATAAAATATAGTATGCTGCAATAATGAGGTATAGTTAGTGACACCAGGCACAATACAGTGGATGCTGTCTTGCACTGAAGCAGACAAGTAGGTGTATCTGACTTGGAATTCTATAAGGAAGCTAGTGTTCCAGTGACTGCTCGGTAGGTACAAAGGACACAAAGGCATGAAATCATCTTATAGAGATGATGTCCAAGATGAAAATGGTTGCGAATGGCTCCAAAGTGCTGCTTTGTTGTAAAGTTGTATCTGCTGGTGATGACAAAAGATACTATTTCCAGGTCTGAGTCGGCTTTGGCTCTCGCCTATTCAACATGATGCAATGCTGTCTTCCTGATTTATTTAAGAAAACAACACAAAACAACCACAAAAAACCTCACCTGTCATTTTACCTCGTGATGAGAAAGAGAGCAGGAAATGGCTGCAGATGATCAGGTAAGCTACAATTATAAAGCAAATGAAGAAAAACTATGTTGGTCTTCCACCATGCAATACCATCTGGAAAGTGTCATATTGGCAGTGGTTTCATTTTTCAACATGGAAATGATCCCAAACACACTGCCAAACCAGTAAAAGCATACAGGAGTAGGAAAAAAAACAACGCAGTGCTATAAGTCATGGATTGGCCTCCCCAGAGCAAATTACTGAAGCAGTGTGGGATCGTCTTGACAGAGAATGAAACAAAAGTCAGAAAACACTCAAAGAAGAGCTTTGACTGTCCTTCAAGAAGCCTGCAGAACTATCCCTCAAGATTATTTAAAGAAATTACAAGAAAAACTACAATAAAACTTGCCTATGCGAATTCAGGTTGTGTAGCATTAAAATTGTATAGACTCTATTTCTTGTGTAATCTATTTCCATGTATGCCTGTCTGCATGTTAGACCATTTTTTACTTTTTACTTATTTTTTAAATAACTATTTTCCATTTCCTGTTTAAAAATCTAACAAGGAAAAACTGAATTTAAAATGGTTTACTAAATGTTGGGAAAATAACATGGCAAGCTCAGCATAGCAGTGTAACCTGTAATGGACTGTTCAGTGCATTTAATTAAGCACCTTAGTGTGTATTAAGTGCTTTAAGAA
Source organism: Simochromis diagramma (assembly GCF_900408965.1). NCBI lineage: Eukaryota > Metazoa > Chordata > Actinopteri > Cichliformes > Cichlidae > Simochromis > Simochromis diagramma. The sequence goes on along the minus strand of NW_024386792.1, from coordinate 2,328,100 downwards.
TGCATGGCTGAAATAACCTGTTAATCTCATCATTAATCATCATTAATACAGGTTTTAAAAAAATATCACAAGTACTTTTTTTTTAATCAGATGGGGTCTAATATGTTTGAACTGGAACATATGCCAAGTGTGAAACATAAAGTTTGTTGTGTCCAGATATGGGGCTGTTCAAACTGTGAGTTACAATTCATAGATCACATTATGAATACTAATTTGTATACTCAAAATACTGAACAAATCTCATTCAGCCTCAAAAAAGTTTGCCATGGTGAAATCTTCCAGCAATGACCTGACCATGCAGTTGAATTCAGCTGAACATCGTTGGAGTATTTTGAAGTGTAAAGCTTAGAAACAAACCCCTTCTGGGAAAAGCAGCTTAAAAAAATGAATAGATCTATAAAGAACAGCAAGCCATCTCTCAAAAGGTTTGTGCGAGACTCCTATCATCCAAGCAGGATCTGTGATAAAAAAAAAATGTAGATATACAAATGCAAAGTTTCACTAAAGAACGGTGTCCTAAATTATGCTGTGTTTAGTTCCTATATATAGACATTCTTCACATTAACTGCCGTCCTTCCTCTTAGACTCTCTTAGAAAAACAAAGGAAACAGGAGCACTCAGAGAGCACATCTCTCCCCGAAGGCCAAAAGCTGCACTAAAACTTTGCTGATTTATGATGGTTTTATTATAATATGTTGACGTCAGCCTATTGTGGTGTCATTATGACATTGTAGTGTGTTGGACTGAAAAAAGTAAAAAGTGTGTTGTACAGATCTCTCTATGCCCATTTATATGATATATTAATCAATATGTTTTTTTCCCAAGGTCAACTATATTGACCTTGGGTGTTACAAACGAAGGTCAAGGTTAAATACTCAGCCAATCTAGGTACTCATGTCCCCCAAGGCTGAGTATACTGTTGTGAAGTTTGAGGATAATCCATAAAAAGTTTGGGTAATAAAAGTTTTACTGATTTTTATATTTTGTGTTTACTGTTTTTTCTGTGAAGGTAGAAACCTGAGTTCAAAATATTTTTTTTTTCTTGTTAAAATGAATTGTTGATCATCAGACAAAACCAATAAATTATCACAAATTAGTATACGAAACATCACAAACTCAGTTGAGAAATGTTTTTTAATTTAAAAATATGCAAATACTTATTATTATTTGCTCATGATTTTCAACTAATTTTAATTTTCAGTCTACTGTTGAGTTGATGAATGCTAATGAAATAGATTTAATAGATTTAATCTAGCTTTTTGTTAAAGGTCAGTGCCTAAGTTTCTATATAAATTGTACAATCAGTCCATTCCTCTCTGATTCTAATTGAGTGTTTCAGCATGTAGCGTTAGCTGACAAAAGGTTGATTACATAATTAGAGAAAACAGGATCATTGACTCTGATATGCATCTTCATTATGGACGCGTCCGTTGAGTATTATCATTTTGCTTCTTTTTATTATCTCATAGTGAGGATAATAAAGGTGTTGGAGTTACATTTAGCTGCTATTATGATTAAAAACCTAAAGACTCATACAAGAGGGAATTTTTAGGTCACTAAAGCCAAAGTCAGGATACAAAATTAAATAATGTTTTTCTACTAAGACAAATATTGTTGTTATAAAGATGGAACTACTTGTCAGTCTCTCCACATTTATGGAAATATGTCATAAGATAGCAGATGGCTCACCGTACCGGAAAAACGTGCCATCCTATACAGCAGCATTATGCTGGGAGTGTACAGATAGCAATCGACTAATCATAGAAAGTCTTGCAAATTGAAACATCCTAGTGCATCACAATGATATTTCATGCTTGTTATCTGATCTTAGCGTTTCAAAAGAGCCAAATACTATCACTCTCCAGTAATCAAAACATAATTTGTCATCATTGTTTACAAGGTAATCATTATTTGCACTTCTTCTTAAAAAACACGTCTATAGATGAAGACTTTATCTGCATCTAGACAACACAGCATTGATTGTGAATGCCTATCATTCATACACAAAATGATTTTACTGTCCAGCAGCACAAAATGAGCATAATATATCTGTGCTTGATTGACAACTTGATTGAGTTGTTCATCAATCCAAATCACCTTGTGAGGACATTTTTGGCTGTGCTACAGTTACTTTGCAGTCTGTGGTGAATTTTTGAGGATGGCAATTTTATTTAAATTTAAAAAACAAAACAAAAACATCTAAAATGATTGTGCTTTTGTGACTTCTTTGCCTAATATTTCTGGCATGACTCTCTGTACTAGTTATGTTTTTTTTTTTGTTTTTTTTGTAATAAAATAGAAATGTATTATCTTTGTGTCAGGGAACTGCTGACGTTATAAACTGTCTTCGTTTTAAAGGAGAACAAATTACCAGTTTCCAATCAAAGGGCTCTGTACATAGAAAAGGTCCTTACAACTGAAACAAAACATCACATAATCCTCTTAGGAATAATTTCATGAAGTGTTGCAGAGCAGCTGGAGATTTATTTTGGTTATATAAAATAAAATAACAAAATCCAGCTGAGATTTTGAACACCACAACATGAACTGTCTTCCTCAAATCATGCGGACTTTAGGTTTCTGGAACCTTTTCGTGCATGCCAATAGAAAGACTTTAAGTGGCACTGAAAGCTTTGAGTGAAAATGTGAATGATAACTTCAAGAGTGCATATTCAAAAGTGTGAAATAGTTGGATTGCTATCCTGTTTTTTCTAATCACGTGAGACCTTCCATTATCAAACATTAATTAATACACATTAAAATTCACATTAATGCAATGTGTGCATCCCACTCAGGGGTAGGAACAGGATCATTAAAAAGGATTAAAGAGGTGAGCCCCTTTATTACCTGTATCCCACTATCCCTAGAGTTAATAAAAATGCAAAGGAAGTAGAAAAATTTGCAGGTCATTATGCAGTAAGAAGATCATTCTCTTTCTAACATCCTAAAGGGTAACGTAATACTAAACCATCTCTGTGAGGTTGTCAAATGCATGCTCACTTTTATTACACTATCTGTTGATACTGGTCCTATTGTTGTCATTGGCGCTAACAGAAACACATTATTTCCACTGAAAAGACAGTGATATTGTCCTCTGCTCTGCAAAATTTGTGATAAATGTATATCATACTCTTGAACTTTTTACCCTGCAGGCAAGTTTCCACTCTGACATTGCTATACAGTTGTCAAAAGTCAGCCGTGTGGACAGCATGCAGTATGAAAGAGTTAGTAGTGAAGAAGTACAATTGTCTAATACTCTTGTTTTCAAATGGGTAAAAAGTTTACAGTACATAACATCCTCCACCATATAAACACACATTGTGTACATCATTTTTTATGTTATATATTCGATAACACTTTATGAATTTCTATTATTTTTGTATTATGAGTTTTGAACATGTAAAATACTACAATATACTGATTCTGATGTGTATTGTGTGTTCTGCAAATTATCAAGAGCAGTAATACATCTTATTACTAAGTCACTGTAAGGCCTTACCTGAGACCACAGTTCTTCAGCAGCTGCTACTGCTCTGCTCTACTCTTCTGGACTGTTTGACATAATGCTGAGTTTATGATGTAAAAGGACAATCTTTCTAATGACTGTGTCTATTACTGTATTTAAGCTAAAATAGCTAAAATGTGATATTCACATCTGTTCATTTAGGTGACATAAGTGTAGATTTTTATTCTACATCAGTGGTGAACAGTACTCTAACTCAAAAACCTGTGATAGCACATACTTGAAACCACATAGCTGTGATTTAACAGGGGGGTGTATATTCACGGCACTTACAGAATCGGAACGGGTGCAAACACTGCTGGGGATGAGTTGCAAGCGTGACTGGGCTTTTATTTTTATTTTTCCTTGGTCCAGCTGGTCCCAGTGTAGTTGATTGCCTCATCTTTGCGTCTATGATAGCTTCAAGGACACGGTGGAAAATGCAATAACAACAGAAAATATGAGTTAGGAAATTGCTATGACTGGCAATTCATAGAACAAAAGATTCTACTTGGTATTATTACTTTTATTATTATTTTAAGCATTAAAAATAGCCCTCATTTTCTGTTTCAAAAATATATTTAGGTTTTGCATTCATGGTAAAAAACAACAACAAAACAACAATCAACATCTGAACACCTCAAATATTTGCTATTGCTCCTCTTTACATAATGAAAACGTTACGTTTTCATTATGTAAAGACGTTTTTTTCCCAGTCAGATGATGAAATTACCAATTTTACTATTAATGTCAATCATGTAGGCGTCTACATTTAGGACCCCCTGGTTGTATGAAATTAGACCAGGGTTTGACAGCAAGTACAGAGTGAAGGCGAATCCTTAGAGGAAACATGAAGGCACTCATGAAAGCATGATTTAATTTCTTTTTGACATTCATCAGTGTTGACAGGTCGGGTGATTATTTTGTAGTGACTGCAAAATTAAATGAATGCTGCAATCTGTTCTTTGTACTTCAAGTACAAAATTTTGTCCCAGTGATATAGTCTGGGCAAAATAATTACCAGAGTCCAGTAACGTCAGAATGATTGTGTGCGTCTGTTGTTCAAAGAATTTGAATGCTCTTCGTTCTCATTTTCTTATCAAAAGCAAAATTCTGATGACTTCAAGTTGATTTTTTTAAAAACTGCGATTCGTGCAAGACCTTCTCCCACAATCCCTAGAGGCAGCTTTAACTTTGAAAACTTGTAAAAAGGAACGATTACTTCCAAGCAACAAAAGACAAATGAGACAGAAGTGAATGTTTGTCTATTTCCCTTGAGGAAGAAAACACTTACCTCAAGGGTGCTGGAGTGATTTGGAAGGCAGTGAGGAGGTAAAAAAACATTCTGCATTGTGCAATCATATTTCCTGCAGTCATACATAATTATGTGTGATTGAATTTAAAACATGAAAAGTCCCTAAATGATCTGTTACAACTTTTTTAAGACAATTATCATATTCAGAACTACTCTACTTGTCAGAATATACATGATTGTTTTACGAACTTTGTACTTTACAAAGATGAGATAAACATTGTAGAGGATATGCAAATCACTTAAAGACTGTATTATATATCATTTGAGCATGACTTTGATGATTTCTACAATGTTCTCATTGTCCTTCAATTTCCATAAAAAGAATGAATATATCCTTCTAGTAAGAATAATCTGTAAAAATCTCGATTTACTCAGAGTGGCATGAAAAAAGTATTTTCCCTCTTCCTGGTTTCTGTGTTTTTGCATGCCTGTCACATATATATATATATATATAACCTGAGGGAATAAACTTCTGTGTCTGTCTATTTTGTGGCCAATATTGCATCAAGCTCTACTTTGAAAGGTCAACTTGTCCATAGTTGTCATGGCTCTGAGTCATTTGACCCGGTGTTTTGAGTTTTCTTGTGTTTTGGTATATTTTATGTATTATTATTATTTTCATTTAACTGGTTAGTTCTGAGTTAATTCTTATTACGCCTCTGAGTTTACTTATGATCAGTTTAGTTACTTTTTTTATTAGGATCCCTTGTGTCTTTGTCCTCTGTGCCCCTCTCTGTGTGTCTCTGTTATGTGCCTGTGTCTAATTCTCATGTCTTGGTTTTCCCCATTTAGTTCCCATGTTCCCCTCCTTTGTTTATTCCGTGCCTCCCCTGTCTGTCATATGTGTTCTCCCCAGCCCTTCCTGCCCTCTATATGTGCTCCATAGTTATGTCTGCCAGTTTCACTGCCCTGTTCCCTTGTTCTGTCATTGTTTTAGTCTTCCTTTGTCCTGTTTTATTTTGACAGTCTTGTGGTCTATGTTCAGTGTGTTTAGTTTGGCTTCCCCTGTGGTGCCATGTTCTTTTGTATCAGCTGTGTTCCCTATGTATTTCCACTTCTGCCGACCAACTCCTGTCTATATATATTGTGTGAGTTTTCCCCCAACCTTTTTCGTCGCGCCTGCCCTTCCCCCGTGGTTCACCTGTGTCCCTCCCGTGTTCTGGGTTTTGTCTTGTTGTCTTAGTTTCGCCCAGTTCAGGCGTTCCTCTGTTTAGTTTGTTATTTACGTTTCTCCCCGTTGGGTCTGTCTGCCTAAATAAATTTTGTGGTCAGCATTTGGGTCCTGACATGAAAAGAATCCACATGATGCATAATGATAAGATGCAGGTTTTTGTTTGTTTATTTTATTTTTTTTATTTTAGTCTTATTTAGTGTTATACTGACCAAAGGTAAATCTGACCCAAAGGTAAAACTTGAACAAATAGTACATTTGTTTGTATTTGTTTGTATTAACTACATATAACATAAAAATTCTCCAAACTGGAATTTTTTTATTTTCATACATCTCCTGCAACTTTTAATCAAGAAGAAGGTTTGGACTCCATCGGCAGCTCCCCAATGACTATGTTTTTTTAAAAAAAGGAAATTATTATGTGCTAACCTTGCATCTCACTTGCTTTTACATCAATATTACTTGTATAGATGTTATAACATATAAAGTTTGATTGTTGTCATAAAGTCTAGTCCACTTTTTGCTCCTCCATCTGAGACTATTGACAGCCACCGACACTGAGACTGTTTTCTTTCGCTTTGCAAAGGCTGTCAAGTGAGTTTCTCCTGAAATACCAATTATATGTACAATCTGACAATACTCCAGCCTACCTGACTGCATCTGGTCACTCTCTCTGTCTGGGGCTACATCTTGAATGGTAACATTGACAGCAACTGTGCAATACCTTTGACAACTTTTTAAAAATTGTGTCGCATTCAAATTATCGGAGGACATAAATGTTGCACTGCTCAAATAATAGATAGGACATAACATTGCTGTCCACAGCCTGAAATCTTACACAGTCACTGTTCTCTCCTTTCCACAAGTTGATCCATACCACGATGATATGCAGAAAAACAAAATGTTTTTCCTTGTTAAGGTGATGAGGTGTATATATTTGACAAGCTGGTACCTTGGTGTAGTAGGGTACAAAGAACAGTCAGACAGATCATTTCAGTAAATCAAAAAACAGAAACTTGATACTGCGAAATAAACCAGATTCTGTCAACCTGTTCTGAGTGCACTTGTATCTGATATTAATGTTCTATGAATTGCCATAATTTCTATTAGTCTACAAGTCTTAAAATCCTATTCTGTAACAATAGTATACAGTCGACAATTGTTGCCCAGTCTTCCTTCTGTTTTTCCCACCTCCCCTCATGAAGTTATACTTCTTGAAAACCCCTGAAAACAGAGAGTTAAAAATCAAATCAAATTCCATAAACCAGCTAAAATGTGAGCCTGCCTGGACTATAACTAAATTAAAAAACAAACAAACAAACAAAAAAAACACCTCTTTTTAGTGTGTTTACCCCGCCATAACAACGGTTGAGAACTCTTGTATTTTCCTTTTTTTTAAATTATGGGAATTCTGGTTTAGTTTTATGGTAATATCCCCATAGAGGTGCCAATGTTCTGGTTGGATGCACTCATACAGTCTATGGATGCCTCTTGCTAACCAAAACGACTTACTGTAAATCATTTTAGCGTCTAACATTTTGTTCACATGTAATCAGTTATGGCTCCAGAAACAAATCTGTGATTGCAAAATCGAGGCTTCAAAAAGCAGCCCACATCATAGGGATGAAATCATGGCGGCTATGTCCACCTGGAAGAACAAAATTAAACTGTGTATGATGATTATTTACCCCCAATAGCAGTTCTCTGGATTGCAGGTAAAATAATCACCTGGTCAGAATAATTTTAGAAAAATCAGTCATTTTGTTAAACTCTACCCAGTGAGCAGAGGGTAGTGGATCTGAAATAACCCATTAAATAAGAAATTAATTAAAATAAAGTTATGCTATGAGGTCTCAGAATATACCCTTAAAATGTCATGTCTACATCAGAATAAAGACAAATCACTCTGAGAATCTTTGCTTGATGTTCACTTTGGCTCTGCATTCTATATCTATTTTTTTCCACTCTGCTTTTTATAGATCATTCAGCTCTGTCCAAACAACACATACTAATAGTAATCAGAACATTTAATGGAATTGGAGAAGGCTATACAATACACAAGCATTAGGCAGGGCTAATTTCAAAAGAAGATGTAACAGTTAACCAAGAATATACTCAAGTTGTTTTTAATGTGTTCTGCCCTTCCTGGACTTTTATGGGCACTGGATATATCTTTGCTCAAATCTCCAGAAACACTTACAGCATAAAAAATATCCTTATTACCACGGGGACTTTAATCTATCATCGATGCAGTTGCACTATTCAGGTGGTCGAAAACACACATCCAGCTTTAGAACATCTGTCAACACCTGTGGTATTTGAGAAGGTCTAAAAAGACTTTTTAGGCCTCACAGGCTGACAAAATAAAAACCTCACAACTGTCACGATCATCTAAAATGTTGTGTTTGATTCTTCATATTTCATCCAGTATTTATCGAGTATTATGTTATGCTAAGAAGACATTCAATTGGAGGAGACCGGGTTGGGTAAATTTAACCCTGCTAAATACTACATGTTAAGAAACATAAAGGCAAAGAGCTTTCATGCAGGATGCAACAAGCAACATCAACGGCCATGAGGGAGAACAATGAATGTCCCAGACTATTTGAGCATGACATTGGCCATTTATATTTCAATGAAATATTTCAACTTGTTGTTCATAAACATGCCTGAAAGAGTAAAGCTTCAGAAAAGAACATTGTTACCTTTTGTGTGACTCATAATTAACAGCTATACATATGGCTCAATATCTGAAATTGTTCTAGGAACTTCATACTGTATACTCATAATGCTGTGCAGTGGAACTTCTCTTAGTATGGTAAGAGAATATAATACATACAGATTTGCAAGTCTTTAAAGTATTTAGTAACTGTTTGTTCCTAACTTTTGGAAATTTTTGTTACACAATTAATATTTGTCACGTCCATTAATAGTTGAAGTTGAACCAAAGAAGAATTTATTCAATTTCAACTGAGCACTTTTGGGTTCACAGGTGGGGATAATATTTATTGTGAAAAATCTTTTTTTCACAGTGTCTGCTATTATTATCTCTTCAGCCTTTGAACCTCTCTAGAGAACATGAGCAACAAATTGTGGAGGGTCAACAGGATCAGGTACATCTATTGTCACAAGAGGCCATCTCCAGTCTCTCTCCACCTTCCAAACAAAGCCTGACATTATTTCTCCTTGCAACACACATTTTTGTGAGTCAAAAATTAAACAATCACTATGGTGTGATAGGCACTGAAATACAATTTGGAAAAATGGCCAATGGGAAAAGAAAATTGTTTTCATTTATAGAATAAATTGGCACATATGATATTTGTTGCAGTAAATACCACTATGACAGAACATTTCTAGTTTGAATCTGAAAAAAGAATTATTTTCATGTACTGTTATCTGACCAGCAGCAGAGTGGCTCTGGCAATTAGTGCTGGGTTCCTGGCAAACACACTGTGATGACAAGACTTCAGGAAGTCACTGTGCCTAGCTTTGCCAGAAAAACGTGACAGCATGTCACTCCCCTAAAACCATTTTAAAGTTAGATTTCGAAAGAAAAATAGATAAATACATAGACAAACTAACAGTTGAATGAGAATGTTCATTAGTGAGTTTTTGATGTTTAAAATAGTTAAAATGATATTAACCGTATCACTGTGTAAGTTTGGTATGGGTGAATTCTACCTCTTTTTTTAACCTAAACTTCATGTCATTTCCTTTGTGCCATTTTATGCCATGTTTGTAACATAGCATTCTCTGATTAATCCCAAAAGTTACTACATAAATTCTAAATTTCTGACTAAGAGACACATTAAATTAGTTCATCTCATAATCAGCAGATGTTCTTAACTGTTGGATCTGGATAGCTTGGCACCAGTTTTTCTACATTAATTTTCCGAGACATTGCAGAAGTCCTAGCGTGTCACGTAGTTTGACAAATTGAAATCAGAAGAGAAATAGCAAATTAACCTTGTCCTCAACAAATATTCAGTCTTAGGACACCTATAGGATGCATCACCAAGTTTATAAAGTTGAGTATGTTGATAGAGAATCGGTAGCTTATTGTGGTGTCTGGTCAATTAAAGCTGGTGATTAGGACATGGAACGTCACCCCTTTTTGAGCCTGAGCTACTGCGTGAGGTTGAGAGATACTGGCTACATATAGTCAGGTTCACCTCAGTTTATGCTCTAGCTCTAGAACCAGTCTCCTGGAGAGGGGCTGAACTCTCTTCCCGTCTGGAGGTGCCCTCGGTGAGAGGCGGGGGTTTGGGTGGGTATCCTGATATCACTTTGGCTTGCTGTCTGTATGTTGGTGGACGAGAGGGTTAGAACGGGGAACGGATGCTGACTGTTGCTCGTATTTATGCGCCAAATGACAGTTTAGAATACCCCGCCTTCTTAGAGTCGCTGGGTGGGGTGCTCGAAGGTGTTCCAGCTGGAGACTGTGTCGTCCTGGGAGACTTCAACACTCATGTGGGAAATGACCTGGAAGGGCATGATTGGAAGGAACGGCCTGGCCTGTCTGAGCTGAACCCGAGTAAATAATTAGCATACATCCATTAAGCTGCAAGAACTTAACTGAAGAAGGACTGCTTTTGCTACTGCAGTCAACTGTCAGTACTTTAAAAGCACTTCTTTTTTTAGTTCATACATTGACATAGATAGCAAAGGTGGCAATGCTGTCATGCATGCTGCTCACCTGTCATCTAATCCAACTTCAGGGTCAGAGACATTTTAGACTGCCTTTATTTAGTGAGGGGGGAAACCAACCAAAAGCAAGGCTTATGTACAACACTGCCATGCATAAACACAATCCTAAAACACACCAAAACATAACGCATGCAAATAAAGAAAATGAAATATGATTTTAAAAATCTAGTTAAAATAACATTCTTTATCACAAAGAGGGAATTACACCATCACCAATTACTGGATAATTTTCCTGACTACTAACTATAGGATACTGAATATCTTCTACACTCTCTGTTCATAATGGGTGTCAGAATGCTACATACATGTTTATTTAAGGAAGGGAATTGTGACATGGAAACGATCATCATATTTTAAACATCTTCAAGGTTTGATGATGTGGTTCACAGATACTATTAACCAACGCCCAAACACAGGCTGATGTAAAGTCATGTAATAATGATACGAACTGTAATTTCCTTTGATTTTAACAGGAACTAATTGCCAAGATTTGAAGTGAGGATAGGGCAGGATAGTCAGGACTAGATGTATTAAATTGCCATTGGTTGTGCTGCAGAGCATTGCCTTCATTAATCACAGCCTCCTGTCATATCAGCTGTTTCTCATTATGGGGGTTATTTAAAATTATACGTACAGAGGTCATGCGTGGTGATTATAGTGAAGCGGAGGAGTTGCTCTGCCAGAAACTGTTAAAGATTTTTTAAACAAAATAATGGAAAATAATGTATCAGACACTTATATGTGAACACATATAGTACCTTCTTTCTCTTCTCCTTAGACTAGACAAGTGTAGCTGTAACAAATGTTTATTTCAAAGAAGCCTAAACATTAGCACATAGGTTAATGGGACAGGACCCACGGGAACAGCTCACATGGTTAATGCCTGTATCTTTGGCAGCACACACATAAGTTATAGGTAAAAATATTCCTTTTTTTTTTTAATCTGACAGTTTTCCTGGTAACACTTTAGTTGTCAGTGGTGTTATTAGCACTGAATTACAGAAGGATAACAACAGCGTGGCTCTTGCTATTCTCTTGAAGACTTCGCACTTTTTGAAGCATTGGAGTCTAGCCAGGAGTGAGATCACCCTGTTACTGCTACAATTAAAGACAAAATAGGTTTCCCTCTATACTAAAACTGAGACAGTTTCAATAGCCTGCAGCTAATGACAGAGAAATAACAACTGAGAATAATATTGTTTCTCTTTCTGTTTTTTTCCAAATAGACAGGTTTGTATATCATAATAGTTCATTGTTTCTAATTATCAGCAATTTTGCAATCAAAATAACATCTGCATATGTATTCCAGTTCATAAAAATTACTTTGTCAAGTGCTTAAAAAGTAAAAAAAAAAGTGTACAAGAAACACAAGAACTGAGCAGAATATAGCAGAATTTGCCCGCTAAATAGCAACCACAACCCACATTAATGTAGTAGGAATCATAAGACAAACCACAAAATATATAACTTTTTCATTTATTTTGAAACTGATTCATTACCTATGTCAAGCCTCTGATGTCCAGAGAACAGGAAGTCTTCATGGAGGAAGAGGAAAGGCAATAGGAACACACTGTAAATGTCAAAAAGCATGTGAGTGTGAATGTTTATTCAACCATTTCTTCCCATTTTTCCATCAAAAGCAATTTTATTCCCTACTTTGTCCATTTTAAGGAACTGTGCATAAAATCCACCATCATATTAAATATACCCAGAGACTGCACATTCACTGAGGGCATTTCTTATCTTCCCTTTCAGGAAAAAAGAATAGGCACTTATCCTAGAAACAAAAAAAAAAAGATTCACTGCCATCTCTGGCTCAACTAGTCATTGAAAAGACATTAACGTTTCTCAAAAGAGCAGAAAGCACAGTGCCATCCAATAGCAGACCTTAGATAAGTCCCTCCAGTCATTACAACTCCACATTCTTCACAAGAAGGGAAAGATGAAAAGTAAGACTTGGCAAAACACATGTGATTGAAGGACAATCAAATTCAATTAAATTCAAACAACTCAAACAATTCAACTTTAAAAATGTAAAGTTTAAATATTTTTTTCTCCAAAGGTTTCAATATTTAAAGTCCTGAAAAGCACATAACCTCAGTTTTATCACTGTTATTTGCTGCCTTATCTAGAAAGTGCTGTTGTATAAAATAATCTGGATTTTTTTTTTTTTAAATTAGGGGCAAAACTTTCAGCCGATGAAGATATTACAATATTCTGATGCTGGTGCTCATAAAAAAAAAAAAACATAACAGTTTTTTTTTTAGTTCATCCTTGGAGCCTTTGACATGTAGGAAATTATCTGAAAGCTAATGGATAACACCGCCCCACCGCCAATTGAGCTAACAAACCAGCTAACTCACTATCAGCACTATTTCATTCTTAACGAATGTAAAAAATTATTTCTAACTAATTACAGTAATAATAAACTAATAAAACTTCTAATCATACCAGGAAGTTACCATTTTTCATTCTTCATGGTGACAGAGTCCCAGTGTCTGCCAGACAGGAAAAAACTGTGGACTTCATTCAACATGCCTTGCACCACTTGCTGTGTTTCTTGATTCAGGATAAATCTATACAGACACACACACAGAGACACAGACACACACTGCTCACATCTCTTTATAGATCTGGCTGTGGAACTTGTTTGGTAATGCACACACAGCAGAGGAGGAGTTGCATCCAGTGTGACAGCCGCCTGTTGTGAAAATAATACCTAATTAGAAAACATAACAGTTTCATCTGAAACAGCATGTGTTTACAGGGGTATATGGAAACATTGAAAGTATGTTTCACTGTTTAACACTGAGCTCTTACAATAGAAAGAGTTTGGAACACTTTATAATAATGGCACACTATTAAGCATTAGTAAGGAATTAGTAAGTGATCTATTCAGCAGTTATAAAGCATTACTAGATGTTAGATAAGTCTTTTGTGATCTAAAGTCAGGACTTACTTATACTGCACTAATGTCTAATAGTATGTCTATGTTATAAAGTGTTATATTGTAAATATGTAAAACCACGTAATTATGCCAGAGGGATTTAAAGGGGCTCAAGCAAACTCAGGAGCTATGTTGTACAGGGTAATTTCCCCTTTGCAGGGTCAAATAAGGCAAATTGCTATGGGCCCAAGATTGATTCAAAAGACCTCTGTGATGAACGTTTCAACAGGAATACAGGAACAGGAAGAAATGTTGCCCAGAATAAGGATACCAAGCCCAGACCCTTGGGCCAGGTATAGGGACCAACCACCCTATTCCTCTCTACGTTGGAGTTTTCTCTTGTTGATGACAGGGTTGTTTTACTGTGCCATCAGGTTGGGGAATGGGTTCTGGCTATTGTTAGCGCTTAACACTTACATGGGTGATGACAGTGAAACCTGGAGGGATGTGATTGAGAAGGATGGCATGTTCAATTTGAACCCAGGAGATCTTCAACTCCCACCTCCAGAACTTTGACAGTATTCCAAGGGATGCTGGGGACATTGAGTCCAAATGGACCATATTCCACCTCCATTGATGAGGCGGCTACACCTAATTTGGCACCAATGCTGCAACCTCTGGATTAAATGGTGCATACCATAGCTGAATGGAGCTATCAACCTAATAAAGGAGCAAAATCTTGGGTTTGCAGGGATTTTGGTGAGGCTACGGACTTCCATTCAGCCATGGAGTGATTCTGGCAAATCATTGAGCAGCTCACGAAGGGGAAACTTGCCCACACTATATACATATACCTTTTTTTCTTTATTATTGTGATTTGGTGTTGTATATATTACATAAAACTGAAATGAATTGAATTGAATATGTTGTGGATGCAATGCATGGGAAGAAGAGTATGTCTATTGTTGTACCTGAGATTCAGGAAGAACAATGCGATTTTCAGTCTGGTAGTGCAACACTTTATACTCTTGAGGATATAACAATTGTGTTAAGTACTGTGCATATAAACACATTTAAAGATATGTATATATTGCAATAGGAAATATTCTTAGAATTATTGTTCCCAAATTAATTCATGATACATAAATTAGATTCCAAATTTCTGTAAGTGAGACTGATCTGTTATTACTGATGATGGTAAGACATTAGAGTGGAACGCAACTTACTGGAACCTGTGTCACTTCTGTGTGCCCTCCAATACACCCTGTACACTACTGAATGTCACTGCTCACATCTTCAACACCATAAACATTGATGAGATTACGTTAAAATCATTTCACAGTTTGCAGTTCCCATCAAGCCCTCTCTGCAGTTTGCCCCCAGTCATGTACATCTCTATCCAGATAATGTGTTAATCTCCTCTACAGTGAGGACAGAGTCTCTGGGGATCGCTTGTCTATTTCATGGGTAGTTTCCCACAGAAACTAAATGGGAAGTATGGTGGCTTAATTATTCTGAACATTTTTTATAAGATATCTTGATTCTATAAAAAGCCAGATGAAGGTGGAGTTTGCATTTTGTGCTAAAAACAAACAAACATTAAAATATGTTTATAGGACACAATTCTTTTAAAAGTGAGTGTGATTTTTACCACTTAGTCTGACTTTGGATAAAAAAATAGGCAACACATTAAAGAAACTGCACCTGTTTTCCCATGAAGAGATTAAAACCTGAGAAAATCCTGTTTCACTGTTTGTAGAAATTGAGTGCTGAGGACTTTTTCAGTTTGCTGCAACATAATTCATCATGTTTGAATGGAGGAATTTGCTGTAGAAGTGGGCAGACATGATCTCGTTTTGCTTCTATCTTCAACCAGTGATAAAGTTACACCTGGTCCATCATAGGGTCAGGATCAGCGGTTACTGGGTTACAGTGGCTACAGATTATTGGATACCGCTGATCCTGACCCTATGACGGACCAGGTGGTTGGTGCTTTACAGACAAGGTATTAAGGATCCATTTTACTTCAATGAGTACCATGAGGAGGACTTCTTCAGTGGACTCCAGCTTACCAGAAGGCAGGGTTGTGGTCTCGCTGTGGTCAAAAAAGCCATTTTAGTGAGAACAGGTCTCTCATGCCATTTCTGGCACTCCACTTATTGTCTCCGATGCCTCTGAATTACTTGTTGACTTCTGATGATACAGTAAATGTGCCACATCTCTGCAAAGACACGATCTGGACCAAGATGCAAGAGAAGCGCGTCAAAGTACTGGACAAGGAGCTTAGATACAGGGTGTTCAGAAGACAGGACAATAGGGTGTATGTTAACTGAGTCCAGGCCTTCTGCATGTCCCTTACATCTTCCAACACTTTGCCATCATATCTTCAGTTAGTAGGTGGGTGGGACATCCCCTCTAGCACATTACTGGCCCACTTCTGCATCTTAAATCCTCCAGTAGCCAGTAGTTGTTATCCAGTTGTCCCAGAGATACTTGTGTTGATGTAGAGTCAGAAGAGATTGGAGACAACTGTCCACATAAAAGGCAGTGTTCAGTGACCGATTCGTACACGTCCTCATTCATTTCCCTTCATTCTGCAAGTGGTGCCAAATGGTAGCAGATTCATTCACATCAGGTGGACCCTCCTAATGCCCATTACTTAACAGGAAGTGAAGCAGAAGGTGATCTTCTGGAAGCAGGCATACCTGGCAGAACATGGCCTTTGTACCACCACTTATGGCCACAGCATGCTGGCCGAATCAGAGTATCATGCCTCAGAGTAAAGGTCTAAGCGTGAGGCCAGGCAGCAGGAGGTCATTAAGAAGCAGTTTGCTGGTACAGTACAAGGAGCAGTTGAAGACTAGGCAGACTGTGGCCACTTTGTGCTCCTTCATCCTCATTTTAATTTCTGAAAGGGAGGATGTCAACCTGCCGCAGCCTTTTTTGCAATCTGGTGAATTTTTGTTGCGATCTGGTGAAGGACGAGTGTAAGCATGCCTGAGCATCATCTTGCTCCAGAAGACTATTGGTAGGTCCCTTCAGTGCCCAACACAGCTTGGTGTAGACTGCTACTGGCTCGGGCGGTCCATGGATCACAGGAGTAATAAGGCGAGCATGATCTGATCCAATCAGGATCATAGGGTTTTCACTGAGCAGCATTGTTCAGCTAGTTGTATTTGTTCTGCTGTGAATGCATTCAGTATTTGATGCTTTACATTTGGCTTAGCTTTGATGGACATGTTCAATGATATGCTTCCTCCATTTAGCTGTAGGACATCCTTTCTCGTGGTTTGTAGAGTTAGAACCACATTAACAATATGGTTCTCTCCGAACTGTCATCCAGTAGTGCAAAGGTGTCCATGGTCATCTTCCCAATGTGGAGTTGAACTCTCACAACTTTCACAATTTCACTACATAACACAATAACTGTACACTGTTCAAAGTCATATCAGCTGGTAGAGGAAACAAGTAAAGCTGGAACAAGGCTGGAAATGATCAAGTAATTGGACTACTGTGGTTATTGTTAACTAGCAGATGCACAAAAGATAGGAAGTGTCAAAATATGTCAAAACGTGACCCAGATAAAATCATGCTTATGTGACGCACAGCAGTTGTAACAAAGGATGGGCTATTCCCAACAGTTCCCAACAGCTCTGTGCTGTGTCATCAGCCCAGTCATGCTAGTCAGATCAGGGCCAATCCCATGAATGCACAAGGACTACGGGGTAGTGTAGTCAATACTAACAGGGACTTTTCTATATGTACTGATGGTGCAATTGCTGCCTAGTCATAGAGAAAGACACCTCACAGAGTCCCATTATAATAAATCACATTTTATTTAACTCTGTGTTCCCTACAGTTAGTTTATTTCACATTGGTTTTCTGCCTGATCATGCCTATGCTTAAAGTTTCATTCTGTGGCAGAAAGTGGCTGCTCTAAACCAACAAAGTCTGTCTGTCGTCCTTGCTCTGTTTATTTCTCCTGGGATGTTTCTGTGGGATTATATTGTCAGACTACTATGTTCATCCCTGTGTGCTTTATTTTCAAAGTCACAGCCCTATTCTTTTTTTGACGAATCAGAAAATAGTCAGTTGTAAACAACAGTTATGAAGCTTCACAAAAGCCTCTTGTTAAATATTCAATATTTTATACAGCTGCTTATGTTTTCCTCACAAGATTCTGCGATGCTTTTCCACTCAGAACAGTTAGAAAGTAGTTTTATCTGAGTTATTATAGACTTTCTTTTAAGTATCGGGTTCAAACCATTCTGATATTTCACTTTTGACCTCTCTCTTTATCAAGGCATACCTTTTCGTGGAACTGGATGTTTGAATCTAGATTCTAGAGATTCCTTTTTGCTAAAATCACAGAAGATTTATACAGTTTATACTTTCTAGCACCAAAAAGCATGCTATAGTGAGAGTCCAGTGGCTTTGATCAGAAGACCACATTTTCCTCCCTCTGATGTGAACATTAACCCAAGCTCCAGTCCTATCTGCAGGATTTTATGCACTGAAGGACTGTATCAATAAGCAGGTGCTTAAGAGTTCCTAATAAGATGTTAAGCAAGTGTGTATATGCTGATAGTGTTGGTGCTACTGTGCTTTTAGTACCCCCCAAAATCACCTATTCACAAAATAGGTGATTTTGTGAATAGTTTTGACTCATAGTGACATTGCAGGAAGTGGAAGGAAGTAGGAAGTTTTAAGGAAGTTGGTCTCGATGAGTGCCACAAATCCACAAGCAGCTGCCCTCAATCTTTCATCTTTTGAGGCATTATCTGTATGTATATTGTTTATTTGATACTTAACTCAAGTTCTATGATTTTATTTTGTAACATCAGTGAATTTTGGTCTATAACTTAAGCTGTTGAAGGCATGTTAAAAGTTTTGCTATGTTATAAGTTGAAGGAAGACAGTTTTTGTCCAGGTGCACACTGTGGTGTATTATTCTGATACAGCAAAATAAAAGTTCTGTTTTACTGTTGGCTATTCCATGCCTGGCCTGCATTACTTTTACAAGGGATTGCTTTTAATAGCCACCACTGTCACCTACTGGCGAAACTCCTAGCACCACAGGATCAAAACGAGGAAGATTGTTGGAAGATTGTTACTGTTTACACAAAGCTGATGTCTGGTTTTTAAGCTTTTTTGAAGCAGGCAGATGTAAATGCAGAAAACTACCTGTATTGATAATGAAGGAAATGGTTGCAAGATTCAAGTAAACTGAATCTTACCTATACTCTGAAGATGGATTTTGGCTTATCCAGATAACTTCAGGGTTAACCCTGTGCTTTTTCTATTAGTAAGGTGGTCCATTTCTTACCGGGGAAATTGCTACGGTAACTTAAGTTGTGAACGTAATGCACTCCAGAGCAAGTAAATATCCAGATTTGCGATCAACAGATAGCAAATCACCACCTACTGACCAATCAGATTTCCAGAAAATGGAATCACAATTGCTGGAAGATCCCTTGGACCTCTGTGTGAGAAAAATACCAGGGTCTCCTAATGTCTTTCTTTCCCTAAATTTGCATCAGTAATAAATCATTTATCTAGATTTAAGATTTTTAGATTCTTAGATTTTTTGTTATTATTTTATTTTTCTGTTGGCAGAAAACAGTTTCACAGACACTCTATTGTTCTATTTCTAATATCTAATATGTCCTAAAGCTGGACACCTACACTGTAATTGTATGACATGATCCGTAAAAAGTGCCTTAGATTGCTGCCAACACCCCTTTCGTGCGAACGCACAGGGGAAACCCCGGATTAACTTAGCGAGTTGATAGCCAGCTTTGAGTGGCTGTTTTTCCTGATCAGCAATGTTAGGTTAAGTGAATCCAGATAATGGAAAGATAACCTGGGTATGTTGAATGAGCTTCATAGTATAGAGCCTCACAGGGATCAAACAATAACACACATTACAACAAAGCAATACACACACACACATATATATATATACACACACACAAGGTAATCAGGAAGATGAGAAACACCAGGGTAAATAGCTGAAACTATTTAAAACAACAAGAAACAGGAAGGCAGGAAAAGTGACATAGAATACAACACTCAAAATTACATGAACCACAAACAAACTATGCAGAAACTCACAATAAGCACAACTTAAATGCCCAAACTAAAAATGCAGGGTTGAAGATAGGACCATGAAATGTTTCCATAAATACTGTTAACCGGTCAGCAAAATCAAGTCACTTGGCTTAAGTACAGATCACTTTTTGAGTAATGACCTAGCCTACTTGAATCATAGCTTCTCCTATTCACTCCCAAAATAGGTCACTCTATCAGCTCTGCTTTATTGATGTAGGCTTACTTGTCCAGTTCAATTTAGTTACCAGCAAATCTGTCACAGCACACCTTTACATACATCACTGCTGCAGTTTTCAAGTCAAGTCTGATGAGAGAATTGGACTAACAAACAAATCTTTGCAATGAAGGAAGGAAATGTGGAAAACCATGGTAGAAATTGAGTGCTCAGTTTGCTGCTGCAACACACCTGTCATAAAAATGTGTTCACTAAGCTCGCTCGTCTATCTTTTAGCATTTTCCCCAAACTTATTTATAGTTTATAGTTTATTTATACTTTATTTATAGTTTTAATAATACAGCATTCACCACTGCTTTTTCATAACTCTCCCTAATTCAACCTCGAGAGCTGGAACATTGCACAAACAACAGTCATACTTCATTAATTACTTACTACTTACATATATTATGTATACATATTAAATTTTTTCATGTACATTTTTCTATATATTCCTATACAACACCACTGCCAAAAATGTACGACTGTAGTATGCAAAAAAAGTTCATTCGTTGACTTTTGTGTGTGTGTGTGTGTGTGTGTTCCTGTCTTTCACAGTATAATTGTGAATTCATTTTTTCTTATATACGCACATCACAGAAATAATGAGATGAGTAAGGGAGTAGCAGGTGCTTTGAGGATCTAATATAAACTGAGTAAATATATGATGGATAAAAAAGGCTTCCACTGCTGGTGTGGAAGTTGAGTGAGTTAAACAAAGCAAAGTTCTTTTTGTATTTCACCCTGCTTGACGTCTTCCCTGTTTTCATTATAAAAGGTCACTGATTGATTAATTGATAGCATCGCAGAAATGTTCTGATTTTTTTTTTTTGTACTTTTCTAATTTCCATATGAATCCATGGGAAAAAAAGAGAGAAGTTATTAAAACTGGATAAACACTGAGCCAAAAGTAGAGGTGATTGCAGTCTCAGCATGAGCACTGGATTCATAATGTATAATTCATTACACTAGTTTCTGATGAAAATTATAATTAAAATTTACCCAAAATGAGTTTACCAAACTTTAAACTTAAAATGAGCTTAAATACATCATATGCTTATAATTTGTGTATGTGTTAAAAATATATACTGCCCAATACTGGCTGCTAGCCAGTACTACCCAGTGCTGAGTTCCTTGAATTTGGATAAAGATAATAAATGAGGCAGAATAAATCCGTTGTACCATAATCAAAATGGACATTCAAACTGAAAGGCAGTTCATATGTCAAAAGGATGTTAAATATTGACCAAAACGTATATGAGGCTGTGCTGTGCTGATATAAATCCATAGGATCATCAAATGCAAAACATACAAGCTGCATGATGTAATATAAGTGCTGACACAGTTTCCAGAATAGTCAGCTTTGGTGCCCCATTCAGTCTGAGTTGGATTGTAGGATGCCTGAATTTTGTAGTATTTATGTAGCCTCTTTTACCAGAGCCTAGTTGTCCAGCCTCCTGGGGCCTCTGCTGGTGGGACATGCCCAAATGACCTCAACCAAGACTAGGGACTCTAGTCTCAGACCCTTCTGAGTGATCATCCTCCTCACCCTGCCCTAGCACACTTCAAAAGAAGTCTTTTGGGTTTTTTTGCATACAACCGGCAGAAATAAGAAGAATTTATTTCTTAGGAGCTTACAGGATACTCAACTCGTACTAAAGTGTGTCAAGCAAATACCTCTTACATCATTATGCCACAACCTGCAGGTTTCGGTATTGAAACACGGCCGGATGGACCTTTTTTTCATGTCGTTTATACCAAATTCTCCAACAGCATACTGCAAATATTGAATGATGTGCTAAAATAAACAAGTGACAAGAGCAAGAAAAAGGCCCTTTTTTATCTGCAGAGCTCACTGGACTGAAAGGTTGTTGGTTCAAGCTCACACAGAGATGATTTAGCACGTATGTAAACTCTGCGATTGGTGGGTCTGGGAGAAAAAGAAGTAAAGGAAGATAACCCCAGTGAAGGTATGTATGTAAGATATTACCTGATTCAGAATATGTTTCTCATATTGACTGATATTGACTGATAAAAACCTGATTATCAGAAGCATAATGGCAAGATGCCTGGATCACCAAGTTACACACAAATCTTTGGAGAACAATCACCACCTAGCTTTAGTGGTTTTTTCTTTAGTAAGCAGACACATACAGGAATGTGCACATACATGCACACAGAGTAGTTTGAAATGGAGAGTACTGTACCTTACTGAAAAAGGAAAAGTAATCATCACAACATAACTTTACTAAAAGCGCTAAAGTACCTTATATTTTTCTTGTTTTTTATGCCGATAATACTATAATGTACATTTTCAGGTGTACACACATACACATACCTGTTGTTCTACCTGACGATCTCCTCTTCCTTTGCCATCTCTCAGTGCCTCTTGCCAGTTCTACTTCTCTCGCTATATCTGTTGCACCTGTGACACAATGTGTCATTCACAGGCATTTTGTTTTGTCCCCTGCTAAATGTGTTTATATGGTCAGTGATAACCTTTATTCAACAAGGCACTGCCAGCACACTGCCTGTGACTATTTGTGTCACTTGGTTAGGGCTATAGTTAAAAGGCTAGGGTTAGATAAAAATCTCATTGTGCTTTATCAACACAGGTACCAGCACTGACAACTGACGAAGCAGTTCATTTGAATATTATGATTCAGTTTCACTTCTCTGTGTAACCGATTGATACTTATCGTGGGGCCCTGCCTGAAAATTCAAACCTATGCATTTCAAGCTATTTAAAGCTATTTATCCATCTGTCAGTCAGTATCTCTGACAGTCTGTGAGTTTGTGTATAGACATACAGTACGGTAAACACAGATACATTTTTAGGAACGACAAAATGTGTGTAAAGTTTTCAAAATAAAGCCAGTGGGGTTTTTTCAGCTTTAAAATTTATGGAATTTTCAGAATAAAAGCTTTAAGTTACATATGCGCTTACCAATATTTGGTTGACCACAGCTATATTTGACTTTCAAAATAAAAGCCCCAGGATAGTTTGTAATAAAAGTCTCCAGACACTGGATGGTATTAAGATGCTTAAATGGTTTGAAAATTTTCAAAATAAAAACCCCTAGTTAATTTCAGGAAAGCAATATAATGTTCAGAGACATCTTCGATTTTTAAAATAAAAGCCCCCTGTTAATTATAGAAGCCTGCATGCTACAAGATGTTACATTTTCAAAAATAAAGACATTTTATTTAGTATTGTATTTGCATGGTATAATGTCCCAGTTGTTGAGCAGTCTGACAGACAGCAGTATAGTGATCCTGGCAGTGTCTAACACGAATCCTGAGTTCCTAAATAGAAACTCAGGAGGTTTTAAAAAATATCAACGTTTAACCCCAACCCTCAATAGACAATGCAATAGAACAAGTCAAGTAGCAGCAACAATCCCACTGCAATTTATTCAGAAATGATTGGTTTTATTTCTTATTTTGTCTTAATCTGCATGAATGATTAAGTAGCCTTAATATTTTTATGTACACCAAAAAACAGACAGGACATGACAGCAGGGAACAAAGCAAATTTTAATGCACTCTAATGAGTAATGTGTGTCAAAATAGACTATACTGTTTCTTTGTTTCTTTAAAAAAGAAGGAACAGTGAAAAGAGACAAAAAGAGTCATTTTATTCAGTCTTTACTTTCCTAACTTTCATTTTCATTAATATATAAATCTGCAATGCTTCCAAATTTGGCAGGTGACTTGTGGTTTACACGACTTACATGAAAAAGGAAAACAGCCAATAAAACAAGAACCGAAGATTTAAAAATAAATTCTGAATATTTAGAAAAGGAAGGAAGCAAAAAAGTAAGGATAATAACAGGAACCCTTGATTATACAATCCATGAAACCGTAACAATATCACATAAAGATTTCCGAATTGTGCCACAAACCTACTAACAGAAAATCAAGAGCAGCAAACCTTTGGAACAACTGAAGTGCAATTTCAGTTTTCACTAGGGAAAAAAATAATTGGTAAATTACACCTGGCGAAATTATAAAAATCCTGTTTTGTTCATGTCTGTACCAGACATGTGTCCACTTCCTAAAATGTAGAGTGAAAACAAATCCAGCCATTTTTAGGTTCACAAGAATTTTACAATTGCTGCTTTGTGTTTGAAAGCAGTGAGTTTATATGAGTCAGCCTGTCCATTTTCCAGCCATGCTGCCAGCAGTGAGTTGACACTTGTAGTTTTTTATTTCCAT
Source organism: Simochromis diagramma (assembly GCF_900408965.1). NCBI lineage: Eukaryota > Metazoa > Chordata > Actinopteri > Cichliformes > Cichlidae > Simochromis > Simochromis diagramma. The sequence continues at coordinate 2,303,972 of NW_024386792.1, read as the reverse complement.
ATGTAAGACGATATTGCAGAAATTTCCAACATCTTAAATGACAGATTACTAATGGAAGGCTGATGTGAAGGGTTTTTCACTTGGGTGACTGCAATTGCTGTCTGAAAAATATTACGTGAAAGGAGCATTAATGCCCTCTGCTGAATAGTAGTGGGGTGTTTGGCACTTTGTGCTTTAAAAGGTCTCTTTCACAAAACATATATTTAAAAAAAAAGCTATAAAAATATTAATGGGCCAAAACCACATAACAATTTCTGTGTCAGACATGTAGCCTGTTGGTCAGAACTGGTTAACCTAAGGGTTTAGGTTGGCCGACTGGACACGTGAGGTTTAGTTCATCCATCCATCCATCCATCCATCCATCCATCCAAGCTTAGGTAGCAGGGCCAGCAGTCTAAGCATAGAAGCCCTGACCTGCCTTTCCCTGGCCACTTCCTCTAGCTCATCTGGAAGGGTGGGAGCTCCAAAGGAAGCCAGCTGTCCCGAGTTTGCCCAGGGGCCTGCAGTGGATAAAGAGTCACTTATTAATCAAACTGCCTGTATTTTTATGAGGACAAAGGCTGTTTGTCTGCTTTGTAAATGTTTAACTAAAGATTTTAGGAATGCAAGCCTTTATACCAAAAGAAAGGGAATAATTCAGAGGGTTGTCTTTTTTAGGGGCTACTATGTGGTGATTTTTTTTTTTTTTTTTTGCTCCTTCCCATATGAGACCAAATTGGGTTGCGCATGGGCTATACTAAAATTAACGTGAGAACCCTGGTCTATACTATGAAAAGAGGCATACTTTCATTCTGAGTTGTATCATGGATTTTCTTTGTTTCAGCCAGCAGTGTAGCTGGCTGTTTTCTGCTTGTCAAAAACAAATAGATTAAAAAAATGAACAAGGCAAGGGCATTTTTGATAAACAACAGCAATGGCAAGCTGTTTCATGGCCATCCTACTTAATATAATTCCAGGATACCTACCTGTGCAACTTTGTGCCCCAGTCAGTCACCTTCTCCTCAGTTAGCCTGGCTCATAGTGCTCCTGCTGAATACCTAATTCACCTGCTTGTGTTCAGATGAACTACAGACTTATTGCAACCAGCTCCCATGTGGCACAGCCTGGCCTTCCAATCTTCCCAGTCGCATATTGAAACATTTTCTCTTCCTTTATTTTGAACCTTCCACAGTCTCCCATGTGAATTCCGCAAAGTCCATCAATTTATTTTGTCTCTATTCACTGTTGTCCTCTGTGTTTCTAGAAAAATACTGTACACCATCAAAGTTCTCTGAACACAGTTTTCAGCCAACTAGTTTTTTAGTGGTGCTGTTCAAACGCATGTGTGGGTTTGATTGGATTTGATTGAACAGACATCTGTGCCATCAGCTTCAGTAATGATGGAGATGTAGTTACTGTAAGTATGTGGCATCATGTTTTTCCCCGTTATTGTCCACTGTTATCTGTTTGGTAAGAAAAGAGCAAAAAAAAAAAAACACCTCTCACATTAAATAACTAAAATTATATATCAAACATTTCTGCTCATGTTTTAGAGTGCAATTCATGTTAAAAAGCAGAAATCACCTCCACATCACCACTGTGACCTTTAGGATGATTCATGAAAGTCTTTTCTTAGTTAATTAAGGCCATCATGTGAATCCTGTGGTATCACATCAATGTTACGTGTTAATGTGTGAACATGCAATGGCGAGTTTCTTTGTCTGCTATTTTTTTATACCATTTGAAATTATTTAATTTGATTGGACTTCTCTGCTTATTTCTGCTTTTAATTGTGAAGATGATGCTATAGCAACAAACCCACAGGTCACATAAATTTGGATTAAAAACTGGGATAATCAAATTGTAAACAAGCTGACACTTGTGTAGCTTTTAAAGCCTTATTTATTCATTCACATAGCATTTTTTCTAACATTCACACATGTATCTTGACCAAAGATGGTTCACACTGGAGAACACTTGGATCCAACTACTGACGTTATGATTACGACCCTCTCTTTGTCCTGAAATGCCTTACATAATGTTAAAAAAAATGAAAGGAACACTTTAAAAACTGAAAATGAATGGGTAAAAAAAATCATGCTATATATGTATACTGATATGGACTGGTTAATGTGCTAGGAACAAAGGGATGGCACATTTTTATGGAAATGAAAATGATCAACCTACAGCAGGCTGAATTCAAAGACAATGAAAGTGAAAAAAGGAACCAGCAGCTTAATCAATTTTGCGGAAATTCTATTGCAGTAACTCAAAATGGTACTCAGTAATTTGTGGAGGTCATTCTGTAAGGTTTTGGCAGTGCTCATCTTCTTCATCCTTGCACAAAGGAGCAGATGCTGATCCTGCTGATGGGTTGAGGACCTTCTGCAGTCCTGTCCAGCAGGGAAAAACCATCAGAAAAGATTAGAAGGGAAAAATGTCAGTGGCCTCCATCTATAAAACAATTTCTGTTTGGGGGGTTGTCTCATTGTTGCCCCTCTAGTGCACCTGTTAATTAATTTAAAGCAGCTGATCCTGATTAATGATCCTCTCTGCTACTTAGTTGACCACATTAATACGCTAGTGTTTTAATTGACTTGATTCTATACTCTGATTAAAAAGTATTCCTTTTTTTTGACAGTGTAGTCATGTACTGCAGGACATAATGGTATTCTCAGTGATGCTCTGTTGATATTGATGAGTAGAAATTAGAGAATTAGCCAGATACTTTTATAATTGTGTTTTGTTGTATAAAAGCTGTGAAAACATTGTTGATGAAAATGTGCCCTTAATCATTGCTAATAATTTGTAAAAATCAAAAGAAACAAAAACAAAAGATAATTAAATTCAAAGCAAAATCATAGCCAATGTCACATGTGCAAAATTAAAAATATTTTTTCAAAAGATCACCTTTTTATTATTGATATTTTTCAGTCTCTGTGTTTTCTTTGAGTTTTCACAAAGCAGTTTAGAATAGCTTCATTTTTAATGTTAACAATAAAATAAATAACTATAATGATCTAAAATAATTTGTTTGTTGGAACCAAACATGACATACTATACAGTTTATTACAGAATTGGCTCAAAGGATATACATAGCAACATTGGTTACAGCTTGCACCAGATATGATTGACACTCATTAGTGATGATGGCGTATTACATCAGCGGCTACTTCCAGATTCAGAAAGAAACTCCGCAGCAGTGTTAGTCTTTCCCTGCTTGTTTCAGGGTGGCATTTGCACCAGGTGAACATTGTACTCTGTTTTCTGGTTTTGTTTTCTCTTCATAAACATTGTGAACTTCTGTGAGCACTGTGAACAATGTTGTGTGAAGACACCATAAACTGTGAGAGTGTTGCTTCAACTACATGTTTTTGCTGTATCATACCATCAACACTGTAAAACATGTTAGATGATGATTTTGGTTTAGCACCACAGATGAATGTAATGGGAAGGTGCGTCCTAATCAGGACTAAATCTATAAATAGTCTAACAACTGTTGAGCATACTGTTGACAGAGGTAAGTAGACTACATGCTGTTCTTTAGAAAATCTAGTCCACCAAAGGAGACTTTGGTCAATAACTGGATTTGCAAACAGGTTTCACCCATAAGAGTAGGGCTTGAAAATGGCTTACCTTTAGACTCTCTAGATTTTTTTGTTTTACTAAATTGACTTGATGGTTCACTTTAAGTAGACCAACTTTAACTTGTAAATTGTCTGCGTCATTGTTCAGTGCAATTACTATGTGATTCAATTTCTAAGGACTTCAGTCAAAAGTATAACTTTTTCGTTATGAAGTATGTTGATATTCTTTATGTAGCACACGCTCCCTAATCAAATCCACCCCATCAAAAACAAACGAATCCCTCATGGTATTATGGCATTTCTGCAGTGCATAAAATTTGTCAAGAGTGTGGCAAGAAGAAAGGTGTTGACCTCACTGGGCCAAGGCTGATGCGAAGATCTCTGTCAGAGAGCCAACCATGTGAAGAAAGCTGCTAGTATTTCTAGGTCACAGAGACCATGTGAGAGTGCTCCAAGCTCCTTCAAGTGGACTGAATGATTTATTACTCAGTCAAAAGTCAGAGAGAAGGGAGGGTGGCAAGGAAATAAAATATGGAAGGAGATGTGGAAGGAAATAGAAAAAGTGGACAGAGGGAGGATAAGATAAATTAAATATATTCATATAATGTGACATCTTGAAAAAGGGTGTAATGCATGGTGCAGGAAAAAAAAATATATGAGAGAAAATTCAAATAATATAGAGAAAATTCAATGTGCAAAAGCTGGTCTGTGAAGGAAGCAAAGAAAAATGAAACAATGAAACATGAATTACTATGAAGTATAGAACAAAGTTGATCACAAAAATGCTTTCAAATATAATTCTTGGGGAATACGTAGTGTCAAAATTTCTTTGACAGCCATAATCAAGTTAAAAGTGCATATTTAAAACAGCTTCCCACTGAGTCTCACATCTGCAGGAGTTGAAAAGCATTTTATATTATTTTCAAGTTGAGAATGCAACAGGGGTGTCTGATCCCTGTGACTGGCATTAAAGCCCGCAGCGTGGGTGGGTTTGTAAAAATGCCCAGAAATAATGACACTCTCACTTCACATGATAAACCCATTAAACTAGTAAGTACCGTAAAATTTTGCAGTGACAAAATGTGATGTATCTCCAGTAAAAAATAGTAACAAATAGTACACACAGAGTGTTCCACAGCCTGTTCGGAGTCTGATCAAGAAGCTTATTCAGTGTTGGTATCACTTACAGCTTACAGTGCTGCCTACAAACATATCACCATGTTTTATCCTTTCCAATACCCTGATAATTGCTCCCCTTGGGCTTACAGCACCAATCCCAATGATTTGAATACACTGGCTTTTAACTTAATAGCTTGTGAAAATTTGACTTAAGAAAATAATCTTACAAAAACAAAACTCAGACACTTAACAGTCATTTATGCTGCTCTAAGTATCTGTTACTGTTAGATTTAAAGTTAGATTAAAGTTAACTTTAGTAAGTAATAAGTGAATGTTCTATTAAAGCCCTTCCTGGGGTAAGATTTGTGTGTTTTTTTATTTCAACAAATCTGCAGCATCTTAGGTGCCCAAATCATTTCATACTTTAGTGTTTAATCACAACATCTGTTGCTAGGTAACCTGGTTCTAAACTTTATGTAACTACCTTTAATTTATTAGAGACTTTTGCAACTAAATGACATCAATTAATATGTTTCTTTTTTTGGGTAATGATTTACTTCTCTCATTATTTGTTCTTTAAATGCATAATGGCATTGGTGCAAGTGTTGGTAAGCAATAAACAAGTTACACCACTCGGGCCACTATATGCTATACGTTCCGGGACCCAGGCTTTCAGTGCAATTAACCTCATGTTAACCTGTAAAATTAAGTGAACTAGAGCTAAACATAGAGAGGATGAATCCTACTGGCTTGTAATCACACATAATACAGCTCTTTATTAAATACTAATAAAGAGCTTACTAAACAAAGTTCTCACGGCAAACTGTAAGCTGTTCTCTGAGCCCTGCCTGTAGTTAATTTCTATAGTTTTGTGGGAAGGGGTCACATATGATGTCATGCGATCAATCCGATACCAAGTAAATTAAGAGCAGTTTTGCCAAAACCTATACGGATACCCATACTTTTAACCTGTAAAGAGAACTTATCTATTGGAGAGCAGTGTGTTAAGATTTATGAGCTGAATCATCGTACATGTGCCAACTATAGAAACCACGGCTGATTTTTGTACAAGGTTGTAAGGTTGTAAACCTTGTGGTATAATGTTGGCGGTTTGATGTGAGGGGGACTGGCATGCTTTTAAATCCAGCTTCACATGGGCAGAAATGCAAATATATGATTTTGCTTCATTTTTCATCCTGAAAGAAATCCAGTTCACTATACATGAGCACATGAGCTCGTTAGCAAATGTGATAAAGAAAATTGTGTCGGTCAAATTATGTTTGAGGGCAATCCCAAAAGTAAGGTCTCCTATTTTTTTTAAGAAATATAAACAACCATTTATTTTCTATAATATTTACATAATTTTAAAGGTTGAAGAATTACTTATTTTTCTACATAATTTTTGATGCATTTTTGTAGACGTTGTGGCTGTTTTAGAATGCCCATGTCATACCAGCTCGCCGCCATGTCTTTCAGGAAGCGTTGAACCTCATCTTTCACCTCTTAGCTGGACAAATGCTCTTTCAACTTAGGGAACAAACATTTCTGACATTTCTGATAAGACAGAGTTGATGGTCATTGGGCCACAAAAATTTCAGCACTTGTCCCAAACTTTTATCTTGAAAATTGATGACGATGTCATAAATTGCAGGGACAAGGTAAAAAACTCGGGCGTGTGGTTCGACATGGTGCTCTCCTTCGAGTCTCATGTAAAAGAGATAACAAAGACCACCTTTTACCATTTGAGGAACATAGCCAAGTTTTGTCAAGTGACACTGCAGAGGTTCTTGTCCATGCATTTGTGTCTTCACGTATTAATTATTGTAACGCTCTTCTTTCTGGGCTTCCAAAGAAAAGTTTCAGAGGTCTACAGATGGTGCAAAACGCAGCTGCTCGCATTTTAACAAGAACTGGGAAATTCGAGCACATTACCCCTGTTCTGAGATCTCTTCACTGGCTACCTTGTCAGGTTCGAGCAGATTTTAAGGTCCTGCTGCTCACCTACAAGGCTTTAAATCGATTGGCATCTTCATACCTCTCCGACCTTTTACACCTTTATGTTCCATGCCGTGCTCTACGATCTCAGGACTCTGGCCTTTTAAAAGTTCCTAGAGCCAGAAAAAAGGTCGTTGGAGAGTGTGCTTTTTCTTTTTGTGCCCCATTCTTGTGGAACAACCTCCCTCAAAATATTAGGCAGGCATGCTCTGTGGAGATTTTTAAAACTAAGTTGAAGACACATTTGTTCACCCTATCTTACGTGTCTTAATTCTATGCCTTTTAGTTTTTAAATTCTTGCTGTTTTTAACTTGTATTGTGTTTTTACTTGTACTACTATTTATCCCTTTTATTTATTCATCTTTTTAGTTTCAAATAGCTGTACAGCACTTTGTTTGAAAGCACTTTATAAATAAAGTTATTATTATTATTATTACATCAGTGCACAACTCTCCATAATACGGAAGCGTAGAGCTGCCACCCAGGCAAAAGAAAAGTTATAACGTGAAAACTTTATTGTTCTAACAATATAATTTTCATGTTTGTACAACATAATATCACGTTAGTACAATATACATAATTATATTGTAAGGACGTGAAAGGTTTTTTGTTATAACGTGATAATTATGTATATTGTAATAACATAATATTATGTTGTTCAAACATGAAAAATATATTGTTAAAACAATAAAGTGTTTACATTATAATGTGATATAGCTCTATTTTTCTTTTGCCCGGTTGGCAGCTCTACGCTTCTCTAAACTTGAATTTCAATTGAGTTAACGCCTCTTGCGTTCAAAAATCGATTTGAATCAAACTTCGCACTTGGCGATAGTGTTCAACAGGAGCTCCATTTTCAAGGACTGCCAAGCCCAGATCGAACATCCCATTCCTCCACTGGGAGTGGAGGAAGCATCAATCAAAGCAGTGTGTCCAACAGCCGTATGAACAATTTCTCTATGTCCCCAATACTTTGGAGACCTTACTTTTGGGATTGCCGTAGGAAAGAGACTTATTTCCCAAGAACTGACAGAACGCATTCTAGTTTTAACTAAGCACAGAAGAATTGCACACAACATTCAAAGAATAACTTATCTTCAAACACTGGGCATGGCTTTTTATGCCATGACTCTTTTCTGAAACTTTTAGTCAAATCCCATTAAAGAAAGTCTACAACAGCTAGCAGCCCCATTGCTGCTGGAAAGGTTCATCAGAGGGCTGGTGGGGTAATGACTTAATGACTGTTATTTTTGTAATTATTAAGCACACTGTACTAACACTGCTAAAAACTCTGGCCTGTAACAAGTCCAGCAACATTCCATTTACTCCAACTCCATTTATGGATTACTAGCAGTTTTAATAGTTTCCAGATTCACCCTGTGTAATAGAAATGAGATTTTGCACTAAATTTAGCAGATTGTTTTCCCAGTAATGTTGAGGCATCAATGAATGATGGGTGTTTAAAGTGCTGGACTCTTAGCTATGATAAGGTTAAGGCCATATGTTTCTTTAGACCTTCTTTTGTCTGTATGCAAGACTAAAAACTAACTCTGCTAAAAATTGATATTCTGAAAATGTCCTTAAACACATCTCTGTTGGTGCACAGATACTGCCTTTTAACATAAATTATAGTTTGGAGTTCTTCAAAAGGTATAAGGAGGCATTTTAGAATCTCCCATGAACATTTAGAGGATGATGATGGTTTTTAAACTGTTTTTCATGATCTGATTTTATCTGTTACTTTAACTTAGTCTTTAATTATTGTATTATTGTATGTTACATATTAATGTAACATATTTAAACCGGCAAATCTGATTTCTTTTAATGTGTTGGTGTCTTTTTTTTTTTTTAGTTTGCGTTTAGTCAAAGCCATTGCATTTGTGTGGTGTTATGGTTTATTTTGTTGAATTTATTTTATTGATCTATGGTCTTATATTGCATGTTTTAAACTAACTTGTAAAGTCAGCCTTGTTGATTGTAAATGTGCTATAGAAATAAAACTAACATATGGACTGGTGCTAGATTCACTGCAATCAAATTTTCTGTTTTACGTCTTTACCCTGAAAGACAATAGTGCCCAATTAAATTTTATTCCAAAAGCTGGAACCCCCAACTTCTGCTCAACAGTTTTACACTTATTATTTCTCACAAGAAAGTCGTCAGAAGTCAGCAAAACTCTCTTAAATGGGACTTTCCAATATTGCAAACATTGCCCCCTGTAGTGGCCATAGTCTATGACCACCTTGATGGATGATTCTGTAATGTAAATACATGCATAATGCATATATAATGTTATATATAATGTTATTTCAGGAAAGAGACATGCAACCAGATACCGTAAGCACTATTCATAACACTGTTGTGGTATTTAATTTAATAGTAGATCAGTGCTCTTATCTGTCAGTATGACAGACAGCCTTTTGCTCAAAGATTTTTAGGCTGGTGATGGAAAATACAATATTTATAGCAAGCTGTGATTTAGGCAACAAAAGGGAAAGGGGAAAGATTGTGGGTTTGCCTAGACATAAACAAACATCTTGTCTTTAAGACCCTTAGGCGTTCTCTTTTTTTCTTTTTCCTGTGAAAGAAGACAATGCTGTGACATAAGATATACTCATAGTATAGTCACTCCAAGTGGATGCAATCATCAACACATAACTCCTTTAGAAAAAAATAATAAATACAGTGATTATGGTGAACAAATATCTGATATTTGCAGTATCAAAGTATTTGTGACTTTCCAAATATATAAATGAGCAAAGCTTTCCCGTCATTTTAACAGGAAGTAAAATCCAGACCAGTTTTTTCATTCCTTTTTTTTTTTACAATCACAAATTAAACAACATTTTGTTATGTTGTTAGAGTGCTTTTCTACTCTCCCAGAGCACTCAAAGTGCTTTAGGACCAAGTTTCTAAAAAATTCAAACCATTTAGTGCATTGAGCACTTGCCTAAAGAGTTTCACACCTCTTATGAAAAAAAAAAAATCTCTGGTGAGGTGACGACCAGTTTTCCTGATGTAGTTGTCGAGCACTTATCAAATAATGTTTTTCTCTGAAACTGGCAGACAGCATGCGTGCACAATCAACAGCACTGTCTTTGCACCCTTTTGCCTCGAACGCATGATTCAATGAAAAGTGCATGAAATTACAGCTGAACTAGCTCCTGGATTGGTGCTGCTGTTTGATAAATATCCACAAACACCACAAGTCTCTATGTGAACAGAGTGCCTCTGTGAGTCTGGTTTTGTGTAACTCTAGATTTTTCTGTTCTTTTCCACTCTCCTTATACGTCCTTACTGTGGATTTTCCCTCTTCACTCCTCTGTCCATCTGTGACCGCCCTACTCATATGAGATCTCTTCTGCTTTAGTCTCAGCTACACACTGCATTGTCTCTTCTTTTTACTCTGCGTGATGCACAGCATGCTGCTGCCAATATAAGAGCGCACAGAGCTATGGGAGGTCTGCAGACTTTTAAACCATCCATACAGTCATGATCCTATCAGCCCATGTCAGATGATATTTCTTAAGTGAAAAGTGTTTATTTTAAGTTTAAACTGTGGTATTTTCTGGTGTTTTAATGTACTTGAGGAAAAATTGCATGCACTGGTACCGAGGCTTTCAGTGACTGGGGTCCTTGAGGTTATTTTTCATCAGCTCTGCAGTTTACAGCCCCTGTGGTCCATGGCTTTCACGTAGGCCAGGCTGCACGTGTTGAGACGATAACACAACATCCATTATTATCTTTATAAGTTGTCTTTTATCTTCTTAATTGACATCTCATGCTGTGACATTAGCCGCATATGATGTCATGGCATGACAGCTAAAAATAGTATCTTTACACAAAGACAAGCATGCAGAGACTTCCTGCTTTATTTCTGAGCTAAGTAAAATGCCTGCCTGCTTATTCAGTTGTGCACATTTATACTATGAGTATCATGTGTTTTGGTCGTTTTATCTCTACCGTAGCTCTGATTGATATTTTAAGCATCCTTATTATTATCTCCCCCCAAAAGGAGGAAGTATGTAATTGTTTGTCACAGTTTTCAAGATTTTCTGTGATGGTAGATACCAGTAACAGCTCAAATCTGAAAATCAGTAAAAACTTTATATTACCCACAATTTGTTATGGATCGTCTTCAAACTTCACATCAATATAATAGGTGTTGGGGGACATGAGTATTTAGGCTGGCTAGACATTTTAACCTTGAAATTCATTGTCAGTGCCGAAAGTCAAAGTTGGAAACAAAAAATTCAAGAAACCGTATTGAGTAATATATCGAATGAAAGGGAAAAGAGAGCTGTACAAGACGTTTTGTTTTTTTTAATATGATTCCCTCAGAGGTCACAGGCTGACGTCATTATATTTTAATAAACACACGCTGATGTCAGCATGTTGTTGAGCAGGTTAACAATGCACCAACTTAAGAATACAGATTTGGCTGGGTTATATCATTAATGACTGCAATCTACCAAATGCAGTGAAAAGGAGCAGATTTGCTGAGGATGCCAGTTAGTGCAACAGACGACTACAAGTAACATGGAAAAAAGCATAGGTTTTACACCTGTGTTTCCCACAGGAAACAGCAGCACAATTCAAAGCAGGGAGAGGTGGCAAGAGGAGAATCAATGTGTTCTGACATGAGGCTAATTCTTTGGTCAGACATTGAGTGCGAGACTGGCTGGGGACGGGGCAACCCTTCTCCGTATGAATCATGACAACTGAAACAGAGGACAGGATTCACCAACCCACAGGCTAATCATTTACACACAATTCCCTAATGTTATGTTGAAATCCGTGTGTAACAGCTAACCTGTAGGACGGAAAGAACATATTTGACAAATCTCACCAGATCCTGACTGCTCCAGCGTTAATAAAGTTACCATGCTCGTACCTTGTAAGTCCACACATCAATTTCACTTTCTCTGTGCTGTGGGATGCCGGAGGTGACACATACAAAGCAGTGGGCAGGAGAAAATGAGCATAATGTTTCTGCCAAATCCCAAATTCCATTCAGTCACAAATGAAGAGCAACCAGAGAAACTCATGTGAAGGAGCTAAACATGATTTACTGAAATACAGATTTTGTGTAATAAACTTTTTGTATTTAGCCGAACAAAGTCCAGTGATGATAGGAAATAGGTCATCCTAGATTCCCCCCGGTATCTACATGCTGGTGGTGGCAGGAATGAAGCAGGTGGATACTTGGATGGGGATCTCTGTCTGGCGAGGTGAAGATGAAGAGTTGGCTGGACGCAGAAATACTGTAAGACTCTAAAAGACTGAATTCTCAGAATGGCAGTTGAAATAAATGGTAAATGGCCTGTATTTATATAGTGCTTTACTAGTCCCTAAGGACCCCAAAGCGCTTTACATATCCAGTCATCCACCCATTCACACACACATTCACACACTGGTGATGGCAAGCTACATTGTAGCCACAGCTGCCCTGGGGCGCACTGACAGAGGCGAGGCTGCCGGACACTGGCGCCACCAGTGTCCGGCAGTATTTAAATTATACAGGACAGAAGCTGATTGGCTCGCTAAAGCCAGGAAAGAAAATGACAGGTTCAGAGTAATGATGACAGAATCATATTTGACAGCTTAGGAAAGCAGAAGTTATGTAAAGAATAGATTATTTGTCCAAACACCCAAATGCAGTCAGATGACTGAATACATCCTAACTGAAGTTACATATATATCCATATCGTGTGTACATCTTGCACTGAGCAACTATTCTCCTCCTCCCTTCCTCCACATTAAATTCCCCTTTTGCTTCATTAAAATACCACAGACAGGACCAGAAATAATCAGGACTTGGCTTTAAACATTTTGGGTAAAGACACAATTACAAACTATACAGCGGAAACACAGCTTAGGCGATTACTTGAGCTGATAACATCTATCACAGTTAAGCACGACTGAGTTAGTACATGCTGCTTTGGCAAATAATGGCACAAACAGCAGTAAATTGCCTACTGCAAACCTCAGTAATTCACCTCCCCAAATGTTGTGGTCTGAAGGGGAAACTCACAAAAATGCACTGTAATGAGACCAGGCACAAAAATAACAGTGACCTGTCACTAAATGAAGGTGTTTTAGATTTACTAATTATGCATAATTTAAAAATATATTAAAGGGTGGCTAATCATCATCATCATCATCATCACCATCATCATGTTTGATTCTTCTTGGTGGTTTCTTCCAATGATGTAGTGAGCTATGCTAGTTCAGATTTTAATTAAAACCATTCACACCCAATCAAACTCCTCAGCCCTGTGCCTGCAATCACATTATGGAGTGCAGCATGAGGCTATTTTTTTCTGTCTTTCTCCAACTTTTTCCAACTTCAGTTTTTACAGGCTGAGGGGGAAAATAAGAGAAAATAAGCATAGAATACAGAGTAGAGGAAGTAAGGTAATAAAAACTGGAAAACACTGATAAGACACATCTGTAGGATTAAATGAGACTCTATCAGTGTGCTAAATGAGCACCCTCACCCCCATTAGCGAGGTTCACCAAAACATTCTTGAGCCGTCTGTGGAGTGCCCCTCCTGCGAATCTCAGGTTGTAAAACACAGACACACAAACTCAGACATGTTCGCTTCACTTCTCCCTAAAGATGCAGACAATAATAGTGTTGAGATTTTAAGAAGCTATTGGGTGTTAACACATCTGATTAATGATTAATGCCTACTACTCTTTCAAGTGAACACCGGTACAGCTGGACTGAGAAATCCTGGGTTTAACTGAGCCATGTGTATAATCACTTTTATCCAGTGTCAGAATTAATGATACTGAACAACAAACTAAGGCAAAGTTAAAGGGAAACTTCAACAAGATTAAAAACACTTTCCCATCTGTGTGTTGATGTAATGTTCCTGTAGAATTTACCAGGAACTTCTCTTAACAATATCCTGGCTCAACCAGCTCAGGCTTCCTTAAAAAAAGGACCAAAAAGCAGTTTGTAAAACTAAAACCCTTTTGTACGCCATCCTTCTTCATGCGCCTCACAGAGCATGAAGAAATGCTGCTGAAAGGAGAATAAATCTGAGTCATACCAAATGAATTCAAACTAATGCTGTTTTTGGCCATTTTGTCTCCTGGACAGGTAAACATAATTTATGTGATGGCTCGTATCTGCAGTTGAACTATTGCTACTGGAAAAACTTATCTAAATGCACTTTTTCAGAACTTTTGTTCTTTGTGGATTTTTTTTAGTTTTTGTTTAAAAAGATGTTTATCCTGTTTTCCCATTGCTTCATGTGTAATAAATAGAGTCTTTCAGGTGTCAGTCTTCTAGCTATCATACCACTTACTTAAGCAGTTAATCATCAGTACAGCAGAACTGCTATCAGCTCTTAAACCCGACATAAACAATCAACGAATAACAGCATCATGAAATTTATGACACTCACAGATTATTGTATTTGTTGTCTTAATTGGACCCAAGATGTTTACCCTGGTTTTACAATCAGTGCTTTTGTAAGTAAAATAGTCTCTTGATTAATTGTTGAAATTGAGAGGAACATATTCATGTGATTTGTGATCCACAGAGTTGGATGAGAGGATTGTTGCCACTTTCATGCCACGTCTGCAATCCAGTGTTTTGTGTTTCATTTATATTCCTTGATTATTGTTATTCATGGTTTTAGTTTTCTTGATGGTTTTCTGTTCATGTTATATTTGTTTTTAGCTTCTAGTTTCAGTCACTGTGTCCTCCCTGTGTTCCACATTTCATATCCAGTCAGTCATGTCTCAGTGCATACTTCATATTTTATTTTGACAGTCTCATGTCCTATGTTAGTGTGTTCAGTTTTGCTTCCCCTTTGTCTTGTTTTGTCTGATTATTCCCAGCTGTGTTTCCACCTGTTTCCCATCCTCTCATTATCTGCTTGTGTATTTAAGTCCTCACTCTTCTTGTGTTTATTGTCGTGTTCTCTGCAGTTACAGTGTGTTCCTGTGAAACCCTCATGGTCTCTAGCCACGTCATGAAAAGACAAGGCTCGTCTAGTTATTCATAGTCTAGTGCAAGATTCTTAGTCCAGCTTCATCTTTGGTTGGTTTCCTTTCAGCATTCATGTACCTAGTGTTAGTTTGTGTTGTTCAGCAATAAAGCTGCCACCTTTAGTTAATCCTTCTGTCTCCGAGTCCTGTGTTTGGATCCTACATCCTGCCTGCCACACAGCAAAACATGACATTTCCGGCATGTACAGTAAAAATATAAATCCTTTAGTCCACCAGAGAGGCTGAAAATAGGAAAATAATTAGCATGGCTATGTTGAAAAGTGCACCCCAAAAATACCATGTTATATATTTCTTTAATGTGTACAAAAATCAAAGTTTTGAACCAACAACTCACCATAATGTCATAATACAGTGGCTTAATTTGTCTTTGAGAGAGTGTTTTATCCCCATTTAACGATCTTGTCAAGCGTCTGATATTTAAAGGCTTGATTGTTAATGTGATGATAATCAGGCCCTCCTTGATAACCTCTGGTTCTACTATTCTGAATTTGCTAACCCAGTCTCTCTGTCTGTCTCGTAGTTGTCAGTTCAGAGCCTGCTCTGCAAGCCTGCTCACTCGTTTACCTGCAGTCCTGTGGAATTCTGCTCACACTGCCAGCCACACTCCACCGAGTTGTCCGCTCAGTCCCCGTACCTCCAAAAGGAAGGACATACCAACTACTCACTTGCCTGCTCACTCTGGATACCAGCTTGTCTGACTCGTAACCCTTATGTGCTTCAATTCCAGGAACTGACAAGCAACTCTGATGAATTTAATCACAAGAGCTGTCTGAGTTGGCCACTTCTGACTCTAACTCTCTAATAGAGAATCTGCTTGCATCCCCTGTTGTCCAACTTCTCTTCCAAGTCATTCACCAGCTCTCAGTTTATTCAATATAGCTATTCAATAAATGCTGTAAAACTACTGTCTGTGTTTGAGTCTGTCTTTTGAGTCTAAATTAAGCCCAATTATGTCAGGTTCTGGTCTGCAGCTCTGTTCAAGGAATAGCAAACTCTCTTATGCAGGGAATGACCACCTTCATTTACCGTTTAATTGCCAACACAAAAGTTAGGGGCAAAGTTAGACAGCAGTAATTGTAGATAATGGTTAATGGATGGCTGGGATGAACTGTAGACCTCTCGTGTACCCTGCCTACGGCAGCTGACAAAGGCTCTGTGGCAGTGGCTGTGATCATTAATTTTTCTTGCTATTGCTACATTATCTTACAATAAGATTAGATTATTTTACCATACCTGAATTATGGGCACTGCTCTGCAATCAATCTTAGCAACAAAACTTAGAGGGCGATCATATAACCACATTGTTGCACCACAAGTGTAAATTCCCTGATACTAATATCACCAACATAAGCCCCCGGATTTGCTTCAGTACTTTTTGATATGTTCTTTCACATAAAACTGATCCAGTATGTGTGTATATATATATATATATGTATGTATGTATATATATGTATATATGTATATATTTATTTATTTTAGGGGTGCAACGATACTCGTATCGATATTGAACCGTTCGATACAGTGCTTTCGGTTCGGTACGCATATGTATCGAACAATACAAAATTTGTAATTTATTTTATCAACTTTCCTTCTGACGATGCTGTCTGTGTTGAGCGCTCAGTGAATCTGCGTTCGACTACTCCACCTAGGCTGCACTGTCGAGCGCAGATCCACTGAGCGTTCAACACAGACAGCATAGTCAGAAGGAAGAGCGTAGGGCAAGCTAGCGAGACAGAAGTTAAGCTCTCCTTGCAACATGGCAAATTGAACCTCCCCCACCCTCATTCAGATCTGGCGTTTGGAATTATTTTGGTTTTCATGTGACGTATGACCCTGAAGGTAAACGCATCATGGACTAAAGTAAAACAGTATGTTGGATGTGCCACGCAATGCTCAATTACATGGGTGGGAACTAGTGTGTTAGCGCAGTTAGCTCGTTAACGTGTTGGCCGTCTAGCCCCACACATGGGGCGATCAGGGGTAACTCGTTAACGGAGATTTGCCGTGTTGTGGCGTTAACGTCATTTCAACGAGATTAACGCTGACAGCACTAGTGGGAACACAACGAATATGACTGCACATTTACGCCGACATCATCCTAGTGCAAAGACAAGTGGAAGCAGACAAAAAGCATGCATGCTACAAACTTTACCTGAGTCATTTAGACAGCCGTTAGCACATGATTCTCCTTATGGGGACCTGATATGTTTAATATTGTGGCGAGCTCAGACAAGGAGGAGACGGAGGTGTCGTTTGGTCTTGCTTCCCGTGAGCTAGCCAGGGAGCACAGCCGTTTATTGACATCTGCAGAAGAACACTGCCGCTAGCTAACTGCTCAGCGCGGCAACCGCACAGCAACAACAACAACACACAGGGCGCCCTCTGACCCCGGAAGGACACACCGTCGCAGCGAGAGGGCGTCACCCGTCACTATGGCAACATAAACAAAACATAACTATACAAACAACCCTGAACAGCCCTGACCTGCTACAATATGCTGCTGAGAATATAGCCCAGAAGAAGCGGATAGTATAGCTTTTATTTTGGAAAGAGCCATTTCTCTGTAATAAACTCTCTTTTCCAAAGATGAGTGATTCCTCAATCAGATACAGGGCTTGCAAAATCGCTAGCCCGACGTCCCGGGGCTAGCGATTTTTCCAGTCGGGCTACCAAAATCTATCTCTGCCCTGCCCGTCGGGCTATTGTAGGAAGGAAAAATATATGTCAATGCTTTTGCATTCTTTCGGAAATGTAGCTGGGTAATTATGTCATTGGCATCGGTGAGCCACTGTCAATATGTGACATATTGAAATCGCGTTTGAATTTGCGCTTGTTTTTTGCTTTCACTTTGCAATCACGTGAACTGTGTATAGAGAGCGACAGTACTGATTGGTGAGTGATGATAATTTGCGCACCAATTCCTCTGACATCGTCTTATCAATCGTTAGCTTACTATGCAAACATGACAAGTGAAATCTCCCGCAGCAAGCTTAAACATGTGAGAGGTTGATCGCGCATAGAATCGCTGAGCGTTATGTGAGTGCGTATGTAAAAGCATTTCAGTTCTGCTGAGCCAAATAAGACAGGTCAGGGTGAAGAAGTGACAGCCAAAGAAAAGCTTACCACAAAACGGAGAAGTTATGACAAATCAGACTATAAGGCAAAAAGAAAGTGCAGCTTTATGGTTTCATGGACAAAAGAATTTCTGTGGCTGCAGAAATGCATTATTGCTCAGTCTGCAATATCTTTCCCAGAACAAACACCAATTGCAAATAATATACTAAAAATAAACCTGAAAATCTGTTTAGAACAGCGTACTATGTTGCAAAGAGTGAACTACCACTGGCAAAATTTAGCAAACTTCAAAAAGCAAATGGCCTAGATCTTGGTTCCACTTGTCTCTTTCCCGTGACTTCAGTGGAAATTTCAAATTCAGGATCTGACACAGACTGATTCAAGTCCTACACAGTTCTTACAAGTTCATAGAAATTTCTGTTCAATTAGAACCAAGTATTTGAGTTGATGATTGTAATTTTTATACAATGTTGTAATTTGTTTTTCAACAATTTTTTGATTAATGTTTTGTTTCCTTTACAATATTATACATTAAAGTATAATATTGTAAAGGAAACAAAACAGGAAACAAAACATCAATCAAAAAATTGCTCTCTTTTTTATTCGGGCTACTTACATTTATTTTGGGCTACCAAAAACTGAAGAGTCCCTGCCCGAAGGGCTACCAGGGATTTTGAAATTTTGAGAGCCCTGAGATATATTTATTTTTTTAATTACTTTTGTTTCAGCAACATTAAATTTAAAAACTGTACTTTTGAGTTAAAATATGTATTTATAATTTTAATAAATGACAAATTAAAAAGGCATGAACATTTTTTTTGTATCGAAAAAATATTGAACCGTGACACCAAAGTACCGAACCGAACCGTGAATTTTGTGTATCGTTGCACCCCTAAAATATAAATATATATATATATATATATATATATATATATATATATATATATATATATATAATTATTATATATATCTTTTTAAAGAGCAAAAGCAGCAATTCTGGTTTCGTCAATGATGAACGGCTGACCTTTCTCCAAAAGCTTTGCTAAAGCACTTTACTAACTTAAACATGGCTTTGTTTGAATTGCAAAAACTTGCATGCAAACCAGATTTCCTGACAGAGAAAGAGACTGGAAATGTGCAAATGTTAGGTTTGACCCTTTAATTTAAACCTTTCTAATATTGCATTTCTCTTTTTTTTCAGAGATAATGGGGCCATTTCTTATCCAAATGCAATAGAAAATTCATGAGTAGAATTACATTTACTTGAAATGCATCAAATCCGTTTTCCCTGTTTCTAAAGAGCTAATTCAAATGGGAATGATTTAAATTCAGACCAATCTGAGAAAACATCACCATGAATCCTAATAGACTTGCACACTGGGATGTAATTATAATCATGCATTAAGTAATTTTCTTATTTCTTCTCTTATTCCTATTAAGATTAAAACACATATCTTCTTATTTCTTTACCCTTGACATGTAAATCACTTTGCCTTAAAAACCCCTTCAACTCTTTGCTCTATAAGGTTCCTGCTCATTTACAGCCTCTCATCTCTACTTCATATATCAGGCTGTATGATGTGAAATAATGGTGCCTACCTGCCAGGTTCCACTGATTACAGCTCACCATGACTATAATAATGGTTCAGGTTCACAGAGACTCCTACACAGTTTATGGCTTATCATTGCTGCTGGTGCTAATCTACACTCAGCTCTGCCTTGATATTAAATGTAACTGTCAGCAAAAAAAAAATCAAAAATGCCTCAGACCTCTGAAGACATTCTGAAGGGACAATTGCTGCAGAGAGACTCACTTCAAAGTTGATTTCATCCTCCTTAAATCAAACACAAGAGATCAAGAGACATAAAGAATAAGAGAAATACAACTGAATCAGTGATGAACTAGCAATGAACCTTGCCACTTCAGAAACATTCCCTTTTACAGAAGGACAGCGGTTAGCACAACTGCCTCCTTAGCCCTTACCTGACCAGTACAGATTTTCCTCTATCATGTGTTACCATTAACCATTGATACTCCACTAAAATCCTGTCTGGTCATCCCACATAGGATTAAAAAAAACCTATGAATATAAACATACATATTTAAACATTTGCTGGATTTAAAACTATTGAGTTACTTTGATCAATAGTTGTGTAATTTCAGTCTGATAAAGTCAACATAAGTAATATTGTTTTTATTGATTGTAGTTAATATTAATTGTTACTTTTTCATATATAGAACTGTCAAGATTTTTTAAAGTGTTTGAGTTTTTGGCAACTAGTGTTAATCTCGTTAAAATGCTGTTAACGCCATAACCGCAATAATGCGGCAAATCTCCGTTAGCGAGTTAGTGTGGCTCGCCCCGTCTGTGGTGCTGCATGGCGCTAACAAGCTAACCGCACTAACTAAAACTAACATTTTAACGAGATTAACGCTGACAGCTTTAACATAAAACATTGTCAGTTGTGCCTGGTTAAATAGTTGAAAGTCATTCGTTCCTCATGTTGACGAGGCTATACTGACAAAAGAAAGAGATTTAGACACATATTAGACATTCTTCTTATTAGTAATAATTCTTATATGTAACAATAAAGCAAACAAACAAAATGCTAACAAAAAAAACAAAATGATATATATACACACACAGACAGTTTACTAGCTCACTCCCAGTTACAACTCACTCCCAACTTACATAGATGTATATTCTTTCATCTTTCTTCAATCTCAAATGTTTATAGGATCACTGTAGTCCTGTTAAAACCAAGCATTACAATTCTCAGTTGAAATTCAGTCATACATTTTTGGCAACAACAGTCATCAAGCAAAGCTTTTACAAGCTCTTGCTGAGAGCAGAGAGAGAGAAATTCCCCTTCAGGAAGAATAAACCTCCTGCAGAACGAAGCTCAGAGAGGGCAGCCATCTGCCTCATCCTGCTGGGTAAAGGCCTCAACTGGCAAAAAAACGAGCAGAGAAATAACGACAGAAGAGTGGAGAAATAAAAAGAGTATAACAACAAGTACTCAGACACTTTGTTACTGCAGATAACAAACATGCAGCTCAGGAGCTAGAGATACCTGCACAAAGGTACAGAGAGAGAGGCCAGAAAGGCTGAAACACAAAATACGACAGAGAGAAGACACAAATAAGTGGTGTGAATGCAAATGAATGAAAGTGAAAGAGAAGAGATGCTCAGTGCTTGTTATAGAGACTTATTTAATATGCTAGTTAAGGACATTTTCAGTTCAAAATGTATTGAAAGCACTGCTAGAATATGTATCCTGTTAAACACCATGTTAAAAATACAATAGCTTCTGCTTTATCTGAATGTAGAAGAAGAAAATTACAGGTCTTCCGAACCGTTATGTTTTAAGATGATTCTATTTTAACCAACTGATTTGTTTCATCTAGCCTCAAAGATAAACATAGTTGTTATCTGCATGGAAATTATTGGAAGTTTTTGCAATAATATTACCTCAGAGAAGCATGGGGTGGAATGTATTGGTCCCCACGCCCTGTTTAACTCCACTGCTAGCTTTTATTTGCATAGAAAACTCATCATTCATATGAACAAACTGGAATCGGTTAGATAAATTATCCAACCCAGCATATTGTTTTTAAAACTCAATGGTGTATTCTACATTCTACCAACGTGTTGTGATCAATAACAGCAAATTCAGCACTGAGATCAAGAACAACTAATATATTGCAACTGTTTTTCAAGAATTTTTCCAAATGAAGGAGACGTTGGAGATTGCTTAATAATTTGGTAATTCTCCTGGAGCTTGCCATGTGTAGCCTTTTGATAATAATGAACTGATGGATAAAAGCACCTTCAGCACTCCAGCAGGGATAGACTCTAAAAGATATTGTTAATGGTTGTGATTTGTTAAGAGAGATCAGAGATGGAGTCTAAATATAAATCAGATTAAAACAGACAGTTTTTATTATTTGTTGAGGAGTTCATGAACTCATTACTACTGTAAAGTGTAGAAGTAAATTTAAATCTAATTTGCTATACAAAGAGGTGCTTACAAGGGTTATAGAGCTAGTTATGTAGCTATTTGGTGGTTACGTGTTTCGATATTTACATCTTTACACATTTGAATGTTTACACATGCATGTTCAAAGCAGTAATAAGTATGTGTTATATCTACCTAGTTGTTTTCCCTGCATTGATCTGACTATAAGATTTCCTGGCTTCTGAGAGGCCAGTAAAGTATTCATGAGGGCGGTACACAGGAAGTGTTGGTTGTTGTTGCTGTGTGCTGAGAGTAAAGAGGCTGCTAAGAAAGTTATCCGTCTCCGTCTTGCTGTTCCAAATTATTCAGAGAGATTCCAAACCATCTAGTGAACCCTCACCATTACAGTTACAGTTTTTTTTTATTTGTTGAGGAGTTCATGAACTCATTACTACTGAGAGTAAAGGGAATACAAGGCAAACAGGACTGTGTCTCTTTGTAATTCTGGGCATAGAGGCTTCTCACTTGACGTCATACACATATTGCTCTGTCGTGTCCACCACAGAGGACATGATACGACCGCTAGTTGCAAGGAAAGGATTGCTGGCTGTTGCTATGTGAAATCAATGGACCTTGAAAAACAGGCCTGTGTGACTGGGGCTTTAGCCATTAATTTCCCATTAATAACAACCATCAACCTCCAGCAAACATTCATTTGATCCTACATTGTCACATGATTGTCACACGCCAAAATGACAGACAAATTGATGCCGCATGGTTAGCGATACATGTTTGCAAAAAATCGAAAGTGCTGAAAAGAAAATGATTTATGTTTTTTTTGAAAAGTTTTTCTCTGTCAATAATGAGTTGATTTCCTGTTTATTTTTGTGAAAGACCTTGTTTTATTTTGAAGGGCGTTATTGATTTAAGTTTCTCCCGTTACTGTAAATATGGCTAATGGAATTATCCTGCCACTGTGATTTTAAGTATTTAGATAATAACTGGGAATATTTTGTGGTTAGAAAGAGTCAGCTCTTAAATGTGATAGTATAGCCCTCTCTGACCACATGTGTCCTGTGGGGAAGTAAAGCACCGTGCTGAAGAGGATGACATTTCATGGTCCAGTAGCATTATTACAACATAAAAACAAAATACCCTTGAATTTTTGTGCATGAAGGAGCAGCAAGGGGTTAGAGACAGGAGGAGGGCCTGATGCTGTCTACTCTTCTTTGGACTCCATTCAAAACTGTAAATGTGGAAGCAAAAATCTGGTAGAACAACTTGCAATAAACATTTGGTTGGTCAAGTATTTGTTACCTGAGAATAAAAACCAATGAATCCATCTATCAGTGTTTTAACGTCACTCTGTATATTTTATGTGCATGTACATGTAAATGCTCGTTTTAATAATGTGAGGTATAGGGATTACGATTTGACAGTCACACATTACAGTTCATAATCCCCCTGTCATTTCAGACATTTGGGGATTGGTTTGTGTGCTGTCTAAGCAGAAATTAATGCAGGTTTCAAATTATTCCTTCTGTGGGTGAGAGACACATTAGATGCAGGAATGTGCTGTAGCAAGCCTGTTAGGATTAGCTTAGACAAAATAAATATATAAATAAATAAAATATCAGTCTCATAGTAACTCAGATGTTGTCCTATTTTCCATGTTACATCTTCATAGTTGCCAGCTATCCGTTAGCTTGGCAACACAGTTTCTTTGAGAACCGCAAAAGGTTTAAATAATGCTATCTGCTGATTAATCTCTGTTAACAAATATCTGTATACAAACATCTAGAATCTTTAGGCAGGAGGCAAAATTTTGGTTCAAAAAGCTTTCATTTTTTCATTTAAAGTCCAAGTTTTTTTATACTCAACAGTTTGAGAAAGTTTTGATTGGGTGCAGATAAACAGTCAATGTGGAACGCATAAAAAGAAATTGGATTTTATATCCTCTCTCATCTTTAGCATTTTTCTTCATTCATAAACAATGATTGTCACACATAAGAGGAAGTCTTGGCCCAGATATCTGCTGGCTTTACCTGAAAGCCCAGAAAATAAGCTTTTACCTTCAGAGGCTAAATCATCACAGCAGCTGATGGGCTCACAGATTTTCTGTTGATGGTCAGTAAATATGGTTTAAGAAGAGTTTTATACTAAAAGCACCTCTATTTCAGAATAAGCTTACTTGTTGGGCCCATTGCTTTGGGTTACAGTGAGGACTGGAATTAAATTGAGGTAATGGAATTTATGAAAACTTTTCAACATCAAATTGTTGCACAAATTTTTAAAACATCTGAACAATGGCAGCATCTTTTTTTTTTCTATCACAACTGATCAACTGGGCAGACCCAGGTAGTAACAGTTACTCTGATTACCCCTGATTCTGAGTGATGGAGGATTTATGGTCAAATTTTGGTTTTCATCAGGATGAAAGCCAACAACCAAGTGGAGAACAGTGAATACACTAGACATAGGTCTACTCATCGAAATGTTGGGTGGACAACCGGAAAAGAAGTGAAGACTGTGATTTCTGTTAATACTGCCCCCTGGTGACAACATAAAGCTACAGCAGCTGAATGTGGGTTTTTACAAAGCTCTGCAAAACCAACCCAGATCTATAGACTAACAATGCACTGTTATTCAGTTCAATTTATTTTCTTTATATACCACCAAGTCACAAAAACAGTTGCCTCAATACACTTTATCTAGTATAGAGAGAGAATCCCCAACAACTAGACAACACTGCTATCAGGAGGCACTTGGCAGGAAGGAAAAATTCATGTTTAACTGGAAGAAACTCCGGCAGAATCAGACTCCAGAAGGCGATGAAGAAGAGAGTAGAGGGAGACAGGACAAAAGGCACATATTAAGAGAGAGTCGGAGTTTAATTTTTATTAATACTGGTTTTAACCTTTTAAATGCAATAATTGGGAGAGTAAAAAGAGTTGAGGAAGAATGGGAAGCCCCCAGTAGCCCAAGTCTATTGCAGCACCTAACTAAGGAAGGGTTCAGGGTCACCTGGTCCAGCACTAACTATATCCTTAATCAAAGAGAAAAGTGTGAGGGGGCGGAGAAAGAGTGGGCTCGGCAGCGGAGCTCCTTGCAGGTAAAGGTGTGGTTTATTTACAAAGTGGTGAAAACAGTGAACAGCTGATCCAGGTACAATGAAAGGTGAGCGGGTGATTTTCTCCTCTTCTTTTCATCCGTGCCCGAGTAGAGAGTAAACACCCCGTGTCCCCCAGTAACCCTCGTCCCAGGTGGTGATTGGCCCTCGAAATTCCTCTCCTCTCTCCTCGCGGTCCCGAGCTTTGCTAATACTCCAACGCTGACTGAAGGGCGATCGCTCTGTTAAATAGTCCAGCTAAGATGGCAGATGATTAGCAGCAGGTGCGAAGGCTTCAGCACGGGGACGCTCCCAGGAGCGCGCGCCCCCCACGGACGTAAACAAACAGAGAGAGAGAGGGGAGAGGGAGCGAGAAGACAACATCACGGGCAGGCCGACCGGTGAGGACCGTCGGACCTTGACAGTAAGTTTGAAACCTGATGCAGACAGTGCAGCACACTATGGCAGATATTGTAAAAAAGTTAAGGAATTCACTATGAAGAAAAATAGTAAGATAGCAAGTACGAACTGCAAAGGACATCTGGAACTTAAGTGATAATTGTGAAGTTTTAAAAATAAACACGCAGAAAAGCAAAAAAGAGAAACTCCCTCAGGAAACCCAGGCCAAACCACTTTCTTTCCAGGAACCAGACTGCCCAGTTTTCTGCTTCTGTGGTAGAAATGATGGCACTGAAGTGGGTGGCACAGCATGGTGGCAGATGTAGAACATTTAATTGAGGTTAGCTGGATCAAAGCATCAGCAGGAAGCGCAGAAAGGTGTGTAAAAGTACAGTAAAAGAAGTTTCTGTGTTCATCAGTAATCTTTTGTCTGTTTTTTTGACCGAATTTACCCCCACCTCTTCTGTAGAGCCACTATTCTGTCAGTGCCAACTTGAAATGAGATCAACAGTGATCTGTAACTGACTGCTGCTCTGTTTTTGCTAATTTGTAATTGAAGAGACGTTTTGTGTTAAGCATATTTTGTGGTTAGGTGACTTCCAAATTAAACATAGACACTGTTTGTTCATCTGAGTTCACTGAAAGGAGTGGAGCTCTGGAAATTTATCATTCCAGCCAACTGAGCTAAGCCATTGGGAGAGTGTCTGGGGTTGGCTGCTCCCACTTCTTCTTGGTAATGGAAAAACCCACACTGAGAGTAAAGATAAAGAATTGGGAGCAAAATTCACAGACTGCATCTCAATTCCCATTGGATTTTGGGCCCCAGTGGTCACAAGGCACAATTTGGTCCATGCATATCTAATAATTTCCGGAGAATTGATTAATTTAATTTCAAATATTTTTAAAAGAGTGTCGGCTATTTTAAAGCTTATTTGATCTTTTTTGCAAATCCTCATTAGCTGCATGGTCTCATTGCTACTTGTCTTCAAAGCTCATAGATTGAAACATCTTAATGCCAGTGCAGTTTCTCTTGAATGAGAAAGAGGATGGCTTCAATCTTCCACATGCTGTCGAGAGATAGAGGAAAGGAAAAGGAGTCCTGCAGGAGTTCAATGCATTATCCCAGTCAATATATTGATGCATGTTTGAGACTGATCCAAGGATAAAATCCCCTCCGAGGCAGCGGTAAGAGGAGAGGGAGGGATGGTGATGTTTATATTCATTTGTCCTCTACTTGTGAAACGTGTACACTTCCTCTCACCCACTCATGAATAATAAATGCACACAAAGCTTAAATTGCCCTTTTTTCTATTGCGTCAGATGATGGATTTGTTTGAAAACCACTTGACCTTGCCTCAAACATCATCACTGTGCTCTGTCATTGACCCTCGTACAAGGTTGCCAAGTCACAGCCTGGCACCAGCAGCTGAACCGCTGCACAAAAATGTCTACTTGGAGATTTGGTTCCTGTAACAGTTTGTTTGGCCCTCTAGGTCAAACAGAATTCAATCTATGTGTCTCATTTGTTTTCTATCTGCCACTTCGTTTACAGTAATTTAACTGACGATGTTGTAATTGTATGTCAAACGTCTCATCACTATATTTGCTAATTAATCACAATCCGACAGCCAGTTCAAATAAAGCAGATCTGTGACTTCTACCTCAGGGCTAAAACTTGTTTTTAATGAAACCTGTGGTGTATGCATAGGCATGCATATAGAAAACATCAGTAGTTACCGTATGCTACTTTGTGTACGGTGTATCTTTGAGAAAGCACCACAAAAACAAACTTTTATAGACATGTAAAAGAATACTTGCCAAGACAGAAATCTGAAAAACATCATAGGAATGTTGATTAAATCTCTTTTGAAGAGATGGAGACAACAGCTCATCTAAATAAAAGCCCTCAAGGTGTACATTTGAAATCAGTGTTGATGTATTCTTTTCTTTTTCACATTGTGCTCTAATGAGGCCCTGCTGGCACAATCACTCGTGTTCCCATCTCTGCCCAGTAGGAGATTTTGGTTGTGAATGTGTTTTTATTCCCTTCTGCAGCATTAATTCCCCCCTTTTTAAAAACAATTATCTGAATTTTGCCTAACATGCAATAACAACCTGGTTTGTCAAGACCAGTGTGACATCGTTGATCAAAAGAAAAAGTAACTTGTCAAATTTTTCCCATTACTTTTTAAATGTAATATACCACGCTGTGAAAAAGAGACCCTCATTGTTATACCTCTCTCCTGACCTCCTCCATGTGTATTGACGATGCCTAAACAAAAAATTGTAAACTAGGATTCATTATTCCTAGAGACCTGTTGGCATGATTTTCAGTACACTTCATGTATAATTTGGTATACCTCGACCCTTTTTCCATGTTTTCTTTTCCCAAGAGTGGCTTTGGCTTCTTGACAGCCACCCTTCCACTGAGACCATCTCTGATGAGGCTTCAGAGAATAGTAGGTGGATCAACTGAAGGGCCAGATGTATCTCTCAGGTCTTTTTTTCAGGCTTGTACTGTATTTTTCCCTGTTTCCATTTCAGGACGTTCAGACACTGTTCTTCTTCAAGGACACACCATGCTGAGATATGTCAAGTGTTCAGCTAAGAGCTTTTTGGTAGTAATCTTGGTGGTGCAAAATACTCTTCTATGGCTATCAAACTGTTATTTTTGGCCATTCTTGTATATTCAACTAAAGAAATGAAAAAAAAAAAAAAATGATACGGTTTTGAAACACGCTGCTAGTAACAAAGTGCACAAATATTCAATTTAAAATTGGTTCTTTGCTTAGTTGTTCGTTATGTGTATTCATCCCTTCATTTAGGTGATTTTTTTATGCTTAAATGATTCCTGGGTAGGCCTCAGTGTCACTGGACTTAACATTTAGTCCAGTAAGGACTGGACTGAAAAATGAAAAAGCAGCCAATGACCAAAAAACCTTTTAAAAACCGTAAGAAAGCTTGAAAAACTATTGCTCAAGACGACTGTAAACATTAAAAAAGGCTGTGTTTTTTTAAAGCAAAATATAAAGAAATGAGGAGTGGCTCAAGACTTTTGCTTTATTACTACTTATTACTTATTACTCCATTTGTACAATCCCAATAGAGCACTAAGATCTTCCAATCAGATGCTACTAACACAACCTAGACACCCCTCGACTGAAGTCCAGAGGTGACCGGGCCTTTGCAACTGTAGCACCTAGACTCTGGAATAACCTCCCTGCTCATATTCGTTGCTCCGAGTCTTTCCAGCCTTTTAAATCGCGTCTTAAAACCAATTTTTTTTTTTTACTTTGGCTTTTGGTTCTAACTAGTTGATTATTTTCTGTCTTGTGTTGTCACCTATTACTTCCTGCCCTGTTTTTTCTTATTGTTTTGTTTTAATTGTCTCATGCTTTTACTCTGTCTGACTGTGAAGCACTATGTTCGTTGTTTCTATTATGTGCTATAGAAATACATTTTGATTTGATTACTTTATTATTATACTTTACCTGCCCAAAGATCACTTCATAGTAATGTTTCATTGTGAGTCTGGATCTGCTGTAGAAATGGACATTGTTTCCTTCATTGTTAACTATACCGCAGTCTTTCTGTATCTCCCTTTGTTTCCTGTAAAAATCAAGTTGGGCTGCTTGGCTGAGGTCAGCGTTCATCCTTATCATCAATGTGGTTCTGAGGATCTTGTGCTTTTTGTTGGCATGTTGTCTTTTTAGATATTTGGAAAGCTGTTGTATTCAATAATAATCACAATTACTAAGATAATTTTAGTAAAAAATTATTCCCAGTAGAGACCAAGACTAATTAGCATTTCAACAGGTGAACAATTGTTCTCTAATTAAAATAGTTTTGTCCACATTTTTGAAGTAACAGGATGTCTAAACTGGAACAGTAGGCGATTTAAAACACAACACCCTCATTTCAGACTGGTGACTGCCTTTTCCTTGTTTAAATGCATACAACAAAATCCCAACACCAAGAAATTACGCAGTTATCCATTACCCATACAGATATGAGGCGGTTGGTTGTCTTGTCATTCAGCAAAAAAAAAAATTCATTTAGTTTGATGTGTAGATTGATTTGTAATTCAGGCAATATTGCATGTTTTGGGTTTTGAATTAGTTGAACAATTTTTAACTGTGAATTAAAAGAGGAAAAGTGAACAGTCACTGAGCTCCTTTCTGTAAATCTGGATTACCGGTAATTAGTAATTCTATTTATGAGGCCCTGAAACCAAACTGTATCATTTAAACATAAAACAACATTGAATATTTGTATTTGTAAACCAGCAATTAGTCTAACAAAAAACAGAACCCTCCTTCAGTTATTCTTAATCTTTCCTTTCATATTTGTCCCTGTTTAGCCACTGGTGATAATCACAAGGTCAATCAGATACCGCCCTTGATCAGTGTTTCTGTATTCAACACAGATAAGGCACTGCGAGTCTTTTAAAATGAGAGTGTCCCGATAATTTAAAACCTACTCTCACAACAGACCATCCCTCATTTTTAAGTGGAAAAAGGCCACAGAGACTCTTGAGAAATGACAACAATTTGACAGACAGTTCACGTAAATGACAGAGGAAAAGTGGCCATCGTACCCCACAGACAAAGAGAAAAAATGTATTAGGAAGGGTGTCAGAGAGACACATAGATCAAGAGTCTATGAGAGAGAAAGCAGCTGACAAAAATGAAGAGATGAACGTGTATGTGACAGAGAAAGCTTAAGGTGATGTGTAGCTGCCTCTGGCAAGACCTTAATAGTATTGTGTAGTGTGCCATTCAAGTGTATTTTCAAATCTGTGTTTGTGATGAGAGTGCAGATAATCTAAAGTTGTGTGTGATGAATCTTTATTTTCGAACTGGTAAGAGTCTTAGAGTTGCACACACAGGCAAAGATCAGGATGCAATTAGATGCTCAGATTATGTCTTTAATATGAGGGATAAAATATTCGCCCAACATTTCCTGTGTAACATTTTTAGGGAAAGTAAACACCTGTGTCTCCTCATCTGACAAACACTAGAGAAGCATCATCTGTTCACATAGTTAAGTGGTTACAACTATCATCTCTGGAGTCACACATCTGTCTCACAGGCAAAGATTCAATTTCACCAGAGCTTCGATTCTTAGATTTGCATGCCGAAATCATAAATAAGAAAGACAGATGCCTTTAAATGAGCCTCAGGAATGTATTCTTGCTATGATCTAATAAAATGTCACGAGGCTGCAACTTGCAGCTATAAATCCAAGAACCACTAGAGTATGACCTGCAAATACCAGACTTATTAGAAATACCTGTGGGTGAAATGAAGGCCATAAAACAGCAGAATAGAGTTGAACAACAAAAGCTATTCAGAAAGAACTAAATCAGAACATTGTCATTTATCATATCCTGCTGAGGCGCTCTCACTTCCACCTGACAAAATGGAATAGAGATGATTTTACTTGGTTTCAACTGAAAGCTTCAACAGAGTAACAGGAAAGATATTCAGCTACCTTTAACAACACAATTTCTTCCTAACAACAGCAAAAGACATCAAAATTTACAATACTGGTTCTGTTGTCATGACTAAATTTCAGTGTCATGACAGGAAATAAGTAAAAAGAAGCATAGATTTTCATTGTGTGTTAGGTGAAAAGGAGGATGACAGAGTGAGAGTATATCAAGTTTGACGAAATGCTCTCCAGCCATCGGCCATTTTCTTGGGTACAGCTTATTAGTAGCAGCTTAGTCCCCCTTTGGTCTTCCGAACTGAAATAACTCTTTGCTGCATTGATCCATGATGGCAATTTACTGTTCCATCACATCCCAAAGGTTTCATCTACAAGAAACCAGTTTGAGATCAAAATTGTGACACCATTTGTTATCCTGGTGGAGGCACTCATCAGAATATAGGTACACAAAAAAAGTATGGACACAGTCAGCAACAATACTCAGGTAGGCTGTGGTATTTAAGCGATCCTAACTTAGGACTAAGGGCCTGAAAACGTGCCAGGAAAGCAGCCTCCACAGCATTACACCACCAGCAGCTTGTACTGTTGAGAAATAAATAACAAGAAATGAATTGAAAATGAGCCGATAGAATTTTGGTGTAAACACTATGCTTTCAGGTTGTTTATGCCAAATTCTGCATCCAAATGGTGCAGCAGAAATCGAGACTAACAGGTAACCAGGCAACATTTTTTCAAGCTACTGTCCAATCATAGCTGACAGGAGTGTCAGCTGGTGTGGTGTTCTGCTGTTTTAGCCCAGATGCATCAAAGTTCAGAGATGTTCTTCTGCATTACTTCAATGTAGTAAGTGGTTGTTGAAGTTACTGTTACAGTCCTAACAGGCAGTTTGGCCATTCTCCTCTGACCTCTGGCATCAACAAGGCATTTTTACCCAGAGAATGAATATTTTCTCTTTTTTTGGATCATTCTCTGTAAACCCTAGAGATGGTTGTGTGGTAAAAACCAAGCAGATCAGCAGTTTCTGAAATACTGAGACCAGCCCGCTTGGCACCAGCAACCATCCCACATTCAGTCACTTAAATCACCTTTGTTCTCCTTTCTGATGCTCAGTTTGTAACTTCAACAGGTCTTTTTCATCCTGTCTGTATGCCTAAATGCAATAAGCTACTGGTATGTGACTGGCTGATTAGATATTTGTGTCACAAAATGTTTGTGAAATTTCTGCAGAAAGCTTTGCTGGAAATTGTGAACAATGTTTGCAATTTTGAACAAAAAAAACCCACTGATACCTAAAAAAAGAAGCTATATTATGAAAGAAACATTGTTGAATCTACGGTAACACCAAGTGTAGACAGCTGCAGAAAGATAGAGAAAAAAGAACGGTTCTTTAATATTACTAAAACTAATACTGAAAACAGCAGACTGCATGAACATTTCTCGTGGCTCTTTCAAGAGCATTTTTGTTAGCTGTTCATTCAACCAGAGGGTGAGTCTAACAAAAAGCACACCTTAGCTAGAGTTAAAATATATTCAATTTCAAGTTCTGCAGCGAGCATATCAATATGTGACATTTTCCCAGTGAGAACTCATTTTGAGGGTCATGTTTTAAAAACCATTATAAAGCAACAGAAAGAAAGCTTGGCACATTCCAAAGAAGTTGCCCGTGTGGTGCAGACTGCATGAAAATCCACTCAGCATTGTAACGCACTGATTTCATTTGGCTGGCTAAATCAATATATATATATATAATATGTTGTGTCACCAGCAACATCAGACCCATTGCGTTATTGAACGTACTGTGTGTTCATAGTCGTGTTTCTTACTGTCAGTTGATGGTTTTCATCTCTCTTTGTTTGGACAAAGAGAAAAGTAGTCACAGAATGGTCTCTGGTCCTACATGAATGGAACCTTAAATAAGATAACGCTTGTTTGCAAATGTTATTACTTTAAATGAATAATTCCCCAAGCAACCCATTCTGTAAACATCAAAAATGCAAAATCACATGCGTTTTAAAAGAAACATTATGACAGTGTTATAGTTTCGTGCTCGATAGACTGTCAGCACTTGGCTAGGTTTAAGTAAAGCACATGGACTTGTTTAAATGTCTAAAAAAATCAGACAATCTGCTGAGTCCTTTACTGACATTTAATCAAAATATTGATTTAGGCTTGTAACTGTGACCTCTGCTGTCAGAGTCATGTGCTTTGTACACAAATCTACCCTACTGGCTCCTAAGGGTTAAATAAGAGAAAACACATGCTACAATTAGCAATGAGTGCATGAATGAACACCATTCTGATAATTCTGGTAGCAAATATTTTTCTTTTTAGATATTTACTGAACATTTTCCAAAACAGAGTTGTCTCAGGCTGGTTCGCATATTCCCATGACTTATTAACCATCTAATTACTTTATCTCTAGGGCTAGAAAGGAGATCATTGTGTGTGGGCAGAGCTGAATGTAATTCTGCCTGGTTGCACATTTTGGAACAAACTGTTAGCTGTGGTTTGTCATGCCATGTGTGTACAACAAGGCCCATGTGTCCTTTAGATTTCGTTCCAGCCAAACACTTCAGCAGGTGATTTCACTCTGGAGTTTTCCTCTGTGGTTCAAAGTATTTTAATTAGTGTTGAAGTGTTTGGTTGGAATGACAACCTGCACGCACGTCCCTTGATGCCTCAAAGTGGTTTGAGAAGCAGTGGTGTAGAACAATGAAAGGCTATACCTCTCTGTGTTCCAACACATCCCCAGCTGCCAGATTAAATCAAAGAGCAACAATGTTCAAAGGAAGGGCACGCCCCAGTCGGACCAATCCATCATCTGATGCAACACTGGGAGTCAGGTTTATGTTGGCTAAACATTTATTATTCATGTACTCTTCATATGGAAGGAGAGTGAAGGGGAAATGAACATAAATCTGTCCATTTCTTGTTGTTTATTTCTCTCTTAGGAAGAGCGACCCCCCCACACACCCCAGCCCCATCTCTTTCTCATATAGATACAGTACATAAACATACAAGTCTCGCTCTCTCTAGCCACGAAACAGTCTCAAGAGTCATCAGTATATTGACCCACAGAGCAAATCCCCTGAGGAGTTGTCCCTGCTTCCCTGCTTCTTCCTCCTTTTCATCCTTCTAAGGCTGACTCAACACTGTCTACTCAAACAACATGAGCTGTTAACATGTAATCCTTGTTCACTGATGGCTTATAGCATTTTATCTAAGATACTGCATGGTGAATTTGATAATTCTTGACTTTGACAGTAATAACTATGATGATCATCATTGAATATATTATTTCAAGGCTTGTTTTCAAAGCCTTTGAAATCTGAACAAAGCATTTGGTTCACGTTTTTATTCTTGAGGGATAGTGCTGTGATCATCTGGAGTTTCTCAGTTTGTCTGTTTTGCTACAAATGAGGGAAATTTCAATGAAATGAAAAGAATTACTTGTAGTATTGTGGGAGAAACAGTGCAGATGACTCGTGTAGCTCCATGGTGCATTAATTATGGCGGGCACAGCAATAAAATCATCTTTTAAAAAGAAGTTCAGATTTTTTGTTCAGTTTAATTCGAAGAATATGCATAATTCAATAAATACTTACAAAATGGGGTTAGGTAAATTTAAAATTAGGAAATTATTGTACTGAATAACTTTCAGCACACTCATCAACTCAATAAATTGTCAAGGCAACAGTCTACAGTGGTTCAGCTCTTACATCTCAGAAAGGTCTCACTTCTCTCAGCTATGTTAATGATGAGCTTGTTTGCAACAGAATTTAGCTGTTATCTGGATAATTAATGAAAAATTCCTTCCATCTAAAATACCACTTTGACTAGATGTAAGATTGCTTTATAACAAGTTATTAGGCTCTAACTCATAAAAAATAAAAATTCCATCTTTCATCATTAGTCCATCACTTTGTAGCCGACACATTCCAGGTTCTCGTCGGGCAGGCAACCTATTTTCTTTTTAATTTCCCTACTCAAAGATATCCTTGGATCCCATAGCAAAAGTTTAGAGTCCCTAATAAATGGTTAACTGAAACTGCATCTCAAACAGCATCAAATTGGATTGTATAGTCGGAATTTGTAAACCTGCAGTGTATACACTCAGTGATATTATTATCTGAGATAAAGATTATTATGTGAGATTATCTGAAAAGCTTCGGGGTTTCTTGGACCTCTTTTATTCACCATTCACACAAACTATGTTGTCTCTTTCACACAAAACTGTAATGTACATTTTTATGCAGATTACACAATTTTGTATGCCACCGGCTCTTCCATTAATCTGGCAGTAGATCTGTAAATCTACAGTAAACCTTTTTTCCATATTTCCAAAATGGCTCATCAAATATAAACTAGTTTTAAACTAGATAAAACTAACTGCACAGTATTCACAAGATGACCTAAACGTATCCATATTCAAACTCTTCAGATTCCTGGGGCCTGTTTTCCTGACCACTAAAGTAATTACCTGTCATGTCTGAGTGTGGGCAGGCAGGAAGGGAGGACCCAAAATGCAGGACTCACTGAGGCGGAAGTAATTCAAAACACACAGCTTTATTGCTGGTAAGAAGCAGAACAGAAAAACACTAACTAAACTGGAAGAACGGAATAAGTAGGCAGGAAGGCTGGCTGGCAAACTGAGCACACAGAGGAAGCGAGGGTGAACAGACGTTAACGATGCGACACCGAGTAGGGGAAGACACAGACACTAAATACAAGAGGTGAACGGAGCAAAGAGGAAACAGCTGGGAGACACGGCTGACGTTGATTACACTGACGAGACAGGGAGAGCACAAAGCTGAAAGCACTGACAAAGGACACAGACCTACAAAAATAAAACAGGAAGCACACGCCAGACAGAGACAGACTCGTAAACAGGCATAATGACGTCATGGACAAACAGAGGAACATACGGGCAGAGAAGACCAAGCACAGGCAACCTAAACCAAACATAAGGGCAAGATAACAAAACCTGAACCAGAAATAATCATCATCGTCATCAACATCATCATCAGATAACTAAAGAATCAGAATATAATTGTAATCAAAACAGTATCACCAGAGAATAACTAATCCATAATGCAAAAACAAACCAAAACATAAGAAACTCAAAATGCTGGATCGACCCGACCCAGGACCGTGACATTACCTAGCCTTAATAAGTACAAGGATCAATGAGGAGAGCTGCTGTTAACAGGTGCTAACCTCACTGCTGCTAGTGAGGTGCATCATGACATTCAGACGTAGGCACTTAAGTTAGGTGACTTTCCTCGACACCAGCTTAAATTAGTTTTTGCTAACCTAATAGGTTAATATCCATAGGAACAGAGACTCAGAAACTTGGAATGGAGAGCTGGTCGAGAGCGCCTTTACTGGTGTGACTAGGCAATCCACAATGGTCATAAAATTGAAACTACTGATTGTTATAAATAGTTGGGGTTCTGGCAGGATGCTGGAATTTTAAGAAGTATGTTCACATCTTACTGATAGGATTTTTTTTTTAAAAATAAACAAACAAACAAATGCGATGTTGAATATGCAGATTCCAGGCAGAAGTGAAAGAGACAGACATGGATGTAGTGAAGGAGGACATGTGGCTGGTGGGACGCAAGGGGATGCTAAGGTTTCAAAAAGAAACGTGTAATGATAAAATCAAATCAAAATGCAGATGACTAGTTTGTGCTATGCATTGTTGCTTCGTTTATTGGACTGATTCTTAGCCTTCTTCTTCTTCTTCTTTTGGCTGCCCTATTTAGGGTAAATATTACTGGACTTCTTCACTGTTTTTCTTATTGAGTCAGTATTTACAAAAGCATTTGTTTAATGGCCAATCCAGAACTTGGATTTTAGCTGTAACGACATCGTTTACTTCTCTTTAATCTCACTGTCTGAGTTTGTATAAATTACAGACTACAACATCTCATAGAGCACAGAGTGTGAGATTGAACGGGCCACAAGAATACACGTGGCACAGAGACCAATTCCATATTTATTCATTGCTTTCTACACAGTGAACGCACAGTGAATGGTCTAGGTATGTTTACAAAATGCTACATGATTGTTTAATACAAATGCAATTAAATTTTGTCGCACACATTTCTGGAGAGGGAACAGTTTAATATAGTGCAGAATATTCTCAACAGTGGCCCCGGGGGAAGAATTTGTTGGTGAAACATGTCACATTTAATGTCATATGGCTGTGTTGTCTGAATTAGCTTATCAACATTTGAAAAGACGTACATCGTGCCCTTCAATGACACGCTGGAAGGACAGATTTCTTTATCAGCAATCTGTTTACTGTTGACAGCAGAAATAGTTTATGATGACAAAAATGGCATATTGTTTATATACAGTATGTTTAGTTTACTCGTTTAGACTTATTGAAATTGTCTGGTTTCATTGTGCTGACGTACATAAGAGCTAGTTTGTTTTCAGGGGGCTAACAGGAAGAGTTGATCAAATTGAAGGTGTAAAGTAAAGATCATTCCCCGTATGTGTTTATCATTATTAGAGAATTTCGTGATGTGGCAATTCTGATAAGTAACCAGTAAAAGAAGTTGCATATTTTAAGCTGTATTTTCTCTGCTCTAAACAAGCACATACATTCAGTGATACATTATTGCACTGAACAGTGGTATACATAGCAGAGAGCATTGATTTATCACTCTCATTATGCCACACTAGCAAGACTAGAGCAGTGACAAAAGAGCTTAAAGAGAGGAAGTGAGTCAGCGACCTAAAGGAAAGTTACTGGAACACATTTAACAAGTAATGCCTCATTAATTCAGCCTCCTCTCTACATCTCATGTCTCTGTTTCCTGTTGACATATGTCACTCTTTAATCTCTGGGCCCCAAATTAAAAGCAATGAATATACCGCCGAGGTCTGTGCCACCCAGACATTTTACCACAGTCTCTTCCTCTGCAGAAACAGGTGGGAACTGAGCATTTTGGCAGCATGTGCTGCGCAGGCTTTCTCGCCTAACCATGCCGAAATGCGACGAGACTTCATTGCTTCATAATAATGAATATTAAAACCTCAATCAAACGCCTTTCTCATAACCACTCAGTTGATGTCGCATTGTTTTGTCTTTCTGTGCCCTCCCTGCTTTGAGCGCTCTAAAACAGATATGACAAAAACTAAAATCAGTCAAATTATAGAGATTATAGAGATGAAACACTTAATGACTAGAAAATAAATACACTTGCAATTTGATAATTAAATTTACATTTTTCCAATCATAAATGCCACCCAAATCTAAGCTTTTTGAATGTGATGAATCACTAAATGTATATTGTGTTTTTTTATCCGTGTTTGGGATATACTGGAATGTTTGACATGACAGATATGTATAATGGATGTGCCACATTCTGACATTATATTTGATAGCTAATATTTACATAGTAGTAATTAACTATTAACTAGTACTTGTTTATGAGTATGTGTTTGCTGAACCCTTAAAAGTGTTAGTTACAGTGTCACACACGTTAAAATGGGCAACATTACGCATCTGCTTAATGATAATGTCCTTATTGAGTTTTGCTTAAATTATCATTATCATCATTGCTGCACATTGGTTGCATGCAGAGACACTGATGTGATTTTTTTAAGTACTAGTGTTCAAACTAGTATGGTAGCAGAACACAGTAGTAGTACGGTTATGCATAATTTTGTGCAGCTGACTTAATTCTTATACCGCAGAGTCTGTGAATTGTATTAAATTCATTTAATAACATTGCTGTTTCAGGATCAGCACAGTGTCTTCTCACACCATGCCTCATAAACACTGTGTCAGTGTCAGCTGGCCCGTTGCCTATCTGTGTACTTTATCCACATCTGCCAGCCTGAAGATAAGAACTGTCATTTTCAGCCCATTAGAGGTCTTGGACACAACTTATCCGATGGGAGCTGCTTGTCAGACAGTTATTACCAGTTGTTTATAAACTGAATGTATTTGATGAGTGACCTTACAGATCTCACAGCTAAACAGACACTATATATAAGGATTTTAAATGATCTTACTGTAAAACAAAGGGAATGGCCTCATACTAACCCAAATTATATTCTTAAAACACAACTTAGAGGTTACTAAAAGCAAAGTTAAAAACCATGGACAGCATGTCTTCTTCATAGATCTGTCAAGATGAGATCTAAAATTTTGTATGATATAATGTTAGCTGTAATATAAATATGTTTTTTCCAGTAAAAGTTCAAAAGAAACATCTGGAACTGACTGACACTGGATTTTTTTGTTGATTCTTATATATCTATATATATTGCTTTGCATTGTATCAAGAAAAAACAAGTATTACCAAAGATACAGCATCAAATGAGTCTAATTTCTAAAGAGTTAATGCATTCCTTTTGTTAAGCTTCAAGTAAGAACATCACAAAGTATAATGGTGTACAACCAGAGTGTCCAGAGTGTTTGCCAACCACGGATCCATGCTCTGTGAAGAGATGTCAAAGTAACCATGTGTACCCAAGCTCTAACATCAAATAGGTATGGAGTATAGGATCTGGTTGAAAAAATTAAGCACATTTGAAAACCACGACGAGCTCATTAATTTGCTCTGTATTTACATCGCATTGCATTATCGCTAAAAACAACTGAGACATTAAGAGATCTTTTGCTTCACTTGAGGGAATGTGATATCGCTTCACAGACAGAACCAGGAAGCTTTTTAGGGGGGACTGAATCATAGAGAGTGTGAATACCATAGTCCACATTTACATTTGGGCATGCCATTCAACACTGTGAATCCATACGCCCTTGCCATGAGGCTCCTGCCGAGAGGAATTCATATCATTGGCTGCACCTTTTACACACTCATTGAAACTGGAACGCCGTACTTTTGGTCTTTGTTTTTTTATGTGCCCACGTGTGATTTGTTTGTGGTTGTGCCGTCTGAATTAGCTTATCTCAAAGATTCAGTGCACCACTGAAAATGAATCAGAAATTGTGGGAAGGGTGACTGCAATGCCTCAGGTCTAAATTTTCTGGCATCTGGATCGTTCTCATTTGGGATGGTCAATACTATATTAAAGTAGATTTTTCTTGAGTTTACACATTCCCACCGAAGGTTATTGTCAGTTTAATCATGTTTCAAAACATAAAATTACACACCTCCAGGCCTCGTGGAAAATTAATGTTGAGGTAAAGATTACTCTTTAAAACCAATCGGGAGTCTTTGGACTTTCTTAGACTAACAAAAAACACAGACATTGAGTACATTTTAATGCTATGCTTGATAAACCTAACTTAACTCCATCAATGATATTATGAAACAGTTATAAGTCAGTAAAACAGGGGCACAGTAGCTATGTCTGTAATTGCTCTTGGTCTGTTATTTAGGATCACATTAGTACAAGTAAAGAGCAGAAGAGCTGGTTAGAAGTCATAAATGTTTCCGTCCCAGCTGCACGGTCTGTTGCCTTTGATGCTTGATCTAATGTGCACTCACTGATTGGCACATTAGTGAAGGGGAAGAAGAAAATGGTGTGAAGCAACCCCTTTTTGTTCGTTAACTGAGCTGTATCGGTGGTGCTGCTCTGGAAGTCTGCCTCATCTTGTACGCAAGCCTCACTCCAAAGTAACAGAATCACAGAGAGACTACCTGTATTCATGGTAATAAGAATGTCTGGCCAGGTCATTTTATTGTGAGCTTATATGATTAGTGCCTGTTTTGTGAAATTTTGCTCACAGAGCAAAATAAACATTTCATGCAGAGAAATACTTTGACAAAAAATGTGTTAAATTTAGTCACCTGATAAAATCTATGAGAACTTGTTATTTTAATATTACAAATGTAATTTATTTTGACGACATGATCTGTGTGTTTATTTAAAAATCAGTTTTTCTACTTACGCGGAACTAGATTGATTTGAATTACTTTCACGTAGTTTCTGTATCAGAAAATATCAGCATACTTTACCTAATCTAAAGGGTTATATGCCCACAAAAGCTGATGTTTGTGGTTTTGTGACAATTTCATATCTACCTTTTATGTGTCCTAATCTTTTACAAGGAATAATATGTGAATAAACCTTCTGTTTAAACTGCCTCCACATTCCCAGATTATGGATCTCAGCAGGTCTCGATTGTACTGGCTTCATTATGATTTCTTTGTAGTCTGAAGACAATGGTTAGAGAGAAATCTGTAGCCATTATCTTCATTCAATGTAATTGAATGAAGATTTGTAGACATGTAATTACGTGTAATTGAATGTCTAGCTGTATATGACTACATCAGCTACATGTAATTTATTGTGCAGTGATGGTTAAGTCTGTCTCCTTGCAGCAAGACAGTTTTGGGTTTGAATCCTCCAGCCAGCTGAGGCCTTTCTATATGGAGTTTTACATATTATTTCTTTGCCTGGGCGCTTTAGCTTCCTCCCAATCTAAACACAATAGACTAGTAAATCTCTGCTCAAAAAAC
Organism: Simochromis diagramma; assembly: GCF_900408965.1. Lineage (NCBI taxonomy): Eukaryota > Metazoa > Chordata > Actinopteri > Cichliformes > Cichlidae > Simochromis > Simochromis diagramma. Next base: position 2,262,819 of record NW_024386792.1, on the reverse strand, counting down.
ACAAAATCATTAAGATGATAATTTTATCCATCGTTAATGATAAAACATTGATTGCTGCACCTTTAATCTCCGCATAGGTTCGCAATTTGAACAGATGTCACTGTCTTTGGAGGTGTACCATACCCACCTGTCTGGAGGTACTTTGAAATAGTACCACAGGAGGAAATAGCCAGCTATTTGCATTGAGAGTAAGATATAGTTGCAGCTTCCACTAAAAATTAACAGATGTGATATCAGGGAAGACGGGAGGCGAGATAGGAAGATTAAGATAAGTTCAAACCGGTCATGACATAAGCCTCTCCAGATAGCGGTGAGATGGCAGGATTACCCAACACAATAAGAACAGCTAATCAAAGCAACAGGCTGGAGAATTCAGATGAGGAATTTTAATGGGGACTGATAAATATTAATCTTTGTGGTTGGATTAAAGAAATATATGTATGGCACTGCTACTTTAATATGTTTTACATAAGCAGCGCTATGAATATGTTTGTTAGATTCACAACAAGTTGAATTGTTTTTTTAAACTGTCAGACCAACAGATGTAAATATTTCACTTCAGATTCTAATTAACTGAAGTCTTTGTATCCATACATAACTAATTAAAGGTGCAATACTATGAGCAGTTTTGTTATGTACAGAAACATAAAGCAGAGAGGCTGTTGCTCTCTAACGTTCAGTCAGACTTTGCAGTGGTTAAGAATCAGGTTTTAAACCCATTTGTGACTTAAACTCGGGTTGACTGTTGTGTCAAAGCAAGATTAGCTGCGTTTAAGCTGAGCCCAAACTGGTGAGTTGACAGGTTTGTCAGAGTGCCTCATCATCATGTGTTGATATGTCAAATGGCTCACTGCCATGCAAACTGAAAGAGTAACTGTCTTTGTAATCATCAGTTGTATTGCTGTACTACTGTCACTCATATTCTTGTGATTTGCACTGTTTTCTGCACAGTTTTCTCTGTTGTGCATGTTCCCATTTTGTTGTGCAATGAATAAATATGAGTGAATGATTACACAGTGAGTGCTGTAGATGTGATTGTGTGTACCGAGATTGCCGTGCTTGACACTAATATGACAGTTCAATGCAAAACCATGAACCGTTACGCAGCCTTTAGGGATACAAAGTAGATTCAAGACATAGAAACAGTCTAAAACATCATTTCTAATGACTTTTGAGCAACAGATCAATGGACAGCATAGTTCTCTTTCAAGTTTTATTGCATTTCTCCAATCTTTCTCATCACAAGTATGTCTTTTTTCATTCTTTCACAGCTGTTGGCACTGCTGTATCTGTTTTGTTTTGTGATGTTACCTGATTAGGCATGTCTCACACTCATCATTTAACTTCATCATCGTTGCTGTTATTAATGGAGTTTGATAACATCAGCACAACACGAGCAAACTTGAACTTGATCAGAGGTCTAACTAGTCGGAGGAACATCGGGGCATGTTCATTCTATCGAAACTGATCTCCAAATGCTGTGAGCATCTGGGATTCTGGGGATTGTTATACAACTTACAAAGACCCAAGCTTACCAAACTGCATGTATTTGTACAACAATTTGACATCATTGTTAATCATTTATACATTTTCTAGTACTATTTGATGTAATGTCTCTTGTTGATCTGTTGTTGGTCAAAAAGGCTTTTTCGATATGGAAGAAAGTTAAAGATTTCTTTGGTTTTCCTAAAGAAGAAAGCAAGATAGCAAGACAAGAGTGGAAAATTTCTGTTTTGAAGCCCAATAACAGACAAAGAACAACCTGTTTTCTTCTTCATAACACTTTACATTAGTCTTTATCTTTGCCAACAGAGCCTAGTACAAAGGATCTTTGATGAGTGTAATGTTAAAAGATGCAGCTGTTCCAGCTGGGCAGTGTTGAGTGAGCACTGTAAACTGTGAGGAATATTTTCACTGAAGTCTTTATTTTATTTTCATATATGAAAGGAATCAGCTTGTGACTAACAGATTGATTAAAACAAAAAATAAATTAAAAGGTCACATCAGTGCAAGGTAAGTAAAGATAAAAAAAAAAGCAACTTTAAATTGAAATGCAAAGCTGCTCTTAAGGAGTCCAGTTATGAAAATAGAAAGCTGGAAATAAGAATCATAGGGCCACTTTCAGAAATAATTGATTGCTCACTACGCATGATTTTAAAACTACAAAAGCCTCAGTGCAAAAATCAATTCTTGCTACATCCCAAAAAGCTTTGCAATCTTTTTTCAAATGATGACATTTCAGATGAGACCTGTTGGAGATGATATCTCCTCTCAGACTTGTTGGTGATACAGCTGTAAATAGGAATAAAGCTATTTATGAGGCGTTTGAAGTGATCTCTATTCATCCCTTTATTGCTTTTTTTAATGCAAAACTGGCAGTGTTTTGTTTTCCATAGGAGACCATCCATCGATCCATCATCCATCCACAGATTTTCTGCTACTTATTCTGGTGTGGGTCATAGGGTCAGAAGTCCAGACCAAGCACAGACCTTCCTCTCCTCAGCCAACTTACCCAGCTCATCCATGGGGACATTGATGGTCCCAAGTATAGTCCCAAGTCCCAATCTCCCGCTCCTGTCTCCCCTCATTTGTGAACCCACTTGAAGCAGCAGTTCAGGGGTGACCTGGAGTGAGCACTCCATCATTAAGATAGATAAAAGAAGGATAAAGGATAAAGAGCTTGGCCATTGTTCCACATTTCTCCTCCTGGGTCTGAGATTTAACTAACAGGCAGTCTTTCCTCTCCTCCACTGTCAGATAGACTTTCCCAGGAAGCTTGAAGCATCCCTCTAAAATTGGAGCACACCCCCCGCTCCCCCTTTTGGAAAAGGAGGTAGGAACCTTGATCTGACAGTCCAGAGACACTGTCCCCAACTTCCATACAATACTGCAGGAGTGTCACCCAAGTCAGCTGAACAACATCCAGAACCTTGAGGAACTCTGGCTCAGGAGTTACCACCACAAAAGGCACCAAGTGCTTTAAAGTCACAGCTTTGTTCATCAGTGGAGTTTCGTCAGTGGAGGTACGAAACATGCTCCACTCTGTTCAATGTCCCCAACCTTTCTCATAATGCTGTCAAAGCTCTGCCCTCACTACCTCTGGTCTCCTTCCACCGGATCCAACTCATCAGCAGGTTGTGATTAGTTGACAGCTCTGCTCTTCTCTTTACCTAAGTGTCCAAGGCATGTGGCTGCAGGTCCGCCTATCACCAAGGGCCTCTCCATTGTGGTCAGACGCCTTTCCAGGAGACCGGTTCCAGAGTCAGGTGACCCTGACTTTATCTTGTCAGTACTTTTCAACCTCAAGCACTAGGTCAGCCTTCTTCCTCACCAGAGAGGTGATGTTCCATGTTACTAAAGCCAGAACCACTGATTGAACGAGTGGTGCGCTCACAGGAAGGCTGTGTCCTGGGCTGAGTCTGGGCCACCAGGCACTCTACTGTGAGGTCTTTGGTAAAAGACATTTGATAAAGAATTTTCAAGCAAAAGGGATTATCCTCTTAAACCCCAGTTGAGTCCTTGAAGGAAATACAGTGTCGGCCTCAGTTCTTACACAGTGCACAGTATAGTTTGTCTGTGTGCTAGTAGCTACACACACACACACATCTGCTAGTGTATGTAAACACCTGTGCTGTGCTGCTGACCACTATAAATGCTATAAATATCCTGGTTGGATCATTTTCATTATCAGTATTTTATTCACTGTGCCCTTTGTAAAATCTGGATCAGTTTTGAGCTCTTCATTTAGATGGTGTTTAATGAGTTTCTATATTGGTGAAATTCTGAAATCCTTGAAATCTACATTTAACCACACAAATATTATATATTTAACATGCTAGATTTCATGAAGCTCATAAAGGTACGAGCTATTAATAACACACCTTTGAAATATTTAATTCAGGCTGAAGTCCCATGACCTTATCCTGTTGTTTTGGTGTGTCAATGCAGTGAAATGAGCTGTTTTGGTATTAATTTTAAAGAGGCTAATAGCTGACACAGCTTGAATTGCTTGAAAGTGTTTGTGTGTATTTTTACATAATATATAACCCAGTAACCATGGAAATATGTTTAATTTGCTGTCAAAAAAAATGCCAATTTCATTTTAATTGAAATCACTGCAGTGTGCAAAACATAACAAAACTTACTTTGACAGTGTTGAACATTCTTAGTAAAAATCCTAAAACTTTCTAAATCAGGGGTAGGCAACCTTTCTGATGATGAGTGCCATCTAAAATTTCCTCAGATGTCAATGTGCCATATGATTGCATTAGCAATAAATTTAATAACGCTATATATTAACAGTTACACACTATATAGAACCACTTTATAGAATTATATTTGTTTGCAGATGTTGGCAGCTATCAGCGAATAGTTATCAGCTATTTTGAAACAAAAAAAAGACACTTTTTATCCATAAAAAGAACAGCAAATGAACTGTACAACAGAAAATGCAAATGCTATTTATGGTCTCCTCACAACAACAATAAGAAAAATAAACTGGGCTGTTACGACCCGGCTCGAAATGACCGTAACAAGAGCGGGGTGTCCCGTGACCTCCCACGCCCAAACAGACACAGCCACAGCATCGGACGTTTACAGTTTTTTTACAGTCGCTAACAAGCGCCTACCCATACTTCAGATACTTTTTCTAAACTCTTAACACAGACCCACACCTACAAAACACAATTGGCCAAATGGATAATATCCTTCCCAAAAATACACTCTGTTAAATATATACTAACTCCTCATTTCAAAATTAGAACACATCTTTCTCTGCACACACTAACTGTACAAAAACACTATAAATCTGACTCAAAATGAAATTAGTCTGTCAAAGAATAACACTTGTCTTCACTTCACAAGGTACATGCAGTCAATCAAAGTACACCAGGTGTCAAAATACTGGCTATTATTGACATTACAAAAACTGCATAGACTTTTATGTTTCAGTTTTACATGCGAAACATGCAATCCACCATTTTGACACCAGAAATGTCTTGGTTGGTAACTGTATGTCCACATGTACAGTAATGTTCACATTCAAAAGCATTCCAGTAAAAAGCAAACAAGTTTCTGTTTCTTTACTGTTTACTACAGGAGGTACAGTAGAAACACGGTATGATAGGACAGAGAAAGTTTTACAGTATTGCTTACAGTGAACAAAATATCCATGGAACACACAAGAGCATTCTGAACAAAAAAACAACAGCAAAAAGCCAAGATAAAAAGGGGGGGAGGGGGGCTAAAAAAAGGCAAAATTTGCATCTAATCTCTGCGATCTTCAGGGTTAGGCCACATGTTTTCATCAACATCACATCTGATGTTAGCCAAGTCGATGCACCTGGGATAAAACCGCCTGGTATGTTGGATCCACCCTTGGCAATCGTCAACTGTGATGTCCCTGGAGCCAGCATCCATGGCTTCAAGGAGGGACATCTGGTCATGTGGCTGATGGTCATAAACCTTCCACCTCCATGCAGAAAAGAACTCCTCTATGGGGTTGAGGAAAGGTGAATAGGGTGGAAGGAAGAGACTCACCAGTCTTGGGTGGACTTCAAACCATGTTGTTATTGCTTGCGAGTGATGGAAAGCCACATTGTCCCAGGTAATTACAAAGGTCCTCATGTTTTCACCCTCCTGACCCTGCTCTGGAACCAGGCGCTGGTGGAGATCATTGAGAAAGGCAAGCAAGCGCTCTGTATTATAGGGTCCAACCTGACATTTGTGAAGGAGTAATCCTGCATTTGCAATTGCTGCACACATGGTAATGTTTGCCCCTCTCTGTCCTGGCACATCAACTGTGGCCCTTTTACCAATCACATTCCGTCCACGTCGACGCCTTTTGGCCAGATTGAATCCTGCCTCATCGATGTATATGAATTCATGAGGGGCCTGGTTGGCCTCCAATTCCATAACTCTCTGAAACAAAGTTTATGTAAGTCATGTTAGTACTGTATACCATACTGTACTGTAACCTAGTATTGTGTAGGTTACCTACTTGCAAAGTGCAAAGCTTATAGAACTGGACATTGGATTGAATATACACTGTACCTGGACATATTGTCGTCGTAGCTCCTTGACCCTCTCACTGTTCCTCTCAAAGGGAACAGTGTAGAGCTGCTTCATCCGCACTCTATGTTTGGACAATGTCCGCGAAATGGTTGTGAGGCTGATTCTATCGATATTGTCGAATATCTCATGGTCCGCCACAATTCTGGTTTGTATTTCACGCAGTTTTATTGCATTATTTGCAGTAACCATTTCCACAATGGCAAGCTTCTGATCATTACTGAGGAGCTTTCCTCTTCCCCCAGAGGGTGGAAGACGTTGCATTCTTTAGAAAGACAGACAATTCAACATATGCATTACTGTATGACCATATTGACATGTCAAGTGAGAATAGGAACAATCCATGTAAAATGCAATACTTACCTGTTGGTTTGTTGAAAGGTGCGTATAATGGAGGCAACCGTTGACCGCCTCAAATTGGGCTGCACTCTTTCACCAGCCTCTCTTAGTGAAAGACCATGGTTGATGACATGGTCAATGATAGTGGCACGGATTTCATCACTGACTACTGTTCTTGCAGCCCTTGGAATGCCACCACCACGCATTCTTACACCTATACCTTGCTCTCTCCTTGGGCCTGCTCTTCTCTCTGGGCCCCTTGCTCTTACTCCTCCTCGACCAGACATTACAGTGTTTGTCTTTTTTTTGTTTCCAAAAACATCACTCCTCAAGGTCTTGCCTTATGAACCCCACTGAGTCTAAGCCAGAATGGAAGAAGCTGTGGTTGGCCCAATTTACCCAACATAAATCAGCTGTGTGTCAATTATTCAATTGTTTGTTTGTTTACAGCTGAGATATATTTTTGATATTGATATTGTTTTTGTACTGATATCATTGCAGGGGCAGAGGTTTTTATACTGTATCTAAGGTTTGGAATATTGTTTTTGCTATTGTGGGATGTTGTGTGTTAACATTCGTAGATACTACAAGAACAGTCCATAGTTTTGTTGGGAGGTATAACTTGTCTGTTAAGAAAATGTAAGCATTGTGGAAATGTGTTCACTGACTGCATATTGGGTGAACACGACATGAAATGTGTGAATGGTATGGCCACAACAGACCGATCCTGTGCTAATTGTGTTTAGAGTTTTGCAAATGTGACAACTGTTTGGACAAACGCTTGTTAGCGACTGTAAAAAACTGTAACAACAGTTTATTGACAACAATGGCACTCACGGTAGTGGGAGTGTATAATTTCGGGGTGAGCTAAGGCCAACACAACAAACAAAACTCAACCTAGGCTTCGGTTCCCCTCTGACCTGTTTACGGAAAAGAAAAGAAAGAAATAACACAGTCTGACCTCCCTGGTCTAAAAACACAGGAGAAAAGAAGGCTTCCCAAAATAATCGGCAGCTCACCCCTACTTGCTCCGCACTTCACACACATGCCCGACCTTTTAACCAAATAGCTACGGCCGCTCCGTCTGGACCTGAGGCAAGTGCACGGGAAGTCTGCCACACCCCCCGCACCGCAGCTGTTCGGTCGCCCTTTTATAGTCCATGTCCACAGCAGGAACCAGTTACATCAGGCTGTTCCTTTGGTCCACCAATCACAGCCGAGCCCCTGCACAGGTGAATTTGCATACACACATTAAGAAACAGATAACCCACCAACACAGGCACGTAACAGGGCCAATATGGCATGTTTGTTAATACAGAGATACACATGTTAATGTGATCTCTCTCCTACTCAGAGACACAGGTCTCCGAGTGTCCAGCATTCAGACGGCTGCCTGAGGACACGGAAAATCTGCTCACACAGATATGTAGAACCAAATACTGTCAATAAGGCCTCTGCAATGTTCTGGAGATTGTTAACCTTGTCATGTAGTGATGTCCAGCAGGTGAAAATGCAAGCTCCATGAACATGCACAGTTGTGGATTCCAGCTGCGTTCGTAGTTCTGCAAACTTTGACCCCCACAGAGTCGAGATTTTCAGTTCAATCAGCTGCATTTCGATGTCGCATTAACTGGCATTAACTCAGCCAGGTAATGCGAGACAAATCCAGCTGCTCATTAAAGCTTTCTGGTTTGAACAGAAAATAAAACATTGGTCCATACACCTGAAAGTCCTGAAAACCCATTGTGAATTCTGTGTACTTCCGTGGTGCTGATGCTCCTGAAGCATTTGAAGTGTCGGAATGTGGAAATTTCAACATCGCTTGAAAAAAGTGCCAGCTAGCAATGTCCCTCTCACCGGTAGGCTAAGTTATTTTTAGCCAATTACAAGTTGAATCTGGTAGTTGGGGTTGTTAGCTAACATACCATCAATAAGAAGCGGCACAACTAATGTGTCTATGCGAGCTAATTTGCAATGTGCACCGCTGGCCCGGCCATTTATTTTTTAATCCACCTTCTCAGATTAATTTGTGCGTGTCGGGGACTCGTGCCATCAGTTAACCCTTCGCGTGCCAGCAGTGGCACGCGTGCCCAGGGTTGCCGACCCCTGTTCTAAATCATACACACAGTTATGAGTGAGAGACATATGAAGTGAGAGAGGTGATGGAATTTGGGACAGTCAACAACATAGGACTTTTTAAACCTTTATTTAACTGCAAAGTGAACATTTTGGGATTAAGAATTGCAAGAGTATCTGGGACAGCATTAACTGAGCCTGGGGGAACAAACCTGAACTCCCAGAGAGAGTGCATACAAAGAACATACAAAACTCGACACAGAAGGGCTCTACCTGTGTTTGAAACCAGGACTGACGTGCAATGAGGCAACGGCGCTAACAACAACAACTGAGCCACCATGCTGCTCATGAATGCTGGAACATTTCTGCAGAATCAGTCAGCATAAAACATGAACAAACTTAAATTGGAAAAAAGTGAAACTACTGTCTAAACATTGTTTCTCAGAAACAGAGTTGACATAGTTAGAACTTGTAAATGAGGAACAGACGTTTTTATTCTTTAAATCTCTGTAAGACTCCTGTGTGTCTCTGTGGAAGATCATCAAGAATGTCCTAAAAGCATATTTGAAAAGTAGAATTTTAGAATAGGGAAAAATAATTCTGGAGGCAAAAACACCTCCCTATTTAAAAATGCATTAGGAATTTTTGATGTCGCTTGTATTAATCTCACATTCATCACATTTATCATTAATCTTATATTACTGCAGATTTTCTATAACAAAAACCAAATTAATCCTAAAAAACTAAAGTATATATATATATATATATATATATATATATATATATATATATAAATTATGCTTCTGATGACAATTTAAAATGGTTTTTTTAAATTAAGTATTCAGTCATATATCTGTGTTACACAATAAATTGATTCCAATGTAAAACAAAACAAAAAATCTCCTTTTTAGATCCTCAGTATTTATGTCAAGCTCGCCTGCTGTACAGAAATTACTAAATGAAGTATATTCATTCACTAATCTGTTGTACATTCAGGTATGACATGTAATCGGCTCTTTGCCTTGTGATTCCCTGCTGGTGCACTTAGCACTGACCAAGCATCTATGCTGAATCCTCACTGTAAATTCCTTTTTAATTCATATTGAATACTGATACTTGAGAATCCCACTGGGTGTTACAGTTGACAATGCAGGCCTGGCATACTGCTGTCCTGGTAATATTGATGGCTGTCATCCTGTGGATTAGAGAACGAATAGAATGATGAAGGATGCCGTTTTCCAGATTAGGATTGACCTGCTTTAAAACATAATGATGATTTCTTCTCATCCGATTAAAGCCCCCAACTGACCTAAATTATTTTGCTTTCTCTGCATTAAATTGAAACATATCTGACTTGGTAGCATGAAAAACTATTAAATTTACATTAATTTAAGAAGTTGACATTATTCAGTTGAAATTATCCCAAATCTTTAATTTCTGTATTTGTTGATTTGTGACTGACTGTCTCTCACAAGACACTATTCAGTGATCACGCACTTCGAATGCTATCATGGAATAAGTCTTCATCATTTGTAATCACAATAATCTGTCTCTGGGAGATCTTTTATTGCTATACTTATCATATACAGTACAGAAATTGTAGCTAGGCCTTAAACTACATTAGCCATGTGATAGGTCAACTATCCAGGTTGTGCTTGTCTGAAAAGTTAACTGAGGTCAGATCTCAGCAGACCCTGTACTGCCTAAGCTGGATGGGGATGCATTTTAATCATATATAAGTTATAATTATATTTTACACTAATATGTACTGTATACATTTTATAACAATTTTCAGGTCTATTTCATGTTTAGTAGTACCGCATGCACTGCGCACTTCCTGATTTCTTATTTTTTGGCATATTTGTCACATATAAAATTCATATCATCAAACAAACATTATTAGGTAAAGATAACCTGAGTAAATACAAAATAAATGTTGTCTTGCTATCAGCCCAGTCAGTCACTAGCCTGTGTATTGTAGCTGTTAAGCTTACAAGACAAGGTTTTGCTAGTCAAACTATATCATCTACATTGCTGTCAGAATGAAATCTCTGGGGCTAGAGTAGCCAACTGTAAAAGGTCAGTGCTCCACTAAAAACAAACCATCAACCCTTCTGTTTAATTCATTTTTCAAGACAATAGCTGTTGCTGTTATTTCAGTTTTTGTCTTTTAGCTTAACTGACTGCAGGTTTATTATCAGAAAGTAGCCAGTTCCTATGCTAACTTCAGGAGAGATCTATACAACACAAAACATAGATGTCTTTCATAATTTTTGGTGGGTAGTTTACAAATCATACATTTAGGGCTCAACTCTACAAAAGGATACTTTCTCCCAAAAAGTCAAAACCCAGTTATTCTGAGCACAGGCTCATCCTTTTACCAGTGTGGAAATTTTCTTTCTTGACTGGGAAGCAGAGCTTCTTAAATCCTTTCATACACTTTTGAGTCTGAAACGTAATCTGGAGGTTGAGATAAGACATAAGATAGATTTCCATGTTTCCATCTGCAAAAATAGGGATGTTGGTTAAATATTGCCAGCTTTACTGCATGTTTAGTCACCTAATGGTCGCTTTAGTCTTTCAGTCATAAGCAGTATACAACACTTCTTCTATATATGTGTGGGAAATGCATTAAAATGTGAACTGAAGTGGAAACTATTTGCTGTTAGGAAATAGCAAATGCAAGGTTGCTAGTGAAATGGTACTCTGATGTTGCCAGGGGAAAAAGAAAACATGACAAGCCTTGTCATGAAAGTAGAAAAAACAACTTAAGAGCAAAACCCAGCTATGCCTACAGGAATTATATATTATATTACTTGTCACTTCAGCAGTTCTCAGTATGAAGATTAAACAAAAAGGAAACACATATTATTATGCCTAATTTGATGTTTTGTAACAATAATATTTAATTTCCAAAGCCTATTATTCAAATTCAGGCTCAATTTACCTATTTCCCAGTGCTGTTGTGCAAAATGTACCAGAATTCAAATTATTTATGTCTAAAACAGAATATTTGTCATGACCACAGGTTAAGCTTGTTGTTGTTAAGTACTGACTTACAAGCAAATGCTTCTTTCTTTTCTTTTTTGTCCTATGCAACACTGCAGGCAACATATGATACACATTTCTGAAGCAAATGGGACAAAAATATGCAGAAAATTAAAAACATTTAAATGACCTGAATTGGACCTCGGCAGATCTCTACAATACTATTAAATTGGGGTTCCATAGTAATATTAAAGTAGTGATGACATAAAAGTGATAGCATGAGAACATCTAACAGCAGATCAGCAGTGCTCATGCAGCGCCTGCACAGCAGGCAGTCAGATGCTATAACCACCTTTGTCTTGGAAGGTCTTAATATGCATTCACTGTTCAGCAATTTGTTTGATATTTGTGTGTTTGGATTTCTGTATTTTATTATTACAGACTGCATATTAAAGGTGCAGCCTTCATCCACTGTGAAGCTGAATAATTAACTGGTCTCTAAATGACTAGGTATAGCAATCTGGTGATGATAATAAGAAACTTCCCTGGAAATTTGTACTTCTTTATTTATAGTCTGTGTTCGCATTTGTGAAGGGTCATTAAAGCTTACTTCATAACCAGCGAACAAAGAGTGCCAGAAGTTAATTTAAATGTGCTGAGCAGGTACAACACATGGATTTGAACCCAACTGTATTTTGTGTGTCTTACTATGGTAAAGGAAACAAAGAAGGGAAGGAGACATTACCTTCTCTTGGCTGTTTTAAGTAATGTTTTCTTTAGATCATCATAATAATAATAAAAATAATATTTAACGTGTCATACCTCCATCAGCCCATTTTCTCCCACTCACGGGGTCACAGCAGCCAAAGCAGAGAAGCCCAGATCTCCCTCTCCCTGGCCACCTCCTCCAGCTTGTCTGGGTGAACACCAAGTGGTTCCCAGGCCATAAATATAATCTCTCCAGCATGTCCTGGTTCTCCCGCAGGGCCTCCTCCAGGTGGCAAACACCCAGAACACCTCAGCAGGCATCCTTGTCAGATGTCCAAATCACCTCAACGTGCTCCTTTCAATGTGGAGGACTAGCGGCTCCTTTCTGAGCCCTGGGTGGCAGAACTCCTCACCCTATCTCTAAGGGAGAGGCCAGTCAACCTTCAGAGAAAGCTTGTTTCTGCTTATTTCCATGATCTCGTTCTTTCAGTCATTACCCAAAGCTTGTGACCATAGGTGAGTGTAGGGACATAGATCGACCGGTAAATCGGGAGCTTCATTTTTACACTCAGCTCTCTCTTCACCACCTGTGCAGTGTCCGCATCACTGCAGCTGCAGCACAATTTGTCTGTTGATCTCCCGCTCCTCTTTCCCCTCACTTGTGAACAAGACCCTGAGATACTTAAGCTTTTCCACTTGGGGCAGTAACTTGTCTCTGACCTGGATTGGACACTCCACCTTTTCCTGGCTGAGGACCAAGGCCTCAGACTTGGAGGTACTGATACTCATTTCCACTGCTTCACATTCAGATGAATTGCTCAAAGGCGAGCTGGAGGCCACCACCTGATGAAGCCAAGAGAACCACATCATCTGTGAAAAGCAGAGACTAGAGCAAGACGGACTATCCTTTCCAGCACCCTGGCATAGACTCTCCCAGGGACGCTGAGGAGTGTGATCCCCTATAGTTTGAGCATACCCTCTGGTCCACCTTCTTAAAGATGGGAACCACCACTCCGGTATGCCAATCCAAAGGTACCATCTCTGATTTCTATGCAATACTGTGGAGACATGTCAACCAAAACAGCCCTACAACATCCAGCGCCTCAAAGACCTCCCCCCTGGTGATGGTAAATGGCCTGTATTTGTATAGCGCTTTACTTAGTCCCTAAGGACCCCAAAGCGCTTTACACTACATACAGTCCAGGGCTCTAGAGTGCGACCAATTTGGTCGCAAATGCGACCAAATCTTTCAGTGGTGCGACTAAAAAAAAATATTTGGTCGCACCTGTGCGACCAACTGTTCGGGTAACAAAAACAAAAAAAATTCTCTGCAACTCTCCGTGTGGTCAACAACAGACACACATTATGCCCCTATCATGGACTAAACCAATCAGAGATAGTCAGGGGCGGGACCAGTTGAAAGTGCAGGTGGAAGAGAGAGGTGAGTAGCTTGAATAAAGCGATATCAATTCATTAACGGATTCCACAAAAAGACGTAAACACAGAGCGGACCCGACGCATCAGAATCAGCTTTGTCTTTCTCGGCTTTCTCACCCGACAGCCCGAACACGGACACGCTGTCGGAGCTTAGCGATTCTGATGCGTTGGGTCCGCTCTGTATTTACGTCTTTTTTGCGCTGATTCTAAGCTGTAGGTTTTGTCTCTCTCCAACCAAAATTTGCCGAGCCAGCAGCAACAGAAGCAGCAAACTACGCTTCACATTTGATCAATGTCGTCATGAATTCCCTCTTACCTTTGCTGTTTTGCTTCCTCCACAATAAAAATCACACTTCATGCACAGCTCTCTCTCTCTCTGTGTACTTCAGGAACAGTTTCCCGTATCAAATCTCTGTTTTCTGCATTATTCATTCGCTTATTACCCACCAATCTACCGTTGTTTACAGCAGCGTCAGCCGCTGTCTTTTTCTTTTTTCACTTAAATGACCTCAGACAAGAAAGCCTAATTTCTGCTGTTCAATACTGAAGAAATTTAAACTTCTTAAAATTATGCAAAATTGCAGAATATTGCAGAATATTTTTGAGGTTATCTGCTATAAAAAGCCAGACCAGGAAAATCTCCTTCATGTTTTTCTGTGTTTTATTCTCAGTTACTTTCACACAAAAGCATGTGCTGTGATGTTCACAATTCTGATGAAGTCTCACATGTATCAGTACTGATAAATGATCAGAATTATAATATTTCTGACTGTCTGAGGCTAAATTGAATCAAATCAGGACTTTGAGAACCGGAATCGAATGGATTATAGAAATCAGTGATGATACTAAGCCCTAGTGAGCAGCCTAGGCCTGACAGAAGTGGATGTAGCTGTGGGTAATGAGAAAAGATGAAAAGAACGATTGATAACTTTTTTGTTAAGTTAAGGCCTGATCTGTCTGAAATTCATAGCCAGTGCTCTTACACGGTGCCATCAATCTTTGAATGCTGAAAAAGCACAGTGTATCCAGGAAACACATTATATACTGCAATAAATGCACTGCCCACGTGTCCCCTCTCCACACTGCCTTTCAGCAACAGACAGCAGCAAACAGGTCGTCAGAGGAGGCCAAGATGATGATTAAGTGTAACATTTTCTACAATATTAACAAAGCACTTTAAGCACAAGTTTGTTTGTTAATAATTTAGAAATTAATATTGTCTGTATGGACTTCCCCCCCAAAGAAAGTGCACATGTAAAACTGCGGTGTTAAGCGATGCTGTTGAAAAATTTGAGTGCGCCTAACTTTTGTGCTGGTACGCCTAAATTTTTAAAGTTAGGCATACCGGTGCGCCCATGTCAAAAAGTTAGTCTAGAGCCCTGCAGTCATCCACCCATTCACACACACATTCACACACAAGTGATGGCAAGCTACACTGTAGCCACAGCTGCCCTGGGGCGCACTGACAGAGGCGAGGCTGCTGGACACTGGCGCCACCGGACCCTTTGACCACCACCAGTAGGCAACGGGTGAAGTGTCTTGCCCAAGGACACAATGACCAAGACAGTCCGAGCCAGGGCTCAAACCAGCAACCTTCCGTTTTCAGGTTAACTCTTGAGCCACGATCGCCCACGATCGTGATGAACAAGTTGTCCTCCTCGTCTCCATACTCTGCTTTTGCTATGGAAGTTGTGTCAGTGGAATTAAGGAAGTCCTCAAAGTATTCTTTCTACCACCCGACAATATCCTCAGTCGTCATAGAATAGAATAGAATTAGAATAGAATAGAATTCAACTTTATTGTCATTGCACATGCACAGGTACAGGGCAACAAAATGCAGTTTGCATCCATCCAGAAGTGCTTTAGTGATATAGATATATTACAATATATATATTAGCAATAATATAGATATGTAAGTATATTACAGAAATGGGTCTATTATCGTATGTTATAATGCACACGGTATGAAGTATGTTGTGAATATTCTGTAACTATAAGTATGTACAGGCTGTAGTGAGTACAAGCTATGTACAGGCTACGAACAGGATATAAATATGAAATTAAAAAAAACTATACAGAAATCTGAGATATACAGCTATACAGAAATGTGAACTATGCAAGTTAGAAACAGTTGTAGGATTAAAAATTATCGTATGTACAGAATGATTATTTACACAGAGCTATACAGTAGTGCAGTTAAGATAAGTGAGATATGTGGATAATTTCTACAGAGGCTATATAAAGTGCTAGTGGTTGTGAGTGGTGGTTCAGTCCATGTTATTATTGTGTGTTATTGTGTGTTTGAGGGTACGGTTGTCCATTGTGTGTGTGTGTGTGTGTGTGTGTAGGTGGTTTTGGGTGTGTGTATGTCCAGTCCATGAGTTTAGTGTGGGTCAGATGTCAGGAGGCAGAGTCATACCACTTGCTTAATCTCTACAAAAACCTAAAGTGTAAAAGTGACAAACTGTGGTTTTGTGATTGGTTATTTGATCGACTATGACATCTATCTTCTTCTAGTTGCTTAGAAACCACTACATGAAACAAATGTATTTGACAGCAAAAACAATCATATAATTATGCATGGCATGCACATAGTAGATTTGTTATGGGAGCAATAGACTTGGTGTATGATTATATACTGTAATACAAGACATTTCAGTAGTGTATTATACAAGATAAATTGAATAGCATTAATTGTTGCACTGTTATAGTTTGACAGAATCAGTGGCCCATTTCAAAGGTACAGTTACTTTTGATAACTCACATTGAAAAAACCAAACTACTATTAAGACTACGCAAATGATTAAAATTCAACAGACATCAATGGTATTTAAAATTAGAATGAAACACTGATGTTCCATCTAACGCGTCAATGTTGGTTATTTCCATTTGAAGATTTTCATGAATATACTCCCTGCTGCGTGTCATCTGTACATGGTTAAACCTTGAGACAAAGGCTTTGGCAGTTCAGTTCAGTCATTCAGAGGGGATCATTTAGGGGCTATGTAGTTCAATTCTGGAACTAAAGCAGGGTGCTTGATAAGAACATGGGCAGCATTTTTTCACCTGGGTTTTTATGCTTAACTAAAGTTGAGCTAATACTTCTGCTGCAGTTTTAGTAGTGTTTCTGTATTGATAGCTACTCTATTAAGGCAACATGCTTGCAATTGAAAGTCCAACAGTAACTTTCTTCTCTCTGCTAATCTTTTAAATGATATTGGGCTAAGTACCTGCCAGTATGAATATTAGCATTTGAACCTCAGAATGCAAGTTAGCTTTAGTACTGTGTGACAACGTTTAGCTTAATTTAAGCAGATATTGAGTGACTGAATTATGTTGTCCTTTTTAGTAAGTGTTTTAGTAAGTGAAGTAAGTGTTCAACCTTATGTACAAACACTTATTGCATAAAAAAACATTTGTAAATATAGATACATGGCTTTGGATGTGTCCTGTATCTACTAGTTTGCAGCACATATGCCAAAGAATAGTGAAGATATTTTTTGTGACTAATTTGTTAATCATAGTACATTCAGTAGAGTTAGCAGTTGTTATCTTAAAGACTGTGGATACTTGTTCGATCAAGACTGGCTGTCACTATTTGGCTGGTGTGTTTTGTGCATGTCGTTGTTAAAATTTGTTTAAGATTTTCAAAAGACTTCCAGGTCATTTCCTATTTATGCTACTAAAACATACTTCTGTGCTTGTAGATTTTGCTAGTTTGCTTGCACATTTAACTACAACTTAATATCCTGGGAGGATAATAAAATATTTAGTTGTATTTCTATCATCATGTTAGAATCCCACACCTAAATTTAGCTCAACATGTAACAACACACAGTCCTTTGAAATAACTGAAATACCAGAAGTATGGAATATTATTTCACCTTTGAACTTCTCAGCACTATTCAGTGATTATTCACTATAAGTGATTCATGAAAGAAGAAAACTGTAGGAGGCAGTCAACTGTATTGTAAACAAGAACATCTAGAAAACATTAGTAAAACAATTAGTGAATCTTTATCAGAATATCAAAATTATCTGTATTTTTCAATTTGAAAAATGTTTTGAATGCACTGTTGCAGCACTAGTCACAGTGCATACTTAAAAATGCTTAATGAACAACTGGCCAAATGCATTTGCCATATACAGAGGATCAGTGAGGAAGATAGGCATTCCTATTTGCAGATATCTGTAGTTTGTGAGTAAAGGCTGATACCTCTATAAGCACAAATCTGTGAATGTATGTCAAGTGTGGCACAGACAGACTCTTAAGATATGGTATCTTGAGGGCATTGGTACAAATCCAACTACACACATGCACATGCACTCACACACACGTGCACCTTAGGAATCCTTTAATCCTGTGATATGGAGGAGAGGATTTAAGCAATAAGAGTCCTAAAAATAACACTAAAGTGCCAATATAGGGCACTGATATGATACAAAATTGCTGCATAGTCATCGAAGGTGACAGGTTTAAACCATAAAGTAACTTCTGTCAGTCTTATCTCAGCACCACAGGGACACATCTACTTATTAAAAGCATTAATGCCATACCAGCTACAGACAAATTACACTATTTACAAATTCAGTGTGCCATGTCTGTTGGACCTGCATGGTGAAAAACAGTCAAGGGATAATTGCTACCCATTACATGCACACTGGCTTTAGAGAAAAGCCAGGTTGGGTTGTTTTTTAGATAGGTAATTGGAGTCCCCTCTTCTACTTTCAGAGTTCAGTTTGAGTCACCTGCATGGGCGAGCAGCTGATAAGAGACTCAAATTCCATCTCTCTGGATGTGTGGTAATTGAGCTGCCAACAGACATCCAACCCACTGATGGTTACTTGTATGGCAGTCCAGCTCTGTATCTGCAGTGCATCTCAGATAGGAGGAGCGAAGGGGGGTTGGGACGAGGTCATGTCATGCCACTCAAAAGGAGACGACTCAGATCTTTCAGGTCTGCTTGTAAAATCTTGACACTGCTATCGCACACCATCACTGTGGCTGGTGACATGAGAAATGGATGTACTATAACTGAGTGCTTCTGATGGCTGCACTTAAGTAAAATGTCAAGGCTGTAGCACAGTATTTGCTAACATATTCTCATCTGCTATTTTGGAGCTTTGAATTGATGCCAGTTTCAAATGCTTGCCAGTACAATCAACACTGACATTTTTAAATTAAACTAACACCAGATCTTTGCAGAAGAAAAGCATTATCTTGTAATGCTACAACACACTAATGGTGTTAAAGTGTGTTATGAAATATTTGGTTGTTAAAAAAAAACTGGATCTGCCATACACTATAGTACTTAACAATTGTAAAAATATTAGATCAAGGAGAATATAGTGCAAGAATATTTGCATATATTTGGATCAGACACAGATCTATTGTACCTAACACAGTTGCTTACACATGATGACCCACACTTTATATCGAATATGCATGATAGTAAGCTTAGAACTGGAAACATTTTTCCCAATTAAAGAAGGCCAGATCTTCATTCTTGCGAAAGGGAAGGGTGCACTGCACTCAGTGCTTTGCAACCAGTAATGCTTTTAAGCACTGCTACAACTGAGTCTCTCTCACACATATAATGTACACTATGTGTCAGCAAGCTCTCATGCATGCAGTTTTTTATGTTTGTAACATACAGTGTGAAATTATTTACATTAAAGACTGCCTGTACTTATGAACATATACAAATCCTGACAAACTATAAATCCAAACTATAAATCCATTGATCAACATCTATGACATGTTGATCAATGTATGAGATTTGTGAGTTTTAGCCCAGTTTTCACTGTGCTCACTGGGAACAATTTAATTGAATTTGAATTAAAATTGCAATTCACTTAACTACTGAAAGTCATAACATACAAATTGTAAATTTTTATTTATAATTGTGGCATTAAAGCTGTGGAAAGATTGACAAGTGTAAAAGCTTCGTAAATCCCATCTAAAAACACAAGATTCTCTGTGGGTAGGGTCTCCAATGATGCAAAATAATAATGTTCCTAGGTTTAATCACACTTGCTACCTGGATACTACACATTTTTAATAGATAGCCAATTTTTTAAGCATGAGCCTGACAAACATGAACATTTACCACAGATGATAACTCTGATGTGCTTCTGATTCATAAGAGGCATGGCTTTTTAATTCATGTAAAAAATATAAAAATAAATGTTTGTAGTAAGACACAGTATTCTCATGGACATGGAAATGTTTGGCATATGAATTCTCGCAGTAAAACCTGCCTGAATGTGTCAGATTAAAGCCCAATAAAATGCCTTCTTTATAGAATAGGGATTTGAAAGAACTTTGGTCATTGTAATGCACATCAAAATCAGCAGGGCTTCTGAAAACTCAGAGGTATTAAAACTGCTTTAGAACTGTTTAAACTAGGATGGTACAAGCATACTGAATAGCTCAAGAGGGATGTGTTCGGAAGATATATATTCAGTGGGTAAACACATCTAAATCATAAAGCTGTGGTGGGTAATTTCTGTGAAGTAAATGAAGGTGTGATTAATTCAAGTATCCTGGTTCCTGCTCGTGTGTGATTACCAGTGGGCCATAAATTATCCACTGTACTATTCCGCACCCCAGTCTTATCCAACTGAACTACAGGAGAGGAAATTTTCTAATTAACTGTGGGTTAATTGCTCTAGCAGATGATGCCAGAGGAGAGTGTGCCTCATGTGGCTATGCATTTTGTTTTTTACTTTAAGGGGGAAACCAGTTTAAAACCAGTTTAAATTCTTATTACTAGTTACATTTCTATATAAAAGGCACGTAAAGTTTGTTGCGAGTGAAGTGCTAAAGCAGCCAATCTGGAGATAGGTTCATGGCTAAACCTGGACCCTCTGTGGCCAATTACCAAGAATACGTGAATGGCCCTCTGAAGATCTGCTAAAAGATGTAAATGAAATTCTTTCTGCGATCTTCACTGAAACCAACCAGCTGATCTACATCATGGAGGGAACTTAACCAGCTATCGGAGGTGCAGAAAGGTGTGATGAAGAAAGGGGTGCCTAAGAAGTACACCAAGCTGCCCATACCTGAAGCCTTTGCCAAGCAAAGACTCACAGCCTTGGCCAGCCGCTTGAAGAGGTATAAAGCCAGCAGAATAAACTAGATGTTCTCCACCAAACCTGTCTCAGTCAAGGGTCTTTCTATAAGTTCTCTGGTTTCTCTCTCTGTTTCTCCCTCTATTTTTTTGTGTGTTTGTGTGATGATCATGGTCGGGACTCACCCAGAGTCCCTGACCTACTCACCTGTGGATGATCACCCACCTTTGTCTGACGAAAAATTACCATCTCCTTCTTAAGGCGGTGGTTGACAGTCATTCAGTGCTGGATCGTGGACCTACCTCGTCAATGAAACCCTCATCCCCAGAGATATCTGATCATGTTCCTTGTGACTTCTGGGAGTAATTGTGTAGTTCCCTGTGCACAGGTCTTCTCTGGTGTTCCACCTCTGATGAATGGTGAGAGAGAGCGTTCCAGTGTTGTGAGGGAGTGTCATTTTTTGGATTGGATGTATGGATTTCACTGGATTAACATTGTACTAAACCTTCTGTTGTTTTCACAAGGTTATAATAAACTAACAACTCCTGCTTCTGAGTCTAGCTCACCTACTCTAGACTTGACAGAACCATCCAAGGTGTACTCGGATTCAAACTCAGTTGAAGGGAAAAATTGTAAGAACAGTCCCAACAAGGCTGGAGATGGAATAATACTGGAAGAGCATATGGAAGAAGAGCACAATTCATAACATAAATGCTCAGTGGCTGCCGGATCTAAGAGGAGACTACATTAACCTCCCTCAACATTACAGTGGCAGACATCCAACAAAGGGCCCAAGTATAAAGAGTTAGACAGCACCAGGCCGTGACATGATCCACAATTTGATAAAAGAGCTTACAGAAATGTAAGAAATGTAGTTTCATTAAATTTTTATACATGTTTTACAAAAACAGATAATTCCACTGTGATATTGTTCCTATTTTCAATTCAGAATTATACTTTATGACCTCTATGATATGACATTGCTGCAGCACAGAAAGATGTGTACAATACACCTTATTTCTTTGCCACTGTGGAAAGCATCACATTTGTGAGCTGAGGGCAAAATCACAGGCTGTTCCTATCACTTGTGAAATGTAAATGTAACTGTGAATGTTTCGGTTGATGAAAACAGAGATACCTCTGTGACTGTGAGTATGGGGCATGCACAGGCAACTCTTTGAGGGTGGTTCTAGGCAACATTACATTTTATAACTGACAGACCTGAAGGATTGCTGAATATTGCAATTTCTCTGAACTGGTTATATTGTGTAATAAGAAGCACCAGATCCCTTGGAGAAATGTGTTGTCTTTCTGGCGATTTCAGATGTGTTTTTATGTCTCTGCTGTCAAAAACATCCCAGCCACACAAGGGTGAAATGAAAAGGACATGTTGAGACTTTGTCACACCAGTCAACCATGGGACCGATGTATTAAGTATAGATAAATACATCCCCCCCCCCCCCCCCCCCCCCCAAAGAATTGGGAGGGTGTGCACAGTGTGAATGAGAGTCATTTCTAAATCAATTAAACTCTTTTTTTAATTCCTCTGATTTCTAAGGCATCATAGGTAGTACTTTGTTACTTTGTAACTAAAACTGAAGTTTTGGGGGGTTTGTGAAAAATGTGATTAATTTCTGATGAGTGAGTTAGTTTCTTTGTTCTCTGATTACGAATACTTGGGAGAACAATTTCTTAGAAACCCAGATTGCCTACTTTGATTGCCTACGGTTAGAGTTAGGGTTCATATCAAATATATTCTTTTTTTAGATTTTCTTTGATTACATGCTCATTTTGAATGTCAATACATTTCAAAGGTGGCACAAGGGCAACAAGAGATTAATAATTCCATGTAGGTCTATACAGTACATACCCATATTCTCACAGTGAAGTTTCCTGAGTGTTCTGAGGGCACCTGCACTAATGTAACATTCCCAAAACATTCTCATGAAGTGGTGTACTTTAAAGGCTACGGGGAATGTCTTGACATTGTAACCTTTAGAGGATCAACCTTAAAGTTAAAGTCTGTGGACCTATTTTGTTCATTAACTCGGTGGAATGTTTGAGGAACTTTAACTGACCTTACAGAACTGTTTGCAGATCTTTCTGTGACCTAAGGTTTAGTATTTGAAATAGTATCGAAATACCATCAAACCATACTGTAACATTTTTTCTTTAAAAAAAAATCTGACTTATACAATACAGAGAAACTTACTGGGTTTGGGTGACACTCAGAAAGAACAAGCCTTTGTGGACTGACTAAAAGGTGTTATTTATTTAAAAAGTTCAGTCCACACAGACAAGTTCAGATGGAAAGAAGTAAAAATGAACAGCAAAAAGCTT
This sequence comes from Simochromis diagramma, assembly GCF_900408965.1. Classification (NCBI taxonomy): domain Eukaryota; kingdom Metazoa; phylum Chordata; class Actinopteri; order Cichliformes; family Cichlidae; genus Simochromis; species Simochromis diagramma. The sequence continues at coordinate 2,239,788 of NW_024386792.1, read as the reverse complement.
ACCCGTACATTCATGGCCATTTTGTGAAATGATCTGCCCTTGCACATTAAACAGGCCTCTTCTCTTTCTGAGTTTAAAACTCTTCTGACTCAGTTTTTTTTAACATTTTTTATTTTATTGAGTTAGTTATTTATTTGATCTTATTTTAAAGTATTTTTATTTTTACTTTGCTATACTATTTGTATATGTACAGCACTTTGTGAACCCTGGTTTTATGTTAAAGTGCTTTATAAATAAAGCTGGTATGGTATGGTATTTTGGAGTCGCCAATTAACCTAACATATGGATCTTTGAGCTGTGGGCACACAGAGGAAAGCACTGCAAACATCCACCACTGTTCAGCACTCTTTAGATTAAAGAGGAATGGAATATCTATTCACACATAAAATCAGATCCTGGAGTATTTTGGCAATGATTCAGATTTTGGAACTTTGTTTATGTACACCAACAATGTGGATCTTTATATAAGAGAATTACGATGTGATTGTGCAGACAGTCAATTCAACTTTAATTCAAGAGTTTAATAAAAGTATTGCAATAACTGTTTAGGAAGCACAACCGTATGGCTTTACTTTCATAAAATACAACATATCAACTATTTACTAAAGGTAATTTATACTTTACATACTGCTTAAAACATACTGTTATGTTTGTACAACACAGCTTTCAGACTGATATTAATTCAAAATACATTAGTTTCTAGGATACATAGATAAATGATTTTTGGACCAGACATTTTTTCTTATTTCAAATGTAAACAAATATATAGATACAGAGAGTGAAATATTTTTTATCTCCAACTAAATATCAAATTGGCTCAGAATATTCAGAAATTGAGAAATATGGCTTTGTTGAGAGAAGTCATTATGTACAGTAAGTATATTATTTGTTGTGCTATTCATTTAAAATATATGTATGTGCACTCGGATTCTTCTGTTCATCTACAGCACTGGAAAAGATAATACCCTATGTTTGCACAGTGAATGCTGGATACATTATTAAGAGAAAATATATTTCTCACAGAAAGGTTTAAAATTAAAGTCATATCCTCTCTGTCTGTTATCTGTGTTGTGTGAAACAACAGCATTTATGGAATTTCAGTAATGAGTCTATTTTTGGTAATATTCTTCCTGGTTTTGACTCAGATACACAGGGATCTCATTTATACTGCAATTAATTTGATTTCAGGTATGACTAAAACAGAAGACAAAATGCTTTTTATAAAGTCCACAGCATGTCTTTTCTCCGGTTTTCCTTCTCTCACCCCGAATGGTCACAGCAGATGGCCCCGCCCCTCCCCGAGCCTGGTTCTGTCGGAGGTTTCTTCCTTTTAAAAGAGAGTTTTTCCTTCCCACTGCTGCCAAAGTGCTTGCTCATAGGGGGTCATATGATTGTTGGGTTTTTCTCTGTATGTATTATTGTAGAGTCTACCTTACAATATAAAGCGCCTTGAGGCAACTATTGTTGTGATTTGGCGCTATATAAATAAAATTGAATTGACAAACTGATTAAACTGAATAAAGTCTTACTTGGATGTGGGGGTGATCTTATCTGTAAGCCTAATCTACTTTTAAGGTAAATACTACTCTTTCACTATCGGCAATGCAGCACCAACAAACTGATGACCTTCAGCTTTGGCTTTGTTTGTAAACCTACTATAACAGATGTAATATGTACCTGCTTTTATTGTCTTCTACCATTGTTGTCTGTCTAAAGAATCCACTGGTACTGGATAATGGTAGATCGCAAGGCAGGCACCCTCACTTTTTATTTGAAATTTATCGATCTAAGGTGCATAATTGATGAATTCAATTCTTAGCATACAGCTATTTTCCTTTTGGGGTTTTTTGCTCAGCATATTGAATGAATCAAAGGGAATCTTTAAGAGTCTTCAAATCTAAATTTCAGAACATTTTTTTAGTCTCCTGGGTAAAAGACGTATGTTTTATGCCAAACAGTCCTGCTCGCCCACACAGGTTCCTTATGTGCTCTTTTTTTTCCTCTGTCAGAAAGAAAACACTCAGCCCTTTATGTCTGGTCAGAAAGGAAACGCCACCACTATTAGATGAAGTAAAAGCCTATTGAGCTTACTGGTTAGTGGAGAAGTCTGCCTACAGATAATACATGACATGATTTCATCAACTGATAATGGCACTTTAATGATCTGATAGCATGAAACAGATGAAAATTTACAGATAGTTAGGAAGCTCATTTATATAGCTTAGCTTGTGCACATGATACAGTACCTCTTCATTTTTGCACTTAAAGTGCTGACAGAAAAGAGGTACATTAAAAGTCACAACCAAACCCTCTAAAACTCATTAGATGAGTTTCTGTAGCGAAGACTTGATGAGAAACTGGCAAGTGTTTCATTAACATCAGTTCTCTTTGACACTGACTTACTGGAATATAAAATTCCCAGTGAATCTTAAGGTACATGTGCCGTCTCGAGGGCTGAGAGAGTTGGAATGATATCCAATTAAATAGAAAAATTGATAGCAGACATGGATGAACTGATGAAATTCTACTGGAATACTGCAGTTATTATAAGATATGTTCCACAAACTGGGAAGATACTGTTCTACCTCTGGATACTGTATCTACTGCTTAGTGGAATATGTTTAGTCAATCACATAAATTTCCAAACCAATTTCAGAAAGTCACACTGATAAAGATACGTGGGTGTTGCAGAAGTTACACACAAGATACATGGTAACTGGCTGCTGTCATGTGTACTCCTGAATACAGCAGGAGTTTCAAATATAACAGAACTTACTAAAATAAGACAAACAAACAAAATATATCTTGTTTCCAGTTACTTAAGAACATCAAGTTAGCAAATGTATTATATTAGAGCTGCTTAAATTCATGAGAAGCAGTCATTGTAATTAGCACGACGATATAAAACTTCTACACATATTGAGGTTGGTTAATGTTGTGCTACAGATGACATTAGACTAGACTCTGAGTCACATTATATTGTTCATAATTCTGTTACAGTTACAGATATTAAAAACTCAATAGTTGCACTAATATTTCAATTTTTTATATTTAGGGAAACTATTTGTTTCTTGAGAGCAGTGACACAGACAAGTTACACACATCACATTTGTAGAATTGTCCCTTTATTTTTTTAAGATTATTTTTTTTTGGCCTTTTAACCTTTATTGGATAGAGACAGTGTAGATAGACAGGAAAACAGGAAGAGAGAGAGAAAGAGGGGAAGATACGCAGCAAAGGGCCTACTGCTCTCTGGCCATACGACATATGGTCGACAGCTAACCCACTGAGTTAAACCAGGGCTCAGTTTTGATGGAAAACAAAACAAACAATGTATTAATCTATAAAATAAGATCGGCATGATAATCCAAAGCCAGCTTTAACTTATTAAGAAAACATCACTAAGCCAAATTGTTACAGGATGATATGGCTTTATAGTTGAAAATACAAGCTAAAAAGCTGAGGTGGGACCAAGTCATTGTTTTGCAAGTCTCAAGTAAGTCTCAAGTCTTTACCCTCAAGTCACAAGTCAAGTCTCAAGTAATGTCAGGCAAGTCAGAGTCAACTCTCAAGTCACTGGTGTACAAGTCCGAGTAAAGTCACAAGTCTGAAACTTTGAATTTCAAGTCCTTTTGAGTCTTAAAAAAAAAACGAAAAAAGCATGTTGCAGTTATATGCTAAATGTAAATATTAGACCATGTAATTTTTAAATCTGTGTTTTTCTCAACACATGACGAAATAGTGAACATAGAAAATATACACAAATTGTGAAATTGCACCTCTTTAAAATGCAGCTCAATTAAACTTAGTTCCAAGAATAATTTTCACCGTCTGTTCTGAGATAAGCTGCATGTTATTCTTGGATGCGGTTGTAGGACCGGCTTTAAAATTGCATGACAAAAATATCATACACATTTAAAAAAAACTGTATCACCAACGGAGCCTGGACAACATTTGCTAGTTAGATGAAGTCAGTTATCTCATCGTAGCAAAAGAGAAGCACCACCTATCGTTCTTTATGCAACTTCAACCGTCGGAGAAAGTTGGAAGTTGTTCCATCTCTGTCTATGATTCTCTACTTGGATGTTTTGCATATTGCATTTCGGTTTTTTGTTGACTACTTCATAGTTTATGTACCTGAAAAAAATATCTCCTTGCAGCATTTTTGAGCGTTTTTTTTTTCTTTTTTAAAAAAATCTGGTTAATTTGATTGGCTGTGCTACAGCTCACGCACACATACGTACGGAGTGTGGTTTGAATAAATGAATGAATGAATTGAATTAATGGTGCACACTTTCTATATAATATAATATAGTATGCGTGTTAAATTTTATATTTGGGGTGAAATATCAAGTCTTTTCAAGTAAACCAGTTCAAGTCCAATTCAAGTCCCAGGTCATTAGTGTAAAAGTCCAAGTCAAGTCACAAGTCTTAGAACATTTTTTCAAGTCAAGTCTAAAGTCATAAAATTAACGACTCGAGTCTGACTCGAGTCCAAGTCATGTGACTCGAGTCCACACCTCTGCTAAAAAGTATACTTTATTTAGGAACAATCTTCGTTTGTTGAAAGTATGATCTTGTCGAAGTATTCATGCTTCCTTGAGGAAAGCCCCACGTACTTTGGTACTAAATTAATAAAGCTAATGACATTTCCAGCAACATTAGAATTACTGTGTTCTTGGTACTAACTACCTCTTTGTTTGCATGCTGTAATGACACAATAAATGGTTAGCAGCGTAGCCACCATACAAACACAAGCATGTGAACAATGCCATTATGAGACTGTTAGCAAGCTGTCATTAACATTCAGCTCAAGCAATGCTGTGCTAGAGTACAGGCTCTTCTTTGTGTTGTTACTTCTTGTTGGCTGTACTTCAGAATGCATGTGTTTGCTTTTAAGGCTTTGAGGAGATCTGTTCCCGGGCCATTACCCAGCCCTGCACTCAGGCATTGCTTTCTACTCTGCCACCAATGATCACTTTACTCCCCCCTGTACTTTGGTGCTGTAATGACCCTCTTCACTTCAATCGGAACAACAGTCACTCCCTATCTTGCAGCAGACAACGTGAATCTTCCCTTCAAGATGTGTCACACATTGACCTCTTTCACAGTTGTAACTTCCCATCTCTGCTTTCAGTGTTTCCTCTTTAGAAAAAAAAAACCCTTTTATATCTCTTCAGATATTTCTTTACTTCCTGTTCCTTTGCTAAGCCAAAACCAAATTTGAGTATGTGCTCAGTTCCATGTGTCATTCAGTGTAAAAGGTTAAAAATGTGTGTTTAAGACATAAATATGGATTAAAATAAAAGTTAAAAAGTCTGAAAATAAAAAGACAATTCACAAGCTATGGGGATTATATTTTAGTCCATGTTTTTAAAAAAGATAAAAAAATTGAAAATTTTATTTATTATGTCTTTATTAATTACTGATTCAGTGGTTATCTAACTACACTTTATGTTCAATAGCATTAGCTAAAGATGCCGCTAGGCTAGGTAGTGTATAGCGCTTGGAAGGAATGTAAACACCCATAGAGACAAGCCTTCAGAATAAATCCTGCATTCGAAGCGGCGAAGAAGCTCATAATCTGTGCCTCTTTACTTTAAAACATAGGTGAGTTACTAGCCCTCAAAAAGAATAATATGTAACACAGTAGAAATCCTAACACTGTTGTGGACCTATTAAGTAAATTATAACATTGGAAACTGGGTGATGTTAAAGTATTTTGTACAGTGGCCCTGAGAGGCCAAACGGACTGCAACTTAAGAAAACACAAGCAAGAAGAAAAACACTGAAAAAGCACACAAAACACAATGGAAATAGGAAAAATGAAAACAGAAATAGGAAAAAATACAAGGTAATTGTTTCTGGGGAGACAATAACCCGACTGACCAGTTGTAGGAACTCAAAACATGGTAGGTTTCAAATCAAATTCAAATTCAAATTTTATTTGTCACACACACACAACAATACACAGTATGACATGGGGGTGAAATGCTTGTAGCTGTACAATGCCCGACCATTAAATGACAGAAAAAAAGTTTTATAATATTTACAATTTACAGGTGTGTTTTATCATGATTCATACAATACTGATGATGGATTTTTAGGCTAATAGTTAGGCTAACACACTTACCCGTGTTAGGTTTTCCTCACAAAACCGATAGATCCTCCACTTCTTTTAAGTGTCTCCCAGCGCAATTCTTGGCGTATTTTGGTTCCTGCAACTGGTCCGTTGGGTTATTGTCTCCCCAGAAACACTTCCCTTGTGCTTTTGGAAATCTGTTCTTTCCTATTTCTGTTGTAGTTTTTCCTATTTCCATTGTGTTTTGTGTGCTTTTGCAGCATTTTTCTTATTGCTGGTGTTCTCTTAAGTTGCAGTCCATTTGGCCTCTCAGGGCCACCGTAATTTTGCTTAAAATGAGATTGTAACTTCAACGTGGTCATGCTAGGCTAACGGGCATGTTGCTAGCAGGTAAAGTGAGCTTCAAGTACAGTATCAATGCTAATGACGCACAAATGACATTTTAGGTAAGTTAAATTAGTGTTCAGATAGTGTTATAATGGTCACTGTGTAGTTGAAGTACAACTGAAGAACATTCATGGACATGTATATAATTTTGAGATTGCAAATGAGTTTAATTCATTTCATAATAAGGCTGTAATGTGATAGAATGTGGAACAAATAAAGTGCTATGATTACTTTCTAGATCCACTGATAAGAGGAGAGGTAAAGGAAATATAAACAGTGGTTAAGGCTCTATTGCCTTATTTTGTGCCAGTTATTTGAAGCCCTTAGGCTAGTTGGTTACACACTAGCAGGTTCCTGTAAAATTAAATTCAAAACACCTATAAAACATCCACGCACTATTATGTACAACTGAAAGTGCTGAAAAACAGTGTACTTAGCACCTGGCCTTTTTATCACAGTGAAGAACTTCTATTGCTTTAAAGTACTTGTAAGATGACAGTTGAACTGCTACCTGTCCTCCTGGTCAGTTTGATTGTCACCTATGCAGGCAGTTAAGTCAGAAGCACAGTGAAGATGTAAGCGAAGGTGTTGCAGCATTTTGACATTTAATTCCTGAACTAGGATCTCTGCTTTTATGTGTTGTGATCGGTGAGTCTTCCACTTAACAGCAAAAGAACTAAAATGTAGTGTGGTACCTAACATAGATATAAAATGTAAAAAGCCTTTTCTGAAAGAGCTCTGTCAGTGCTGTGTGGATCTGGAGCTTGTATATAAGTCAATCATTTAAATTTTAAAATAAGCAAAGAAGTGTATCTCAACATGTGTTGCAGTGCACCTCTGTAATTAGTGCACTGCAAAGACGAAGCAGTGTTGAATGTGATTATATAGCAAAATTAATGCATCTAGAATATCATGCACACCAGTCCTAGAATGGCCAGATGTGAAGTAAATGCTCCCTGCATCCCACTTCATAATCTACAAACAACATAGCTAATGTAAGACTACTTTTACTACTACTTTTTATAGATCTATAGGTTTCATAGTCCCATGTTTTCAGAGGGTGGAAGACACGTTTTCTATAGGCTACCAGTTAATTTCCCTGTAGCTTGCTTCTCCAGTTATCATCTGCTGCTGAGACAATCAAATTAAGTTATTGGAAAATGATAAATGCCACCTTCTTAAATGGGACTAGATCATAACAGATATCTATGAAGGAGTGCAGAGCGGACATCTCCGAGATGGCACGGGCCCTTGGTGCTGAAACAAAAGTAAGCAGCTGCCCGGTGAATTTCGAGCAGAAATGTCGCCAGCTTCTCACAGGCAGTTCGCAAAATGTGGGTATCGACAAAGACTGTCGAGGAGATAGTCCAGTTCATACATACACACTTGCACAAACTTCTCATACTTTCCGTCACAACTGCCACATTCACTTCCTTTTACAATCATGAGTGTTCACAATAAAACACTTGTAAAAACTTGTAAAAATGAACCATATATAATGCAAATCTTCTTTTGAACACATTGTATTCATTTAAAAGGAAATTTTTGTATCCTCATGTTGTCTTTTTCGCAATAACACTAATGACAATGAATATGTTTAACATATTTATCGCCAAAAATTACCCCTCTCTTAAAGCCCATTAGAAAGAAGAGTATTTCACTGTTTGTATTTTCACATAATACATACTCCCAACTGACCACTCTTATTTGTAATAACTAAGAATATTAGCAAATAATAATCACAGTAATACTTAGATGTTTTAATAGCCAAACAAATTAGCTCTTCACAACTTATTTAAATGCAGAAAACATTTCCCTAACACGGCTACAGGGGAGAATTCATTTTCAAGATACTTAAGCAGAGTTCCCTTACACAAACACAAAGAATCCCACAGAAGAAAACACAGTGCCTCTGATGTTGATAGAAGGACATTCAAAGACACGTGATGTTTCTAAGTTCAAACCAAAATTCTGTGTCCGTTCACTGTGCATATAGGTGTGCACAAACATTCTTCAGACAGCGCTGGTGGGCTGCAGCTTCAAGCGTATGTGTGTGTGACTCCAACTAAGACCACAAAAATTCCATTTGCATTTGCAGACGGGGTGGTCCGAGCAGTAAAACACATAAGCATAATTTCATACCACAATTGCTTTTCACAACCAATCCTGCATAAAACCTCACTCACCCTAATCCTCCAATATTTGCACAAGCACATTTTTTGTAGTTAAAAAAAAATACACATCAGACAGAAAGATGATGTACCTGTGCTGGGCTGTATTAGTCCCTGTGTCAAAACCAGACATTCTCTGAAAACACATACCATTAAAAAGAAAAAAAAACTGTTTTTTTTGTAATGAAGAACATTGCTTTGATTGCTTCTTCGTGAGTTCTGCTGAAGACCACAAAAGTGCAGTGTTGACGTGCCGTCAGAAAATAAGCAAACAAACAAGACACGTAGCAGTGTGGGCTTCTCTAGTGGCTCGGTAACAGAGCTACAAGGGAGGTATGAGCTGACATTCTTGCAGTGTTTCTCTTTGGGGAGTGAGCTAATGAATCCCTTCACAACGCCATAATGTCGATTTTCAGCTTTTGTGTATAGCTTCATAAATGCTCACTGAAAAGACAGAGCAGGTTAAAGATGGGGCATTCCACACACTTATATATACACACACACACACACACACACACACACAACACTGTGCAAACTGCGGTTTCAGTGTAAATAAAGTGTAAACGAGATCCTCAGAGGAAGGAATAGGCTGAGAGGATTGAGCATCCGTGGAATAGCAGTGCTGTTAACCAAATAAATAGAGACATTACAGACTAAACAACCTGCAAATTATAGCCTCAATGAATGCAGAAATGCTATATAATCCCTTTACCTATTTCTCTGTTTTAAAGTGGTTCATACTTTCTTTTTTATTTTGGCAATTTCTTCCAGAAATTCAGGAGAAAGGTATATTTATTGATCTGCATGACACTTTGTGAAATACAGACATGCTGATTTTTTAAAGGTAAGAATCAGTGCTAAGCAGTAAGTAACTACAGCTTTTAACCTTCAGTGTCCACAACAAGAGCCTGTGTTTCATATCAGCTTTGACAGATAGAAGACTAACATTCAGGCTTACATCCCCATGCATGGTTGTTTTCTCCTCTCAGTACCAGGTCTTTTTTTGCTGCCATCTCTTATGAATTTAAGTTATCTGAACTATGTAAATGCCAGAGTTTAGTAACGATTCTCTTTGTTGTTAACATGTCAGGGTTGTTTAGTGTTTTCTGAAAGAGAAACAGTGAAAGAAGGGGGCACTGCAGTATACTGATCAATGGCGCAGTAGAGAATAGTTTGCCTGGTCTTTTCAGCTGTTGGCCCCCTTAAACCTTGTCTGAGGAGCATCACTGAAAAGTAAATAAAAATAAACATCTTCCTCCAGTCTAGTATTGTTGTCAGTGATTTCTCAGACTACATGTCTGAGTGAGCGTAACAATCACTGTAGCCCACTAGAGCTACTCTCATCTACTTCTCCAGTAGTTGAATGTGTTAATACCATGGCCTTCCACCTTCTGTTTTGTGATCTGAATAGATGTGTTAAGCCACAGGTGTGTCCCTGTAGCTTTTTCCACCTCTATTTTTAGCCTGTGATCCATTCATGAATAGAAATATCATTTGTTGTTTGTGTTTCTCCCACATTTTCCATTGGTGCTTAGTATTCCTTTGCTTTCACTGCCCTTCAACCCTTCTGATTGTGCAGTATGGTTTTGTCCCAGAGTGAACTGTTGCAAGTCTTCTTAGTGTCATAGGTCTTCTTAGTGTCATAGGGGTTACACCCTGTCAAGAGTTTGAAGCCTGTGGAAGATAAAATATACTGTACGATGGAGCTCTAGATCACAAGGGGAGGTTTCTGAGAATCCTCATCCTGTTTCACCTGTATCAGAGAACTTATTGTATGAGAAGTAGTAATGTTGATGCCCCTTTGGATGGACAAATGCCTAGAGCTGAATACACTATTGATAACCAGCTGAGCAGGCTCTTCCCTCTATTTCTTCCGTCATCTCTGCTGCTTTTCCTCATCAGGTTCTATTGGGAGGAGGAGAATTCTTATGCCACCAGTTTTTAGAGATTAAAGTACTGGATGGGAAACCAACAAGGTCTTAGTGAAAACAATAGGTTAAAATTTTGAAAATATGATGCTACACATGTATTAAATTTGAAACTATAGCCATGAACAATGCACTTTGCATAGAATCTTTTTGTCATGATTCTGGGTCTATGACCCAGGATTTATGTTTTGAATCTTGTTAGTTTGTCATTGAATGAGTTTTGAGAAGTGGTTAATGTTCCTTGCTTTTATTAATTTGGTTTGGTTTCCCTGTGCTTATGAGGTATTGTGGTTTCTTCGTTGTTCTCGTTCTGTATTAAGCATCTCTAGCTTAGATGACTCAGACTTGGAGGTGCGAGCTGGAGGCCACTATCTGATGAAGCCAACAGAACCACATCATCTGTGAAAATCAGAGATAAGATTCTAAAACTGCCCGTGTGGAAGCCTTCCACCACTTGGCCTCACCTAGAAATTATATCCACAAAAATTATTAACATAATCAGTGACAAAGGGCAGCGTCCAGCGCATATATATATATATATATATATATATATATATATATATATATATATATATATATATATATACACACATTATAATTTATAATATTAATAAATGACAATAATTTGTCATTTATTAAAATTATAAATATATATTTTAACTCAAAAGTATGGTTTTTAAATGTTGCTGAAACAACAAAATAAAATAAAAAATTAAATCTATCTGATCGAGAAATCACTCATCTTTGGAAAAGAGTTTATTACAGAGAAATGGCTCTTTCCAAAATAAAAGCTATACTATACGCTTCTGGGCTATATTCTCAGCAGCACATTAAACATCTCACGTCCCCATAAGGAGAATCATGTGCTGACGGCTGTCTAAATGACTCGGGTAAAGTTTGTAGCATGCGTGCTTGTTGTTTTTGTCTGCTTCCACTTGTCTCTGCACTAGGATGATGTCGGCGTAAATGTGCAGTGATATTTGTTGTGTTCCCACTAGTGCTGTCAGCATTAATCTTGTTGTTAAATGACATTAACGCCATAACGCAGCAAATCTCCGTTACCGTGGATCGCCCCGTGTGTGGGGCTGGACGGCGTCAAAACGTTAACAAGCTAACTGCGCTAACGCACTAGTTCCCACCAATTGAGCATTGCGTGGCACATCCGACATACTGTTTTACTTTTGTCCATGACGCGCTTAGCATCAGGGTCATGCTTCACATGAAAACCAAGATAGTTCCAAACGCCAGATCTGAATGAGGGTGGGGGAGGTTCAATTTTGAGCTTAGCTTCTGTCTTGCTAGCTTGCGCTGCGCTAAGTGGATCTGCACTTGACAGTGCAGCCTAGGCGGAGTAGTCGAATGCAGATTCACTGAGCGCTCAACACAGACAGCATCGTCAGAAGAAAAGTTGATAAAATAAATAAATTTTTGTATTGTTCGATACATATGCGTACCGAACCGAAAGCACTGTATCGAATGGTTCAATACCGATACGAGTATTGTTGCACCCCTAATATATGTATATATATATATATATATATATATATATATATATATATATATATATATATATATATAGGGCTCCATTTCAAAATAACAGAACATAAAAAAATGTGATCCATATTCAAGTGAATTGCTTAACTTCAGAAAATTTAAGTAAAGGGAGGAAAAGCTTGGATTTCAGGACGTTCTTGTACACATGTGGAGGTCCTCAGTGGTGAACCTGAGATAATATTTAGTTTTGATTATGTTAACTGTGGAGAAAACTGCCTTGCTTTCATGCGTGAAGCCAGAAATGACCAAGATGGATAGAGCTACTTTCCTCACACCTGAGAAAGTTGTCTCAGAAACTATTTGAGGCGGAAAGTGAAAGGTCAGTTATTACAAACTGCTCTTTGGGGGCCACATTTGATAGGCAGTCAACTGATTACATTTGGAGAAGTCCAGCATTTACCTATTAAATGCTCTATTTTCATTGTCCACATTTTTTTTTTACACAGCACCATTTGTTCCTTATTTCTCCCTTTTTCTGTTTCGCAGTTTTTCTGTTTTATTTTTTCAGCTTTCTCCAGTGCAGTCATCTGTATTTCTCCTTTTCTTTTTTCTTCATGCATCACTATATTTCTTTTCCTTTCTACATCTTTTCATGTGTAACTTACTCGCTGCGGTCGGCACTGCAGAATCCTAGTGTTTACTGCCCGGTATGCATAGTGGTATTATGTGGGAAGACATCGAATTAGTCTGTGTGTTTCTTCAGATACTGAACCACTACCATAAAGACCAGAAAAGCTGCACCAGTAAAAATAGAAGCAGGTTTTAAATCTGTTTGTAGTTGTAGGTTCGGGTCCATCTGGGACAGCTTTTGGGTCTAGACCCAGACTGTGGTCCAACTGTTAGTGACCTCTGCTCTAGGAGGAAGTGGGGTTCCTCAACACTGCAGCCTTAGACTTTCCACTTAAGTAAAACTGATTGCCGCTTGAGTGTTTTCCCAGAGTCAGTCAACCAATATCAATTCTAAGACCCTATTTTCAGTTCCTGAGTTGGCTAGTAATGAAAGGACAGACTCTGTGTCTGTGCTGGATCATGCTAAATCTGAGTTATCTGTTTCTGGGTTAATGAATAAATTCTGAGTTCTCTACTGCCAAAACTGGATCTTCTGAATCTGGACTTTCAAGGTCGGAGCTGACGTACTTTGCAAGAGTATGCCAACCTGCGACTGAGCCTTGTGTTTGTAAGCCATTTAGTTCCTGTTATAATCTTTGTACATCTTTGCTTCTGGGTGAAAGGACTATTTTCCTGTGTCCGAGCTGACTAAATTAAAAGTGAAAGACAATTTGAGTCCTGAACTCATGTTTTCTGGTACAAGAGTGTGAGTGTGATTCTTTGTTGAGAGAAAACAAGTCTGTATTTTTTGAGTCAGCAATATAGTAGACTGCTTGTGTCTCTGCCAGAAATAACCAACTGTGTTCCTCTGAATGAGTCTAAAACTATTTCTGTTTTCCAGCCTCTTCATTAGAAATTACAAATTGTGTTTTGCATCCAGCTCAGTTAGACTGCTAGTAATCCTCCTAAGCCTGCTATATCTGGAACTCCAGACTATGTAGCTAAGCAGCCCTCCCGTAGACAATTTTTTTTTTTGTGGTCATGTGATTTTCACTCCCTGGGCTGTTCACCCCACCCTGCTTCTCTCAATGACTATCGCCCTGTAGCCCTCACCTCAGTAGTGATGAAGTGCTTTGAACGCCTGGTCAGAGACTTCATCATTTCTTCACTACCAGACACACTGGACCCACTACAGTTCGCTTACCGTCCAAATCGTTCCACAGACGATGCCATCTCTCATCTCCTCCACACATCACTCACTCACTTGGACACTAGAAGGGGGAATTATGTTAAAATGCTCTTCATAGACTACAGTTCTGCATTTAATACCATAATTCCCTCCACACTCACCACCAAGCTGGAGCATCTGGGACTCAGCTCATCTATGTGTCTGTGGATCTCCAACTTCCTAACTGGCAGACCACAGGCAGTAAGGATGGGCGGACATGTCTCAGCCTCCACCACTCTCAGCACTGGAGCCCCCCAGGGGTGTGTTCTGAGCCCCCTGCTGTACTCTTTGTACACATATGACTGTGTGGCCACTACCAGCTCCACCACCATCATCAAGTTTGCTGACGACACCGTCGTGGTGGGCCTGATCTCTGATAACAACGAGACGGCCTACCTGAAGGAGATTAGGAATCTGGAGAACTGGTGCCAGAGGAACAACCTCCTTCTAAACGTCAGTAAGACAAAGGAGCTGATAGTGGACTTCAGCACTAAGCAGGAGAGGAACTACCAGACCCCTGTCATCAACGAGTGCCCAGTGGAGAGAGTGGACAGCTTCAAATACCTCGGAGTTCACATCACGCAGGACCTGTCGTGGTCCTGTCACATCAACACCGTGGTGAAAAAGGCCCGTCAGCGTCTCTACCACCTCAGACGCTTGAGAGACTTCCAACTGCCCTCCAAGGTGCTCAGGAACTTTTACTCGTGCACCATAGAGAGCATCCTGACGGGAAACATCTTAACCTGGTTCGGGAACAGCACCATGCAGGACAGACGAGCTCTACAGAGGGTTGTGCGGTCAGCTGAGCGCACCATCCGCTCCGAGCTCCCTGACCTGCACTCAATCTACAGCAGGCGGTGCTGGACCAAGGCCAGGAAGATCGTGAAGGACCTCAGCCATCCCAACAACAGACTGTTCTCTCTGTTGAGGTCAGGAAAGCGATTCCGCTCCCTGAAGACCAACACAGAGAGACTGAGGAGGAGCTTCTTCCCGCAGGCGATACGGTCTCTCAATCACACCACCACACAGTACTGACCCACACATACAGTTCTTACACACACTGGACATTCTGGACATTGTTTTCACTTCATTACTTAAATCACGCTGCTGTTATTGTGTATATGCTGCTGTTATTGTGTATATGCTGCTGTTATTGTGTATATATTTATTTATATTTCTTCATACATTCTTATATAGTTCTATATTGTGTATTTTGTTGTACAGTTATTTTATTTTCAACTTTAATTTATATATTTTATCTTATTCTCCCAGTTAAATTTACCCTTCATTCTAATTTGTGTTGTACAGTTATTTCATTTTTAACCTTAATTTATATTTTATTCCTTCCTAGTTAAATTTACCCTTTTTAATTTTTCATATTTATTTCCTACCTTATTCATAGCCTTTTCCTTTTTTGTTTTCTTTAGGTCACGAGCAGTTGTCCAAGCATTTCACTACATATCGTACTGTGTATGACTGTGTACGTGACAAATAAAATTTGAATTTGAATTTGAATTTTGTTCAAGAAACTGTAGGAGGACTCCAGAAGGGCTATTTACTGTTTGCAACCTGTACCTACAGAGACTATTTGTTATACACGCGAATCAGAGGCTGAATTTTAAACCTGTAGCTGAGCCTGCACTTCCAGAAACTGTTGTTCACTTCCTACATCTATGAGGATGGTTGTCCCACTTGGGTCCTTCCTAGACACTGTAGCTCTTCTTGGGGCTTTACCATGAACTGCTGTGTAACCCAGGGCCTCTGCAGTGACCAAGCACCATGCACCTGGCCTCCGGAGTTGGCAGCGGTGCCTCAGTAGCTCCAGCTGGTGCTACCTGTGTAGGCTGCAGCCCTGCAGAGCCCCAGCTGGCGCAGCCCCAACTGGCACAACCAGAGTCGGGTTCAAGAGCTGCAAAGGGCTGGCTGGTGCAACCAGAGCCACCTGTGATCTCTGCACACCCCCAGCTGGTTCAAACAGAGTTGGCTGTGAGCCCTGGCAGCCCCAGCTAGCATCCCCCGAGTTTCAAAGGCTTCCTACTTCTACACCTGGGCTTGATGGCCCCATATATTCTGAGCCTGGAGCCAGTGGTATCTGCTCCTCTCGAGTCTCAGGAGGAGCCTCCCAAGTTACCAAGGGGTCCTCAACGACAACATCTGCTCTCAAGATATAATATAATCTCT
This sequence comes from Simochromis diagramma, assembly GCF_900408965.1. Taxonomy (NCBI): domain Eukaryota; kingdom Metazoa; phylum Chordata; class Actinopteri; order Cichliformes; family Cichlidae; genus Simochromis; species Simochromis diagramma. Next base: position 2,223,708 of record NW_024386792.1, on the reverse strand, counting down.
GTCTCACTTCCACAGCATGTCTTTATCCTGCCTTCCTTCTCTCACCCCAACTGGTCGCAGCAGATGACCGCCCCTCCCTGAGCCTGGGTCTCCCGGAGGTTTCTTCCTGTTAAAAGGGAGTTTTTCCTTCCCACTGTCGCCAAAGTGCTTGCTCATAGGGGGTCATATGATTGTTGGGTCTTTATCTGTATCTATTATTGTAGGATCTACTGTACAATATAAAGCACCTTAAGGCAACTGTTGTTGTGATTTGGCGCTATATAAATAAAATTGAACTGAATTGAAAGAAAAATTGAAAGATATAAAAGTAGTATTTTTGGTTTTCCGTAAGTTATGTGTTTTGTTCAATTAGTACTTCACGTTTCACCTTTGTATCCAGCCCATCAGCCTAAATAAATGTCACGCTTTTGTTTATTACATCCACACCGTATATGTGCATCCTGGGTCCTCACTCACCCCATATGGAAAAGAAATAGTAAAAACTTACATGTGATTACTCATGAAAGTGGCCACTTTCTCATTACTGTCATACATTGTTTTAGTAAGTATCCAAAACATACAAGTTTCATTATATAATTTTTCAAGGGATCTTATATCTGTTTTCACTCTTATATGCTTTTCATACAAGTTTCACACAAGACAGATACAAACTTTATAAGATTTATATATATCTTTTCCATATGGGACCTCCTCACCACGTGACACTTTTCATGTTATTATTTTTATAAGTTTCTATGTGAAGCTAAATTGTTTCATGGAGAGTCATGGGATGTTTTTCATCATTCTCACAGAAACACAGGGCTTTAACAAAAAGGCAGCTGCGCATTAATTGGCTTTGCGCTGATCTTGTCGGCCTCGCTTTACGATCTCGAAAGGAAATACTACCATACTTTTCAATATTTGCAATCATTATCACCTGAGAGGTGGAGCTTGTCTCTTATTCTGTGTTCAGCATTCAGTATGTTAACTCAGATTTATCTTTCCCAGCAGTGTCTGTGAAAACATGAATTTTAATGTGTATGTTTTTGAAGTGAAAATGGCACCTGTGCCATCCTGTGTAACATTTGCGAACCAAGAGTAAATAAGAAACTACTCTAAGTCATAAGAACAGCATGTAGTCTGCACAAATAGGCCCCAACTGACAGAGAAATTCAAACCCAGGACTATCTTGCTGGGAGGCAACAATGCTAACCACTCAGATTCTGTGCCACCCTTTGGTAGGTGCAGTTTGTGCTGTGTACCTGAGTCTGTAGAGCTTTATTAGAGGGCCCCTTGTGTAGTCACAGAAGCAGGGTTACAATACATATTCATCATTTTAATCCACATGAGGAACATTTATTGAAAACAGCATGGGGCAACAATTGGTGTAGACAACATAGACGTTTGTAGGACTCATGTAGCCTTCAGGACATATGAAGGCAGTGGTCAGGCTACTGGCTGGCTCAGAAAATAATCTCTCAGATGTCACATGTGTACTACACCATGTCAGTTTTTAACAGAGGTAGGCATTTCCAGACCACCACAAAAATTATGTTGTTAAAAACAATTATTTAATAATAGAATAATATCCATCCTGCTTATAAAGGCCATACCTAAAAGAAGTTTAGAACAGACCAGTTTTAATATACAGTATGACACAGACCTCACAGATAGTTAAAAGCAAAGAGTTTGTAAATTCAAACTGCTTTTTTGAATTTATACAGATTAGTTTAACCTCAACCCCAAGTCATCACGTGAAAACAAAAATATTTTTTCTATTACTTTTAGTGTACAGAAGCACAAGTATACTGCTCAAAAATGTTAAAGAAACACTTAAAAATAAGAGTATAGCATCAATTTAACTTCTGGGATATTGATGTGGTCAGTTAAGTAGCACAGGGGGGTTGTTAATCATTTTCAGCTGCTTTGATGTTACTGAAATTAACATTAAACATTTTTTAATTAATATTTTTCCCCTCATCTTTTTTGACTGGTTTTTCAGTAATTTTGTGTTTGGCTAATGTCATTATTGGAAATCACTACTTCTCCAGGATGGCATATCAATAAGTGCAACTGACAGAAGTTCGCTGTTTCTCCCTGCACAGTCTCAATAGCATGGCAGATATTTTAGGAGGAAGGCAGGTACTCCAGCTGGATATTGCCGTAGAAGGAACAACTTATGAGCAGAACCGTTATCTGCTCCTTTGTGCAAATAAAAACAGGGTGAACACTGCCAGAGCTACAAAATGACATCCAGTAGGCCACTGGCCTAAAACTAACTTCAAGAATGTGATTTGAAGGCCTAATGTCCTCTAGTGGGCCCTGTCCTCACTGCCTTGCACCGTGAAGGGTGATTGGCATTTGCCGTAGATTACCAGAATTGGCAGGTCCACAACTGGCACTAGTCTTGGAAGAAATAACCCAGGACACGATCCATCCTCTCATTAGGAGCATGCCCAGATACTGTCAAGCATGCAAGCACTTTGATTTCTAGGGTGTTTTTGATTTTAGCCATTGGTAGTCTAATAATTTTTATTTCAATCAAACAATGTAGGATCCTTTGATTTCTAACTCCTTACCTAGTCCACATCAGTACAGATATCAAGAAAATGTATATTTTCCAAAGTGGTTGTGTGAAGTTCCTGTCTTTTAAATCAAAAGATTTGGACAAGTTGTTATGCAGCCTGTCTTGCTTATATTTCAGCATCAATTATACCAAGTTTCCCACTCAGACTACTTCTGCCTTGAAACTAATTATTCAGCCAGAAGCGGACTTAATTCACTTTGTCCTGTGTGAGCATTACACCACCAAAGACCAAAGGGGTTTAGGAAAAGCAACCAGCATTGTGTGTCCTGGACTGCTTCATGTAGAAGGAGGTTTGTGTCCTGTCAGTTGCTGTCACACTCGTTGGTGGAGGCTACTTTGATGGCATATGGATGCCAGGAACTGCAGCGTCCTGCACATTCCACCAGGAATAAGCTTTGGAGTAGGCTATATGTTCCATAGTGAGATACCGAGTGAGGTCTGAAAGATAACATTTCGTTATCCGGGTTAACTCAATTCTATGAAAATTGAGTAAGGTATCTCACCACACTGCCCTACATTCATGTGGATGCAGAAGAAATACATTGAGAATGTCTGGTGTGGCACAAGGGGCTATTAAAAAGGGGTTGGGGGACTCTGTGTCTTTGTATTGGTCTATCTTAAACAGATGTGGTATTAGGTTCCATAAGGGGTGACACTAAAAGGTGCTTCCTATTGCGTGAACTTGAGTTACCTAGGTAACTAAACATTTCCTGTCATCCTGGTAGAGTGACCTGATAGGTTGACTCCCTGATAGTACTGGATGATGTAAGAATCTAAACTGCCCACAACTTTTACACAAAATTGCTTTTATGTTTTTACTGTAGCAGAAATGATCCTAAAATAGATATTCCCTGGAGGGATGGGCTTATCTGATCTGAAGCATATACTGTCAAACAAATACAATCATAATCATATGCATGATTAGGTGATTGTCTTTTCCACTGCCTTCTAACTTACTCGCATATAGCGCAACACATATTAACTGTGGAGATCATGGAGTGAGGACAATGAATTATTCATTCTGTCCTCACTGTCACTCTGTGCTTACACAATGCTGAGCTCCTGTTTAAATGCATTAGCAGCAGTACACAGTTCACACACTTTGACAACGCACACGTTTCTTTCTGTGTCTGTGATGCTCTGCATCTGCATGTTTCAGCCTTCCATTGATGGCAAGCTCGTCCCAGTCAATGTTTTAAAGCTTGTATTTATTTGGCAGATTTTCCTCAGCATTTGTTACCCTCTTGCCCTTGTCTTCTCCCTCCCTGTTCTGTGTCACAGACTTTGTGTCAGTGCTTCCACCCCCCGCCGTTTGAAGGACAGTCATCATCGAAGCAGCGTGCCATCCCTGCAGAAGTGATAGGCAGCCCTGGGATGAAAACACAGGCTGTGAAATTGCAGCGTGGGATATCTACATCTCATTACCTGGTTGTCTCCATGCATCTGACACATTCAAGTCTGGAAGAGTTGCAGTGTATGACATCAAGAATATAAGCCACAAAGCAGGAGGCGTAGCGCTCCAGCAACTGACAATATTAATTTTAAAACAAACCAAATGAGAAGAGCACATAAAACTTTTTGCATAGCTTGAAATTAAACAGCTTTCAATTCAAAATATAGCAGCAGATAAATACCCACAGTCTGATGACTGTTCTAACATTCAAGCAAGATTTCCATTTGTAATTTAATTAATATTCAATTTTACGTTTCCTGAGACACACTCATTTCATTCTGCTTTAACAAACTAATTACTGGAAGAGCAGTAAAAACAAATTCTCATTAAGTTCTGTCCCATGCCTCCTCATTTAACCTAAATTGTAACTGAGCTGTGCAAACTGACAGAGTGAAAATAAGCAAGAGGCACAGAGCAGCAGAAACAAGAAAATCTGAAAACATTTTTTGCTAGAGTGTGGCTTATTCTCATAAGCAGAAAATTCAATTTAATGATGAGTGATCTAGGTTAGAACAGACCAATTAAACAGCTAGTTGAAGCCCACTGATATACACTTCAGCTCATTTTTAAGAAAAAAGCAAACAAAGCTCGAACTTCTTCTGCATCTGAAATTGGAGTAGTTTTTTCTTTTTTAATGAAACAGACATTGTAATGAATACAGACAAACATGACAGTTTAATTCTGCTATGAAAGTGTGCTTTGATGGCATCAAACTAACAATTTGATGAATACCTTCCTGATTAATGCGTTGTTTTGGTACAATTTCATTAAAATTCATTTGATTACTAAAATTTGTAAGTCAAAAATAGTTAACATCAGCAAATTCATGATACTACTTTGATGTATTTTTATATTGTATTGAGGAAATATCAATGCAATGCAATAACCAGAAGAGTAATATGCATATCTCCACACCTCGCAGACATAAAGATACAACAATTAGAGTTACAAAAGAAATGGGTAGAAGAAGCTGAAAGTTCCTAAGCATTAATTAGATTCAAAAATGACTCCTGAAACTATGACAGCATGCATATTTAATAGTCCAGTATATATTTAAAGCCACCTACATGCATACCTGTACCAGGCAATCAGTCAGCTCAAGCAGAGAGACACTAATGAGCATGTATTCTTTCACTATTAAAAAGAAGAACGAGGAAAGGTATTCTAATAAATCCTGCACATTTCCTGACCACTTCCACTTCAGTGAATAGTTACCAAACTCTGATTTCCCTTTGTTCTCTTTATTAATCTGTTATTCTTTCTGGTAGTCATCTAATGTTTTCTGTACTTCACAGCAAAACACTGTAAATCTGCAGTTATTATCTGCGCCTACATTTTCTGTTTCTATGTGTTTGTTTGGGTATTGTCCTGTAGCCCTCATAATGTCATGTGTTCTGGAAGAAGCATGAAAATATTGTGACAAACTGTCTCGTGTACTGACATCGCCTGAGCTGACAAGTAAAATCTTACACAAAGTCCAAGTGCATGTTTCTATATCTGTCAATTTACTTGTGTATTTTCTGCTGAAGAGATAATACGAGTCAAATAAGCCGCACAGTTAACAACAACAACAATGTCGTGGCTGAGCAAGATAATGAAGAGGTTTATTTTTTTTATTCATAAGAAATAAATAAAACATTTTCACACCAGCAAATGAGGCACTTGTGGCCCCAGAAGATCCAAAGCTCTCTTGTATCCAATGAATATTCATTTGGGGGCCTACAGTGATGAGCTGTTTGCTTTAGTTGTTCACTATGGGGGGAAAATTCACCAGTTACCTACTATGATTACTTCACGTTTATTGCTGCAGGTCATCTATTGAAGTTTAATAAGAGCTGGTTTACTCAAATCCCCCAAAAAAAATTAGGAAAAGAGGGTTTGTAAAAGTAGAGCTCAAAACCAAAACAACGGGCTGAAAGATACTAAAATGTAAAAGTGCACATGATGCAAAGATGTTTGACGAGGTATTTTGCAGTCAACCTGTTCATTGTTGTTGGTGTCATAGACAGGTGATGTTAACCTGGCAGGAAAGTAACAGAAATTCTAAAATTACAAAAAAAAAGTTTCAAAAGTAAAATAAAAATAAATAAACTGGGACTGGATAACGAAAAGCCTAGCTGAATTTTGAGTTATAATAATATGTTATGACTAGTGGTGTGTTTATCTTTAATTCCCTTTTCTTATTTTGCCACTCACTCCTCCAAACGTCCGCATTTCGTCTACTTTAGATTGATTTTGACAGCTGATTTGTCTATATGTGTTCAGTGGAGAAGCAGGTAGCTGTGTGCCTTGTGGAGAGAAGGTTAAACGTGCTCTGCAATCTTTGGTCTCTTCATTTCACATATAGCCATTTTGACAGCTCACTTTTGAAACAGAAGTATTTACCTTGCTACAGCCTTATTTTAACACTCTGAATTCGGTGGTTGCTTCTGTCCAAGCTCTTGAAAGATTAATTGTATGATAAAATCATTGCTTAAACATGTAGCACGTTCATTGACAGTTTTGATAACTGAGAATGTTTCGAGGTTTCTACCTACTGACACAAGCTAAGAGATGAACTTTTTTTCCGTTTTGACCTTTGTGCAAATGTAGCATGTGTATCACCTAGACAAACACTGTGGAGGCTGTCAGATGTAGTTACATAGACAGAAAAATTCTTTTATTTATTTATGTTCTTTAAAATGTCACTCCTTTCGCCTCAAACCCATTAACTGGGGTTACAATGAAACTCAATTCTTATCTGCAGCGCCCCTCGTGAATGCATCAAAGCTCCGGCGCATTCACTGAATAACAATGAGATTTTTTTACTGAGAGAAAATATTTCAGTCAGATCTATAGGGAGCGATAAACAGGTGAATATTCTACAGGCAATAATGCCTTGAGGGATGATTAGTTGCAGCCTATAACACTCAGCATAAGCCTTGTGGGCTGTAAGAAACCTCAAGGATGTTTTTAGTGCACTGTTGTTTACACGTTGTGGTGAATCAAATCAAACATCACTAACGTTATACTTACAAATGACAAGACAATTTGCTATTAAATATTTGGGATTGTAACTGTCAGAGAAAATGTGGCAATTCAAAAGAAACAATATAACGTTCAAGGGCAATGTTAGGTCATCTTGTCACTTGTCGCCTGGCTTTGATCTGATACTGAGGCGGTCTACATAATTTGTTACATAAATGCTCCGACACTCATCTTTACTAGCCTGATTACCATTTTATTAATATGAATCTATTATAGTCTAATGAACACAGATAAAGCTGCCTCCACAATTAATCCTCTGACCAAATTGGTTCAGATAAGCTCAGCCAAAAGCCACAATTATTCGACGTTTATATAATTTCTTCTTGTGGGCCTAGTGTCTATTGGCCTTTATTTTTTTAAATAAAATGTAAAGTAAATATGAAAGATATAACACCTATAACATACATACTTTGAAGGTTTCTCATGCAGTGGATCTTGTATCTATCTTTCTATTGTCTTATCTGCCTATGCCCAAATTAGAGTTATAGTCAGATCACACTAAAAAATGTATATCACTAGTTGATTCCTTCAGTTGTTGAGAATTTGTCACAGAGTCATTCCTTCTCTTTCTTTTGAAAAGTTTGGAGCAAAGCAAGCATGTATCCATCAACAACAGCCATATTAGAGAACTGTGGACCTGTAGTATATCAGAGATGCTTCAAAAGCATTTCTGACATACTCTGGTTTTTCGTTTTTTCACTACCTGCAGTCTGCATGTACTGCTGCCTCTGATTGCTATTTTCTCATCTAATTGTCAGCATTGCTTCAGCCGTGCAACTGCTTCACACTCCATCCACAAAATCATCAGTAGTATTTGTCAGACTGATTACAGATCTTCAAAAAGAATGACTGGAGGGTTTTTCTTAACCAGCCTTCACTGTTTCTCAGGTAAATCCATTGCTTTTCCCTGCTAGCGTCATTGTTCTTCACTGGCTTTGTCTGGTTGTGACCTTTCACCATCAAAAGATTATTCAAAAGATTAGCATGAAAATATCATCAGGGCAGTTTATTGTACGTTCATCTTTCCTTCAATGTACAAGAGTATTAGTCAGATTTTAGAGAAGGGAGATTTATTTGTCCTGGATATGACTGTTTGCAAACTAAATCGCATTAGTTTGCACAACCAATTACAACAAAACATTCTTTCTGTACTTCACAACTTACAAAAACCTGTGAGCTGTGATGGATCATAAGGCAGATACTATTTCACTGATGTTTTGGTTTTCCTTATTTAGCCCAAGTTTTGAGATACCTCTGATTGTTGACTTTCAACATTAATGTAGCAGAGAACACTATGTGTTTGTTGTTAAGTGTTTTGTGGCCTGCTCAGCTGTGTGTGCATCGGAGACCATCCCTCCCTTTGAAACTGATTGCACTCTTCATAGTTATAATGAGACAAGATTAAAAGTGAAAGTAAAAGAGTGCAGCCTGAAACTTTGGGCTCCAAATATTTAATTTATGCTGTCTAAATTATGCGCACTACATTTCTGCTCAAAGTGAGCTGCTCTACTGTTTTTTTTGTCGTGTTCCTCTGCTCTCCATTTCACAATGTGTGAGGGTGTAGGGTGGAGCAGACAAACAGCAAAGCAAACACGCACACCAAGTGAAATGGAGAGCAGAGTCCAGCAGGAAAACACACATTGCTAATGTATTATTGTTGTGTGAATGATCTTTATGGATGTAATTTAGATGTATGTAAAATAACATTTGCTAAAGTTGTACATAGCACTTTTAAGAACATTCAACATTCATTTGAAACATTTTGTTTAGTGGGAAGTATCCATGAAAAATGGAAATTCAGCTATTTCTAACCCCTAATGTTATGAAACAATTCATATTACAGTCTCACAAATGCTTCGTAATACACTTTTGTAGGATTACACATTTCCTGGGTGAAATGCAGAGGTGGGACCAAGTCATTGTTTTGCAAGTCTCAAGTAAGTCTCAAGTCTTTACCCTCAAGTCACAAGTCAAGTCTCAAGTAATGTCAGGCAAGTCAGAGTCGAGTCTCAAGTCACTGGTGTAAAAGTCAGAGTAAAGTCACAAGTCTGAAACTTTGAATTTCAAGTCCTTTCGAGTCTTTAAAAAAAAAAAACGAAAAAAAGCATGTTGCAGTTATATGCTAAATGTAAATATTAGACCATGTAATTTTTAAATCTGTGTTTTTCTCAACACATGACAAAATAGTGAACTTAGAAAATATACACAAATTGTGAAATTGCACCTCTATAAGATGCAGCTTAATTAAACCTAGCTCCAAGAATAATTTTCACCGACAGTTCTGAGATAAGCTGCATGTTATTCTTGGATGCGCTTGTAGGACCGGCTTTAAAATAGCATGACAAAAATATCATACACATTAAAACCAAACAGTATCATCAACGTAGCCTGGACAACATTTGCTAGTAAGATGAAGTCAGTTATCTCATCGTAGCAAAAGGGAACCTACCGTTCTTTATGCAACTTCAACTGTCGGACAAAGTTGGAAGTTGTTCCATCTCTGTCTGTGATTCTCTACTTACATGTTTTGCATATTGCATTTCGGTTTTTTGTTGACTACTTAATAGTTTATGTACCTGAAAAAAATATCATTTTTGATCGTTTTTTTTTCTTAAAAAAAAATCTGGTTAATTTGATTGGCTGTGCTACAGCTCACGCACACATACGTACGGAGTGTGGTTTGAATAAATGAATGAATGAATTGAATTAATGGTGCACACTTTCTATATAATATGCATGTTAAATTTTAGATTTGGGGTGAAATATCAAGTCTTTTCAAGTAAACCGGTTCAAGTCCAATTCAAGTCCCAGGCCATTGGTGTAAAAGTCCAAGTCAAGTCACAAGTCTTAGAACATTTTTTCAAGTCAAGTCTAAAGTCATAAAATTAACGACTCGAGTCTGACTCGAGTCCAAGTCATGTGACTCGAGTCCACACCTCTGGTGACATGAATATCACTTGACTCTGCTACAATTTACTTAAATGACTGATTGATTGGTAACATGAATGTGAGAAAGAATAAAGTAGTCATGAGAGAAGTACAACCGTGGTGAACTATGCCGAGTCGATCCAAGTAGGTTCCAATGGGAAAGGGGCTTATGAGAACGTCTGAATCTAATAAGTTTAATCTTACTTTCCACCTTCACTTTTCATTCATATTTGAATCCCCCTTACGAATATTGATAGTTAGCCATGTCACACACTGCTCAAGTCTTTTATTTCAGCTGATTTTTTTATTTAATATTTTAATATACTTTTGGAATAATCAAGACATAGGGCTGAGTTTTTTTCAGAGATACCTGGTTCTCCCAGGAGAGTCACAACTATGTGATGTTATAGAATATCATGCTGAACATTAAATATATACATAAATATTAAAGTATTTTAAATGACCTCAATCTTAAACACATGCAGCTGTAATATTAATCAATTTAACACCGATGGAAGACATTTTTCTGCAGAACATTAACTTTTACTTTTAAGACTTTTGTACTCAGTACTGGTTCCTGTATTAACAGGAAACAATACTGAGGTGTTTTCATGGTGTTTTATTGCTTCTTTTCATTTTTTTCTTTTAATTTTTACCTAATAATAAATCATTTTTAGCATTACAGTAGGTATTTATTTAACTATATAAGTAGTAATATAGGCTCCATGGGTCAATCATTTATATGTGGTGACTCGTAAAGGTCAAGTGCAATGCAACTTAAGAAAAGACCAACAAACAGAAAAATCTTCTCAAGCACACAACAGACAATAGAAGCTAAATACAACACAACATAAGCACTATTTTAAAAAGTTCACAAAAAAATTAAATATGACAAAAGTGACAAAACACAAGGGAAGCGCTTCTTTGGAGACGGTAACATGATTGAACAGCTGCAGAAGTGACTAACTAACAATAAACAGCTAAAGGCAAACATGTATATACAGTACTGTAGAAATACTGTGAATGAAACACATTAACAACGTGGAAAAATCTTCTGCTTCTTGTAGACCTAAGTGTAATTCTTCACCTGTTTGGGTTTCTGTCACTTCTGTTCCCAGAAACACTTTTATTGTCTTTTTTTTCAACTTCTGTTCCATTTTGTAAAACCTTGTTGTATTTTTCTATTTGCTGGTGTTTTCTTAAGTTGTGGACGCTGTAATTATAATATTATACAGTAGTCTTGTGTCTGTTAGTAGAATCCATCACATCATTAAGGGGCTTAAGATTTCCTTCTAGATTTGAAGTAAATGCAAATACAGATGGATTTTTAATGATGTAGGCTTTTCCAAACTGAAAGAGGGAATGCAAATCAAAAAACTCAAACTGTCACTTTTAAATCTCTCAACACTCAAATCTAAGACGGCATACTGGGAGATCCTTAAGCAATGACGGCTTAAGAAATCAAAAAAAAGGAATAATGTGTGTATGATAGCAGTGGTGTGAAGCTTATCTCCACTAGCCAGCAAAGTCTTTTTATCGCTCTTTTTTAATTGCCATGTTGCACGAACCCAGTGAAGCATACACATACTGTGTGCAAACATGTTGAAAGCAGTACTCCATCCAAGCCTATCCTTTAAGTATGAAGCTCCTCTGTATACTTGAAAGGTGCCTATCATGATGAAAAATTGTTATAATGTCCATAGAAACTTCTTCATCCACTACCGCAGCTTCATCCATATGCACAGTTTGATCCTGTTTTCACCAAAATCGGTCTGAAAAGCACAACCTCTATCTCATTTCTCCCAAGCAACCCAGTCAAAGCTCATACAGAAGTGTCCATTGGAGAACTGCAATTGCCTCTTTTTCCGTCATTAGATCTGCTTTTTCATTGCTGACTGCCTGGGCATGGCCAAACAGTTTGAGAAAAGGTGAATACACCAAAAAGCTTATTCATGCATAAACTGAAGGACACTTAATTTCCTTGAAGTTCCTCTCTTGACATTGTTTAAACCACTAAAATTTCATTCCTGTTGATAATTTATACGTCACATGAAAATATTGTTTATACCTATTCTTCTTTTTTTTTTGCCTGTCCCGTTTGGATCTTTAGCCTTCAGAATTGTTGTCTGAAGGCCAAGAAAGATGCCAAGTGGATTTACTTTACCAAGTGGATCATCATGGCCTTACCATATTGGTCCATTTGATTGACCTTTATTATAATTATGTATTTATTTTATTTTCGTTTTTTAAAGACGGGACAGACATGACTGGGGGATAGGACAGGGAGAAAGAATGAAAGAAAGAGAGGGAGAGAAAGAAAAATAGAGAGGAGAAGAGATGGTGAGAAAGGGGGGAAGAAAAAAAAAGAAAAACAAACAAAGCACCTGGATCACCTGTATGGAGATAAAAAACCAGATTAGAAAACAAACAACAAAGCACAACATAATAAAAACAACACCATCACAATAAACTAGCTAACAGTAGATAACAGTAGATAATAAATATTACATGTTTTTTTTTTTCTTTTTTAATTTCACCTGTTGAGAATGAAAAAAGAAAACAAGCAGAAGAAAATGAGAGCAATAGAGTAAACAACATCACGATGATATATGGGAATATAACAGTAAATACTAAATATTAAACATTATTGTGCAGCAATAAGATCGACAGCGCACACTGTGCTTTGAGGTAGGAGCCAAAAAGGGTGTAGTTTGTGTGTGTGAGCACCCGTGTGCACACCTGTGAGCATGAAGGCGCTTGTTTTTAAAAGGTTCCTTCATGTAATGATCTGCTACCTTAAAATGTTTCTTCTTTTACAGCTCACTTGTCCTTGCAGCTTGCACTCCACAATGGCAAGTTCTAATATTGGTCTTGTTAAGTGTACCGCTCTCAAAAAGAAAACCAAGTCTGAAGGAAAAAAGAAAAAGTGATTTTTATTGTAAGTATCCTCTCTCTAGAATCTTAAAAATGTAACATCGATAAACCGCACGAGTGTTCAGTTAATAATGTTTGTCCATGACAGAGAAGCTTTGTTCTCGGTCACGAACCCTGACAAGTTAGCGCCTCACCACACTCGGATACTGGCTTCTCTTCATTGGCTCCCTGTTAGGGTTGTGTAGTTGTGTTCAGTTTATTTAGATCATGTAAACAACACACAGAAATTCACTTAGGAAAGTAAAGAAAAAAAAGAAAAATAAACAAAATAAAGCAAAACACATTTCAGTACCGCTTCACCTACCCTTCGAAAAGATGGATATCGATACATATCGAAAAGGAGTGAGAAGAAGTGCACACCTGTTTAATCTAAACCATTCTCCATAAGTTATCAGCTAATATTTATCTAGCTTAACCTCCACACAACAAAGTCAATACCTCCATCAGAGACATGAACTACTTTATGTTTGGACATTATTGCAACTCCACAATCAAACTATTCCACAGTTTCTCTCCACGCACAGAAACACAAAAACCTTTCCTGGTAGTTCACATATTTGCAGCTTTGAAGTTGTAAAAACCTTTTCCTTACATAGAAGGTCTTGAATAACTAGGTCCCACCTTATGACAAAGCCCTATCACCCCAATAGAGCGCTTTCTCTCAGACTGCTGGTTTACTTGTGGTTTGTAGGATATTTAAAAGTAAAATGGAAGGCAGAGCCATCAACGTCTGTGGAAGCTGTTTGGATTTTGGACACAAATGCGCTCTCTCCTTTTAAGGTGAGGTTTGAAACTTTCCTTTTTGATAAAGCTTATAGTTTGGGCTGGATCAGATGATCTTGAATCCTCCCTTAGTTACGCTGCAATACAGGTGTAGGGTGCTGAAGGGTTCCCACGATGCACTATGTTTCTTCTTCACTCGTTTCTTTTCACTCTGCATTTAATCATTAGTTATTATTTGTTGTCCTGTATCCCTCTGCTCTTTTCTTTTCCTCTTCACCCCCAAATGGTTATGGAAAATAGCTGCCCCTCCCTGAGTCTGGTTGTGCCAGAGGTTTTTCGTGTGAAAAGGAAGTTTTAAGATATTAGGCTACAGTGGGAACTTCCCACTGTAGCCTAACATCAATATGCAACATCGTTGGGGTTTCCTCTGTAATATTGAAGGGTCTATATTATAAAGCTGTTGTAACTGATTGCAGTTGTAATTTAGTGCTATATTAATAAAATTAAATTTAATTGAAATGACTTGGATGTGGTATGAAGGTGATTGGCATGTGATAGGTTTGTAGCTTGAACCTATTCGCTGGAACGTTGAAGACAATATAATTACACCGCAAGCAAGACACGAAGTAGGCAAAGTTCTTCATGTTTCTCGTGCACGGGAGAGAACCGGACAAACGCCGTTCCTTCGCTTGACCCCAGTTGCTCTCGTCCGTTCCCCCGTAACACTGCTCTTTTATTGAGGTTACATGAATATGCATAGGTTCATTAACACATGACGTCTACATACACACAAAGAGTACCGTGTGTGCGTGTTTGTGTGTGTGTGTGTGTGTGTGTGTGGGGTCAGAGTGTGACCCCATAAATAACTTCCCTAAACCTGCTGGTCTGGAAGTCCAACAGTTCATCTAAACAAAAGGCACTTAGCCTAAAACAAATATAGCCACGTTTATCCTACCATAAAACAATAAGACAAGGTACGACCTCTTCCCATGCTCCCAGGATGTAGGTGTGCATTCTAGTGTGGAATACACACCAAGCCTTTGTAGCCTGCTAAAGATCACACAGCCTATCACTACACAATTGATTATACACCTCTAAGCATATATGGTTAAATATTTCTAAGCATAAATGACAATCAGCAATACAAAACCTAACAGCATGTTGCTCTGCTATGTTGTTATTCAAGCCCAGGTTGCTTTGGTTGTGCCCTTCCACACATTGATATTTTGGGGTGAGGTGTTTCTCATCTTCTTTGTGAGAGTCCCAGATAGATTCGTTTCAGCTGACTAAACCAATCAAGAACTGTAAAAAAGAAATGGTCAACAAATCATTTGGTTGTATTTCCGGTATTGTGCTAAATGATGCTAAAAAAAAACAAAAAACAAATCAGCATCTGCATAAAGCTCGTCAGCAGACTAAAGTGTTGGCTTTGGACTTGTAAAACACAAGTACCAACCGCTTCCTACACCAACAGATAAGACTGTACCCGAAATCATCACAGACTGTGGAAACTTAACACTGGACTTCAGATGCATTGGATTTTGTGTCTCTCCACTGTTCTTCAAAGATCTCAGATCTTGTTATCCAAATTAAATCCAAAATATTCTTTCATCTGAGGACTTGGGAACACTGAACAACAATCCAGTTCTTATCATCTTTAGTGTAGCTAAGACACTTCTAAGATTGTCTGACACAAGAGTGAGTTCTTATCAGGAATGTGGTGGTTGTAGCTCCTTTCATACAGCATTCTGTGAACGGTCAACCTTTTGAGCAATGACCTCTTGTGGCTCGCCCTCCTCGTGGAGGATGTCAGCGATTGTCATCTGACATGCTGAATTTCTGATTTTCATGAGCTATAAGCAGTAATAATCAAAAATTTAAAAAGGCCTAAAACATTGTAATTTTACTTATGTTTACCTTTGCAGATTACAAACTTTTTTGATATGCTTTTACCTTGTTAGCATGCTAATAAGGTGGAAGCATATGGGAATGCACTCATTTTCTTGCAGTATTAATACATTTTTATTCTCTGTGAAGCTATACCCAACAGATTATCCTGGTTAGCTTCAATCAACATAAAAGTACAAATTTTCTTTTTTACTTGTCTAATTTGGGAATACTATTAATACCTAGAAGAATAGCCATGTTTCATTAAACAGATCAAGATCAAGATAAATGAAAGTGTTCTCAATAATAAAATCCAGGCCACTAGTATCCCCAACATCACTCTATTTTATATGCTCCCACCATCTCAAATAAAAGTATAATATCCTGAAATTGAACACATTTTGCAGTGCATACCAGCAAATACCAGTTCAAATTGAACAAAATTAGAAAGAGTGGTGGTGCAAGTTTGCTAGATGGGATTCTGTACACCAATAGAGGTGAAACGGCTGCCTTGAAATGGATAAATGAGTTGACACAAAGGGACTGAAGAGAGTGACCTTGAGTTAATACACTTGCAGCAGTGAGCAGCAGACTTTGTTGTAGAAGTACTACAACAAACAACGGGTCACGTACTGCTATTTACTTTCACGGAAAAGCAAGAAAATCTTTGTTTAGATTAAGCTCTGAAATAACATATTATAAAAGCCACAATTAAAAAGCCAAATGATATTTATGTCTCAAACAATTTATGATACTCTGCCATCAAAAGTTACTGTCAGTGACAGTTTTGAGAAGTCCAGTGTTGCTCCGCTGCAGATTAAATTATTTTTGTCTCTGTTATCAAGCTGGCAGTGCAGTGATGATAAAGAAGCAGGACATGCTTATACAGGAAGCAGAATATGAAAACAGAAAACTAATACTGCAAAGCAAAACTTTCTTTAAACTGTGTGTGAGAGAGAGTGCCTTTGTGATGCCTTTAAGACCAAAACATCATCTTTTTAAACTTGATTTACAGCCCACAGAAAAATCTGATTTAAAGCTTAAAATACATGTGAGTGTATAATATTGTTTCAGTCTAATGGCAGATCAGCAGTATTAGACAAAATGGAAGCGAAGCGAACGAGGGGAGAGGGGGTTATATATATTATTATATTATAGATAATGTGAAATAGACAAAAATCAATATGCAACTGTATGAAATGATAGAAGGAATAAGTAAATTCATTTATTTTATCACATTTCAGCTGGCAGATAATTTCTGCTGGGCAACAAAGTTGGTTAAAAAAAAACATGTTTCAAGGATACAGTGAGCAGTGTGATAAATGACTAAGAACTGGAAATCATGGACTACTCTGAATGCAAATTGATGTTCTTCCAGCTAATCAATGCTCATTTTCTTCACTAGATGGATGGACTGCCCAGCAGTGCAAAAATGATTTTATCTGGTGGTAAACTAGAGAGTCTGATATCTCTTAAAAACACATGCTTTTATACACAGGATTTTTTTAAACAGGTCACTTATCCAAATTCATGCAAGTCCTAAGTCATGCAAAGTTAATTTTCAAACAAATTACAGTAGAGTAAAATTTAAATTGTTTCTTTTGTTTGTTTTTTGCTTTTTTTGTTTGTTTATTTTTGTTTTGCCTGAACCGTGTCGCTGATAACACCAGCACCATCATTTTATTTTATTTTTTTTAATGGTAAATATATTTTCTTACCTCACTAAGCAATGCCATTACATGTCTGCATGCTATACGCTTCATTTTTAGTTATCATCTGATACAAGTTGTGGCTTTAAACTCAATAAGCTACAAATTGTTCCTGAAATTTGCATATTGGGAGACCTGATAAACAAAATAGAGGTTATTTTCTGCTGCGCAAATTATTGTTGTTCTGATAATACTGAACAACACTGACTATTGGCTAGTTGTGTAAGATTTGTTCTTCAGTGTCATGATTGATTTTTGAATAAAAATATAGTCAGCTCAGTCTTTGTTCATATATCCAGTCAAATATAGATCTTCATGAACTGCAGTTAGCAGTTAGTAAAGTTGCATACCTTGTTTCTCACATACTCTTTTATTAGGTGTATTCACCTTTAGATAATTACCTAATTACTGTTTGTTGGTTAGCTAAAAGCAGTTAGCTTTTCACCAAATTTTAATATAAAGGGCTGTTTATTGTTTATTATATGCTGTAATTTTAAGGGAATGGTACGGAGCCCCGCAGGGAACATGGGAGAAAAACAAATTAAGACGGACTTTTGCGAGATCTCGCAAAACTAACTCGGGATCTCGCAAAACTTTTGCGGGATCTCGCAAAACAAACTCGGGATCTTGCAAAAGTTTTGCGAGATCTCGCAAAAGTTTTAGCCGCATTCTTCGGCCTTCGACCTCCCGTTAGCTTCGAGCTAGCTTCGAGCTAACGGGAGGTCGAGACCTACTACAGCCGGGAGGAACACCGCTTTCCCGGCACATCATGCCTCGACCTCCCGGTCGGCTTCGAGCTGGCGGCCTCGAAGAATGCGGCTAAAACTTTGCGAGATCCCGAGTTTGTTTTGCGAGATCTCGCAAAAGTTTTGCGAGATCCCGAGTTTGTTTTGCGAAATCTCGCAAAAGTTTTGCGAGATCCCGCAAAAGTTTTGCGAGATCCCGAGTTTATTTTGCGAGATCTCTCAAAAGTCCGTCTTAATTTTTTTTTCTCCCATGTCCCCTGCGGAGCTCCGTAGAATGGAGACTTTATTTTGATTTTATTTTTTTTTGTCCTGGATTCAAAGTACTATTTGCATCAAGTGCTTAGAGGAAAATCTAAGAGGAAAAGAGTTCCATACCCCCGCCATTCTGTACTGAAACAGGAAAAAAAACAAGGTTATTGGAGCTGAAGCGATGGATAGACCCATTTCATTTATTTTGGTCTGAATGATCTGACATTTTTCACTAGGTTTGAAGTTTCTTTTTTTAACAAGGCCATAAGTGCTTTCCCTAATAATTCAATTCAATTCAATTTTATTTATACATTACCAAATCACAACAACAGTTGCCTCAAGGTGATTTATATTGTAAGGTAGACCCTACAAATGGCCTGTATTTGTATAGCGCTTTTACTAGTCCCTAAGGACCCCAAAGCCCTTTACACAACCAGTCATCCACCCATTCACACACACATTCACACACTGGTGATGGCAAGCTACAGTGTAGCCACAGCTGCCCTGGGGCGCACTGACAGAGGCGAGGCTGCCGGACACTGGCGCCACCGGGCCCTCTGACCACCACCAGTAGGCAACGGGTGAAGTGTCTTGCCCATTGTGGGTAGCTCAGGTGGCAGAGCAGGTCAGCCACTAATCAGAAGGTTGGTGGTTCGATCCCAGGCTGTCTCCTGGCTGCATGCCAAATATCCTTGGGCAAGATACTAACCCCATGTTTGCCTACTGGTGGTGGTCAGAGGGCCCGGTGGCGCCAGTGTCCGGCAGCCTCGCCTCTGTCAGTGCGCCCCAGGGCAGCTGTGGCTACAATGTAGCTTGCCATTGCCAGTGCGTGAATGTGTGTGTGAATGGGTGAATGACTGAATGTAGTGTAAAGCACTTTGGGGTCCTTAGGGACTGAGTAAAGCGCTATACAAATGCTGGCCATTTACCATAAAGAGAAAAACCCAACAATCATATGACCCCCTATGAGCAAGCACTTTGGCAACAGTGGGAAGGAAAAAACTCCCTTTTAACAGGAAGAAACCTCCAGCAGAACCAGGCTCAGCGAGGGGCAGCCATCTGCCACAACCTGTTGGGGGTGAGTACTATTGATAAAAGTCCTGTTTGTGCTTTGCAAAGTAAAATAAAACACTATATATGTGTGCTTTCAAGTAGTAGGTGGCAAAGAAAAAAAATGTTAATGAAAAAAGTAATTAGTAGGAAGTTTTTATAATCTCAAAGAAGACAACACAATATATGCTAGGGTTTTTAATCAAGGCACTGCATCAATAAACACGTTTTATGATAAGAAAGTTCATGGATTTGTATTAAAGATTGTTAAAATACTCTATCTGAAGTTTATCACCTTTTTCAGTTGCCATACCAACAGTTTTTTTGGTGATGCTCAGGGGTTAATCAATACTGCTGATTAAATCAACAGTTTTTCCAAAGTAAAGTCTACTTTTATCACTGCATCTCATGTAAACAAATGATTAATGTCATGTAAATAATATGGCACCTTTGGCAAATTGTGTGGTATGCAGCCATGATAATATTAAAAAAATAAGATTTGAACGGTTGTGGTAAGCTATGTACTAACATAAACCGTGCGAGAGGTCTTTAACCTATTTTGTCATTTCATGTTTTGGTACACACAGGTCATTTCTGTCCCTGTGTGGGGCTAACTTTATGTGGTCTGTGCTAGCATTGTAACAAATAAAAGAAAAACAATCTCTCTTATATCGGCTGGTGAAAATGAATATTGTTGCACAATTTAACCTGTTTAGCTGTACATGGTAATACGCAGCTTAAATTAGTTGTTTGAAGTTTTATTACCATCAAATTTGTTTAAACTATTGATTCAACCACTTCTACAGTGAGTGTAAAAATGCTAAAAAGGCATAGAATGTATAAACGACTTACTACTTACTACTACGTACTGTTTGTACATGCAGGTTTACCCTTCTTTGTTTGTTTCATAAGTAGGATAGATTTTTATATTTAACCAGGAGAAAAAGACATTTCATTTTCAGTGAGGCTAAAAGTTTTGGAAATGAAAGTTATGAGAGAAAGTAATCTAGAATAGCTTCTATAATCAAAGAGGCAATTTTGTTCCATTCCATGGTGCCACTGCTTCTGATGAGAATTTAATCTGAAATTAGATAGAAGGCAACACTCTCCATCAAACCACTTGCAAGCCCTTCTCACCACCATTTTAATTAATGCGCGAGTTGTTTGTGTTCTTCCTAAGAGACTTAGTGTCAGAGGGTGATACTAGTAAGAGCAAATGTGTGAAACAATCAAAAGCATTGTGTAAATATGCAGAGAATAGGAATAAATAAGCTGTGATGATGTAAAAATATTTTTACAAATTTTGTTAGAAGTGTTGTTATTAAGTAGTATGCGGCACAGTATATGTGTCAGTTTACACATATAAGAATTACGGTGTAGCCATTGAAACTTATTCAGTGCAGTAAATCTAAATTAACAAAAGAAGCACTTCTTTAAGGGTTGAGAAGTATATTATATAAAGTTAGCAAAAAGTCAGACATTGACTTCTTGGTAATGCTTTGCCACCTCAAATGGAAGTCCCGAGGAGATGGGAGATGTTCCCAAGGGTGGTGGAGAATGACCGAGCTAAGATCCTGTGGGACTTCACTATACTGACGGGCAAAATGGTGATAGCTAACCAACCAGACATAGTGGTGGTAGACAAATAGAAGAAGACGGCCGTAGTGACAGATGTAGCGATACTGAATGACACCAACATCAGGAAGAAGGAACACGAGAAGCTAGAGAAGTACCAAGGGCTCAGAGAAGAGCTGGAGAGGATGTTGGAGGGTGAAGGTAACAGTGGTCCGAGTGGTATTCAGAGCACAAGGTGCGGTGACTCCCAAGCTAGGCGAGTGGCTCCAGCAGATCCCACGAACAACATCGGAGATCTCTGTCCAGAAGAGCGCAGTCCTAGGAACAACTAAGATACTGGACAGGATCCTCAAGCTCCCAGGCCTCTGGTAAAGGACCCGAGCTTGAAGAACGCCCGCAGGGGTGAGAGGGGAATTTTTATATATATATATATATATATATTGCATATTTTAGCATTCCTTGGAAAGCTTGGCTTAGTGGACATAAATATGGGATATTCAAAAACTAAAGACTTCGTTGATGTCTGAATTTCATTGGTAGCATCATAGAATTCCCATTCAAGGTTTTTGAGTGTGGGGTCTTTAAAATATTGGATGGATTCATAGAAAATCTGGAACAGGCATTCATGCAGCTTAGAGGCGTTATTTTTGTGCCACTATTCTGAGTGCACGTAAAAAAAAATTGAGCGCACGTAAAAAAGGTTTGCAGGTGTAAGTGTTGCATTTTGAGGAGAAATTTATTTTGAGTGAAGAAAAGCTGAATTTGAGTGAACAAAATTCATTGCTGCGTGCAGAAAATGTATTTCAGTGTTTGCTATTATCCACACACACACACACACAATAGCAGCCCCTGTCACTCAGTTTTTGCATTTGCACTTGCTCGCAATGTGTTGCTCGCGCTCTCAACATTTTTGCCCGTGTGCATTCAACTCTTTCTGTACACCGTTATATTTGTGCCACAAAACCAGTCAATCACAGACTTGGATGCAAAAATATCTGATTGGCTGTTCTGGTCTCCAATCAGCTCGAAATGACGAAATGCAGTATCCCAGAATCCATTTCGTCCAAAACTCAAACGAGGCAGTGGCGGAGGAACACAGAGTGGCGGAGTTTGAAATATTACTCTTTCTGGGTCACAAAATAAACTTTTAAGATATTTTCATGCGAGAATGGTGCTGTGTAAACTTCAAATATCTGCTTGATTCATCAAGACATCACATAAGTGCTCTAACGTTTTCAGAGATGCCTGTTACCCACCAGCTGACCGCATAGCTGGACTGGCCATGGGGCATACCGGACATTTGCCCGGTGGGCTGATGGTGATTTTTCATTTTTATGTTTGTTTGTTTGTTTTTGTAACAGTATAAACAATGAAAGGTGGTGGATTAGCCAATTGGTCATGATCAACTCTGGGCTGGACCAATTACAATACATCCGTATTGAGAGGAAAAGCAACGCGATTCGTCCCGTACTTCAGCTAGAATGAAAAAAAGACACAAAGCTGGAGTTATTCTGTGTTTTTGCCGCACAACTGCCTCTTCTTCTCTCATTCTCTCCCCCTCCCTCTCCTGTTGCTACTTCAATAATGAAACTGGTCAATGATCAGCTGATCGTCTCTCTTGTTTGATTATCTCCCACTTTGCGCCAGAAACAGGAAACCAGCGGATGTTGCGCTAAACAACAACAGCAGCACGTTCAAGCTTGATCAGTTGTTGTTAGAATTAATTTAATATTACTTTTTAGTATCAGCTGATGTTTGCTGGAGCCACAGTTGTGAAAGCTGCTGCTCATGATATCGGTTTGGAAACATGAAGGTGATACAAATCATACATATATACCAACAAGACAGTGTACATCACTGTGACAACAGCGTTTGTTTTAGTTCAAAGGCTTTATGGTTTTTCCTATAATACCTGGTGGTGTAGTCGGTCAATTTTTTGTCAGTTCAGCCTTTTATATTATGTTTAACCCGAGTGACCACCTGGTCAGCTGGTGGGTAACAGGCATCTCTGAAAACGTTAGAGCACTTATGCGATGTCTTGATAAATCAAGCAGATATTTGAAGTTTACACAGCACCATTCTCGCATGAAAATATCTTAAAAGTTTATTTTGTGACCCAGAAAGAATAATATTTCAAACTCCGCCACTCTGTGTTCCTCCGCCACTGCCTCATTTGAGTTTTGGACGAAATGGATTCTGGGATATTGCATTTTGTCATTTCGAGCTGATTGGAGACCAAAACAGCCAATCAGATTTTTTTGCATCCAAGTCTGTGATTGGCTGGTTTTGCGGCACAAATATAACGGTGTACAGAAAGAGTTGAGCGCGGGCAGAAATGTTGAGAGCGCGAGCAACACATTGCGAGCGAGCGCAAATGCAAAAACTGAGCGAGAGGGGCTGCTATTGTGTGTGTGTGTGGATAATAGCAAACACTGAAATATATTTTCTGCACGCAGCAATGAATTTTGTTCACTCAAATTCAGCTTTTCTTCACTCAAAATAAATTTCTCCTCAAAATGCAACACTTACACCTGCAAATCTTTTTTACGTGCGCTCAGAATAGTGGCACAAAAATAACGCCATATTATGTCAGCATGCTGAATAATAGCATTGTAATTGGGAAGCATGGTAGTTGATGGTATTCGTGTTTAGCTATGAGTACAAAGCCATGTTGTTTTATATTTGTAGCCAAGCAATCACACATGGACAATAAAGGATGCATGTAAGGTTTGAGAGAGATGACTTTAACCTCAGCATACTAAATTCCATAATATGGCAGATGATTACCAAAAGGAAGTCATTAGGGATGTTGGATTTGCTGCTTTGACATTGACCAGCTGGCACCAGAAGGTTCGAGAGGCAGAGTGTCTACATGGTCTGAGTCTCACTGGAGCCAAACTCACCACTGGCAACTACTGGTTTTACAAGTTTCCAGAATCAGCATCTGTGGCTGCCCACCTCTCCGCTGAGGAAGAATTTGTCATGGATGATTACCTTAGTGACAGTGTTATCAGGCATTACTCCACCCAGAAGCCTCTTCTTCCTCCAAATAATCAAAATCCATTTCTCACACACATATCGCACGGTGACACATCTCTAGCACACTGGGTGATTTCTCCCTCCCCAGAGAGGCTCAGTGCAGGAGAGACAAGTGAGAGTGAAGGGTTTTATGTGGGCTTAGCCCCTCGGGGACACAGTCCTCCTAATCACCCACGATCACAGACAGCAGAACAACTTCCATGAACCTAAAAAGGTTTCCTCAGTTATTTGTTTCTTCTTGTTGTCTTGTGTTGTTTCTTGTTACATTTTCAATTGACTGCACACTTGCTGTTAACGTCGTTTACACCTCCGCACACTGTCATTCGCGTTCTGTGTTTTTGGACAGTTATGAAAATGGAAAACAATTTTTGCTCCAATGACAAGATGTGTAAAACAGCTTGGGATCCTTTCAGCTTTATGTGAAAAATACACCATCTTATCTGCACTATTAATATTCAAATCTGCAATTCTTGTTAC
The DNA here is from genome assembly GCF_900408965.1 of Simochromis diagramma. Classification (NCBI taxonomy): domain Eukaryota; kingdom Metazoa; phylum Chordata; class Actinopteri; order Cichliformes; family Cichlidae; genus Simochromis; species Simochromis diagramma. The sequence goes on along the minus strand of NW_024386792.1, from coordinate 2,199,345 downwards.
TCAAATACACAGATTTTTATCACTTGAAAGAATAGGATTTTAAAAAGGAAAACATCGCAAACACATTATCATATATGAATTTTAGCTTTTCCTCTGAGAATTCAGATGTGAAGAAAAGCACATAGAGCTAAAAAATCGAACGTATGTATAGCAACTTTTTTTTTTTTAAAGCCGTTTCACACAGAATGCTTTTATTTTGATGTAATTATAGGAAGAGCATTTTAGACTTATTCCTATTTCGTCTTCTGACTTTGTATAACTGGAGCCTATCCAGCTGGTTCTAATTGGTAACATGTGTATACTGAATATTTAAAAGCTAATTGGGTTGATGTCTTACAGTTTGAGAGAGCCTGTTTCCACAGCTTTGATCTACCCAAGCTATGCAGACTTTTCAAAGCCTGGTCTGGTCTGTAAAGGATGTAGAATGAACCAGGTGGAAATGTGTTAATTATGAATTCCTTTCACCACAGGAGGGTGATCTCTCTCCGCGACCTCTCTATCACAGCAGCTGTTGGCCCTTTGCAGCCACTTTTCAGGGGTCAGGGTTGTCCGTGTGCTGCCACTGAATATGATGAAGTGTTTTGTGACAGGTAAGACACATCTTTGTTTTGACAGTTTTGGCGGATGTGTTAATTAGGGACTTTCTCAAATACCAACGGATAACACAGCAAAACAGTAAGATGTTACCCGTGACATTTCAGTGTCAAAGTCCAATAATCATTTTATACAATGCATGACATTTTGACAGGATTCAGTATCTGAATGGCAGCCACTCCATCCCCACAGTATATGTGCCACTCTGCTAATTAGGTCTTTACATCTGTAAATGTATCTTTTGACATCTCCCCTTCATGTCTGCTCCATACCCAACCTTTCTGACTTCTAAAAGTCATGCAATATGAACTGAAAGAATGCAATCTAATGTGCATCCTCCACTGTTTAAAGTTGCCAGGCTCTTTTGAAGTCACCTCTCTTCTTTGCTTTGCTGAGTAAGCACCTCTGAAGGTAGTGAGTAAATAACAGCTTTGAATTAAACCCAATTAACCCTTTTTCTCTGAACTCACATCACCTTAGGTGTGCGTGTCAGCCTTCTTGTTTCATCCGCCCTCCAAACTGGAGATGTAGAGATTGGATTTTAGCAAACATTAAAGAGTGTAGGGACTGCCTTGGCTAATCAAGCTAGCTAATAACAGAGTGAGTCCATTCTGATAACAGAGTTTTCGATCTTCCCTGAAATCTTTCAGTTGCAATTTAAAGGTCACAAAGGCTGGTTAAGAAAGCTAGAAGTATAAATCAATAAAAACAATATCCCGTGTCATTTCAAAGTGATCTACTATCAGTTTGACAAACAGTCTATCAGGCTTACGGTGTCATGTTTTGTGCTAACCTGCCAACCAGTGAGATGGTTTTAACCCATGAAACTTTGGATGATTTCAGTTCTTAGTGTATTCAAAGATGCTGACTGTTGCAGTGAATTATGAATCCAGCTTGTCTGGAAACTTCCTATTATGTTTCTGAATCAATGCTACATGACAGTTTGCAGTATGCATCATGCAGGTTTAGAGTTCATATAAGCTTTCCTGAAAATTATGTGTTCGTAGAGTTTACTGTATGTTTTTCTTGGCAAGAAAAGTGCAGTGACTCTCCCATATAATTACAGGCTCGTCACATCATTACTTCAGTAACTTTATCATGTACTATATGTTTATCTTCATCTTTCCCATTCTTCTGTGGGGCATACAGAGCAATTCAACCTTCCTCTGTCAGAAACATGCCAGATGTGATTTGTATGGTAGCCGTGTGTTGGTTCCAGTGGTTTAGAAGCATATTCTGATTCTGATGTATTTCAGGATGCACAACGGAGTTGTGGTTCGAATGACAAAATTTCCCATTGTTGCATCATATAAAACCTCAGCTGTAGAGAATACAGTTATGTTTTTGCACATACCAGACCAAATTCCACAAGTGAGCTAACGTAGCTTGCAAGTATAGCTGTAGTTGTCTTCACGTCTTTTCTTTTGCAATAAATTCTTATGGACTTGTGTGTACACAAACAGATGCACACAAAGACACACACTTACATATGTGCATATTGCATATGTATCACCTTCCGTGCAGAGTTAAAGACAGTAGCAGCACAAAGTTTGCATTGAGGTCAACTCTATTTAGAGTGCAGACAGCCAGACTCCTGGAAGCGGCAGCAAAAACGACAGAGTGAAACACAGGAGCGGCGAGGGAGAGGTGGCTGGTAACCTGAAACCGGGCAATCGTGGAAGTCGCAACACTGACAGGCATGCATGCATTTAGGCTTACATAGATTCATGTATGTGTGTGTGGACAGCCCAGCTTCTAAATTAGAATTTTCCAAATCCATCTGTGACAGGAATGTGACAGACATGTATTTTCGGTGGCTAACCAGAAGGGTACAAAATGCCACTAGTTAAAAAAGACCCAGATACATAGGGAGAAAAAATTTTAAATTATTGGAATTGGAATTAAAAGGCTGGTAAAAAAAACAAAAAGGGTAAATACAACTGTGGATTATGCTGGAGTAAAATCTATTAAATATTATATTGAATTGTTTCTTTGCCAATTCAAAAATGCTGCAAATGAGACACCACCTACAGTCCATAGGCTTTATTTTTTTTTAGCTCATTTTGATATATTTACATATACAAATTCAATTTGTATTTAGGATTTTGCTGTAAAATCTAATGAGCTAACAAAAAACATATTTTTATGAACTTATACCTCTCTGTTAGTTTTCATACAATATCATCACAAGCTCTTCCTGCGTGATGAGAAGAGATCCATATATGTACTTCTTGAAGGTTCTTATCTACATTATGTCATCATCATGTGGCCTATCAACCACATGCGAATGGGCTCAAATTTTTAGCACTAATGCACCTATAATACCTGAGAAAACCATTGTGCCATTTTCATTTCACTGCAATAACATTTAAACAACATCCACAAATCTTAAATTGTGCTTGCTATATTGTAACATCATCATGTTGCCTAGCAACCCTTACCAACAGGCTAAAACAATCCATTTATGCATCTATAACACTTTGGAAAAGCAACTATTTTATTTAAAGACAAGACCATCTAACATGCCTCACATATAACAGTATCAACACATCATTTGACTCTTCAACATATGAAGTCCAGTGTACTACATTTGGGCACTGTAGTATGGGCATGTAGTGGTTAAAACCTGAAAGATATTGTTACATTCGTTTCATAGTGACTCTGGTGACATTTAAAAAAACTACAGCAGCATTAGTAAAAATATCCTGAAAGACAAATCCATATTATATGGAAAAAGGTGAAATAAAGAATACAAAAAAAAGTGAAGTCTGAAGTATTATGGTTGAACTGTGTGTTTTATCTGTGCTCACTATGCATCATTGTGTGTGTGAGGATTTTAAGTGTGTAGGCAGAGGCAGAGTTCAGCAGATGGCAGAGTTCACTTGGGTGACGCACAAGAAAATAAGTTATTTTTGAGCCTTGAGATGAGGCCTATATGGTCTTACGTTGTAATAGTCATTTGTTTGATTGATTTTTGCTGTCGTTGTTGTTGTTATTATTTGTTTGTGCTCACATCATTGGCACAGCATGATATGTTATTTTGTAGTGTGCACTAGTACTCAACTGTACTAGATAGTCCAAGTGAATATCCCTTTAACAGCCCTAAAATGAATTGTTTCTAATTAGAAAAACTTTGCTTTAATGTAGTAAGTCTGACCGCGCTTCAGTGCCATAAGTTAGATTACACATTGATAAGTTTCAAATCTCACAAGAGATAAAAACTTGAAACTTTTCAGTGCTACATCCATCTATTCGCTTCCACTTATCCTTTTCAGGGTCGCGGGGGGCGCTGGAGCCTATCCCAGCTGTCATAGGGCAAGAGGCGGGGTACACCCTGGACAGGTCGCCAGTCTGTTGCAGGGCCAACACACAGGGACAGACAACCATTCGCACTCACATTCACTCGCACATTCAAACCTAGTGGCAATTTGGATTATCCAATTAACCTATCCCCACAAGTTGCATGTCTTTGGACGGTGGGAGGAAGCCAGAGTACCCGGAGTGAACCCACACAAACACGGGGAGAACATGCAAACTCCACACAGAAAAACCCCAGCCTGATGATGGAATTGAACTCAGGACCTTCTTGCTGTGCGGCAACAGTGCTAACCATCGTGCCACCGTGCTGCCTTACTGCCCTTTACTTGTATTCACAATGAAAATCACCTTGTCTGTGAAAAAAATCGTTCCTCCAGGAGCGGAGAACTTGTATAAATGTGGGCTGTGGTCTTTTGACAGTCTCATTATATTACGGCTATAAATTGTGTTTTTCTAAGAAGTTATTTGAGAGGTATGAATTAAAGTGTCAACGAAGAGGGAAATTAGATTTGAGATATGGGGATAAAAAAAAGGAGCCATCCAACCATGTGGCAGACATGTCAATATGATAACCAGCAGTTCAAACTTACACAATGAGAGCATACTCTATAGTGCAGATTTATAATTAGTTGATACCAAAGTTACTATAACTAAACTAAAAACTAAAACTAGATGTGAAAAAAACCCAAACTGTGTAGTAACTGCGGTTGATTACAGAACCCGTGTAACTAAGAAAAATACATCTAAATAAAATAAAATAAATACATGAATAAACAAAGTAAAGAAATACAAGAGTGGGGTTTAAGTTTGCTCTTCATGTGCTTTGGATTTCGTTTTGTCTCTAATGAGTAGAGGGCCATAAATGCTCCCAACGGGGACTAACGTGCAGTTTTAAATCTACGGATGATGATTGATTTAATTAGGAGTAATGGACCGACCGCCAATTATCATATTGAATGGGGTATGATCTGAATTAATGTACAGTAAAATAACATATTCCTCACTGCGAATTTTTCAGCATGTAATTGAAAATAGGAAGCAAAGTTACAAGATTCAAAAGATAATTACTTTGTAGAAAAGCATATTTTTGGACGCTGTAAAGACTGTCATTTCCAGCAATCGAAAATTCTGCCGGAAATCAGGACAATTAGATTTCAGTGATGATTTGAGACGTGACTTGATTTCAGTTCTTGTTCAGGAAGAAAACACAAAAGTGAAAAGTAGGATGTTGAGCCATCACGACATTTTTGTCTTTGCCTCACTCTATCCTTATTGAACTTTGGCTGAGAAATGGAAAAAAATATGGAGTGTTAATTTGTGTTTGTGGATGTAGAGATTAAGTGTGTTCAGTGCTTGTGCTGCATGTGCTTCAGTGCTGCCTGAAGGTCTGAATATCACAGTCATTCAATATTAATTAGAGAGATCTCAGAAATCTCTCCCAAAATGTTACTCTTAAATTCTACTCTTAATTCTTGAAAATGCGCAGATTGTTGACTCACTTCTTTCCTTCACAAAAACTCAGATACACCACTGCACTCAACAGGAAGGGCCAAGTCTTTCGACATCTGTATGACAATGCTCAGCATTTTTCACGAGTCTGTTGTAGCCAGTGCCATCCTCTGTGCTGTTGCATGCAGGGGCAGCAGGTTGAGGGTCACAGATGCCAACAGCCTAAATAAACTGATCCGCAAGACCAGTAATGTTGTGGGATGGAACTAGACTCTGTGGTGGTGTCTGAGAGGCAGATGTTGTCCAAGATAAGGACAATGCTGGATAATGCCTCTCACCCACTCCATAATGTGCTGGCTAGTCACAGGAGCACATTCAGTGAGACACTGAGATTACCAAAAAGCACCACTGAGCAACACAGGAAATCATTCCTGCCCATCTCCCTCTACAACTCCTCCATATAATACACTGTGCACACTGCAATAGTTATACCCGTGGCACATGCTTTACAGTAAAATATCAAATGACAAAGTTTCACAGTTTACACAGCAAATCCAGCATGTCCAAATTAACACTGTCGGATTTGATTTCAACACTATTAAAGTGTCTATATGGGTCCACACCAGAGAGTGTTAATTTAACTCTTTTTGGAGAGTTGGTACGTTAACTCTGATTTAGTGTTAAACACCAAATCTGTCTGGAGTTGATAATTTAACACTTGGTGTTAAGAGTTTATATATTAACTCTCAAAGAGTATTTTAGTTTAACTACGTAAGAGTTATCTTCTAATTAATTCTAAAAAGCGGGAATTTTACTGTTCTGAACTTCTAGAAATTTCTTTTGGAAATAAACATTTACTAAAAAGACGCAATGGTTTTTGAAAAACATTTATTCTGAACTGTGCACCACAATTTCAAAACATTTTCTGAAAGATGTAACAGTATACATGTTCTCACTTTCATTAGAATTTTGTTTATCAAAAGGTCTGACATAGGTGAGCTGGTAAATGCAAATAACAGCATTCTCAACACTTATTTCTTCAATACAATATGCATGTCCTTCATTCATCCCTTTGTGGAACTTCAACGCACTTCTGCTCTCCCCCATATTCCATCTTCACAAGCATATCCTATGTGGAGATTGAATAAAAATTAGTTGACACTAATTAATGGCACAAATAATCCAGTAATCAATTGTAGCACAGTAAAAAAAAAAAAGGAACCCTTTTTGAGCCATTACTTGTGTAAAGTATTTTCCCAAAAGACAAGGACACAGGCAACAGGTAATACTGAACTAAACATAAAACCTCAACCTTTTTCATTTTTACCTAAACCGTGTGCACAAAACTCTGGAGGGATCTAAATGCTAACGCAGAACCCAGTCAGGACGTCTGCTACTGCTGTTTATTCGGGGTTTTTTTTAATTTTTATGGGAGATCGTTTTCAGGCTTCAAGTAGCACCATTATACCAACATTTCACATTCTAGACATTGTTTTAGGTGTATTTGACCAAAGGTTTGACTGAAAATTCACATGCAAGCTTTTTTTCAAGGCTGTGGTATTTGCCTGCAAACAATACCTTTCAGCTAGCTAAAACAGGATATTATGCTATCACCGAGCAACATGGCTAATGCCTTTCACACAGCTTTGTCTCAACTCCAAAGAGCCACAGAAGTAAAAGCTCATAATAATAATTGAAACAATCTTTGAAAAAATGACGTACCAAGCATGGCAAACAACTCAAATATGTAGAGCAAAATGTTCTGAAACGGCTTCACTTCAGCTTCGATTGGAGCCTATGGTGCTGGGGGCGGAGTCTGTGAATTTACTCTATTGGTGTCATAGCCCCTCTAGGAGTTCAGAGTTAAGAGGTCAAGAGTTAATGTTTCCACTGTAACACCTCCAGATTTGAAATAGAAACACTCATTTTTAACACTCGATTTTAACTACTATCATTTTACACCTCAGAGTTACATTAAAAGAATGTGACTCTACTTAGAGTAAAATTAACTCTACGTTTGCAAGAAGACTATTAACACCAAAACATTTAACACTTTTGAATTTGCTGTGTAGAGTTTAATGTCAATCATATATTTCACCTCTATAATATTCTTGATATTTATAATTGAGTGATTTATATATATTAGAGCCATTTCTCAAATTTGTAAACTTTGTAATATATCATATTATTTAATTAGCTCAGTCTGTTACTGTTACTGTCTTGGAGCAAATGTAACCCACGTAACTTCCTTACGGATTATTAAAGTATTATGATAATCAGTTTTGAGACATTTCATTGTTGTATTTGCATTGTAAGAACAGATGAGACACGTGAGACACATAGATTAAAGCGATTTGCAACTCCAGTGTTTAGTCCTAGGCTGTCCTAGTCCCCCCACAGCAGGAATGTCCTTCCCATGCCTCAGGTCCTCTTGCTTCCACCACACTTAACGTAACACATGTTAGGTTAAGCGTGATTCTAAACTGGTTTTAAGTGTGGATGTCTGTCTCTATACAGTATGTTAGCCCTCCAATAAAGTGGTGACCTATCCATAGTGTGCCCCATATTTGGCATAAGACCATACACACGTGAGACTCCTATATGTATGTGAATGATTCAGTCTAGCATAATGCTAGCATATAAATGAAGGAGTGAATTGCACATAAAGTGCCAACCTTCAAAAGAACAATAAAAGTTGAAATATTAATAATTTTATAATTTAGACTATTTCTGATCTGTTGGACAAACATGTTGAAAGACAGTCCAAAGGTAAAAGTGAGATATCTGATCCGATCTTGGTGTGAGTAACAAAGCTGACTGTGTAAGTTAATGGAAACAGGTTAGCATTTAACAGGAATACATTAAGAACTCTATGCTCTACAGCTGTAATCGTATACAAGCTGTCGTGCTAATATTTGTTATTTCAGTAGCTATAAATATACCAAGAAAGGTAATAGTAATGTTGATGAATGTAATTTAACTGAGTAACTGATCCACCCATTCACCTTCATATTTTGCATGCATTTTTAAATCTTGCTCAGAGAACAGTAAATGAATCTTTAAGTATCTTTAAATAGACATAATTTAGGTATTTTAACTGTGTATGAGACATTTGTGGAATAAAAGACAACTTATCATTTGCAGCTGGTCTCACACACCAGCAGCTCTGACAAAATGGGACTTTTTGATTTTCCCACAATGATAGTGCTGATGAAACCAGTGATGAATGCCATTTCTAACAGAAAAAATGAAAAACAAATTTGTCTATGCAACAGAATGTGTGTGGGTTTATTTTTGTAAATATAAGAAAGATTTACTATAGCTTGATTAATCACTCTTAAATAAATGTTATTGTGCATATTTTTTATCTAATTTAATAAGATTAAAATGTGTATTTTCTAATAAACATACCGTGCTCCTAATGACAGTGTGAGAGAGCAATAAATGTTCATTTAGCACACTCAGACCGAAAGGGTCTGTTGTGCAACCTGTAGAAACATGTAGCACGTTTGCATTGCACACAGGCTGAAGATGCTTACCAACCTTTCACTGGAACAGTTATATTATCTGTATATTATCTGAACTTCCATTCATAGTTTCTAGCTAATAAATAACTGTGTAGCTATAGATGTGTTCAGCAATTTATTCTGAAATTATAAAAGCATCAATTAACGGTTTAAATAATCAGTTTCAACATTAAGGTTTCAGTTGGACCCGTTTAATAAACACCAGCTTATCATTTAATGTCATATTTTGTCAGACAAATCTTTGACACTAATATTTCTTGGTAACAGCATTGGTAACAGTAGTGCGATTAAATCTTCACAACAGCCTTCAATAATGGATGTTCTTTTTGCTACTTACTGAACAGAGAAAATGCCTGAATGTTCCATTTTCAGACAGACATAATGTAACTGATGTGACATTTGAATAACAGTTCTCCTTCTTCCTTTTGTACCCACAGAATTTCCTTCCTTTCGATATTAATTTGAATTCAGCTATTCAAGGACTTTGTCAGGGATCAACGTGGCATTTAAATCCTAATGAAACTCTGTAATTGTCGAAATGAAGATTGAAGAATTAGCCCTAATAATGGCTTTTCTTTGGATTCTATTGTCTTAGTTCTTTGTAATCAAATTGGTTACTTACAAGACAAATCCATATTCTACTGTCTGCCCCATATGGTTCTCTTAATTCTCATTATGACACACTGTCTTCTCAATTAGCACGTTTGATTCATTCGAGTAACCTTATTTAAAGAGTGGATTATAGAACAAAATCTATCACAGTATTCCCAGGATTATGTGCAGTGTTGAGTAGAGAACACTCAATCTTGAGCCTCATGAGGAGTCCTTAAGTCTTTTATGCAACAATCCTGAAGAACTGAGTTGGATTTTTCATGAACTGTTTGTCAAATTTAATGTTTTCTTTTTACAGGAGATGGATAACATGGCAATGTATTAGTGATGTACAAGTATGTGGTTTCCTCGTCTCTTAGATAGGAATGGAACAGGAGTGACTCTGGGATGTTTTTGTTTGTTGGTTTGTCTGAACAAAAATGAAAAATGGAAGGAATTTTAAGTAGCCATTAACTTTGACCTGTCCCTTGTGTTTTTACATCATGATAAACTTATATGACCCTTTATTTTACTTTCAGTAATTAGTAGTATGAGGTTTTCAGTTCGTATATATAGATTAAATATTACCTTAGATTTTCAGATACCCAGTGTCTCCAAAGTCTCAAAAATCTCTGCAAGATCATTCATAAAGAACAGATTTGTTGGCATCATAAGGCCACTCATCTTGGTAAACATGCAAATGCAAAAGTTTCCAGCCTCTGTGAACACAGACATGGAGCTCCTCAATCTGCTGGTCTTCTTTGTTCTCTTTTTATAAGCAGATAGTTAGCAAAAAATAAATCCTAAGACTGTTTCTGTGCCATTGCAATAACTTTTTATTCCTGTGATACTAGCTGATAGCTCATATTGAAGATGGACCTTTAATAGCTACTATATGTTATGTAAAGTCATTTGACCTTGATGTTTGATCAAACAAAAATTATGAATCGTTATCATTTATTGCAGCTTTTCTTTCTTTCTTTTTTTTCATTTCCCATGGGTGACATGTCCCACAGCCTTGTGTTAGCATGCAAACTGTGATTTGTTTCCCCTCTTTGCGTGGTTTGTTTGTGCAGAGGTGAACCCTGTGTCCAAATTCCTTTGAAGTAGGTGGTCTAGGTCCAGTTCCAAGCTAATTCAAGTTATTCATTTTTGAGGACAACATGATCTAACCTCAATCTGACCCAACTGCCTTGTGTGCTCTGTAGGTTTGAAGTAAATGCCTTTTGATAGCCACATATGCTTTGCATTCTGGAGTGCAGCAGATTTCCATTGAGATGCAGAAGTGAAAAAAATGAATGTTAGGAGTAAATTCTCCATGTTATACACTAGTTGAGAACATTGCGCCATGTTCCTGTGTTTATTTTTGTTGCTGTCACCACAGACGGAGCTGGCCAAAAACAGACCGTACGTGAATTGTAGTAACACGTTACGGTTAGCTTGGAGCTTTCCCTGCATGAAGAGAAACCAAACCATCAGAAGAGTAGATGCATTACAGATGAGAAAATGCTCTTTGCCATGTTAGAGAGCTAAATTTGAATGGACTCAGATGGTCGTTCATATTAAAAGGAGAACATAAAAAAAGTACTTCCTTGGTAACAGTCAAGTAGATTTACCTTTTAACATTTAACTTTTGGCTCTAGAAAGACTGGGAATATTCACTTGGTTGAACATAACAGGCGCCTGCTATTACAGTGTATTTATTAACATATATGGAGTTCACAAAAGATTCTTGCAAAGAACTATACCAGATGTTCATGTTTTATCCACAGATGTGTTCCTGGGGACTGATCTATATTGTCTCAGTAATAACAACTTGAGCAGAGGTAAGACATGTTATTCTGATCGGAGACGTGATAGAGGCTGGACCTCCAGAGCTCTGTTAGCAGGAACAGGTACTCAGGCAGTTTTTCTCCAATATGTCTGGGTCCAACATAAGCAAACTGCTAAACCCAGGACAAATAACCTACAGAGACTGTAAACACACTCGCAATACATTAAAAACATTAACACTCTGTGTACCCTCAACTGCATAGGTTAGAATTTGCATCATGGAAAGAATGCTACAGTGCACTTTTTTTAATCACTCTTTGGGATGGCGGTCGTGGTGGGGTTGGAGTAGATTTGCATCATCATTAGCAAAATGCAGGATTAGTGTGCTGTTCATCTCACAATGCCCAGCACCATTAGATAAGCATATGGAAAGATACCTTCACTTCATGTTTCCATGTTATTCTGCTTTCACTCCAACTTATTTTGGATGCAATTACTGTACTTTGTACTGGATACTATTAATTCTATAGCTTTAGTTACATCATATTTTGCAGATTAATTACATTATTATAGCTTAGACGAGCATTACAAGTGTCATTTTTATCAAGTTTTACACATCCAGGGATGGAGCAGTCAAGACCAGCTTTGTGTTTTCCCACAAAATCACAAAAAACAGTAAGCCATTCCCTGATGGGGAGTTTATCAAAGAGGACTCTGCTGCACTAATATGCCCTGAGAAAAAAGAAGCAGTTGAAAGCGTGCCCCAGGTTAACTGTAAGGAGGCAGATCATGGACATTGAAGAAAATCTGTTGCCTCGGTTGAAAAGCAAAGCAGACAGTTTAGACTTTCTTCGTCTGGGCTCTGGATGAGCGCTATGATGACCAGGGCACGGCCCAGCTACTCGTCTTTGTACATGGGAGAACGACAGAGTCTGAGATTACGGAGTAGCTGTTGTGTCAGCCAGTGCTAAAAATTGACCACGTTGTTGATGTTGTAATTAAAATATTTAACTTCATCGGGGCAAGAGCACTGAATCACAGACACTTTGATGCACTTTTGATTCACTGTTGGGAGAGCATCTGAAGTTGGCATCATGCTGGATTTTTGTTGTTCTCTCGTTTCACACATAAAGAGACATGCCCGGCAGATGTTGGTTCTCTTTGGATCTGCCACCATATGTGAACAAACACAAGATCCAGAGCTTCTCTTAATGTTGATCACCTGTCTGCTGTCCTTTGCATTTCCACCACAGGCACTGAAACTTGATTTAAATTGACTTGTTCAAGCTTAAATCAAACTACCTTTCTTTACTCAAGAAAAACTAAGGAGTCATTAAACTACATGAAAAATACCAGTAGCATTAACCGCCCACCCCTGTGATGGATCAAGCTACCAAGCAGTAATAAATATTAACAAGTAATTAAAAATAGCAACAGCTGCAACACTAAAGAGATATACACCTCAGTAAAATCAATCATTCGTATTCCACTAATGACTGCATTCACTGTAGGTATTTCAGATGTATTTTGATGATGCAACCTGTGCACTATTAAGCTCCTTAAGTAGGATTATAACTTTTATTTAAGCAAAAAGTCTAAAGATTTTTTTCCAACTTACAAAATAATTATCTAACACAAGATTATGTTTAAATACTTGTTCAACAACACTTTTCACATGACAAATCAGCAACAGAACACAGAAATGAAACTGAATAAATCTCCAAAAGATCGCGTTTTCTACAATGATTTTGTTTTTGACTAAATATCCTGATTCTCTGTAGGCCACCGTTCAATGTTCTTTGTGTCTCCTGTGACACTCCACTGTAAAAACTTCCTGGAATACCCCTGGCGCATATATACTAGACTTTACACTTGGAGAAGGTCACCCTGACAATTTCTTTTGCTGTAGGATTTTTTTAAAATCTCCGTCACACTCCTCATCGCTGAACCCTAACTCAACCTCACTGTCACCATGAGGATTTGCCACCTGTGCCCTCTTATCAGCCCACTTTTCAGCCATGCCATAAGAACACTGACAGGTTCATGTTCTGAACAAAAGAATAAGCTTATGGTTTCAAAAATATAAGTGAAAGTATATCACTCTGTCTGCTCCACTGAACTCATAGCTCCATTATGGCACAATGGTCAGAGTTGGCCTAAGTGCACACATTCATCACTTATGTAGGAATACAGATGTTTGTGTTAAAAATACTGAGCTAAAAGTTCAAGCACTGATTCAAGTTGTGTACTCAAGTAAATGTATATTGATAAGTAATCAAAGTAAGAAGGTAGGAAAGGATGTTTCTATCATCTGCTTTTGTATGATGCTAAGTGAATCTTGTGTCATATTAATATGGCAAAAACTTTATTTTAACCTCAATCTTAGTTATATTTTGCTCAGCTCGAACATCCATTGTGTAGAACTAAATCAGAGAAAAACAAATGGAATAAAGAAAAAAATACTATTTTGTACATGGGTAGGTTAGGAGTCGATGTAGTCTGGTGTTGCTTTGGGATTTTGCAGGTGAAAGAGTCCAAAGGTCAGTCGTAGTGGAGGCATTGTGTATATAGTGCTTAACACATTTATTGAACCCCATAGCCTCCAGTCACAAGATGATGTCTGTCAGGCTCTAGAATCCAAGTGTGTGGCTGAGTACTTCCAGTTGGCTACTTCTGGTTTAACTATTACTGCTCATAGCAGTGCAAGAAAAGAGCTACGTTGTTAGCTAGCTAACATCACATAGATTACATTCATAGATGTCGATATAACTGGATATATCTTGTGCATCTTGAACCTTTGTTTCCTTCTGTTCCTCGAGGCTGAGCTTGCAACTTGTATTAGCTGATGTAAATCACAAGTTTTGACCTTCAGTAGGTCTTGAAGGCACCTTATCTCAAAACACACACACACAAACAAATGTTTTTAGCATTTATTTCGTGGACTGAGTATATGATCGTAAAAAAAAATAAATGGGAACAGAAATAAGTCATCAGTCATTTAGTTTATTTCCTTCGTATGTTTTTCTGTGATTAGGTCCATAATATCATAGTTCCCAACGCCCTTTGTAGAGTCATCCCAGGATCCATGCTGTTCCTAATGGGATTTTTTGTTACCTGTACTTGTACCTGTGCTTGTTCTTTTCTTGAAATAAACACGGAACTTTATGTTCAGCCTTTGTTTATCGCATCCTGCAATTGGGTCTCAATCTATTACCACACCTTGATCATTTTTCAAGTAGAACGTGGCGGGGCGTGGTCTGCAATGCTGCTGCAGGTGAGATGGACTCACCTGCATGGCAAAAAGCTGTGCTTGTTGTCGGTCATGGTTGTTGGTGATATGTGGTGTGTGTGTTTCTGAACAGCAACTGTGTGTGTAATAAAAGATGCTGAAAAGCAGTAAAATGTCATTGGGTCTGCCGTGGTCATTTGCATAGAAATATTATTTTGATTAACAAGTTCTTGCATACTGGTGGATTACCCATTACAAAATATAGAGCAAATTCACCACAGTACTGCAAACTATTCCGTTTAGCCTAAACTTCCTGGTATTTTCATGCAACCTCACAATAACACAGATAGTACACCTCAGTTTGTTTCTCAAACAGTTTCACAATAAGAAAAACAACGAAATTTAAGCAACAAATCTTGTATAATTCCAACATCTCATTACCACACATACTTGGTGAACAATTGGAGTGAGCTCTCAGTGTCACTGACGGCATGGGAAACGGTAACAATTTATGTAAATCATCGGGGATGACCAACTTTCCATGGAATTACAAAGAAGTGTTTGATGTTTGTTTTATATTTTAAACTCCATGGAACTGCAGAAAAAGGCTGTGATATGACAGCACGATAACACATGTTACTCCAATCAGAGATGTGAAGCAGGGACTCTGAGCTCTGAAGTTGGAGACAAGGACTCAAGGAGCTGATTTGTCATATGTGTCTGTGTCTAAAATAAGAAAACCACAAAAACTAGAAAAAAATAACCCAGAGTAAACCATAAACACACCCACAATATACTCCAAACATGAGGGGTGTGTAGTGGAGAGCCTTCTGGCAGCTTTTCACACTGACATGTCCACAAAGGAGTGATGGATGATCCACTGCTGACTGTCTACAGGCAGAGAAACACAGATGCAGAAGTTAGTCTAGTCCAGATACTTTCTAAATGTATTTCTAAAAATTCAACCCCTTAAGCGTCCTTTAGAAAAGGCTGTCCTGCTTGTAGGAGACAATTTTTGTATCGACAAAACGCAAAATATCAAAGCCTCAGCGCCCTGACTCATGGCAAGAAATTTAATTAGTGTGCAGCAGATAAAAAATGCAACACAAAAAAATGAATGACTCATAATACAATGTCAGTGTGCGACAGAAAATAGTTTGAGAGTAACCCCATTATGAAGAACGCTGGAGGACAAAACGTCGGTTGTGATTGTTCATATAACTCAAACCATATGACAGATCAAGCTTGTTATGGCTTGCTGCAACTAAAACCAGGAACTAAAGCCATATAAATAAATAAAGACAATGTGAGGCCTTTGTTTTGCCTACAAATCATGTTGGTGACTCAAACAAAACAAATCCAGGAATTTTCTTTGTTAGTCTTTTGATCATTGAAGTAAATATGATATAAGGAGTACATGAAGAAGAACGCCTGAACAACATCAAATCACAAAAACTCCTCTTGGTAAATCCACAGAGATAGAATATCATAGTGATGAAAATATAAGTCAAACTGAATATAAGCTGTCAAGTCAATATCATTAAGGGAGTGAACACACCTCTTTCATCACCACTGCATTGTATATTCCTCACAGCTGCTTCTTTAGACTGCTTCTTGTGTAAGTGGGTAGTTAACACCCAACAAAGTTCTTATATCCTCAGTATGGAAAGGACCTGTCTTGATCACAGAGCTATCTTAAAAGATTTTTTTTTCACGGTATAGATGAAGGAAACTGACTGACCTCATTTATGGGTAAATATCTGCATTATTACCCCAAAATGAAGAATCATGATTAAGGATGTCATTAATTAATCAAATTTAACCCAAATTTAACCCAAATATTTGTAGTTTTAATCTTAAACTGTTTTTAATGTTCCCAAGTACTCCTGACATGCATGTCGAATTAGCAATAGTAATTATGCTTTTGAAGTGCTAACCGCTCGTGTCAATCAACTATTCACTCATTATAGCGGTTATATCGTTTATTTCTTGGCAGTTGAGGTGACACATGCCAGTCTTGTTGCTATGCATGGAAACCAGCAATTTTAAAATTGGTAATTATTTAGCTTTTACATTCCTGAAGCCACAAACCATTTAAAATGTAATATATTTAAAACTGTATTGGACATTCACTGGCAGTTTTGTTGGGTACACCTCTTCAACTTCTCATTAATCCAAATATTTAATCAGCCTGTCACATGGTAGCAACTGAGTGCATTTATCTACTGGGATTTTTCCAATCAATCATCTCTAGGGTTTACAGAGGCATACAATGGGGTGTGTAAAAAAAAAAAAACACACAGTCTGTCCATAAGGTAAGGTATGTTCAGTTAATTAAGGCATTTAATGGGGGTCACAGTGAAGCAAATGAGCTCTCAACTAAAGGTACGATTTCATCAATCTTCATTTAAGTGCAAAATAAACTCTTTAAGCTCCCTGCAGTGCATGCTTCCATCTTTGATTTGTCTGTGAATTGACTGATATGTTTTAGGGGAAACAAACAACACAGTGTTTGCTCGACACAAGTGAGAAATAAAAATGAGGTTTTTGAAGAATTATTTATTTTTCAGAAAATTGAAGACATGAATGATGCTGATTATCATTCATTCATTACTGATTCATTATTGTTAAAGCTCTTTTCCAGTGTTTCTCAGAGTATGTGGAGTGAGGATCCAGATACAGAAATTCAGACAAAGAATAAACAAAAGGCTTTTTACAACAAGTACAAAGGTTTAGAAATATAAAGGAAAGAAGGACAGCCAAGGATTTCATCCTGGGACAAACAGGGCTGCACACGGGGTGGCTGAGGCTCAGGAGGTAGAGCAGGTTATGTTCTCCTATTACTGATCAGAAGATTGGTGCTTTGATCCCTTGTTGCCAAAGTAACCATGGGTAAGATGCTGAGAGTGGAGTTGCTCTTGAAGTATTCATCAGTGTGTGAATGTTGTATAGAAAGCGCTTAGACAGAGAAAAAGGTGCTTTTATGAGTGTTTGTAAAACAGTGAATAAGAAATTAGAAAAGACAGTAGAGAATTTTTGTATAAGTCCAGTCCATTTACATGAGAGAACACAAACCGACACTTCAACATAGGACAGGAGGACTGGACTGTATGTTGAGCTTTCTCACATGATGCCATTGCTCACATTATTCCGCAACTGGCTGCCTGTGGTTCCTGGAGGTTTCTGACTCTTGCTGGATGAAATCATTCTCAAAGAACGATGTAGGACATAAAAGAAACTGGACTATAAAATAAAATACAAAACAACCGAAATGTCAAACACAGAGACAAGAAGATTCATACCAGAGGCAGAGACATAGGATCAGACAAAAATAAGAAGAAAACAAAAACAAGACGGCGGGAGGAACGCACAGTGAACACAGAGACTAAATATTGCTAAACCTCACAAAACTATAACAAAGAAAACAAAAGAGGAATCATAAAAGACAATAGCCAAGAATCCAACGTTCCCAAGCAACACAAAAAGTCCAGGACCGTGACACTATACTTATTATTACTTATTATAACTTAAAAGCTCATAATTATACAATTAACTTTCGGATGCTTATGTAATTCGCCTAGATGTTTTTCATGGCTGGCATTTTGGCACAGCGAGGAGAGAACAGGTGTATTATTGATGCGAGTTCCACAAAGTGTGCCAGTTAAACCGTGACAAAGAGTCAGCATGCACAAAAGCAGGACCTCTCCAAAGCTGAATGCAGCTGTTTTTCCCACTGTGGCAAACAAAATGGCTGTTGTGAATATGGTCTATTGATAGGACAATATCATTTGTTCAAGTGTAAGGGGAAAAAAAATCTTGGTTAGGTGTATTCACAGGCTTGAATGAGTGAAGCAGAGAAACAAAACTGGCTCAAACCTGTATTCAGTCCCCAGTGTGCCACACAGTGGTACCTTTGGGTTGCCTTGGAGCTTAATTAAGTACTACAGGCTTGTCTTGAGGCGGGGAGTTCGAATACAATGACAGGTGTTACTAATTACTCTGATAATGGCTGCATTTCTTTCAGGTGTGCTAGTTCGACAGATCTGACATTGTGGCTCACAAGCACATCTGAATGGATTAGAGCTATCATTCATTTTCCTACATACAGTGGGGCAAAAAAGTATTTAGTCAGCCACCAATTGTGCAAGTTCCCCCACCTAAAATGATGACAGAGGTCAGTAATTTGCACCAGAGGTACACTTCAACTGTGAGAGACAGAATGTGAAAAAAAAAATCCATGAATCCACATGGTAGGATTTGTAAAGAATTTGGTCAATAACAAAAATACAACTCAATACTTTGTAACATAACCTTTGTTGGCAATAACAGAGGTCAAACGTTTACTATAGGTCTTTACCAGGTTTGCACACACAGTAGCTGGTATTTTGGCCCATTCCTCCATGCAGATCTTCTCGAGAGCAGTGATGTTTTGGGGCTGTCGCCGAGCAAACACGGACTTTCAACTCCCGCCACAGATTTTCTATGGGGTTGAGGTCTGGAGACTGGCTAGGCCACTCCAGGACTTTCAAATGCTTCTCACGGAGCCACTCCTTTGTTGCCCGGGCGGTGTGTTTTGGATCATTGTCATGTTGGAAGACCCAGCCTCGTTTCATCTTCAAAGTTCTCACTGATGGAAGGAGGTTTTGGCTCAAAATCTCACGATACATGGCCCCATTCATTCTGTCCTTAACACGGATCAGTCGTCCTGTCCCCTTGGCAGAAAAACAGCCCCATAGCATGATGTTTCCACCCCCATGCTTCACAGTAGGTATGGTGTTCTTGGGATGCAACTCAGTATTCTTCTTCCTCCAAACACGACGAGTTGAGTTTATACCAAAAAGTTCTACTTTGGTTTCATCTGACCACATGACATTCTCCCAATCCTCTGCTGTATCATCCATGTGCTCTCTGGCAAACTTCAGACGGGCCTGGACATGCACTGGCTTCAGCAGCGGTACACGTCTGGCACTGCGGGATTTGATTCCCTGCCGTTGTAGTGTGTTACTGATGGTGACCTTTGTTACTTTGGTCCCAGCTCTCTGCAGGTCATTCACCAGGTCCCCCCGTGTGGTTCTGGGATCTTTGCTCACCGTTCTCATGATCATTTTGACCCCACGGGATGAGATCTTGCGTGGAGCCCCAGATCGAGGGAGATTATCAGTGGTCTTGTATGTCTTCCATTTTCTGATGATTGCTCCCACAGTTGATTTTTTCACACCAAGCTGCTTGCCTATTGTAGATTCACTCTTCCCAGTCTGGTGCAGGTCTACAATACTTTTCCTGGTGTCCTTCGAAAGCTCTTTGGTCTTGGCCATGGCGGAGTTTGGAGTCTGACTGTTTGAGGCTGTGGACAGGTGTCTTTTATACAGATGATGAGTTCAAACAGGTGCCATTCATACAGGTAACGAGTGGGGGACAGAAAAGCTTCTTACAGGAGACGTTACAGGTCTGTGAGAGCCAGAGATTTTCCTTGTTTGAGGTGACCAAATACTTATTTTCCACCCTAATTTACGAATAAATTCTTTACAAATCCTACCATGTGGATTCATGGATTTTTTTTTCACATTCTGTCTCTCACAGTTGAAGTGTACCTCTGGTGCAAATTACTGACCTCTGTCATCATTTTAAGTGGGGGAACTTGCACAATCGGTGGCTGACTAAATACTTTTTTGCCCCACTGTACGCCTCTTCTTTTCTTGTAAAGACAATAAAAAATGCTACAAAGGCCTCGCTGGCTATTTAAAGCTTGTAAGAGATTTTGCTGTTGTTGCTAAGTAACTTTTCTTGGTTCTGGGAATCTCTAAGAATATTAATCCTACATTAATGTAGTTTTTGTCTGCTAAATTATGAATAGCTACAACGTAGAGGTTATTCTTTTGGAAGGATTTGCATGTGTGTGTGTTATTTATTTAGAATGAATTTAAATAATTTATTATGACATAGTTAGGTACTTTGGAATAGCAGGTTATAATGGTGTAAATATATATTTTGAATATATTTACAATGTCCCCAAATAAGTATAATTTAAAAAAAAAAAAAAAACTTTTTTCACTTCATGTTTATTACTAAAAATAAAAAATACTGAAAAATGAAATGAATGCTACACATGTACTATATCCACATCAATAAAAATAATGAAAAATAAATATACTCAAATTTTTGTCAAGTATAACTGTCCATTTTAACAGGGCAAAAAATAAAGGTCTGCACTTTGTATTTTTTTCACTACAACACAAAGTAAGTTTAAAACGAACAAAAAAAAGATTATAGATATATAAATATTAAATATAATACTATTTTTCTTAAAAGTAAATAGTGCCCAGAGAGTGAGCTGCCTTGGCGGAGATGCTTTTTGTTGTGGATAAAATCTACTGATCTCCAGAGTCTAATGAACACCCAGCATGTGCATCTGATCTCTACATAATGAAAATAAGTGTCATTCTGTGTGAGATGGTTATCTCATACATTTTATTGCCAGTAAAGCTAAAGCACCCTTCTGATTGGGCAGCTTCCTCCACCAGCATCACCATTTTCTGAATACAAATGCTCTTACACTGCACATTTTAATACCTATATTTAAATTAGATAGCATCTCACATGTATGCTTAAGAAGTTAAGATCCTTGCCCTGTAGGATTATCAAATGCTGTCATGGATTTTTTTATTTTCCAAAAGTGAGGAAAGCATCACCTTTTTCTCTCACTTTGTTTTCTGCAAACAACCATCTGATTATACAACCTGTCAGCAATTTTATGTTCATATCATTACTACATTTCTCCTTCAAAAAATAAAAAAATAGCCTCAGTACTTCTGATCAGTGGCCAAAATCAAAAAGAAATGTTAGCTCACTCCTCAGACACACCAGACTGGTCAGCAACACCCCGGCAACTTTTATGTTGCAAAGGTATATTTGCTGGTGGGTTTGGCAAATGATTGCAGGAGGTTGCTGGTAGATGCTAGAGGAAATTGGTCACTGAGAGGGCGGTGGGCCACAAACCTCCTTGTTATTGCTTCAGTGGTGAGCTGATTGCAATAGTTGCCTATTGTTTGCATGGAAGATGCCAACTTGTCTGCTAACACTCATTAACTACTTGCGGTAGTAAAGCTTACACCCTGTGCATCACTGCTGCAGCCAACATATTTCAAATCGTGTAGCTTTTAAATTGTAGTTAGTTCAATCAGCATCTTCAGTGGAAATTGGAAAAACAAAACAAGGCAATCTGATAGCAAGTAATCACAGGTTGGTTTTTCATGACCAATTTCATCAACTGACTGAAGGTATCCCCCAGCAACCGCTTGCCAACCAGTTGGCAAATACACTGATTGGTCTTAAGGCCTGCAAGACTGGGGCTTTAGCAATCAGTTTCACAGCAACTGGAGTCAACCTTCAGCAATCATCCACAAACCAGTCTGAGAATACACATTTTCCCCAGTGACCAGTGGTTGCCTACTGGTCACAACTGGTTTAGGCCCATGTGACCGGGGCTTTCTCCAAAGAGAATCGCTTAAAATTGATGTTATATGAATAAATTGCAGAATAGTGTGATATCTTTTGTGTCTGTGGGGAAAAATCTGACAGTTTTGGAGGGAGAAAATCAACCAGGATAAATTAACACTTGGGATGGGTATTAGTCTGAATTAAAACAAGATTAACAACAATTTAAAGAGAATTTAACAATTTGCAGTGAGGCTGAGTGACTGAAATACACTTGTGTAGAGTCAGAAAAACCTGAATCTAAAATAAATATATAGACTGGTAATGATATTAATGCAGTTGCTCATGGATTTAAAAAGAAAAACTAAAATCTGATGTCTGACATTTTAAGAATTTAAAGTTTTCTTTCACTAAATTCTAATTTAAAGCTCAGAAATTGGATGAAAAAACATCAGGGCTTTTTTTAGTAGTTACAAAGTTTTGGTTTGGGGTTTTTTTTTAAACTCCCAGCAGTAATGAAATGTCAGTCTCTGATACTACTTGATAATTTGTGCCGCTCCTGATGTTTATCAGGGTTTTATTGCAGTGGTCTGTCACTCTGCCAAATGCATCGTACAAATTAGATTAAGGCGGCAGTGCAACTTCTTCTTTGCAAATACTTTGCAAGTCATTTAAGTCGTTGAGTGTGTGTAATTATGACACTTAATCCAACTTCCTTACAGTAATGGAACAAAATCATCTGCAGCGAAAAACAAGCAAAGAAGTAGTGCTGGTGCACAGATTAACATGATTTAATGCTAATCTTGCAGATTGGGGCATTATTAGCCAGTGATTACGCTGCTAATCTTGACCCCGGTGAGTAGGCCAAGTGGTTTAGTGGTTTCCAAGGGTTATTTCTGTCCCTGTCCTGCATTCTACTGATCCAGTGACATATGGCATGCTATAACAAGCCAAGATCTTCAAGCGTCATCTAACTGTGTCATCATTGTTTTTTCCTGAATAACGATGGTGGTGAAACTGACAAGTTGGGGCTGATGTAATTCAGAGCACTGTTACAGTAAATTTACTTCTGCTATTGATATGTTTAGGTTTTTTCCCTCTGTATCTTTTTGAAAGGGGCAAATCAGAATAAAAGACTGTTTTTCTCTTGCTTGATCTTGCAAAAAGATCGGGCACTGGTGGGAACAGCAACACTCTATGTGCTAGTGACAAATGTATATATGTCAAATTTGCAGTAATGGTAAATGGCCTGTATTTATATAGCGCTTTACTAGTCCCTAAGGACCCCAAAGCGCTTTACATATCCAGTCATCCACCCATTCACACACACATTCACACACTGGTGATGGCAAGCTACAGTGTAGCCACAGCCACCGTGGGGCACACGGTGATAAAAACCACTGAGTCTTATTTCTGATGAATACTTTCAATATCAAGAAGCAACAATAAGAAACGTAATTTTGGGATTAGCTCTACGTCTGTAAAGAAAGTCACAATTAAACAGTGGAGCTGATCAGTAAGAGAAAGGGATGCCAGATTGCATGCATTGTCCTATAGATCCTTTGTAAAATAAGTGCTTAACTTCTTGAAGATCTTTTCAAATTATAATGTTTAAAAAATCAATCACAGAAATGAACCTTTTCCGTTTCTCTCATTTGCTTTGTTTTCTTAATTAGACTGAAAAGAATCAGAATTGCAGGTTTACTTTAATCTACCACAGATAGATTTAACATGTCTGAGTCTTGGTGTTACTTCATATAGTGTACTTTGGGACTGTTAATCAACACCTTTGTTAAATCTGAATTAAACTGAGGTAGTCACCTTTCCTTTCTCCATATAATCTGTATGCTGATGACCATCCTTGTTAATGAACCACAGTTGTCAGTGTTTTTTTTTAGACTGCTGATGACTACAGCCTTATTGAATGCAATCAATTACTCTCCAAGCGTGTCGATACATTAATCAGGCTTTAGAAGGCCTATTAGTACTCATCAGAGGCCACTGCCTCGTCTTTACCCCATCCAATCAGAGAGAGACTGTGAAGCCAGCAGGCTTTCACTGAGCAGTTAGTTTGTCTTTTTCTTTAATAGTTTTTTTTATTAGCACTTCTCTTGTTTGCACAGAGATCAAAGAATGTGCACCAAAACCTTGTTTTGTTTCTTTCTTCTCTTTGTTCTGAGACCATTGTCTTTTTTTTTTGTTCTTTCGTTCGCTCGTTGCGATAAGTGTTTACATGTAGTTATTAATTATCGTTTGAAGGGATATAGGCTTCTTAGTTGTCGCTGCTAATAGTTCATTCATATTAGGGACAATACTTAAGTCATGACTGTCTTTACTGTGTACTGTGTTTTTTCTTACTATTGTTCCATGTGCTCATTTCTTGTTCTTTTTTTATTCTTATCCAGCAAAGTCAAAATCTGCAAAGGGTAAAATATGAAAAAAGACCCAGATTAAATGGCTAATTACAAATCAATCACTTAAATTTACATGCTGATAAACCATAGAGGCCTATTGTATTTTTAATAGAGTTACCAGTGTAAAAATAGCACTAATAGTTCTTATGTAATTCTGTGATTATGTGGAAATTGAAGTTTCGAGCTGAAACACCCCAGCATGAAAAAACAGCAACAACTACAAAAGTTTTTCTGTGCTTATTTGAGAGAATTAGAAAAAAACTGATTTAATTGTCTGCTTTCACTAAACAAATACATTTTCAAATCACTCTCTGTGTTGAATGTGCCTCCTTTTGTTACTTTAGAGGTATATTTCGACTGTGCTTTGCAAAATGACGTGTTTTTAATAGACTGATACTTAGGCAAAAGGTGACATTGAGGATTGTAGACAGAGGCGCTGAAGTTTTTAACAGTCTAAGTATAAAAGTGTCACGACTGTGTTCACACAGGATTAGAGATTCAGACTTGAGATTCTTCTTTGAATTGAAACACAGTGTTGATTTACACTGATAACAAAACACATTTTAAAACCTTTCCCATGTTTTTTCATTCTGGAAAGCCATTTAATGAAGTTAGAAAGATGTGCTCTGGTACAAATTCTTATAATTAGGTAATGTATCTTTGTTAGTAAAATGACTATTGTTGGTTGTATATAAATCCATTACTCTATTTTTCACTAAAAGCAGTCCCACCATTCATCAGTGATTGTTCCTGTTCCTGTACTTCTACTCCAATCAAGCCTAACAGTTATATACTGTATGCATGCGAAGTGTGGGGGTTTGGAAAATTACATACATTGGAATAAAATGCCTATTTCATTAAGTACACTCTAAAAACGACAGCCTGTAATAATAGTCTAGGGGGAGCTGGAAAGATTGTCATTCACAGTATTGCAGTTTAAAAGAGGATTATTTGGTATTCAGGGAGGTTGATAGAAGCTAAGAAACCAAACTCGAGTGAATATTATATAACTTCCTGTCCAGCCTACATGATAAAGAAGAATATGTTTTCCACAGATCTTGCAGGTTAAGTAGATATAGGATGATTGTGGCTTATCGCTTGCCCACACAAAAATGCGACTGATTGAAAGGAACTGAAAGATCAGCCCCAGCAAAAATGAAAAAATGTGCTCACACGGATTGCAGTGAGACATTTGTATATAAATTAAAGAAGAGCTTACACTGGAAAGTGCTGTCTATACTGTCTATCAAAAGTGCATGCAAGCTATTTGAATTTTAAAAAATGAATAACACTAGAATAGCTATGTTTTCTTTTATAACATATAAGGACTTGGATGGAACAGTAGAGAAATGTGTCTCCCAAAGTATAATTTAAAAAGCAATAAGTGAAAAATTATATATAAATAAACAGCTACGTCCTTACTGAAAGTATATACCATGTGATTTCATTTTGTCAGAGTTTGGTATCTTTACAGGTTAATTGAAATATTTTAGACACAAATTACAGCATGGGGAATATTTCTATGTGTCTTAAATAATATGTCTAAATCTAAGCCCACATATCAGTTTGTCAGCACCTTCCTAAATTGCTAATTTACATTTCTCAGATAGCCACAGTTAAGTTTTGTTTAACCAGAAAAATGACTTGGCCACGGTTAAGACATTAGACATTATGTCGTAGCTTTAGTTCAATAGCTGGATAAAGCTGGAAAAACATGGTTTGGATTACTTTTTTATTGACATTAAAGAAACTTCATCATCGTGGTCAAAGTACTCTCCAAGGAACCGTTGTGGTCATAGCTGAAAGAAACCGCAGCTGTTGAAACAGCCAATGTTAGAAATTGGCCTTTTAGCATGTCCTACTGTTTGTCTCTGCCCAGTCTATCTAGGGTTTCTCTTTGCAAGCGTTATGATCAACTTTGAAAACTACTTTTGTGTGTTGAGTCATTTATTCTTCTGAGTGGGATGACAGCAAATGATTTACTGAAATTTTCAGTTTCCTTCAGAGTCAGGACTTGGTGATTTGGTCCGCCGTGAACAGAAAGGCAGTCACTGTCAGCAAGCTAACTACACTCGAAGTGTCAGCATGATAGAGTGGGTTCCCAGTGAGACCAGAAAAATGAAAAGTCGATAATAGGGCCAGAATTACATTTTTCAACCATCTGTCTGGTGCATTTTATTTAAAGTACAGTCAACATGGTGTGTTTTGTTTTCCTCAATTTGCTTCTTTCCCTCCTGACTGTTTCTTTTCCATTCAAATTCACGGTTCACTTGCGCCCTAACTTAAAACTGATTGGGCTGCTAATCTTCTCCACTTTAGGAATTAGAAATTAAAATTTATTCCAAGCAAATGTAATTTGTAAAATAAAAAAGAATTATGTTTATTTCAGTTTTGTGTCTGTTGGAATGAAGCCCACATATTTCAATCAGAATGTAGTTTTTACTCATTTAGAAGTCTTGGTTTATACTGCATTCAGCAGTATGG
The DNA here is from genome assembly GCF_900408965.1 of Simochromis diagramma. Lineage (NCBI taxonomy): Eukaryota > Metazoa > Chordata > Actinopteri > Cichliformes > Cichlidae > Simochromis > Simochromis diagramma. Next base: position 2,172,532 of record NW_024386792.1, on the reverse strand, counting down.
CGGGACTTGGAGAGCGACAGGTGCAAATCTTACTAAACAAATGGATTGGGAGCTCTGCGCTGGGCTCAGCCCTGATTATGTCCCATAATCCAAATCAGCTGATGCTTTGGCTTCAGAGGCATAGCTCTACTGTTCTTCATGAGCAAATCCACAAAGTGGGGGATCCAAAGAAGATTTATTAGAGTCTGTTTTGGGTTAATCTATTCACAGGTACACTAAAGTCATTAGCTAATCATTAGAAAGGACCTCTCAGCTACTGAACGGGTTTCCTCATGTGCTGACATCACATGAAGGTCTCTTGGACAAAAAAGTTATAACAACAAGCTGCTTAAGTAGATATTAGCTGTTACTCTAGGCCTAGGTTTCTGTTGCTTCATTTATTTCTGCAAACATTAACAAATTTTTTACTGAATAAGTATTTGAACATCATCACAGCTTTATTTCAACCACACAGACTAATTACTCACGATAACCTGGAAAACTGTCACAACTGTTTCCAAATCAAAATCCTAGCATCTTCAACTCTTGCACCTCCAGCACCGTCTCCTATCTTTTTGTCAGTGCCACTACATCATAGCAGATCTCTCACTATCACCTTTTAAACTTTCCCTTTCAGTCTTTCTGATATCCTTCTGTCACAAATCACCCCTGGACATTCATCTCCACCTGCTCCACCCTACCTGCACTCTCTTCTTGAGCTCTCCTCTGCATTGTCCATTTCTTTGGATGGTTGACCTGAGGTATTTAAACTCATCTACCTTCACTGTCTCTACTCTTTGCATGCTCATCTTTCCATCTCACACACATGTATTCTGTCTTGCTTCTCTGGACTTTGAGAAGCAAAGCCCTAGTCTCTCCAGGGCATACCATCACCTCTCCAGACTCTCTTCCACCTGCTCCCTACTCTCACAATGTCATCTGCAAACATTATAGTCCATGGAGGCTCCTGCCTGACCTCATCTGTCAGCCTGCCTATCACCACTGCAAGAAAGTAGGTGGCTCAGAGCTGATCCCTGATGTAATCCCACACCCACCTCAAATTAATCTGTCACTACTACCACAGACCTCACGACCATCATTGTCCTCATATATGTCCTGCAGTAGCCTTACATACTTTTTGGCCACTTCTTACTTCCTCATGCAGTACCAGAGTTCCTCTCTTGTCATCCTATCCTTTATATGCTTCCTTTTGCCTACACAGACACAGTGCAACTCTTGCTGACTTCCCCTCACTCTTCAGGACTGTGTTAAACAGAATGGTCCAAAAGGCCACTGACCCCTTTCTCCATCTCCATACCACCACAGATGCGTCACCTGGATCAATTGCATTTCCACTCGTCTTTATCTTCATAGCTGCCCTCACTTTTTCCTTTCTCATCTGCATTTCCTAATTTACTAACTTCCTTCCGCCTTTTCTCTCTCACACTCTCTTTACTTGTTAGTTCATTTCCATCTCCAGCCTTAATCACCCTAACATGCTGCACTTCCTTTCCAGCTCAATCTGTCTGCCTAACTAATCGATACAAGTCCTTTTCTCCTTTTACTACAAACCTTTTCCTTTGCCTGTGTCACCTCTCTTTGCTACTCCTATCTAATTTCTTCATCTCCATAACTATTCTACTTTTTCTTTAATGGTTTTATAATAGAAAATGCAGTTTAAAGTAACCGTATGTATCGTCACTGCTGTCAGTCTCATGCTGAGAGACAGACTGGCCATTGTTCAGGCTGCCACAACAGCCTGTAAGCAGCAAGGTGGAGTATATTGCATATTGTAATCTGTCAAGCAAATACACAGAAACTGAATATTTTACTATTACTGTTCAAATCTGTCAATCTGTCATTTCAAGATTAAGATTTTTATCCTTATCTAATGTAGCAGATTGTTTAATTTGTTGTCTGCTCCACAATGCATAGTCTTCACATGCATCAGTGTAGAGAAACGGAGGGAGGGAGGCTGATGTTTGGGTTTCTTACCAGTTTTGCAATCTCAATTCTCATTATAGTGGAATTAACAAAACTTGTCTATTGTCTGGTACGTGAGATGAGTTTTAGGGAGACTGAATGTGCAATGAAAATAAAATTTTTATATATTTAGAGTTTCCTAAATACTCCCCCTGCATAGCAGTTGTTAAATAATAGCTTAGGCTTAACTGTTCAGAGCCTTTTTAGAGGTTTTAGAATTTTGCAGACATGTGGGGGCAGTTAATGATTAGTGTCAAAAGAGTTTAGGTCTTTTAAATAAATAAATAAATGGATTTTAAAAAGGATAAAATACAGTCTGTGTTGTGCTCCATAATGGACTTCTGTGGAAAACACATTGATTTGTCCAAGTACAGCTAACCCTTTGTCCCATTTGTACAGAGATCGAAGCTAAATTTGGTGACGTTATAGTAAATGTTACACTGAACTCATAAAGCACGAGTGAGATTTTTCATAATATTTTTACCTTACACGTATTAGCTATACTGTTTGCCAGGGAACTGTTTAGCTTCATACGTTGGCTTATAACCAGATGGGAGGTTTGCATGTCTAACCTAAAAATAAGTAGTTGTGACAATACCAGGAATAAATAAGCATGTGACTTTAAGGTCCAGGTGACCAGGATTCAAAATTGTGTGAGATTTTTAGTAGATACACCTATAAAGCTCCTATATTGCCTCATTTTCTACATATTGCATCAGCAAATATTGGTATCCACATGCCCACCCGCCTTCCCGGTGGGATGATAACAATACCCCATCAGCCTTTTACCGCTGAGGGCTAAAGAAGTGATCACAGGGTGAAACAGTACTTGTTTAAATGAATCAAAATCTTTCTTTGAGTCAGCAGGGTGTTTAACTGCGCTGTATTTGGATTCAGCTCACTTGAAATATGAATTAACAATATTATTTACCATCTATACATTTCCACACTCTAAAAGCACTGAAAACTTAATAACCTGGACGCTCTTTCAAAGAAAAAAACAGGCTGATGATCCTCTGTCGCTGACCTCGTGTGATGGATTCGGTTGAATAAAATAAACCCCCCAACAAAGCAAAACACTGTTAACAGTTGCTTTGCTCCAATTGGAAAGCTCCACTAAAGGTGCTCTATCTGCAGTGACAGCTGTTTGGAGTTTCATTTGTCATCATCCATCTGATCCTGTTTGCCTTCTAATTAGGAGAGTACAGAGCTTTACTGTGTGCGAGAAAACAGAAGCAAAGAACAGAGCCTGGCGAGCTTCTCTCTGTTCTTTTCTGCAGAAAAATAGACTGAAGAGCTGTTTGTGTCAGGTCCCAGCATCACAGCCATTGTCTGATTAGCCATCAGGTCTGATAAGTAACTCTCGCCATTCAAATATTCTCCAGCTAAATGGTTGCTGAGCAGGTTGGTCATGGACATGGAAGAATAACTGTCCATTAGTTGAAGTATCCATGCACGTATGAAGAGCTCCATTTTAAAATGCATTGGTTTCTTAATGCACTGAACCATGAATTCACAAATCTGTATTCAAAATACACAGATGTGTAAGACCTGCGCCGAAATTGAATAAAATGAATATATGAATATATTACAAAACCGTTACCGAATTAAAATAAAATCCAAAGTCTTGTATATATGAACTATATGGATCTGCAATGACTTAGTGTAACTGCACTGCACAATAACACATGTACTGCTGTATATGCAGTTTATAAGTGTTCCCTATCTGTTGTGTAAAGCTTATATTTGGATCAGCGTGTTGTTACTGCGTCTTCTCTCCAATCACCACAGCTTTTCCTGCTGTTTTGTTGCAGCTGTCCCCCCCCCTCCGCCCTCAGTGTTTAGCGTAATAGTGGGCAGTGATATTGGTTCCCTGCCGTTTCAACTGACCTCTCTGTCTGTCAGACACTTCACACCTGACTGCCAACTGAAATCCCCAGATTATGGCCTGCAGATCCCAGCTGTGTCTTGAAATGCTCCATTGAACATAAGGTGGGGGGGTGTTTTTAGAGGAGTATGGTGTCGTCGTAACCAATCTCTGCCTTTTCGCACACCCCCACTGAGATTGTAATGGACTGATGGTTCAACTAAAGAAAAATTACATTGCAAGGGTATCTAAATAAAAAGAAAACTGTGCAAGTTCAAGACAAAACCTGTAGGCAGCGTCTTTCCAATCGTAGACCTTCCCCCACAGTTTAAGAAAATGTTTTCTTCCACCTGAAAGTCATTCAGATGAAGGCGAGTTTAGGTAAAGTCCTTAAACAGATGGTGTGACATAAAATGTGCCAGTGCAGTGCTATAAATTTAAACATTGCAGATGAAGCTCTGCACATAACATACTGGACATACTGATAGACACTGTATAGATCTCCAGATTCCACATTGCTGAAAACACATTTACTTTGGAGCTCTAATGAACCTGAGGGTCAAGACTTGGCATGAGCTCCTTTATTCTTCAACACAGCCTGAACTCAAGCTTTCTTCGACTTTTTTTTAGTAGTAGAATAGTTCTCCAGACTTCTTGAAGGACTTTCAAATCTCTTCTTTGGATGTTGACTGCCTTTTGTTCTCTTCTCTGTTCAAATGGTTTGACACTGCTTCAGTAATATTGATTTCTGGATTTCTTATAAACATGACTTTTAGAAATCGTGTATCTGCTGTAGATAATGGTTTTTAGAACTGCCACTTTTTCTTTTGTATGTCCATTTGTCCACTTTAGTCAGATTTTCTTAAGGGCACACAATACACAATGCAGAGATATGCCAGGTTTCCTGCTGATAGTGCTTTTGAAATCGCCTTATTGCTGCAAATTACCCTTTTATCCTTGTCAAACTGTGATCTTTGGCATTTTCCACAGATTCAGTTAAAGAAATGAGAGCAAAGTTTGTGTTTTTGTGGTAGGCTGTTATTAACATAAGAAGAAACTAAACATACAATTTAAAATTGGTTAATTGCTAAGTTGTCTTTTATATGTAGAATCAGCACTGGTTTATCCCTTGAGTTAGGTGCCTTATTATGAGTGAATGATTCACAGGAAGGTGTTGAGTGGCTTAACAAAAAAAGGTTCTTATGGAAATGGTGTCGGGTATATAGACTGGGCTGAAAGTGATTGACAAAGCAGCCAAGTCCAAAGCCTCTGAACTTTTGATCAAGAACACTCTAAATATTTACAAGAATTTTTGGCTCCTTAGACGCTAAATATAAAGAAAGGGGTGGCTGAAGACCTTTGGATACTGTTATGAAATAAACATATATTCTTAGTGCTTATTTTCTGAGTATATTGTTTTATGTATTTTAATAATGAAGGCTTGTAAAGCAAGGCCACTTTTGACTCACAAACTAAGTGCTCAGCCAGACTGAAAAACAGTTAGTGTAGAGCTGTACAAGCATATAAATAAAAACAGGGATCAAGACAGAAAAAACAGGAACTAGTAACATATAAGGAGTTGTTTGTATCGAGGCTGTGTGTGACGTGCAGTGTTGGGAAGGTTATTTTTAAAATGTATTCCACTACAGATTACAGAATACATGCCCCAAAATGTATTTTGTAACGTATTTCATTACGTTACTCAATGGGAGTAACGTATTCTGAATACTTTGGATTACTTAATATATTATCATGCTCTTTACAACTACATGAATGTGATTTATTACTATTACTGAAGGTTCGCGGCTCCGAACCATAGTAAAGGGACCTCTGGCTAATACGTCGGTTCCATGTTGGGCTCGTAGCCGAAAAATAGCTTTACTTTGTTGTCTGGGTCAAGTTTGCTAGCGAGAGACAGGGAGAGGCGTTGAAAGGCTGCTCCAACGGAGCTTATTTTTTCGGAGGAGAACACGAACACGGTGTACAGTCGAGTCTTAATAGCTTACTTACAACTGGGCTGGTCAGGCTCTCTTCTTGGCTGCAGTGGTTATTATTATATTATTATACAAGGCGCTCTCTAGTGATGTGCGGATCGATACTGAAATATCGATTCCTCCGATACCAGTCATTTATGTTCTAGAATCGATTCTCATATTAAAATATCGATATTTTAGTAATGTAGGGTAAATTTGTAGTTTATCATTAACAGGAACACAGTGGAAAGAAACTATATCATTTGGATTGTCTACATTGGAAGGAACTACTTCCTCTTCCGCCATTAATAGTCATGTGCGAAATATGGCTGTATAAATGTGTCGCAGCCCCTTGGCGTGCGCACTCACAACAATGGCTGGGCGTAAATGGAGTAATGTGCGCACGTATTTTACCTCCACAAACAGCCAAGATGCGGTTTGTGACACATGTGGCAAGAAAGTGAGGTGTTGTGGCAACACCATTTACCTCGTCAAACACCTCAGAGTAAATCATATCACAGAATATGACGAGCGTATGTTGAGGCGAACTGAAGACGAGGAGAGGGACAGGTGCTGCTAGGGCGAGACAGACGTCTCTCGAGGAGTCCTTTAGTGCTGCAGGCAGGCAACATGCTCAAAGGGCACACAACTTCTCAAGTTATAATTTGAGATACAATAAAAGATACAGTAAAAAAAATGTTTTTGTACAAAGTATCGGTATCGGATCAGTATCGCCGATACCACCCTGAATTTTACTTGGTATCGGATCGGAAAGCAAATCAGTGGTATCGCACATCACTAGCGCTCTCTCACCCAGGAAACACACAGTCGCAGAGAGAGCGGGGGTCACCCTGTAACCATGGCAACCGTAACGCTGCCGTCTGGAACAACAGAACGTAGCTGTCAAACAAAACCCAAACAGTCCTGACCCGCGACAATATGAAACAGGGAAGTACCGCCGTGTAATCCATTTATTTCAACAATGTAACTGTATTCTAAATACCACCTTTTTACTTTTTAAACGGTAACTGTAACGGAATACAGTTACTGATATTTTGTATTTTAAATACGTAACGGCGGTACATGTATTCCGTTACTCCCCAACACTGGTGACGTGTAAAGTACCAAAATAACACCTATATAAGACACATGTTTAGCTTCTAATGTTAGAGATTCTGCAACTGGCTTTGGGCTGTGCAGGGCTCTCTCTTCCGGAAGATGATTGAATAAAGAATTATAAATGTTTTGACCACTCTGAGTCGGGTTTTCTCTGTTCTATCATAGGGTTTAAAGAACCGGGTTTAATAATAGTACTATAGGTAAATGTGTAATAGTAATCACAGTACTGCGGTCTCCAAAGTGTCCATTTTCATACATGTCTCCTATTTTCTCTTTTAAAGATGGAACTAGTTAATAGCTAAGTAACAGATTTGTCCCAGTGATCAGTGTATATGTGAGAGGGTGCTATTATGATTACTTTTTATTCCATAAGTGGAGCTAGATTAATGCCTCACTCCTGAATTAAATCCAATGTATTATTGTAACAGGAACAATTACAGTTGAGAGAGTTTGCCACTCTGTGCCGTGTCCATATGTGACCAGGTGGGAATGCAACCATGTTAGCTTTCTCTTCGTCGTCTGTATGCTGTACACTGTGAACCGCTAACACTTCTTCTCTAATAATCAATATTTTTGTACCTCAGCAGTCAAACCTACTTAGTTTTCTCTTCTCTGTCTTAAATACTTTCCCTGACTTTTCCTGCTTGCTTTCCTGCCTGCCAGCTGCCAACTGGAGGCCAGAATTTTGAACAAGTACAACTGCTTTAAACAACACCTGCCTGGAGTCCAAGTCTTCCTTTGGGTCCAATTACCTGTTGTTAGTTGACCTAAAGTGTGGCAGTGTTCCAAAGCAGGCAGTAATTGTGGTATCTACATTGTATCCTTAGCTTCGCCAACTAGTAAGCTTGATAGCAGGGAGTAATTAGATTTAAGCCAGTAAGGGGATTAAAGCCAAATTACCTAATCCTATATAAAACAATTTATCAAATACTCATTACAATAACACTGATTTCCTGCAAGAATAAACACAAATTACTGAAATATTTTAAATTGAAATAATAAATAGCATTGCATCTGCAATAACCATGAATTCAGCAGATGACTTACCTGACAGCCTGAAAGATTGCTCCTCCTAATGCCACAAAAATGTACTATTTGATTTCTAGCAAATACACATCTGTAAAGGAAAGGAGCATAAGCACACATAAGCTGGCGATATATATAATGGGCCAGCTGTTAATGCTGACATCTTGATTTGATTGAGACAGGATGCCTGACAAACTGCCAGATTCAGCTGAGTAGCTAATAATGATCAGCCAGATTTGCTCATGTGTTTGCTTTGCTGTAATTAATCAGAAGTATGTTGCGGTATTTGGAGAAGAATAAAGTCTGTGTTTAATAGAGAGCAGGAAAACGTTGAATCGCTTATACAAACATGAGGCCTGAGCAGAGGAGGGAAAAGTGCAAGAGCAAGTGGAACAAATAGTATCATAAGCAATGCCTTATCATATCTTCATGTGAATGTTTTTGAGTCTCTGACATTTTTGTGCATTTATCATTGGATTTTTATCTACTTTGGTGCCTTTGCTCATGTTTCCTGGTAGAATGTAAAGTGTCTATACTGAGGTGGATACATACATACTCATCACCACATACAACACAAGTTCTCAATATGAGTGACTCCATGTCACTCAATGTGATGCCTAGGGTTCCCTGGCCAAGCGTAAATATGCAATGAGTTGGCTGTGAGATCACCCTCCCTGATCCCCAAAAATCCACCCTATAACCCAGAATTTATGGAATCTACAGGAAACACCTTATTATGCTGGAGGAGCAGGTCTGTAAAGCAGTTGTTGTTGCTGTTGTAATTCAAAAGTGTGCAAGGAAGTTAGCGTGCTATCCACATCCAAGGTGTTCGGAAAGACACAGCATCCCGAAGTAGTTTCTTCAGTCGGAGGAAAACAGCAATAACAAGCCTCAGATGAAAGCAGAGATTAAGGAAGGAGAGGCTGCAGCACAGGCTCTCTCTTCAGATAATTCAGCTCTAATCTATGCTCTGCAGGCGCGCAGTTTGCACCAAGAAGGTGAGCCAAGAACCTCTACAAAGATTTACTCGCAATGCTCACCCTGTGTTATCGTGCCAGCTGAAGCCCTGGACACACGGTAGCACACACAAACACAACATTACACAGATGACTTCAGGGCTGTCTCATAAAGTTCAATCACAGCGTTCTGATATTCTCCGCATTTGATCCAGAAAAAAAAAAAGGTATCCCTTTGTGATTTTCTCTTTTTCGTAGCAAAACCAAGGAAATGATAATTAAACTCAACAAACTTCTTTCTTAGGGTTAGGACCATTTGCTTGATCAAAATAAATCAAACAGATGGCAGAAAATGAAAAACATGACTAATGAGCCTTAACGTGCATTCTGAACACTTCTGAGTTATACACAACTGATTAGGAGCATTTGTTTAGAGAAGACCGAGTCTAAAGTGAAACAATACTTTTTATCTATTAAAGGTAGTGGCTTTTCATCTCTGGAAAAGTCCGGTTAAAACCTGAATTTTTACTAACTAGTAAGTGCATATATTGACAAAATTTGACAAAGATTTTGACTCTTTATGCAAATTAATAATGACAAATATTTAATATTTGTTCATTTAATCCAAATCATTTAGTCTTATGTATGTAGCAGCGAACCCAAGCAGGATGTGTGTCCCTGTGAGTGTAGCAGGCCTGTGCACTGATGGATGTATTGTAGTATATTGTGAAAAACTGCTTGTGTGTTGTTCCATAGAGGTATTACTTTATTCGAATTGATAAGGAAACTACAGCCTACGTTCAAGTCGGTGGGGACAGAGTGTTTCTTGCTGAAAAGATTAATTCTTGGGTTGAATATCACTTTTTTTTAAATGACTTACATGCGCCCACACAGATGTTTTCATTTAGGCTGATTAAACCACTGCTCATGCAAAGCTACAAGTCAACAGAGCGTCATACCACACACTATGTACTATATTCTCTGGGCTGCACTTTGTTTCTGCAGGCACTAACCACAAGGGTGTTTCCAGGATTTTCTAAATGGAGTGGCACAGGGTTGACCAAAAATAAGGCAGCGGGTGTCTGCAGGAAATCACAATATCTGATCAGAAAATAATGTAGTAGAAAATTGGTATAGAAAACACAGGGTGCAATGCTTAGATTGAGTGACTGGCTCGGGTATATAGCAGATCAGGGGTGTCCAACTCCAGGCGTCAAGGGCTGGTGTCCTGCAGGTTTTAGATGTGTCCTTGATCCAGCACAGCTGATTTAAATGGCTAAATGACCTCCTCAACATGTCTCTAAATTCTCCAGAGGCCTGGTAATGAACTAATCGTTTGACTCAGGTGTGTTGACACAGGGTGATGTGTAAAACCTGCAGGACACCAGCCCTCGAGGCCTGGAGTTGGACACCCCTGCAGTAGATGTATTAAAAAATTTTGTATTGTATTGAATAACTAGTTTGTGAAGTGGATAAATGAGCATTTGGATCCTTAATTTAACTAAAAGTCATAATACTACTTATGAAATATAATGAAAGTATCAAACGTAAGAGTACTGTGACACTTTTGTAATCATGTATATTATATTATTGTATTGTGATTATTGACTCATTAATGTTCATATCACTTTAAAATTATCACTAGAGATGTTTTAATTACTTAGATAATACTAGTTAAATCAAACAAAAAAATACACAGTAATATATTAGTTTAAATCTGCAGAGTAAGAAACTACAGCTTTAAAATCTACTTTATCTTTTATTTCATTATATTTTATCTTGTAAAGCACTCTGAATCAATGTGATGTTTGAAAGGTGCTATATAAACCAACTTGCCTTGCCTATTTGTGGAGTACAATACAAGGTGTTTTCACTATAGTAGTAATAATAACGGTAATGGTTAATCCACCAGTATGAAATCATATTTGTAATGCTAATTCTTGTTGTTATCCATGATTTCGTTTGTTTTACAAAAAATCTGAAAAAAACAGCAAAGCCGTTGTAATAAGATGCCAAATTACAGTCATTTACTTGCATTCCTTGACAGAAAAATTGGTGGTGTGCACTGGAAAACACAAGTAGATCAGTCTGCATCTTTAAGTTGAAGCTGTTAAAAAAAAGTGTGGAAAAAAGCTGTGGGATAAAAAGCATTCCTGTGATAGTAACTACATCACTACCACTTGAAATTTTTGAAGCTCTTTGTAGTTTCATTGCCTTGGTCCTAAAGGGACTGTGACTGAAGGAGAGTCCTAAAAATAGAACTGAATGCTGCACACTCAAATACCTGTAATAGCATGGGGTGTGGTGGTACTAACAAGCATAGTAATGATGTAGGTAATACCAGATGCAATAAAACCATGAATGCACGGTTCAAAGGAGGGTCTCATCGGGTTAATAATGAAATACACATGTATGTGGGTGGATGATGCACTTTTATTAATAAAACTGCAGCTCTTAAGTGCTGTTAGCTCGAGTCACTGCCCCCTAACACTCCTAACACTATCTGGAATAAATCACGTCAGACTATCCTCACTTATTTTCTATTAAGCAATAATAATATCACAAAATCGATAAAGTGATAAAAAGTGTGACTAAAGCTGCATTGAAATGAGGTTCAGGTTTTTAAACATACACTAATTCTGTGACTCGATGCTACTTGGGCAGCTTGTTTCAAAGCCTTTCAACACCTTTAGTTTAAAGCACCCTGAGGATCTGAGGCTGCACGCTGGCTCAAAGAGAATTAAAATATAGCTTAGGGCCATGTAATCATATTTTAAATGCAAGCGCTATCATCTTGAAATCGGTGCCGAACATGGTAACCAGTGAAAAGATGCCCGTATTTCATCTTTGTTATTCTTAAGGACCTAGCGGGTTCATTTGGCAACATGATAGAGAAATGTTGCTGATGCCACTAAAGCACAGGACGGCAGTATGCAAATAAGAAAATAAGTAAGACACACACAAGAAGGATTTGCTTAAAAACAGCTTCCTTCATGTCATCAAAGTCATACGCTCTGGACCCATCTATCATATCAGCACAATAAAGACTAAGATGTGCTTCAGTGTACGCCACTTATTTTTTAATCTATGACTTTATTACAGGATCATTGTCTTTTAAACAACTAACCGAATCCATTTTGTTCAGCAAAGTTGTTATTTTGTGTGTTTTTTTTAGAAGTTCCCCACAAGTCAGCATTTCCTTCACCATTTTTCCTACCAATTGGTTCTCTAAAAACCTCCAGCACATTCTTATGTTCCAACTCAGCAGGATAAGCTATAAAACTGCAGTTCATTTGTCTCCTCCGCAGATGGAGTATGTAGATGGCTACTGCCTCTTTCTGTGCTTTAGTGCTGTGGGCTGTGCTGTGGTATATGGTCGTGCTACTCAGCCTCCTTCTTCTCTGCACAGTTAGCCAGCTCTCAGCTGGCAAACTCCCCTTCAACTTTATTTTCCCCACACAGGAAAGAGGCATATGCCAAATGGACCATACACGGCGTGCTTGTGTGTGGGCGTGTGTGTGTATGTGTGTGTGTCCTTGATAAATGTTCTAGTCACTAAAAAGCTATTGAGATGTCTAGTTTGAAAGTTTATGTTTCAAACTATGATTTGTGATGAAATGGTGAAATAGTGAACAATAGACACCGGTGCAAACTCTTAAACAGTGTAACCATGTCCGTCACTGTCACGAGCAGATGTTCTAATGCCCCTGTGCAGAAGGCGCTGGGACTTTTGTCAGTTTAACTGTTTGTGATAATCGCTGATAATGAGAATGTGCCATGAATTGTATCACCGTCACGTTTAAGCTTCGGTGCACCAGAAAACCTGCCTAGACTCTGAGCTCATGCATTTCGCACTGCCAGTTACTGTTCAGGGATGAAAATACTGATAATTTGCTTCACTATTTTGGTACAAATTGGAAATTTCCTGGAAAAATAGCCCGGAGAGCCAGTCATTCATGCAGTTATGGTTTCATGCTGACTCAGTGAACTACTGCCAAAGAGCAAGAGGGCATAAAAAACAAGAAAAGAAAAAGGTTTTGCCCGCGCATGTCACTCCAATTCTGTAGATGACTCGCCCTGCAGCCACGATTGAACCCACCTAAGGCACGTAGCTCATGCCGGCTGTCTGACTGCTTTGGCTTGTTAACTTGGGTGCAAAAATTAAAAGCAAGAGGTTCTGTGAGCATCACAAACAGAGGGCACAGGGGGCTCATAGCCTGTTGCTCTTTTTTTTTTATCCAGGACTGTAATACGGAGTTTGGAGGTGAACTTCACAAAGTAAATTCTACTAAGCTACTTTTACCTTTCTGTTGAGGTTTGACTTGTGTGTATGTGTGTGTGTGTCTGTGTGTACATTGTCTTTAGTTTTAATGAGCAAATGTTTGCAGACTTTTATCTGTGCACAGCCTCACACGGCGACTAGCTTGTCTGCAGAGTCCCGTTCCAACCGACAGAGTTTAGCAAACTTGTTTTTTAGTCTACACAGTTGATGTCAGGCTCGTTTTAATAAAGTTCAGGATGGATCGCGATGGTAGGTAGTAGACACGACTCAGCTACTGGCCTGAGAAGCGTGCCTGGACATGTAAGTAAGAAAATAAAGAGAACAGGTGCCTTAAACTGAACCTCAGTATCTGCTCCTTTTGAAATGTGTTTTCCAGTCCACTGCACTGGAATGTTCTCTGGACAGGGTGTTTTAGGTGACTTGTACTGTGCTATTATAGGATGTGTTCGAGCACATACCCTCCTTTTTCAAGCGGGCAGGCTTGATCACAGTCTGGCGAAACTGTGGCACGAGACAGGCATCGTGAAAAAAGCCAAATAAGGCAAACCGAATCATACAATAGAAACACTGAAAAGTCAGATTGTGAGCAAAAAGAAAAAGAGCAGTGGCACAAAATGTGAGGAGCAGGCTGAAGCGTTCTCGCAGCACAGAATGTTAAGCACGATGTGTGCACAGGCCAGGGAGGAAAGGGGGAGGGGGGGGGGGGAAACCGTGCTCCGGCACAGTACAAGCCAACCGCTTCAAGCATGTCTGCGACCATACTAAACTATCGTTTTCTGTTGCCGAAGCCAAACGCTGACCTTTTAATAACACCACTCAGTTTGCAGTGGCACAGACCTCCCTGGAGAGGGATATTTACATTTTTATACCCGCGTGTCACATTTAGAGATGGATGTTTAGAGCCGCGTATTCACTGAATAAATCCTTCAGATGTCAACATACTCAAGGACAGGGATTCCCTGAAGTTATGAGCCATCCTTCTGAAGTGATGTTTACAGCTCTCTTGAGAAAAGCACCAGCTTTTTCCCTTTGCTCAATAGACTTGTAATTTAAACATAAAATCCAATCTGTACATTCTGAGGAGACATATTCATTATAGATGTGTTTGACTTTGAAAATATTTGCTTGGACTGGCAGCCGTTCAAAGGGACACTTTCAGCAAGCATCTTTGAGAGGCTGTCCTTCCTTTCAGGGATAGTTTTGCAGGTGATTCTAGATCAAGCTTAGCTCAACAAACTGAAACCATGTGACTTCCAGTATTAGCCCTTATGCTGCTTCATTCAAAAAAATTATATTTATTTATATTAATGCCCAACATGTTGACTATAAGTAATTTTCCATGTAAATTACTTAAAGCATTTGACTTTGACCATATTGAGTAATACATTAAATAAAATGGCATATGAAAGCGTTTATGTTCTCAATACAACAATGTGACAATGATGCCAGAACTTGCACTGCATGGATATATCTTAAAATCTCAAGAATCCAAAGACTTCAACCAATTCTGCTCTAATTAAATGATTAAAGATAATGCCATCCACCATTATAGTTTGTGATGGTGCGAGGTCAAAGGTCAGGGTCGCACAAATTATGACGAAACGTCCGAATTTTAAAAGGAATAGATTAGTCATCAGGAGACATAAGTACCTTCTTTGTTTGAGCTCTATATAACATTATTGTTCAATGGAACAATATATGACTACACAATGACACAAAAAGATTATTATGCAACATTATTTCCATCTTTACAATGGTGACATTTTCACAAATGACCTATAAAAACAATGCAGATATATAACAGCAAAGAAACCTTTTTAGTGTGTGCATATGGAACTATCAGAGGACGTGCATAAGCAGTCTCCATCTTCTAGATCCATAATCTAATAGAAAACATACAGAAACAAACAGGGAAACACAAAAGCTGCTGAATGTGAACTGAAATAATGAGCAAAACAGAACTCGTTAATAGTTACTCTAAATGCTCCGTGAGATGTGTCTCGTGCCCTCCTGGGAAACAGAACCAGAGTTGCCTTAGATATATTATGCACAGAGCTGTTTGTTCCTGAGTCCTTGTACCTTTTCAGATCTCTGGGTGCTGATGAGCTCGGATATGTGCCTGCAGTCAGAACATAATCCAGGTCAAATAACGAGACAGATAAAATGAATCACTGCTCAGGACCGAAAGGTGTTGGGGTAACTTTGATGACTTTTTATTTTCCTTTCACTACGACCCGCGAGGGCCCAAGTTGTCAGGATTTTGAGGACATTTGATTGACTGCTGATTAGAAGTGTTTTTATTGCAGAGGGCCAACTTCCTGTTACCTTAAATATATATATATTCCCATTATGGTTGCATTCTGCAAGGCCATCTAACTAAAGAATGTGTTTACAACCTCGCGGGTGAGACGATCTTTGTTTAATTGTCAGTTTTCATTTTATGTAACTCGTGATTTATATTCTATGCTGAAACTGTTTATCTACAGTCCTTGTTATTTCTTATTAAATTATTACTTGTCTGCTCTTGAAAACTAAGGAGCAGCTTGTTTTTAAGCCTGCAGAAATGACACCATTTGCAGTGTTACTGGTCAGCCCTTCGGTATGAACGCCACGTCTGACCTTGACGTCACTGAGCAGTCTTTTTCTTGAATCACTTTAGGCATTACAGCCTCCGTAATGTAAGGTGTTTTACCTTGGTGTGGACAGGCGATGATGACATTCACACGCTTTATTGCACCATAAACAACTTCTACTTATAACAAGTCTCCCCAGAGGATGCTATGGTCCAAATTAGAATATAAAAGAGCTCAAATAGGATCTCAAAAACTTAATTTAAGTGACTTTAATAAAAGTGGTCACATTCAGGTGAGACACGGAGAGCAGCCAAAGCCTGCTAAAAGATTTTCATAGCAACTGAAAACATGCCTGCACATCCAGCGATTGATTCAAAGGGTATATTTCTGCATTGTGCTAAAAACTGATCAACCTATTTATTAAGACGTCTCATTATGTGTTTAATTTAATGATGATGGTCTTTATAGGTATGCTAATTAGACCAAGTCTCATCATGATTAAATATTCATTTCCTTGGAAATGGTGCAATCAGTTCTTTCCAGAGTGAATGGCATGCATTAAAGTTTCACATCTAGCTCAGCTCAAGCTGTGGAATGTCACCATACCTATTTTAGCCTTTTCTTAAGGGAATAGAATGAGTAGCTGTTTTGCTCCTGTGAGCAATCATTAAGTGATTGAGCCTTGAGAAACAAAGAGAAAACAGATTGTGTCACACACTTTCTGCTGTGATCTCACACACACACACACACACACACACATTAAATTGCTAAAAGTTATATAGAGCGCACATAAAGCTACTTCTGGCTGCTCCTGGCACCACAACATGTAGCTCCACATGTTTAAACTTTTGTGGGATGAAGCTGTGGGATCTATCGCTTGATCGGCAAATGTGTAAACCACTACACTTTTCAAACAGGGAAAAGAGCAAAAACTCACATGGCTCTGTGAGACAGAGCATATACTGTTTATACTAAGGCTAGTTCACTAGCAAGAACACTAGCCATGTTTACACTGTGTATCGATTAGTTAAACACACAGATCGAATCAGTACCTCACCTTACAGTAGTATGTAAGTAATGAAACATTTCATTTCAAATTCAGTTAATCAATTAATTTCACCAATTTGGGAGGCAAACTGCTCTTTTGATTACATCATCCCTCGATGTGTGTGGGAGATAAAGTGAGAACACAAGGAGAAGGAGGCTAGCTGACATAAGAGAAATCTTTGGTTCCATAGCATCAGTCTTAAGTGATGTCAAACTGTGCCACGTGTAGAAATCTAGCATTTATACATCACACTGCTTGATGAAAGACTTCACTGTGCAGTACACTTGTGTTTCATCCCTTGAAGCTCCTCCAGAAGGCTTCTCTGTCCTCATCTCCTAAAAGCGCAGTTCAGGAAATGGGGGGGGGGGGAAAGGAGCCATCGTTTGAAATGGGTACAGGAAAAAATAAGTTAGCATAATGAAATCCACCAAGTGAAACAAAATGTTAGTCATTAATGATCCGATTTATTTATTTCTCAGCAGAAATAGCGTCTCGGGAGGACCAGAGTCACCAGTGCTGAAGGGATGGGAGAGGTAGCCAACCTGGATGTTTCCATTAAAGTGTCAAATAAAGCTTTGCAAAACTTGAATCAAGGCTTTTACTAGTGACAAGGAAACGTAGTTAAATGTTTTGCATTTAACTTCAGCCTTTCGGAACAGAATGTCCTGTTTGAAAAACATGCGATGTAGTCGTGCTTTATTCTTCTTCAGTAAACGTCCTTTTAATGTTCATTTCTTCTGCCTGTAACCTATTATTGCCACTTTTGAGAAGGCTTGGATGTTTTTGGTATGAACACTCGTGCTTGGGTGGATTTGTTTATATGTGTGGGTGCTTATGGAGCAATAGGTGGACAACTGCCGACTGCATTCAAAAGCGATTAAAATAGTTTGCTATTTGTCACAATCAAGGTTTTTCATTTGGACTTTCGTGCATACCTTTGCAAATATTCACAGGGATATTGATATTTTCTTGATCTTTTCTGATCCTTTCTCAGCGGAAAATTGAATTCTACCAAACATATTTATTTAGTTCCCAGTTACATCACACCTGGTTGGCCAAAGCCCCCTACAAATATCCCGAATGCTGAATTCATTCTCAAGTGCCTCTATATTTGAACCATTATGTGAACCACAATACACTTCTTAAAAGGAGATTCTGTACTCCGCAATGGTTGGATAGCCAGGGCAGAAGCCAAATGGACATAGAGCCAAATTGTCTGTGGTGCTCTGGAAAGAGAAAAAGGTGGTATTGTTGTTCACTCTCGCCTCCCCCAGCGGGGAGGCTTTGGGTTTGTTCCTGCTAGATGCGCTTGATGCTGTGCTTTTCTCTTCTCACTCGGCTATGGTCGAGAGCTTAAATACAAACAGGAGGTTTTGCAGGAAATAAAAACATGGCCTCTCTCCATCTTTAGCCACGAGCATTCACATAACTAAACCTTTTAAATGGATTTCTATAGCCACTTAGCTGTTCAAAAATTTTTACCAACTATGAATAAGATTTAATTGTTGTTGTTCTGCCAGCGCAAGTTTTTGAAGGAGCTGTGTTCATCTTATGATAACACTTACATTAATATTAATGTTAAACTGTATTTGAAATTCTCTTATATTCTGCTTTGATTTCTTTTTTGTCTCAATTACTTGATACTTTGTGGTATTGTAGGCACACAGTAGAGCTATGCTGGATTTTGCAGCACATTTGGCAACACAAGGCAATTTAATTCGAGTTCAGTTTATTTTGCTTTGCCCATATCGAGGCTTCTTACATGGAACTGTAAATTCAAAACAAAGCAGCAGGTCTTTTCATAAGGTGAGGAGATTACAAGGAGAAATGAATCTATTAAGTGAATGTATATAGTGCTACTGCTACCATGATCAATAATTAATTTCCAGTTTTGTCTATGATATGTTTGAACCCCAGCCCAAGATTTCTAAATCGATTTTTTTTTTTTAAATAATTGCTACCACTTAAATGGTCCTTGTAATTAAAATAAGTCAGGCTGGATGCCCCCTTATCTGGAGGTCTTTCTGGTCTGGAATTATTATAAAGTCTTTTCCAACCCCCGGGCCACGTTTGGTACCGGGCCGCGAGAGTTGAGGCTTGGGTGTGAAATTTATGGTTTTCAGGCATTTTATCGTTAACTCAGTTTCCCTGGGTCTTTTCCCGTGTGGTAGTTGTGTGTCTTATTTTGAAAGAAATATTTACGTGTTACCATAGCGACCAAAGAGCATTAAGTGGCAGAGAGGAGGATGTTACTCTCAATGTTGTTGGCACATTTTATGAGGACACTGCTAATAAAGTTACACAATTACACAGTGAATTCACGTTTATTATTATATTTACAAAATATCACAGTTTTTGTCTTGGTCGTATCATTTTATTTTGTTGTATTTATGTTGTTTTTGTTATATTTAAACCTTAAAGGCTGTTCCGTGAAAATATTGTCTGACATTAAAACGGTCCGTGGTGCAAAAAAGGCTGGGTACCACTGCCTTACGATATAAAGCAACTTGAGGTGACTGCTGTTGTGATTTGGCGCTACATAAACAAAACTGAATTGAATTGAAAATGCCAGCTTACATGTTTGCAATGACAAAGAAAACATCCTAATATTGAACAAGTATAATGTTTGTCTTACCATCATCCTAGTTGGTGTTGGAAATCCTCGGTCACACAGTGTGGCTGCCGGCGGGTTGTTAGTTTTTTTTCCTTCTCTGTCATTTCTACTATGTTTAGTTTAGCTGTGTTTCACAGTTGGTTATTCCACATCACTTCCTGTTTAATTTTGGTACCATTTGTTGCCTATGCATTGTGTTTTAATTTTATTGTTGTTATTCTGATTTAGCTTTGGTGTGTTTAGTTGCCCAGCTGTGTCTAATTTCCTGTTAGCCTCCAGGGTGTGCGTCTGTATTAAAAGCTTCAGCTTCTTTTAGCTCTCTGTTGTGTTGTATTGTTTATTATCCGCCATCCACTGTTGTTCTCAACCATGTGTTTTCACTGTCCTCATCCTTGCATGACACCATCAAAATAAAAGCTTCGCCTTACCTCAGAAACCAGCATGTTTCAAAAGGTGCAACTTTTACTTTGAAGGTGCAAA
This sequence comes from Simochromis diagramma, assembly GCF_900408965.1. NCBI lineage: Eukaryota > Metazoa > Chordata > Actinopteri > Cichliformes > Cichlidae > Simochromis > Simochromis diagramma. The sequence goes on along the minus strand of NW_024386792.1, from coordinate 2,152,632 downwards.
GTCTCCGTTTCCGGTCACACTGTTCATGGTTTCACTACTGCTTAACAATTAATTGTTGAGCTTTTGTAGACAACTTATCATCTTCCATGTCCCCGTGGCACCAATTTCACTTAGCAACAGCTAGCAACTACTCTGCAATTAGAGTTAATCAAATGCTGTGGGAATACACATTTTTCCCTGGTAACTGCTGGGTAACAGGGGATCACTGACCAGTCTCTAGGCTTGCATAACTGGGCCCCATCTCAAGCATGCCAATATTTTACAAACAGACATAGAAATTAAAAATCCGTTAATGTGATTTATATTGATACAATAAGTAGACACATCAGAAAGAAAGAAATTTCAGCAGGCTGATGGGGGGGAAAGGAAAGAATAAAAATAAATTACTGCCCCTTACATCACTGCTCTCTTTTTGTGGCTGTGCCCCATAAATGTGTTAAAACTTGCTACTGAGCACATGAGATTACATTAGCTTATCAGGTATTTGATCACAAACCACAGCAGCACAAGGCGAAATAAAATTTTGGGGACATGAACATTTAATTATGTTTCTTTGGCAATCCATCCAGTAGTTGAGACATTTCCTCCCAAACCACAAAACCCACTCTGCTGGTGTTGCCAGAAACTGGGAGATCATCATAATAAAATGTCCATCCTTAAAGAATCACGAGTCTGTATAAAACTGATCATCAGGCTCACTAAAACTATTTTAATTCAAAAACTGTAAAATATATTCATATATGTTGTTCCATATAGACATCAAAGGGTGTTACAATCACATCCTGCACATCCCACACAAAACTGGAGAGGCAGGTCCGGTCGTGACAGTTCTTTAAGCAGTGATCCATGATAGGCATGTAATGGTTTGCAGGTTGAGAGAGAAAGGGGGACCTTCTGGGCGCTCTGTGACCTGAACACGTCTTTCTGATAAACCGTCATGGGGCACTGCTGAAAAATTCGACACAGGTGAGGGATGCTGGTGAGATGGCCTCGCTATTATCATCCATCACCAACAAGCTGTTTTGCAGTATGTATTTGTTTGACACCCATGAATTTATTCTCTGTGGATGAAAACATACACTAGTCTGTTCCACAGATATTGTGTTACAATCTCACTCGCTGTAATAACAATCATAAATGAGCCATTTCAGAAAATATAGTAAGCTTGTAGCCATATATTGTGTTCTTTTAAAAACCAGCAATAACACTTGGAAATGTGTTGAGATCGAGTAAGATCAGAAAGTAATGAGCAGAAGGAAAGAAGAGGAAAAACAACCAAACTAAATGTACTCGTGTGACATTTAAACACAATTCATGATTACATAATAAAACATAACAAGATCACAAAACTATGATGGTGTATTTCCAAAAGCACTTTAAACTGAAAGTCCCTCTGATACCAGACAGCCACCGTGAGCAGTTACTTTGCAGAAAATCTTAGGAGATATTATGTTGTAAATAACTCAAGAGAAGAAAAACTGATTAAACCTGAAAATTTGCACACCTGAAGCAAAAATATCATCAAATGTCACAATGTCGCATCAAACAACAGTCTCTGTCTTTGAGGATGTTTTGCTTAAATCTTTCATGATGATTATTTGTGTATTAAAAAATGATTAACCATTAAAGACACACCTTTCTTTAGCTTTTTTGGTTCAATATTTGCCTTGAAGCAGATGATGTATTTTACTCAACCCATAATGTTTTCCTAAATCGAACTAAACAGTTCTGGTTCCTCAAACTATTAAGACTAAAATGAAAAATATTGCTATTATCTCCTCATCCAGCAAGATACGTTTGTAGAGCGCTACCCTGAAAAATCACGATGAAATGTGGCACATACATAAAATACTTTAATACGTCCTCCACTAATGCAAACATTAGAATTTGGAATTCTGGGAGAAATTACAGTGGGATTGTTGCCACGTGCGGATTTGCAGTTACTCACTGTCGATGGGAGAAACAAGTTGTAGATAAATTGCTTGTTTGTGTAGAGTGAAAACACATGTGCCTAATAAAGCGTCAGACATTGTCTAATATATGTGTGTTTCTGTTAATCATACTGTAAGTTCATAATGAGAAAGAGAATGAGAGCATGGTGAAAAAAGTGTGCCAAGCTGGATTAGATGATAAGAAACAGAGACTGTGGTTGAACTCACAACCTTCAGCTTCTGAAAGATTTAAGGAGCATGAATGAACCAAAGCCAAACAGCAACATATTAAAAACCCAAGCTTCCATGTCCCACATGAGCCAGTGGTCACTGTGCCACAGAGGGCGGCAGCTACACGATAGTGAGACACAGGCCAACCAATCCACAAATGATAGTTTCATTTAAATATCATTTGTGGATTAGTTGGCCTGTGGTTGGGAGCTGTGACGTGAGAAAACAGCCCTCTGTCATTACATTACTGTAGTCATTCCATACAGAATACAGCTCTATGCTGCTTGATCATGAAAAGCATCCCATGCAGGAAGAAATGAGCAGAGACTTTAAACTACACCGCTGAAGCAGAGGTGAGGGACAACTGTCTCTCCATTCAAAGTCAGTCTATCAACAGAACAAGTGGGATATTTCAGAAACTGTACAAAATTTCAAAAACACATTTCAAACATAGCGGTTTTGATTTCCATGAATCGGACGCTCTCATGACTCAGCGAGTGACACAACTGACAGCCCCAGCCAATCGACAGCATGCAGTCTGGCAACGTCAAGTTTTAGTGCTCGCTCAGATCGCTTTGGAACCACGCCCGAGCAGGTACTATTTTAGCACCCAGTACCAGGTACTATGACCTAATGGAAAACCCTGAAAACAGTGTAGGACCCTCGTGAATCGATCCGAGCAGGTACTGGTAATGGAAACTGGCCTTAACATGTCAAAATGGCCCCTGACAATAACATACACTGGTCTAACTGATTTGCATTTAAGTCATTTTGTGCATTTTTTCCTCATGTATCTCCCACTTTGCTTTCAATTTAAGAAATGTTAGTGGTGGTGTTTTATGGCATACAAACAGAAAAAGGTGCAGATGAAAATCAGGCACAAAGGGTGAAATCTGTGTTCTGTGTCGTTCCCCAGAGCAGAACTGCTTATCTCATGCACCGAGTAACTACATAACTCTAGTGTAAAACTAATGAGACATCAAGCTAAGTCACTTTGGCTATTTTTGCAAGGTCAGAGCAACAGAGCCAATACTGAGGGGGGCCATACCTAGACGTAAGTGCAGGGATTGAGGCTGCTCAAAAAGCAAACATAACTGCTACTCTTCACTGATTGATGAATCGCTGTCATCTATCCATCCATGTAATAATGGTGATTATAGTTATTCCGGTCTGGATGTTGCTGTGTGGCTGTCTGTTGACGTACAGCGATTTTGAGATGTACTTAAAAGCTATATATTATAATTATGGCCTTGTATTGCTGTGTATCCTAAGTAAGCTAATTAGCATTGCTGTATTCATTCATTTAGGCCAAAAAAAAGCCAGGACATGCCCAGGGCATATTCCAGTGATGACGTGCATTACTTATGTTTCATAATGTCTCCTGTCCTTGTACATGGACACAAAAACAGCACTCCAAAGGTCTGCCAGCCAGGATAACATGATGAATATTACATGGCTTGTTTGGAGAAGCCTTTTAGGAGTTAATTGTTCCCGGAAAAACGAATATGTCTGCTTAAATCTGAGGCATCCAATGTCTTTTAGGATATTCAGAGCACGCACAAGCCCTTTGTTATTGTATTAATAATTATCTTACTTCACAGAGTTCTTACTGTCTCAATTTGCTGTGCAACAATGTTGACTTACTATCTCTTAAACAAAGCAAACATTAATTTTACTCTGTAAAGCTGGGGACATGTATGCTGCGGCTGATAAGTAAGCATTAATAAACAATTTTTTTTGCTTTTTTTAAGTAACTGTTGAAGCGTACGAGCCGGGGTAACTACTTTAAATGAAAATATGTAACTAACGAGGGCTGGTGTTCATGATTTTATGAAGTGACAGTTAATGTGGATCCAAGAGAGTCCAACAAACTTACATAAAACAAGCCAACAACAGAAAGCAACCGACACAGAAAATGGAACAAATTTTTAACAGTTCAGAAGATGGCCCACTTTAACTGCAATATTTCCTCCCCAGAAGGAACATTAGATTTGTTGATATTTTATTAAACCTGACACCTCTGCAGTATTGTTACAGAGATGTACTATTTCTCCATGAAGGGTTCTCTGGGTATCAAGCATAAAAACAAACTGGAGTTGATGTGAGTCATCTGTGTTAAGTGCAATACAAATTTCTCAGAAAATGACCCACATGGGTATAAAAGAGTGGGACTGCTGCACCATGTTGGCCTACTCTTACCTCCCCTACAGAGCTCCCACTCACCAGCACTACACTTTGGGGGTCATAACACACAGGTCTTGGTGTGAGATTAACAGATGCACTACATTTCAGGGTACCTACCACAATGGTGCTTACATGGAGATGATGTACAGCTTGCAATCACCAGTTTGTTTTAAATTATTCTCATTCTGTGAACATGGATAGTAAGGACAGCTTTAAATGCACAGATCTGACACTACTCTAAAGCTTTCATTACTTCTGCTTATTAAGTAATGCTGCAATCTGGAAACTGTAATGTAGATACATTTTTTAAAAAGGGAGTGGTTTCTTCCAACGGTGTGATTTAGCCCTACAAATATAGTGATACGGGGACATGAAAAAAGAAAGTTCAATTTTTGTAGTTTTTTGTGGAAAAAAACATTAAATTTGATTTACAGTAAGGACTTTGAAATATTTGTACATATTGCTCATATAAGGTGCATTATTATTGTTGCTGAGGATTCGACTGAGCTGGTAATAATAATCTCTAAAGTAGTTACTGTATTGGGCAAAATTCTAGAGGCACTACTTGTTTCATTAGGAAAGTGAGAAACAAATGCAGAGATTTATTGAAGCGTGTGCAAAACTACATGAAAATATAGTGTATAAGACAGAAACAGAGTTTGAACAATTCCACCAAGCTTTAAGGTCAATATACATACATTCAAAGGTCGTCTTTGGATGTTTGCTGCCTTTAGTTTCATTCTTTATTAAAATTATCCCACACTGCGTCAGTAATGTGGAGGTTAAAGCTCTGGGGAGGCCAATCCATGACGGATAGTGTTTTATTGTGTGTTTTTCTAGCCAGGTATACTTTTCCTGCATTGCCAGTGTGCTTGGGTTCATTATCATGATGATAAGAGAGAGATAAGTTTTCTACTAATAGTTTTTGGCAATCACCTTATTGGTGAGAATATGCTATTTTATGCCTGATAAACATGTGATCTTTGGCATTTTTCATGATTTCAACTTAAGAAATTAGAACAAATGCTTTTGCATCAGCCTGCTAGTAACAAATTGCCTAAAGATACAGTTTAAAATTTGATTTGCCAAGTTGCATAGGTTTTCTGAAGTTGTTTGTTATGTGTAGACACAGCACTGATTCATCCTTCGACTTTCAAAAAGCCAGAAGAATTGTTGCTCAAAAGCACTTATAAATGACAACATTTTTGGCTCCTGAGAAACAAAATATGAATAAACACATCTCAGTAGCCTTTGGCGACTGTATTTTCAAATACATAAGAGAATCATCTGTGTTAATAATCACTACTTTTGTGTCCCGGGCAATAAAAATGGTGCTTATTTAATTATGTCTCTTATTCATAGTGGGGAGGTTTTCTTACTATTAAACAGCCTTCTTGCAAATATAATACCTTTCATATATTTAGATTTTATTTATAGGGAATTCTTGGGTGAATTTTGATAACCCCTCCACTGCAGAACGCAGCCAAAAATGCATTCTTTTTGCAGTCACCTCCAGGTTAATTACACATTGAGAAGAAGCCATCTCCCCCGACTGCCACTCTCTGTACATTCTCCTGCCAAAAGCAGCTGCAGGTGGGCCAACCAATGAACAGAAACAAATCCGGCCTTTGTAGGTTACATTAATTGCATCCCACTCGAACACAACATACAAACACCAGGTGCTGCAACCAGATGGATTTGTGAATGCCGTCTCACAACCCTGGCTTCACACTAAAATTCAAAAGTGCCCTCAGTCATAATCATTTGCCACTCTCTTTTTATCATGATGAATTTTCGGTTGGCCGGACACCAAGCGATTATGCTATGGTGTGGCTACTGCAGAAACAAAGGCAATTACAGCCCTATTCGGTGCTGTGGCATGCATTTGCACTAATTTGATTTTCGCTAATTATGCTTTTATAAAAAAGTTTTGTGAAGTTGTACTGCGAAATGTTTTGTTCTTTTTTTTTTCTTTATCTGGAAATCTACTGAACCTTGTCTGCCTCCTGTGTGTTCGACCTCCGGGTCATGTCTCATTTTTGATGTGATGCCCCCCACACTCCCATGAGCACCTCTGCTGTAAATCTTGTGCTTGGGGGGGGAGGGGTCACCATACCAGAACAGGCAGGTCTGCGGGCAGTAAGAGAGGCGTGCATGAAAAGAACTCACCGTGGAAGGTTTCTATCACTACACTGTCAGCTCTTATCGTTTCTCCCTTTGATGAGAGGAGAGTGGGGGGAGATAATGTCTGAAGGTCAGCTTTCAGCAGAGAGCGGGAGCCTGATAAGGACTGGGAGTATACGAGGTAATAGGAACCCTCCAGTACTGACTGAAAACCAATAGTCTACCCGTGTCACTCAAAGAGAAACAGAACGGCTTTTTGAAAACGCCACTAAAGAAACCTGATGTTATGATACATTTCTTAATAAGACATCGAGCGATGCATACCATCTCTTTTTATTTTAAAGTTTAACCCTTGTTTCAATTTCAATTTAAATTGAAATACAGTGCTGTGAAAAAGTGTTTGCCCACTTCCTGATTTCCTATTTTTTGTATGTTTGTTACACTTAAATGTTTCAGATCATCAAATAAATGAAAATATTAGGCAAGATAACACACGTAAACACAAAAATGCAGTTTCTAAATAGTTTTGAATATTGAGGGTAAAAAATCAACTGTGAATCAGTTACTCTAACCACACCCAGACCTTATTACTGCCGCACTTTTTCTCAATCAAGAAATCACTTGCCTGACAAAGTGGAGTACACCAAAATATCCTCAAAAGCCAGACATCATGCCACATTCCAAGGAAATCCACAAACAAATGAGAAACAGCAAAACTGAGATCTCTCAGTCTAGAAAAGGTTATAAAGACATTTCTAAAGCTGTGTCCAGCCACAGCCACTAATAGCGAAAATATGGAACCTTACCAGGAGTGGCCGGCCAACCAAAATTACCCCAAGAGTGCAGATATGACTGGGTCAGTGTTCATGACTCTACCATATTTCACCAGAAAATATCTTGATGATCCCCAAGACTTTTGGGAAAATACCCTGTGGACCGACAAGACAAAAGTTAAACTTTTTGCAAGGTGTGTGTCCCATCACATCTCGCATAAAAGTAACACAGCATTTCATACCAAGGAACAACATACCAACAGTGCATATGATGGATGTCCAGCCATCTGTTTGTGACCTCAGGCTGAAGCGCACTTGGGTTCTGCAGCAGGTCAGTGATCCAAAACACACCAACAAGTCCACCTTTACATTTTGTTAGAGTGGCCTCGTCAAAGTCCTGACCTGAATCTGATAGAGATGCTGTGGCATTACCTTAAAAAGGTGATTCATACTTGAAAATCCTCCAACCCTGCAACATTCCTCCACAGCACATGATCTACCGTGGTACAGTACCAGGCTCAGCTTGTTATAGCCCAGCAGTCTACAAACAGTCCAACTTTTCCACCTCTCTTAGTTTCTCTGTTTTATAAGGTAAATTTGGCCAAATGACAAATCAATCCATGCAGAGGATTTTACTTATGTCTCTTGCAATAAAACAAGCTTCTTTATTACTTATTATTAATCTCTAGCTCTCTTCCATATTATGTCTTTTGTCCTGTCTTCCTCCCCTCACCCCAACTGATCATGACAGATGTCCACCCCTCCCTTAGCCTGGTTCTGCTGGAGGTTTCTTCCTGTTAAATGGGAGTTTTTCCTTGCCACTGTCGCCAAAGTGCTTGTCATATAATTGTTGGGTTTTCTGTGTATGTATTATTGTAGGGTCTACCTTACAATAAAAGCACTTTGAGGTGACTGTTGTTGTGATTTGGAACTGTATAAATAAAACTGATTTGCTTTTGATAGCTTTTCATTCCTTCCTTCCAAATGTATATTTCAGCCCACAAGTAGCCCCTAAAACCTGAATGGTGCCTGTTCAAGGTGATGATGGATGAAAAGTGAGATACAGCTTGGAAGGGTTTCCAGTCCATCACAGGGCTGCCAAAAAGCCAAACGTTAACTCTCACATTCATATCACATGCTGCTGTGATTCAGATTTTGTCATTTTGCTTCTGTACAGCATCACAGTGGATTTTAAATCAAATTATCAAGATGTGATTGAAATGCAGGCGTTCAGAGTTAATTCAAGGGATATGAGAAAACTTGAGGAACAACCCCCACTGTTTTATACATATTCCCCCATTTTCAGAGGTTCACAAGTAATTGGACAATTGACTGACAAGCAGTTTCATAACCAGGTGTTCCTTCATTATTTCATGAGAGATTAAACAGATAAAAGCCTTAGACTTCAAGTGCTGAACTTGCATTTGGTAGCTTTTCACTAAAACTCTTAATATGAGGTTCAAAGAGATCTTGATGTAAGTGAAGGAAAACCAAAGCAAAGACTTTAGGAGTGCCCGAATCAACAATCTGGTACATGCACTGGCAGCTCAGGAACACCAAAAATCCCAAAAGGCAACAATTTTGATAAGCTAGCCATATTACTGTCAAAGTCTATGACTAACACGCATCTTTATGAATAGAACAAGGTGCATACCACTGGTTACAAGCAAGAACAAGAAGACCACATTAAAATTTGCCAGGAGATATCTGAAACAGCCTGCGCAGTTCTGGAAACAGATGAAACCAAGATTAACTTGTATTAACTTGTACCAGAACGATGAGAGGAGAAAAGCATGCAGAAGCAGAGAAACAACTCATGCTCCAAAGCATACCACATTATATTTCAAACATGGTGGAGGCAACGTTATGATGCAGGCATGTACAGCTGCCAGTGGAACCAGGTCACTTGTGCTTATTGATGATGTGTCTGCTGATAGAAGTAGCAGGAAGAATTCTGAAGTATACTGGGTAAATGCTGCATAACCAAAAGTATGCATGTAAATGTTATTTATACAGCACATTTAAAACCAAAGTGTTTTACAGTAAAAATAAACAAGATATAACATAGTTCCTAATATTCCAAAATTCCACAATATACTGCAAAAACAGCCCAAGAGTTTCTCAAGGAAAAGAAATGTAATATTCTTCAATAACCAAGCCAATCGCCTGACCTCAACTCGATAGAGCAGCTTTTTAGTTACTGAAGAAAACATTGAGTGTACAAAGACACACAAACAAGAAGAAACTGAAAGTGGCTGCAGTAAAAACCGAGCAGAGCATCTCAAGAAATTTAAGGCAGCATATTCTGAAGTCTATGAGTTCTAGACTTCAGACAGCCATTGAATACACAGGACTTTCATCCAAGTGTTAGAAGCAACTCATGTTTCAACTTGTATTTCCGGTTATGCCCCTTTTTCTAATTACTTTTAGCCCTCTGAAAATGGGGGAATATATTTAAAAATATGCGTAATTCCTAAACAGGTAATGCAATACATTTATTAAAGCCCTTGATTTAGAACCAAAAGTCTGCACTTCAATCACCTCTTGATTGCTTAATTTACTCCACTGTGGTGCTGCACAGAGATAAAACGCCAAAAAGGTTTATCATTAGGTTTAGTTTTAAGTTAGTCACGAATCAATTTTTTCTGTTAATACCCACAGAAAACATTTTTGTATCATCCTACGCCTTTGTCATTGTCAATAGTTAGGATGGACGATACCGTTACAGGTGCAGTGTATTGTCGAATAAGTAATTAAATTCCTCTCTTCTTTAAAACACGTACAGCCTACACATAATGACAAATCCACCGGAACCAATGGGTCGTTTGAAAGAAAATAAGCCACTTATTCTCTAGTTATTGTATCCTTATTCAAAGATGTGGGCTGTTCTCCAGTGATAACAGATATTGGTGGAATAATATTATCTCTCCCCTTTGTATTTGAATTTAAATGTATTTGAATCACAATGGAAAGTATGAAATCCTGTTTCCAAAAGATATAAAGTGCATTTCAAAACATTCAGATTTGTGTTTGTTAGCTTCATCTAATTTATGCACGTATTTCAGTGAATGATTGAACTTTTTTAAATGGTTGGCTTCAATTCGTCTGTCACTCACTTTTTGTATTTTCAATAACACATTTTTTTATCAGTCATGTCTTTTTTTTTTTCCCTTTTACAGTGCCTCAAATTCTTTCAAGCCAAACAATTGTGAATTTAATTAAGTTCTTGTTATCATACTGCTTTTAATGTTGTCTTTGAGGTTTTGCACTATTTGTATTGGAGGAATAGCCTGCTGCGAAAGCTGATGATCACTAGGCTAAGCTTGCATACCGTTAAACTTACCCATCAAAGCCTACTCAGTGTAAAAAAATGGGCTCTAGGGTCACTTTTAAAGCATAATAAAAACTTTCTAAGAGAATCAAGCTTTAGTGTTAAGTGTATGGAGGGATATTGCATCTATAGGACAACAAAATAAATACATTGTATATTTAAAGGAAAGGTTTAGTGCACTTTATGTTGAACTGTTTGCATTGCAGTACTTGGAAGTTCCTGGTCTCAACTCAGAATCGAGTTCAATCCAGTTCTGTCGTTCAGATCCATCCATTATCAGTGTTGACTGGTTGCTGTCCTGAACTGAGCTGCATGAGTACGAGAACAAAGGGGAAATGTTACATGTAAAATGGTGTACAGAAGTAAACAAACAGGTAGTCATTGCTTATGTGCAGAGATAATAATGAGTATAAGGATAAGGTATAAGAGAGCCAGCCTGTTCATTTATGGTCTTTTGGGAAGAAATGGCGGCTTCATATGGAAGTGTGTATGGATGCAGAACAGGAGCTGTGACATAGATTGAATCCAAAATTTCAGGATGTCAAGGGCTATTTTTAGTCGCAGCTGCCAACATCACAATTCTTGTGATAAGGCACGTGAGTGACATTGACTTGACCACTCAGACTGAGGTAGCATTGCAAAAAACAAGACCTGAAGTCTTGTCTTAAAAAAAGAAAAAATCTGGGACTCTTTCACTTAGCACCATTTATGTGACTGCATCTAACACAGTCTTCAGTAAATGCATTAAATAACTTCACTCGTTTTTTATTTGTTTTCTGCTGTAAATGTTCTAAGCTTCTCTACAAAAAAGTGAATGTGGACGAGAGAAAAAGAAGCTGTCTGGAAGGTGATGTCAGCCAAATCTGCTGTAATAAAAGTCTAAACCACGCAGACTTTATCTGCAAACCATTGTTCAAAAGAACACAAGACGCAATATGTAATTTCTTATCACTTACATCACTTAATCAGCTTTCAGCAAATACCGTCAAACCTTTATAGCCACTTATAAATAAAAAATACTGTTAAGTGTGAGAGATGGTGTAAAAAAAAAAAAACTAGTTAGAAATTGCTATCTATCTACAGTTCTGGTCAAAGGTTTTCATCCACCCATCGTGGGCACGAATGTAATGGTAATTTTTGAGATTTTAATGATTTCCAGGGTGGAATTAAATGTCTCTTAGCAAGCTGCATCTCGTGCTTTTGGTAGCCATCAACAAGTGTCTGGCATTATTCTGGCTGGATTTTTCAATGCTTATTTTGGCACAACTGTTAGAGTTCATTTTAAATTTGCTAGTTTTCTGCCATGAACCTAGCTTTTAAACATATTCATTAAAATCCCTAAATTACCATTACGTTCATTCCATCATGACTGTATGAAAATTTCTGACCATAACTGTATCTCTGCACCAAAACTCTTCTAACAACTTTTGGCCTTCAGTCAAAGAGAATTAGAAAATATCAGCCAAACTACCAAGAGTATATTTTGCATATACAGTAGCGCTTTCTATTTTTTTAGGCGTCTACGTGCATGAACTATCTAATAAAGATCAAATATATCAAGCAATGTTAAACGCAATACTGAATTTGTGAGTGGGTATGAGGGAGTGTGGTGAAAAATTCCTACTTTTTGGGGGGTTTTTTAGGTTCTGTTTTCTTATTGTTGTTTTTTAGGTATTGTTTATGTTGGTTTGTTTGTTTGCTTATGATACAGTATAACAAGACACATCACTTATTATGTAAAATGTTTGTGCGGTAGCTATCTAAGTTAGTTTAATTAAACCCAGTCACCTTTAGCTGCTGCTTGTTTGCGGTCTTTGTGCATTCAGTGTTAAATTTAATAACAAAAAATCATGCTGTGTTGAGTTGAGATCAGGTGACTGGTTTAGTTATTGAAGATTATCCCATTTCTTTTCCTTGAGAAACTCTTGGGTTGCTTTTGCAGTATGCTTTGGGTCAGTGTTCATTTGTACTGTGAAGCACCATCAGATCAGTTTTGCAGCACTGAATTTGAGGAGGGAGAATTCATCCTGCTGCTTCTATCAGACATCATATCATCAATAAACTATGGTGACCTTATTCCTCTGATAGTCATACATGCTATAACATTGCCTCCACCATGTTTGACAGATAATGTGGTATGCTTGGGATCATTGTTCACCAAGAAGATGTGCCAACATAACATATGATTGACTTAAACCTTTAAAGATGCCTTACATTATTGACATCAGCCCCCAAAATTCAGCATGTGTATGTGTATGCGTCTGTGTAGGTGTGGGCTTTAAATCCTATATGTGGACATATTTTATTCCACCCAAATAAAGTCCATACTGATGCTGCTACATGTGTTCCAGCTGTGGACAACAAAAGTGATTGCCTGCGAAGGTTACATTTAACCAACACTTAACCAACACTAAAACTTCAAAGAAAAAAGGCAGGCAGGAAACAAGCAGCTATCTGTGAGGCAGTCCGCGCAATGAGTTTCTAACTATGTAGCCAGCTTTTTTATGAGCTGGAGTGAAAAACAGAGTAGGAAGAGGGAGGTAAAAAGCACCAGCACTTGGACAGACTGAAGGAAATAAATGAGAAAGTAGAGCAAAGAACGAAGGTACACACGAAGAAGAGAACCCGATAATGCCTTATCTCACTGCAGTGAAGGGTACTTTGACCACGAAAACACACACACTGCAAATAATCCCAGCTGGTGACTTTTAAAGTTTCAGTTCTTATCCATGAAACTTTATTTTACAGTCTATGTTATTTACATAGACATTCTTGAAACTGACCTTGCAGTTTTGGCTGTGAGCTCTGTGATGAAATTGGAATTGATTTTATCGATCTGCGGTCCATATGCATCTTGGTTTCACTCTGTTGGAGTTACTATGGACTGCGTTGCAGTTTCTGATTCAGACTGCAGAGCATTTTGCAGGTAATGATCATAATATAGATCTACTGATGAGCATGGGGCTTACAGTAAATGGCCTGTATTTGTATAGTGCTTTACTAGTCCCTAAGGACCCCAAAGCGCTTTACACATCCAGTCATCCACCCATTCACACACACATTCACACACTGGTGATGGCAAGCTACATTGTAGCCACAGCCACCCTGGGGCGCACTGACAGAGGCGAGGTTGCCGGACACTGGCACCACCGGGCCCTCTGACCACCACCAGTGGTGCCCAAGGACACAACGACAGAGACTGTCCAAGCCGGGGCTCAAACCAGTGACCTTCCGATTACAAGGCGAACTCCCAAATTTTGAGCCACGATCGCCCCAGTAATTGAAGACATTACCCTTTCAGTGGTTTAATATGCTGTGCAACAAAAATCTTGTTCCCCTTTTTATAAGGCGATGCTTGTAATGCGATGTGGCTTGTGCAGCAACGTTAGTCTAACAGAGAAACTTTGAAGACATTTCAGCTTGTATCCATATGTGTTATTACATAGAAGAAGCATGTTCATCATTCTCCTCGCTATTAAAAAACGCACTATTTGATCATCAGCAAGACTGACCATCTCTTCTACTTTTCTTAAAGCCTTCACCTCTTCTAAAAACAGAAGTTTGCCCAGTTTGCTGGTCTGGAGCATTCAGGTGTGTGTTAGTTAACACAACTCTACAATCTTCCCAAGAGTGGAAGCCCCAGCAAATTCATCCCAAGGTCAGGCCATGCAAAGCTCAAAGAAAGCATAAAACTGCAAGAGGAACAAACTCTAAGTGCCTCAGTTTAGTCCAGATAATACTTTCCGTGTTCGTGAGTTCGCTAGAGTCCATTCTGGTATCCTCAGGTGGGAGTGATGTAAATTTTGAATTTATCTTAGTCTAACAGGAATGTCTACTTAGCCGCCAGGTCTCCAGCTGTCTATGTCTATGTCTGCAATTATAATCTAGGCCTAGCATGTATGCGATATAGTTTTAAAAAGGCTGAACGAGTATGGCTGGTTTGGAGAAGTTGCCAGGAGACACGCAGCAACACAGCATAGATCTGCAAAGTTGCAACGTAAAAGTAAACCACAAGACTTCTTTTAGACATTCAAGACCAAACTGGAGATGTTGGCCGTAATGCACTGCACTAAATTTGGTCAAAACAAAACACAGCATATCAGCACAAACACCTCAAACCAACTGTTAACCACAGTGGTGGAGAGGTGATGATTTGGGCTTGTTTTACAGCCACAGGACCTGGCTACCTTGTAGTCATTAAGTCAAATAGGAAATCTTCTGCATATAGAAGCATTTTACAATCAAATGTCAGTTTATCTGTCCAATAGCTAAAGTTTAGCTGATACAGGGCCTTGCAACTGGACAATGACTCCAAGCACAGCAGCAGACCTACAGCAGAATGATTGAAAAAGAAGAAAATCAAGGTGCTGCAACAGCCCAGTCAAAGTCCAAGCCTAACTGACTGAAATGATGTGAAGGAACTTTAAGAGAGCTGTGCATAAATGAATGCCTAGAAACCTCAATGAACTGAAGCAATGTTGTAAAGAAGAGAGGAACAAAATTCCTCCACAACAATGTGAGAGACTGTTAAAGTCACAAAGAAAACAATTACTTCAAGTTATTGCCCCTAAAGGTGGTTCTACAAGTCACTGAATCATGGGACGCACTTAGCTTTTCACAGGACTGCACAGAGTCCCTCTTTTTTTCACATGAATGTGAGTCCAGGAGACATATGTATGAATGAAGGAATCACAATTGATTGTTCTCTTCACAGACCATCTATCCATCTTTAATGAGACTTAAATGAATCAGCTGTAATGAAGATCCCACTTTAGTGAAGAGCCATTCTTCATTTACTTCTGTACTCGCCGCTCCTTGAATTTAAATGAATTTACGGCCCAATATTCAGCCCAGCTAGTCTTGTACATTATTGAGGAAAACTGAGGGGGGGAATGAATGAAAAAAAGAACAAAATTTTACTCCCTAATTAAAGTCTGGTTTGTTCTGAAATCTGAGTGTTATCTATTATTAATGTTCAAAAGATCTGTAGGATTTTTATACAGTATTTTAACTGCATGTCACAGATGAGCTTCTAAAAATAGATTTTTATTTTTTATATACATTAAAGTGAATATTTCCCATATTACCATAGCCCTCATGCCTGACTAGATCTTTGCTTTGGTGCCCAGGAATGCTTCACAAATCAGTTGAATCTGTCTGTTCATCTGCCTGTATGCCCCTACCCAAACCGTTTGCATGTCCTCACACCCACACACTCACTTTTTTTCCATCAGCTATGAGATACCAAGATCACATATAAGAGGCTCTCTGCGCCCCCTCATCCCTAATAACAGCTTGCTCTGTCTCCACTTGATTCGAGTAGTCGGTGGCTGGCAGCGAGGATATTTTCTCTCAGACTGGGCTCGTGCCAGAGAATCTTTGCGGTGGGTATACCAGGCAGCCCATTAGGTCACATATTTATTACTTATGACAGACCATGAAGAGAAGAGAGACAGAAAGAGATGAAATACTTAAAAGTTCAAATTTCAAAAGTTCAAACACAGTAAAAAAGGGAAAAAACCTCAAGCATGCTGCATCTCTTCCCGGATAAACATTTCTGTTTTCTTACCAGGATGATCTGCGTGTGATTCAGCGACATCAAACCCAGTAAGATCAGTACAGGTCACGGCAAAGTTCTGCATCAAATGACATTTATGTTCCACATTGCACATTTTGCGCGCAAACACTCGCTTATTTATACATCCTGCGACACGCAGAGCAACATTAGCTTTTACAGGGAGCCGCGTCTCTGCCCATCTGCTGAAAACCGCTTCCAGCTGTTCAAAATACCAATGATGCAGGCAGCGAGTGTGAATTAAAAACAGTAAAGTTCTTGATCTTAAAAAATCAAGAGAAATGCTTTTTTTTTTATAAATGCAAAAAAAGTCTTCCCTAAAGCTGAGAGGATCCTCGGAGGTGGTAATCATTTTTTGAGGTTTCGTCAGTTGTAACACTATCCCATTGTTAACAGAAAAGGATTCATTTGAGCTTCTTTTAAGATGATGTTGAACTTTGGGCCCGCTGCGTGCTATCAGTAGTTTACAAGGCTACAATGGCTTCAACCCACACAACTCATTATTTTTAATTAGCCCTTCCTCTTTTGGTCATTAGAGCTGACCTTTGCCAATGCCTGTGTCAGCAACTGTTTGTGCTGCCAATAATATGACATCCATGGTTTCATAATCACAGCAGTGGCCTGTTTTGATGTAATAGGCCCAGCCTTTAACTTTTGTTATAAGATATAATGGTTCATAGTAATCTGACTGAAAACTACTGTGGACTGCTATTAGGGTAAATTTGGTTTGCCACCTATAACTTAACTTTTAATGTGTAGTCCAGGATATCCCCCAAGAGTACTTATACTAATATAAATTCTAATTTGCTCTATATGTTGCATCTTTCATGTTTTTAAAATATTAAAATGTGGTACAATGTACGTATCATTTTAACTTGTTCATCCAGCTGTCCACTCACACAAACCAAACATTACATCTACTTGTGAACATTCAGGACAGATGTTGGTGCTCTGTGAGTATCCATGACTCTACCAGATTACATCCATGGACTACAACAATATAAACATGAATAGTAGTGATTAGAGGGATTTTGCTGTGGGTATACCAGGTATACAAGCCAAAAACTGGTTGAAGTACCATTGTTTTTAATTCCAATATATTTGGTGCCCATTACCACAAATGATATGTCAAGAGTGTCAGAGGTTGTCTGGAACAAATACGCAGCAGCAGAGATTATAGTGCAATCAGTGTAATGACAAGGTTTATTTTCCCCAAAGTTTTGTTTGGTCTGTTGTATGACATTGACTCATGCAATGGGACGATGACCCCAAGAAGAACTGTAAATCTACACTGAATAGCTGAATTAGAAAAGAGTCAAAGGTATAGGAGTAGATGTTTGAATGATAAAGCAGTACAGATAGAGGTTAGGATAAACAACCTTTGAATTTGTGAAGTTTGATTTGACCACAATAGAAAATTTGCTATGTAAGTTTGAAACATCAAAAACTTCTCAGTTGATATTTATTTTCAAAAAAAGAAAGAAAAATAGAGAACACAACACATAGTGAAAAATGGCATTTTGACAAATGTTTTGCTGTTCTAATTTGTCCTCAGACATGGTGCTATACAGTGGACTCAACAGCTTCCTGTCGAGCCACTTGGCCATTTGATACACCAGTGAGGAGTTCAAACATTCCTAAATGTTTATGGAGGCAGAGAGGAAATGTGAAGAACTCATTAGGTTTAAACCCAGGGCAGGGAGCAAGGGAGAGAAAAAGAAGAAAAGAACAGGAGAAAGTGGAGGAGGAATGGGGGGGCAGGGAGGGGGGACAGACTTTATAGTTTCCCTGTGACAGGAAAAAATGATCCAAGAGGGAGTGGGAATGGAGAAGCAGGCAGTGAAACTTCCTAGGGGGGAGAGAGATGATTATGGTAAATGATAGACAGCTGCAGGGGTTGGATGAGCCGAAATGATAAACGATACATAATCCGAGGCACATGAAAATCATGGGGCCAATTGATTGACAGATAGGCCAATTGGTGGCGGACGAGTGGGGAAGGCAAGCTACAAGTCATGACTAAGTCAGAGTCCATCATTACGGTTCCAGATTTATTTGTCAGAGATAAATCTGTGTGCTCAGTATGACAGACAGAGTGGGCTGTGTGCAGCTCTCAGAATGGATAGAGATGGAGGGCACTGACTCGGAAATGTCCACACAGGAGTCTAATTCATAGGTGTAAGTGGGAATTATAGTGATAAACACTTTCCTTGGTGGCCTGTGCCTCTTTTATCAGTAAAGCGGGCCTTTAAGACACATATAATACAGCCATTTCAAATAGTGCTAAAACAAAGATTACTTGTACTAAACACGGACCTGTTTTAGAGATGAAGTGCCTTTTAAGTCATGTAATACAATAAGTGAATGTTATTATAGCCACTGAATAAAACTAAACATATCATACTTCTAGGGATTAATGGAAGCACTTCAGATCTGATGTTTCCGATAAAGCCTTTATTAACACAGTGACTCTAAATGTTTTTCATATTAAACTGGGCCAACAGATACAAGGTGTGCACTTCACACTCCATTCACACGTCCCGGTGTTTTAAGCTTTTATTTTGAATCCATTCACTAAAGGTTTGCACATTAAAAAAAGAAACATTCAATTTGCAATGGGATGCTGGGGAATTAATCATAAGCTACAGCAATGTCAGCTATATACTTACTCACCACTTTATTAGGTGTGCCTGTTCAGCTGCTTGTTAACACAAATATCTAATCAGCCAATCACATGGCAGCAAACCAATTCATTTAGGCATATAGACATGGTCAAGATGATCTGTTGAAGTTCAAACTGAGCATCAGAATGGAGAAGAAAGGCGTGGTTGTTAGCATAACAATGGCTGGTCTGAGTATTTCAGAAAACTCAAAGGTCTAATCCAGTACTAGCAAGTTGTGCCTAATAGCATTTCCAGTGAGTGTACATACACATAAACGATCCAATATTCATTGACAGTAGTATACTAGTTATTGTTCCAAGGATGCTTTCTTTGTGAGTATGCCTGATCACTTTGGGGATGTTGCTTTTTGATGTTCTTAATTTATGTATTTGGAAAGCTGGAAGTGCATTACATGCTGAATGCATCAGCAATATATTCATTAATTACATTTTACAAAATATATTTTTCTGCCCTACAGTTATTATTGCAGCATTGCTACCATTTCAACATTAGGTTTAAGCTCACAGTGTTTGTCAGAGATCATGGTCTGATTTAAAAGTCCTCACACACAGCATGCTTATTCAAATTTAATCAAAACACAAATCTTTCCCTAACATTAACCTGGTGTGAAAGTTGTGTGCCATCCATTCCAATCACTGCCTGAAAACTCCAATGCACCTCATAAATATGAAGCTGCTTTTTGTTTAAAGGAAATGTTGCCTATGAACATTACACAGCCAGAATTTACACTGCGATCGCAGCTGTGATCATGAGAGCAGTTTAGATATGAGTATAATTGTAATCATCAATTGTAACTGAGGCAGTGGTCATTTTATTTCTATGGTTCATTTAAACACTATTTAAAATGATTTATGCTTTTTGGTTTCATCTCTCTAATGGGGGTTGGAATTTTTTTTTTCACATATTGGAAATGTTTAACAGTGTGTTGCTGTGAGCTGTCAATATGGACCTTGTGAAATGGATTACATGTCCAATGACAAAGTGCGCTTAAAAGGTACCTGTCGTTTACCTCTGTTTTTTCCAAGAGTAGGTCCTGGCTTCAATAGTCTGCAAATAGTGGCACACTATTGATCAACAGATGGTCGAACACATTAACAAATGCAGTAAGGCACCAATGAAGACAGCCAAGACAAAGCAGACTGCTAGTCTGTGGTTTTAAAATACTAATAACGCTTTAAAAACATCTTTGATGTTCATAGGAATGTAGAAACAGAGCACAGGTTCATATCACAGGGAGAAGAAAATGAAGTCTGAAGAGGTTAAAGCTCCTGCAACACTTGTTTTTTGCTTGACCGATTTTACAGATAACACTCTAATTCACATATGCGTGCTAATTATTGGCCTTATAATGCATCACCATCCAGTCATGCATTATAAAGCCAATAATTGTCCCTGGACATGAGAAATGCCCAGCAGAAAATGTGTGTGATAGTATAGTGGAACGAGGATAAGGCCTATGTGGCCAAGATGAGAACAGGGAACTGTTGGAAGGCTACTATACATGTAACCCCAGTGAAAGTGGTCACATCTAGACTAACAAACAAACAACTAGTTGCTCTGTGAGTCTATGGAATGGGAAAAACAACATCTGGGCAATCAACAGCCAAGCCCCGCCGGTCATCAAATACCCTGCTGGGATAATAAGCTTGCCAAAGGAGGAGATAGAAGCCACTGACTGAGGCAGAAGCACTTCAGGACAAGAAAGCTTACCATGGGTTTCACCCCAAAGCAGCAGCCTGAGACTGTATGCTATACAGAAGAAGGGAGGCCAAGGGTTTATGAGTGTTAGAACCACTGTCCAGGAAGAAACAACAAAGATCTGTGAGTACATCAGGAAGATGGCCACAACTGATCGTGTGCTTACTGAATGCCTCAGGCAGCAAAAATCCAAGAAAAAGCAAGGAGCAAAAAGAGGAACTGTGCACGGCATGTACCACCGGCAGATGGAAGGAGAAAAAAATCCTACCAATGGCTGGACAAAGCTGGACTGAAAAACAGCACTAATCATGGCAGCACATGAACATCAACAGACAATATCAGTAGAGACTGTGGTCTACCACACCAGGAAAGACCCAAGGTGGAGGCTGTGCAAAGATGCCTCTGAGGCAATCCAGCAGAGCGCATGATGCTAGCAAGTAGGGCATACAAGGAACACCATAGTCAAGTGGTTGGCATAGTAAACAGGAACATCAGGGCTAAATATTGCAGTATGACCAAGCTAAGATTCTTTGGGACTTCTAAATATATACGGAAAAACTGTGGTTGGACAAGCAGAGGAAGAAGGCCATTGTATTACATGCAGCTATACCAAGTGATAGCAACAACAGAAGGAACATAAGAAGCTTAACAAATACCAAAGGCTGTGAGAGGATCTACAGAAGATGTGGAAGGTAAAGGGAACAGGGGTCGCTGTGATCCCAGCAGATCCCAGGAACGACATCTGAGATGTCTGTCCAGAAGAGCGAAGTCCAAGGAACAGCAAAGACTTTGTGCAGAACTCTCAAGTTCCCAGGCCTCTGATAGAGGACCAGAACTGACCAGAAGGATAAAATGACTGCAGGATGAGTGGGGTTTTATACACGAACGAACGATAGATAGATAGATAGATAGATAGATAGATAGATAGATAGATAGATAGATAGATAGATAGATAGATAGATAGATAGATAGATAGACATAAATTTAAAAAAAAATGCTAAGCTCAAGGATTAACACAGTGAATAAAACAGAAAATAACTATAACTTCTTTACAAGAAAATGGCACAGAGAGCCTTTAACTTGTAATTTTTAATTAACTACCTCCTGTGAATGATGAATGCATGTCTTGCTTTTCAACCTACGGCTTACAAAAGTTTTAATGTTGAACATATTGTGAAAACTCTGTAAGAACAAAAGAAGGATTAACAAGAAAAACATTGCTATTGTTTAATATCCTAAATATTTGTCTGCAATATAATCTTTCAATTAATCCTTATGACCTGGGATTATAAGGTGGTTATAGATCAGGCCAAAAACTGAATTAATAATTACACTCCAAACCACAAAAACAAATCAATGTGCTTGCCAACTGTGCTCCAGGAAACTAATCCAGCATTGTTAGTACTTTACTCCAGAACTTAAAATAATGAAAATACATGTTTAAAAACTTGCATATATATATATTAATTTTAATAAGCCTTGTTACCATATGAATTTATATTCCTGTCTGCCAACACTGGTAGTAATACAAATAAAGAGACCGATAATATCCTTATGTTGATAAAACCAACTACTGCTGCTCCTGCTATACTATCAGTGCTGCACTGTGGTACAGTAGTGGAAATGGGCCCTTCCTTGCTTTTTTAGGTGCTGAGTAAACCTTTAACCCTTCCCGTAGTGTGAAAGCAGCTGTGGTCACTGCTGTACAAACAAAACACCCAAAGTCATTAATCAAGCGAAGCATAGTGTAGCAGTTTGATGTCACTGATCATAAATGCGCTTCCTATTATGTTACTGGGTAACACCATAGTCATGCATAGTTAACATGCAAAAGAATAATCCATACTTGTGATGTCAGAGCATTAATTAAGCTACTGATACTGGGAAGTGTGGAATCTCTTTGAGTAAGACATCAAACATCTACACAAAAAAAAAAAAATCCATTGTACTCCTGATTTTTTTTTTTTTTTTTTAAAGGCTATTGCCTCAGTAAGTAATAGCCTCACCTCTTCAAATTGTCCCTGCCCAAAAGGTGAGGCCCGATTCTTATCAGAGAAAAGAAGAAACTCTAAAGCCTTTCTTACGGGTGACTTGTACTGTTATTTGATTTCTGTGGAAGACTAAATGAACTGTGAAGGTGAGGTAAGAAAAGAGAAGGATTGACACCTTTCTGATCATGGAGATGTGTTTACACTACCCCCCAGCCCCCACCCGTCCAATTTCCCCCTCCCCTACCTCCCCGTACATAAGTCAGCAACTGGGCAGGCCACGCAACACACACCCGAGCACGCGCACACTCCTTAGCAGATGGAGACTTCATTATTCTAGAGAAGCAAGGCTTTGTTTCGAGCACAAGCACAGCAATTTCAGGCTACAGTGTAGAGCTGGCAGTCAATTTCCAACAGTAAATTAAGTCAGTGCACACTATGCGGGCTCCCTTTTGTGACATAGATGTGATCAATGGAATGCAAAATTATTATTTTATAGTGGGGTTTTTTTGTTAGTTTGTTTTGTCATTTTGGAAGAAAATGAAACATTTGCATGTGATAGAAACATATCATAGCTTTCTCTGCTTGCAGTGGTATTGTTTGCTAAAAAGAAATCACAATACGGCTTGAAAAGCATGTGTTTGTGTATTTCCCAGCCTATCCACAGCTACACTATCATGTACAGCTGACAGTCCCTTGGCAGGTGGAGTAGCATGCAGCTCTGGGATTCTGTTGAGATGTTGTTAACTGGAAATCGGTGCCTACAAGCAAGAAACAGCAAGGAAATAGATTTGCTCCTCGTTCAGCACACCGGGATATACAGCGCTGGTGGCTGTGTGTGACCATATAGATCATATTTTAGTAGAGCCATACAGGTTCTGTTGCAGCGCCTCAGTGTAGCCAGACCTGAATTCAGACGTTCAGTATTCAGGAGCAGCTTAGAAATGCAGTGGCGCAGGTGTAAATTAGGTGTAATTATCAGTTCGTTCAGCACAACGCCAGGAATAAATTAACTACTATATAATATAAGCTTTTATCATGCAATGTAATGAGCATGGGTGCGATCAAACCCGTGATTAAGCATTAATGTGTTGTCTGTAATTCTCAAAATTAAGGGAAAAAAATCTTCAAAGTGTAGTTTGTCATTCATTTACTTTGACGTGAACAAGGAAACCTTTGGTGAGATCTAAAAAGATCTAAGCTCAAAAAGGAGAGAACTCCTCGCATTCATCACGCGCATCAGCATTGTTTACATGTTCTCACCCTCTGCATGTCGGAATCTGCACCAGCCGCCTCCACGAGCCTACAAAGGAATGAATGTGGAGGGAATAATGCATAATAATATCCCTTTCTCAGCATATTCATAATCATTCAAATACAGCCAGTCGTGGCATGGCAAGAAGAGACAAGCATATTTATGAATTACAGGTAAATTTAAACCCAAAGTGCATTAAAATACTAAACATGAAACCAAGCGTTAAAGGGATAGAGAAACAAAAAAGAAAAATGGAGCAAATTATCAAAAGCGAAGGGTTAAGAAGACAGCGAGGAGCACAAATAGATTTTATTTTTAGTTAAGATTCAAAGCTCCGTGAAGGCATCTTTATTATTTTTCCATGAACTTGGAGTAGTAAATAAAACTCCTCTTCATCTCCTTTGGTACTAAAAATGCTTATTTCAGCTTGACGTTTCGCTGGAGGCATATAAGAATATTCATTTGTTCAATTCACTTGAGATAAAAGGCAATGAGGTTGTTGACATTGCTGTAGAGCAGTTGCAAATGCAATATAAATATACTGTATGTATAGTAAGTATCATTGAAAAGCATGTGACAGTAGTTATACATCAGAGAGGAGCCCACAGGTTTTACACTCAATGACACCATACTGACCAAAATCCACCTTAAGTGAATCATACAGGGGAATGTCAATGTCTCTGTTAAACTGACTGAGATGCATAAGGGACATTTCCACATAGCGGCTGTATGACTCTGGCTCCTGTAAGTAATATAGTGGTGGTGATAAAGGCCAGAGACACCTGCCAGTAGAAACTTCCACACAACATATTTCTATCAGAGCCAAACAGCAGGAAACCTTCAGAGCTAAATGTTCCCCCTGAAAGTCTCACTTTAAGTCTGAAGTGAGGCGGTTTTTGCGCTGACGGTAAGTCTGATCCATTTACCCTTGGTATATTTTTAAGATTAGATTGCCAGAGTGTGGAAGCTACGCTAAAAATAATCCTCCTTTCTAGCCCAGTGATAAAATATGAAGCTGCTTTTTACCCAGTACACAAGGAATGGTCCCTACCCTCAGTAACCCTAACTAGGTATAAGAGGGAATGCGGATTGATGGATGGATGAACAAACAAAGAACACACAGCTAAACAGATGGAAACCAGAAATAGTTATGTTGGAGTTGACAGACAGAAGGATAGATACAGGTGGATATATATGAGTGGCTGGCTGGCTGGATAGACAGATGAATAGAAGGACGGATTGATGGGCAAGTAATGGAGGCATGGATGAATAGACAGAGGAATGAAGGGACAGTTGTACAAATAGATGAATGGGTGGATGGAAGGTGAACTGATGAATGAGTTAGTGAATGGAAGGATGGACCAATATAAATGGACTGGCAGACAGATGATGGACAGATTCGTGAGAGGTGCCTGTACAGGTGAATGAATAAATTGATGCAGTAATCCAATCTCAAATATCACTGTGGCTTTTTGCAGCAGGGATGCAGTGCCACGGGTGTGTGTACTGGGTGTGTTTAGCCCTCTCGAGAACCACTGTATCTTAACAAACCTCTTTTTTTTTTCCCCTTCAGAGGCAAACAAGTGATTATGCAGCTAACTAAGCTTACAGGCAGGAGGAAGAAGAAGAGTCTCTAAGGATGTGCGTCTCAACACACA
Source organism: Simochromis diagramma (assembly GCF_900408965.1). Lineage (NCBI taxonomy): Eukaryota > Metazoa > Chordata > Actinopteri > Cichliformes > Cichlidae > Simochromis > Simochromis diagramma. Next base: position 2,127,200 of record NW_024386792.1, on the reverse strand, counting down.
GAGAAAAGCTTTTGCGGTTTCAACACAAACGACACAAATGGAAGAGGTTTTTGTTATAATAGAACAGCGTAATAAAAGCTCGGAGAAAACAGCCACGCACATTTTTCTGATCACATTATTTTTAACAGATATGCTGGCGCACTTTTGTATAATACTGCCCGCTGAAGCATTTTGGATTTTCTGGGCTTTTTTTCTTATTTTTTAAAATAATTTTTGCAATGGCGATAAGCAAAAAAACAACAACCGATGACTATACACCGCAGTGTTGTTATCTATTTCTTCACATTTACTAGTGCAAGATAGATGCAGTGAGCTTAATGGTTCAGTGGAAGTAGAGATTCAAAGAGGTCACCAGCAATGCCCTCTGATTGTTTTTCAACCTCCTTCGCAGCATACACATGCCAACAAGCCACGCCAGCTGCTCTCTGCCAGGACTACTCGGGGATTCTTTTGTGTGAGAGTGTGTGCGTGTGTGTATATCTATAAGTGTGTGGGCAATGTGTGTAGTTCACTACTACATTAAAGGTAAACAACTGTATTTGATCTTAGCTTGATGTTGTAATATACAGAATCTTTCCAGAATGGGATTGGTTTTAACAGCAAAAGCCTTAAAAGTGTGTATGAGTGTGTATGTGCATAAAGAGTCTACTGTGTGTGTTGCTGAAAAGCAACAATACATAAATCTTCTCATCCTAATTGGCTCTTTTACAAAAGGAAATTGGATAGTCTTGAAAACTGTTCGCAAAAGTAGTTGTTTAAATAAATTCACTAGTCATGGAAAAAAAAGTCCGTCTGAATAACTGTTTTTTTTTTTTTCATTTTAATAAATTAAATGTTTCCAAGATGTGCAGCAACAAATATGTGACATATTGTTATACTAATAAAAACAGCTAATAATTCCAAATGTTGCAAGGCAGCTGGCTAGTTGTGCGGATGAATAATATAAACAGACTGTCAAAGTCAACATGCATTAGGACTGTCCTTTGATGTTATGCCCTTCGGCTGTGATTCTGTGGTCCCCGCGGCTCAGCCACAATCATAATTCATTACATTTTTTTTTGTAAGTTGAACATGTCTTTGATCATATGATATTTATAACTTGTGAGTTGAAAGCACTGAAAATAAATTTCACCTTGCCTCCTTTTGAGTTTAAAAAGCCAAGATGAAATGGAGTCCTTTTGATTTAAAAGAGAAAAACACTTTAGTAAACAAACTCTGGCTATTTAATGGCAAGATCATATTCCAATAAAATCCAGAAATAAATTGATTTTACTAAGTCAGAAGGTTTTAGTCCCCTGTGCAACAGAGTCCTCACACACTGTTTCACTGGGTGGTATATTCCTAAATTAAGCTGAAGATCAGTTTTCCACAAACAACCTACAAACACCATAAAGAACTGGTGCTGACTGGTAAGTAAGCATCTATGAATGAAAATAGTCTTCAACAAGCTTCATCTGATTTGCCAAAAAACTACTTACATGTACACTTTTTGGTCTGTTTTTAAAACTTTGTCTTTTAAGTAAAAGAACACGCTTCTTACATCTGTGCCCACAAAGCAAACTGACTGACCTGGTTGGGTTAAAAAGAGAGTGTCCTGTTTAAATGGCAGTTTTGGTCATTGCACAGGTGTCTCATGAAACAATATTTTGTATGCAAATCTGAATTTCAAATGCACATCCAAGTCTTTTTTTGGATTAAAAAGACTGTCTTACCACAGTAATGTATTCAGAACATTGTGTAGCCTTGACAGAGATATGCAGTGTTTCACATTCTGTGCTCATGGTCTTATTGGCTTAAAGGGGACCCATTATGCTCATTCTTGGACACTACTACAGTAGCCGTGTATGATTCACAGTTCATAAAATCCTTTGTTTATCCCATCCAGGTCTTATGGAGCCGCTGACTCCAATCTCCATCTGCAAGCTTTTTTGTGCTGGGGTCTCATAGATCCACCCTGCCCATCAAAAGTCCACTTTTTATTGTGATTGAATGTCTCTAATCTGGCTTCTGTAAACAGGATCTGGTGGTTGTAGGCATTAGCTGCTCTGCTTGTTCTTGATGATGTTCTAAAAGTAGATTGAAAACCTATTTAAAAAAAAAAAAACACTAAAACACAGCAACTCCAGTACATTTTCAACCTGAATGAAGGATCCTATAGGCAAAACTGGGGTGCTTGAATGTGAGTTAAGCAAATATAGCCTCATTAGCTTGTTACACTTAAATACATTCACACAATGTTACTAATGAAATGCATTAATACAAGACAAATTTCAGAGATATGTTACCTACAGTTGACTGGCCGTTTTTAACACCTCAGTATTGCTCTTCTTATCAATGGAATATTTATTTTAGCATTAGCCTAGTTAATATTGTGATCATTGATTTATTTATTTTAGGGCATTCGGAGCCTTTTTAAACTTGCATATACTGACCTCATTATTTGAAACTTGCAAAATTATGATCGAAATTAATACAGTTTTTCTTTGAAAACACAATGACAAACTACTACTGCACAATCCCATAATGGCCTTTAGCCAGAGAGCAACTCCTTGGGGAGCTTAAGAATTAAGTTGCTATCAATATTCTGGCTGTGGGGTGCACTTGACAATCAAATATGATTACTGCTGCTCAGATTTAGAATCACTGTCCCACCCCTCTCATTTTTCCCATCATCCCCTGGCACCACCATCAACCCCGTTCACTCAATACATATTATGTCCCTTAAGTCATAAACCACCAAGGCTAATTTAATGTCTCTGCATGGCGGTTTAAGATCAGGTCTATCAAGTCAAGTTGTAAAATAATGGCCTAAAGGAAAGTCCTGATGTGTATTCCCGTAAAAGATATGAATGTCCAGCTGATATATCTGTGGGATGTAAGATTATAGTACACGCATACACATGTAGGTAACCATGACCGGCACAATTACAGCAGTAATCAAGTGCAGTGGGGTGTAACACTGCCCTTCTCATACAATAGTGTAATCTGGTTTTTATGCAGGAGGCACCAATGGCCAATGCTTAATTTTCTCTAATATAGCTAGCAGCATGTGTGTGTCATAGTCCCAACCAGTCTGACTAAGCATGCATGCATGCACACACATGCTCACATGCAAACACATGCACAAATACAGAACATGCACTGAACAGCGGTCTTACGGTTTCACACTCCTTCCAGGCTTGTAGACTGATACATGTAAGCAGAACGTAGCCTTACTCAGAAAACAAACACCATTATCTAGATGTGGAAAGTCTGACGTTTTCACACTCTTAACCTTAATCTTTTAATGTTTCTTTTAAGCATGATGTCAGCATCACTTTCAAGATGTATTACTAACACTGTCTAAACAATGGATATGAGGCTTGACACATTTTGTAAGAAACTGTGAGTATGTTTAGGTTAGTTTTTAGGGTTGATAAAACTAATTCTATCCTTTCATCTCACAAACCGAGTTTCACTGTGAGTTTACATTTTGGTGACAAAGAAGGATAAAATGAAAACCTTATGCTAGATAAATGTTTACATGCTGCTTTGCAAAAAAAAAAGTGTTAAGGTTTTTTTGGGGGGGTGTTGTTTTTTTAAATTTCTGACAGAAAAGAACACAAATTAGAATTTAGCATCTTGATTTTGCAGGAAGAGAAACTCAAACCTGTCAATCAAACTAAAGTAAATCAAATCCCACATCACCACATGATGTGTGGAATCAAATTTAATCAAGCTTTACAGCACACCGGATGGATTTTTTTTCCATAGATCCTTATTAATCTCCTTTAATTAAAAATTTTCTATCATGCATTTGGGTTTTTTACCTTTTTCTTCCATCTACTGTGTAGTCTTTTTGTGTCTGTAAGGCCAACATCCACACCAAAGGTAGGTCACTGCTGGTGAACTGTGTGAAAACTCCTTGTTTGTAGCCCATGCTTTGCTTTCCGTTTCATATCTAGGTCACTATGTAACACACTGGCATAATGCCCACGTCAAAGAACGACTGAGCAGCTGCCACAACTAAATCCAGATGCAGCCAGCTGCCTCAGAGTCGGCTTTTACTTTCCTTGCTAGAGCCTCTTTTACTAGCATTGACTCTAAAATGTCTCAGCTATGTGAAATGTTCTCTTATTAACTGGAAGAGCAACAAATAAAAATAAGTCAACTGAGGCATCTAAGGAACTGAAGGAATTTAAGTTTTTGTTACTTTTGTAAGACATCAAAACAATCTTGAAAAGTGACACAAACAGGCCAAGGCTATGGTAAACTAGATACTTTAGCCTTTTAGCTAATTTTCCACTCACTGTCCCGAATTGCCAAAACCCAGTGCACTGTTGATAGTTTTTTTAATAGCTTTTCACAAGAATATTATAGTTTTTCATTTTTACCAATTATAATAGATATAACTTCTCAGGCAGGCCCATATGGCGCTAAAATACTCAGTTTTAGCTCCTGTTTCAGAGCACAGACAGATGGTGATTAGATGCGGGGCTGCAATGCACAATATAACATCCATCCATCCATCCATTTGCTTCCGCTTATCCTTTTCAGGGTCGCGGGGGGCGCTGGAGCCTATCCCAGCTGTCATAGGGCGAAAGGCAGGGTACAACCTGGACAGGTCGCCAGTCTGTCGCAGGGCTAACACATAGGGACAGACAACCATTCACACTCACTTGCACATTCACACCTAGTGGCAATTTGGATTATCCAATTAACCTATCCCCACAAGCTGCATGTCTTTGGATGGTGGGAGGAAGCCGGAGTACCCGGAGAGAACCCACGCAAACACGGGGAGAACATGCAAACTCCACACAGAAAGACCCCGGCCTGATGGTGGAATTGAACTCAGGACCTTCTTGCTGTGCGATTTTCTTTAATTCATCTTTTTTTATCTGCACATATTCCTTCAGTATTCTTGCTAATGGTTCTGCTATTAATGATAACTAACAAGCCCACTGAGCTGATACTGCTGTATTCTCTATAGGATAGCTTTAAAGAGCTGATCAAGGGATCAGAGGACCGAGTACACATTAGAATGAATTGATAATTAATTACGTTTGTTTGTCATTGCCATGAATGTACTTGTTGAATTTGGTAGCCGCAGCTGTGGGGGTATCAGATTTCCCCAGAGTGTCCATGTGGTGCAGCCAGGCCGAGAAAAGAGTGAGTGTCTGGTGGCTGCGGCGCAGACAGACCCGGCCTGCTGACCTTTGAGCCAGTTGCTGATTCTGCGGGTGGCGGCATGAGGCCTGTCACCTCAGGGTACAACTGCTCAGAAGTTTTGGGGGGAGGAAGTTGTCATAAATCCACCAGGGGCCAGATTGGGTGGTCTGTAGGCTCAGCTAAACAGCATTTACATTTGTTTGCAGTCGAAGCTTAATGAACTGAAAGCAATGACAGGAAAAGTACAGAGCATTTTTGTTCATTAAACATAGCTGCTGCGATAGCAAATAGATTGGCAGACTAAAGTCCAGTGGCCTCCAGGGAACTCACTTGAACAAACTGCATACGTTCTCATTTCATTTTTTTCTGTCATTATCTGAAGTTCAATGAACCAATATATTTTATATCAACTCTGGATTTCATTATTAGGGGTTAGTGATGGAAAAACAAATAACACTCAGCTGTGCAGGTTTTTTGGAGGTTTTGCCTTTTTCAAGCTCATTGTTTTGCTTTTACTGCATGGTTGGGTCACAATGTTATCATCGAATCCATTTTTCAGCAGCAACAGGCAGTTATTTTCAGTAAACAAGCTCCTATAAAGCCAAACTACAAGGTGGACAAGTAAGGCTTGAAGCTTGGTGCAAAAGGAGACATTAATCATATGTACAGTTATACAAATCATACAGCACACTGTGTACATCTAGAACATCTGCATTCTATCAAAGTGAAGAAAGACGGTCAGTTTGAGACCACCAAGGCAGACGTTCAATATTGCAGGTTTTGCTCTATACCCTCCATAAATACCTGTTATTCGGAAAATCAATGTAGTTCATTTGTCTCGTTCTACTCTTAGAATGGTCCCAGCACCAAAATGCTACTTAGCAACTTAAGGGATCAATAGAAAATAAAAGCCTGACAAGGATTTATGGTGGAAGCACCATTTTCAGAATAAATGAGCCACAGGAAGGAAAAAAAATTAAAATGAACCGTGTGCCTTTTGTTCACAGATGTGACCAGTGTATGGGAAATATATCAGCTGCTGGTGACAATATAATTATATTGTGGCAAGCAAATAATTTATTTTTCTCATATCAGTGGAAACTCTAAGTTGTAATTTCAGATTCTTACCACTGAGATGGCTGAAGTGGCGTTTCTAATTATATGACTTTTATATATATATATATATACACTTTAGCTGATGTAATCTTAATAAACACTGATAAGGAAAGAATCGGTTCTCAGCATCCACAGCAGTTTACGTAAAAGGCACATTACTGGTGTGGAGTACAGCAAGATTTAGTGCTACTTATTTAGGGTGAGTGGGCTACTACGGTTTATTGCTGATAGAACAGCTGATGACCTCACCTTTTAGGGTGCTATTATTTCTCACAATGGGGGCTAGTAGACAAATATGTAGCTAGAAGCCAAACCTATTAATGGTTTCTGGACATTTTAACTTTTATTGTGCATAAATACTAACCTACTGAGAGTTTTAGTGGTATATGGTTACAGTCCTTTAAAAAACCTGTTAAATCAAACCCCAGGTTGTATTGATAGTCTTGATTTACAAAAAAAAATGTAATTCCTTGTTCTATTTGGAAGGTTTTATTGAAAGTAAAAACTTATCCAAGGAAGCTTATCTAATTCAGGGTATCAAAAGGACGGGGAACATTAAAATATTTCTGAAGAAACAAATGGAGTTTTTATTACTCAGTATTCACCAGATGTTAAACCAACTTTGATTAGCAATGACAGTGGTTGTCGGTTAAAAGCACGCATCTATATTTTCCTTCTAAATGTGTTCCACATCATTTGATCAACAGTGAGCCAATTAATCAACTTTCTGAGGTCAAATATTTAGGTCTAAAGTGGGGGTTTTAACTGACATTAGATATATATATATAAAAAAAAGATGTGTCATAATTTCAGCTAATGACATATCTGCTTTGCAAAAATGGATGACCATCAGTTAGAAAGGTTATAAAAGTATGTAATCGAACTAAAGTTTATGCAGGTTGTCCAACTGTCATGGCTGAGAAATGTGAACCTGAACTGTTTTATCTTAAAGGCCCTTTAAGGTGGAAAAACACAAAGAATTTGAATTAATGCTACGTCATTAATTTCCTTCAGAACTGCATTTGATGTGCAGTTATCAATTCATACTGCGTCTGCTCCTATCAAATAAAAATTAATTACCCTCCCACCATAAGTAATCTGCTGAGTTTGCACTTCACAGTGCAAACGTGAAAATAAATAAATAAACATATCAAATTTATTGTGGCTCCGGAGGGAACCACCAGGCAAAATCTGAGAATGATTTAAGCGATGTCATTTGAGTCCGTTTAGCAATGAAAAACATCTGGGTGTGTGCAGTTGGGAATGAGTGAGATTACCAGTCCTTTATTAATGCATTTTATTAAATAGTCCCAGAGACGTGTAGCATTTAAATGTGCTGTTTTTGTATAAGGAACCCAAAGAAACATAATACCATATGGCCAAGCATCGTGCCCAGATGTCATCACAGAAGCGTTCCCCTCCATTTGACTTATGGGTCACAACATCAGCATCTGCGAAATGAATAAATGTATAAATATGCTTTATGCGCAAAAGTGCGCATCATGTGACATGCCTTGGTGAATGAGACCCAGCTATGTCTGTAGTTTTTAGAAAAAACTGAAGACATAAATATGCCGGGGATGTTAAGAGGTTGAAGGCTGGACTGTATGTCTCTCTAGCCAGGGGCAGTTTTCAGGCTGGAACAAAATGATGATGATAATATTGTTCCAGGTCATCCCCGGAGTTGCGTAAAATATTTCTGTCCTATCTAATGCATTTTTGATTCTCCGGTATCAGCCATGTCCACGGGCTCGTTAGTCACTGGTGCCCGGTTTACTTTATATTGTCAGGCTGTGATGAAATGTGATGAAATGAAAGAAGGGAATATTCACTTTAATTTCACTGACTTTGAAAAGATGGAGCAATTTTCATGATTTCTTTACTGCTTATGATAAAATAGTCATATTATTCTTTATCAATATTTTACTTCCTTCTGATGATTTTCCATGCTTTTCGCAAAGAGATTAAGATCCACATGCTGCACACATTATTTTAAGATTATTATTCCTTTAGGCTGAGCACATAGACGTTATTGCATTGTGTACTAATGACCGTGTGGGTGAAATAAAATCCATTCATTAATTCTGACAGTTTAATACAACATATATAACTGCAATGATTCTGGACCGCACTACATTATGTGTGCACCCCATTATCCGAGTATAAAGATGGCTTCTTGTCTCCCTCTTTTAGGTTCGGATCTCCTCAGTTTGTCTTCAGTCCCAGAGGAGTTGGGAGATAACTCGGACTGATCAAAGAATTTGAAAGAATCATTCTGTAGTCTGTGGGCCTTTAGCTCCGTGGAGAGTCACAGCCTGATTGGATTTTCCACTTTCAGGAGCAATCCTATGTAATGTCACTGACACCTCACTAAAGCAACACTGTCATAGTGCGTTATCTGGTTCAATATTCTCCTATTGGCATTTTCCTGTCTGTGAAGATTGCGGAGCATACCAAGAAAATGAGACAAGTGATGGAATATTCTCCTTGTTATTTCCAGCTGGTAAGAAAGGAAGGAGAAGAAGGAGGAAAAGAAAAGTGTTTTTTAACCTTGACAGAAATACGAAGTGGCCTTTCTCTGCAGGGAACCGACTGTAACGGCATTTTGATACAGGGAACATTACTGAGAGCCATATAAAACAGTTAAATCCACAAATACAACAGCTCTTCATCAGTTATCCTCAGAGGCTAAGCATGTAGACTCACTGACTCATGGGAGAACTGCCTGTTCGGTTAGTTTGTGTATTTGTGCTTAAAGTAGAATATTATACAGTTGACTGCAGGTTCATGAGTATTTGGACAGTGGTGTAATGGCTGTAATCTTACTTTTGTATGCCTGTGGATTTTAAAGTGTAACTGTAATTCAAGGGGTTTAACAAACAACTGCATGAGCTGTTTAGGAATTATAGTCATATTGCTACATAGTCCCTGTTATCAGTGGATCAAATTGGACAATTGATTGACAGGCAGTTTCGTGGCAGGTGGATTGCTCCACGACAAATTAAGCAGATAAAAGCTCTTAAGTCAGTTTGAAGTGTTGGACATGCATTGGCAGCATTTCATGGACCCCTCGATATGAGGTCCAAAGTCGAACCTATCAAAGAGATTGCAAAATCTCTAAGAGCAAAACACCAAAACAATAATCTAGTACATTAAAAAAAAAATAATTACATTTTTTAGCACAGCAACACCAAAAGGCCAAAAAGACCACAAAAGTAAACTAAAGTGGATGATCGCAGAATTATTTCTGTATTTAAGAAAAGCTGCTTCATAACATTTAAGTCAAGGAGGTGCATATCATTTTTAAAGTTAACAATCAAGAGATGGCTTCATAAATAAAAATATAGAGGGTTTACAACAAGGTGCAAAGTACATGCTACACTCAAGGACAAGAAGACCAGATTAGACTTTGCCAGAAAGCATATAAAAGAGTTTGTAAAATTAACTTGTGCCAGAATGATGGGAACCTCACAGTGTAAACAGATAATGAATCAAAAGCACACTGCAAAAGCAACTGGAGAACTTGTCAAGGTGAAGAAATGGGATAATCTTCGATGGCATGCTTTACAGATATCAAATACATATTTGAATGGAGAGAGATCCACAGCCAGCAACTCAAGGTGCCCACTGTAAAGGCCTAGCAGAGCATTTCAAAAGAGAAAACTCCATGTCCATGGGTTTCATCCAATTAGTAAAACCAAGCCTTAATTTTCCATAATGATCATAGCATATGTATGTATATATTTCTGCCTTTGTTAATATATATATATCTATATATATATCTATAGATATATAGATATATAGATAGATATATATATATATATATATATGTAATCTAACTATATATACTATATCATTACATATGTTATAGAAAACTTGGCAAACGATGTCAATAGAGAAACACTTTGGGGTGGAAAATGGACAAACTACCAGATCATCTTTTGTCTCCAAAGCAGATGGTACTGTATATAAGTTGTATTTTTCTCTTTCCTGAATTTATTCACCTGAAATGTACTGCAAGTTTAATGAAAATAATAATGAAAATATTGAATTTTGCAATCTCAGAGGGCAACATCTCTTTGCTGTAGCTATGAGTGCACTTCTTGTGGGCGATTTTAGAATATAGTGAACATGGCTTTTTCATTTCCCAAGGAACATCACTGAAGCTTATCAATGGAGGACAAAAGTGAGTTTGTTTATATTTTAACCACACCAACAACAAAGTAAGTTCTTCATGTGTGATTGAATGGTATTTTTACTTCATTGCAGCACTGTGCAAAAGTCTTGAGCCACACTTCATTTCTTTATATTTTGCTAAGTGGGAAATGTGCAAACGTACTGGGAAATACAGCATATCAGGCAAAAGCAGACTCTGTACAACTTTAAAGAGCTTTAAACGCTTTATTTGATATGACCACTATTATTCTTCAACACAGCCTGAACTCTCTTAGGAAAGCTGTCCTCGAATTTTTTGTGGTAGTTTTCAGGAACAATTCTCACTCAATAGAACCTGTTGCAACTGATTTTCAGTCAAATTCCTATGTAGTCTAGCATTTCTCAGCCTCTTCTCCCAGTTTCCCTTCCTTAATGGATCAACTGAAGGGCCAGATGCAGCTCCAGTGTGTTTGTTTTTGCTTTGAACTTCTTTTCCTATTTCTTAAGGATATTAGATTCTGTTCATCTGTTTTTTTTACACCTTCTGCTTTTTTCCTCCACTTGTCCAGTCCCCCTCACACACCCCACCCACATCCCCATACTATGCCAAAAGATGCCAAGCTCTTTGTGAATCGTCTTATTGGTCCTAAAAAAAATTCTATTTCTTTGTTGTCAAACTATCTTTGTCCTTTTGTTTTTGAAGATTCAACTAAACAAATGGGGAAAATGAGTTTTTGTGATGAGCTGCTAGTACAAAAAAGTGATCAAAGCTACCGTTTAAATTTGTTTCTTTGCTAGTTTGTCTGTCATGCGTAGACACAACACTGCTTCTTCCCTTGAGTTAGGAGCATTTTTATGTTTGAATGATTCATTACGGTACAAGGAATGGACTTCGCTTTGGCTAAATTAAGTAGTTGGCCTTTGTTTGAGAAAGGGACTTCTCTGGATTGCTACATGGAGTCACAGCTAAGACAATGTTAGGTGTAAACATCGAATCACTGAATGTTTCTTAGTGAAACATAACCAAGATTCTGCATAAATTTTGTATCCTTTACAGATGTGTAATGAACAATGGTTGCTAAGCAATGCCTGATAATGTCCAATGATATATAGAGAACGAGTAATTGACTGAATAGAAGCAGACGTTTATGCTTATATTATCAGTCATAAAATTTGCTCTATTAAACATCTATATTAAGATGCTGAAATGATGTGAAAAGCACATTTAACAGCTTTATTTTTTATAATATCTTCTCAGCTTCTTGATATTACAAAGAGCAGGCTGGACTCTGGCAATTTCACAAAATGAGCATAATTTCTTTTAATGTTATGTTTTTCCCCCTAAAAGAAAAGAATCACTTTTTCCAATCCTAATACAATGTCACAACAGTACTGCATTTTGCAAAAAATCTGAAAGTGGAGCAGAGTGGTATAAAGTAAGGATAACTGATGATTTCAGTAATACATTCTATACATATAGTTGAAAGAAAAAGTTTGAAAACCCTAAGGAATTTTCCCGTCTGCCTCGATTAATCATAGTGTGCAGTCTGACTTCCATCTATATATGCAACAACCTCCAGATGTTTCCTGTAGCTCTTTGTGAGACTTGAATGATGATTAGGAGAAATTGTGGACCGTTTTTTCCTACAAAACTGTATTAGCTCATCAATATTGCTGGGATGTCTTGATTGAACAGCTCTTTAGGTCATGACATTAAATCTCAATTTAAGGTCAAGGTTTAAAGCTCTTCTTCCCGTTTGCTGGTAAGAAGAGCAGTGACAATTTCACACATGCTTGGTGGAGTTAATGGACATTAAAATGTGACTTGGGTCACCAAGACTAATTGTATAGGTAATGTAAACAGTCTCTTCCAAACATTTTTTCACAGAATATTGTTTCAAAAATGCGATGGACCAATGTTTGTTTGTATGTTGTTCTGAGACCAATGGTTTCCATCATGGAATCTTCTCTTAGGACAATTCTCACAGTGAACACATGCACACAGCACAAATGTTTTGCTAAGTAGAGAGATTTCTGCAGGTTTTGTGCATTTGACATGACTTTGGGTTTTTCTGTTTGTCTCTTCAAAGACTGGATGTTGTGCTCCTAGAGTGAACTCTGCAGGGTGCCAGCTCCTAGAGAGAGTAACAATACCCCTAATTTTACTACATTTGTAAACAATTTGCCATATTATGGACAAAACCCAGGCCTTTAGAAATGATTTTGAGTTTTTCTAACTTTCAGCTTCTCTATAATGCTTCACATCTGAGACCGAGTCGTGTTTCCTATTTTCAAGCATGGTGCACTTGCACAGAGCCCCACATACACGCCGAGGACAAAATTAGCAATGCTCAGACCCCTGCATATACAAAGACAGGAAGGCATGACACCTGTGGAAGTGTCCTGTGAACAAGGCATGGTTTACACCCACCTCACAGATTCATCTCTTTAACCCTCTCAGGCTCAAATTAGGTTTATGTTGCTAATGCACAAAAGAATACCTGCAGTGGTACTTCTGAGTAAAAAAACTCATAAAATATGCATGTGGGGTAATCAGGTTGTTAGCTTTTAACTGTTGCAAATCTGCGACGCCTGCCTTGAGAGGGTTAATTGGCACACCTGACTCCGAGTTAAGTTTGGAAAAGTTTTTACCTCAGAGGATAGTTACTTTGTCTCGTTTGCACAGACAGTAATAACTCACCGTGTTCATTGAAGTGAAAGTGCTCAGACCACATTTTATGGCACACATACATTATTTAAACAGTACAGAAAAACAGAAGTTACAAAGTTTCTCAAGCTGCAGATATATATATTTTTTTCTTTTTAATTAATTCATGAAACTATTTTGTAATAACGGTTTCTTGTACATTTTGCAGTTTAGCTTCATTTCTCCTATTCTAATGAGACTTTGTGGACTCACAGTAGGCTACAGCTCCTGGACTCAGGAGAAACAGCACAGAACAGCCTGTTCCCAGGTGCAGTCATATCAAGGCTCACACAGGACAGCAATGTTTGAACACCCTAATCCTCAGCCTTCATTCTTCCCAAACTTCAATAGCTGCCGCTGTTGCCACTTCCCCCACAACAACTGCCTCTGTAATGTTTTGCACACAAACTCAAAGAGGACCCCGACTGGAAGAAAAATTCGTTAGACCTTCAAAGGGGAGCCAAACCTGCTTGATGATAAAACACTGTTTTGACCTATCTCTTTGAAGAGTGTTTCAGTACATGAACTGTACCAAAATCCTGCGCACACAGACTTTGTACAAACTCTCCTGTCCATGCGCAGAAACACGCACACGGCTACATGGCCTTACATACAGAACGACAGAGAGAAGATGGATAGCAGGAGCGAGTATAGTCCATTTTGTGGGAACCCTTCAGATCAATCCAAAAAGGAAAGGGCAGGGTTCTCGCCCCATCAGAATAACAGAGTCCGTTGACCTTTTTAAATGACTGAAAGATACGCTAAGGTAAAGTAAACAGTGGTTTGCTTGCAGCATCATGGCAAGCCGTATTGATCCCGCTTCTCAGAAAAGGTCATGCACATGAGAGGTGATTGTTATTAGATAAGCAAAAAAACAGACTGTGAACTTTTCAGTTTTGCACGCACAAAGACAGACAATCCATGTAATTTTGTTAGCTCGGTATTATTTCAGCGCTGGAAGTTTGTTCATGCACAGAGCTGTGTTATGTGTGGCGCAGCACTTTAGCTTGGCTTTGGCTGGACATCTGTGCTGAATCAGCAGCAGAGCCGTGTGTGGCAGGTCATTAGCTAACGAGGGCCAGTCTAATGTCTGTTAAATAGCTAATAACTGCAGTTAGAGGGAAGGCAGCCAGAAGGCTTGCCTTGGATGTACTTTCAGCAGTCTCCATGAGAACCTTTTTTAAGTCTATCATTTTTTATAGTCCCTTTGGTGATCGGGTCAGGGTTTCATGAAATAAAATAAATAGTTGAGGGGGGTCTGAAAGTTCCTTCTCAAAAAAAAAACCTGTCAGCATCTTTCATCTATCTATATGGCATCTATCTACCCCCCTGCCTGCTTCTCTCTTTCATCTTGTCTTTTCTTTTCGGAAGTGGAGCTCAAAAACCATAAATAATTCATGAGTGCGAAATTGTTCAATAGGCATGTTAAGGTACCCAGAGTTACGCTGTATCTTCTATTCAGCAGACGCCCTCAGGTCTTGCTCGGTCTTTGTACTAAAATGCAATTGGTGATCCTGTCTCAGGTGTATACGTCTATGCATACTTTTCAGACATGTGACCTGTACAGTGTCCGGGACGGCAAAAACACAGTTAAAACATATCAAACACTGGGAACTCCACAGGTTGGGATTTGTGAAAAAATTCCAAGTTTGGGGACTTTCAATACACAGCTCCCACTACAGGATTTTATTTATTAAAAACTCCAAAATTCCCGCCAGAATTATATGCTTTCTTGGCAGTTCTGAACAGACTAAGCGAATGGTTCACAACTGCCTGAATAAATCTAATAAAAAAAAAAAACCTAGCATGCAGCAGAAGAAAGCCTCACTTCCCAGTCTGGTTAAGTGTTCTTATTATGGGAAATCAGTGTGTACAAACTCCTTGTATACAAAGCATCAAGAACTCATATTCAATTACCTTGGGCTTCTATTACTTATTTTAACTTTTGGCATGCTTATTATGTCAACTATTGCTCCAAAAAGAAGATAATATGATTTCCAAGTATCTCTCTCTCTATCACACATCGGTTTGGTACTTGTCCTTATTACTAAATTTTCATTTTCAGACTTTCACTGCCAAAATGATGGCAACTGCATCAACTTGACTGCGAAGCATCTGTTTACAAAGATGCATTAGCTATCACAGATCCTGAGTTTTATTATGTGTTTGACATAAGACACATTGTCACACCACGTGTGAGCAGCTGTCCCCGTCAGCTGGATCTGAGCATAATCTTGATACAAGCCGTGGGAGGGCCACCGTATATCTTCATATATGATTGTGCATTTCAGCAATGTTAAGGATATTGGTTTTCATCATCATATTATGACTCAAAGAACTTCTGCATTTGAAGAGGTCGAATTTCATTATTTTCCAGGCTTTAAAATTCTATTTGTTTTACCAACAAATCAAGAGCTTCAGATTAAAACTGGACTTTAAAAGCGACAAGTCATTTCTGCAACAAGTGTCAAAATGTCAGCAAGTCTTGCATGTGAAGTCATTCTTCGAAGGACTAGAGGGTGGAAATTGATGTCTCAAAAATAACCCTGAGCACTGCAAGCAGGCACATTTTGCCCCATTATAT
Organism: Simochromis diagramma; assembly: GCF_900408965.1. Taxonomy (NCBI): domain Eukaryota; kingdom Metazoa; phylum Chordata; class Actinopteri; order Cichliformes; family Cichlidae; genus Simochromis; species Simochromis diagramma. The sequence goes on along the minus strand of NW_024386792.1, from coordinate 2,111,490 downwards.
TTAATTGAATGACAGACAGCAAAAAAAAAAGGGCTTTCACTCACAGAGGAGCAGACAGCTGCTTCCACGGCGACAAAGACATTTATGAAAATGGATTGATTTATTCTTTGCAGGTCTTTTTTATTCTTTTAAATGTTTACTACATATGGAATATTGATTTAGATGGAACGGGATGTGATAATTAGCCTCTGTGTTGGGCTTCGACTGTGCACATTTGCCTCTTCTCGATTGCTCTGTGCCGCGTGAGATCACCAAACTGCCACTAAGACAGATAGAAGCCCATCAAACATTGATGAATGCCACTCTGCCTCGTTCTCCACAGCTTTGCATCTCTGGTCTGGCACTGATTTTAATCTCTTGGCCTTGCAGAGGGGACTTAAACACAGAAATGTATCCCAATTAGAACAAACTGAGCAGCTGATTCATATAAAGTGTTATCCTTTTAAAGCAACCCCCCCCCCCACACACACACACACACACACATACACAGACACACAGAGGAACATATTGCCTTATTATAATAACAGCACAGCTAGGGCTAACTCTCCGTACATATCCTAAGGGCAGAATATTTGCCACAGAAGCACTTTACAATTTTCCTCCTGTGAGTCAGTGAGGACAGGCAGAACTGATGTCAATCTCACACTGTCAGTTTCAAGCACATAATACACCGTGAGAATACATCTTTCATGTCCCCTGAATGTTTGTAATTCTGGGAAGCAGGAGAAGCGAGCATGAAATAGCATTTTGCCTCTGTGGAAATCAAAAACCAACCACAAGTTAATGTAAAAATAACTGAATAACTGTGATGGTTCGCTTAACCCTGCCCCACTTAGCTACTGCTGCCACACCTGTCTAATCCCCGATCTCGCATGCAGAATGATAACGGGAACAGATTTGCCCATGAAACATTTATCAAAAATGGCTGATTGATTTCAGGCCAGCAGCGGGGAGAATTATTCTTTTTGGCGTGCAGATTCATGATGATTTGCTCTCTAACTCGTTCACTTCCTATCTGCATAAGCAGTGTTAAGCAGTAAGCTGAGTATCACCAGTAAGTCAAGTGAGGCGGCGGTCCCTCGTTTAGTGATGGCCACGAGCTGGAGGGCCCTTCTCTGAGTCTCTCCTTAACTCACTAACCGTACTTGGTCACTCACCAGGTGACTCCTTCAGCGCTGCTGTCTCATTAAAGTCTTGTTCAGCAGGCGTATATGCTCAATCCCAATTAGTTTCCAGCTAATCCACTTACAGCACGTCACCACATGTGCCACTGACTCACTGGCCTTTGCTGGGGAGAAAAACAGCTTTTAAAGTCTGATGAGACAAAGAGACTTGAAAGACATTCAAAGCTCTTCTTTGGATGCAGGCTGCCTTTTTCTGTTCTGTTCTCTGTCAAAGATGATCCCACACTGCTTCAATAATCTTGAGGTTCAAGCTCTGGGGAGGCCAATCCACAACTGATTGTGTGTTTTTTCTATCCAAGTATGCTTTTACTCCATTGGCAGTGTGTTTGGAATTATTAATGAAGTTGTTGCCACACAGATACTTCCCAAATGGTTTTACATAGTGGATCAAAGTCTGACAGTACTGACAGTACTCTATATTTATGATTTGATTAATTCTGAAAAGATCCCCAACATCACACGTGACAGACCCTCCACAGTGTTTTACAGATGGCTGTACAGACTCACTGTTGTACCTCTCTCTTGATTTAATCTGGACTTACTAATGACACTTTGGAACAAAAACTTTCAAATTTGGATTCATCACTCCACCGGACCTGTTGCTGCTGATTTTCAGTCCAGTTCTTGTGTAATTATGCATACCTCAGCCTTTTTCCCAGTTTCCCTTGCTTAAGAATAGTTTTTTGACAGGCAACCTTCCACTGAGACCATTTCTGATGAGGCTTGAACTGCCAGTTGATCAGGTCCAGTGTCAAGTCTGTGCTCTACAGGAGTCTTTATATTTCTTAACGGCATGACTTTCAGATACTGTTCGCCACAGATAGTTTTTTAGGCCTGTCCCATTTCCTCAATATTCTGGCTCTACAACTCCACCCTCCCATTTCTGATGAGACTTCAGCTGATGGGCTAGATGCCTCGCTCAGGTGTCTGGTCTTTGTGGATTATTGTCTTGTTTCTTAAAGAAAGCATGGAGAACTGTTGCTCAAGGCTGGTTGAATTTAATTACACTAAAGTCTGACTCTTTGGAAGGAAAATACAAATAAATGATAAGTGGATAAATACTATTGCATTATATTATGTATAGGACAAACACAGGCTACTCCAATGTACCCTAGGAAGGTGATAATTGTTTGCTAGCTAGCTGTCTACTTTTTTTTTTCATTACAATTGTAGCTGTGTTTAACAAATGCTAACACTTGCTAAGGTAACAATAGATCTTGGGTGCCGACATCACCTTCCAAAATCCCAGCAGGAGCCCGAAAGGCTTCATTCCAAACCGCATGCCACATTCCGGGCATATTTTAGGTGGATGTACCATTCCTAAAATGTCTTTCCCAACTGAATAGTTTGAAAGTGTAAAAGTGACCCACAGTTTTGGGTTATATGCAACAAGGAACTGGTGATTCACAGATTTTAGCAACAAAACCTGTAATTACACGTTTAATTTGTACCCGCTGCGAAAAAGGATACGGTCTGAACATGGTGGGTTGCCTGTTTGCCACAGATGTGATTACTCAAAATAGTGTCTGCAAGCATAGACCAGGCACAGATTTTTGGCTCTGACTGTGCCAAGGCATACACACATTATTCCAGCACTTAGTCACACAAATGTTCTCTGTTTGGTACACAAGATGGGAGAAACGAGAACGGGAGAAACTTTGGTCGTTATATTGTTAAATGTGGTCCTTTTATTTGCTCCCGGTAGTGATTTGACATCCCCCAAAACGTGGGATTATAAAGCAGCATGAGGACCTTAGAGCATTTCCTAAGCTGTATAAATCTGAGACACGATATGGCTCTTATTAGATAAGCAAATGTGTATGTAAATACATAATACATGACTGCTGGTGTCTTGTGGTGCCTAAATGAGTGTAAGCAGTAAGCACTTAATGGTTTTGTTTTATTTGCAATTTTCTGTTTTATGAACACCAGCTTGTTCAAGAGAAAATGGGGGCTGAGTGACAGTAAAAGGCAGCATCATCCTCAGGGGTTCAAAGCACTCCCAATCCTCTGTATCACTGTCTGAAAGCCCTTAGCTACAAATGAACACATAACATTTGGTGTCTGTTGTTTTGAGTGGCTTGTTGACGTGTGAAACTGTCCTTGTGAAGCCGAATATTTCTGACTTGAGCATCTGCTTCTTGCTGATACATACAAACTCCCAACTTTTACAGCAATGAGAAATTATCTGGTCTCCCAAGGCAGGAGATGAGTAATGTGTGTTAACATAAAGCGGAGCCCCGCATCGTTTTAATGTGCAACAGCAACACGAAGACGGAGGTTTCTCTACCAACACGAGCCTCCATTACAAGGCCTTACTAATCCATCCATGCAAATCCATGTCCAAAATGCGCCTTTTGTGTATAATCCCGACACAATTTCTGTGGGATTAGGATTTAGCAAGGAAAGGGGGGCAAAAAAAACTGACTGGTGGAATGCAGTACATCAAAAATATCAGTGAGTTGTGTTCAGTTTGTTTATCCCTCGCTGCTTTTACATGTTACACCACATCAAAGACCTGGCGCCTTGGAGGAGGACATCTGCTTCAGACATCATTCGACCAACTTCTGTTTGTTACTGTGCGGCTTGTCTGTGTGATAAATAACGTGTGCGCCGCAGAACCCGAGTGGTGTCCTGCGTTTACAGATTATTTTACTGACTGTATCGCAAGAGTTTACCCTACTTCAGCCCCCGCTCCGCCAATTCACTGCCTTGTTTAGTACCCTTCAAAGATTTTATCTTCAAAGCCATCTGTACTATAGTCGGTCAAAAAGCACACCCAAACTCGGCCTCTCTGGAGGAGAGGAGGTGAGGGGTTTTCAGTAAAAAAAAAAAAGATGTTTCTGTGCATCTAAATGCAGCTTTGTCTTCAATTCGTCACCAAACAATTGATTGTTTTTTGTGATAGACTTAAAGTGACCATTTGATATGGCATTTGCACTTTTTCTTAGTTTTCTGTTATGAATAGCTTTCTTTAAAATCTGCTATTACTGCAGCCAATTAGCTTAGCTTAGCTTAGCTTAGCATAAAGGTATGACTGTCTCTCAGCATCCAAATAGCCCCTTTAAAATGAAAAATGAAAATTAGGTTTTTCTACTTTCCTGTGGTTTTCAAGCTGATGTTACTGATATTTACAGCTGGAGTTTGGAAGCAGACTGATAGTATGACAAAAATGTAAGAAAATATTTTTGTAGGCACTTTTATTCATTCTCTTGTGGTGAGTTGGTTAAGAATGTAAAGACTCCAAACCACCTGTAAAACCACAACAGCATTTTTGTTTTTTACACAAAAACCTAGAGCCTATTACTTAAGAAAGATGTAAAGATTCTTGCAAGCTAATTGATGTGTTTTCAGAAAGCCAGACTAGCTGTTAACATCTTTCTGAGGGGTATAATACAAACAGATTAATGGATTTGCTTTTTTGAGTATAAAGTTAGGATTAGCTTTTCATCCAGGCTAAATCATCACGGTGATTCATGCCGAATTTATAACCTAGGTGGGAGCAGGTTATGTTCAGAGTTTCCGTTTGAAGCTGGAATCACCACATTTTCACTAATTTCACATATTATGCTTGTTTTACTGCATGGTATGCTAAATCCTAAAATTTATTGTTTTCTGCAGTATTGTTCGCTTGTTTTATTTGCAAAAGTGTTGCATTTTACTCTAAATTTTTTTGGTTGTTTATGGATTTTTTAACATTTTATTATCCTTTTCTGATATTGTCTCCAGTTGGAGTTGGTGGCACTCGTAGGGATCATTTTGTGTGGAAAATGAGTTGTGTGATGCTTTTTCTGAGTCTGCAACAGAAACCCCAGCAAAGCAGAAAAAATTTGATAACTACCAGCATGAAAAGTGTTACCTCTGACTTACCTCAGACAGTTTTCTCGAGCCAGCTAACGCAGTGAAAGCCCAGTTGTGCTGAATTTCATTCATAGTATACTCCTCAGGTCTTTATGCTAAGCTACACATGATGCTCATGGAAGATTTTCAATGTACATTTCTTCAATTACAACCAAAGATATATTATAACAAACTAACATTATTAAGATGTTTAGAATTGTTCTTCATTAAAATAACATATTGTTTTGATATGAAATACAGTTATTTTAAAACTCAGTCTGAATCATAGGAGTGGTTCATTGTGTTCTGTGAGGATTTATAGCAAATCAGTCACATCAGACAGAAGGCAAGACCATCCCAACCCAACCCAACCATCAGCATCGCTCTGGCTTTCAGCTATGTTCTCAGTGCAGATATGGCAGATAGCCTGTTTACAATACACCTGGAATATGATCCACCTGGTGAGAACTCAAGGAATGACCATCTTCTTTGGATTATGACCCAGTGGATAACAAAAAGCTGCAAAGTGCAACACAGTCTGAAGTTTATAAGCAGGAAAAGCCAGCCTGTTGATTTCCCCAAGGACACGGTACAGCTCTTCCTGGTAGCCATGCATGAGGAAAGAGGCACACTAATCTATTTCACACTTTCCATTTTATTTTTCACTTGCATGTTCTCCTGAAGCAACGACGCCAATAAATAATGCAGTAATGTTAACTCCCCAAACAGGTTGCCCCAGAAATAGCGCAGTGTATTCTTGTGTCATTTTAGGTTATTAAGGAAGCTTCTACAACCAGTGGGCTTTGCTGAGATAATCTCCTGCTTTGCTTGAGGCAGCAGAAGACTTTATTTTCAGACCAAAGCCGTTTGTCTCTCGCTTCAGGGGAAATGTCAATTGTTTATTATTACTATTTCCCCTCATATCTCATGTAGTACTTTTTAAACTCCTTACATCACCATGTAACACAGTAAAGCTTAATAGGGGAGTTGCTGCTCTTTGTGCATTAATAATGCAGTCTCTTGTTGCACAGAGGGTCATCTTAAGTACACCGGCACCAGCTGCGGGAGGGTCAATGCCTTTACTGGAGAACACTCTGGCAGGATTGATATTGAATTATTCTAATCTGTTTTACAGTTAAGCTGCGCCTCAGGATCCAGATTCTACACCGATTGGGTGGCAAGAGAAACAGATACCTGGGTGCTCTATTGCTGCAGGCGCACTACAAATCATCTGTATCTCTTCCTGATCTCGATCCAGTTTCAAGTTGCAGGGAACCACAGCTTAGGACATTAGTCACAGGAAAAGAAGAAGTAACTCGCTCAGCAAGCTACAGTGCGCCTGCTCCTAGCTCCTCTCTGAGACACGGGGAGAATCTGCGGCAGATTAGTGTGGTTTTAAAAGGAAATGGAGCCTGCAGTGAGCTACTCTGGAGAAAATATGTGGAATTTGGTGAAATCTGTCATAGTGAGGCATTGAGACAGAAGACTGTGTCTTTCATGCCGGTAGGGCACAGGATGCAGAGGCGCGAGTCACTCATCAAGCTTTCATACTGTATGCAGAGTGGCAAAGAAAGAAAGAACAAAAGTGCAGCGTCATTCCTGAAATGCTTTGTGTACTTTAAAGCTAGTACTGTTTTTGGTGTATTTAAACAGATTAGCTTTATTAGGCCGTGTCATTTTTAAGTACTTAAAACTTGATACGTTCACTTTTTATATTTGTGTCATGTTCAAATTCTCAAAGTTGTTATAAGCCTGAATTGGAACATAAATTGGATAAAAACGAGATGGATGAATGGATGCAAACATTCTAGGACACAGTATTTATGACACAGGTTAGGATACTATACTATCTAATACAACATAAATTGGTCATAAATCATAATAATGTCCTATCGTTTGCATGAACAGGAAAATTAGCTAAAGAGGATAAAACCTTTATATATACCACACTGTAAACATGTTTGTTTCTGCATTTTATCACGAAGATTGTTGGAGATTGATTCTTTGAAACTGGTTCCTCAAGTGGTCTTGAGAGGAAGTGTGGAGTTTGGGATTTCAGCAGCCCATTCCTGCATGTGTCAAACATATAGTTAGCTAAGAATAAACAGCATACCTCTGCTGTACAGAGCTTTCAGCTACAGAGATAACAACCTTTTAAAAAAAAACTTCAATCTATAATCTGCTCAGTTTTAAAAGTTAATCCCTTACATTAGCCTACTCATGTGCTTACTTGTGTGGGCTGCGCATAATTTTGTGTGGCTGTTTTTTCAAACACTGGTATGTTTACATTTGCATTTGTCTCTTTTTTTACTTCCCAAGGCTCCTAATACCTGAACAATCGGATCAACTTCCTTGAAGCACAGGTGCGCGTGTCCTCTGCTGCATACTATCTGTACCGTCCAGTTACCCATAACGCCTCGCTCTGCTTATGTTTGCAAAGATGTTTGTGTGTCTGGAGAGGCACAATCCCCTCCCTACATGCCTACTGACTTCCAGTTTATCTAAAAGTCTCTATGTGTTTGTTATTTTGTTAGGGTTAAGGGTTAGAGATCTCCACCAGTGCTAACACTGCATCTATAAGGTCTATAAGGCACGAATACCTGCCCCCAAGCAAGCCGGACTGCAAACAGTTTTGTGAGATCAAAGCAGAGGAACCAGGCCTGGACATCACCTGACCTGAATTCAATTAAAGCTTTACAGGCAGATGAGAGGGGAGGCTAAAAGAGCTGGGGCTGTTTCACAACATTGTTTCAGACAAAACCGATGGAGAGAGAGAGGAAAGACAAGCAGAAGGAAGTCAGATGACACTTGCTCTTTGGGGAGAAATCTCAATCTTTTTTTCCTTCATTCTCTCTCTTTCTCTCTGTACACTGGCAGACACACACTAGGCCCATAGGTCTCATTCGTTTACTCAGCCTGTGGGCATATGCGACTTTAATGAGCCGGTGCTGAATGGATATTAGGCAGAGATTCTCATGCTGGACCGCTCTCTGCTCGGGCATTTTTTTTTTTTGGCAGCCACTTCACAGCATGGTGTCGAGTTCAGTTGTTAACCACATGTTCAGAGACATTTGCCTCGTTTTAAACGCGTGTTCGCCAAGGTCACGAGAACACAATTAATAAACAGGACGAGCTGAGGAAGTGGACGCTCACACTGTGGACAGAATAAACACGGCAACGCTCCGCTGTGCATGCACTGAATGGGAGAGGAGTCCATGACGTCAGAGCTGAAGGTGGCAAGGTCAGATCCTGGGTGCCCTCGCGGAGAGCTGATGTCCTTAATGGAAAAACTCTCCAACAAATTCAGAGTGCATTTGTCGCAGAGGAAATGCTTCAAATGCTATGTTTGTTTGTTTTTTATTGTCAGGAACTGTGCTCGATCAGGAAATCTGCAGCAGACAATTTGAATTAAATCATTACGCTAAGTTGGATTTATGTGCGTAACAAATAACTAGATAAGCACAGAGCCCAAAACAAACAAACTGAGAATCACACAGACATCACTTTCACCGTCAGCTGTTGTTGGTGTGTGATCCCCCCACCCCACTCTCGTCTAGCTCGTACCGCTACTTTTCCGAAGGGGAGAGCAGCAGGCAAGAAAATCGCCAGTCATTTCTCTTCTCGTGCGCTGTTCTATAAGATTGCGATTTTTCCCGATATCACCTGAAGGCATCAGCAGCATGCCGGCACCTGAACCGTTGTGGAGTGGAGCAGCGAGGCAAACCATAGCCCATAGCTTTTTTCTTTTCTTTTCTCCTGCAATAAGCCACCATGTGTGATGCCTCCGAGCATATCGGAGCTGAAGGCAATAAAACTGTGAGAATAAGCTGAAGAGGAGAAAAGTAGCGGATTGCCATCAGCAGAAGCTCCCTCCCGCCTCATCTGAGAGATCCTCGCAAACGAGATTTAGAAAGAAAAAAAGGAAAAAAACGAACAGATTTATGTGAAGGGAAGTTTGGGAACGACAACCAGCGCTGGTTAAGCTGGTCTGGTGAGTAGTCTCGAATCATATTTCAAGAGCATGGCACATGGTTTGATTTGATTTTTTTTTTCTTTCAAGCGACTCTTGAAACTTTGGACTGAACTCAAAGCACTTTTCTTTTAGTAAGCGCTAAAAAAAAGTGAGTATTTTGTCTGACTTGTGCCAAAAAAAGAACCAAACGCGCAATTACGCACGCTCACAACGCTCACAATCGCGCGCATTGGGTAGTAGTAGTAAGTAGGTTGCATGTTGACAAGTTGTCAAGCTCCATGCAGCACAGGCTTTTTTTTTCCTGCGGGCGCACCAGCTGGAGCTCTGCAGTCCGGGCAAGAGCAGTGAGACAGCGCCATCAATCGCATGGCAGCCACACTCCTCTGTGCGTAAAGTGCAGCTTTGGTCTGAGAGGAGCAACGTGTGTGATGATGAGAGGGGTGGTGGTGGCGGGGGTGGGGGTGATAGGATCAGCGCCTTCGTAGCCAGTGTACCAACACTATCAGTCACCCTGCTCTAATGCCCAAACACAGACCCCGGGACGCACTGCTGGCCACTTTATTTCCAGCCGTACCCGGGATATTAAAAAAACAATAACATTAGTGAGAGTAATGAGAAGATCATCTCAAGAGCTGATGTTTAAAATGCAACAACACACGCGAGGATTATTATTATTATTTATTTATTTATATTTTTTGCATTTGCACGTTTTATTAGCTCATTTGTCATCATCTGGGAATACCTGAACTGAGATTTCATTACCAAAATAAGGTTTGTCCACATTCTTACGCTGACAGCTGGATTATGATATAAAGGCTAAGTCAGATTCTTCAGCAGAAAGTGAATATGAAAGATTTGTTTGTTAATCATTAGCCAGAAGGCCATGCACAAAATAACCTGTAACCTAATAAGGCTTGGTCCTTTATAAGGATGTCTCCCACCTCAAAAAAAAAAAAAAAAAAAAAAAAAAAAAGGGGGGGGGGGGCATTAATTTGTCTTGCTGTAAATAAAAGGAGAATACAGAAACGAGGGGGGTGGGATCCATTAGGACTCACACCTCATGAGTCCAGTAGCCTTAATGCTTCCAAACAGCAATTTGGGATAAATTATATAATTATACTGGGATTTGATTTTCTACTCGTGTAGCCACAATCAGAACACCGTGGAAAGTGAACGTTTGGGGGTTGGAAAGTTTTGAATAATTTTAGCTGAAAGGAATAAGAATACTACAAAAAAGGGGGGCAGGTTACCTTGGGGCTGAAGTGGTAGCTGCTGAATGAAAATTAAAGCGATTCCGCGGAAAGGACCAGGGTTCAGCCTTTCTGGAAATATTTCATATGAGAATACAAGGCGAACCGCATTAAATCAAATCAAAAGGGTCGCGGGTTCAGAGCGGAAAAGGTCCTATCCTGCTGCCAGCCCGGTAAGTAGATCCGGACGTGCGCAGCGCGGAGAGATACCAGGCAAGTGGAGTGTGGGAGAGAAAGGAAAGGAAAGCAGTGAGGGAAGAGAGAGCGCTTGCCTGCTGGTGGCAGATGGGGTAACGGAGAGGAGAAAAGTCCACGTAATACCATGCCGAGATTTGGACTACATAAACTACATGCAAAACCCCCAAATCTCCGAATTTAATATTAAAAGAGGTACGTAAGTTGTTGTGTTTTTACTCAGTGGGATTTTTTTGGCGGTCAGCGATGTTTAAGCGTCTGCATCTCTGTAACGTGGAAAAAAAAAGTTAGGTCTGCTATTGTGAGGTGCGAAAGAAAAGCAACCGCTGGCTACTTTGGGTGATTCTTTGGAGAACTTTTCGATACAAAGTGAATGTCGAACGTCGTTTTTGATGACGTACGCACACACTTTGTGCTGTTTTGTGTTGGGAATACGTATCTTTTTTCCTACTAACCCCCCAGCAAATCTCTGCTAAGTGCACGTCTGCCATCGTTTCGAAGTGAATGGCTGTAGTTGGGGGATGGGGTTAGACGTGAAATAGTCTCGAGGCACCTAACTCATTTTTTTGAAACATTTGAACTTTTTTTTTTTTTTCAAAATGAAAAACGGCTCGCTGCCGAGAGCATTCAGAGAAACGGAATTTAAACAAATGGATACTCTTCTGTATCGTAAAGAAAAAGGGAAAAAAAGAGCCAGAATTTTAAGTTTTAGTTACAGTTTCTTTTTTTCTGCAGCAGTTGTCTGCAAGCAGATGGTTCTTTTGTACCTGCGGGTTATAGTTTTAGATTAAAGGTGATTGGGGCTCAAACCCTGTCATTTATTAACCCCGCATAAAACATTAATAATTAAACTAGTGGGGCTGTTTTGTCACGCCAAAAGTAAATATATATATATATTTGTTTTTTTACAACGTGCGCACACATAGCAGCGTCTTGCTTTTTATTTGTCTTTGTGGACTCCCACACGGAGCCGGGGACGTTGTAAAGCAGTTGTAAACGAATGAATCCGCAATTTGAAAGCACTTTCTCAGTCATCTGGCCTTCGAGTTTAATTCTGATTGTACTTCGACGAGATTATACAGAGATTATTTTATTTACCACACACCTTTGCCATCATCATCTTTTTTTGCTGCATTTCTGCACGAGTGAAAGTCCAGCATCATTTTGTAGTTACGAGATTGTTCGTAGTGCTCGTGTAGTAATATGTTAATGAGTATAATCAGATTTCTATATGTCTAATGTGCAACCCAAAAATGTAAATTATAGCACTGCAGTTTTCAAAGAAGCCCGAGCTTTTTTTTCTTTTTTCTTTAGCTCATTATGAGGAGGTTTTGTGACATTTGCGTGTTCAGAAGGGCACCCATGGCAGGCATCTGCCATTGTCACCTAACTGACTGATCTGCTTCATCTTATTTCCACATGAAACCTGTTTAGTCTTTGTCACACTTATCATCACTTGTCATGATATTTAAAGGAGTCTGGGGAAAAAAATTGTGCGATAAATAATGTGGTTTTCAGCATTATAGCGGTTTTCCAGCCTACTTAGATGAAGACTGATTGTTGAAAATAAAAATTTCCCCTTAAATGTTATTGTAGGATCCCAATGAAATGTTTCTGCAGGATTATAGGTCTAAAATCCTTTTTTTCTCTCCCTCTCAGGTGGTTCGGTGAAGATCACGGTACGATAATGGGGAAGCACTGGGTTCCACTGCTTGTGCTGCTCCAGCAGCTCCTCTGTGGCTGTGCAGGGAACCAAAGGATGGCGAGGGCCACCTCCATGCAGTTCACGCATTCTCTTTACAATGCCACCATATATGAGAACTCTGCTGCTAAGACTTACTTAGAAAGTCACACCAAAATGGGAATCTTTATCACAGACCCAGAGTGGGACATACGGTACAAAATCATCTCTGGAGACAATGAGAACCTATTCAAAGCAGAGGACTATCTGCTGGGAGATTTCAGTTTTTTGCGAATAAGGACCAAAGGAGGCAGCACTGCCATTCTGAACCGGGAGGTTAAAGACCACTACGTGCTGACTATTAAAGCTTCTGAGAGAAACACTAATTTGGAGTGTCGCACTCGAGTGAAGGTACAGGTACTGGACACCAATGACCTCAGGCCTCTCTTCTCACCCACGTCCTATAGCATCGCTCTGCCAGAGAACACGGCAATCCGCACAAGCGTGGCCAAAGTCACGGCAACTGATGCAGACATCGGTACAAATGGAGAATACTACTATAGTTTCCGGGAATGGACAGACATGTTTGCAGTACATCCAACCAGCGGTGTGGTGACACTGACGGGCAAACTAGATTACTCTGAGACGAAGCTGTACGAGTTGGAGATCCTTGCCGTGGACAGAGGGATGAAGCTGTACGGGAGCAGTGGTTTCAGTAGCATGGCCAGACTTACAGTCAGGGTGGAGCAGGCCAATGAGCACGCACCTGTAATTACTGCAGTAACCTTGGCCCCCTCTGATGCAGATCATGACCCCACTTATGCCATTGTGACAGTGGAGGACAAAGATCAAGGACCAAATGGAGAAATAGCATCACTGAGCATTGTGGCTGGTGACCCTCTTCAACAGTTCAAGGCTGTAAGAACCAACCCCGGGAGCAGGGAGTATAAAATAAAAGCAGTCAAAGATGTCGACTGGGATAGCCAACCTTTTGGATACAACCTCACTTTACAGGCAAAGGACAAAGGCAGCCCCCCTCAATTTTCATCAGCTAAATTGGTACATGTCACTTCTCCACAGTTCAAAGTGGGCCCTGCTGTATTTGAAAAGACCATTTACAGAGTCAATCTGAGTGAATTCGCCCCCCTTCACACACCTGTCACTATGGTAACAGCTGTGCCAAAGTATCCACAGCTAAAATATGCTTTTAGGCACAAATCTGACAAGAACAGATTCACCATCAATCCAGATACTGGCTTAATCAGCACCGCAGGGCCAATCAATGCTGATATTTCCTCACAATTTCAGTTGGATGTGATTACAAGTGACAAAAAAGCAACAACCAAAGTGATTGTTGATGTGATTGATGTAAATAACAATGCACCTGAATTCCAGCAGACATCTTACAAGGCCAGTGTTGACGAGAATGTACCCATAGGGACTAGTGTGGTGACTGTTAAAGCCACTGATCTAGACAAAGGGGAGAATGGCTATGTGACCTACAGCATTACCAATGTGAATCCTCAGCCGTTTGTCATTGACTACTTCTCTGGTGTCATCAGTACCTCGGAGGTCCTAGATTATGAGCTCATGCCCAGGATTTACAATCTTAAAGTCAGAGCATCAGACTGGGGATCCCCATTCCGGAGAGAGGTGGAAGCATCAGTCATTATAACGTTAAACAACCTGAATGACAATAAGCCTTTGTTTGAAAATGTGGACTGTGAAGTGACTGTGCCGAGAGATCACGGCGTGGGAGAGCAGATAACAACAGCATCTGCCATTGATGCTGATGAACTGCAGCTAGTACGGTACAATATTAAAGCTGGGAATGATCTTGACCTGTTTGAGCTGAACCCAAACTCTGGCATGCTTTCACTGAAGCACTCGCTGAGCGAGGGAGAGGCAGCTAAGGTCTCGTTTCATAGTTTACAAATCGTTGCATCTGATGGCGAACATGAGACTCAGCCAATGATTATGAACATAACTGTCATCACGGCGCGCAAGCCCGTCCAGTTAAAGTGCGTGGAAACCGGAGTCGCTACTATGCTGGCTGAAAAGCTGCTTCAGGGCAGCAAAATCCACACGCAGAATGAGCCAGATGACAACTTCATGGACTTTCACTCAGTCAACCGGTACACTCCTCAGTTCTCAGAGTCTTTTCCAAGTGTTACTGAAGTCAAAGAAGATCTCCCTGTCGGGGCCCGGATTGTCCATTTAAATGCCACAGACTCAGATAGTGGCTTTAATGGGAAGCTAGTGTATGTTATTTCAGGAGGAGATGCAGAAAGCCACTTCATAGTAGATATGGAAACTGGTTGGCTTTTGGTTTACTCTCCTCTTGACCGGGAAACAGCAGATCACTACACCCTCAACATTACAGTTTATGATCTCGGGATACCACAGAAATCCTCATCGCGTCTCTTGGATGTTAAAATCTTAGACACCAATGACAATAGCCCCCAGTTTTTGCAAGAATCTTATTCTGTTGAAATAACTGAGAGTACACCTGTTGGGACTGAAATCATCCAGGTGGATTCAACAGATAAGGATCGAGGTGACAATGGAATCGTCAAGTACTCAATTTTGGGAGGCACAGATCATTTTGCAATCAATGAAAATACCGGTGTGGTGACAGTGACAAAGCCACTGGATCGCGAGCTCCATCCATTTTATGTCTTGAAGATTGCGGCACGTGACCAGGCAGTAAGTGAGCCTCAGCTGGTGTCCACAGTTCCCCTCAAAATCACCTTGGAAGATGTGAATGATAATCCACCCAAATTCTTCCCTCCTAATTACCGTGTAAAAGTGAGGGAGGACCTTCCAATCGGTACAGTAATCATGTGGCTGGAGGCTCATGACCCCGATATTGGGCCTTCCAGTCAGGTACGATACAGCCTTATTGATAATGGAGACGGGAATTTCGAAGTAGACAAACTCAGCGGTGCGCTGCGAATTGTTCAGAATCTAGATTATGAGACAAAACAGGTGTATAATCTTACTGCAAAAGCTAAAGACAAAGGGAAGCCCATGTCTTTGTCATCAACCTGCTTTATCGAGGTGGACGTGGTGGACGTGAATGAGAATCTTTACAGGCCTATGTTCCGATCGTTTGTGGAAAAGGGATTTATAAAAGAGGATGCGGTCATTGGGACTTCAGTGATGAGTGTAACAGCTGAAGATGAAGACAGAGGCCGAGATGGAGAGATTCGATACTCCATCCGAGATGGGTCTGGCCTGGGGGTATTCTCCATTGATGAGGAAACTGGTGAGTCTCTTTATTCGCTAGATCTATGTGAAGCTTGTGTTGAAAGATCTGCATAAGGAAAGTATTATGCAGCTACAGTTTATTCAGTCATGTTGCACTGTGTGGAATAATGAGCTAAGGGAGTCTTCTAAGAGACCGGTGAAGTTCCCTTTTTCAGTCATTTTTCTTCTTTTGGAGATTTTATGGCAGGAACAGATGGACTAGCTCTCTCTTAGACCTGTGTGGACATTCACAAGTAGGTGCTGGTGTACAAGGAACACACATGGATTCATTATAAAATGGGTTGCATTTGGAAAACGGTCAAATCTGTTTGACCCAAATCTAAAATGTTAAGCATATATATTTTCAGTATAGTACCAATGGCACGGATTTTCTTGTGGATTTCCTATCATGCTGCAGAAAATATGTTAATACACTCTCAGCTGCCCAGAATGAGTCCAACAGCTGACTCAAATTAGCACAAAATAAGCAGTCTGGGATTCATGGAGTTCCTACCCCAAACATAGCAATCACCTGGGTTGGATGTTTGTGCCTGGCTTCTCTGCATTCCTTTTAAAAGTTAGTAACAACATTTTTGACTTGCTTAATGTGACTTAAATCCCCATTTGAAATTAAATTTCTCTCTGCACTTTACATATTTAATGACTAAATGAGGCAGTGAAACGTAATGCATAATGCAGCGATTTTTCTTGGCACATGTAACCTCAAAAGTTTATAGGTTTCTTAAGAAAGCTGGAAACGTGATCTATCAGTCTGCTGCTGACTTTTACTGTTGAGAAAGAGGTTTATATCTTTAGGTTAATGTTTAGTAAGAATTAGATATATGTGAAGTATTCAGTGAGCTGACAGGAAGTCTCCGCAGTGAACCTGTTGGGAAATACCTTCTTCTGCCTCGTAAATTTAGCATGAGAAGATGAGCCGTTATGAAGGATGCAACCTCCAGGGTAGTTTGTCAGCTGCTGTGTTTGCGATTGTTTCTGAGGTAGTGGTTGGATGTCTCATTTTAATAAGATTTTTGCTTTATGAAGACAGATGCTGGGATATTTAAAGCTTGAACTAGTGACTGTGCACTTTCATGGATGCATGAAGGAGTTTTCATTGAGTTACTTCCTGTTTTGGTACTTCTATATTAAATGAATCTGGATGCATAGCATGGATTTTAAATGGGTTAATGCCTTACCAGCGTTTCACCAGAGTGTACGGTCTGTGAGAATATTTAACAAATATAGCAAGAAAAGTCATTCATGAGCATGCATACATTCTCTAATACCAATTACTTGGACATTTGTTCAGTGATTTCATGCTGTAAGAAAATGCATTGCACAATGATCAAGCCATCAGTCATTAGTACATCCGAATTACTCCTCTCCTATTGTAATAATGGTCTTATAAAGGCAGTTTTGTGGGAATTTTGCAGGATCGTTTATATGATTTGAACTTTTTTTAGGTGGAAAATGTCATCACTTTATCATTATTCAGTTCGACATATGCATTGAATTTCATCACATTTATTGTATGAATTTTCTGAATATAGCAAAAAAAGTTTTTGTGAAGTTAAGGTAACATCGACTCTTAACCACCAGCTTTTAATCAGTTTAGTACATTGAATTTAAATCTAAAACTGTGCGTCCATGAGTTGAGTCATGTTCAGGCACTTCAGAGATCACAGTGACCTTGACCTTTAACTGCTGGCATCTAATCTGTTCATTGCTGAGTCCAAGGCAGTTTTTGTGCCAAATCTGAAAGAAATCCCTCCATCCATCCCACTGAAAAAGCCCTACACCTTAGTACTGTGATACTACTAATATTACTGTTGATGGCGCCGCATGCAGACCTGTGACTGGCGTCTACGTCTGCCTCAAAATCCCATGTAGGGCACAGATTCTGGGAGTCTGGTTTGATCTTCTACTTAATCCCTGAGGCCTATATTAAGTGATTATCAGGAGGTGCAATGATAGGATTGTCCTGGGCTGGGTCCTGTTATTATGGATTACATCTGAGGTCAGTAGACAACTAAATAGAGCCAAGGTGGTAATGCCGCTCCTATGATTTCACTAGATGAAGGGTGTGGTGTGCTAAAGCTACCATATGCGTTTAAAATATTGTGCCTCCAAAAGGAAAATATAAGCACGGGTGCGTCCCCACTATATACTCTCCTGCAGCTGCATGTTGTGAATTTTAACCAGGCTGTTTTAAAATAGTTTAAAATTAGAAAACAAGTGAAAAAGTGGTGTGGGGAAAACTGCCAGGAGCCGCACACCTCTAGTTTTGAAATTTATTTTTCTCAGTGGGAAGTAGTGAAGGCAGAAGTGTTTTTGCGTTTTACTTGATGCTTGTGTTGCTGAACTTGGGGATGTGTTTGCTAAGAGTACATCAATCACAGTCTTGATCTGCATTGCATTGTTTTGCTCGTTCCATCACCACATGTATAAAAACCAATGATTTTCTCTTATAGTAACATCCACAGGAAGACTGTTATGTGGGTCACATAGTGTTGCTGTGTAAAGCATAGCACTCTGTAGTGGTTGAGCTAGTCGACAGTGAGTGACTCTTGAAGAGTAGGAGTATCTAACAAATCCAAACAAAGGATGTATTGAGACTTTGAGAGTGACATTCATAAACCATCCAAGGAACAAACAGATTATTTGTTTCAGGCACAGATAAAGTAAAAAAAAAAAAAAAAGCTGTCCATTGTTGCTGTTTATTGAACACCATCTTGTCCTCATTTACATCAACTCAAAGTAGGAGGAAACCTCCCATGCAAGCCACGTCGTCTTCTTCTATTATGGTTGCTTTCCGTTGGACTGCTCAGGGAGTCCATGGCAACTGTTTGTCCAGACATTCTCTGTGTTATTAAAAGCTCTGTGGTCACTGGATGAGTGCCATCTTAATTTAAACATACCCCTATGGCTCATTCCTGGGTCTTTTCCCATTCTGCACAACAAATCCATTGCTCATCAGTTTAACTGGAAACTTTGCTGATAGTGACGTGATTTTTAACTAGAAAGGACTAAGAGCAAAAGAACTCAGCTTTAGGGCTGTGGGATATGACCAAAATCTCATATACATATAGACATTTATCGTCCCGACAACGGTATCACAAAAATTTTACATTTTCTGTAAATTCTGTGAATCTCGGGCAGCTCGACTTGCGTGAAGTGTTTTCAGCTGTTGGAGTTTTCTTGAAAAAGGTGGCTAGCTACTGTTTTACATGTTGTGGCTCCAGAGGTCAGCTGGTATGGGTTTACAATTTTGTGGCAAATGGCTCATGCAGTGACTTAGTTTTTTATGTATTTTACAGGTTTGTCTTTAAAAAGGCTTTGCAGTTACTACTCTAAAAAGACTGAAAGCAATTTGAAGAGAGGCTGCCACTCCTGAGCTTTAATTCCTCAGCTGATAATATGGCTGTGGAGAAATCCACTGGGGAAGTGCGTGTGTGTCATAGGAATTTGTTAGGATTATACCTCTTCAAATTTCACACTCATCACAAATTGATGAGTTTCCAAATAAGCCTGTGCCTTTTATAGAGCCAACCTAGATGGCACTTCTGTCCTTAAGAAAGGCTAAAAATCATTATAATCTTCATACAAGCAGCTGTAGAAACAGTTACATACTGTTGAGGTGAAAAGACATATAAATTCATATGAGGTCAACTTCCAGTCCTAGTTCAAACAGACTAGCAATAAAGCTATGCTTATCTTGATGAACCTGTGCAAGTCTCCACTCCTCCAAGCACACCTGACTCAACCTGACACACCTAGGCAAGGGTTTTTTTTTATTGCCAGTGAGTAATCGTCTTAATTTTCCTCTGTCTGCAACAATCGAAGAAGAAGGCAGTTTCAGAAAAGACAGAGGTAAATGAGTAATGAGCAATCTTCACAGGAGTCCTTTTCCAGCACCTTTAATGAACCACTGTGTAACTGAGTCTCATGCTGTGGGATTCAGTATTTATTGGTGAAAGTCTTTATGATGGTTTGAATTTAAGAGTTTGGAAGAAGTGACTAGCACAACTTTGGAATCTGCAGTCACTTCTGTGAGGGCTAAGTCGTCATCTGTGACATTTGTGCTATTTTGAAAACTCAGGGTTATGGTAGGCGTTTTCACTTCTGATAACTTAGGCCCTGGAGGGTAAAGGATGTATGTTACCAAACAGGATGAATAAAGTAGCCTGAGACAATTGAATTGAGTTAGTCTAATACGGAGAAAATTGTAACCTTTCAGAATAGATCTACTGATTCTGGCATTGGGAGCGACAGGCTACCTGTGGAAAACAGGGGGTTTTAAAAACACCCCCGCATTTTCATAACTTTGGCCATGCCCGGCTTAATGATGACTGCTAGCTTAATTAATGTTTACATTTACTGAACTCTTACTCAGAGCCGGCTCCAGACTGATTGACAGTGTGCCGAAGAAGTTGTTCTTGTGCCTGCTTTTTGTTAAAACGGAGGCAATGACTTTAGTTCAGCAAAGTTTTCTGTTTTTTAATAGCTTATGCAGCAGGGAGGGATTATGTACCAGGTCAAGTCTAAATAATTGAAAAGGAACATGCTTGCAACAGGCTAAGACAGCTATAGTTAAAGCTATACTAAGAACCCTATATAATAATCACTATTTATCTCCTGTAGATAGCCAGTGTCTTTAGTGGTAGTATGTATTTTGGGCCATGTATTTTGGGAATATAGATGTAAGATGGAAGTGAACATTTTGATAGGGTAATATAGTTAATAATAACAAAAATTAAAATATTTTACTCCTTTCATTTAAAGTGGACTCTGTCACTGTATGCAGGCATTTACTAGTCTCGAAGTTACTCCTGACCATGCAAGTAAGAGTTAAACTTTCTTTAAACATAACGCCTTTTTTTGTGCATTGTCAATGTGTTAGAAAACCAAACCATAACCCAAAAGGAACTGTGATTGAAGAGTGTGTCTTTGGTGGCTTTGATGAAGATCTAGACAGGCCTTACCTTGAAAATCTACTCCAAGGAAGATGTGTCTCTGCTTGAAGTTAAATTGTGCAATGTACAAGTTAACCGAAGCAGTGTGTTGAGTCTACATGAGGCGCAGATGCTGATTGTATAATGTATGCATTGCCCTTTCTTGTTGGATAAAATATGCATTGCCCTTTCACTTGAAGCTGTTTGCAGCCTGTACTGTGAAAGGGTTCTTTGTGAAGGCAAATGAAACAGTTTGATGCATAATGACAAAGTCCTGTTCCATTAGCACAAAAAGTTGCCAGCGCTTCACTTCTTTTTCCATCATGATAAAATAAACAGGTCCTTAACCAGAATAAAAAGATCTACTCTTGTACGTGTTTATGCTCAGGATTTTGGCTTCTAGTTTAGTTTTAAAAGTGCAAACTGTTACCCTCTCACACCTTTAAAAAAAAAAAACTTTTTAAAGCCTATATGTTTGAGATAAAAGTTAGACTGCTAAGTGGCACATGATCCCAAATAGTCTTTGCTTGAGTGCTGTTACTCTGGAGATGGGACCAAGAATGTGCAGCGGGACAAAGTTGATTGTAGGTTACTAAATGAAAAACACACTTTCCCTCGTTAAAAGTATGTTGTTCTCTCAGTCCATTAAATCTTTTTAAAGAAACCTTGAGCTGCCTTGCGCACAGGACATGCTTCATTGTGTGTTTATTCATGTCACGCTAAGACTCGTGAATTAGATCTTTACTTTAGACCTTTTGATGTATTTTAGTTTTCACATTTTGAGGCTTTGTCTTTAAATAGTGGCCCCCAGGGTATACTTGGAAGTCCAGCACAGCACCAGTATTGCATTTGTTCAATTTGATAAAAAGTAATGGATTTCCTTGTATGGGTTTAGCTACTTTAAAGTCACAGATGCTGAACACAACCACTGTTCCAAAGATCAGTGTAAAGCATAAAGGACTATGAAAAGGAGCGATGTTTTGAAGCCGTTTGCATCCTCCCTGCAGACACGTGAACATTTTCAGCATCAGGCTTGCTGTGCTAAATTATTCAAATGCTCTTAGACTTTTTTAAGTTTTAGTAACTGTTTTAGGCATTTATAGCCAATTTGATTCTACCTGACAAGACTGACCATTGATATACTTGAGTTTAGGGAATTGGGGCTTACAACAGGACTTTAACGTTCTCAATAAAGTTTGTAAGGTCATTTTTTGGTCTGACAATTTGACTATTACATATAATTATAGCGCTGACTATCATTTTTGTATTGATTGCCAGCACAGAAATGAGAAATATATAACTGTAGGAGCTGCAGGCGTGAATCATCAGTCATTCTTTGAGGTGTAGTTACCAACACACAGATGCAGCCTTGCGAAGGGCGGCTGTTAAAAGGTATATGGATAGGAGGATGTGCTCATGTTTCACTCTAACAGCTATCCAAATAGGGCAGGGAGCCTTGTAGGAAAGGAAATAAAGGCTTGGTTCATGCAGTATTAGTACATTGTCTCTCTCAGATTTCCCATTATCACTGCAGAGTTGTTCCAAGCTAAAGATCCAGACATTTGGAAGGAAATGCAAGGAGACAGTGGCATAACTTTGTTGTTGTTAAAACCATAAGAAGGCACTGATTTTTCTTTTTAGGTTAGGTTATGTAAAATGAAAATATGGTCTCTTGGGAAACTAGTTGCTGTGATAGCATATACAATGATAATCTGGGTAGAAATAGATAAATTAGAGGTGGGAATCACCAAACATGCCACGATACGATATTATCACAATACTTAACGCACGATACGATATTATTGCAATTTTTTAAAATATTTTGCGATATTCAGATTCTGTACATAAAGGTAAACTTTATCAATATTCATTTTATCTAATATCAAAGTCTCGCACTCAGTCTTTCTCTCATTTCAGTCAGTTTTATTGTTGACAAACTGAACGGTTTGTATTACAGTCTAGTCCAACTTAACTGAATGCAACCATCTGGTACAATTATAGCTATTCTGCACTATGCAATTTATGAAAACTATGCAGCCCATTCAGCAACTGAAGAATTTGAAAGTAAATTAAAACAAAATATAATTTTACATTAAATAAAAAAGTTTTAAACTTAATTAAAATAAAACATGTCTTAAATTAAAATAAGTAAACTGTCATGTTTATTGCTGCCAAAAAAAAAGTTAAACACATTTGGACAGTGAAGGAATGTCAGGATTCTTGCTCAGAAAAAGGATCAACATGCTCTGAAGTCAGAGTCCACAAAAACTTTTTTTTGTAACAAAATATCGATTTCTGCTGTCCCTGTATCGATACATTATTAGCAAACAAAATATCACGATACTACACAGTATCGATTTTTTCCCCCACCCCTAAGATAAATACACCTCCACAGATGTAGATGTAGAGCCTCGTCATGTATAGAAATGAATGGAGATGGTGTCATTGTTATCAGAGGAACAGGCAGATAGCTAGTAGGTATAGTGGCTGATCCTAAATAATACTGTGATATTGAATCAAGGAATATTGCTCTGAGATCTTTTTGAAAGGCCTTTGAAATAACAATGTTCCCACTAACAATGAAAGCTTTGCATCATCTGCTACATCCCAAAAGCTATCTCAGCTGGAATTAATAGACATTTTTTTAAATGGGAAGAGAAAAATCAATTCAGTCACATATTGCAGATATATAACAAAAGTATCAAAAGATTTTCCCCATCTTAAACATGCAACTGAATGATTTTCATGTTTTCTTGATGATTTTTCTTTAGACAATGTTTTCTTTTTTTCTATTTTTACGTCTAAAGAAGTTCTGAAGTCATACCGCCTTCTATATAAAACCATATCCGTCTAACAAACTTCTCCTTAAGCCAGCCGTGGGCAGGAATTTTTCGATTTCTACAAGTAATTGCGCCTTCAGTGATGCATGAAGTAAAATGAATCAGTGCCTCAATAGGTTGTATTAGTTTGTCTGGTATGTTGAATGAGATAAAAAGCATATATATTTGTTATGTGATGATGTGACACCCTGATAAGCTGTGAGACCTTTCGCAATTATGATGACCGAGAAAATCTTTGTGAGTCATGTCTGCTTATAACAATGTTATGTAAATGTATTTTATGTGTGCAATTATTGGAAAGATTAGCATGTCAAAGTTTTAACCACAGTCGCTTATTTCTTATTGAATTTAACTATAAACTGCAAGAAGAGTTAGTATTATTATAGTATACACGATAAAATTGTGATAAAATAGTTTAGTAGGTAATAGGTTACATCTTACTATGCAGTAATAATAGAATAGGTTATTTTAGTAAACCACAACTATAAACTATAAGTCAAACTAAACTCTGACTTACAGAACTTTGACGTTTTTCATATTTCAGGCGTTTTTAGCATTAAGGCTTAGCATCCTTAAAACAGATCTTGACTACAGATGTCTGGGAACTTTGGGATGATCTGATATCAAGAGAAAGCTTAGTTTGGGACTCTTTTATTACTCTAGACCCAACAAGGAGGTAGTGGAATTTGAAGCATTTTGCCAGGACTGTGGAAAGAGAAGGGATGGTGGGGGTAGGGGGCACTGTGAAAGTTTATGTAAGCTTGGGA
This sequence comes from Simochromis diagramma, assembly GCF_900408965.1. Taxonomy (NCBI): domain Eukaryota; kingdom Metazoa; phylum Chordata; class Actinopteri; order Cichliformes; family Cichlidae; genus Simochromis; species Simochromis diagramma. The sequence continues at coordinate 2,087,556 of NW_024386792.1, read as the reverse complement.
GCTCAAGGCCTGAGAAGGCTGAGGAATGTGGGGTAGAGGTGAGACAAATTAATGTATCTAGTTCAAAGCAAACCCCGACTTTTCAGCTGCAGAATGAACGAGGAAGTGGTTCCTGTTTGCTGTTCACAACAAACCTTTCAGGTCGTTGATGGTCAAATGCAAACTACAAGAGTCAGGTCAAACATGTGCGAAGAAATCAGCAGTTTCCAACAGCTTTTCCAAAGCTGATTACTCCCCTCTTCATTTAGCGGCTAACTCTGTCTTTTCAGAGAATTCTTATTGAATAGATTCATCGGGTATCTGCACAGGATGTTGATTTAGCAGTGATTTCGATACACAAAATACCCGCTGGTCTCGATAGCTGAAAGTCTTTTGGCTGTCTCAACACTCGACCACACTGCCACTGTGCTCAGATAGCTTTGAAGAACAAAGCCAGAGGGAAAAGAAAAGAGCAAGGGGAAAAAAAGCGGAAAGCAAATCTGGCAGAGGCTGTTGCACAGTCTGTTTTCTTTCTTGTGGCCCAAGGGCAGGTTTTACTTCTGCCTTACTGGGTATGTCAGGTATATGGAATGGGTGTGGCGACTAAATTCTTCAGATTCATTTTTCATGTGCTTTGTTTGAAGCTTTTCACCCAAGGCCATAGCAGATAACTTTCTTTATCTGGTGTTTCAGAAATTAAAGGTCAAGCCTAGTCAGTTTTCTTTTTAAATAAATACGAAGAAAAACTGTTTACTGTTGCAGTAACTGTAAAAGTGTGGCCTCTAACCCTTGCAGGATCCTCTTTAAAGTTTGTTTATCTTCTAAATATGATGTTAGATTGTGTTTGCTGGTAACTACAAGGTGGAGATCTGGGAGCAAAATGTATGACCCGGGTGAAAGTGGAATTGCTCTGTTACTTTTTTGTCTGCCACTTGTATAGATAGGCAATCACCCATGGGCATCTCTTTGGCTCAAGTACAAAAGATGGCTCATACTTTCCCAATTGTCTGTTCTTTTCTCTGCTGCTTTGTCTTTTGATGTTCATGTGCAAACATGACTACCTTTCCTCTGCCACACCTCCTCTCCTCACACCAACCTCTTTTTCATTCTACTCTTTAACATTTGCTTTGTAATGTTTTCCTTTCTATTACTGTCCTTAGCAGATGTCTAAAGCATGCATCCCACTATGCTTTGGCGTTTCTGCTCAGGATGCCTCACATAAATGTTCGCATTTCTTATTTATGGCAAACATTTGCAATTTCCTGCATGTTTTCTTCAAGTAGCGGTGCATTGACATTTCTGAGCTTTAGTGCTCTTATAAATTAGTCATTCATGGTATTTTAATAAATTATGTACTAATTTATTATAATCATTTTACATCTGTTTTTAGGGTATTGTTTAATTTTTCAAAAAGTTTCCCTCCTCTGTGGTGTCAGCTTTAAGTCATTATATATGCTACAATGGGCTCATCTACTTTGCATTCTAGATTTGCTGCCCAAAGTTGTCTTTGCCTGGATTCTCAGCTTTGGGAGCTACCTATTTTCCCTTGCCTGAATACCCCTTCTTATTACAAGCCTTAAGCTGAGAGAGCTGTAATGATGACTAATGACAAGAGAGGATCCCAGAAGGAAAAGGCAGGGAAGCTAAAGTAAAGCGGGGCGTGAGAATAAATTAGCTGTACACCCCCAAACTCCCCGCCCATGGTAAATTTGAGAGTTTTTGTGACAAGTCATTTTGGGTATTATCTCTATTTGGAGGTATCTTATATTACCCAAGGTAAGAAATATGTCTGCTCTCAGTAACACTTACTTCACCAGCACATTGTGTGTAAAGAAAGGCAACAGGAGCACAGAGAGAGCCTATTTAAACTACTTCATAGCGCTGGGTGATGTTTACTTTAAGTTATAATGTGTACATTGAAGGCTTTCAGTAGAAAGCAACATTAGTGTGGTGTTAGTGAGATGTGGGAGGGGATTGATGATCAAGGCTCTGGCCTCAACATCTTGATGGGCGACCGGCAACGACCAAACCGTTTGAACCTTTGAAATTTGCATTTATGATTATATGGAGGCTCCTTATCGGGACCACCAGGAAGTGTAGTCCAAAATGAGTAACCAACCTGATAATGATACAGCCATGATTCACTTTTATTAGCTTCATATAACTGAATCAGAGAAGAACTATAAATTCTCATTGACGTTATCAAGGTTATTGCAAATAATACAGAGACTTAAATAGCTGCTGGTATAAAGGTTTCCATTGTTTGAAAAACATTCTGATATTCTTTTGCCCTTCAAATATGGTGCTTGTTGATAATAATGGGAGTTCACATGTGCAAGATATCCAGATAATTTACTGTTGCAACATTATTGGCAGGCAGTGATTCATTCCCTGTGCTCCTTGTTTTGGATTTACGGTTCTTAAGAATGTTTGATGTTGATGAAGGAATAGAAAGGTGAAAAAATATCACAATGTAGCCTCAGGATGCATTTACATTCAGGCACTGACCTGATTTGTGTGACTAACCAAAGTGTCTGCTATTAAATGGAATTCACAATGTTTGGAGTAAAGTGATTTGTTTGATTATAAGCGAGTAATCTAAAAAGATGCATTATGCTCACAAAGAACTGCATTACAAAAAACTAATGGTGAAAACTAATGGAAAATAAATTGAAAGCAAAAGCAGTAAGAAAATGGAAAAATTAGTTACACAATCGTTATTTGTAAATGTGGTCATGTTGCACTCGAGAGTCCGGTCATATGTTGGTGTATTAAGCAGGTGTTGTCAAAGATGCATTTAGATCCAGTCTCTGAGGCCACTTTCGGAGGTGCTATTGGCCACGCATGGCCGCATTCTTCCAGGGGCATTATGTGTCCTGGGTCACACTTAGGACCACCTACTCACCTCCCTACCCTGATGTGCCCACCGCTGGCAAAAAAAAGTTGGATACCATTCATTGTATTAATTGCACAAGTAATTTTAAAGCACTCTTAAATGACTGTAGACTACCTGTGTGTTTTATTTTGTTCAGGTCGTGAGAATTATATGAACAGATTGAGTCGGTGTAGATTTAAATTTGAGGTTATTGTGGAAAAAAGGTCAGTTCTGTTAGCCTGCTCAGCTATGTGGGCCTCTGGCATATGGGGCTGGCAAACAGAAATAATGTGAGCTACGTGTTTAATTGCGTATAATCCTAGGAAGTCAGATCTCACAAGGAGTTGACATATTTACAGCTAACTACTTGAGATCGGATAACCCAGGACATATGTTAATGCCAGGTGGAAACAGGGTCCATAATCTGTATTTCTTTTCACCAGTAAACTAACACTTAGTCACAAGCACATGTCCTCTCCCCCAAACTGAGACACCTGCCCTTACTGAAAGGCTCACACAATAACTTATACTTTGTTACGGTACATACTGAGAACTTGTGAAGTCAGATGGGGATGAAAAGCTCTGAAGTATATTCACTCATTTAAATGTTGCTGCTAGCATTTTCAGCAAGAACTTTCACACTGCCACTCTGTTTCAGGCATGTTAACATATTAAAACACATGAGGATTTATTGAGTCAAGCAGTTCATTGTTCAAAACATAAGAGCTGCACTGTTTATGAAACCAGTGTCACGAAACTAGCTACATAGCATATACACTGTTAGCGTTTTCACAGTGCAGAATCTGTCGATCTGCCATTCTTCAATTAACAGTTGTAAACATGTATAACTCATACGTGTCTCAAAGCTCTTTTGTGTTTGCTCAGCTGAAGGTTACAGCCTCCACATGGCAATGAAATGTAAACAGGAGAGCGCTGACTGTTGTAAATATGCCATCCTGACATGTGTCAGGCAGAGTCCTTTCAATCAGCCCTTACATTTGGCTGTTCAGGGGCAGCTGGTGTTTACGCTCCTGTTCTGTTCATCACCCCAAATCGCTTTCAGAGATCACTGATAGCGCCGACAGTAATGTGAGATTCAGGGTCATGTGTTGCATATAAAAATGTTCTGCAACATAATGAAGACTTACCAGTTTATGTCTTTTTATTTTTGCAGGTATTATCCGAACGCAGGAACTGCTGGATCGTGAGACAACATCGCACTACTGGTTAACAGTCTACGCGATGGATCGCGGTGTGGTGCCCCTCTCTGCTTTTGTGGAGATCTACATTGAGGTGCAGGATGTCAACGACAACGCACCTCAAACCTCTGAGCCTGTCTACTACCCCTCTGTTATGGAGAACTCCGCTAAAGATGTGTCAATCATCCAGATCAACGCAGTCGATCCGGACGCCAAAGCCAGCGATAAACTCACCTACAAGATCACCAGCGGGAATCCCCAGGGTTTCTTTGCTATTAACACCAAGACAGGTAAGATTGCTTTTGCTGGGATAGAAATTCGAGCCACTACAGATTGCATTATTAGAGCAGGAGATCCCTGCTGTTGAGTCATGAGCTTATATTGTGTTTCAGAACAAATTATAACCCTGAATTACAGCTGCTAGCAGACTACTACAAGCGCATCAGCTCATAGGGTAAAAAATATAGACAGCAGCACTGTCTTACCTGGATTACAGTGAGATGATTTTCCTGTAAACGGTGGAGACCCTGAGTGATAAGTGATGAACAGGAAATAGCCTAAAACGCCACGTGCATTTTCCTCATCTAAACACGTCTGCTTTAAAGGCCAACTATAAATGTAGCAAACACGAAGCTCATACAAAGTATTAACTTATCTTTTGATTTTGAGACATACTGTGGTGTACTGCCGACAAGGTGGCGAGCTTCTGTGAGGTGTCCTGTTTCCTTTCTTGTGAAAAGGAAGAGCAGTGTGAACACACTCACCCAGAACAGGAGTGGGTTGAGCCTACTGGGGTTTTTCCACTCTAACACTCTAAAGTGTGTACTCATATGGCACTCTGGAAATGGTGTGATGATTAATATTTCATTGGGCTCTTTTAAAATTGCCCGAGCAGGCTATGTTTAGTTGAATAGCACAAAATATACTTGTAATAGGTGCAAAGTGAAGCTCATGTACAGACAGGGCTTTTCTCTAAATCTGCATTTTTATTGATATTAATCAGACTCTGAATTCAAACACTCAGAAAGTGCGATCTAGGTTTGTGCTAATATGTTGATGCTGCCTTTAAAAAATGTCAAATTAATCAAGTGACATCAGTGTAAAGTTTTAGCAATGAGATGGTTACTTCTGGATGTCTTGGAGAAAATGCTTTTTCTTTCTTGCTTAGTCTGCACACAAGTGTGCTATTGATCATTGCATGCTAATGATCATTAGACTGAAAGAGGAACGGATAGGGCAGCAGTTGCTCCAGTTTGTCCTCACTGACATGTGTGGTCTTGTTTCCCAAGGTAGCCACATCAACAAACTGGAGGTATTTTTGTTGGAAGTGGCAATGTGAGTTTTCTGACCAAATAAGGATTCATCATGTAGCGTGCCTCCCAAACAAGCCTCACAGCAATATGCCGGGCACTCCCCGCTGCACAGGAAGAGAATGAAAAAATAAATGATGCAACAAAAGGATAACTTACGAACATATGGTCAGTGTTTTGTCTGCATGCATGACAGAAATCAGCTTACACCCGCTGATAAAAAGTCTGGGACGGTGAAATAGAAGTGCTGGGAGGCTGAATATTTATCTTGCAACAAAGTCTAACACTGTTTTTATAGTAGATTTTAGGCAGTAGAGAATTTTTTTTGAAATCTGTTATGCCTTTGATATATTTTAACCTTTTGTCCAGCTATGGATGAGTGACCCATAATAATATAGCTGAAAAGAAGTGTTTACACAGAAGCAACTGATAATGTGGCATCGCTTTTTCTTGCAAGGCAGCATGTTTTATTTATTTATTTCTTCCTCACTGAAGATGACCTTTTACTTTCCCCGAAATAATTTCTTGATTCAAGCTTCGATATATTTTGGTTTCTGGATTTGTATAAATGCTCATGGTAAAACTTGCAGTGCATCACTTATTTAGCAGTTGAAAAAAGTCTTCTTAGCCCACATATCTGAACTAAATATTTCCTGCTCCGAGGATTACAGCGTGTTTATGAAGCTTATGGCCAAGTCCACTGTGGACACAACGTTTTTTACAGTATAATTTGCAGTATCATTTTGTGGTTCGTTCTTGTGACTGTCAGAAGAGCTCCTGAAGAAGAAAAAAATGGTTACACTGAAGCAAAAGGATGAGACCCGTTCATGCATATCAAAGCATGTTAAAACTTTTATCAGTGGGACACCAGAGCTCTGTGCGTCAGGTTCAACACAGAGTGGTTTGGACACGGAAAACCTTGAATCACTGCTCTGTGTCTCTGATTTACTTCGTCCTCTCTGTATTTGAAGATGGCAGCACTCAGTGGAAGTGGCGCGGTAGGTGGGCAGTGAGAACATGAGAAAACAGGGAGCCCAGTATAGCTGAGTACTAGAGAGGAAAGCCGTTTTCCCACATGAATCGGATTTTTGTGACATTGAGTTGCTTGTTCTCACATGTAGAAACAGGAGGCTGTCTGCATCAGGCGTGCTCTTGCTATTAGAAATCCTCCATGGTTTAGGCTGAGGTGGCACCCGGTCAGAGTCTGCAAGAGGCAGGACACGTGATGCACACTCAGTTGCCATGAATTCTCCCGAGAATTACCTGCACTATTTATACATTTATACATTATCCAGACATTGCACTAGGGAGCTTGTGATGTGAGGTCCTTTCTTTGTCCGGTTTAACTGATTTGGACATTTGCATTCTCACTTGCAACTGCTCCAAGTAATGTCAGAAAAGCTCAGAGCTGCAGTGCATGTGTGAAAATGACTTGACTCATATAGAGTGCAATTTTAAGTGAAAGACTAGAATAACCGGGCATTCTTTGTAGAAAACCTGGAGCTGTTTTATTTATTTATGCCTGTGGTATTAAACAAAGATCCAAAATAGCCTGATATCGCTCTATATTATCAACTCAGTATGACATTCTAACCGCATATTACAGGTTTTTGAAAATGTTTAAATTTATGCATGCACGTCTCTGTAATTACATGTTCTAAACTTGCATTGGAAGCATAGGCCCTGTCTTGGCACATCTACAAAGCTCTACAAAGGGAGGGAGAAAGGAAAAGACGTTAAGGCCTGTGTTTTTTGTGTGGGTTTCCAAACTTCATAGGCATGTGTTCCAAGCTAACTATCTAGCCTTCTATCATAGGCTAGGCCTTACGCTGCTTCCAAGCAGCCCTGTCGGATTCAAGCAAATATGATGGCCTCACTTGACGCCTTGTATGGCGTTGGTTGTCCTTTTTTCACACAGACCCACACTGGCTCAGCAAAGCTCAGGATGAAAGGCTTAGGTCTACTTTATTTCTGCCAAGTAAACAAGTCCTGCTGTTTTGGACAATCCCTGACTTTAGTTTGTCATTAAAGTGCAAGGCCAGCTCTTCTCTATAGCAGACAGTATTGCAGTCCCAACATCTGAAAGCTAAGAACTTAACCGCCTGACACAGGCTCACTTTTGAAAGGATTGAAAAAGAGAGAAAGGAGAAACGAGGCAGATCTGCATGGGGAGAAAATTGTGTCAGTCAGCTGGTTGTGAATTATGTCTTCTGTCTATGTCTAAATCAGTATGAGATCAGTGAATTTAAATAATGCCGTGCGGGTCTAAAATATTGAAAAGACGAACCAGCGCTCAGTTGTGTGGTGGCACAGATCTCATCCCTCCCACGGACATGACCACAGTTGTTCCAGGCTCTCCAGGCTTTATTTGGCAGCTAAGAAGAATTGAATTTCCAGGATGAAGACTGTGGGCTTGGAGTGCGCAGATCGCAGCAGAACATGAGACACATACGTGTGCGCACACATGTTGTTTGTGTAGAATTCCACTTAGTTGTATTACACAGTCAAGCTGTTTATTACGTGGTTGTACATCTAGAATCGTGATAGTTTGTCTACGTATACTGCACTTGAGACAGCCAGCCCACTTGCTGTCTACTTTTATTTTCTCTGCTCAAAGGATTTGTCAGTATTGTGAGCTAGTTCATCAGAGGTTGTTGACACGAGTTGCCCACCTATTCTGTGGGAGAGTAAGCAGCGTTCATTACCTGGTGAATCACTCTCTCTCTTCTCTGAAATGCTGCTGCTGTGCTCTGACTTAGTGGACTTTGAACGAGGGTCTTATGCCAGAACATGCATTTGTTAGAAAAGGGCAGCCAAGCAGAACTTGTAGTCAGAACACACACTGCATGCTCATAAACACACACACAGGAAGATTTACATGTCTAAGCAGAGGAAAGAGTGCCGGAGTAAAGATTGCTATGATAGCCATCTTATCTTGCTGAATGCTCATTACTCCACTTCCTGTTGTACCCATGCAGCCTTTCTTTGTGTAGCCTTGGTACTTTCTAACACTTCCTTAATTGCCCTAGTGTTGTCATCGACATTTTAGAGTAGATTATTATCGGTGTGTGCTAACAGATAGAAAGGCTGCTATCTTGATATTTCTGGTTAATGTTGTAATTTCGATTAGTTAACACAAAGATTTTCTGACTGGGAGCCGAAAAATAAATGCGATTAAGAGGCGAGGGGTGTGTGGGACATAGGAGTTTTAGCCTCAAACTAAGTGTGTGAGTGCAGACGGGTGGGAAGAGAGTCCCGGGGAGCAGGACTCTCACATGCCTTTGGGAGGCCTGCTTGGTAGGCACAGGGAGTGTGACAGAGAGCTGAAGCCAGCAGCCAGAGATCACGCGCTGCAAAAAGCTGACCGCATGAAAGAGCGCGCTGGAGAAAAAGGCAGCTTGCAGGCAGCCCTTAAAAATCCTTCCACGGGGTGACCGACAGAAGCTTTGTGAGTTTTACTGCTCTTGTTGACCAAAGACTGCCTTTGAGTCATCAGCTGCACTAAACAAATTGAAACCTTTAAAGAAAGTACACTGGTGTAAAGAAATGAACGAGATTTATGACACATGAAAAACAGAGAGCTTTGTAGTGAAAATGAAGGGAAAAAGTTTTAACCTTATGATTTTGTTTTCATAATCATTTGAAGTCAAAAAAATGAATATATATGAGATTTATGGTCATCACGCTTAAACTTCAATCTATGATAATGGCATCTTATGCCTTGATTATACTCCGTTGCGGACACGGACAGCTGGAGACCCGCTGGCCAAGTAGCGATTCCTGTTGTAATTCTTTGAAGTCCGCTTGAAGTCTGCTGCCTGGGGCACATGCATAGTTGGTGCATTGTAATGTAAATTCTCCATGGACAAGTCTGCACAGTCACAAAAAACAGGCAGGCACATGGATGTACACATGAACCCCTGCACTCACCGTCTGATGATGAAATTCACATCACTTGGACCTGAGTGGACTCGTGGATGCAGAAAGTAGAATTGAGGCTTAACAAAATTTGCCACCAGACGGTGGAAGCAACAGCTGACTGACAGCTAATATAATATGGCTATCTATGCATGACTGTTTTTACCCTTCATCCCAGTTGTTAAACCCCAATGAAGAGCGATACGCCCAGGTGAATTCTCATTATTGAAATTGTATTCAACAGTTCCAGCCCTTTTCTTCTTCTGAAGCTAGAAGCTCATTGCTAACAACTGAAAGATATACTATAGGTGATGCTTTGGCAAGCTTGGATGCCATGGACCCAGGGGATGAACTTAAAGGTCAGTCGCTGAGATTTGCTGCTGTGTATCACTCACTTTTTGTGGCACTCATGTCAACTTTCAATAACGCCTGCTCCGTTCAGGAGAGAAAACACACATGATGTTATCTATGGTTTACCAAAGGCCCAACCACTATCAGGGGAAGTGAGATAGGAAATGGTTACTTCCAACAACTTCCTGATTATTTCCTGCGATTCGAGGTCAAACAATTGTCACTGCTTTCAAAGGACAATATGAGAAACAAATTGTGAAAAAGGAGATTTTCCACCTAAAGTGTTTTGGTGAGCTAAGATTTAGATATTTAAAATAAATCCAATCTGGAACCTTTGTGGTATATCTCTGCTCTCACTGTGAAAGTCATTGTCTTTTTTTTGCAAATAGTATCAAATGCCATAACCTTGGATTTTCAGAGAAAACTGATTTGAAAATGAAATTGGAAGAAAATTGACTTTGTATGGAAATTTTTGTGAAAGTAGAGCAGAAATGGATGGATGAAAACACCCGAAGAGAACCGCGATTGACTCGGTGCAAAGTGAATAAACAAACTAATGAATGCCAGATGAGCAACCCCATGACCTAAATGCAAGAAAAAAAAAAAACATGTCGCTGTAAAATGAAGCACACGAACTATGACAACCACCCGTGTCATTAACACAGATCAGGTGACAGCTTTGATTTAATCTTTGAGTGTTTTGGGTTTGCAGAAAGCAGCTGAGTAGATAAAATGCTATTCCTGACATTACAGTGCATTGTTTTGGTTTGTTGAGTTTGCTTCATTTATATCACATATTTCTTAAGTTAACTGTATAGATGTGGAAGTAAACTTGTAAAAAGCTTAGACATGTGTTACCTCGGGAAGCTCCTGTCCTGTCATAAGGTGATGTGATATAGGACTGCTTTACTTTCTCCCTACATGCGTTCACTATCTCAGCTGTGATGTTAAACTGTAACAGCATCATCTTCACTGTTGGTGTGTTATCAGTGTTTTTGTTCAGAAAAACTGAACCTGGTCAGGCTGAATCTGGCTATACTTTATATTCGAACATGTTCTGCTGAACACAGTGTGCGTGTGTCTGTTGTTTGGTCGTAAATGTGAATAAAATGGTCGAGCTGTTAAGTCCTGTACTGCTAGCATCACCTTTATCCTGCTGCCGTCCTCTTTCCTCCTGTGACCTGTGTTTTCTATGCCGAAAACAGTCTTAAGAATCTTTTCATGACAGCAACCTCAGATGCTTCCTTTACTTTAAAAGCATTCCTCCAAAGGCAGGGAAAAAATATTTGCCGGTGAGGTTTACCTCAGCCAGTTTGCTTTACAGGTTAAGTCATTGTGATTGGTGGCTACCGGCCCGAGCGGTTACCTGTATGTGTTCTGCCTTGCAGATCTAATTCCTATTAGCCTGAACATTGATTATGTCTATACATTTCACAATTGACCTGTCTTGGCTTCTCTGTTGCATCCACATCCTTGACAAGAATTTGGAAACCTTAACCGCCAAATTTTACACAATGTGTTTTCAGATTAGAACTACGCCCTGCTGCTAATAGGCGCTGAGAAATCTCAATCCACACCCTCTTAATCAATTTGACTAAATTAAACAAAGCTCTTATGTTTGTGTCAGTGTGCTTTCATTAGCTTACGTGGCTTCTCTTGGTTGTATTTGTTAAATTCTGTGTCTGGTGAGGAGATTTGTTGAACTATAGCTGCTTTTATGGAGCATGCCTCGAGAAGAGAATTTTCAGGATATCTTATTCGGCAGCATTTTCCAGACTTTTCTATTAAAAGTGAACAAGGAGTTCCTGTTTTGATGTAACCTTCCTTTATAAACTCACAGTCTGGTTTTGGTTTTTAGTATCGGTGTACCAGAGTTTTCTGTCACGGGCTGCATGGCAGACCGCGGGGATGAGGAAAGTAGGACCCAAAATGCAGGACTCTTCACTGCAAACAGTGTGTTTATTTACAGTGCAAAAACAGACAATAAATCCACATGCTCTCCCTTCACTCCTGTGTCGTGTCTTCTCTGAAAAGTCCGTGTCTTTGTGCTCTCCGCTCCCGTGTCTCAGCACTCCCCGTGCTGGCTGCTGTCTGGCGCTCCACACTTCTCCTGGGGAAACAACAGAAGCAGCCGTCAGGACACTTTACAACTGTGGGCATACACACACTAACTTAACCGAGGTGAAGACTAACGTGGAGTCTCACGCAATGATCCCGCGTCGGTGGAGGCTTCACCACACCATTAAGTAGCTTCCTCCGCCAACGCTGATCCGCTGCAGGTGTGTGGCACCCTCCTTGGGCGTGGCCCGTCATCCACAGGCCTGACGGTGCCTGTAGCCCGGCCTCCTGGTTACAGCCACAACCACGCACACACATACACACACTTCCCTATACATAGACACGTGGAAAAAAAACCCAGACAGCGAAACAGTGCACACCCATACACCAAATAATAATAATAATGATAGTAATAATAATAACAACAACAACAGTCCACACTGCTCACGGACCCCGAATCCGACCCCGAGTTTTTTTAAAAGTACTGATTGCCACATGAGTAGTGGAAACAGATGTGAAGTTTTAGGCTTAAATGACACACACTTAAATCTTAATGAAGTTGAGAATATTGATACGCTTGTCTGGGTTCTTACATAGAGTTTATAGATAACAAATAATGCAGTCTCTGTTTGTTTTCTTCACAAGAGAAAAATTGTAAGCATTTAATTGAGGAAGCAGGCAGCTCGCAAGTTTTTTTTTTCCATCTCTTCATATCCAGATATGAAAAGATTTTTTTGGGGTGTGGGTGGTAGGGGTAACAGATCAATCTTCTTAACAACTTCTTAACAACAACTTCTGGAGTGTATTTCTGTCACGCAAGAGAAACTAGTGCAACCCTAAATGAAAGAAAAACACGGTACACACACCAACAGTGAGCTAAAATGAAATAAGTGAGCATAAATTAGGCAAACAGCACACAATGTTTTGTTTTTAAAATTACTTTTTTTCCCCTTTGCTTTGTTGGAAAGATGAGGGTCTCGTTAGGGAGGCAGCCACTGTGATGGTAAGGGAAACGCTAATGTGCTAGATGCCTTATGTGCACAAACGAAATTAGTAATGGCAGCAGGGGCGTACATGCCTCATTGGCACACTGTCAGTCAGACATCGACAAACAAAAGGAGACCAAAATCATAACAACAAAAAGTTTATTAATAGAACTTCTAGGCGTTTGTGACACGGCGGTGTCATATTACGCTCTTACCCTTTTTTATCCTTGGCTAGCTCTTTTTTTTCTCTTCTTTCAGCCAGAGCTCAGCGTCAGTTCATCAGTGATACTAAATGTCTCCAGCCACTGCAGACACCCAGCACATTCCTGATTGTCTGGAGTCACGGCTAAATGGATGTCACATAAATATGTGTGTCACTCTCAAGACTGCTAATCTCAACAGCAATTAACCACCCTAACAATGCCCTGGACTCCTTTACTCCCTTCAGGCCACCATTTTGGAGCAGTGGTTGTAGAGCTCAAGGCCATGGTTGAGAGTGCCACTGCTGCCTTTCTGTTGTTTTTCTACCCCTCTCAAAACAGCATGGCTATAATTACTGTCGGCCCAGCTCAGCCCACGCCTGAGGATGGCTTTTCTGTGTGTAAGTGTGTATGAGAGTGTGTGTGTGTTGTGACAAAGGCTGCGGGTTGAACGTGCAGACGTCGTTGGTCAGCTCTGGCTTACTAACTAATCATTTTACAGTTCTTTAACATTTAAGTAGTGACAGAGTGGAGGTTTGTGGAGGTAAGGCCTGCATACAGGGACCACTCCTGGCATGTGTGTACCCCGGTAGGAGGATTGCAAACAGGTTGAGATTTACTGAACATTCAAAGTTTTTAGGGGGAAAAAGTTAGAATTATTTTCTGCAAGTGATATCAGCAGCAGAGTATTAGAGTGGGCGGCAAGTCCCTCGGTCAGAGATCTGTCGGCACGCTGGCAGCATGTCAGACATAAATGGAACAGAAGCAAACAAAAGCTTTTTAAACCACAACACAACTTGCATCAAACAGCTTTTCTCGTCCGCACCAGATGCTACATATTTTTCACATTTAATGTTTGATTCCGCTCTCAGACCTCAGAAAGAGCGCTGGTTTCACGCTCCATCAAAATTCTAAAATACTTAGACCTTAAACATTTGAGAAAGACCTGAAGTTTTTGGCTTAACCCAAAGCTTCGAGTCTGTCCACTTCATCGATTTACCAGATTTGTCTGGTATTGTGACACGGGAAAGTGGTTTCTAAACTGGTCCAGTGAACCGTGGAAGGATGAACAATTAGCCATTTAGCTTCCCGGGCGGGGCTAGCATTGTTGTTGAGCTGTTTTCAAGCTGTGTGCTAGAACTAAGGAGGAGTAATACAATAGAAGAAGACAAAGTAAAAGAAACAATGCTGACTGTATGCACCAACGGCACTGTAGTTTGGTTTCTGTGCTTTGCTTTGCTTTGCTCTTAAACCCTGCTTCGCCAGCTCCTCTGCATGGCTACACATTATCGACTTAAAGTTAGATATAGCTAGTCCACTGTGATCGATCAGGAAAACCAAACACCCTCACACACAGAAATCTGTTACATTTAAGACCAAGTATTGACAGCTCAGGAAACTCGAGATGAGCTTGTAGTTTAAACACTTTCATTAAGATGCATTGCCCTGAAACCGCCTGAATTCACTGATTACTCCATCAGCATTAAAAGTAAAGCATCTGCTTTGAGAGCAAATAGTTTCTTTGAAGTCATTTTACTGAAGAAAAAAAATGTAAAAGCATCTTTTCAATGTGACAGTTTTCTGATTTGCCTTTTGTTGACACTAAATTGAATGACTTTGAATTTGTGGCTCACACTGAGGTCTGAAAAACACGAGCATTTAATCAATTAACTGAAAAAAAGATTGAATGTTAATAAAAATAATCATTAGGTAAAATCCTACGCACCAGAAAATCTTTGAAAAAGGGCACGAGGTCATACTAAATGATTAAGGGGATTTGTTTACTGTGTGAAAAGGCTTTTTCAATGCAACCTGCTACTGAATGTGTCACCCTGCAGTTTCAGCTTAGTTCAGAAAAGATTGACATTACAGATCATATAAGTTCTTTGTTTTATGTTGAGGTCGACAGAGTCTTTACCACGTGAACCATTTTAGCTCATTTTTTAAACAAAACTTCCATCCCCTCTTATTTTTTCAAAGCAGATTTGGCAGTGCTGCCGGAAAAAAAGGAAGGGATTATAATAGAACAAAAATATGCACCATTTTTGAAAATGCGCTCGTACAAAAAAGGAAACCAGCAACGGTGCTAAATTTGTGCCATTAAGTTATCATCTCGTGTGCCCGCTGCTTCTGAGTCGATGTTTGTGAGACGGTAGCTCTGGACGGTCTCTACAAAGCAGGACTGAAACTCGGAGCGGGATTGGGATGAAGGCCAGGTCCTTGTTCTTTTCATTGTATTTGGTTTTGCTTTGTTTGTTGCGGCACCGACACATACGTTTACATCACAGGCTGGATTTTTTTGATACCTTGCTCTGGTTCGATCAGGCAGCTGATTTGCAGAGAAATTATAACTCACACATCCAGACGTAATGTGGTTAATGATGCCATCTGTATTCAGCGGTACAATACATACTTAGAGAGAATAGTTACCTAACTCAAGCACGCAGGGGAGCTTAAAAACATTACCATCCATCATCTCCGGCCTCGCCGAAGCACATGAATAATTAGTCAGCGTGGCCTGCTTTGATGATAATAATCTTACAGCATGCAAACCCATCTAACCCATGCTGATTCTGTGCTCTTTTGCAGAAGTCATGCAAGAGTAATCCCAGCAGCTCATATAAATTTACCAAACTTAATTTGTTTTGTCAGTGCTAGTGATGTCATATCTTACACTGGTGAGCAGGGGGGGGGTTAAGAGAGGTGTTAATTTAGAGCCCTCATTCATATGTGCATGTTCAAGATTTTGCTTTAAAGTAAAATCTAAATTGGTTGCCCATTAATATGTATCCACGTGAGGTAAGCAGAGCGAAATATGGGTTGCAGCTTGAGGAAAGGTGTTATTGCACTTACTTTTTTCCCTGACCAGATATCAGTAGACGTATATCTCTACAGCTCACTGTGAAGATTAAATAAAGCCTAAGAAGAAGAGGATAAAAAGAGGGAGCAGGAGCAGCACTCACTTATATCCACGAATCGCAGAGCTAGGGAGGGCTATTTCAGGAGCTGTAAGTTGTGGCCTGCTATTCTTGTTGCAGGCATATGTGCCATTGATGGGTTTGGGTTTCGGAAATCCTTTGCTTTATGCTAATCAGGCGCAGTGTGGCAAGCAGGCAGCTATGGTGCGGTCGAAGTTGGCATGTCTACTCTATACTCAGTGTCCTTACAAAGTTGCAATTACATTGGGAGTGAGAACAGAATGCTGCCTATAATGTAGCAATACCCTTCCCCCCTTCTTCCTCTTTTCTTTGCTTCTCTTGTTTGTGAATTTGATTGAAAATTGGATTCGTCAGGAACTCAAGATTCCAGCTTGTTTTATTTTTACTTTTGTCAAAGCTCGGCGTAACAAGGTTTCCCTCGTGTGATTGATGTCACACATCATCAATCGTCCTACTTAAACTGAGTGATAGTGCTCGACAAAACTGTTGAAAGGCTTTAAATAGCAGTAGGATCTCACTTTTGCCTCTTGTATAAAAGTGCTCAGACCTGCGGGTGATGTCTTACTGGCTGTCTATTATTCAGCTTGTGGAAAAACTAAAAGTAGGGTGTCAAGCCTGTGCTGCTGTTGGGGTACTATTTTCAGGTCAGTGTGATATTTCCCATACATAAGACAGTATACTGGGCTGTCTGGCAACAGGATAGGCCAGGAACAAGGAAGACCACAGGGAAAGCACTTATCCAGACGCAGTCTTTACTCACGGGTGACTGATGACATATCACCAGGGTTCAGAGTATGTCACCCAACAATGAGTGGCAGGATTGTTTTTTTCTTTGGTCAGTCAAACGTTTGCTTTGCTGAGAACTTTGGCGTGTTTATAAATTAAAAAGGAGACGTTGAGACCAATCTGGCTGATTAGCATGCGGCACATTTTGGACACGGCTCTGTTCATGGTTATTGGTTAAGAATTGATATATATATATATATATAACTAAACACTTGCAATAACAGTAGTGATAATGATATTATCCTGACAGAATTTGAAGGGTTTTTTTTTGTCTTTTTCTGACAAATGAATTAAACTCAATATGTTATCATAACTCCAAACAATATGAAGTTACACTCAGATCACAATGAAAAGTCCGCCAGATCAACTGGTTTACTTTACTTACTTTACTTCTGCTGTCATCATTAAGTTCCATTGTTGAGCGCCAACCAAATAATTGCAGGTGTTCGATTATTTATGTGCACACTGCCATGCTGCTTTTTAAATGTCACAGTTGTGGTCTTATCTTATCTATGGCATAATCTTTAATTTTGTATTTAAAAAAAAGTGGCAAAATCTGAGCAATGCTTGTTTTCCCTTAATTTTATCGTTATGTCGTTTATGTATTTTTATGTATAATTAATGCTGTTTTTGCCGATTGTCTTTTCCAGGTTTGGTTACAACAACTTCCAGGAAACTCGACAGAGAGCAGCAGGACGAGCACATCCTCGAGGTGAGCACTGCATTTCAGCTCATTTTCAATTCTAAAGAAACCGTCTTTAATTCATGTGAAAATGAATGAGCAGCATGATAATTAGAAACCTTTAAGGTCAACGTGCTCCAGTTTAAAGAAAAAAAAAATCACACTAGAGAGCTGGGCATTTTCCCTTCTCTGTGGTTTGGCATTTGCAGTCAACTTTGGCTGCCTGCCACATGTTGCCAACAAAAACGATCTTCTTGGATATGCAAGAGAGCTCTTTCAGAATAATTTCTCCTTGTAGTGATTTCCGGACAGGGTAGGAGGGAGAGGTAGGAGGCGTGTGGGAGATCCTGGTGACTGTTGCTTTGTTCCTTCCCACTGTTCCATCTCGTGGATGGAGCGAGCTGGAACAGGAAGCTGCTGTCAGACCAACAGGCCGACGTCTAAACTTGCGGGTTTTAATTGAGCGCGGCTCCATGCGCTCCCTCCCTCGCGCTCTCTCACCACAGAGCCGAGGCTGATAATAGCTCTTTTAATTGTGTTTCCGGTGGTGGCGGGGAGCAGATCTGACGCCTTTTAATTATTGTTAGAAGTTACACAATTCAGTGAGCTCTGGGTGACATTTAATGTGCTGGTGTATCTGGTGCCTAAGCAGTGTCGTATTTCATACTCCGATTGTACACTACACTGCACTAATTGCATTACATGACTGAGAGTAAATGATAGGGATAAAAGTGGGGGAATAAGGGAGGACTGTATTCCTTTAGGGAGCTGGCGAGTGAACTGAATGTAAGAGAAAAAAAAATGCTTTGTACTATATTTGTTGAATGTGGGTGGACTATATGTTATCAAGGTCGAAAACACACAACTCCTGCAGCCATTGTTTTCCGGTAAAAGCTAAATTGCTGCTTCCAACATTTGGGTTTTGGAATTAGGAAGTTCGAGAACCTGTCTGGTGCAAAAAACAAACAAACCCAGAGCCGTGTAACTATAGCAACTTAAGAAGTTTGTGCATGTTGGTTGCAGGTTATTATGAATTCAGCAGGAAGCTCTTTATTGGTGCAGCAGCACAAACCCTTAAACCCTACAATTTGGCATCCGGGCGCAAGCAGAGCAAATCAAATTGAAGTCCTAACTAGTGAAGTTTTTTTGTGCTAGCCTGTTGTAGGAGAAGAAACCAAACATGTGGGACCATGTGGAACATGTGGAGCAATTAGGGTGGGGGCTGTGTCAGCATTGTTTGCTCCAAATGCCAAGAAGAGTTGGAGGGAGCACAGGGGGCCTTCAGCTTTTATGATGAGACGGATGGGGGTTGGTTGTTGTCGTGTGCCTGTGTGTGAAAGAGAGACAGAGAGAGAGAACTAAAAGCAGAAAGGCAGTGGGGGAATTTGAGAAAAGGCAAAGCTGCTCTTGATAGATCTGAGTGTGGGCTCTAGCGGCAGGATCACAGGCCTTCATCCTAGGAAGGAGGGGGTGGGTAAATAGCAAAAGTGGGACATGCCAGGACATGCCGAGGATTTAGGCCTGGGACTGTAGAGAGCACATTATAATGTAAAAGCAGAGGTGAAGGGACTGCTTGCATCAGTTGTTTGTGGCATGTTTGACAAAGTTGTCAAACATGCCACAAACAACTGATGCAAAAAAACTTGTCCTGATTAATCTGTAAATGTATTAAATGTCAATGAAACAACAAAAACAAAATTCACATCATATATTTTCGAAATACATTATTTATAAATAACCAGCTATTGTGGTGTTAAAATAGGTAATTTAAGGCTTAAATCCATCTTAAAGCAACAATGTGCAACATTAGTTGAGCAGTGGCAGTCACTGGGGTTCCATCTTCAAGGTGGCAAACTTACTAATACAGGACACGTCAGTGGCTCATCTCCATACAAAACATTAATCGTGGTATGTGTGGGTCAGCCAATTAGAACCTTAATCGTTTACATATGATCGCTTCACGTTTTGCTGTTTACTCTCTTCAGGAAATTGAATCCAGGCCACAAACTGTCAAAATGGACTGACTTGGTCTATGATAAAAGTCACTAAGCTGTTTTCACATATGAGCTCCAGAAACCGTCGGGAGAATCAGCTCCAGACATTTTCTTAAGTTATGTTTTCTCAGATGTAGCACACAGCAGGAGATGGTTTTGTTCATTCCCATTCTCACTAATGGAACCATTTGGTTTTGGTGATGGTGGTGCCTGAGCAAAGAGTGCACAAAGCAGGTCAGATGACAGCCACTCACCAGTTGTGGATAGCTGGTACCTGCTTTATTCTCAAATCAGAGATCACACAAAATCAGAGAACACACAGCCTTGGGGGAAGAATAGGCAGATATGTAAAAAACTGTTTAATGTCAGATGTCTCTCCTTTTTTGGCTCCATCTAAGCTAGAGCAGAGTTCTTTTCTATCCACCAACACAACTTGAAAAAGGAATAGCTGACCCGGTTGTAATAACCTTTAACTTAGCAGCCTGGCTCGCTTGCCCCTCGTGTGCTTTCTTGCACAGTGCTTACTCATGACTTTCTGCAAGATGGAGCTTGTTACGCCAGATTCGTGCTGCAGCAGCTTGTGCCCCCTATAGCTGTAATCTGCTGAAGTCTGCTCTGAGTGTCTTTGGCAATTAGGTTTTCTCAGAAGATTGTATCACCCAAGTTACAAACTGTCAGAAGAGGCGTTAATGGGGTCGGGAGTGAGAATTTAAGGAAATGCTGATCTTTCTGCGATTTAAAGGATTTATTTAAATACTTCTAAGATGAAGACAATATACATCTTATTTTCTACTTACTTAATTTTTATTTATGTAGCGCCAAAACGATGTGACCCTACTACAATACATAAAGAACCCCAAGAATCAAACAACCCTTTATGAGCGAGCATTTGGCAACAGTGGGGAGGAAGAACTTGCTTTTAACAGGAAGAAAGCTCCAGTAGCACCAGTCTCAGGGAGGGCAGATATCTGCTGCGATCGGTTGGGGGTGACGGGAGGAAGACAGGACAAAAGACACAGTAAAAGAGTGAGATTTAGAGAGAAAAGAGAACTTTAACTCATTGTGTACATTGTCTTCTATGAATGCTTCAGTTTTTCAAGTTGCAGCTTCACAGCAGTGCTGGATTTGTGCTGTGAACAGACTGCCCCCGGTCTAACGTCTCAGTCTTTTGTCTGCTCGCCTAATTATCAGACAAAGGCTTTTCATGTAAATTTCCCAAAGAGATGCACATTGTGATGGATAGCTGGGTAGCTATAGCTATAGGGTAGCACTTCATTTGACTATTTGAAATGGCACTTAACATAAACAAAGCGCCTTGTTTATGTTTATCCATCACACTCTGGTATTCACGCTCTGGTTTCTTGTCATCCACTTTCATAAATTCTGCTCATTTCAGTAGCACGGACAGCTGCAGACAGTGAGGGGAAAACAAAAACACATTTCTTTAGTAATTGAGTCTATGGTACCAAATGGTATGTCTCTGACCCTGGACTCCTGACTGCTCTTAGTAAAGTACTTAGCAGATGGTTTTAAATGACTGTGACATTTGTTCTGCCCTTCTACAGCGTTTTGCAGCTTGAAGACAGAAATGGTCACTTCTCCTCCAGTGCTCAGATGCAAAGCTCTCAAGCCCATTTTCTGGGACTTTCTAAAAATTGTGCTTGTTTAGGTCAGCCTGTTGCTGTTTGTTTTCGATTAAGCTCCTCAGACTGTGCGCATTAACGTCCAAAGCCATACTGATGTGTTAAGTCACGGCATAAGTGACAAAGCCTTAGTGTGCCACCAGTAACACTTGATGCAGGGACTTAAATTAGAGCCATGTTAATGATGTAGTTGTTCAACACTGACTTTTATACTGAATGCGTCTGGGGTTTAATAAAACCTCCTGCCTTTAGTTGAGAGCATTTAGACTTAATGTTTATTAGCAGTTCAGAATCTTTGTGTGCATACTTGACACACAGCAGCAGAGTCGGTGCGGCGGGTGCTACCAGACTGAATAGGTGCAGCTAATTAAAAATAATTTTTATCTCACAAGCCAATCTTACCATGATTACAAGGACACATATGAATTTTTTATTTTATATTTTTTTAAGAAATCATGTTTATCTAAATCTAGTAACTCCACACAATAATTTCATTGCATCAAAAATGTTTCTCTGAAGTAATTTACGACCGGAGTGTTGGACTAACCCATCTCCAGCAATAGAAGAATGCCAAACAACTTGTTCCTGCTGGATAATTGGTTTCCTTTTTAGAATAGACTTTCTGACAGCGAATCACAGGGGGAATTGGTTTTAAAGGAATAGTTTGGTTTCTTTGAAATGTGGTTGTATGGGGGTATGTATTGGTAGTCAGCAGATGGTTGTCGCTACACCCACCCTAGTTTGGAGAAACAGACAGGAGTCCATGCACTCAGGCTGTACTGCTGTAGGCGAGGTTAGCAGAAACATATTTTAGCCACTTAGCCACAAATCAGTATGCATTTATCTTGTTTTTCACATTACTACTTTGCTGTCAACTGTCCTTTCCAGCTGGAAACTAAAGCGGCTGTAATCAGAGCCACCAGACTCAGCAGAACATGCGTATTTGTGATGCGCTGTGGTATGACTGAGGTATTTCAATACGCCACTTTGGGTCTAAAATAACCTTTTAAAGCACCGAAATTGCAGAAAAACTCAAACATAACGGCTCAAGACAGGAGCAGACCAGCAACTGATTGTTTTGATTGTATTTGATCATAATAATATTTATTTTCTAGTGGTGAAAATTTGAAAACTATTTTTTAGGTCACTGCTGTTTGCTTCTCTAAACTGCAGGCTACTTTAGACGATTCACTGACTATAAGTACCTCATAAAAGTCCACCTCAAAGAAACCAAAGTATCCCTTTAGTTCTGCTTGCCAGTTCACTCACTAAAAGGAAGTGGAAGAAAAGGATAATAAAGTGAAAAAGCATGCCTCTTTCTTTTTTCTTTGTTAATTATTTGGGGCTGCAGTATGATCGTTTTGTAACAGAGTGTCTTAATCTTTACAAATTCCCAGGATACTTACTGTTCTGTTATTGATGCTGATATAATTCACTGCCTTCAGTTTGGGCTGTTGTGACTTGAAGAGATAAGCTCTGTTGAGGGTGATTTAAAGTTCACCTCATCAAATGAGACTTTTTCTTTCCTTTCAGGTAACCATCACCGACCACGGCGTTCCTCCAAAATCCACCACTGTTCGCATCATCGTGCAGGTCCTCGACGAGAATGACAACAGGCCGTTGTTCCTGGAGAAAATCTACAAGATCCAACTCCCTGAGCGGGAGAGGCCTGAGAATGAGAGAGCCATGAAGAGGTACCCGGTGTATCGGGTGATTGCGTCAGACCGTGATGACGGACCTAATGCTGAGATCTCATACAGCATCGAGGATGGAGATGAACATGGAAAATTCTTCATCGAGCCCAAGACGGGCCTGGTGTCGTCCAAGAAGTTCTCCTCTGCAGGAGAATACGACATACTTACAGTGAGTATTTATAATCCCAGGCTACCTCTCTGTCCTCAGCTTCAGAGTCTCTCAGCGAGCACTGCGCTTTTACAACAGATGCTTGTTTGTTGCTTTATTGTTGTGCTCTCCTCATCCCCTCAAGTTTTATTTGTCTCCACGGTTCTTTAGTTGTTGTTTTGCGTCTTTGTGTTTAAAGCTGCAGTGTAGTATCTGTAAGAGACACTGAATGCTAATTGGTGCACACACTGCTGGATTTAACTCTTCTTAAAGAAAAAATAATTTATATATGCAATTTTTGGGAGCTTGTTCCATACACTAGCAATAACAGTGAGAAGATATTCTTAGGATTTATGTTTTCTTTTCTTTTTTTTGCTGTGATTCAACAGCTGTGTTTGTAAAGATCCAAATTTTTCAGCCACTGATGTGACATCGAACTTTGGCTGTTGACAGTTTTATCAGTGTCAGAGCATCATGACAGTTGTTTTGTTGAAGAGTATCTTAAGATTTGGTTGAAAAAAAGTGTTATGTGTGTGAAAATGAACGCTGCCTGTCAATCTTCCACCTGCAAGGTAAACAAAAAAACCCAAAGCAGGATCTTCATGAACACTGTTAGCTGTAAACGTTTCATTTGGTAGTGATACTAATTTTCTAATATGCAGACTCAAGTCTCCAAAAGGTGCTCACTGTAGATTCACCAAAGAAGTCCAGACACAAGATGTTGCTTATCCTGATGCAGACATCTCAGTGAACTTTGAAGGGATTCAGGGAGATGAACTCCTCTGGAGCTACACAGAAAGTAATTTGGAGGAAAACCATCACATAACAGTTTGTAACACAGACTTCGATTGTCTGCCTCTCTTAGATTAAAGCTGTCGACAATGGACGACCTCAGAAATCCTCCACTTGTCGTCTGCACATTGAGTGGATTCCCAAACCACAAGTGCCAGACGGCGCAGCTTCCCTGGCTTTTGAGGAGTCCCCCTTCACCTTTTCTGTCATGGAAAGCGATCCTGTGGCACACATGGTGGGCGTCGTGGCCACTGAATCCTCCGATGTTCCCGTGTGGTTTGAAATCACAGGTAGGGTCTCCTTTACATTCATATTTCATGTTGAGTGCATGCATGCTGTATAAATGCTCAATTATTGCTTTATAGATAGAGAAACACTTTAGTACTAACACAGTGTATGTGTGTAGTGTGGCTGAGCGGATGATTAGAAACAATAACTTTAAATAGAGATTTTTTATAGTGCATTAAGGCTTTAAGTTGTTTCTTATATAAGATTGCATTTGATAACTCATTTGAGCAGCCGGCATTAATCCTTTCGTAGCGATTTTAGCTGTCTTACACACCCAAAATGCAAATAAATAAACTTTTAAAAAATCTTTCTCCATATTAAAGACACTTTTCCATTAAATGTACACCATATAAAGATGCAAACATCAGGTACATTATGACGGAGAATTCCGGTGTAAATGGGCATTATTCTCATAATAGAGAATAATGCCCGATGTCCTCTTTGATTGCTACTTTGTCTTAGCAGCGTAGCAGTGACTGACATTCTGTTTGCCCACTTTTTAACGTATGGAAAATGATGTTAGTAGGCATGCAGAAATGAGCAAAACAAGCACATAAATCCCCCCATTTGGACTGTAAATAATCTCAAACAAACAAGCAAAAAGAAAGGTGAATACAAATGTTTCAGCTGAAGATTAGAGATCTTATGTAAGCTCCGTGGCAGCTGTGGTTTCTTAATCAGCCTAAATATGCCTAAAAGGTGTTAGAGCCTGTATTTCTTTAAAGCAGTTTACTCGCCAGTGTGAAAACTTGAGGCCATTTTTCTCCGTTTTATTGCTTGTGCAGTTACAGCTCCCTGTCTTTGTAAAGCTGTTGGTTGAAATAACCGAATTGCATCATGAATCAGTCGGCCATAATCGATAAATATTGATACTCTTCCTAGTTTTTTTTGCGTGAGGCGGCTGACATGTAGTATATTTCCTTACAGTTTTAATTAGCAGCTGTGTTTTGAAGTGTTAAAACATGATTCATCTTTGTTTGCTTTTGTTTTTTGTATTGTAGGCACTGTGTGCATGAGAAGATTTTAAAAAGGCTGTGTTTGGAAATGCCTGCCTCTTCTCCCTTCCTCCCAGCCTGTCTTTCCTCTAATCAATGTCTGACTGACACATCTCTTTTTCTTCTCTTCTTTCTCCGTGCTCTTTCACTGCTTTCCCTTTTTTCTCTGGAATGTTCTGTTTGGTTGGATATTTGCAAGACGGCATAGAGGATACTGAGATGTTTTACATCCTTCAGATGGCTTGTGACCACAACTGTACAGCAGAAGGTATCTGCTGAGATCTCCTAATAGGCTGTGCTATATTAAGAGATCATCCTGCATTGTCTGTTGGTGCTGCCCGTTGGCTGTGGTTGACTTGTGTTGTGTTATGGGATTGATGTTGTGCCACATTTTTCCACTAAAACCTGTGACCTGATTAAAAGTCTCACAGGGGTTAAGAAACCCTCCTCCTCATTCTGTGTGTGAATTAGAGCTTCAATTTGTAGCAAGGTTCACCATTACAGTTCAGAAGTCTTTTTATAAATGTCTGTCGTGTTGTTATCCAATCATCACTTTGCCTTTTTGTACCCATACTTTCAGTGTTTTGGTTAATTGCATGAAATGGCTATTATGTGGGGAATGTTTAGATAGAACAGGAAATCTGCATCGATAGCTAATGACATCAGCGTAAGCGTATCTGTTCATTATCTTCGACTCCAGCAGAGCAGAAAATTGATGTTTATGTGTCCATCTCTGTGCCCCCATCTAGTGTTTGTATAACCTTGCTACATGCACAGAACTAAGCAGTGATAAGTCTCTAATCTTCAGTCTTTCCATGTTTGTGCAAAAAAAATGTTCTTCCACAGGTGGTAATTATGACAGCCGCTTTGACGTGGGCAAGGCCAGCGGAACCTTGATTGTAGCGCGGCCCCTGGACGCAGAGCAGAAATCAAATTACAACCTGACAGTGGAAGCCACGGATGGGACACGAACTGTCAGCACCCAGGTAAATGAAACACTAATGAAGCGGTTGGAGGCTGATGAGGCAGTTGTCATGATTCTGTTTTCCTCATGGGAAATTGCACGAGTAAAGAGGAGGGTAATGAGTGAAGCGGGCGCTAAACTGTCTTGTTTGTTGGGATATGTTGATGTCCTCTCATTGCATTCAGCTGAGCAGGAAAAATGGCGTTTTGTATGTGTGAACCTCATTATATACCTAAATGACTTGAGACACAAAACCAATGAGACGATATGGGATGTGTTGTGGCGAAGCTGTGATGTTTTTCCGTTATATGGCGCTGCCTGTGTTTATGCATGAGGATTTTTTACTTTTTTGTTTATCAGATATGAAGACAGATGTTTCAACAACAGCAAGAACAAACATTTTAGTAAAGTGGGCTTTAGTCACTTAGCAAGAGTTGAATAAAGGGGATCGATACCCTTCTGGTAACTGCTTACTTAGGGTCTTATGTGGGAATATTATATTTGCTCAATGAATTTTTAATTTTCTTTTGTTGGCAACTAGTAACTCTGTGACTCCCTTTAATACAGAGGTGAGTGTAGGTGAACTTTTAACCTTTTGACCGAGCAGCCAGATGTTTTTGTTGCTTCTTTGCTGCTGAAAAGCTTCTGCTAACCATATCCTGGTTGTAAATTTGTATTTCCTGGGGGTTATCTTTTTGGGATATATATATATATATATATATCCCAAAAAGACAGAAAAAAAACTTGAGAAAGAAAGTTTTTGTAATCCACTTTAAAGTCGTCATAGGGGTAGGCGGCATTCCTCTTCTTCCTCTGTTCTCCCCCTTCACAGTTGCGCACTGAGCACCAGGAATCTTCCATTGTCTCATTCCTGATGCGGAGCTGCTGTGATGATGGTGCTGTCTAGCCAAAGTCTTTTTTTTTGTCTTTATTTTTTTTCAAGTGTGCATTCTTGAGCCCGCTCAACTCCTCCCCTCTGCTGTGTCTCTCCCTGAACCTGTGGACCTTCTCTTTCTTTTTTCCGAGAGGAACAAATTGCCTCGGCCTTTTCTGAATGGAATGAATAACTAAATATGCAACAGATACAGTATGCTGCTCCCTGGCTGATACCAAAGCTGAGCTGCCATGATAAAAGCTTTTGAGCATGCAAGTTGTCTTTGTTCAGACGGTCATGCCTTGTCCATGAGATTTTGAACATTTTTACATGGTAGTTTGGGTCATGTGTGATGGCAGCATTCACGATGTTTTGTCCTTTGTCCTCAAAGGGGAGCTTCAGAGGACTGTAGCTGGAAAAGAATCTATTTGTTGTCACTCTGTATGAATAAAGCCTTTCATCATCTGGCTACTGTGCTCCACTGAGCCTTGGATGAAGCGCTTCTTTCACTGGCATTTTGCAGCTCATCCACGGAAGCAGCACGTCCTTTAGTTTAGTGCAAAACCTTAAAAAACACTCACAAAGTTGCTGTTTTCTGCATCTGCCTGCAAAGCACTTTCTTAAAAGCCCTGGCAACAGACACTTATTTAAAAGCCTCTCAGTGATATTGTATGCAGTGACATTTTAAGTCAATTAATCACATTCAAAGGTTAACCTATTCAAAAGGTCTAATTCTCAGTGTAGCCTGATTTTCAGCAGGACCTTCTGTACTTGCAGCCCTTTTACAAGTGTAGGGGATGAATTCATTTATGCTTTATATAGAAAACCCCACAAAATCTCAGTTTTTGTATATAATTGTACGAATTCCAAGCATCTAGACTTTTGCTAATGCCATGACATTTTTTTAAAGCATATTGCATAAAAGTATATCAGAAAAATATTGTATTCATCAGCTTTTAGTGTTTTTAAGTCGTGCAGTAAAAACTGAACTCTTGGAATGGAAGTCCAGTATATAGTCTCATTTTAATGTGCCGTCCTTCACAAAATCTGAAAAATTTCATGTGCAGCTCGCAGAATATTGAGTGATGATGACTTTGAAGGATGCTCAGCTGTATGATTTATTCCATATTAGCCATCAGTTTCTTTATTTGAAACAGGTTAAAGGAGCATCACTTGTATATCAGAACACACATTTTCTCATTGGCTGCAGGTTTTAAATGTGTTTATTTATGTAAATGCTATTGAAGCTGTGACTTATTTGCTCTCTTGCAGATGAGTGTTGTGTATGATATTGTATACCCAGCTGGCCACTGTAGGTCAGCTGTTTTCTGTTGAGGGATAGGATTTACAGAATTTGTGTGCTCCATAAACCACATTTGTAGGTGGGTCAGCTGCTTTAGATATGCTGACAGGCAAACGGTGACTGAAAGAGGTATACAGACTGTTTGTAAAGGACATTGTTACCAGAGTTTGGCTATATACTAAAAATAGTTGGATCCATATATGTTTCCAGACTGATGCTTTTTTTAAAAAATGTGTATAGAAACATATTAAGTTACAGTGATATTATGAATATGAGAGTAAAGTGGAGACTCTCTTTTTTAATTTGAGAGATTGAACAAAAGTACTGCATTAACTGCATTAACTGCCATTTTTTGCACAGTTTATCAGGGATTTGTGTTTTTAGAAATGTAATTTCAAAGATGTGGGCTACTCGATTATGTAGGGTCAGAATTTGACCCTATGAATTTGGAAACTGTTGCAGTAAAACATCAACATGTGGTTAAAGGAGCACTGCTTGAGCTGCAGAATCCAAGCAAATTTATCTTAGAGAGAGCAGAAACATTACAAATTGCTAAATCATCAGAATACGGTGGTAGAGTGGAGTTGGCTAAATCAAAAGATCCTGGACATTCATAAAGACAACAGTGGTGGATGATCCTAGGATACTTTTGCATGATAAAGAAAAATTCATTCACACTTCCACCAACAGCAGAACACGCTCCATATGGTAGCTATGTTTTTATTTGAGTCCACGATAACGAGGTAGTGTAAGCTTAAGAATAGGCAGCAGCTGTACTTTCTGCCCATTCATTTATTTTTTCAAATGCAGCAAAGTGGTTTAATGGCATTTCACAGTTCAGATGGACAGTCAGACAAACATACTGTGAAAGTAACTCAGACGCTTTTGAAAGCAATGAACCAGAATAATTTTCAGTGTGCAAGTCAGTTACCTGATCTCAATCTCATCAAACCAGATTTACTTGCTGAAAACTGAACTAAAGGCAGGAATAGCAAAGAACAAACAAATCATTTGATATCTTAAAAAGCAGGGAAAATATCGAAAATTGAACCAACAGTCCAAAAATATAGATCACAGTGAAAACGAGCAATTATTTTTACTGAATGTTTCTCACACAAAAAGAAGAACAAAAAACCCCCCAAATCATTATAAACAAGACTTGTGTTTGCCTCCGTGTTTTGTTTTGTTTTTTAATATTATTGCTATTAAAAAGAACCATGGGTCTTTGGGATAGGATCAAGTTTTGATATGAGTTAATGAATGAATGCCGGTTGACTGTCCCGTATTATTGGGAATGTTGTAAAGGCCCTGAAGATTTGGAACACTGTGTGATCTGAGTGTTTTGGCTACCACCTTGTTTTGTCATGGCATTCACGCCATTCGCTCTGGCGTCAGGGGATAGTTCTCTTTCACTGTCAGCTCTACTCTTACTGGGAAGTGAATGGTTTTTGTAGCTGTTTTATATAATCGTGTTCGATTTTTAAAATAATGTGTCAGACTACAGTGAAATGTATTAATTTACGCCTGAAGGCAGGTTTGCTTGCTTTTGATGGCGGCCTAGTAATGTAAATCCCCCGGCTAATCATCCCGATTGTACAATGTTGGGATTAAACATCAAACACCAGATTATGCTGAGTAATGAATTTGCTCACCTCTGTGCTCGCAACAGTAAAATCAGTCCAAGAAGACAGGATTTCAGCAGGAAAACGTGCAAATGAGTTGTTAATTGTTGAGTATGACTTTGTTTTCTTTGGGGATAATATGTTGCTTATTTCCAAAACAACTCCCACAGAATTTGACTGCAAATTAGATCTGCTCACACACACACACACACACACACACACACACACACACACACACACACACACACACACACACACACACACACACACTGCACCTTATGAAACCTCAAAAGTCGGACTTACCGGTATATATTCCTCAAATCAAAGTCATGTGGAAGCTGTGCTGCCAGACGTGCTGGCCTATTTTCTTTCTCCTAGGAATGTTTTTTTCCTTTTCTTTTTGTTCTCCATCTTTTTCTAGCCCCCTTTTGTCTTTCTTTCTGTTTTTCTCAGGTTTTTTTTCCAGAAATCTTTATCTTTCTTGGCTATGCCTTCAGAGATGATGATAATTCTGTTTGGGTAGAATAAAGTGCAAACAGGAGTGCTGGACCTGTGTGGATAGTGGCCTCTGTTAATCCTGTTTTGGGAACATGTTTGAGTACTCGGTGCCAGCGGCCCCCCTTTGCCCAGAACCTGCCACCTGGCAGGGGGGCTTCCTCTCCTACGCATGGCACATGAGGACAATGAGCACAATGAAAAGCTCCCCCGTGTCCTGTTCTGAATACCTCACAAAAAAGGTGTTTTGTAATTCAGGAGGCACTGTTTTAAATACGCTTTTGTTCTTGTACATCTTTTTTTTTTTTCAAATTAAAATGACATGCTGAAAATTGAAAATGATTTTTAATCCAGCCCACTGGGGGCTCCAGTGGTAATATCAGTATGAGGGCCTCTGGTTTGTGGGAGGTCTTTGGAAAACAGTGGGCCAGTCTGTCGTTCTTTCCGTATGACCGTTGTAGATCTATGAAGGCGTCGCTGAAGTATCAGCTGATGTAGACGAGGGGTGCCGCATTCCAGCTCGGGCACCTCATAGCCAGGAGCTGCGCCAACAAGGCAGCCTCGGCATGCAGCCCAGTCCCCCCCCACCCACCCACCCCGTCTCCAGCTATATGGCATCCTCCTTTGGCCGTGCAGAAGTACCTCAAGCTGTTCTGCTCACAATCTGTTCCTGGTCTCCCGTTTCTTCTGTTATCTCAGTTCACATTACAAAGACTCTCTTTATGTCTCACTCGACTGTTGAGTTTATTTACTCATGCTTTTTTTTCTCATAGATTTTTTTTTACCTTAAGTATCAAAGCTCATTATTGTATCACAAACTTTTTTCACTCATTTTTTTTCAGTCACATCTTTTATTTGTATTTTTCCCCCCTTCCGCAACCTGGTTTCTAAATTTGACCATTTCCCTTAGCCGCCTTTAGATTTTCACTGTCACTTATCTTCTTTACCGTCATCTTACTGTCACAGCACTTTTTCCTCTTTAGTATCTCCATCTATCACGCCTGTGTCTCAGTCCCAATCTTGTTCCTTCTCAGCTTTCCCAGGGGAAGCCATATACAAAGACTACAGAGTTCCCTTCTACACCAGCGTTTCTGCTGCGGTCAGGCTGTATCGTGCTACGTTTGTGATGTTTGGGGGCAAAGTCCCTTTGAAGTGCTGTGGAGCTTTCTTGCAAAGGGAGAAGGAGAGGGAAGTTTGTGCGCATATAGGGGTGTGAGGTGGGTGTGAATAGCTTTTTGTGGGCATTTTAAATGGTATAGATTTGTACACTGTGTGTAGATGCAGATACCACTGACCAGATTCCATCCTTTCTCTTTCTCGACGGCGCTATCAGTTCTCGCCACCTTACTCACTCTTCACAAGGCGTGTTATCTGACGCTGGCCAGATTGAGACACATTGGGCAGCCTCTTTGTGTGCATGTACGTGTGGAAGTGTGCAACTTAGGAGCCTCTCCTGGTGTGTGTGCGTGAGTACGTGCAAGCGTTTGCGTCAGAGTATGTAAAAGGTGGATTATAAGGCATCTGCAATCTTATTCTATATGGTGTCTGTGTTTACATGAGAACACATGTTTACAGTGAGATAGTTTGTCATGTTGCTGAGCATGCAACATGCACCACAGGCCTAGATTGATACGTTTTTTTGAGATTTGATGTCGCATTAAAAAGGATTTTTATTTATTTTTTACCTTCGTTCTTATTAACAGTGTGATATGGGTTGCCTATGACACATGACTTGTGGCAAGATTACTGCACTAACAAACAGCAAGCAGCCCAATGCTCCCCCTGCAAGATGACATCTGTGAGCCTCAGCAGCATTGCCAGCATCACAGCACAGAGCAGATTGTAAATGTTATCAGTCCTGTCAGGTTGAGTCTATATTTGTCTCTGATATAGGCTCACAGTGCTTAGCAAACAGTATTATGACAACAGACAACAGCGGGCAGTTGTTTTGACCAGAGATCTGACAAACCCCAGTCAGTTGTGAGCCGTTACCTGGTCAGAGCTTTTGTGATTTAAGCCCCCTTCAGTCTTCCTGCACCAAACAGGTCAGCATCGACTGCTTTCCTTACGGGACATCACCCCCTGGTGTCTGGTATGCAGGTGTCTAATCTGGGCTGATCCCTTTGTTCACCATGTTTGGCAACGGTAGAAGTCCCTCGCTGGTCTGGGAAACAGAGATCGCATTCCAGCAGCTCTCCATAATCCTCTGTCGGAAGTCCAGTAGACGAGTGGCTGGTGTTGATAAAACATGCTCCCAGTGGAATTTTACAGTTTGGGATGTTAGATTCTTTGTTGTTTGTGCGTGTGTTGGGGGAAAAGCACAGTAAACTACACTTTGCACATTATCCAAAGAAAGAAGCGTGCATGTGCAAAAATTAGTTTCATAAAGCGTAGCCTTTGAAAATATTAGGAGGGGTAGCAATATTAGCACAAAAGTAACACTCAACATATCCTCAAAGTTATATTTGTTTCAGACTTTCTAATACAGAAGCATAGTGGGATCACTGGACTTACTTCAGCACTCCCCGATCATTTGATTTCTCACACATGCACTCTCTCTTTCATGAACTGCTCATGTGTGTAGCTCAGAATTCATTTAGATTCATTGCGGTTATTCAGCATTGATTGACTGTTAGCAGTATCAAGTGGCCATTCAGTTAAATTATTGCTTTTGCCATCGCATGGATCGATCGAGTCTGTGTCAACACACTACTGCTTATTTTTGCAGAGATCAGGAAAGTGATTTGAAAATAATATAGTGTATATGTGTGAATGTGTGCAGACCAAAGTGAGAGAAATGGTTAAAATAAAGATAAAAGTGTTACTTGCATATCTTTGGACCATAGTACTGAGCAGTGTTGAAGCATGCACCAGAGCTGTGATATCTAATCATTTACCAGAAGCTTTATTGTTTGGAAATCATTATTTGGTTCTAGACAATCAAATACATTTACAAGCACACAATTGTTTCACCACTGATCAGTTGGTTATTGAAATATAATTTTGAATATGTAAACTTAACCCTGACCCTTGTCATTTGGTTGCTTTAGAAATATCCTCTTGGTGCTTTTTATTGAGTAATGGCTCACAGCGCTTTTTGAAAAAACCTAAAAAGCCTTACATAACAGCCACTAAAATATTTTTGCACGTATCCTTTGTGATATGAATTAAGTCAAGTGTAAAAATGTAACTTTGCATGCAATTTATTTTTCTCCTGTAGGTGCTTATCCGTGTCATTGACACCAACAACCACCGCCCGGAGTTTTCTGAGAATGTTTATGTCGTGAATGTCCCTGAAGACAAACCAGCGGGGAGTGAGGTCCTGCAGATCAGTGCTGTGGACAGGGACGAGAAGAACAAACTGACCTTTACTCTCCTGAGCAGCACTGATCCGTTCAGCCTGAGGAAGTTCCGACTAGACCCAGGAACCGGCACCCTGTATACCACTGAGCGACTGGATCATGAGACCATGCATCGTCACATCCTGACTGTCATGGTATGAATTGGTAGAAACAGACTGAACTTTGTTGAATTCCGAGAAGTTCTAGCATATTGTTTAACAGAGTTCATGTTCAAATTGATTTCACTGTTTTAAAGTTAAACATTCAAGAAATTAGTGTAAGGTTGAACACTAATCGCTGCTCTTTCTCCTCCCCTGTGTGTCCTTCTCTTTCATAAAAAATGACCTTTATAGGTTCGAGATCAGGACATTCCTGTTAAGAGGAACCTTGTGCGCGTTATTGTCAATGTGGACGACACCAATGACAATGCACCCTGGTTCATAGGCACACCATACTCCGGTCGAGTGTTTGAATCTGCTGCCGTAGGCACGGCGGTGCTCCAGGTTGCAGCTCTTGACAAAGACAAGGGCTCTAATGCAGAGGTTGTCTACCACATTGAATCAGGTGAATGCACGCTAAGTTACAATGCTACTCTTTTTAACCCCCATTTTTTCCCCTCATAGCAAAAATCTTTCATTGCAAAGCATTGCAAATGAAATCATCTCATAAAAATGTATGAGTCATCAGTACAGCTGCCCTCTGGATATGAATGAAATACTCTGAGAATATTGAATATTTTGTTTAGGGGATCTTCAAATATGTGGGAGATGGGCACATCCCACTGAGAATCTCTCCTACAATAATCTGTTATGTGAAAACAAGAGACATGCTTCAGTTAGACTTTGCGTTTGTATATGTGCATATTTGAAGTAGCTGAGATGGGAATATTGCATTGTTGCTCCTTCTGTTTTGAGCCAGTCTTATGACTTAGATTGATAAACTGCTAGTACAATCCAGTGCTCATTAAACACATCTTTCCAGTACAACATACAGAAAAATCTATTCTTCTTTTGTCTTTTCTCTCACAGGAAATGTTGCCAACTCATTTGCTATTGACCCTGTCCTCGGGACAATTACAGTAGCCAAAGAGCTTGATCGCAACAGCAAGACAACATTTGAACTCACTGTTAAGGCATCAGATAACGGAGTACCTCCGCTGTCAAATACAACCACCGTACACGTTCTGGTAACGGTTTCTGACAATGCAGTCCCCAGATTTACCGGAGAGGCTTTTTCTGCAGAAGTGAGCGAATCAGCCCTTCCTGGAAGTTTCGTGACCTCGGTCACAGCCGTCAGCCAGTCGTCTGTTTTCTATCAAATAAAAGGGGGCAACATCAACAATGCGTTTGATATAAATCCAAACTCAGGAGTGGTTGTAACACAAAAAGCTTTAGATTATGAAACCATCGCTGAATACAAGCTTATCATACAGGGCACCAACATGGCTGGACTTGCCAGCAACACAACACTTACGATTCATCTAAAGGATGAAAACGACAACGCTCCAGTCTTTGACCAGAGGGAATTTCAAGGTGTAATCAGCGAGTCGGCCCTCATCAATAGTGTTGTACTGACCCGTGAAAACACACCTTTTGTCATTCACGCCACTGATGCCGATTCTGACCAGAATGCCATGCTCATCTATCAAATTGTTGAACCATTTGCACATAACTATTTCGCCATTGACTCGAGCACTGGAGCCATCCGAATTACATCACCTTTGGATTATGAACAGAGGAGTGTTTTCCGCTTCACAGTCCAGGTCCATGATCTAGGAATGCCACGGCTGTTTGCAGAGACCACAGCCAATGTGACCATTGAAGTAATTGATGTTAATGATTGCGCGCCAGTTTTAAGCCAAGAGCAGTATGAGGCAACTGTTGTAGTGCCAACATACAAAGGGGTAGAAGTCATTCAAGTCAGTGCTACAGATGCAGACTCTGGGCCTAACTCCAAACTTCTCTTCTCCATCTCTGAGGGAAATATTGGTGATAAATTTAAAATGGATCCCATCGCTGGAATAATCTCCATTCAGAATGTCACACAGCTTCGGAGCAGATATGAGTTAAAGGTCAGGGTTTCTGATGGTAGATTTGCCAGTGTTGCTGTAGTGAAGATCAGTGTACAGGAAAACAAGGAGAGCAAGCTGAAGTTCACCCGGGAATCTTACAAAGCCTACATCCGAGAAAATTCCTCTGAGAAGAAGACTCTAGCGGTCATTGCTGCTGTTGGGAATCAGGTGAATGAGCCTTTGTTCTATAAAATATTAAACCCTGACAGCAGATTTGAAATCAGCCGCACATCTGGAGTCGTTTCAACCACCGGAATCCCATTTGATCGTGAA
The DNA here is from genome assembly GCF_900408965.1 of Simochromis diagramma. Classification (NCBI taxonomy): domain Eukaryota; kingdom Metazoa; phylum Chordata; class Actinopteri; order Cichliformes; family Cichlidae; genus Simochromis; species Simochromis diagramma. The sequence goes on along the minus strand of NW_024386792.1, from coordinate 2,051,776 downwards.
GCACAGGACACATTTGATGTAGTTGTTGAGGTCACAAGAGAAGACAAATCTGAAGATAAGGCTCATGTTTTAGTAACTGTGACTGTGGAGGACGAAAATGACAACGCACCTATGTTCGTGAACCTTCCCTATCACGCCCTGGTTCAGATGGATGCAGAGGAAGGCCAGGTCATTCGGCAGGTGACGGCAGTGGATAAAGACTTTGGCCCGAATGCAAACATCCAGTATCAGCTGAAGGAGCAGCATGATCACTTTCAAATTAGCCCATCTGGTGAAATCTCACTTAAAAAGAAATTTGAGAAAGAAGCCCTTAACACAAACTTTGTTATTGTTGTTATGGCAAAGGACAGTGGACAACCAGCTCTGTCAGCAGAAATAGAAGTGCCAGTAAGAGTTGTGAACAAAGCAATGCCTGTGTTTGAGAAACCGTTTTACAGCATTGAAATCCCTGAAAACATTCAGTTGCGCTCCCCTGTGCTTCACGTACAGGCCAACGATTCTGAAGGCCCTCGTATTGTGTACACCATCTCCGAGGGAGATCCTTTCAAACAGTTCTCAATTGATTTCAACACAGGCGTCATTCATGTGATTCAGCCTTTGGACTTTGAGATGCATCCTGCCTATAAATTAAATGTAAGAGCCACAGACTCTCTAACTGGAGCACACTCCGAGGTCTTTGTTGATATCATTCTGGAAGATGTCAATGACAACGCTCCTGTGTTCCTGTCAAAGACCTACTATGCCAATATTTCGGAGGCCTCTGTTATCGGCACATCTGTTTTGCAAGTTGATGCCAAAGATTCCGATACTGGTAATAACCAAGAAGTATTTTTTCAGTTGGTTGAGGAACGGGGGAAGAGTTCTGATTATTTTACCATTGACCGCAACACAGGAATCATTTCTACAGCTCAAGTTCTCGATCATGAAGAGATCCAGCAACACAAGCTGAGAGTGCGTGTGGTTGATGGAGGAGTTCCAGCACTTTCTAGTGACATCATCGTGACAATAGATGTTACTGATCTGAACGACAACGCTCCAGTTTTTACCGAGCATACTTACAGAACTACCATCAGCGAACTGGCGCCACGTGGGCACTTTGTCAGTCAAGTCCAAGCATCTGATCCGGACAGCTCAGACACAAATAAGTTGGAGTTCTTGATAATATCTGGAAATGAAGATCAGAACTTTGCCATTAACAAACACACCGGTGACATCACCATTTCCAACCACCGCAGGCCACATATGCAACCTCTTTACAATCTTAACGTATCGGTGTCGGATGGTGTATTCAGAAGCTCAGCACTAGTCACCGTAAAAGTTATTGGTGCCAACTTCCACAGCCCCACCTTTTCTCAGGTGGACTATTTGGCAGAGCTTGTTGAGAATTCCCCTGTTGGTACCTTGGTAGCAGAGGCAAAGGCAACCGATGACGATGAAGGCATTTATGGGCAAATAACATATCAGATTATCAATGACTTTGCAAAGGACAAGTTTTCTATTAATGAAAATGGAGAGATTTTCACTTTGGAGAGCCTCGATCGTGAAAACACAGAAGAGAAGGTTATTCCTATTTCTCTCATGGCTAAAGATGGTGGTGCAAAAGTAGGCTTCAGTGTTGTCAATGTAATTCTTACTGATGCCAATGATAATGCCCCACAATTCAGGGCAGGTGAGTACAAAGCTACCATTGCATCAGACGTCCCAAGAGGAACCTCTGTGGTTAAAGTTGCTGCTTCAGACACGGATGAAGGAAGCAATGCTGACATCGAATATTCAATTGAGGCAGATGCTGAAAATGTTGAGGAAAACTTTGAAATCCATCCAACCTCTGGGATCATTGTAACCAAAGAAAGCCTCATTGGCCTTGAAAATGATATGTATGCGTTTTTTGTGAGGGCAAAGGATACCGGAAACCCACCCAAATATTCTGTTGTACAGGTTTATATCAGGATTGTTGCACCAGAGACGCCAATTCCCAAATTTGCCGAACCACATTATCGTTACACGATATCTGAAGACCTTCCTATTGGCACAGAGATAGATGTGATTCAGGCTGTGAGTGAGCAACCAGTTCTTTACAGCCTAGTAAAGGGCAACAATCCTGAGAGCAATGAAGGTGAAATGTTTGTTGTAGATCGAGATAGTGGAGCGCTGAAGCTTCAGAAGAACCTCGATCATGAGACAACCAAATGGTACCAGCTCACTCTGGTTGCCCAAACCAACTATGAAAATTATGAGATAGTTGCATCTGTAAATGTAAACATCCAGGTGAAGGATGTGAATGATAACACACCAGTCTTTGAGGCAAACCCTTATGAGGCTGTCGTTGTGGAAAACCTTCCAAGTGGGACCCAGGTTATCCAGGTCAAAGCCATCGACCAAGACTCTGGAACCAACGGCCGGATCATTTACAGCCTTGACCCCAAACAGAACTCGCCCGAGATCCCTGAGCTGTTTGCAGTCAATAGTGAGACTGGATGGGTGACCACCTTAAAAGAGCTTGACCGTGAAAAGACTGACAAATACAAAATTTCCATCTTAGCAACAGACCAAGGGGAGAAAGCCCAACTAATTACTGGAACCACAGTGGAGGTAACAGTTGGTGATGTGAATGACAACCCACCCCGCTTCACTGCAGAGATCTACAAAGGCACAGTCAGCGAAGACGACCCTCCTCCGAGTGGAGTGATCGCTATCCTCAGCACCACAGATGATGATTCTGAAGACATTAATAAACAAGTCGACTTCTTCATCACAGGTGGGCATTTATTATTTTGTGAAGCTGATAATTAGTAAGCCAGGAGTTTACTCTCTACTCTTTTGTGTAGCAGTTTTTCATAAACAGAGCTTAGGGGGGGATTATGGATTCACGCCACTTAATATCATGATAATATCTCATCTTTGAGACATTACACAGTCCCGTTATCTGTTAGGAGTTATTGCTAATCTGCTCAAGCTCTAAACAAATATTTAGGTCATTATACTACAGAAATGTATAATTATCTGAATAGTGCTTTGAAATAGACTGGGCAAAAGTACTTCCTGTGGTGCTAATTAGAAACTGTGAATATGTATGTGAAGTCAAGAGGAATCAGAAACCAGCATGATAATTAGCCGATGTACATTTTCCTCTCCTTAGTTTGCAGATTGCTTGCCTACCAATAATAATATTTGGTGTAAAAATTGGAAATTATTCTGTGAAAGAGCAGAGAATATTCAGATTATGATTGCAGGAATAATTAACTGAGGACAAATCACGTAGCCTTGTTTCTTTTTAACAAGTTAGGTTGCTTTCTGCTTCTTGGTTGCTGTTCATGCTAAAATGGAATATTTGTCTTTAACCCCAAACAGGAGGAGACCCACTAGGCCAATTTGCCATTGAACATATTCAGAATGAATGGAAGGTCTCTGTCAGGAAGCCCCTGGACCGTGAAGAAAAGGACAATTACCTCCTTAACATTACTGCCAGTGATGGCATCTTCACTGCCAAAGCTGTTGTAGAGGTCAAGGTGCTGGATGCCAATGACAACAGCCCAGTATGCGAAAAGGTAAAGTCCTCTTTGCTCTGGTTCTGCTCTTAATTTCAGTTTGCTGTCTTGTGAGTTTTCTTGGTTTTCACTTTGATTTCTTCCCCTCTTTCGTTTTCCTCCTCCTGCACCTGCCTTCCAGTCTGTGTACAGCGAAAGCGTCCCAGAGGACTCCCCTGGAGGCAGGCTTATTTTGCAGGTTTCTGCCACAGACGCTGACATCCGCTCAAACGCCCAAATCTCTTATGAGCTCCAGGGAGTTGGATCGGAATTGTTCATCATTGACTTTGTCACAGGTGTGTATCTGTGGGGTAAAAGACATTTGCTTAAATACTGCTCTGTGAAAAAAAAAGAGAGCGTTGATCGTGCGGTGTTCTAAACTCAGTGGAAAAGCATGTGCTCTGTTTATATTTTATGTGAGTAATTTGTCTCTTCTTTCTTTATGAGTCCATCTGTGTCCGCAGTCATTGAGTTAGATTGCTTTCCAGCTGTGTTGAATGCATTTATGATTATTATGGGAACAGTATGCAGGACACTCATGCTAAAGCCACTCATGAAACACGCTTAGCCCTCTGCTTGGAACAACACGATCTGAAAGACAGCTCAGCGTGACAGCAGTTTTATGTTTTACATGAGAGTTGTCGGGGAAAAAAGTTATTGTTTGTGTGTCTGCGTGTGCGAGTTTCAGTGGATGCAAATTACTGTATTGTCAGCATTGGAAGAAGCAAGATGGTTTTCTTGTGCCCTGTTGTTATTTACTTATTCAAGAGCCAAGAACATTTCCCTGCAGGGCAACTGATAGACCCACAGTGGCACTAAAGTACACAGTTACAATACTTAAGATTGAATTTATGGCCACTATACTTCTTTCCTGCAAATAATTTCTTCTGGGAGACCCTCTAAATCAGAGATTCACTCTGACTGCTGTGTTGAAAAAAGAAACCAAAAAAGAGGAAAAAAGAAAAACCACAGTGCAGGTTAACCAAAGAAGTATGCAAACAAAACCACTTGGTTTGAACAGCTATACAGCACATCTGCTGTTTCACAGAATCCTTGAGTATTCTGCCTTAATATGCGGAGGCTGACACCAGAGCAGACAATAAGGCAACAATGTCATCCCGCTGTCTTTTGGCAGCCCTCAATTTCGAGTTTTCCAGCAGCAGGGCTACTGTTATGCAGCGGGAGTGTGATTTATTTTTATTTTTTTCAGTGCAGACAAGTAGGATTATTGCTGATGAGACCCGCCAAGAGGCTCTGGAGTTTTCCAGAGCAGTTGTGGTAATGTTGGCTGCTTGGTATCCCAAGACACTTCCAGGCTGCTTTTAGCTGCCAACTCTGATGTTTTCCTTCATCACCCCGCTCCCTTCGCTATCCTCTCCGTCCTCTCTTGCTTCAATTACTTATTTATTCTCCTCTCTACGCGCTTGAAAGCCTTCAGTTGTTCGGATGGTTTTCACTTGGTTAGTAAACAGTAGACAAGAGGGTTACATTTCTTTAAAACGCCTCAGGTTTGTCCACTCATACATAAACTTAGCATTTTGATTGATTTTTTTCTCTTTTTTTCTTGTACACATTTGACTTTTATGTTGTTCTGACACCGACTCTTCCCCAAGAGCCCGTGTCTGCACTTTTGCATTTCTTCTCAAAACCTTCCTGTCTTACCTTCAGGGGAGCTGAAGACCTCGCAGCCCCTGGACCGAGAAGAGAAAGACGAGTACAGGTTTAAAGTGCGTGCGGTGGACGGAGGAGGGCGATACTGTGAATCTGACATTCATATTATTGTGGAAGACGTCAATGACAACCCACCGCAGTTCTCATCTGACCCCTACACCATCACCGTCTTTGAAAACACAGAGACGGGCACTTTTGTGGCAAAGCTGTCAGCGAACGATTTGGATACTGGTGAGTTTTATTCTCTGGCACATTCTAGGTAGAGGGCAGCTGTTATTTACAGTGAGGTGGAAAATCATAAGAACGATCTTGCGCAACTGTAAAATTGATGCAAGTCTTTATTGATACAGATGTGCAGCAATAAAGCGCTAATTACCCATAGACAAATTTCATTTGAACACAGCCACTATCAGACACTGCTGCTGTAAGTGCCGAACTTTATTGCACATATGAAAGCCATAATTTGACAGATTTAACACTGAAACAGCAGGTCCTTAATTTTAGACCGTGATTAGTTTGTCATTACACCACTTTGCTGGACCAAAGGATGACGTATAAAAACCCAGCAACTCATGAAGCTAATTTTAGCATCCTGTATTGGTTGATATTTTAAAACTAAAACCCCTGAAAAGGCTGTTTGATATGAAAAAAAGTCCCAAGCCAAAAAAATTCACCATTTTCATTTCTACTGATCTATGAAGAAGACGCGGGTCATCACTTCCTGTCGCTTCACACTTGGAGAGATTAAAAAAAATAATTGAAAAAAAAAAGAAAAGAGAAGCAGCCTTTAAACTCCGAGTTGCTGAGTATCAGTCTTTTCACACTCCTTGCCTCACACACGTTCATGCAAGACTTCAGATCCTTCTATTCTTTCTCATACAGAATTAAGGGAAGAAGACATTACATTGAGAATGCTTTAAAAAAAAAAGTTTCATAACAAATCTCTCTGATTAAACCAGCCTATTGGACCAGAACTCAGTAATAAAATGTGTTTTAGACAAACATTTAAGCTTCCAAAAATGCAATAATCTCAGGAAACTGGTAAAATGTGCTTAAAATGCAATTAATGGCAACATATTGCATTTCTCACGATCACAATAAAAAAGCATATGCACATGTGATACAGGACTGTGCTTCTGAAATACCCTTTAATGGGTTGGAATAAGCAGTGCTGACTTGCTATGAACAGGTTATTATCTCACCATTGTGGAACAGCATCGCACTAAATGGCAAGAGGGAGGGATAACAAATGTGAATTTTCATGAATGATCAACCCCTCAAATTAAAAGCTCTATTACACTCTAATGAAATTCTTCTCTCTTCAAGTCGAATTCTCAAAAGAGATGATTGCAATTTTCCATTCGCCTGGTGCAAAGCCACGGGGCCACATATTTATCTCAGGCGTCTCCTCCTTTCAGCAAACATTGCCAATCACTAAGAGGCTCACACTCGGGTAGGCCGGAGAGCTTGAAGCGTGCAGTTTAAGTCTTTTTTTTCTTTCTCAGGAAACTAGTGGACCTGCCGTTCCAGATTGCACCTTGGGTTTAATGAAGCAGAACACTCTAGCTTGAAAAACCATTTCAGCCTGTTAGCTGACAATCGACACGGTCTCTTTTTGTTTCCCTCCCCTTTTTTTGGTGGGGGGCCGGAGTGACAGCTTGACAGAATGAAAAGGATGCTAAAACTGACTCCCTCAAGGAGAAATGTTAAATGAAAGAAAAGAGAGGGGAAAAAAGCTGCCATTAAGACATTTTTCCCTGGAGGCTGTGCTGGCAAAAAATTTACTTTGCATTTGGTACATCTGGGCTAAGGGTACTTGAAGGAAGGGTGGAGGAAAGAACAGTGCTCCCTGCAGTTTAGCCGGGAGCAATAATTATTTAGACATACACTGCATGAGCACAGAGAGGCATTTGATCAGTATTTCTCCTGCATATGGGTGTTTCACACATTTCTTTCCTCTCTGTGTGTCAGCATAGTATATTTGATTTAGTTGCAAGCTTGAAGCACAGCTGGCAAATCCCAACCAGAGACACAGGGTGTACAAAAAAAATAGGCTTCATAGCTGACCCAATTCACTCCAGCTTCAGTCAACTGTCTTTGTGGCCGACGCTTAAAATGCAAAGCCTAATGTAACCCTCTTCCCACGAGGAAAGAGTTGCTTTATCTTTTTATATTTTTCACTGAGTGGACTCACTGGCATTTGCTGCTATGTGCCATGGCCTTCGTGATCGCTGTGCGATGTTTGATATTTACCCACATTGCCGAGCCACTATTCGACCCACTGTTACAATCTCTGAGAGGCCGCACTTATCAGTGTGGGATGATTATGAAGCAGACAAAGATTAAGACCCAGACTGATGCCCTTGATCTGTGATAAACTTTGGAATTTCTTCTCTGATTTTGCTTTGTCCTTTTATCACTCTACCTTGGTCAGAGTGTGTCTCTCTCTTTGCTCTCTGCATTGCCCCGTCAGTTGTTTCAGTGTGGGGGCATTTAATTATATTCTGCTTTGCCCACCTTGTTGCTGTGTAAGATTCATACACGTTCTTCAAGTTTGTTACTAAAATCATTTAGAAAAATAAGAAAATTCCAGGGCAAAGCTAAGGAAACACACAAACACACACAAAGCAGCTCAAGTTGAGTCAGATGATTTGTATTTATTAAGCCCATTTAAAAACAAGAGTTGACCCAAAGTGCTTTCTAGTCAAGACAGATGAATTTAACAGTCCCGTTGTATGTGAATACAAATAGATGAATACAAGATTTTAAAAAAGATAAATAAAACATGGCACATAAATGAATAAAAGCACATTAAAATGAAGCAAATAGGCAAAATTAAGTGGAAATCACACTAAATGGTTGTCTTTCTGACTATATTAGTTCTGAATGTCTGGACCTGTTCAGCATGTGACAGCTGTGACGCTGCAAAATGGCAGGATTGCTCAGCAACCTTGGTTTTATATAGGAATATAGCCAGAACACAGCTAGATGAGAACCAGAACTGAAATCCTTGTTGCAAAAGAAAATGTCGTAAACAAGTCGTGCTCATCAGCACAGAGTCACTCAGACTGATTGTAACATGTTGGCACATGTTTGCGTTTCTAAATTAGACACAAATTATTTGCAAACCTTCACTAGCTTATCTGAGAGTGACTGCATTTGTTTGGAGACAGGTTGCTTACCTGTAAGATCAAATGTGGTCACCTGGAGCTGACCTCCTTCCAACTGGTTGCTGAACATGAAAAAAATCAGTGTACTCACCAGGCAACCACTGATTTCTTTCCGAGTTGCACAGAAGTTGCCGTTCTATTTCGCTCTGACACGACTGAGCCGTAAAACAGATTTATGTGGGTAAAAGTCAGCATTAATGATAACACAAGAAGCAAAATAGAGTCTAAAAATAGAAAGGTAGTGTATGTAATATAAGAAAGTTCACCCGTGATTTAATATACAAATTATATATTTGGTTTGGTTTGGTTTTGGTCAGTGAGCTATATCCAAGCTGCTGTGCAACACATAAACATGCACATCTGTTTAACTGGCCTCAGTAAACAAAACACAGAAAGCACAAACTTCTTGGTCTCTCTGTAAAACAGAGCGGTCATAATGCTTGTTAGATATTTACTTTCAAATGCTTGAAAAGGCACCAACAGCTCAAACCCCAATCGAGAGCTCCAGCTTTCTGACTCGAGTTAGCAACAATGAGGCCTGTTGCACAGCAGTCAGCCACAGCTGCCTGTTAGCACACCTGTGAACCTGCATGTACTAACCATTTGAAAACAGGTTAGCAGAATAAAGAGCAAACTCCAACCGTACAGTTATTATGAAGGCTTAGTGACCATAGCAGCTTTTTGCTCTGGGCTATAAACATGTTTGTTGCCTCACTTTTGGAGCCAGACTCATGAGACCATTCAAGGAACGTTTCAGTTTTTACCATTGAAGTGTTGCCTCTCTCTTTTCACCCTGCTTGTTGCTACTTGTTCACGAGGCCACTAATTAATAAGTTCCACTTCTGGTTTCATATGAAACATTTCTGCTGTGTGACCCACATAAACCCACGATCATAAACATTGGCGGATACAACAAGATAGCCAATAATAATTTAACACAGTTCACTTAACCACCGTAAAGCAATTGTCCTAAAGATGATCAGAGCAGATGAAGGTGATGAGAAATTATATAAGCAGGGTTCCCCTTGGCACTCGCTCCAGCATGGTAATGAGATCTACAGAGGATGGGGGCACTTACCTGATAAATGGGAATATAATAGCATATTCAAAATGGGGGCCACCTGCAGTAAAGCATTACGATTATTATTGTGATCCGTCTCTGTCTTGTTTCTGGGACCGTCTTGCTTGTGGGAGGACATGAGTTATGACTACTGCATGGATTAGAGATTCAGAGCTCCTGTTTATCAGAGGCTGTGTGAAAGATGGATGTTTTAGAAGGGCATAAGAACGTGACATTTAACTATTCAACAATCAATACGTCTATGTAGAAATCAATATGCTTGTTTATGTCCTCCATTTAAGAGTGTTTCTCTTTATGTGACCATCAGTTTTATGGTGCGTAGCATTTGGCTCATCAGCTCAGATGTGTGGAAGTGAACGCAGCATGAGCTCAAAGGAGTTGTAACTGAGAAGTGTTGTATGATGACTAATAGGAGTGATTGCCATTGTAATGCAATTTTTAAAAAAAGCATCATCTTTTTTGTCACCCCAGGCCTGAATAGCGACATCCTCTACTCACTGGTTGAGTCCGCTGATGGATTTTTCTCAGTTGATGAGTCCACTGGTGTAATAACCCTGGAGCGTCCCTTGGACCGCGAAGTGCAGTCAGTATATGAGCTGAAGGCCCGTGCCAGTGACCAGGGCTCGCCGCGTCTGTCCTCGCTCTGCCAGGTGGTGATCTCCGTCCTGGACATCAACGACAATCCGCCGGTGTTTGAGCACCGTGAATACACAGCCACCATGTCTGAGGATGTGGCCGTGGGTACTCAGGCGCTCAGAGTGCACGCAGCCAGCCGAGACGCCGACGCCAACGGCGAGATCACTTACAGCATCATCAGCGGGAACGAGCATGGCATGTTCAGCGTGGACCCAAAGACTGGTATGTGGTAGTTTTTTTTTATATTTGTTTTTTGAATTCCTGCACCGACGTTGTAGGCTTGAAAATGAAATCATCTTTGTTGCAACATGACAGATGTTGTTGCATTTAACCCTTTAATTCAGTCCCAAACCCCTGGGCTGGTCCATGAGTCGTTTGGTACCGGGCTGCCAGAGTTGAGGCTCGGCTGTGGAATTTATGGTTTTTGGGGGTTTTTATTGTTTTTAGCGTTAACTTGGTTTCCCTGGGTCTTTCCTGTGTGTTGTGAATAAATCTTCTGTTTACTGGTTTTATTTTGTTGTATTTATCCGCGACACCTTAAAGGCCGGTCCGTGAAAATATTGTTGGACATTAACCGGTCTGTGATGCAAGAAAGTTTGGGGACCGCTGCTTTAATTGTCCTGGGATTGCAATGGCCCATTTGCCAAATGGGTCATTTTGACCATAGGACAGAAGAGTTAAATAGATTTTGCATTTTCTTCCTAACCTTTGTAAATAATTTTGCTGTGGTTTTAATATACAAAAAAACCCTTGGTTTGTTTCAAAATGGGCTGTGATTGGCTAGTTTCATGATTACAGTGCAACACCAAAGTAAGAAAATCCCTGGTTATGTTTTTAACTCAGTGTAGCTGAACAGGATTTAGTTTTTGAATGCCAACTCAGTGCCAGTGATGGATGATGTTTTGACTTAAGGTGTATTTAAGCTGAAAATGTTTGCATGTGAAAGTATAAACCCACTTTAAAAAATGACAACATGCAACAAAAAAAAAGAACTTACCTGCTAGATCCTCGCTACATGTGCAATATTAAACATTAAAACACTGTGGTTGCTGTGACACAAATATGTGTTTTGTAATATTTAGATGATAAACAAAAATACATTTCGGAGTCTTTTTAACAGCTAGATACATTTCTGGTTTTGTGCCTCAGGTGACGTCTTCGTGATTGAGCCGCTGGACTATGAGGCCTCTCATGAATACTACATTACAATAGAGGCTACCGATGGCGGTTCGCCACCGCTCAGCGACATGGCTACTGTGAACATCAACCTGACAGATGTCAACGACAACAGACCCGTCTTTAGCCAGGACGTCTATACGGCCGTCATCAGCGAGGACGCCGAGCTGGGAAAGACTGTGATGGCGGTAAGAGCGCACGCACTGTCTTTGGTATACAGCAGGTGCTCGTTGTGGGGAAACAACTGTAAAGGTACACACAGGGTGAGAGACATTTTTCATCTCTCGCTCTGGACTTTCCTGTCATCTTGTTCACCTTCTCACTCTGTTGCTCATTTTCTCCCTCGCAGCCTTTCTCTTCTCTGCCCATTACTCACTGAATACTATCATATATCTGCACCTGTGGCAAATCACCATCTGGTGGAACGGCTAAATTAGGACCAATGCTCTTCATGCTCACTGCATCCCTGTTCTCGTGCACTATCTGACACACATGCTCGGGGAGTTTAATTAAAAGCATTTGACTCATTAAGCCCCTATCCTAGATAAGCCATTTTCTGCCTTTTGCAAGTTAAATTCTCACTCCCATCGATTTCTGTCTACCTCTGCTGCTCACCCGTTCTTTCTCCCCTCATAAAAGATCTCTGCTTGTGGCCATTTATCTGTGTGTAATGTACCTGAATATAAATTATCCATCAGAGAATTTTAATGCCTGCCATTGTCTCATTCTTGTAAATCTTCACTGTCTGCTGATTTCCCCGGAGATGTGACGCTTGGTCGGTTTTAAGACTTAAGCATGTGTTGATCTTTTTGTGTGTGCGAGTGTAGCAGTGGTGTGAATGGAAGAAATGTAAGTTTGTATGCCCTAGTGTTACATCAGTGGAGACTACAGCTAGCTATCTGTTTTTTAGATTACACAGCACTCTCCCATTAAATATGCTAAAACATGAATGAAAATCACAGCAACTAATCGAATCATTTCAGTAATTTGCTTTAAAGCCCCTTATTTTAAATGTAAACAATGTAAACTCTTTAACAATAAATAAACAAATATAATGTTTACCAAACAGGTTAGCACACCGGTTAATTATTCATTAGGAGTATCTAATCTTTAGATTTTATTCAAACATTGATAAAACCTGATCATTGGACACCTTTTTTCTACATGTAGACTTGGCCTTTCTGAACTCCCAGGCCAGCGATTGAAACAACTGTGAATGAGTGCAGAGGACACCGCTGATTGACCTTTGACCCTGTAGTACATACATTAGAGTTTTATCTGATTATTCTCATCTGATTATTGCTGATCATTCATTGAAAATGAGTTTTATTTCGCCTCTTTCTGCCACTTTCAACCACTTCAAGACACTGTAGTGTTTGAGCACAGAAAGAAATGCAAATATCATGTTATAATTATCATGTTTTATTAATGCAGCGGGTAATTGTTTAAAGCTGATTGAGAAACAAGGTTTTCAGAGGTCATGTTAGAATAACATGGACAAGCAGCCTCTTTTCAAGGGCTGTTGATTGATCGATTGTGGTGTTCATGTTTGATTGATTCAAAGGTGATGGCTGAGGATTTTGACGGGCCTTCACACAACCACGTGCGGTACTCCATTGTGGCCGGTAACCAAGGCAGCCCATTCACCATTGATCCGGTCAGAGGGGAGCTTAAAGTTGCTCGCCAGCTGGACAGAGAGAGAGTAAGAGAAACCGCAGATACAATGCTGACTGTTCTTACACAGTTTAATCCACCTAGGAACTAATTGCAGTCTATGCAGAATCCAATCAAAAGTCATGTCAGGTCTAATAGGGAAGCTTGTTTACTGATTTCTGCTTTATTGCATGCAAAAGCAGCTTCGTCTGTCTATGGTAATTCTCCCTCTCTTTCTTTCTCTCAGACATCGGGGTATACTCTAACAGTGGTAGCCTCAGACAACGGGGCACCCCCTCTTTCCAGCAGCGCCATGATCAACATTGACATCTCCGACATCAACGATAACCCTCCCCTTTTCTCCCAGGCCAACTACAGCCTCATCATCCAGGTGAGAGGGGGAAAGGGGTCAATGCGGATAACTGATTAGAGTTGGAAAGGAAGAAAAAGAGGAGGAGGAGGCATGGTGGGAGGGGAAGAGGGGTGCAGTGGACACAGAGAGAGGGATTAACAGGGAGTAATAATAGAAGACTGCACGACTAGAATGTCAAGAAGCAAGTTGGAGGATGGAGCAAGAACAGAGGTGAGGAGGGGGATAAAGAGGAGGGTGAGGGAATTGAAAGACACAGGCTGCATTTTAAGTATAAACTGGCAGATGGGGATGGAAGAAAGGGAGGAGTGATGGACAGTGGGAATATGGAAGATACTAAGCTAATAAAGCATGACTGACTGAACTGAGGGAGGTGCCTGTAATTCAGTTTTTGAGATTAAAAAGGAGAAGATTCAAGAGACAGGGGAAAAGAAGACTCATTTCCAGTTTTTCTCTCTATTTAGAAGCCTAAAAAAGATAAATTTGGGAGATATCATGAAGAGGCAAAATATATATTCCAAACAGATCAAGCACTTCAGGATAGAACATTGTTTTGCCTTCTGACTGTCTTTATTTCACTTACACCGGAGCCTTGATCAAAGTATGCTACAAAATCCCACAAAAACAGAACAAGAAAAAAAAACCTAGTGTGCAGATACTGTACGAACCATGAAAAGATCCGTAGTTTTTTGCCCATTTTTTTCCCTCAAGAAGAAAAAGTCTAGTTTTCACTCAGGGCTTGAAAGAGTCAACAGAAAGACAGATTTGAAGCTCATTCAAGGACAGAAAACAAGAATTCTGCCTATAAAACTGTCATCTTCCTTTTTATTGTTACTCATGAGAAGCCTACCCGCAAGTTTGTGGACAGGCTCTTAGACCGGGACGATTGCCAGATAAATAAAAATAGAGCTAAGCGTCTACAGCCTCAAATCTTTAGTTAAGCCCAGCAGTACTTGGAGCTAAACGCTAGCATGTATAGTGTAATGTTTAAAATGTTTATCGCCACAGCTGCGAAAGTTAGCTGGTGGCTTTGGAGCTGAGGTTGATGGGAACTGTTTGGCTGTAAACCAAAAGCATTTTTCAGATACAAGTTTTGACTTTGTGAAGGCGGTCAGAAGGATTTATGGACGCCGAGTCAGCTTCAGTGTTGCAGCACAGTTGCGTTTTCTGAGCAAATATCTAACACGTTTGAAGTTAAACATCACAGCTTCGCCATAACCACGTCTTCTCAGCACAGTGTTAAACACACCTCTGCTGCTTCCCACAGGAGAACCGTCCAACAGGCACGAGTGTTCTTCAGCTCACTGTAACCGATCGGGACGCTTCTCACAACGGGCCACCTTTCACGTTTGCCATCGTCGCTGGGAACGACGGCGACGTTTTCCACATCAATCAGCAGGGAGCTCTAGTGGCCATGGGGGTGCTGAATAGAAAACATAAAGAAAACTACCTACTGCAAGCACAGGTGAGTCGAGGAGTCCAAGGAGAAACCGGAGTTGAGAGGTTGTATCGATTTAACCATCGAGCCACAACAATCTGATCTATCTGTCTTCTCTCTTTTTCCTCTCTGTACCTTTACTGTCACGCTCCCACATTTTGCCAACTACTCAGTGCTCCACCCTGCATCTCCTTCCTTTAAAGCTTCTAAATGTATTCTAAATTCAGCTTTTATAGGGTGGTGTAAGGTGCATAAGGCAGCAGCATCAGAGTGCATCTCACAGGAGAAGCTCAAATAAGAGATTTTTTTTTTGATTTAGCTCGATCACGTGTCACTTCAGAGGAAGGAACAGAGAAGAAATGTGTGGGCAGAAAGGACATGAAATGTGTGATGTCTTGTTACACACAAGATGCACACTCAGATGTGAGTCATCGTTGTTTTTCTCTCACAGAGCTGATGACCATCTCTGTGAAAGTGTGAATGCTAAAATGTATGATGTTGATGGCTTTAAAATGGGTTACACCTACAGTATGGAGATGCAGTGAGATTAGGGATGTGAGCAGCACAAGAGCTTGATTGCCCTCTGCTGTTGGAATAAAGATTAAACTCGGATGCTCTCGCTGTTTTTTTCTTTCTCATACTCAGGTGTCAGACAGTGGCAAGCCACAGCTCTTGTCCACCACCTTCATCAGCGTGCGTATAATTGAAGAAAGCGTCTACCCTCCCGCCGTTCTTCCTCTCGACATTTTTGTGTCGACCGCCGGCGATGAATACCCCGGAGGAGTCCTGGGCAAGATTCACGCCACCGACCAAGACATCTACGACACTCTCACCTACAGCCTCGCTCCTTCATCCTCCTCGGATGAGAGCAGCGGCTTGTTTTCTGTGTCGCCCTCCGACGGCAAAATTATCGCCCTGGGTCCTCTCGATGTGGGGCACTACCCTCTTAACGTGACGGTGACTGACGGACGCTTCACCACGCCGGCTGACGTCACCGTGCATGTCAGACAAGCAGCTCGTCAGGCCTTGGATAACTCCATCGATGTGCGCTTTGCGAATATCGCGCCCGAGGAGTTTATTGGGGACTACTGGCGCAACTTCCAGCGAGCGTTGAGAAACATTGCCGGAGTTAGGAGGAGCGAGGTTCAGTTAGTCAGCCTGCAGCCTTCTGAGCAAGGAGATCTGGATGTTCTGTTGACTCTAGAGAGAGCTGGCAGTCCCTATCAATCTCAGGAGGTAAGACTAGGAAGTAGTTTAACATATTTGCACCGATAACAGTTAATCTGTCATATATGCCCTCGGCTCGATAGATTTTTTTTCCATTGCGGCCATGTTGACACAGAATGGGAGGTAAACACAGGTGATACCATTAATGAGGTACAAGTGACAGGTAACACCTGTGTTTACATACTGTTTCGTGTCAAAATGGTTACTCTAAAAAGGCGCTACTACTTGAAACCGAATCCAAATGATATTAAAAAAAGGGACTTCTAGATCGACACATTAGATCTTGATGAATGCAATGCTCAAGTTTAAACACTGTGTAAGTTATTGGGATCAAAAGGGCTGATTGAGCTTTCAAGAATGTTGTGCTACTTTTGAAAGACTGACTCAAGAATCCAGAAATTCAGTATTTCGTCAGGTCAAGTCCGTTGTACTCGAAGCTTTTGGGTTCTTCTTTTACAGTGAGAATTAATGATCAAACACGCCTTTCTTTCAAACAGCTCTTTGAGAAGTTTCAACTAACTGTGACTTGTTTTAAAAATGACTAACATTTTTTTGCTAATTAATGTTGCCAATTAGGCAGTTGATTAGTCACAAGTTCAGCCCCGACCTTTAACCCTTTAAAGCCGGTTCGAGCGGGCACGCTCCATTTTGTGTAAATATTTTTAAATCACTGCAACCACGTAAGCTAGTGCAATAATTTTTTTTGCATATGAAACCGGAGGAGTTGTACTTACATCTTATGCCATCAGCTTGTCCTCGGTCACGGTTTCCTTCCACATATAGCTTTGCAAAAACTGCATAAAAAGCGCTTGCAGCAACAAAAACATAATATTCCAGAAACACGCTTTGCCGATCCAATCAGCTGTTCATAACACTTCCTACGTTGGAATAGACGTCAGCGCGAACTATCGCATGTCCGCCATGACCTGCCCGAAACCGGAAGTGACATCATTTTCGCGGAAAATGTAGTTTTTTGCCTTCAGGGCCTATACAAGCATATACTGGTGTTTTTAAAGGTTATGTTTGACTTTATGACTTTATGCGTCGTTTCTGGGATGCTTAGGACTCATATTGCACTGCTGGAAATGGTTTATTTTGATGCATATGCTGTTTTTTTGCAAATTTGCACTATAAGATTTATTTTCGTTTTTCCTGCAGTATATAAAAATTGGTGTATTTAAAAAATAAAACTATGAAGACACTCAAAATAAATTTCCTGCGGTGGGAAACTATTTTGTGCAACTTTTTTGTATTTACAGTTTTGAGGGATAAGCCTCTTAAATTTCTCTAACTAGAAATATATGTTAAAAAAACAAAAACAATTTTCAATTTTTTTGTAGTTTATTGCACTTTTTTGCAATTTATGTAATTACTATGCACTTAATGCAGACATATTATTAAAATTTGGGCTATAATGGTTGTATTGATGTATATCAACTTGAAATGCTCCCAAAAATGGCTCCACAACATGTAAAAATATAATATAAGCTCTGGCGGACTTGGTTCTATGGTAGGTCTTAAAGGGTTAAATGACTTCAGCTATTAATCACATATCAGAACTGATTAATTTTCCATTGACTAGTGAATAATTAGAGCACTCATTTAAACAGTTTATCGAGTGTTTTGTTTTTTCCAATTTTCCTCAGGTTGTCTTCCGGAAGCTGAACTCCTCTGCGGCTGTGATTGAGGAGATGACGGGCATCCGCATCGTGCGGGTGGCACAGAAGCTGTGCGCGGGCCTGGACTGTCCATTACACTTCTGTGATGAGGTCATCTCCCTGGATAAAAACGCCATGTCCACTTACAGCACGGCCCGCCTCAGCTTCGTCACCCCACGATACCAGAGAACCGCGACCTGCCAGTGCGAAGGTTCCTGATTACACCTCATGCACCTACATATTTGCGCATATATGGTTTGGTAGATTTCCTAATCTCACCTGTGCTATTTTGGCATTTAGGTGGCAGATGCCCCGTGTTGAACAACCTGTGTGAGAACAACCCCTGTCCTGAGGGTATGGAGTGTGTGGCAGATCCCAGAGACACTGAGTACAGTTGTGTGTGTCCTGAAGGCAAAAAAGGCAAATGCTCCGGTAAGACTATCTGTGATTTGGATATTCTGTCTAACATTTTCTGCCTTTACACTGCTGTTATGTCTTACTTGTACATTTGTTCATCCTGTGCCAGATGGCCACTCGCTCACATTCAGTGGAAATGGTTATGTGAAATACCATCTGATGGAGAATGAGAACAAGGAGCTGATGAAGCTATCCTTGCGACTCCGAACTTTCTCCAGCCACGCTACCGTCATGTATGCTAAAGGCACAGACTACAGCATCCTTGAGGTGTGTGCAAACCTATTTTCCAGCCCCATATTTCACTCACGGGTGTTTTTCCCCCTTCTGTCATTTTTAAAACTGAATGGAAAACCTTGCTTATCTTGAATAAGCCTTTGCATTTCTTAGCCCATCTCTGTATTACTGCTCAGCATTTCCATATCAGAAGGGTCTAAAAAACCCATGACTGACCCGACTTCTCTCGAGACCAGCCAGCCATGTGTACCAACCAAGTATGCTGAAGGGTTCAAGAAAGCTTCTTTCACATGAGGGACTATGGGAATGTGGTGGTGGGTTGAAAAACACACACAAGAGCTATTTTAGTAGTGGGAGGGAAACAGAAAGCAGTTTTCCACACATTCCTTTTTCGAGTCTGTCTGGTATAGCCGTCAACATGCCAGACTTCAGAGGAAGAACTGGGCTGGCTTAGACACAGATTTAGTTTAACAGGCTGCGAGCTGTTTTTTTTGTTTTTTTTTCAGAGGCTTGAGCAGAAGTTTAATTGTTTTATAAAGCTGTTGTTTTTCTGTAAAGCTCTTCGAAAGCCAGTAAAGTGGAAGTGTCCTGTGTGAAAAACTGATTTAAAACAGTGACTCAGTGGCTTTTGATTCTCAGTGTTGAGATGAATGACCTGGTGTGATATGTGCAGGATGTGTAGCATATTCTAAAGCTGTATTTTCTGTCCCTGAAACAGATCGTGAACGGCCGTCTGCAATACAAGTTTGACTGTGGCAGCGGTCCCGGGCTGGTGTCGGTCCACAGCGCTCAGGTTAGCGATGGCGAGTGGCACTCCGTTTCCCTGGAGGTGGACGGTAATTATGCTAAACTCGTGCTGGACCGGGTGCACGCTGCCTCGGGCACAGCCCCGGGCACTCTGCGGACCCTCAATCTTGACAACAGCATTTACTTTGGGGGTCATGTACGCCAGCACGCCTCCCCTCGCCACGGACGCAGCCTGCCTGTCACCAACGGGCTGCGTGGCTGCATGGAGGCCATCACCCTGAATGGCCAGGAGCTGCCTCTGAACACAAGGGCTCGCTGGGCACATGCTGTGCTGGAGGACATCGTGGACGTGGCTCCAGGCTGCGCGCTCGCACCTGCCGAGAGCTGTTCTAGCAACCCCTGCACTAACGGAGGGAGCTGCACCTCGCTGCCTAATGGAGGTAGGTGGAGTCCTGCTTGGCTCATTGCACTCACTTATTTTCCAGTCCTTGTGCATTTCCTTGAGTCTGGTTTTCATTGAGAAGTTTATCTGATTATGTATCGCTGCCTTTCAGACATATTAAATTCCATTTACCGGCATCTAAGGAATAGCACAGATTTTCAAATTAAGAGGCGAACCGTGATTTTAATCTGGAGCAGCTGTTAGGTCTGTTACCTGTCCTAATTCAGATGTTCTCTGCTTAATAAGGAAAAATCTACTAAATACTAAAATCATGTTGTAGTGTAAACGCTTCATTCTGATGTACGCCTGTTGATGTGGATTCAACACTTCTGCATCTGTTTCACATTAAAAACCTGCCAGTGGTTCAGGGGCATAATTACAGTCTTGCCATTACCAGAAGGCTTTTGGTAAAACATCTGCAGGATGTTTTAAAATCACACCAGCCTATTTTAGAAAAAAGAAATAGATTTATGATGACAAAAACCGTCAGTTGGTTCACGCCACTTGTTATTTTGCTCATTGGCCTGTTTTTCTAAACTCTTCAGGCTACTTCTGCAAATGCCCCACTTCGTTCATGGGCACACACTGTGAGATCCCCATAAGTCCTTGTGCCTCCAACCCCTGCCTGTATGGTGGCACCTGTGTGACCCGAGGAGGTGAATTCTACTGCCAGTGCAGAGGGCAGTACTCAGGACCGAGGTACTGCACTGTTTTATGTTTAATCTTGATAATATGAATATTGTGCGCAACATACGGGATGATGTTACTGGCTTGCTTCACATCAGCTAATGCAATTTTACTATTAGTTGTTACTGTAGGATTTGTGCACATCTAATTTGGAATTTGAGGCTTCATGCAGGAGTAATCTTGTTGTGAATGCAGGTGCCAGTTGGGGCCGTACTGCAGAGACAACCCTTGTAAAAACAGCGGAAAGTGTATCGACAGCTTGGATGGTCCCGTATGTGAGTGTGAAGCAGGCTTCCAGGGAGACAGGTATGTCAGTGTGGAGCTCAAATAAGCAGTAACACCAGTTATTTGAATTCTCCTAGTAGGTAGATCTTATGTTTTGCAACAACTGTTAGAAAAAGCGTCTTTTTTGCCCACAAACAAACCTCAGTTGAAATTCATACATGTTGTCCAGGTGCCTGAGTGATGTTGATGAGTGCATCAAGAACCCGTGTGCCAACGGAGGACAGTGCCAGAATACATACGGCTCATATAAGTGCAACTGCTCGCAGGGTTTCAGTGGAGCAGTGTGTGAACTCCAGGACGTTCACAGCAATAATTTGGTCTCCAACTCCTGGAACATCGGTTTGGAGGAGGTGATAGGCATTGTTGTCTTTGTGTCTAGTATCTTCATACTGGTCCTCCTCTTTATTATCATCCGCAAGAAGGCCTGCCGCAGAAGGTCAAAGAGCGAAGATGACGACAAACATCCTGGAGGTTCGAACATGCCTCACTCCTTCCTCCAGAGACCTTACTTCGATGCCAAATTCAACAAAAACATCTACTCAGACATCCCTCCTCAGGTGCCCGTGCGGCCTATCTCCTACACTCCCAGTATTCCAAGTGACTCAAGAAATAACTTGGATAGGAATTCATTCGAGGGCTCCACCATACCAGAGCATCCCGAATTCAGCACCTTCAACCCAGATTCTGTGCACGGGCACCGCAAAACCGTGGCCGTGTGCAGCGTAGCGCCCAATCTCCCTCCTCCCCCTCCATCCAACTCTGTCTCAGACAGCGACTCCATCCAGAAGCCAAACTGGGATTATGATTACGATGGTAAGTTTGATTCCAGCTGTTTTTTCCCAGGAGTTGCACTGAGCTTCAAATGAGTATGATTAGTGTCTCATTATGCTTAAAACATGGGTTATTTAGCAAGTTTCTGATTCCTTAAGTCTCCAGAGTTGTTGAGTAGTAAAAGTAAACTAGACTTGGTCACTTAACGTCTAAATGGTGATATTTGACTTTGTATAAAGCTGCCGCACATGTTCCAGTCAGCACTGGCTATTTTCACTCATGTGACTGCATCGCTGACTGTCTGTAGATGCATGTGAAACTGGACGTCTGTGGAAAAAACCCCGATATCTGGATTCTCATGAATTCATCAGCTTGTGTTAAATACACTAGCAGAGCATTCAGCACTGGTGCACTGCCAAGTAAACAATTTTTATCAAATATCTGTAAAACTATAAAAATCCTTCTGGCAAAAAGCATAAAGGCCAGTGTATATGAGCACAAAGTTATTTTTGGAAATCCAAACTACTTATTATAAAGTATAAAGTATAAATATTATAAAGTCATTAGTTTGATTCTTTTAAAACTGCACTTACTATATTCAGTGTAAAACTTGAGCGAGAAGGAAAAACTCTCTTTTCACAGTAAGAAACCTCCAGCAGGTCCAGACTCAAACACACAACAAGAACAACAAACAACAACAAAAATGTGCCAGGGGCATGTTCTATATTTAAAATGTGTGACTAAGATCATACTGCGCCTTCTGTTCCAGCTAAAGTTGTGGATTTGGATCCGTGCCTGACCAAGAAGCCTGTGGAGGACAGTGCCTCTCACCCCTACAACACCAGAGGCAGCATGTCTGAGGTCCAGTCCCTCAGCTCCTTCCAGTCTGAGTCTTGTGATGATAACGGTATGCTGCCATGTTTAATTTGCTCCTCTGTAGCATTTAGAAAAAAAAAGAAAAACTAACAAAACAGCGCAGTTTGAACGTTTCTGGCACATGAATCTATGAGATGCATTGTTTTGGTTTTCTTTTGTTGCTTTTTGTTCCTTTTCTCTGATCGGCCTGCAGGATTTTGCAACATTTGCCTTTGTCTTGTTGATTTGAGCGCTAACACTTTTCTCTCTGCATGTACAGAATGGATGGCCCAGTAGTGGCTCTAAGGGTCATTTGTCCTGTTTCTTTTGTTTTTGTTTTTTCTCTTTCTTTTTTGCTGCGGGGCTTCAGCTCCCATATGGATCAAATCAGTCCACAGATCCAGAACAAGGTTTTAAATAGGGGTTCCGGCCTGTAAGTCCTCGATCACTACCGGTACAGACAGAAGCAATCACTGCAACTCGTGTTGTGCTATTCTCTGGGGATTATTCACACACACAAAAATAAATACAAATTTGACCTTGTTTCCTGTTCTTCTGGCCCCGAGTTCACCTGTGTTTAGCTTCAAAAGGAGTTTGATGACTTACTTAAACGGCAGTTATATTCTGTTTGTTCACACATCTGCTCTTTGTTTTATTTTATTTTTTATTTACAAGCATGCCTTTTTGTCCCTCCTTTTTTGTTTCCTCATATTTTCCAAAAATAGCTCCAAACGGATGTTTCAAGCAAACATCAAGGAACATATCAAAAGGGTATACAAGCACATTTTATGTTCTCCCATTTCTTTCCCATGTCGTACTTAATTACTTTTCATCATCGCTTAGATATCACGGCGGGCACTGTGCTGCTCATAAGTCATCAAACCCTTCATCCGCGCCTTCGAAAGTGACAGCAAATCCAAATTTGAATTAGAAACGGAGCGTGTGCAAAATAGGTAATTTCTGCTTTCCTGCTGAATGTGTGTGAGTGTTTTCCACACGCACACACATTTGGCTTTCTCTCTTAGCTGGAAATGGGTTTCGATCTCTGGGGAATTTCACTGATTCTTCCATCTGTACTGTCAGTGGCACCCAGTAGCATCTCAGTTTGTTGTTGTTGTTGTGTGTTATCCTGCACAAACAAAACTAGACCCTCCTATCCTCTCCCCCACTACACACAAACAGCACCACTACCATCGCTCTATTCCCACCATTGTGCTGTGCCGAACCATTAACACCGCCCTCATTCCCCCAAACATTCAGCATCAATGCATAAAAAAGCAAACGAGGACGACGTTTGTGGGACGTGTTGCTTGTGTTGGCCTCTCTCCCACCACTGTGCATTCCATATGTGTTTTTATTTGTCTTTGATAAATGATAAAGAGCGTTTGTACTAATGCTAAGATCTCTTCCACCCACTCTCCCCCCTCTCCCCTGCCTCTCACAAGCCTCCATTGTGACAGTTATCCACCTTGTCAACTCTGCTGTTGACACGGTGGAAGGAGAAGGTACTCTTCCAGCTTCCATCTGCCGCTGGTTTTTGTCCTCTGTGTTGGGATGTGAAGTGTAGGCTGTTAGAGCTGCCATTATCTTCCACTGACAAAACCTCACCGACTAGAACGTCTCCTTTTTTTGTGATTCAGAAACTAATTAAAAAGATATGCACAAATCAAATTAAACAAGCAGCTCAAGTGTTGCGTCCTCGATTCAGCGCTGAGCTCTTGTGCACCTCGAGAAGTCGGTCTAAGAAAATGGCAGAGCTGTTGTGCACTCACTGAACTGTCACTGCCTCAGTCATTATTTGCCCTTCAGTGTTCGTTGTCCTCATTTCATTCATGTTCCAAGGCCGATGTTCTTTCCACGTAGATTTTAATGCGACTTGTTCTTTCTCTTTTTCTCCCCCTTCTCGCCTCATGTAAAGAGTCTTTTTTGGCTCATGATCTCAAGAACCCGAGAGGTGACTTGTGTTTTTTTTCTTCTTTGCTTGCCTGGTGTTGCCCTGATCCCATCCTCTGCAGTTTAACCACTAACCCTGAACCCTAATGAGGAGAGTTTAACCTCCTCTCTAACGTGGCTCTGAAGCTTTGTGGCCTGATAAGGTGTTATTGTTTGCATTGTAAGGTTATATATATGTTTCTACTCCTTCAACCCCCCTGAAAAAATCCTTTGCATGACATACATGAGTATATGTTATATGATCAAAAGTGTTGCTCAGTAACTAACTGGAATTATTCACAGTTTTTTATGTTTGTCTGTCTGTGTTACTGTTGTGTGAGCTTTCTGAAAGCCATGGCATCTGTTTTAAAACAGGTTTATTTTTAGCTTTGAAATAAGAGGAAAATCACACAGTCGGACTTGAGACTTGGGGCTGTAATGTATATGTGGGCGAGTCGTAATAATTAGGATTATTTAAATCATATCTTTTAATTTAATTACAAGATTTAATAGAAATGCTCAGAAGCAGGGCTGACTCTTTGGGAATCGCTCCCATAGACAGGCGAAAAGATGGCTGTACCCTCGGTGATGTCATCCAGATTCAACTGAAAACAAATAATGGAGTCAGAACACCATCCTCCCGTACACTTCAGACGGCCTTCGGAGGGGATGCAGGTTTTTAGGCACTTCCACATTGGCTTCATTTTTATGTTCAGCTCTGTATTTTGCTGCTTTCAGTTATACACCCATGACACAGTGATAATGCCCTCCTGGCCACTTGGAGCTAGTTCATTGCCCTCAGTGATCTTTGATTAGATAAATGTATGCACGCATCCCTGAGATCAGGATGACTCACCAGCAACAGTTTAAAGTTGTAAAGGAAGAAAAAGAAATCGCATTATAATCTTATAACAAAAGATAACTAAACAAAAACACAGGGAGACAGACTATTTTTGTTGTGTATTTTATTGTGTCTGTTAACTTGTGAATCATGTCTGCTGTGTGTGTCTGATCACAGAGCGTTGTGCAGTTTGTTTAAGCTCATTGTGGTGCGTGACTTTGACCTGTGTTCCTCCTGCATGGTGTGGGTTTTTAACATTAACCTGAGAGCATCTGTGCAGCTTTTGCGAGAGAGCAGTGATATAATGTGTGTGCTGTGGTCTCTCCTCCTCAAACAGGATATCACTGGGACACATCTGATTGGATGCCAAGTGTTCAACTTCCTGGAATCCAGGAGTTTCCACAGTATGAGGTTGTGGAGTCACCCGCCCCTCTGTACAGCGACCCGAGTGCCATCGACACCGACTATTATCCCGGCGGCTTTGACATTGAGAGCGATTTCCCTCCGCCGCCAGAGGACTTCCCTGTAAACGACGACCTCCCGCCGCCACCATTGCCAGAGTACAGCGACCGCTGCGACACCCTGCGGCCCCTCGGCAGAGACTTGGACCTGCCTATGACCGGTCCGGGCAGCTCAGGCGCCATCCGCCAGCGCCCGGCCCTGCCCGAGCTTTACAGCCTTAACCAGTACCTGCCGCAGCACTCCTTCCCAAGCGACGGCGGCGATACCGAGGGCCTGGGCACCACTTCAGCCTCCGCCACCCCAGCCTCCACCTTGGGTAACAGCGGTTACAGAGGAGGCTACCCTTTAGGTTGCAGTCGGGACTTTGACTCCTCTGCTCTGGACAACATGTCCATGTCTCTGTACACGTCCACAGCCTCTTGCTCGGACATGTCGGCGTGCTGCGAGGAGTCCGAGGTGATGATAAGCGACTACGAGAGCGGTGACGAGGGCCACTTTGAGCGGCTGTCCATCCCGGCGCTGGACTCCCAGCAGCACACTGAAGTCTGACACTGGATCCAAACAAAAGTGCCTAAACCCACAGCTACACCTTATGTTTGCCCCTGACCACCACAGACACTAAACACGCACAGAATCTGGACCCACACACACACACACACACACACACACACACACACACACACACACACACACACACACTGACACATAAACACAGGGGTTTGTTGAGACCGGCTGAGAAGGCCGTTCAGCTGAGAAGATCTGAAGAAGTTATAGGAAACTCTCTGTAGCCGCTTTGCATCTGCTCAGCCCAGGCCAGCCCCCCCCCCCTCGCTTTAAGTAGCTGCCATCATACACAGGAAGTGGATTGTGCAAAGGATCGACATCTCAACGTGCAACAGGAAAAACATCACGACAAAAAAAAAAGAAAGTAAATGTCTTTGTTTCTATAAACAAAACCAAGCAAGATGTTTTTATACAAGTCTTCATTTTCAGTGTAAATTTAAATGTACAGTTTTGATTTCAAAGTTTACTAGGTTTTGTAGATATTCTATGCTTTTATTTTCAACAAAAAAAGTTAAATGGTGTGACATTATCAGCCTTACTGTGCGTACATTCATTAAGAAAAAAAAGAAGTGTTTAAAAAGAGAGATAAAGAGAAGAGCGTGACTTTTCTGAACACAGTGTACTCGTAAAGTTTGTTGTCTCTTGCTCATTTCAAAAAGGGTCTTCAATGAACGACTGCATATTCTTGTGTTGTTTATTTTTTATTTGTTTGTTTGTACATTTTGACTTTGGAACCTCTTTATTTTTCCACCAAGAAAATGGGACCCAATATATTTATAGTGCAGAGTTATCCATGGACACATGACTTTTTCAGGTGTCTGTGTGTGTCTGAGCAATGCTATGGTCTTGTTAAGGTTTTTATTGAATACTGCCACAAGCTCACGCTTTCCTACTGGCAATAAATTATTCCTAAAAAATACTCTGATGTCTGCGTCTGCCTTATTTTCTCAGCGTGTTTACAAGATAACTGTACGATGCATCACTCTGTTACAGTACTGGGGATATAAATGTATTTGGAAAGGGGAAATCTTACAAACCGCTCTACACTTTATATCTTAGTTGTTTGGATGGATGATTTCAAACAAAACTTAAACGATCACTCAGCAGAAAAATTAATCTGAAACAGTTCTGGTCATCAATCATTCAAATCAATTTTTTTGCAACTTTTTTAGGCAATCATGATTACATTTGTGTGCCGTGCACACTTGATGATTTTCTTGGTCTCGTGAGAGCTAGTACAGCTAGCGGAGCGTTTACCCCGGTGATGCTGGGTTGGATTAGTGATGGACGGAAATTTTAAATGGGTAATATATAAATAGATATATATATATATGTATATACAGACACAAGGAGAAGATAAGAAGTACAAAAATACAAGTTACAGATGTCTTAAGAAACTATCCAAATTATAGCTACAAATGGGCCTGAATGATAGATATAAATAGGCTGAACATGGTACAAACTGAATGAACCTTAGATATTAGGATGGATTGTTCCTCCTTCATCCAATAAATATCTCCTTGAGTATTTGTTAAACTCTTCACAGACTAATGATGAATTAAACTGATCTTATAATCACAGGCAGTCCAACACTAAAACTTAAAAGCTGGCTTTAGGCCTTCTTAAACTCTTGACTGCGTTGCGTCACCTCCCTCCTCCTGTCTCCCAGCAGCTGTTTGTATCAATAAACCCCAGCTGCCTCGCATGAGGCTGATAAAATAACATGACCCTGATACCTCCAGCGCTGGCCGGTCACTGCAGGCAGCCTGTGCTTTGTGGGGGCTTTTTTCCCCACCGTTTGGCTTTCTCTGCAAAGTGCTGACCTGGTCACAACTTCACACAGGATTGACTGTGCTCCCTCCTGGGCCCTGTGGTGGAAGAATGACCTTTTGACCTTCGGTGAGGACAGCAGAGCGACGCCACATCGGCTGTAATGGGCTGACTCCTGTCAAGACACATCCTCTTCTCTGCCATCGCTTTATGAATCACATCGTGTCACCAGAATCACACTGTTTGTATGAGAGCAATGTGACACTGCGCAGCGCCTGCCTGATTGTAGAAAAACTTCACTTTTTGCTTTATTCTCAGGACCACAGCAAACACCACACTTATACTGAGATTCATTATACAGTCTAAAAACAAAGCTAATCAAAGTGCACCCTCTATCAGCTGTAAGGCTTTACAAGACGTAAGAAAAGATAATGGAGGACAATAGAAATCAGTATAACCAGGAAATATTTAAAGTATATTAAAACTGTGCTTCAAAAGAGTACTTGAGCAAATGTGCTAATTTACACACCACCAGTTGAGCTACACATGCCCTCATCCAAAGGCATGAAGGTCAAATTAATACACAACCCTGGATTTAAAGTGTAAATGGGTTCTTATTGTAATTTTGTGAGGTCAATTTAAAACATCACTAGTTATTTTAATGTCTTGTGTGATATTTAAATGAATATAAATATAAATGTATTTATATATGAAGTGATTATTAAATGAAACCCCCTTTATAGCAATTTCACTTACAACAATGACTGAAACATTTTTTGTAATGGATATATTAAAAATGCAGTTGGAATTATTTACAAATAATTGCATTCTGTTTTCGCACAGCATCCTAACTTTTAAAGAGGTGTGCATCCCAAATCCTAGCAGTCGCTCATGTGCTCCTTAATCTCATGCTCCACAAATCCAATTAACTGTGGAAAAAGCACCAGGTGTTTTTCTTGTGTTGAATAAATTAACACCTCCTTACCTATTAATGCATTATTCATTAGTGAAGAATCGGGTGAGCAGTTCTTTGAGAAAGGTGGTTTTCGAGGTTTGTGGGTTTCCACTTGTGCGCAACTTTGAGCATGTAGTATCAGCTGACAACCACAAGATGGCAGCATATAGTAATTGATGAAAGCTACAGGAAGCAAAGAAGATGGTTTGTACGCCAAAAAGCAGTGAAGCAGTCCACAGGCAGAGCTCAGTAGTTCCTTCTTGCTGGATGAAGGAACACAAACCAGCCAAACTGGCATCAGCTTGTATGAAAACTTTCACCCTGCGTGATTTCCCCTTCACAGCTCAGTCTGCCATTGATAACTCTCCACCATCCTTTAAGGACAGGTTTAGACTTTTACAAGTTTGATGAGCCCACTTGTGCATGAGAGTACTGTACGTATTCATTGTGCAGAATTAGACTAAAAATGCTCTTCAAACCTCAGTTGAGGCCTCTTGAAACATAAAGATGTTGGAATACAGTTACATTAAGTTGTGATTTTATCCAAAATGAAGAAAAAACATCATATAATTATTAATAAAGTGACAAAAGCAGTTCATTTACAGCAGTGACATTTTCACTCGGTCCACAGAAGTATTTAACCTTGTGCTGTGTTCTTGATTAGCTTTGTAATAAGCTGGACCTGGCATTTTTAGGATTATACATCATTATAATCCTGTTCCATATGTCATGACATTCATAATGTAAGGGGGAATTAAACAGTTTAAAATAGTGTAATCAAAGTTTGTGAAAGCAAGAGCAGATTTCCATCAATCACAACTCAAATTACAGTTCAGTGTTTGTACAGGAAGCGATTGTGGAAGAAAGGGATTGACATTTACTCGTGTGGTGTGTAAACATGTCGCACAGTCCTGAAACTCTGGGGGGGAAAAAAACAGCCCCCAAGTGGGCCTGAAAATCTGCCCAGTCATTCGTGAGAAATGAAATCAAAGTCTGAGACCGTGTCCTCTTCTCAGACACAAAATTGCCTGATCTACTCAGAGACTCGGTCCCTATCATTCTACTGTTGGGTTCTAATTGCCAATATTTCTTATTGAACCATTCATCGGCTAGACAGAAGCGTGAATGGGCTGTAAATGTGTCTGACAGTGTTCCTACGACACGAATCCTTGCTGTTAGTTTAGGAGGTGCACTCAGCTTTGCTTTCATTAAAAAGATTTGTATGAATTACTGCTGTTTTATCCCCCACCCCACTGTACTAAAAACGACACCCTATATGAGAGTGAGATGCATTCTAGTGAAAAAATTAAAAAATCCAGTTAAAACCATTGTGCAGTCACTGGAGAGCAACCAGGAAACTGGATTTAGAGCTTTGTTATGGTGCTGAGAAAATACCACTACCACTCAGCTATGTAAACGCTTTACAAGCATGTTATATGGCGGTCTTATCACAACCAGTTCACAAGTAAACAAGTCTTGACTCACTTCTGTTTTTTGCCAGGAAAATAAGAAGTAGATGCAGGAAATACGGTATATGAGGCAAAAACAGAGTTTGCACAACTATGACAAACCACTCTTATTCTTCAACACAGCCTTAACTCTCCTAGTCAAGCTTTCTTCTCATTTCTCTAAGTAGGCTTAAGTAGGCTTTCTCCAGGAAGAACTTTCAAAGCTCTTCTTTCGATGTTGGCTGCCTTTTCCTTTATTCTCTGCCAAGATGATGATTGTTAATCAGACACTTTCCGAATGGTAATGCATGACGGATCGAATGCATCAATGCCATTTGTTGGATTACGGGAAATGTAGGATTTAGCTGTGCTAAAACCTGACCCATACAGAAAAGTAACAAACATGATGATGATGGGAGCCTCTCTCATCAGCTTCCATTCTGTTCCATATTTTTTTCTTTACTTTATAGAAGTGCAACACTTAATCACCCTGACCTCGAGTTTATTACAGAACATTAAAAAGTTCCACAAAAACAGCCCCCATAAATTTTTCAATAACAATGCTAATCACAAAAACAACATAATGACTAACCCATAAAACTTCGCTCCAGGGGGCTGATTAATTAAATAAACAACAGACAACAAAAACGCTAATTGTCTGGCTTCATTCCTGTTAAATACTCAGTCACTGTATTGTTATGTGTAAGTGCACAATCGCACTCTGTGAGAAAGCTTGCGTATGAATGTGCGTGAGAGGGAGAGAGAGAGAGAGAGAGACAAACACACACACACACTCGCAGAGACCACTGACCCCAATAATCCTCTTTCTCCCAGCATACACATCTCTTTCCTGGGTGGAGCTCCACAGTTGTCATGGCAACCGGCTGAGAGGAGGAGGAGGAGGAGGGGGGAACGAGAGCAGATAAAAGCAAACACTCTTGTTTCTCTGTGGGATGTAGTGATGACCAGTGAAGCGGCAGAGACATGCCGGGCCTGTGTCGAGACCGCACTCATTACATTACTTATGTCTCCTCTCCTTCATTTTGCTGACAGCTCTCTCAAATGAGTGACTCGGGCAGCAGTGTGTGTGTGTGTGTGTGTGTGTTTGTGTGTGTGTGTGTCTGTGCACGCCTGTCTGTACAGAGGGGGGGTCCTCTTGGCACCCTCCTGTCCTCATCACGGGTGCATCTGCCCTATCCCTCCCCCACACGTGGTACTTCTCTCCCACTCTCATCTTTCTCCTTTCACCCTTCCCCATCTCTCCCAACCAACTCACGACAGCTCTCTCGAACCTGTTTCTCTGTTTTGGGACGATGAGACCACGCCACTGATCACCTTCCCGTTCCCTCGCTGTTTTTTTTCTCCCTTTTAAAAACTTCTTTAATTGTGCTGTTAAAGTTAAAAAGCTCCCCAGACATTGCATTTTAAGAACATAGCAATAATTCCTTTTTTTTCTTGCTTCAGTTCATTTGATCATTTAAAACTCAAAGGTGCTCCTTTGGCACCGAATACAACCAGTGCCTCTGAGTCATCTTCATACCCCTGATGATCTCTGAAGACTAATCAAATGTTCAAACAGTAGGTACACACGACAGAATGATCCCACTGACTCGTCTTAAAGGCCATTTTAATAAAAGTAAATGTGTTTCCTAAAAAAAAAATCCCTGTCAAAACAAAACACAGTTCCCCTGCAGATATGTCCTCCTCTCTTCTAAATGCCTGCTCATTATTTGCCTTGGGTGGGCTTGCTCCTCAGCCACCAATATTACTTATTTGTACACCACTTCAATTATACATTAGATAAAAGTCTCCTTGCTCTGGATAATTACTGGTTCGCAGCGGGAGACAGTGATTCAGGGGCTCGAACAAAATAGAAGGAGATAAACACAAAAGTGCTTAGCAGCTGATTTGTAGAAGAAACTGATTTATAGGCATGAATTATTTCTTTAGAATCTCTATAAGTAGAAATGATCGTGTTTGGCATCACCTTTTGTGATCTCTACATTTGTTTTCTTCTGAAAACGATATATCTTTAGTTTTTACTACTGACTCATTCCTGTTAATACTAATTTGAGTACCTGTAGTATGATTGACAGTATATGTCGCTTCACTCCAGTAGAAAGGCAGAACTAGGCTGTTTGTATAGTAACGCTAGGGGTTGAATCTTTGGACCTATTTTATACAGAAGCTAAATACACAACCCTAAATAAATACCTTTATCCTACCAAAACTCTAGATCAGTGTGCACATACTCCACTATGTCACCCCACACACAACATGTTGTGATGCTGTCTCATTATACCAACTCTGCACCCCGGACAGGCAAACCTGTCACACAATAAAGAAAGACTCACACAGGTGCCAGTTGCTCTGAACTTCAGTGTGTAAATTCTGTTCATCACTATAACCACACCAGAGACTGATAAAAAGCTAATAAATATATTAAAGGGCCATGTTCAGTTTGAAATCTGTATTTTTATGCGTGGCCTCTGCTTGAAGCAACTGTTGTTGGGATTTGGAAAGTATTTAAGTAAAAGTGAATTGAAATGAACTGAATCACTAGATTATAATTTGGCTATTGTTGTGAGTCTGAACATAAATAGTTTGCCCGTCTCTCTGCGTTGGCCCTGTGACAGACTGGCAACCTGTCCTGGGTGTATCCTGTTTCTCTGTTCATTATTCTTCTGATTGGCTGTTGCTTGCGAAAAGAAAGTTTGAAAAGCAGATGTGCGGGGATTTTGTGCCAGATGTGTCTGCCTGAAATAACCACATGGTTTCATTCTTTTAAACTTTGGGTGTACTTTATGCAATACACCTGAGTTTAGATCAGAGGACTGAAGCTGCTGTGGGATCAATGTAAAATTTTGTTTTTATTGTAAGTTACTTTGATTTTAACTTACAGTTTGGTTAGGACTACAGCAAGTTGACACAAACACTCCTGGGATGGGAAAAGACCCTGGTTAGTACTAACCATCACATGTCACAAAGCTCCAGTCTCTAAATGTGCAGGTTGCTGAGTTCCACCCTTTACCCAGGTTATGACACCAATGCACATTATAAAGGTTTTTAGATCTCTACAGAGATGCTTATTTGGGTTCAAGTCTTGACTTGCATACACAGAGTGGACCTGAAGCCACTCCTTTGTTGTCTTTAGCAAGTCAAAGTGTGAAATTACTTTTAGTGTGCTAAGCTAGGTTAGCCAGTTTCTTTATTTAAATTCTAAATTGAAAGAGCAATTGGTTCCTGCTAAGGGTGGGTTATAGCAGACTTAGGTTGTGTGATGTCCTACATAACCAAAAATATGCCTCCTATTTCTTCTTCTTCTTCTTCTTCTTCTTCTTCTTCTTCTTCTTCTTCTTCTTCTTAAAAAAAAAGTGTATTAGTATCATATTCTGCAGTCAGTGCATGAGGTAGGTGGCAGTGTGCCTGAAAGACCCACCCAAAACCCGGAAACTTGTGCTGTTTCAACAAAAAAGTCCAAAAAACGAGGCTTTATCTTCTTTTGAAAAGGGATTAATGTATGCACAATCACAGCAGTGTCCTTGTGGATTTGTCCTTATAGAAAAAAGTTTGGAGAAGATAAAAAAAATAATTGTGTAAAGCCGAGATTGCTGTAAGCCTGCTCAATAAGATCATCACATAAAATAAGAGGGTGGCTAAGGACTCCCAAAACTCCTGACTTGCATTGAGTGGAAATGAGTCTAACTTTAGAGACTAACAGATCAGACTTAACCCTCTGGGCTTGTTGATACCCTTTCAGCTTGTTCGTGGCCAAAAGTGGCCACCAAAAGATTAGGTCTGCAATTTTTCATTATTTTTATGCTTTTTTGCCATTTTTTCTGCATAAAGCTTTTAACTAACTTCAGTTCTTTTCATAAATATAAAATAGTTATTACTTTTTACATTTTAACCCTTTAAACACCAGTTTGTTTGTCCACTGCACTAGCTGGAAGACAACCTCAAAATCTCGCAATTTTATATAATTGCATTGCTACTGAAATTTCTTGTATTATTAATAGTAGAGTCTGGGGCATGTAATCGATTCACATCAACATTGATTATAATGCATTGTTATTTTTGTGCAGAGAGAGCAAAAACATAAAAACTCCCTCTCAGCTTGTTCGTGGCCAACAATGGCCACCCCCTGTTTACGTTTACAAAATGCTATAAAATTCATATATATTAAGAAAAAATTCCACTGTTTTTGACTTGATTTTTTAGATTAGCATCAGTGCTGTTCATGAAAATCACAATTTCATGCAAATTCAGAATTTTAACCCTTTAAATACCAGTTAGATCACATAAGCCTAGGAACTCATAAATGGAAAAAATCATAAAACCCCAAATTTTTTCCAAATGAAACATGCCATCTGATTTATTTTCTAACCATGGTGGAGGTTAGATGTATAGCAATAATTAACAGTATCAATAAGTTTTATGCAACTTTGTTCTTTTGTGCAGGGAGAGCAAAAACATAAAAACTCCCTCTCAGCTTGTTCGTGACCAAAAATGGCCACCCGCTGTTTACGTTTACAAAATGCTATAAAATTCATATATATTAAAAAAAAATTCCACTTTTTTGACTTGATTTTTTAGATTAGCATCAGTGCTGTTCATCAAGACCAAAATTTCAATCAAATCCAGAATTTTAACCCTTTAAATACCAGTTAAATCACATAATTTTAATGATTTAAATAGGGATAAAAGCATAAAATCACCATTTTTTTTTCTAAATAATACATGCAAACTGATTTATTTTCTGACCATGATGGAGGTTAGATGCATAGCAATAATTAAAAGTATCAATGAGTTTTATGCATCCTTGTTTTTTGTGCAGTAACAGAAAAACGAAAAAACTCCCTCTCAGCCAAAGATGGCCACCCCCTGTTTACGTTTACAAAATGCTATAAAATTCATATATATTAAATATTAATAATATATTTTTCTACTTTCATTGACTTGATTTTTTAAATTAGCACCGCTCCTAGTCATGAAAACCACAATATAATCCAAATTCAGATATTATACCC
The DNA here is from genome assembly GCF_900408965.1 of Simochromis diagramma. Lineage (NCBI taxonomy): Eukaryota > Metazoa > Chordata > Actinopteri > Cichliformes > Cichlidae > Simochromis > Simochromis diagramma. The sequence continues at coordinate 2,016,729 of NW_024386792.1, read as the reverse complement.
TTTGAATACCAGTCAGGTTATGTATTATTATAGTAAAAATAGTAATAAAGTATAGTAATAGTAATAAAGTTCACATTTTTTAGCATATGAATGATGAAACCTAATATTTATTTTTATCATCATTGCAGGTCAGTAACTGTAACAGTAACAATGATTTATTTTTACTTTTTTTAGGGGGGGCTGCTGTTCCAATCCTGGAGGTGCGCCTTTTGCACCTTCTTCTCATTTCGTTGGTGGGGTGTGGGTCACACTCTGGTTCAGACTACTGTATCTTGAGATCAATGGCAGAAGTGGCTGAGAATAAGGGACATGGGTGTCTTGCAGTTGTTGAGGTCACCAGCATGTGTCCCAGCTCTCCCAGGATCACTCTTCATCTGTAGGTTGTAGAGGACTCCCCCACTTCAGTGAGGTTGTTTCCGGCAGGACAGAGGCATCGTATCCCAAGACATCCAGGAGATTGGAGAAAAGAGCCAGCAGCCATCAGTTAGTTTTCCTTCTACAACTCGAGGTGTCAACACCCTCTAAGTTATCCAAGCACTATTTGTGCCTATTGTAGTCCAGGATTGCTTCTTGCTTTCACGCATCCTTTATTCCCCATCACTGACTGCTGGTTCCTTGTGTGTTGCTGTCAAAAGAAGCACATTCCTCCGTTGCTTTGGCATGTGGAATATCGCCATGGTAGTTTTGGTGAAGCCAAAGACAGACAACAAAATCTTCCTCTGTTGCAACTGGAGGAGCTGGGGAGGGAGCTCTGGGTTGTTTCCCCTGTGCCAGTTTTCATCTGAGGAGTTCCTCTGCCAAGGTGCCCGAAGGAAAGATGTTGTCCTCGGAGCTCCTCCGTCAGTTGGAGTCTGAACCCCATGCCTTTTTTTACTTCCTGAGAATTTCCAGTGTTGTCATCCAACATGCTATGTATTGCTTTATTCTGGTTTAGGCTTTATCTCCACTTCATCTATAATCCTCTAATCCTCACACCTTCGCCTCCCGTGCAGGTTTGTAAGGGTGCACAGCAGCTAAAAGATCTCCTTTGTTATAAAAAAGTCACTCTGTATGCAGGAAACTGCATACAGGGTGACCCCTGGTTTGATACCAGTGGGTACTGGATTGTAGAGCAGTCTCTCTTCAGTGTTGGGACCCACATGGTTTTCCTTTCATGAGGGATCCACTCAGTCGCTCCTATGTTCTTTTCCATCAGCTGCTCGGCCTCCACCTCCATGCCCCCCAACCCCAATCCTCCCCCAAAGAAGAGGATTCAGGCCCTGGCTAGTACTCATCATCAGTGGTGATGCAGTCAGCCTCTTTGGAGATTGTCCCCTCATCTTCTGGAGAGGAAGTTTCTTCATCTTGGGCAGATGTCTTTTCTTCAAGGGCAGAGGACTGCTTGCTGTCCTTGATCTCTGACCAGATCATATAGACAGCGCTTGAAGCAGTGATGACCTTCTTGCCATATTGCCAGAATAAATGATCTGGAAGCTGTTAGGCTGACTTACAGCAGTAGCTCTGTCTGCACCTGCATAAACTCCAGGATACGTTTACAAACAGTGTTTGTTGTTGTTTGTGCTGCAGCTGCAGGTTTGAACTCTGCAAAATGTCCTATGAGTGGGATTTTTTTTGTTTGTTTGTTTCTAGAGTTAATATTTTGGGTATGGTATCTTTTTATGAAAAATACAAGAGTAAAAGTGCTTTTAACATGTGCTTCAAAGCTACGTTTGACTGGGAACCTCAAAGCTCAATAGCCTGCATCCACAGAAATTCACTGCAGCCTATGTAATGTTTGATGCGTCATTATTTATTCCAGTCTATCTTGCAAATACATGTTTGTGCTGCAATGTCATGCACAAACACAAACTATTAGATCCTTAAGATCAAACCTATGTCAAAATTGTTTCATTATTTTGGTCCATTGGAGTGTGGTAGGCCATCAAAGGCCGCTACTAGAAACTCGGAATATTACATGAAATCGCTTGCTTGGCCAAAAATGGGTAAATGATGTAATTTGGTAAAAAACATTAAAAACTACAATTTTCATGTGTTGAGTTTAGAATGAAAGCAATTTTACCTAAATCGCATAATATAGTACTGTCAATAACAAGGAATCAAAAAAGGTGGTTATAATGGGTTTCAATTGGCCAAAAATGGCCACGATAGAGTCAAGAGGAACAATTTGGTGTATAGTGAATATTATTGATATTATTAAGGAGCTGATGTTGAAAATTAAAAAATCTGAAAAAAATACACACCTTAGGGAAGTTTCATTCCATTTGCATTAATAGAACGGAAATGGTTGAAAAAAGAAAAGTGAAGTGGCCACAAATGGCCAGGATAGAGCAAATAAAAAAAAAACAACTTTGGTAACTTTCAGCAAAACAGAGCAATACTTTCTCCAGCTATGAAGCAGTCAGTTCAAAGTAAGAGCTTTCATGCTGTTTTCACTTGTTCTACTGATGCATTTGAAGCTTCTTTTATCATCAGCAAAGTCAGTCCTTCATCTCCCCCCACCTCCCCGTTCCCCCTTTTCCCCTTTACTGTTTCTTACTGTATGCTTCTTTATCTAACTGCTCTAATTATTCAAAATCACTCTTTGCCGCTTCTTTTCTTCCTCCCTTCGCTCCGTTCTGATGTACAACAGGGATTTCTGTAATGTTGCTCGGCATGAAGAATAAGCTGACCTAAAATGTAATATTGAGACAAATGGGGAGAGATAATGAATGGGTTCTGAATGAACACCAATCACAAATAATTGATAATAATGAGTTGTTTGTATTTTAGAATGATAAATGAGGATGGAGGATAAAGGAAGAGTGCAAAAGCCAGTGCAGTATTATGATGGGGCATAATCTTGTCGAGTCATAGTATATTTATGATGGGTGGATAGTGAAGAATAACTTTGGCCTTGTCAACATAAAAGCAAACCTGAGGCCACAATGAACCGACTGACTTAAAATGATGTAAAGATGGGGATTAAAAAAAACATGCATTGAGCTGACTGTTTCGTGATGACAGCAGGATGCACACATGGTTTTGTAAAGCCAAATAGGTCAGAGCTTTGTAGAATCTCAACAGGCCCACTTTGCAAATACTTTAGAGTGGGATTTTTTTTCCTTTTGAAAATCCAAAAACTATAATCCCTCAACTATAAAAGCTATGGTCAAGTTTTCTTTGTGTCTCCTGTGCTTCTCCGTGTCACCCTTCTCTATGGTAGCTTCCTGTTTTATTTTGGTAATAACGTCATCTATGCTTCTCTTTTTGCTTTGTGTCCTTTTACCTCCATGATCAACTGCCCCACCTTGTTTTCAGTTACTTTTCTGTGTATTTCCAGTCCTCCCTTTTCCCATCATGTTGGTCAGCCTGTCCCTCAACATCACTGTGGTGGGAGCACACAGCTGCTGTGTGTCTTTATTATTGCTTTGTTGGGATTCCTGTTTTAAAAAAAATTATTGTTTTTGTTAATAAAGTCACCTTTTGTTGATCACTATGACCGTACCAGACGACAGATGAATTCAGACACTTTGCTGTGGTAGTCCGGATTGAGTACAAGTTCAGGTTGTTTGCTTCATTTATCCTGCAGACGTCTAAAACTGATCGAAATCTACCCGTGACAAACTCAAGGGAGAGAGATACAGTCTAGACAAAAGTAGGGAAAGAACAGTTGTTCAGCAGCACAGTGAATCTATTTATTGTGAAATGGAAGGCCCATTCCAGAAAGCGGCTTAAGTGAAAACTTTTATTTTGTTAACTCTGACAAGAGAGGGAACTCAGAAAGAGAGTTAACTTAAAGTCTGAGACAGTTACCCGGGTAACCTAACCTATTTCATTGTCAGGTTTTCTTCACCAAACCCTGAGTTTCCCTCTGATTCCATCAGTCAGCTGCTCATTCACAGTTGGTATCAAAGCACAAGCAGGACCACTAATTCGCACAAATAGGTCTTTAAAAAACAGGAAATCCTGGTTATTAGCATGTTCTCAGTTGCCAATATAAGGACGGAGACAGTGAGAAGTGTGCATTATGGGCTTTTTATCAGTTTAGATAAAAACCTAAATGCTACATTGTTCTAAATCTGTGACTCTGTGGGCATCAGGGTAGCTGTCAGGTTGTCAGACAGTTCCTCTCCAATCAAACATTCATTATGCATTACTGAACTACTGTATGACAACATCTCCATGCTGTAGTCAGTCACAGTTGGTAAAGCCATATTAAATGCAGTTTGACGTAAAGTTTGGAATCCAGGCTGCAGATGTCACGGATGCGTCTGGACCGCATTTTTATGCTAAAATATGTTCACGTGTTAATTACATTTAATATTCAAAGGCAAAATCTGGAAGGATTCCAGCATCTGTTAAAGAAACTTCAGGGTGGGTAAATGATGACTGACTCGTCCAAACTGATATGCTTTTATATTAATCGGTTCCCTTGGATTAAAATGGAGGCTGTGCTCTTCATTTATCAGCTGCCACAGTGAATCAGGGAATGGCATCACGAGTTTGTTTCTCTACTCATGCACTTAACTCAGGATGAGCATGCTCAGAGTTGACTGAACCTACTGTGATCAGATTTTCTGGGACTAAAAACTTAATGTTTTCCACCCCAGATTTAACTCAAACTCAGAGTTTAGTATTAAACTGTGAGTTTGCTTGACTTTCTTTCTGGAACACGGCCCAGGACTCTTTATAGAGTTGGCCATCTGGTTAAACCAGGCGACCATCTCGGCAGAGTTCCATTAATCAGGCCTTTGAAAGACACACGACAGCCTGCATTTAAAGTGTCCAGGCGAAATATGAGAGCAGGAGAAAAAAAACTGTGAGGATGAAGAGTATGAAGAGTAAAATTTAACAGGGGGGTCTTGTGGTGCTATCGATTAATCTGCTGTTATTTTCTTAATTAGGCAGTCAAATCAATAGAGAAAACGTCAGAAACAAAACCTCAGATGTCTTACTTTGCTTGACTTTGACTCTAAAACAGGGGTGGGCAACTCCAGGCCCCGAGGGCCGGTGTACTGCAGGTTTTAAATCTCACCTTGGGTCAACACACCTGAATCACATGATTAGTTTGTTATTACCAGGCCTCTGGAGAACTTCAGGACATGTTGAGGAGCTAATTTAGCCATTTAAATCAGCTGTGTTGGTTCAAGGACACATCTAAAACCTGCAGGGACACCGGCCCCCGAGGCCCGGAATTGCCCACCCCTGCTCTAAAACCTGATATATTCAACTTAAATTACAATTTTATATTTTAATAAGTTTTATAAAGCTGTGTCTTTCTACTTGAAATGTCCCCCAAAACATTAATAGATTATCCGAAAAGTTGCAGATTTGTTCTGTGGCTCCTGATGAACCCTTTCTCTCTGCTGTACCTCATACTGAAAAATCATCAGTGAGCAACAAGACTATGAATGTGCGTGTTTTTTTTAACACATCCCTTAAATATCCTCAAAATCAAAAACAAATATTTTTATTTATGTTTACTATTATTATTACTACTCTGACAACCCTTTTTTAATGAGATGGCTCATGAAAAGGTACCAGGGCGTGCTTGTGTGTTTGGAACGGGGTTGACCCACTTATTTTCAACATCATTAACAAACAATAGCATAATTGCTACTCTTTGTATAGAAAGCCGGCACTCTCTCAAACTATAGATGAGCGTGGACGCCAGGGGCAATCAGTATGATCTAACATAATACAAACAGAGAGAGGGATTACTGCCTGCAGTGTCTGTGTTATACTATTTTATATTAATTCACTGAATTACAATCGTGTGTAAGTATTTACAGATTTTACAAAAATAAGAAGCATTATGGGAAATCTACATTTTGGATACATTAAACACTTTAAATCCAGTGCACTTGAGCATTCACGGAAAAAGTAGTGATTTTTCTGAAAGAGATCCTGGTAATATGAATGATTCTTCAAAAATAATCATGAATGGCTTCCCGAGATAAAACCAGCGAGCGACCGCAAAGGCATGAATGAACTCGCTCGATAACTAGGACGCTTCCTTAGCCGTGGAGTTGCTCTTTCACTGCTCGACCACGGAGCGACAGCATTTCTCCCTCGAAATAAAAGCGCCCTCTGCGAACTCTTTGGTCACATGCTGCGATGGTTTGAAGTGGCGGCTTCATGTCACACATGCGTACCGACAAAGTGAATGGCACACGGGTGCAGAAGTGACACCGAGGCGACCAAAGAGAGGGGGAGGCTGCCAGAGCTGATCCGCGGTAGTTGGGCAGAGCTCACTTTGGCGGAGAGGAGAAAGAAGAAGAGCAAGAAGAAGGAGCAGCAGCGGCGCGTGGAGGGGATGAAGATGAACCCCGCGGGAGGTTATAGGATCCCACCAGCAGCAGCAGCAGCAGCAACGACTCCGAGACCCGGGCTCTAGGAGTGCAGGGTGAATTTGGCTCAGTTGAGAAAGTTCGGCGACTGTAGCTGTACAATGGTTATGAATGGGTCTCACCTGAACAGCTCCTTACCAGACCCCGCTGACACCGTCCTGAACCGCCCGCCGTGGGTTGCCACAACTTTGGGGTGTTTCCTCATCTTCACTACGGTCGTTGACATCCTGGGCAACCTCCTGGTCATCTTCTCCGTTTATCGGAACAAAAAGCTCAGGAACGCAGGTGAGCCCGGGGAAAGTATGCGCGCGAGGCGCCAGAGCGGCGCGCGCCTGATTACTCAGCTAGGTTTGGGGAGAAAATAAAATAAAGCGAAACAAAAACTCTGGTTGACTCTAATTTGCAAAGTGACAACGATAACAGTTTTAGCTGAAAATACGTGCTTATTAATTACAGCTCGTTTCCAAGTGTGTTATTGTTTTGTTTATAGCCACTAAATTATTTTAAGTGACAGAAACGTGTCGTTTTGTTTTGCGATTTTAACGGTTGTCATTTTCTTTTTTGGTTTTGTTTGTTTTACCAGCGAGCTGATAATTAGAAATCCGAGCAAGCGTAAAGATGCTTGCGCTCGCGACAAGCTTGTCGCACAGTAGGCTAAAGACACAATCCATGTTTTTCTTCTTTACCCCCACTTGTATTACTGACATCAGTATTTTTGCTTTGATATTTATTCATTACAGAGGCCAGTTGTACCAAATAGTCACACACATCAACTCGCCATAGCCTACTTTTGCAGCTGATATGATTTATGATTTATGATTTACTGTTAAGTACGCGTCAGCTAAGCAGCCTCTGAGGAGAGCGAAGCGGAGAGAAACATTATAGCGATTATTGACAGTGTGAAGCGACGGGGAATGCCCATCACTCGTCCCAGAACTGCTCGCACTAATGCTTCCCCGGCTTCTCCTTTATCGCCGTTATTCCAGCCACATTTAACTCAGTTTAATAAACGATACTATCAGCCAAAATGTTATGATATTACCAGTCCGATAATGGAACTTTTGTCATATATGCGTGGGCTTTTTATATACACGATCGACCAGTAATACAATTATGATTTCGGCTGAGGATTAAATTGTGCGCCCCCGAGTTTGAAGGAGATTGACACAGCGGTGTTTGCCTTGCTCAGCGGAGGTGGTAAAACGCTCATAATTTAATAGTCGGAGGACAGAGCGCTGCTGAGAAAACCCAAGAGGCTCCTGTCATGCTCAGGTCTGCGCGCATTAGCTGGCAGCTACGCGTACCAAGGTTGTCATCATTTGGAGGCTGTAGTTGGGTGATTTGCTAAACACACCCCTGACATTACAATTCCGCGTACTGCAGAAATGTTAGGGTCAGAATAGATTTCCATCATGTGGATCGAGACCCCCGGGAAGACCCTATGGGATGTACAAGGATATACAGGCTCTCCTTACTTTGAGAAAGCGCGCAGAACCCTCTGCTACAGCTGGATTAGAGCTGCTCACAACACAGTCGTTCTGAGGTGGATTTAGTCTCTCAGGCTGAAAATACATCTGTGCGATTTTGTAAGCCTCTCTGCTGCATGATATGTGGGACAAAGTGCGAGACAAGAGAGGAGATAAATTTAGGAAACAGCATCTTTTGAAGTTGCTCCATTAATTACAGCTAATTGCATGTAAGGAGGTCATAATGAACTTGCAGGAATTCGACCAAGCATGCGGCTGATTTATGTCGCTTCAAAGCTTTAATGTTGCACACCAGCTTGAATGATCCATATGTTTCAGCTATGTTTTCCGTTTTCCATCCGTCATCCCTCCTCTAAGAAAAGTCTGACACGTGAATCTCCAGAGGAAGTTAGAGGAAGGATCATCAGCTTAATTGCGCTTCGCAAATCCTTCCCATGAATGCAAACAAGGCCTCTGGAAGCTAGTGACGTGGTTCCCCAAAGTTCATGCCTCCGAAGCCCCTTTGCTACTTTTCCATTCAACTTTCAAAGACGTGCATGACTAACTTAAACTGCTTTCAATTTTATGTTCAAAGCCCATTGGCAAATTGTGTGCAAATTGGCAGACATATTGATTCAGACAAAAGCTTTTGCAGTCATACTTTAATCAGCATTTTTATTATCGGACCTTATCTGTGGGAATTTGAATCAGAAATGATTGTATGACCACATATTTTACTGACCATCTCCTCTTAGGAAAGTGCTTTAATATCCATCCATCTCTCTCTCTCTCTCTCTCTCTCTCTCTCTCTCTCTCTCTCTCTATATATATATATATATATATATATTGTATATATATAGATTGATAGATAGATAAGTGGGAATTATTTTTTCTATGGCACGAACTAAATGTTGTTAGAAACTGCACAGCAGTTCGGCATCAGGGGGATAAATTAAATAACAAGTAATGAAATATACTCAGTGGAGAACCTGGCAGGCAATGCTGTCACATATTGCAGGCAGCAGCAGGACTGCTGCCTCTGCATGGCCAAACCCTCCGTCAGCGCATGAAATGGCCAGAGCGTGAGAGAACGTGAAGCCAGCAACACATGGTGAGCGCTTTGAGCTGCGTGGCTGGATGCAGAATCAATGCTGTGAGCTCTACTCAATGCCAATAAATCATCTTAACTGTACCTGTTTTCCAGTAGATGAAGGAAATTCTGAACAGGAAAATAAATAATGGCAACAAGGAAGGGTCTCAAATGACATTTTTGGCAGATTCTCACAAAAGTGGAACATTAGCTCATGGAATATAATCTGTGATGGTTTTTATCTTGCTTTTTCTTTATAAGAACAAAAACAAAAACTTGACGTTGTGCCATGCAGTTCCTTTCCTTCCTAAATAATGTGGCACAAGACTCAGGGCTTCTCCTCAGTTTTTGAAGACGAGCCATGTACATTTTTTATTTTTACAAAAGACAATGAGCTGGTTTGGCATTCTGTGAAAACGGGTTCATACCCCAAGTTTTAAGCATAATGGAACAGTGGAAATAGAGCAGACCTCGTTGCCTCAGAGCGGCATCATGTGTTTTTAGTAAGCAGCTTCTTGAGTTTGTGAATGGAAATAAAAGATAAGTGTAGGGTTAGTTCTCAAAGGTGTCATTTATGTCCCAGTGTTTTCATACTGATCTCAAGACATAACAAGTACAGCAAAACAGGCAAGTTAAGACAGTGATTTACTACTGTACCGTTCACAGTCTGAAGTGAGAAGTGTACAGATATCTTGTGCTGGGATGTGCTGCTGCATAATAAACCAAAGAGCTCCACATTGGAGCAGGGCTGTCTGTGTTGGAGTGTGACGTAGTGTTTATCCTTTTTCAGCGTTGCGTGACTTGGCCGTGTGCCCGCAGAATGTTATTTCTGATCGTTTATTACCCCTCGAGTATCTGTTACAGTGTTATTGGTCTCAGTGTAATGAATATTTCCAGGAATTATGCAGAATTAGGGGTACTTGCAATTTCCTCAAATGAAAATGAATGTTTTAGGTTTCTAAATATCCGTGGGCTTTGTCGGGAGATTCTAAATTGGCTCATCACTGTGGAGCTTAATAAAGAGATCATCCCCTTCTGTAGATGGTATACAGTAGATGTTGATTTCGCAGCTTCCTGTTTTGCTTTCATCAGAGCTAAAGCCATTTGAAACACTTGTTTTATGAGAAGCTGAAGTCTTTTATGCCTAGCTTTACTGGGGCTGCACAAATCTCTGTACGATTACACTGAGGAATAACAACTGTCTTCTGTTTAACTTGATATTTAAGAAGAAAGTTAATGAAATCATTTGCACATTCCTTTTGTATAATTGGAAAAAAACAGCAACCTGCGAATCTAAAACACGGATCTAGCTGATGTGAAGTTACCCCCTGATTTTTAAAGTCTTGATCTGTGGATTCATTTTTTAAAGTCTCACAAACAGGGGCTGGCCCAAAGCATGTTAACTTTTCAATCACAATCGGATTCCAACCGATTTATCTCTAGGGTTGGTGACAAAGTAACAAAGAGACGCAAGAAACACCCTTCAACAATGAGTGATGACATTGCATAATTTTTCCACCAGGGGGCATTCTGCAACACGCGTGTTCAGAATGCCACAAGTAAAACAACCAGCTGATCCATACAGAGTGTAAACAAGCAAGCAAATAAGTACACACAGTTATCTGTTCATATTTTGCATTTCGGAAAGAAAAAAACTATCAGCTGACATGTCAGAATAATGTTTATTGGGCCATAGTTACAAAAATGAATATTAGGACTGGGTAACGTAGCATCAAAATTCTATCACAATATTTCAAGAAGATTTGCAACAATAATATTTGTGACATTACTTAAAAAAATACTTTTTGTTTTATGGATGCCTGCAGGTGACAACATTTATAAATGTAACTAAATGAAGGGTAATTTCAATCCTTCTTTTTCAGTAAGCTCCTGTCAGTGATAACACACTTCCTAATTCAAAGAGTGAATCTACTAAAGGAAAGTACCAGCAGCAGCATTATAATGCAACAGTAGTGGCACAGCAGTATATCCAGTGATACAGCGTAAGTCAAGTCATGTAAGCTCAGAAGAAGCCAAGAAGTGTTAGTATTATTTCGCCTGGAAAATTTAAGCAATAGTAAAACATAACTGTTTAACAATTTGATTTAGCAATAATGTTGAATGAAAGTAACCTAACTCCCTAACTTTTTGGAAGTCGTTACATTATTGTCACATATTAAAAACGAAAAATGTTTTTAATCTTTGGTCACTGACTAATGAGTTGCATTGATGACATTAAATGTCGGATGTCTAGAATTTATTTTCACAACTGAACAAAAGCAAGATGGACACATTGTTGGGCCGAAAAGTCCAAAAAGTTGTTTCATATTTAATATCTCTTTTTCTGATACACAGTAAGGATGTCAGATAACCTGGCATCATTTTCGACAGTATCTCTCGTAAAAAACACATAAACAATCTATAAAAAGTTTGAAAATTCTTATCTCAAACTGAAAAATTGGTCTATGCCTTCAAGGGTGATTAGACTACTGCAACACTATTTGTTGGATTGTCCACCTCATCAGTGGGACAACTTCGGCTTTGAAGATATTCCACTTGAACATACTTTCTTAGTACTGAAGTCAGTTTGGCTCACACTGGCTCCACCCCCAGCACATCTCTGACTTGCTCTGTGTCTATAATCCGACTAGACTTCTCAGGTCATCAGGTGCAGCTCTTTTAACAGTTCTCAGAATTAAATCTAAGTGTGCTGAGGGGGCTTTCACTCACTATGGTCCTGTTCCTTGGAACAAACTGCCTGCTGACTTAAGGTTAGTTACATCCGTGCATACATTTATAAACAGGCTCAAAAGGTTTCTGTTCACACAGGTGTACACTCAACAGCTGATTATGTATGTATGTGTGTGTTAACTTATATTTTAATTCTTTGTAAAGTTTTAATTTCCTATCTTAAGATTTTCTTTCCATAAAGTTCAGACATCCTCAGCATGACTCATCTTCTCATTTCATGCTGTGCTTTGGAACCATCTGCACCACCTCCTGCTTGAATAGCTGTGGTTATTATTTACTGTACATTCTGTATCTACACATTCTCTGCATGACCAAACACAGCCAGGCTAAAAAAAACCTTGAGGTGTAAAAATCTAGATGTTGAGTTAAAAAAACTGAAAAGATGTGCCTGCAAAGAGTCCAGGCATTGTACAGCCACACTGCATAATGCATCCACTCCCAGCAGCAGTAGACTATCGATATCGGTTGCTTGTATCATGTGTTCCCACCTCTGATGACAAGGCTGCCTCTTTGCAAACCCTGCTCAGCCCCCTTTTGGCTTACACAGTTTCAGTTTCACCCACAGTCACTGAGGGACAGGATCTAGGAAAACGTTCAACTGTGGCTAGGAAGTTAAGCCGTTCATATGCTGCTGGGTCCACACATTGTTTTGCTCCCTACTAACTCATCATCTAATGTTTTATCATAGAAACTGTAGGTTCAAATAGGAAACATTTTCAAGCAAAGTACTGTGAACTCCTTGTTTCAGTAATAAAAGTTTTTAGTTCACATTACTAAAAGACTAAAGATTATCTCACCAGAAAGTTGGTTTATGAAAGCTTTTAATGTGAAGTAGTTGCCTTAGGATATTGTGCTTGTAATAGCATTAGTGTAACGTATTACTGCTCTGTAAGAACACTAAACAGGGCGGCTGATCATCAAGATAAAATTAAAAAGCATTGCTGCTGGATAGATGGAAAAACAAACTAAACCACACAAGCAGTAAACCACCACATCGCTCCTTGTTTAGTGACTACTTACCTACAGGGTAGTGATTACTTACCTGAACAGTAAGGTAAACACAATTATTGAACATTCAGTATGCTTACCATTAAAAGTGTCTGATTTTTGTGAAAATGTACTTTAAATCCCGAACATGTATGGAGGGAATCTCTGAAGTTTCACTTTTATCTGTCAGAGATTTCATGGTCTTTGAAGAGCAAAGCAGATGTCAAGTGGGCTTCTTAGTTTTAGTTATTAAAAGAGCCATAATAACTTGAAAGATCAGAGACTACGTGTGCTCCCAAGTCCTTGACATAAGAGGTATTTTATATCTTTTGCCAAGATGTAATCAGATTATATCTTATGAAAATAAACATGTTAGTCATTCACATCCTCCATGCTGCTCTTATTAAATTAAATATTTGTCGTGAATTTAATACCTTCTCGCATATTCATCCCACAGATCGTTATCATTTGAAGAAAACCATGAACTAATGCAAATACTGCCTGTTTAGTTAAGGCCCATATTTGGCTGATAATTGGCTGATGGTGTAGAAGCCAGAGCTGCTTGCTGGGCTTGTTAGTTTCTGTGGTGATGGCTGTGATAAGCATCGGCACGGCACGCTACGGCGGAAAGTTTCAGCAGGTAAAAAACGCAGATAAACCAGAGACACGTAACAGAGGGCAGGCTGCGACTTTGCAGTTAATTTATAGTTTTCCCAAGCTGAATAAGTGAACATTGAGTGGGAGAGGATAAAGATCTGCTCCTTTTACTCACCAGGCACTTAACTCGCAGGTATAGATTAGTTAATGTCCCTCCTGTCGGCCAAGACACGGAAATAAAGGAGCGCCTGTCAGCGCGCCCTGGGGCTGCTTTACACTTGATGACTTCAGAACTGACTGCTCCTTTTAATCCTCCCGCGTGTCCTGAAACATGTAAAATACTTTATATGTTTTTCACTAATTAAGCAGATCTACTTTGTACAGATTTCCCACCAGAGAGCTTTTGCGCCTCTCATAAGGATTTAAACTCAAACATTAGATCACACGCAGATCTAATTAGGCAGCAGATATGTGCATGGGCTCTGGTTCCAGTGCTGGGATTGTGGGGATGATGCTATCATTGTTTGTGTTGCCAACCTTGTCTGGCTTGTTTGCTGCAGCTTTTTGTTGTTAGTGAGTGAGAGAGGAGTTCAACAGTACATGATGGTAGAGTTAATGATGAGGAGTAAGGGCTGGTGCGAGGCTTTTGCACAAACTGGACGTGCGGTGAAAGAGAAGGAGGTAGATGTTAGTTTGCTGCTGGTGTGGGTTGGTTAATGCTCTCGTAACATTATTAGCAACAATCATGGGAAAATTGCTCTGTGACTCCTTTTTTTTGTTTCAGTGTGACTGGATTATTTCAGTCTTAGTAGGTGCCACATTGTCCTGCTGGGCTTAAGCCTCCTTCCAGGCTCTGAGAAAGAAAACTTGACCCAGCAAGCACTCATATGACTTAGTCTGCTTTTTACGGGGGCCAGCATCTGCACGATTTAATCATTTTCTAATATGTCCTGGATTGCCTGACTGCACAAGCCCTGCCAGGAGAAATCCATTCGGAACATACAAGAAATGCATTTGCTGCGTGATCAGGACGTCAGCTTTTGTCCCCCCGCCCCCTTATTTTTCTTTAAGAAAGCTGTGGGGTTTTTTTCTCTCTTTACTGGTTTACATTCTGCACAGCATTTCACATTCTCCTCACCAGGTTTTTGTGCCTGAGTCTCATCTGAGTCTCCCATCACTGTCTTTGTACTCCACCGCCACCTCCTCCTCCTCCTCCCATGCGTACTCACCCTCAAACACGCACAGTACACTCATTTTTTTTTCTTTTCACTTAAATTTCACCTTCCAGGCTTCATATTCCATGACACCCTGTCTGTTTGCATCACTTTGATCCAACACCCCCACCGTTCTCTAAGGACGCTATGTTGTCAGACCCCGTACCTGTAGAGGAATTCTGCCAATAGCACTTTGCATCAAGCCAGTCAGGCAACAAGACGGTTATCACACAAACCCTGCAGATACCAGATTATGTAATGGCCAATGTTGTTATTGACGCGGTCGAATTTAACAAAAAATGGGCGTCCGGTGTGTGATCTCCTCTGTCGCACTCTGTATGCATATACTCACAGGGGAAAGCACGTTTTAGCTTCAAAAGCAACAAATAATGAGTCTATAAATACATATAGAAGAGAGCTTATTCTCAGTCATCCACTCCACCCACCATTCACTGTTCCAGCTCTCCCTCTTTCCATGCTTCCCTGTGCTATTTTTAATCATTTACAATATTATACAGTGAAAAACGTCTCTCTGCTTGATAGAAGCCCAGCATGACACACATGGGAAGCTCGGGGCAGTGAGAAAGAAGTAAAATCTAATGCTCATCCAACGGGAACTCTGCATAACACATGCCATACTGTAGAGTGCCTACAGTAGAACCTTAACTGTTTGATTACACACACACATTTGAGGTCCAGCAGGTTAGAAATGCAAGCTGGTATCAGGAAGGGTGCCAGTTTGAATCCCAGCTGAGAGAATCAGCAGAGGCGGAACAGGGAAACGAGAGGCACTCTTATCTGTGCTCAAGGTGCCCTTGAATGAAGCACTTGGTCGAACGTTACTAGTCAGTGGACAACAGTGGAGGACTGTGGTTGAACTCAGCAGCTTCCAGCTGTGAATGCGTCAGACTGTATGACCATTAAAATAGAAAAAAAAAAAGGAAATCTGCAAGCTCAGCTTTTCTCGCATAAAATGTTTTTAAAAAAAGGGACAAATGCAGAAACCGACCCCATTATCAGCGCCACTCTCTTGTCTCGCTCCCTTTTATCATTAAGGGCGCAGTTTACCCACTGGAGTAACAAGCAAAACAGCTCAATCAAAAAGCCTCATCAGTCTCTGTGAGCCAACAGAGTGATTCACTTGAATGACATGTTATGATGATTATTATGGCAGACACATGAATGCCATTTGATGCAGCCCTGTGAACACTGTCCCATTCAGATGTAGCAGAACAGTGTCTTGGTTCAGCAGCCTGGTTTATCACTCAGATGATAGCATCTTCTTGCATGCACACTGCAGATAAAGAGTTCAACAGTGCACACACACACACACACACACCTACACACACACACACACACACACACACACACACACACACACCTACACATATAATTTTAGTAACAACAAAACAAAGAAGTGACAGAGTTAGTTCTAAAAATAATCCTGAGGTTAGCGGGTAGATGCTGTCAGATTAAATTAGTAACACCGTTCAAACAAAGCCTCGTCTAAAATAGAAAAAAAAAAGATTTGATATTTTCACTTAATTTTAAAGTAGAAGTGCCACCCTTTACAGAGCACGTAGAAACTGGCGGAAAGTGTGTGCTACTTGGAAGACAGTTCAAGAAGATTTTCTTGTAAGCCACACAGAAACAGAGTCGCTTTTATGACCGCTGGAATCTATGTTTTCTAAGACATTCATGAAGACGGCCGTTTGTTCTTTTTTATTCTGAAGCAGAGGAGATTCATCCTGACTGTTCTCAGAAGCACTCTGAGAACATTTGCTTTTGCCTGACAGACACAAACATAGTGGAAGTATTAATGTTTCCAAGAAAGGGACTCTTTCGCAATCCTAAAAAAACAAAACAAAGAATGAGATGTGACTGATATAGATGTAGGTCACTGTAAAGTCCCTTGAAGCTCACAGCCCATCAGATACTGGATGCTATGAACTTACAGGAATCTCATAAATGAAGTTATTAAAGCTGTAGCAATGCACCAGTGTATCGATTAGAGATGGCACGATACCACTTTTTTATGTCCGATACCGATACCGATATCATAAATTTGGATATCTGCCGATACCGATATGA
Source organism: Simochromis diagramma (assembly GCF_900408965.1). Classification (NCBI taxonomy): domain Eukaryota; kingdom Metazoa; phylum Chordata; class Actinopteri; order Cichliformes; family Cichlidae; genus Simochromis; species Simochromis diagramma. Next base: position 2,000,204 of record NW_024386792.1, on the reverse strand, counting down.
ATCCGATATAGTGTTTTTTAATCAACAAAACTGTTTTTTAAATATCTTGCTGCATTTTGTATAAGTTCATACTCAAGTTTAAAACAACAACTACACTAAAGCTATTCTGTTATACCTGTATGCAAAAAAAATATTTCATAGTTCAGCAATACTGATCAATCTGATAAACTTAAACCTACACCATCCTCCCTATTCTGGTATTTTAAAGAGTACTTAGCGTAAATATTAAGCAACCTAACTAATAGGGTTCCAACTCCCAGCAACAATAAAAATAAATAAATAAAAAATAGGGAACCACCCCTCACGCTCCACCTCATGATGCTTAATCGACGTAATCAACCTTAATTTGATGCAGTGTGAAAAAAAATGCACAGAAATCAATTCTTTTTCAAGAAATATTAAATAGATTCAACATCTTTCTTCAACAAAATTGCAGACTGCACAGATGGTACCTTCCCAAAGGAAAAAGTACTATAGCTTACTAGGTATATTAGACTTAACAGTTACTATATGCAGTAATGGACTTCTATACATTTTACATCAGATTAAAACTTTGGGTGTAAGATTCAGATAAATATTAAATAATTAAAAGCGAGACATTTTAAATGAGAATAAGAAAGAAAAGTATGTCTTTGTGCCCCCTTTTCCCTGTTAATGCCCTATCGGCCCCCCCTGGCTAAACTTTGCTAGATCCGCCCCTGCACAGTTACCAGCGTCAGCTACGTAGAAAAAGATCCTCGAGTAGAAAGTAATATTAAATAAATTCTAACAACAGATTATCAAGCTTAAACGTGCTGCTGTTGTTCAGCCGCTGGTTTCCTCTTTCTGGTGCAAAGTGGGCCAAAAGCAAACAAGAGAGACGGAGTCACGACAGAAAAGCCGATCAGCTGATCGTTAAGCAGTTTCATGATTGAAGTAGCAGCCGGAGAGCGAGAGGCAGTCGCTCGTTAAGCTTAACGCAGGAATGCTTTACAAACATTCAGAGATGGACTTACACACTTGCTTTACTTCTCTCGGGATAACTTTGTCGGAGATGAAATGCCGGGTTGCTAGCGAAGCTCCACATGCTATGCTCCGACGTGCTAACGTTCTGAGGTGAGTTACGGCGTGTTGCAAGTTTTGTGAGGTGCTTTCGTGATATTTAATGGATCGGATTACATTTTTTATTTTTCTCCGATATCCGATCCAGTAATTTAGGTCAGTATCGGACCGATACCGATACGTAATATCGGATCGGTCCATCTCTAGTATCGATGGCCCTGCTCATGTGTCATATTAGTTTTTGACAACATAAATATTTAGAGATACCGGCATAAAGAGCTTAATGATTATAATCACTGCGCTTTTCAACATCAGTATTGGTATTTAGACTGAGAAACCATAATTTTTGACTCCCTGCTGATCATTATCTTAATAATGGGTCAAATGACTGTGTGCAAAAAGTGAAAAACTAGCCACAGAGATTCATAACCCAAAACAGCAGATCACCCCAGCTGTACTGAGCAGCTGAAACCACTTTGTTCTGTTTTAAACCAGTTTGTTTGGTTTAGTTCACTCTTGTTTTTTTGGTTTTTTTACACATTAACATACATAGAGCTAGAAGACTTTGAAAAGTTCTTTCGCATTTGGATTTCTTTGCTGCAGTTTGTCATGACCTGTCAGCCATCATGTAGCGCATGGTCAAACAGCTCCATAGGTTTTTGCACAGTGACATAATCTTTGTACTTTTGCTTCTGTACACCACCACAGTGGATTTGAAATCAAACAGTCAAGATGTGATTGGGTTTCTGACTTTCAGTTTTAAATGAAGTGGTTTAACAAAAGTTGTGCATCAACTCTTCAGCAATTACAACCATTTTATACATCGTTGCCCATTTTCAGAGGCTCAGGAGGAATTAGGCAACTGAATGACAAGCCGTTTAATTGCAGAGTGAGTCCTGTTACCTTGTTATTTCATGACAAATGAAGCTTATAAAAGACTGGGAGTTGATTCTGAGTGTTGAAGCTTGTCACTGGAACTCTCAATATAAGGTCCGGAAAACACGAAGGAAGGAAAAATTGAAGGAGGCCATCATTTGGCTGAAAAACCAACATTAACCTACCAGAGACACAGCAAAAAATAATTAGGAATGGCCAAACAACAATCTGGTCCAGTCTTTTAAAAAATAAATACACTGACCAGGTCAGCAACACCAAAACGCATGAAAGACCATAGAAGTGGTCTCTGCTCAGATTCAGCCAAATGCTGCAAAACCGATCAGACAGTGCAAAATGATAATGACCCAAAGCAAACTGCAAAAGCAACCCATGAGTTTTTTAAGGCAAAGAAAAGAGATATTCTGCAATGAGGAAGTCAGTCACCTGATTTCAACTCAACAGATCATGCTTTTCAGTTTCTGAACAATAAACTGAAGGCAGAAAGACTCAAAAACAAGCAGGAAATTGGCTGCAAGTAACGGCCTTGCAAAAATATCTCAAGGCAGGAAACAATATTTGGTAGTTAAATATATGTCCTCTTCCAAAGTCTTATGGACCTAACTATATATGAGCATAAGCTAAGACTGTCTGTTCATATATCCATTAAGGTTACCAGAAACACATGCTCTGTTAGCTCAATGATCCACTTATTTAATACATGAGGTTGCGTAATCATATTTTGCTATCCAAATACCACTGCTGTCATTGTCTGAGTAAGCACCCACTCAAGGGATTTAATTAATTATATTCACCAATGAATATTACTGTTTTTAGATCTCTAGCACTATAATGGACCTTTGTAATGAAACCAGAGTTGAACTTAGTTTCTCTTTTCTCTTTATATAACTGACACGAGGACTTGAATCCATCTCAGTGACACCTATACCTTGTTTTGCCTACAGAATTACGAGTGATTTTGGAATGGCCCTGTTCCCATAATTATAGCAGTGCAGAGGTGGACGCTAATTCTCAAGAGACAGATTATGACACATTCTTTGTGGCCCGTCACGTTCACAGAGTAATTAGTTGAGTCGTCCGCTTCCCTCTAATGAGCAGGAGCTTAGTGTGTGAGATTTCTTGGTCACAGTATGCTTTCCTTTAATGACCCATAAACATGCTCTCTGTGATTATTATCTAAATTAGTGTATTTTGTCACACGTTCACACATTGCTTGGGTTCATTCCAGCGTACTTTGGGCGTTGTCCAAAAGCAATAGGGAATTACGCAGTAGGAAGTTGGATGTTCACACTGCTAGTGCACGCTGACCCAATCTAAGCCTCACTTTCTCTGGGAATATGAGAATGAACTCATATGGCCTGTTGAGGTATGAAGAAATGATCTAATACATTTTATAGAAAAACGTTGCGCAGCAATGAAATTGAGAATGCAAATAGATGTGTGCAATATAATAGCGGGTTTATTAAGGGGGCATTTGCTGGCTTTGCAGTCAACATAATATCTTATGAGTTGTAATTTCATGTAGAAGCAATTCAGTGCCAGATTAGAAAGTTTACTTTTGCTGTGGAAGCTGTTCACCAATTATGGCTGAATGAGACGGGGAAGGTAGAACGGAGACGCAAAAATGGCACGTAGGAAGTGTATTACAGATTTGATTTTCTCTGTTTGTGTGTAGGTGTTAATAACGAATGACATTCGGACAGTTATAGAGATTAACCTGTGGTCCTCCCATTATACTGTGCAGCCAGGATCACCCTGTTTATCTGGACTAAGTGCTAATGAGAGGATGGTGTTTTTGCAGCTACTATAGTCATGCACAGCGAGAGCATGTTAATGATGAGGTCAGTAAGGTTGTGATTTGAAAATTTGAGCTAGTGCCAAGTTGTCTTGTTCATGAGAATCGTTTAGCATTGAGTGTTATCGGCTCCTCTGTCAAGGCCTGTGCGAAATGAAGGATTTTGGTTCACTTGTGGGGGAGACTTCAAAACAGGAGAAGCATAAACACGGTCCCAAAGATAAGTGTGTTGGAAAACAATGTCTCACTTAAGCATGCAGCAGGCAAAAAGCAATATCCAATCCAAAATCCTATTTCCGGACACCCAGTGAATTGAGATTCAAAGATCACTTGTCTGTTAGGTTGTTAGTTTCTTGACTTTATACCAGCGGTCCCCAACCCCCAGGCCACGGACCGGTCCGTGAGTCGTTTGGAACCCGGCCGTGAGAGTTGAGGCTCAGGTGTGAAATTTATGGTTTTCAGGGTTTTTATTCGTTAACTTTGTCTTTTCCTGTGTTGTATTTGTGTTTTTTTTAAATAAATATTTACGCATAACCATAGTGACCAGAGAGCATTAAGTGGCAGACAGGAGGATGTTACTCTCAATGTTGTTGCCGCATTTCAGGAGGACGCTGCTAATAAAGCTACACGTTTATTATTATATTTACAAAATACCCCAGTTTTTGTCTCTGTCGTATCATTTTATTTTGTTGTATTTATCCGTGACACCTTAAAGGCCGGTCCGTGAAAGTATTGCCTGACATTAAACCGGTTGAGTACCGCTGCTTTATACAGCAGCCAGTTCATTTGAGTTTTTGTTTGTTTGTTTTTTTTGCCATGTGTCACTGGAAGGTAGCCTAGCAACAGACCAGACCCAAAAACCAAAGATGATAAAATTTATCTTACTATTTATCTGACTATGACTCTGTTACAGTTTTTTACAGACGCTAGGACACATTTCTCAATACTTAGGTCACTTTTGCAAAACTCCTCACAAAGTGAGCACTAGTGATGGGATTTCCGGCTCTTTTTAGAGATCCGGCTCTTTCGGTTCGGCTCACTAAAAAGAGCCGGCTCTTTCGGCTCCGAACCGGCTCTTCAGGTTGTTTTGTTGCTTTAATTAATTTATTAATAACAATAATATAAAATTATGCACAAAAGGAATTACTAACGTAAAAAAAAAAGTGGTTTTATTTATATATGTTTATATATAAATATATGCGGTGGGCCCTATAGACAAAACACGTACAAATTCCAAAACACATTTCTAGCATGAACTGAACTTCCAAAGCAGAGCTACTAGATCACTTAAATTACACAATTGAAAGCATGTGTGTATTGTTTGTGTATTTATACACAGGCACTCATATATATTCAAATCATTTAAAAAAAAAGTTCATTTACCTGTTACTACCACACACCAAATCCGGTCGTTGGTACTTGCTGGCTTGTGTAGCCACAAGATAACAAAAGCTCAACACTGCGCCCAGCATCCTGGAGCACTTCTGTTGTCTTTTGTACGTGTTTTGAGTTTTTATGTGCTTCTGAGTTTTTACATGCTTCGGAGTTTGTACGTGTTTTTACGTGTTTTGGAGTTTTTACATGTTTTGGAGTTTGTACGTGTTTTTACGTGTTTTGGAGTTTGTACATACTTCAGAGTTCGTACGTGATTTGAAGTTTGTATGTGCTTTGTCTCTAGGGGCCACCGTAAATATACTTTTATTTATTCACTCCACATAAAATGTAATAAATAAATAAATCATATAATACAAAAATCAACTATTCACATTTCAACTTTTAACTATTTAAATTTTCAGCTTTTTCCTTTTACAAATTTAAAGTGAAAACAACACAAAACACTGCAAACCACAACACAATTAAATATAAATTATAATATGAAAACAAAACGAACATGCATATTCTCTGTCATATGGGCCTGCGTGAATAAACTTTCTGAATCCTTTATCATCTGCAACTGAAAATAGTTGTGGATGATTACTATACCTTTCTAATGTGACGTTGTTGCCCCTGGCTCTCTTTCTCTCTCTCTCCTTCTGGCTCTGTTCGTGTGCTACTGAGTGTAACTACCGCCCCTCCCCCCTCTGCCCAGCGTAAAGCACAAGGCTTGCGTGCAGAGTGAAGCGGAAAAAAAAGTGCGAGAGAGGGTGAGAGGAAAAAAAAAAAAAAACCCACGTGACGGCTCGCGATAAGGAGCCGGCTCGCGTCGTTCACGTCAAAGAGTCGGCTCTAAGAGCCATTTCGTTCGCGAACGACCCATCACTAGTGAGCACAACAGAAGTCTATGTGGGCCAAACTGAGGATCAGTTATCATTGTTTTGGCACAAAATGCATTCAATGACTACATCTCTCAAATGTCATGAATTATTTTCTCACTCAGACACAACAACTGCCAAAAATCTTTGTACGTACAGGACATTTTGCATGTGCTTACATACTGTTTTCAAAACTGTTAAACTTATGGCCAAAACAATAACACAATGCAAAACTTAAAAAGACAGCAAAATGCAACAGCAATATTTTATTGAAACATATTTTAAATCTAAAAATGCAGTTTAACCAGCCACAGCTGATTCTCATTGTAGATGAACATCTACACAGGTGTTACTCCTTCAATTGTTCAACTGTAAAAAACTGTAAGTGATGGTGGACTTGCAAGAACTAACATCTTTTTTTCACATTACTCAGGAGTAGTTTGTCTCTTGATTATTGTGAGAAATATAAGGTATATATTGGAAGGTAGAGAGCTTGTAAGACAGAGAAAACCCTAACAATTAAGACGACGCCCTATGAGCAATCACTTGTTGACAGTGGGAAGGAAAAACTCTCTTTTAAGAAAGCTCCAGGCTCAGGGAGTGGCAGCCATCTCTTACAGTTTTTTACAGCCGCTAGGACACATTTCACAGTACTTAGGTCACTTTTGCAAAACTCTTCACACAATTCTCCTAACTGACCTTCAGCTTGGCAAAGCAGTTCATTTCACATTCAAAATACACTACAACTACCAAAACACTTTATTCAGGTCTCAAATAAACTCATTCTTCCAGAACACTAGCAAAGGTTGACAGCCGACAAACACACTTTGTCAGCCACAAAACAATGACCTAAAAAACACTAACAACATGTAGCATTACACAGTGTTTTCTTGTGTAAAACAAGGACACATCTCTGTTTATAATTTCAATATATGTTACTGGAATGAATCAGACATCATGCAGAATTCGTTAATATTTGTTTATGTATTTTTAGTTTTTTGCACTAAGTAATCCCAAAATACAAGAATTTGTATACACACCATCCACTGATACACATACAATAGTAATGCTATTCTACTCGGTCTTCTCCATTTGGCCACAGGTTCCAATCCACATCACATCTTATGTCATCTAGGGCAATACACCTAGGAAAGAATCTTCTGGCATGCCAGAATTGAAGGAGTTGAACAATTGAAGGAGTAACACCTGTGTAGATGTTCATCTACAATGAGAATCAGCTGTGGCTGGTTAAACTGCATTTTTAGATTTAAAATATGTTTCAATAAAATATTGCTGTTGAATTTTGCTGTCTTTTTAAGTTTTGCATTGTGTTATTGTTTTGGCCATAAGTTTAACAGTTTTGAAAACAGTATGTAAGCACATGCAAAATGTCCTGTACGTACAAAGATTTTTGGCAGTTGTTGTGTCTGAGTGAGAAGATAATTCATGACATTTGAGAGATGTAGTCATTGAATGCATTTTGTGCCAAAACAATGATAACTGGTCCTCAGTTTAGCCCACATAGACTTCTGTTGTGCATACTGTGTGAGGAGTTTTGCAAAAGTGACCTAAGTATTGAGAAATGTGTCCTAGCGTCTGTAAAAAACTGTAATACTGGACTAAAGAAACACTGTGGAACTATAGTCTTGTATCACTGTAGCTGGCATAACAGATTCATTATTTTTAATTGATTGTAGATTAGTCTTATGCACCACAGGTGTACTTTGCAGTATTTTCCTTAACTATTCAGCACTGAGACAGAGAGCAGAGGAAGAGATACTCTCACACTGAGCTGAAATTAAGAGTTCACAAACTTATAGTAAACAACAAAATTTGCAATCCTTTGTATTTGTTAAGCAACTTTATTTTGTTGTCTTTATATGGCAGCAAATCACAATATGAGTCATCACTTTGTGTCAGTTACTGGAGACCGACAAATAATTCATACAGTGATACCACACAGAAGGGAAGCAGAGGTAGATTCTTGTCTTACTAACAGATTCATTATTTGAACTGTGGAACATAAAAATAAGTAATGATTCTTTTTGTTTTATAAGAAGTATATATATATATGTATATTTAGACTAAACGATATAAAACATCTAATTTAATTAGAGTTTTGTCTCAGCTCAGCTCTCTCGTGTCGAATTCATCTTTGAATTTGAACATGTGGACGACTTAACAATAGACCATGAAATTATTCCTGATTTTAGGGTCATTTAGGAAATGTTTAAAAAAAAAAACCTGGACTACATTTGATGGAAAAGAGATTTTTGCCATGTAGATTTTGGCACATACTTTTCTTCTCTGATGGGAAAGTTACACAAACTTGAGATGCGTAGTTGGTAAACATCCGTAAAGGGAGGGTGATAATGTTGCCAGAGATGATGAGCTGCTTTTCTGCTGAGGGTGAAAAAATATGTAGAGATTTGTCCTTCAAATTGTTGTAAAAGCAGAATATGAGACTCAGTTATCCTCGTCTTTTCTTATCAGCTTTCACGTGCAGGAGTCAGTTGTCCTGTGCTTAGTGTCGACCCTAAATGAGTAACTGATCATTCATTTATTATCTTTGTTGATTAATTCCACGTATACGTTTGCTGATGTGGTTCAAACCGTAGTCATGAAAGTTGAGGTGAACATTAGGAATTAAACATCTGTGTCTATGCATAGATTTCTCACTTGCTGAGGTCTGATCTGCATGTGTTCATTATTGAGGGGCTGAAATGTTGTGTAGTCAACACACATATTGTCCAGGCTGCCGAGGCGAGCCGTGTGGTGTTGGAGGAAAGGAGGACCCAAAATGCAGGCGATGACTGATGATTCGAGTGATGTTTATTTACAGGGTGGTGTAGTGGCAAGCAGGCAGTGAGGGATGACAGGGAATTAAAGAAACCTAAACTGGAAAAACTAAATAACAAACCTGAGAACATATGAACCGGGGAGAGAGGCAGAGAGACGCAGACAAACCGGCAACAGGCAGGAGAACACACAGGGCTTAAATACACACAGCAGTAATCAGGGGATGAGAGACAGGAGGGCAACACACCTGGGAGAAGTCAGAGCTGATGGGACGGGGGAAACGTAATCTGAACACACTCACATGAGACGGGGACCTTCAGAATAAAACAGGAAACTCAGACACAGAGAACCAGACAAGACACTGAACTAAACAGACAGATTCACAAGCAGACAATGTGACGCCATAGACAGACAGAGGGAACACGGAAGTGGGACCAGGGCAGGCACAGAACAGAAACCTAACAAATGGCAAATCATAATGGAATACATAATCAGAATAAACAAAAGCATAAAGAAACACAAAACACTGAGTCGGCAGACTCAGGACCATGACACATATATGTACTGCATACATATATATACATGCATTTTTTAAATAAATATTTTAGCCACTTAGGGATGTTACACAGTCAAGCTGATGTAAGTATGATGTTTACTCTTTTTCAGCTCTCTATAACTGTAAGCTGAATGATGCTACAACAAGGAGGCTCAAGGGAACTGCAGAATCATGTGATGACTCTTTGTGGATTTCTCTTTCCACTCAAATGCTTTTACATTACACATTATCTTAACAGTTGTTACTATGAAAAGACAGTGAATGGTGCAGCTGTTAACACTGTAAAAACCAAATAATTCAGAGTTTAATAACATTTTAAAGCTATTTTCTCTCATCAAATAGACTAAATAATTATTTCCATTGAGAGATTATATTATTTATTTGCTTATTTATAGTCAAAAGCACTAGGGCCATTTTTCCAAATATTTTAAAGGAATGATGTGTTCTGGTGGTACTAATTGTCTTTTGGTTCTTCTTTCTATCACCAGCTTGTTGTGGCTGAATAATTGTGTGTGTGTGTGAAACACACAGACTGGATGAGAGAGGGTTTAGATGACAAGCATGGGTGAGTGATTGATGTTTGTCTCCCAGCTGCTCTGTGTGTTTAAGCACAATGCTTATTTTTCTTATGTATTTACTGTTGGTTCGCAAAGCATCCTTCCACACACAGATACAGTTTCTGTGTGCATATGCTCCTGAGATTGTATACACACATAGACCCACACACAGACATTGCTAAGTATGATGGGAAAGGTTGAACAGGACAAAAGGTTGTGGGACACTTGAATATGGAAAATAATAATGACTTAAAAAAAAATGACAGTGGCTTTTGATACTGGGATTAGTGAGAAGATGACCCTTTGACTGCTCTGTATATGTCTTAACTTTTACATTAAGTAAGTATTAGTAAGGCTATTAAAAGTTATTAACCGTAGCAATAACATAGTTAATCTTTCCAAAGCCTTAAACTTCGTAGTATGCAAGTCTGCAAACAAGGTCAAAAGATGGGGTTCATAAAATGCAGGAAGAATGGCATAAGGAGATTACGTTACGCAGTTTCAGGTCAATTGGGGTCAGATGGAATGATGGAAATAACTGCTGCACAAACTAATCATATATAATACAGCTCAACAGATGCTGAAGCTCTGGTCTGACCTCGATTTTCCATGGGAACAGGCATGATATATCAAAATATACAAAAGATTTTTTTTGCTGTAGGACAGTTACATAACTCATTACGCTACCATTCCATCACCTAAAGCTGTCATGCAGTCTTGTTTATTGCATATTTTTCTGATGGGAGGCATAACATAAGACAAGGAGTACGTACTTTGGATTTTCACTTTTCCCAGTTTTAACTTCTTGCCTTTTATCCAGTGCTGCGTTTAGTTTCAGCAATGGGTTAACAGAAAGCAGTCAGTGTAATCTTTGAATCTCTGAGGCTTTAAATGCTATGTTTTTGGTGCTGCAAACAGGGCTTGTTAGAGCTTTTTGCTGAAAAGAGCTGCTAGAAAAGTGGACAGATAAAACAGCAATGCATCCTGACAAAACCAAAATAATGAGCTAAGAAGCTAAACTAACTGCAGACTTGTAGTGTTTCTCAGTTTGGACTCTGGTGCCATTAGTGCACTGCCATGTACTACATCATGTTTGCTATATAAGCATAAAGCCTTAATTTTAACAGGGTATCACTTCCTCAGTTCAAACACAGTAAGCTGTGTACTTATCTGAAGTTTGACCTTGACATTTACAGCTTGTTGAGCATCTGAACAAACATCTTTTTATAACTCCCACAAGCACCAAACAAGCCAGTGTGAGCACTTTCATGCAGTCAAAATACCAAATGTAAGAGCTGAAGTTTTAACACGAGTGATCGTTTTCTGTGCGCTCACGACTGCAAATGACTTGCTTTACTGATATTGATCAGGGAAGCTGAACATGAAAGTCATCAGACATGTCAGTGCTGTTTGGTTGCATCAAGGTTGTGGAAACAGCCTTTGAAGTAATGGTTTAAAAACCCCCCACTAGATTCATGGTTTCTAATAGGCTACCAAGAGACAAGATCCTGAAATCGTTCAGCAGCAGCAGCTGTGAGAAAGGGGAGCAAACAGCACATACACGCGGAGACAAACACACACAAACGCAGCCCAGCATCAGCTGTTCAGGGTGATAAGCTCTGAACTTCCACCATGTATGACACTGCCTTCACAACAACTGTAAAATGCATTTAATAGGGAGCTAAAATAACTTCATCCCCAGGCATAAATATTCACCACAGACTCGTACTGTACTTTATTTTATTTAAAAACGATTATAGTGGTTAGAATTAATATAATTATAATATAAAAAATATAAAGTGATTAACTGCAACTGCAGGTCATGCTTCCTACTTTGTATGCAGCTTTCCCAAATTTTACAGTGTTCATACAAATCTGTGTCCTTGGATGTAAGTTTAGGTTTCTTTCCTTAATATAAACTACAACTGAAAAATACTCCCTTTGTTTAAAACTCCTGGTTTATGTATGGCACTTGGCAGTGCACCTATTCAGTTATAAATCTTTTCAGTATTTGTGATTTTGTTTACAGCTTATTTAGAATTTTTATATCCCTGTGAAGCTTTAAAACAATAACTATGCGGATTTACCTGAAGTTGTGCATGACCCCAATAACCTTGAAGCCTGATGAGTGTGCTCATTTCATAATGAGTGGCAGTAACTCCTCATTAAATACTTGCTTTCTAGGGACCTAAATGACATAAATGGGATCAATCCAATCTTCTGACAGGATCAAGCTGCTCGAAAATTGCAAATGGGAATCCAAGGCACCTTGTAATTGCTTGTGTGCATGTGTATGTGGGTGTGTGTGAATAGGTAAGAATTTTCAAAGGAGATTTTGTGCAGACTTCTGACACTTACGTTTTTCAGTTCTTATGGTTGCACTATATAGTTTTTGGAGTATACGCTGCTTCACAAAGTGGCATGTTTGCAGATACTTATGAGACAGGAGTTCAAAGGCATAGGCAAAGGGTGAAGTCGTCTTAACTGATGTTAGCCACTTCTTAAAGCTTTTTTTTTCTCCTTGTAGGGTTAAATGAACTCCACTATGTATATGAGAGCCTGTTCAGTCATAACGTCATTTCTCCAAAACTGACTATAAAATTATGTCAAGTAGCCCTCTATAAAAGGGACTGAATAGTACTAAATTCTTAAAAGGATGTTACCCCTGCCTCAAAACAAGAAAGCCCAACTTATAACCACTCTAATAATAATGATTATATGTGCCATATTCCAAACTAAAAATAACAACATCCTAACTTTTCTTACAAGTAAGATTATTTTTTCTAGGCTTGTACTAATGTACAAAATATGAATTGGTTAATTAAAGCTTCCCAATTGATTTTGACAGGACACTGTCATTGCTACATTAGAGGAGTGCCAGGGTTGCACTTCACAGAACCAGTAAACACAGCTAACATCCATCTTCAGCCCAGTTTCCCCACATAACAAGAAAGATGCTTGCCATGAAAGTGTTTTACTTCCTCAGAGGGAGAATATACACTTGTTTGTTTACTCATAGTAGTTTATCTCATCTGCATAATGTTTAGTAGACAAATTAATATCACGTGGTAAGCTGTCACATGTCTGGAAAACCTCTATTTAAGAATTCTCTTCTATAAAAAGCAATTAGCTTGCTTTTAGCAAATAGCAATTAGCTTGCTATTAGCATGCTATACAAATAGCAGTTAGCTTGCTATTGTTAAGAGTTTTGCAAAAGCCTGAAGTCACGTCGAGACCAAAGCAAGGTCTACCACACAGACAGATTGATTGTGAAGCAAAATTTGCTTAAAATTTCCTTTACATTTCAATTCAATTCAATTCAATTTTATTTATATAGCGCCAAATCACAACAAAAGTCGCCTCAAGGCGCTTCATAGATACAGAGAAAAACCCAACAATCATATGACCCCCTATGAGCAAGCACTTTGGCGACAGCGGGAAGGAAAAACTCCCTTTTAACAGGAAGAAACCTCCGGCAGAACCAGGCTCAGGGAGGGGCGGCCATCTGCTGCGACCGGTTGGGGTGAGAGAAGGAAGACAGGATAAAGACATGCTGTGGAAGAGAGACAGAGGTTAATAACAGATATGATTCAATGCAGAGAGGTCTATTAATACATAGTGAGTGAGAAAGGTGAGTGGAAAGGAAAAACTCAATGCATCATGGGAATCCCCCGGCAGCCTACATCTATTGCAGCATAACTAAGGGAGGATTCAGGGTCACCTGGTCCAGCCCTAACTATATGCTTTAGCAAAAAGGAAAGTTTTAAGCCTAATCTTAAAAGTAGAGATAGTGTCTGTCTAGGTCTCCCGAATCCAAACTGGAAGCTGGTTCCACAGAAGAGGGGCCTGAAAACTGAAGGCTCTGCCTCCCATTCTACTTTTAAATACTCTAGGAACAACAAGTAAGCCTGCAGAGCGAGAGCGATACCTAATAAGGTGATATGGTACTACAAGGTCATTAAGATAAGATGGGGCCTGATTATTTAAGACCTTGTATGTGAGGAGCAGGATTTTGAATTCAATTCTGGATTTAACAGGAAGCCAATGAAGGGAAGCCAAAACAGGAGAAATATGCTCTCTCTTTCTAGTCCCTGTCAGTACTCTTGCTGCAGCATTTTGGATTAGTTGAAGGCTTTTCAGTGAGTGTTTTGGACATCCTGATAATAATGAATTACAGTAGTCCAGCCTGGAAGTAATAAATGCATGAACTAGTTTTTCAGCGTCACTCTGAGAATGGATATTTCTATTTTTAGAGATGTTGCGCAAATGGAAGAAAGCAGTCTTACATATTTGTTTAATATGTGCGTTGAAGGACATGTCCTGGTCAAAAATGACTCCAAGGTTCCTCACCGCGTTACTGGAGGCCAAGGTAATGCCATCCAGAGTAAGAATCTGGTTAGATACCATATTTCTAAGATTTTCAGGGCCGAGTACAATAACCTCAGTTTTATCTGAATTAAGAAGCAGAAAGTTAGCGGCCATCCAGGTCTTTATGTCTTTAAGACATTCCTGCAGTTTAACTAATTGGTGTGTGTCATCTGGCTTCATGGACAGATAGAGCTGGGTGTCATCAGCATAGCAGTGAAAATGTATGCTATGTCTTCTAATGATACTGCCTAAGGGAAGCATGTATAATGTAAACAGAATTGGTCCTAGCACTGAACCCTGTGGAACTCCATAATTAACCTCAGTGTGTGAAGAGGACTCTCCATTTACATGCACAAATTGGAGTCTATTAGATAGATATGATACAAACCACTGCAGCGCAGTACCTGTAATACCTACAGCATGTTCTAATCGCTCTAATAGGATATTATGGTCAACAGTATCGAACGCTGCACTAAGGTCTAGCAGTACAAGCACAGAGATGAGTCGACTGTCAGAGGCCATAAGAAGATCATTTGTAACCTTCACTAAAGCTGTTTCTGTGCTGTGCTGAGCTCTGAAACCTGACTGAAACTCTTCAAATAAACCATTCCTCTGCAGATGATCTGTTAGCTGTTTGACAACTACTCTTTCAAGGATTTTTGATATGAAAGGAAGGTTGGAGATTGGCTTATAATTAGCTAAGACTGCTGGGTCTAGAGATGGCTTTTTGAGTAAAGGTTTAACTACAGCCAGTCTTACATTTTCTAGTAAGACTCCGGCTTCATGCCAAAATCCAAAGATTGGTGTGAATATGAGTATGAATGATTGTCTCTAGGTGTTGGCCCTGTGATAGACTGCCTATCTGTCCAGGTTCTTTCCCACTTTTCACCTCTTGCACCTAGAATAGACTCCAGCCTGTTATAGACTAAGATATTAGTGTAACTGCATTAACTTTAGTGTCACACAGTAATATAACACGTCATACTAAATAAAGTAATCACACTAAAGTACCAACTTTGCTGTCACTTACAAAAGCTCGATCTTCATGGGCGGACAGAAAAATGTGCACTTGCACTACAATCAATAGTGGAGCAGTCTTTAACTTTTGAGCAGTTAGGGTATGAACATTATTTTAATTTTAATTAAGCTAAACTGCACCCAGGTGCGCTGGTAACAGATCATCGACACAATGCAAACATTAGCAAAGACAACATTCTAACACAAAGAAAGCAGCAAAGGACACAGAATGATCTTCAAAAGGCAACAAAAGCAGTGATGAGCAGTCGGCTTGTAGCCAAAATTTCTACCCCCACCTGTTTCTGCTTCTCTATGGGGTGGTTTTCAACTTTCTACTTTCCAGCTTTGTGTTTGCACTTAACACAAAGCTAAAATAAACCTTGTGTATGTGTCTATTAAGAATTTGTATTAGTTTGAGGTACTGTATCCTTGTGTTGACATTGTCAGCTAGTATTGTATTTGATAGCATACGTCAGGATGTGTTGTACAGAGAAAGATAATGCATTACTCGTTTTCAGTATTTATGTTTATTCGGAATTATGTTGGTGAATCTATGCAGAGCTTCGGATAAGTTGCCAGCATCTGTACCTGTGCTGGCTGCGTGGATGGTGACACGTGGTCACATTCATAGCCACATGCTCAGAGAAGCGCACACACACCTGCGTATTTGCATTTTAACATCAATGCATACATTGCTTTATAGCTATTCTCTGCTTCAACATTCTCCATTCACAGTGCCCTTGAAATTAGATGTCAGGTCCCATGAGGATAACAACTGAATCAAATGTAACATACAATAAGAACATTAGGCTTCAGTTCTTTATTTTAGCTATCAAAACAGGCTCCATCTAATAGTCTAAAGCCCTGAGGCTCTTTTCATCACCTCTTGACTCGGAAGAGTTTAGGAGGAGAGTCGAATGTTTCAGCACCCTCCATGTGACCATCTGCAGACAGTACTTCTGTTCATCTATACAGTAGCCTTCTGTCTGCAGAGCTGGATGTGTACACTCCTTACATAAGTGACAGGACTTCTGTTCTCCTTTTTTTTAAAACAAATGTTCACTTTGAGGAAATAGAGCTTTATCTGGAAAGTGATGGGTAGATTACATTCTATTTCTGCTCCCAGTTGAGTTGCAGGTGATGAGCATATGAAAGACTGCAGATTTTTTTTTTTTTTTTTTTTTTTTTTAGGAGAGATGGGCACTTAACTGGTTTTTGGATTTCGCTGTGAGTGAGTGAGTGTCTGAGAGATTCAGGGTCAGTTAAGCAGTGGCCACTGTTGCACTGTGTTCAAATCTTTTCCATGTGTCCTGGTTGAACTTTATGTCTGTTTCCCTCTATCTGGGTCAACCCATCAGCCCCCTGCTGTGCTCTACACTGGTTTGCCTTTCAGACAGCTACTCTATTAGACTGAAATCACCTGTGAAATACTGAGGTATGACTGAGGGGGGGTTAAAAGGTTTTATGTGGGTGGGATAAGTGAGGACAATTTGAAAAATCCCTTTTCCGCCAGATAATTTGTCTGCATTGTGTGTTCACAAAGTGTTCTTTGTTCATCTGAATGGAAAGAAAACAGATTCATACAGAACAGCTAGTCTTTATTTTGATGATTGTAATGCTGTGTGCATGATGGTATATGTGTATCTATGTTAAAGGTCTGTTGTGCAAAAAGTTTTTTTTTAAACCTTGACTGTAATATTTTATTTTTCATTTTTAGAAATGGTGCTCTGTGGTGCTCGGTGGCTGCATGCATTTTTACAAAGTCAGCAAACAGCTTTATCTTCATCAGGGTAAATTCCAGCCGTAGCTCTGAATCCAAAAGGACTCCTTGCATTACCTTTCAGATGGATTGATGATGATGATTTTCCTTTTAGTGAACACTCTTCTTTTTGGATTTGTAATGATAACAGTCACCTACCTGACTGTTTCAATGGTAGATTTCATTTAGAAATTGTCCAACCAGTTTAACGAGTTCTTAGAATCTTCCAACTGAGCGCCTTAAATTGCTCAACTGGCAGTTTGCAAAGGTATGTGCATATGTGAATGTGCATCAATATCACTGTCTTCTGCAAGACTATATAATGTAAATCGATGATTGCATCCTGGGTTAAGGCTGTGCGATATGATATCCAAAAGATATCACGATATTTCAAGGAAATCTGTGATAATCATATTTAGTGTGTTATGGAAAAAACAACACTGAGCATTTTGTTGTTGCAAAATTGAAGCTCACAGGTGGCATCATTTAAACAAAATGAAGGGTATGTCACGTACTTCTTTTGCAGTAATCTAATTTCATTGATGACCAACTACCGAGTTCAAAGTGCGAGCTATCGCCACAAGGTGCCAGTAATATAGTGATATAGTACTAACACTATACTAAATACAGTGATACAGCATAAGACAAATGTAAGCTCAAAAGCAGTATTTTCCCTGGAAATTTTAAGTAAAAGTATAACATGATTGCTTTACACTTTAACCTTATTACTAATTAAACCTTGTAACTCTTTGGGACATTCACAATAGTGTCACAAAATGAAGTATCTTGTACCTGGGTTGAGTTTCTTATAACCAGTTACTCACATTTCTGCTTTTCCACTGACTGCATCAGTGATTTCCATCCACTGTTTGCTCTTCCTGTCGTGTGGAACCAACTAGCGAATGCTCTAGCGATGTTCGGGTGAGTCATTCTTTCACTTTTGGAGTGTTTTCTAGTGTGAAAAAAACAGGTTTCTTAAATAATTTGCAAAGTGTTGCACTTGGTGGAGGCGTGATCTCTTGTAGCCTAACTACTTCCACATTATTTATTTAGCTCCTTTTATAGGTTTTAAGTCATCATCAGAGGCGATTTAGCACCATTGTGTGTGGTAGGAAACATAAATACAGGATGTTGCTGTACCATTGATACTGAAAGACACTTTTTATCATGCAAAAAGTGTTATTGGTGTTGTTGTGGACAGCATAATATGGCTCAGTTCTCGTCTGCATTTTTGTAGCCTGCAGAAATCTCTATGCACTGGACAAGAGTTTTGGTAGCATTCTAGTTTTTGTTTGTAGTCCATTTGTAATCCACGCTTTATTAACCAGTCATTTATTGTCAGGGTTCAAACAGTATCTTAAGCCATCAAAATAGAACAGTGTTCATTTTGATGGGTTACAGTGAGGCAACCACCAGGCCACCATGATGGCTTCCTAGAGCATCTTAACCCATCAAAAAGAAATGTGCTGTTAAACCTCAGCTGTTAATATTGCTCAGTCCAACTGCCAATTCCTGTTGTGGACAGCATAATTTTGCTCAATTCTTGCTCTTCGACTTTTAGAGTTTGTTCTGGACTCTTTATTTATGAAATTTTATATTCTATTTTTGTTCAGTGTCAGTTAGTCTTGAGTTCTCTATTGCATTAGTGTTCTTAGTTGTTATTTTATCTTTGTTTCCTGTCGTGTCCAGTTTATCTGTCTTTTCTCGGTATCCTGCCATTAGTTTCCCCGTGTTTGTTTACCTCCTTCCTCCCCAGTCATGTCCCATGTCTGTCTGTGTTCTGTCTCCATGAGTATGTTTGTTGTCCTGTCCTGTTGTTTTCTCCCTTCCTGTTTCCATGTGCATCTCCTTGAGTTTCATCCCTTTGTTTCCCCAGACTGTCAAGTCTCCATGTCTGTTTAGCCCCAGTCCCAATGCCAAGTTCACGTGTCTGAGCCTCGGTGTGTGTGTGTGTGTTATTTGCTGTTTTATTTTGATAGTCTTGTGTTTTATGTGTGTAATGTACATTTCTGCTTGCCCATTCACATTAGTTATGATTTAGTTCAGCTGTGTGCCCATGTGTTTCCACTTCTCTTAATCAACCTCTTGTGTACATATTGTCTGCATCTCCCTCTGTTCGGTGTTGCATTTTTTACTTCATTGTGTGTATGACTTCTGTCTATCCAGCTAATTGTCAATCAGTAGTCAGTCAGCTAGTTCCTTCTATGCTCTGTTTTGAAGTTTGTTTTCGTTGCATTTTGTGCCAGCAACAAAGCTAAATAGTTTTGAGTTTAATTTCTGTCTATTGAGTCCTGCATTCCAGGTCCACTTCCTGCCTGCCACTCGCCCCTCACTACATGACACTACCTGAAATGTCACCGAGCTTAAATTTGTAATACCGCAAGTTCAAAGAGATTTTAGTCACACTGGAAGTGTCTGAAAAATGATCTTCCGTAAGCTACTCTAATATTGCCCTACTTTGTTTTCTTTTTGGAATCGTGGGATGAAAAGTCAACCAAATGCAGATATGTTGTAGCTAAAGGTCTTGCTCACTAGGGAGCAGCTGGACTACTGTAAATCTTAGCAGCACCAGAAGCTACAAGAACTGTGGCCACATGGTCCACCCAACCTACAACTCCTAGGGGGTTTTCCAAGTACAGTATCTTGTTCATAGTGACCTCAAGATCATAGTTGTGGAATAATAAATACTAGCACATCTGTGACTAAAGATGACAGCATGTTGGTTCACACAGATACAAGTGTTGCAAATTTAGTTCATTTTCATGCCCAGTCTGGCAAACAGGTTAATTTTTTTATATTCTGGATTTGCCACTAGTTCATGACACATGAAGACTATGTAATCAGATTGACAACATGACATTGGACAACTTGTCTTGGAGGCTTTATCTGGAAGACGTGACTGGACCTGTCAGGCTGTGTCAGGCCACCAGCTGTGGGGCCCTGGCTGACATCCAGTGTGACACCACCCGTGGTGTTTTGTCATCTCTGCTCCCTGAACAGGGAAAGTAAGTGTGGCAGACAGGTATTTTCACAACACATGAGCCTCAAAATTGTAGTGGTTGCTGTGGGAAAGAGGCCCAGCAATTTGAGATTGAGACTGCTTAGTTAGATGTTTGAGGTTTTGAGTTGATTGGGCAGTTCTCCCTAGATCTGAGATGTTGCTAAAGTGTCACTTAAGCCGCATCGCACCACTGAGACCCACCGGACATCCTAATTGTGCCACGGGAGAAAGGGAACTCATCGATCATTCCTTAAAAAAATGCGAAAGACAAAAAACATTGACATGTATTATGTGTTGCTGTCGAGAGAGGAAGAAAGGTCTGCTCTTTTAAATTTTTCCTGGACAAAGGACATTGTCTACTTACTCGAGAATATCGCTGAGGAATTTCCTACCCTGTGGGAAAGCTAAGATAAACATTCTCGAATGCCGTGAGTCAGGAAATAACCTTGAATTAAAAACAGTCTGATAAAACCAAGGAAAAATGTGTTGCCATGGTCATTGAGGAAATTTTTGAACTTGCACTGCCTGTGTGTCAGTGTTAACTGCAGTGATTAACACTTTTATTCTGACATTTAAAAATAATCCTCAGGCTACTGCTTTGTAAAAACAGCGCTGGTGCTGGATGCAAAACAGAAATCAGGTTGGCAGTGCATCACGCTGCTTTCCACTCTGCTCTTTCTGTTTGGTACTCCTTTAGCAGAGAGGGCACTTGAGGTCACTTTGCAAATCCCTTCTTTCCTTTGCCACACCAGGGTAGGAATAAACCTCTTCTACCTAAAAACCATGTCAAAAGGGCTTCTTTTTTCCTACTTTTCTCACAGCAGCTGAAAGCAAATACTTTATCACAGCAAAGGAGAAGACAACTGATACACTACTGACTGTTTTGTCTTATATATTTTATTATTAATGCGCTTTGCTTTTTTGTGTGTTTCTGAACCAATCCTAGAGTCTTGAAATAGCATTGTAAAAGATGCGAGGGGATTAAAACGGCTGCGAGTCTCATCATCCACGGCTGTCAGCGGCTTCATTCATAAATACAATATTCACAAATGCAATAGTGACCCTGGGACATAATTACTCTGCTTCTTTAGAGGAGTGCCTCCATCTCTTCTCTGTTTCTACAGTTTTTTTTTCAACATCTTTTTCTCTTGCGTTATTTTTAATGCAATTCAAGTAATTTTCCAACATCAACGTTGTTGTTGTTGTTTTTGTGTGCATTTTGTCACATTTCTGCGAGCAAAACCAGGAGCTGCCACTCTAAATCTGCCAGGACAGAGTACCATGATAATCCATTTCTTTTTTTACCCCATCATAGTGATAGATGCAAGAAGTTTTAAGCTAACACACACACTAGAACACATGGGATCCTTTCTTTCATCTAGGTATCATCTTTATATAAGAGCTAGCAATCCAGTATTGGGATTGGCTATTTCACTACAGGTTACAGAATGCCTTCTCGTTAATTTGCATTGTACCATATTCCATAGTTGTGCTAAAAGTAAGTAAAGTGTTTGGCATACTTTGAATTGAAGAACATGCAAACTCCACAGACAAGCTGTGAGCCAACAGTGCCACCACCCCACCACTGTATCACCTTACTTCAACACCCTCACAAGTATTTATTGTACGAATACGTTCTTCACACAGTATTACCTAAAGTAGACTAAAGGATGACGGCACAATTTTTTTCGTTGACCTCTCATTTATATTCTTATAAATGTCGATTGTTTTTGTCAGCTGCATTTCTTTAAAAAATGGCAACCAGCCAATCTAACATCACCCGGACTTCACTTCAGGTTTTTTAATCATCAAGAGATCAGAGAAGCGCTCAAATGCATTGTTCTTCTTTTTTACTGAACTTAATTGCTAGTAACAAAAGAAGGCATTTTTAACAATACAAAGCAAAAAGGGGCAAAAAAGGAGAAAAGAGCAAACAAAGAGAGGACAGAAACTAAGATGCCAGATGAACTAACAAACCTGTTATTACAGATGTTTGCAAAATACATCAAACTACGTCTTTATCCAGGTAGATCATAGCAGGTGTCCATCCTATTATAAACAGAGGCAGTTTAAGATATGGGATGGCAGTCATGTCCATCTTTTCGACATGTTTAACTTTTGTAACCACTGAGCTATTGTAGGAGAGTTAGGTTTCACCCAGTTAATGGTAATCACTAATCAGTTTTTCTTGCAATCATAAATAAAACATGTAAAATATAGCACATATATATATGGTAAAGTTTGCACTTTTATAATGTTTGCAGTTCCAGGACATGTGGCTATGATCCCTAACCACACTGCATTTTCTTCAGCAATTGTTATTACCCATATTTTTAACAATGCTTGTCCTTGGAGGAGCCCTGGAGAGCCTCATTTTTATTTTCCAGTCAAATTATTTTCATGGCTGGCTCCCAACCTCCCTGTAACAGCCAGAACAAACATCCTAGTGTTGCGATGTCCAAGTGTCATCATCTATAGTTGTAACACGCTCTAATTTCCCACTGACCTGTAACATGTAAGGTGTTTTCTTGATGTCATTAACAATTTGTAAATATGAGATACTTGATTTGCTTTATTGTTACAAGTCGGGATGCATGTATCATATGAGTCTCAATATGAGTTGGATTCCTTTGGATACTGTCCCTGCCTGTGTGTGTTTTAATGCAGTGTCTGATTTGTAGATATCTAGACAAGCCTTTTTTTTTTTTTCATTTAACATTTTTTGAATAACTCTGAGCTAACCACCTGTAACAGCCTGTTGTAATCTACACCGTGCTGCAGTCCACATTTTGAGATAACCACAGTCCTTATCGCATACCATTTTGCCTGCTGTGTTAGTTATATTGTTGCACAAATGGATAAGTGTAACTGGAGCCTTTTTCATTCTTAAAAATCTCAATGTGGCGAGATGTATTTATGTAACACTACAAATAAGCTTTTGTATCGTTGTGGAGATTCTGTGGTCACCGAGTGTGAAGTGAAGAGTTTATTACCCCCTTTGCCACTGTTTCATACTTGCTTTTTATTTCTACTACAGAAGTATTAAGTTTGTCTGCTGAGAGATGCACATGATTAAGAACTACGTGAGGCTGCACTAAACCGGAGTTTTCAGCCAAATAAAAATACATCATACACTGTGCTCCCCCGTGTTCTCAGGAACTGCCATTCCTGTTTTCGCACTTTTTGTGAGATTGAAATCTTTTGTGTGTTTGTTGGTCAGGAAAAAACAACTTTGTTATACAAATAAAAAAGCTTTGTGTGAAAATACAGTCATTTATAATTGAAATTCAAAGTGCAAGATGTGTTTATATACGCATTTATATGTTGTTTACATAAAATATATTTCTATACTAACATGATACATTAACAAATAAGTTATGATTCTCAGCTCATTTATTCTGACCTCAGTCACAACATCAGTCGACGAAATGCCTGGTTTGGTTGTGCAGTTTGGACGAAGTGACACATAATATACAGCTTGCATATTCAGACCGACTCCCCCTGCTGCTGACCTTCAGCACATACACATTATTTTATAAGGAGGCTCTTGTGGGAGTAAAGTCGCTGCACTCTATAGCAAAATCTGTAACTGGGACATGGCTTGTAGTGACCATGGCTGTAGTGTCTATGACAAAGAAGCACATAACTATCTATGGCAGTAGTGCATGACATGTTTAAAGTGGAAACTCACCTCCAAATTAAATTTACACATTTTTCTTCTTACGCGGAGTCCTGATTTTGTAGGTCTAAAACTATTTCTCCGTCGAGATTGTTTTAGTGAGTTTTTTATGACAGCTATGTAGCTAAAATTACAGCTCAGCTGAAGGTGCTTTAATGCTTAGAAATGAAATACTTACTACACAAAGTTACTCAAAACAAGGTTTGTGGATTTTTTTTATTTTTATAGTAACTTGATCATGATTTCTGAATATATGAATGACATTGCTCGTGATTTTCTCGAGAAACTTCTGGATCTGTAAAAAGGCAGACATCTCTGCGACTGATGTCTTCAATGCTGAGCAGCTCCTACCTAAACAATTTAGATAAATAAGACTTCAGGCCAGAGAAAAAAAATCTGGAGAGAAATGTCACTTTAATTAACAAAATGCAGTCTTCTCCCATCATGTTACCATAGGGCTAAAGGTAATTCTTCTTTTGGTCTGTTATTAATTGCTGTCTTTGTTGAATACTAAAATGTTTTTCTTTTAGTTGAAGATAAAAATGGGCAAATTAACAAACTCCAAACAGAGAGAAAACGAGCTGCTGTTTTTTGTATTATTATTATTAAGACAGCCAAATTTATTGCTTCTTTCATTTGCATAACCCTTTTTAGCTTTCTAGCATAATGGTAAAAGGGTATTCTAATGATCAGTAAGCCTTTTTATATAACAAACATGCCTTAGGTAACACAGTGCTCTATTGGAACAAAGCAGTTTTGATGCTGAAAACAGGCCCCCGCACTCTGAATAAAGCCCCAATAAAAAAATGTGTATAAAATGTAAATAAAAACACAATTTTCTTAAACAGATATTTAATTGAAAATAAATTGTAGAAAACATCTAGTGTTTAAACTGGGATTTTTACTGTTTCATTAAGACTATTTGCATTTTGAATTAGTTGGCAGCAACAAATCTCAAAAACATTGCAACAGGCTGGTAAAGTAACTGCTACTACAAATAAACAGCTGGAGGAACATTTTACAGCTACTTACTGTAGGTTCACTGGCAACAGGTCAGTCACTTGACTGGCTATAAAAACAGCCTCTTGGAGAGGCAAAGTTTCTCAGAAGTAAAGTTTTGAAAACAAAAAACCCTACAAATTGTGAAACAGTTTCAGAACATTTTCCCACAGCGTACAGTTATGAAACTTTGAATTTCTCATCATCTACATTACATATCATCATCCATCCATCCATTCGCTTATCCTTTTCAGGGTCGCAGGGGGCACTGGAGCCTATCCCAGCTGTCATAGGGCGAGAGGCGGGGTACACTCTGGACAGGTCGCCAGTCTGTCGCAGGGCTAACACACAGGGACAGACAACCATTCGCACTCACATATTTACACCTAATGGCAATTTGGATTATCCAATTAACCTATCCCCACAAGCTGCATGTCTTTGGACGGTGGGAGGAAGCCGGAGTACCCGGAGGGAACCCACGCAAACACGGGGAGAATATGCAAACTCCACACAGAAAGACCCCGGCCTGATGGTGGAATTGAACTCAGGACCTTCTTGCTGTGCGGCAACAGTGCTAACCACCGTGCCACCGTGCTGCCGATACATATCAAGATGGGCAAATTCTCTGGATAGTCTGGAGAAATCTCTGTGTGCAACCTACCAGGCCACAAATCAATAATGAAAGACTGTGATGTTCAGGGCCTCAGGCAGCACTGCATTACAAACAGACATAACTCTGTAATGAAAATCACTGCATGAGCTCAGGAAAACTTCCAGAAATCAATGTCTGTGAACACAGTTCGCTGAGCCATCCTCAGATGTTGGTTAAAGCTCTTTTATGAACATGATCCAGAAACCCAACCATTTCTTCTGGGCCAAAGCTCATTTAAGAAAGACTGAGGCAAAGACTAAGGCCAGCAGAAGAAGTCTGAAATTACATGACATGAAATTACAATAACATGGCTTCATAGCAGACGAGTCCAGGTGCTGAACTGGCCTGCCTGCAGTCCAGAACTTTCACAAACTGAAAACATTTAGCCCAGTTTAAACAACTGATATGTTTTCGATGTTCTAGTCTATAAAACTTTTAATTAGAATTTTACAAAGCGTCTACAATCACCCAAATATGAAGCCTTATGTTGTGCTGTACGCTAGCAGACGGTACACAGAGTCAACTCACTCAAGAGAAGCGATGCTTATGAAAAAGTCCAGTTGATTAAAAGTTGATGAGTTCTTGGCTTAGACTTAATTCAGTGCTAATGCCCAATTATGGGCAATAACCGTGTAATTGGTCTTCCCTCTGACTTGGCCAGAGTTTATGTTGGTGTTTGCCAGAGACTTCATCATTGTGTGCTAGGATCCACTGTAATGATCTAGTAGCTGATTAGGGTAAACAATCACATGCTGATTAGTACATGGTTATAATGAGTCTAAGGTTTTAGGCCTGTTTGAATTAATAACGTTAACTAGGATGGACAATTTGAGCTGATAGGAGGGTAGATCTTTCATATCACTGCAATGGCTTCAGGAGAAAAAAGTGACCGCCTTTGTATGACCCAGTAGAATCCAGCTCTTCAATCCCTTTGGAAAATATGTTGAAAGACCTCTGTATAGCTGCTCAGAGACACTTTGCATTCAGCCTGTCTGAACTAAACTAACTGCTCAGAAAAACTGGATAAAATCCAAATTCAGATGTTTCAGGGTAAGGGAGTCATTACTACGAAAATTAGCATTGACTTAGATTATTGAAAAAGTAATTTAGATGGTATGCCATGTCTGGGGATCAGTTCAAAAATCACCATATTCGCTTCTGAGATTATGCTGCGACACCGTAACATGTGGGAAAAGTCAAGCTGACATTAAATGAACTGTGTATCTTCTCAGTTTAGCAGACTGTGCCAAAATTCATTGCAAGCTACATTGGCAAAAAAAAAAAAAATGCTCAGATGGGCTTCACTTGTGCCTAAGTCCTAATAGAAACTGGTTTAAAGTGTGGGATTGCAGAAATGGAAAAGGGACACTGCACCAGGCCATATCTCTCCTCGAGCCAAATGAAAACGCAGAGTGATGCGTCAATCACAGGACTAGTCACAGTGACAGAGTCAGTGAGTGAGAGAGTCCAACAGCCAAAAGAGCCACCTGCCTGTAAGCATTTCACCTTGTCAAGGTCAAGGCTGTTAATACTGAGTGACTTGACTTTAAAACCCTGTAACAGGGTTGTTACAGTAAAGAGTAGCTGTAGAAGAGAGGGGGAGGCCACTAAAGTTGACGGTTAGCACGTTGTCTTGACACTTTCTCTGAACGTGGAAACATGTTTTCATTTGGTAGTACACACAGTTTTACTAACTACACCCTTTTCCACACACACACACACACACACACCACACACACACACTTTTCCACACACACACACACAGTGCTAGCTGTGACACACATTCATGTGTTTGTACTTCAAGGCTGTACTCAGTAGAATAAATAGGAACTGATCAAGCGTTTTGTTTTTTGTTCTGTTTTTGAAAAAAGTGAAAGGGGTCACTTTTTAGCTAACCTACATAATTACAATCTCTCTCTGTTTTTTTATCTTTCTATTCTGATTCTGTTCAATTTAACACTCTGTGGTATTTGCATGCTATCCTGTCCGGCACTGAGAGGTAGACAGACAAAGTTAGCTGCCAGCTGGTGAGTACTATGAAGCATTAAGCTGCTAAAAAGGCACATATTTCCCTGAGGAGTGGGTGGAGGCTGAAACATGGCTAAAGGGAGGGTGAATATTGGACATATATTTATCACATTAACATGACTATTGATAATAATAGTGAGTGCTGGATGTGTTAAGTGTAAAGAAGAAACCATTTCTTTCAGATAGGGCCATGAAGGTTTGGATTTTTCCCCCTTAGTAATAAACACTTTCATTTAGAAACTGGATTTTGTGTTTACTTCTGTTATCTTTGTCTCATATTTTTGTTTGATGATCTGAAACCATTAAGTGTGACAAACATATAAAAAATGCCACTTAAAGTGCTGTTTGTTTTGCATAACCTTTTTTTTATTGGTTTAGTGGATGAAGGGAAATGTGAAATGCTGTTGAACCATATGAAAGAGACAAAACAATAGATACACTGGACAATATAACACAATAAAGTTTAATAATAATAATACAAATCTGGACTCTATAAAACATTACGTGATTAATTCTACATTTCTATAAATCAATTTTTAGGTGAATTAGACTTCAATAATTTTAGCAACTTGTGCCAAAACCCTGGCAACTGCTTGTATTTGTGATAGCTATTTATTTGTACTTTTTTGTGGCAACTTCTCAACAAAAAAAGTTGCGTGTGTTACCATGAAATTGGTTCAAAATACTTCTTTTACTCGTTGAACAGGTCAAAACTCAGGTAATACAAGTCTAAGTAAACAGGGAAGATGTTGTGGGGCCGTTTGTTCACAACTGTGTACGAAGCAAATTAGTTGTCACTGTTAAAAAACAAAAAAACCCCCAATCAGATGGATTTAATTCCATCACTGTGATCATCTCTCTTTGTCACTCTGTAAAACAGTCTAACCAGACCTTTAGCTAAACCTGGTTCCAATAATGGTAAACACATTTTCTCTTATGGACTGTTTGATTACTTAAATGTACAATGTGGAGGGTTTTAATCATGAATTATTTGTATATTGTTCACCATACTCACCCATGTTGTTGTACAGAAAAATACCACACGAAAGTCTACAGGTGCCTGTGGGGAAAAAAAGGAAACAAACTTTGTTTCTCAAGGTCCTCACAAAGATAGATGAACAAAAAGCGCACCACACACGTACATATATAGTAAAGCTCTCTTGCAGCCGTTGGATCTTGTGACAACAGCAGGTGCATTTAATTCCGTATAGAGGGCAGCCCAATGAGAAATACAAAAGGACAAACTTAATTAATAGCCACATGCGATTCCTGGCAGTAGAATAGCATGGTTTATCGGAGATAACAGTGCCACTGAGCACCAATGTGCTTCTAATGCTTAGGTGAGACTGACAGGTCTGTCTACAGGTTTACAGGTTTGTGTCTGTAACTGGCTGCACAAAAGTCTGTGCAAACATTTAATTGCTTTGCGCACTGCAGTGATTGCAGAGATACATGTGATGCACCTTAGCTTCTCTGCGACATAGAATCCGTCTTATCATTTGTGACAAGCTGTCAATACATCTGCAAATCCGGGCTTGTCCTATGTTCATAAGCAGAACACATTCCACTGAGACGAGTGAAAGCTAGGGAGAATGCCATGTGGCTTGATCTTAGGGTCCTCCAACATCGTCATCACAGGGCCTCAGAAGGATCACCTCTTTAACAGGGTATATCATTTTCCCGTCAGTTCTGGGGCAAAGAAAGCATTTGCATCCCATTGATTACTACCCAGTCTGCTGATCAGGGGTGTCAAACTTATTTTAGTTCATGGGCCATATACACCTCCAAATATTACCCTTCCTTTTATTACTGCTGGGTTTAAAGACTTTACTTTGGTGTGGCATGACAGGCCATCGGTACTGACTTGCCATACAACTTTCCTATGGTAATAGGAAATGGGCTGGTAGCACTTTATAGTTAATTTTGAGCACTCAAAGCACTTTGTATTAATTCTCTTTCCCCCAGTCACACATACAGTGATTTTATCTGTATCCTTTTTTTATATATATCTCTCACACACACACTCTCTGATGAATGTATCAGGGGCAACCTGGGGTTCAGTATCTTGCCCAGCATCCTTCAGAACTCTGGTAATACAATTCTGTGTATGAAGTGGGGATCGATCCACCCACATTTTGATTCATAGATGACCCTCTCTACCACTGGAACCACAGATGCTCCGAAACTAAGATATATATGAGGTGGCCCTGAGAGGTCAAATACACTTCACCTTACAAAAGAACCACTAGCAATTAGAAAAATGCTTCAAAAGCACACAAAACACAATAGAAATGATATACAGCTCAACAGAATGAGGAGAAAGATTTCACAAAAGAGGATGGAAGTGTTTTTACGGAGACAATAACGTGATGGAACAGCTGCACAAGTCACAACATAACAGCTGCATAGCTAATAGCAAACATGTATCTACAGTGTTATATGAATCTTGTGATTCATATAATTACCTAGTATCTTTCTCTTCCTCACAAAAGCGATGAATGCTCCTTGTTTTAAGTGTGTCTTCCTGTGCAATCCTCTCACAGCTGTTCTGTCACGTTAATCTCTCCCAAAATACACTTCCGTTGTGTTTTGGGAGATGTTATTTTTTCTCCTTCCGCTGTGTTTTATTCACTTTGCTGTTTTTTCACCCCTTAGCTGTAAAAAAACTGATATTGTTGTCACCTCACCAGGCGGGCGGCGTGGGCAAGCTCGTGAATGCGGTACTCGAGAAGGAGGTCACCTAGGATTTTAAAATTCATACCATAGGTGTTTTACTGGTGTTTTCTTAAGTTACAGTGCAATCAACTGTTCAGGGCCTGCATAGAATGATACAATTTTAAACAACCACTCTCATGGCAACATCGATTCATACCAACTTTCTCAATTCTTCCTGATGCAAAATTATGCCCTATTCTTTGCAATTTTGACATTCTCAAAGTCATCCAGTGGGACAGACTTGGTCCTTTGGTGGCTGGGTGTTTCCTGCAGACTGTATCTTTATAATCCCCACTTTAGATCATGCTTACCTTCCATGCGCACTGTAGAGTCCTTCCTGACAATTAGAAATATGCATTATTTTCATTATTCACCAACATCAAAAGGTAACAGCTGAATGTACGCTGATGTTCACACATGCCAAATCATCGACAGAAACTACCACTGTGTTTATGCATTCACACAAGCGCACATGTGCATATGCACACATACAATACCAAACTACAGATGGATTCCCTCTCAACATCCAGCCTTGAGGCACTTTTCCTCTGGCTTAAGTTACAAAATTGCAAGAGAAACAAATGGATGTCTCTAAAGTATTGTGTTAGTGGGGGGTCTTCTTTGTTTTAGCACATTTGATTACATCTATTTTAATTAAGGCCAGCTATCTTAGCCAACACGCAATGGGCTCAGATTTTCAAAAGGATTGTCATTTCCACTGGGCAGATTTTGCCTTTAATGCTGTAAGAAATGAGGAGCCTTGCATCTTGAGTCAGATGATCTCATAGAAGATCTTCTCAGTGATATTTATACAAATTGTAATTCTGTGTTCTTGCTCAATTTAAAAGATTCTGACTCAGGGGAAAGATGGGAATTAGCAGCAGAGCTTTATCCATGTCTTAAATGATCCAATCCAAAGTCCACAGGGGTGACATCAACAATACTTTATCAATGATGCGGTTTTCATGCCGTCATATTTGTTCTGTACTCGTTATCTTTCTTCATAATAAGTCACAAGACTCCCAGAAAGGTGGGGAAAAGTAAATATGTTAAAGTGAGGAACATTTGGCAGTCTCTGGATATAATGACTCCATGTCTCCTTTAATTGAATGTTGAGTCTGTTCTCAGTTGGTCATCCATGTCTCTGCTGTTTGTGTTTTCGATAGGGAACATCTTTGTGGTGAGCCTGGCAGTGGCAGACCTTGTGGTGGCCATCTACCCATACCCTCTGGTCCTCACCTCCATCTTCCACAATGGCTGGAACCTGGGTTACGTCCACTGCCAAATCAGCGGCTTCCTCATGGGTGTCAGCGTCATCGGCTCCATCTTCAACATCACCGGCATCGCCATCAACCGATACTGTTATATCTGCCACAGCCTCAAATACGATAAACTGTACAGCGACAAAAACTCTGTCTGCTATGTGTTGTTAATCTGGGCGCTGACTGTTGTTGCCATCGTGCCCAACCTGTTTGTGGGCTCGCTTCAGTACGACCCGCGGGTTTATTCCTGCACATTTGTTCAGTCGGCCAGCTCCGCGTACACCATCGCCGTGGTCTTCTTCCACTTCATTTTACCCATCATGATTGTCACCTACTGCTACCTGCGCATTTGGATATTGGTCATACAGGTAAGGAGACGGGTCAAGCCAGACAATCGACCCAAGTTGACGCCACATGACGTTAGGAACTTTGTTACCATGTTTGTGGTGTTTGTGCTCTTTGCTGTGTGCTGGGCACCGCTAAACTTCATCGGACTGGCTGTAGCGATCAAACCGGAGGTTGTGATTCCCCTCATCCCTGAGTGGTTGTTCGTGGCCAGCTACTTCATGGCCTACTTTAACAGCTGCCTTAATGCCATTGTGTATGGCGTGCTGAACCAGAACTTCCGGCGCGAGTACAAGCGTATTGTAGTGTCAGTGTGCACGGCTCGCATCTTCTTCCAGGACAGCTCGAATGACGCAGGGGAGCGGCTCAAGAGTAAACCATCACCGCTCATGACCAACAACAACCAGGTCAAAGTGGACTCTGTCTGAAACAGAACTCAGAGACATAAAACCAATATACTGAGAGTATGAGGAAGAAAAGGAAAAAAAGCTGAGTAAGAAAAATACCAAATATAAACCACAAACAGCTTCTGTCGGGACTCATACGGTGCTATCTGATCTCTGAACAATCACAGCAAGAACAGGGGTGCGTGACATCTTTGTCTCTGATCAAGCACTTTTGTTTGACTCTGCAGTCCCTGTAGTACAAAACAATATATGATGTCTGTTTTGTTTTCATGTTTACAATGATGATATAAATGTATCATTAAATATATAAGTATTTATTTTGTATGAAATGCCATGTAAATACACAATATATCAGGTTCCAGTTTCAAAAGAATAAAAAGAACATTTTATGAGGCCACTAAAATAAGATTTCTACAAATCTCGGTTGAAAAGATACTCGCAAGTTTGTAAATGGAGTTAACCAATTTTAATAACCTCATTCGTGACACTGTAACACTAACTGAGTGCAAGCAGTGTGGCTTGCTGCTGTGTTAGTGTAACCTACAGTACCGTCCATTACATTAGGTGGAATATATTCTTTAGTAAAGACAATATCTCTCGCTCTCTCTCTGTCTCTACCACATTATGTGCTCATTATATTGTATGCATGGATATCGGAAATTATTCATATGCAAAATAAAATCTGATACTGACGGCGTTTTTGCATTAGCCCTGTGTTCAGTGTACTTACAGATGCTCGTTTTACTACAATTCTGGTTTATTGGGGGTGTTTTCTTCTTTCCTTTGGTCATCATGTGTTACAGTTATAAATGGCTTTAAACAGTAACTTTGTTTGCTGCAGTCTTAGCCTCTAACCCTCTCAAATGACCAGTTTGTTTGAAGACACTGCATTGGCCTGTAAATGATGTAGTTTGGTTTGTCCTCTATTCATATTTTTTTTTGCCAGTGTGACAGCTCTGCTACAAATCTGCCTGGGTAACTGGGATTTCACACACAGTGGAACACAGTCATCATTACCTGTAAAAGCATCCAATGGATATGATATGGCAAGGTTATGTAGCAAGTGCTTAGTTTTGTCTGCATTGTCTGAATGATATGAGTGGTGGTTAAACGTATAAGCTCATAAGGTTCTGTCTCCAAACAAATTTTAAGGTGAACTAATGAAAATTGTGCCCTTCACTGTGCCCTTCACAGTGTGAAGAATTCTGCAATGCGTAAGAGGCCGGGACAGTTTAGGCTACTATGCATCAGCACTTGCATGCGTGTTGCATAGTGTGCGTGGGCTACCCGGTTAGTGGAGCACAAAGAAATAATGCACCGCAGAGGAGAGTGGCCCAACCATGCATTTGAAATCCACTTGGCTTACATAACAGCAGCTGACCATCATCCTCAAAGCAAGAGCTAAAAGAGCCAGCACCCACAGGACTCCCTGCCCCCTTCTCAATCTGTTTAATCCCAAGAGCTGTGTGCGGTAGGAAGGAATGAATGGGTTGGGGATGAGCAAATGTAAAAATCCCAGGGATTTACACTGCCCCCAAACAGAGTCATACAGTAATCTGAGGCCAGTGATTTTTATAGCAAGGGATGCAACAAAATGGAAAAGGAAAATCAGGTGTTTCATGTCACTGATTTAGGCTTGTCTTTATTTACTGATTCAGTGTCCAAAAAAAGACCATAAAATGTGGTGTTTACTATGGCGAGGCCATGAAAAGCTCAAACAGAGCACTCAAAGTTCTGTAGTCTGTCCAAACTTTAGATGGAAAAAAAAGTAAATCACTGCAAATTGATGTTGTCTGGGGAAAAAAATATGAATACATTGAACATGTCTTTAAAAAAAAAAAGAAGACAGGAACAAAAGAGAATAAGTCAAATTAGACAGAAAACAGTTCATCCAAAAGTACACCAACAAAAACACAGCATATGTTCTTAATGTCTGTCTCTGCACATTTGGACCTTGAAAAACCTTTGAAAGTCAAACCAGTTTTGCAAAAATGTTTACTATTGTAAGTGTGATTAAAACAAAATAGTAGTTAAGCCTTATAGACATGAAGTCAATCATGTAAAGAAATATCCCAACATCCCATGTAAACTGTCGACTTGTTTGATATATTTGGATGAGCAAACATTTAAAACATTTAATTTTTTTCTTTGGTCATTTTAGCCTTTTTGGCCAGGGTGAAGGGAGTATCTGCCATCAAACAAGAATACAGCTGCATGTAACTACGACGGTGTTTGCTAGTTCACCTTACATGCATTAATTTAATAACGTGGTTAGCCTACTCAAGGTAAATTACACACGAACAACATTAAGCTACTCACGCAGAGAAGAACGGCTGCTGCTGCCATCATCATCATCCGTCATCATTTCTGCTACACTGGCAGGGCTAGGGGCCAGGACTCTCCTCTTCGTGTTTTTGGGGGATGTTGCTAACTCTGGGTCCGATAACAGGCACCACACCCGCAGTAGTTGCGCTTGGTGTGAGGTCTCGCAGCAAGCTATCAAATACGGCGCATTTCTCGGCTTTAAAAAAAAACGCTATGCGTCGCCAGGTGTTTCATCGGATTTGAGGTGTTACCTCCTTTGACAGTATCACAGTATCAGGTTAAAGCACTTGTTGCAGGCTGCTGAGTTTGCATATTTTGCTGTGAAGTACAGCCAGACTTTTGACCGCTTCGCCTTGGACATTTTTAATCTGTAGCTCTGCTCTAAAAGAACGTACGTACCTGGCCCCACCTACTATCCTCGGAAACGTAAAATGATTGGCTAGAATCTAAAGTGTATCACAGCTCAGGAAAAAAAAGCACCGAAATAAAGCACTGAAATGTGCGCTGCTTTTCGGTCTGGTTACTACCATTTATGTCAGAACCGGTGCCATCATGGCACCGGACACCGGTACCCATCCCTAGGTGTGACACTTGTTGGCACCAGTTCTTAGGTACAGTTGTTTAAGTGCTCATTAACATATTTACCTAATCAGCTATTCACATGGTAGCAACTCAGTGCATTTAGACATGTTGAGACAACCTGCTGAAGTTCAAAGTTGATTTAGGTATTTAGAAGAGTATTTCTGAACCCATAAGTTCATGCTGAACCTTAAAGTAAATGAGCTACAGCAGCTGAAGAGCACAATATGCGCCATTCCTGTCAGCTAAGAGCAGGAAACTGAGGGAAAAATGGAAAACCAACTGAATCATTTAAACACCACATCTTGCATGAGTTGCGGACCATTTTCATCTTTTTAGGATCAAAGTGTACCCATCTTCTGATAGTGACTGCTTCAAGCAGAATAACAAACCATGTCAAAAAAGCTCAAATCTTCTTTAACTGGTTTCTTGAACATGACAATGAGTTCACTGTGCTCAAATGGCCTCTACAGTCACCAGATCTCAATCCAACAGAGCACCTTTAGGATGCGGTGGAACAAGAGGTTTGCATTGTAGATTTACAACTGACAAATTTGCAGCAACTGTGCCACAAAGAATTTAGGCAGTTTTGAAGGAAAAAGAGGGGCCCAACCCAGTGCTACCCAACCCAGTGCTACTGGTCAGTAAGTCTCAATCCCAATAATTTAACCCTCCATACAGACTGAAGGGTACAACCTAAAGCCTCTAAAACCCAGAGTCCTGTATTTTCCTTGTTATTGAAAGGTGTGGTTATTATGTTGAAGAGCTCTCCAAATTCTGCAGAAATAAATCACTCCCTGTAAATTTAATCATATACAAGTGGCTTAAATTTCAAACAGCTATGTATTCTAGTATTATTCACACCAAGAGCAGAAATCGACAACAATCACAGATTTGTTACATCACCAGCAGGAAGCTCTTGCAGCTGTGTGTGCCAAAGTGGCACTCCTCTAAAAATCTGTTACAGTCCAAAAAGCAAAATGACAGTTTACAAACATATAAGCAAAGACTTTTAGAAGAACGCGCTCTGGACAGACCTGCTCGGCCACAGAAACAGTTTGATTCAGACCAAAGACTAGAAAAGAACTTCCCACTGTGAGGCACAGTGGTGGAAATGTTATGGTATGCTGTTGCTTCACGGTCTCAGGGGCAGCCTCAGATGAAGTAAGACATTCATAAAACAATGATCCTTGGCACACTAACACACTAACAAAGTTTACGGACGAGTCACGTCCAAGTGTGGCACCAGTAGGCCCTGTATAAAAAAGGCTTGTCTAAACATTTCAAAGGTTTGTAAGCTATGCAAGGAGACCAGCACATGAGATATTTGATGAAGAGTGGATGCTATATTAGTTGGAGGCTCCAGGAAAGCAGGTAAGGGAAATTAATGTTTTTTTCTTTCTTTTCATTGTTTTGTTATTTCAGTGGATTTATTGTTTAAAATGTCTTTTTTTCCAACAGCAGAATATTTGACTCTTTATCATCTACTGCTTGGCACTTCTAAAAGTGTACAAAGGATTTATGTTTTTAGGAAACATTTGGAGAAATGTGCACACTCAGTCTCCTTCACTCAGTCAAAACTGCAAAGATTGGATTTCATTTTTGTCTATAGGGCAAAGTTGCAATAAGCTAATATGGGTAATATGGGTAAGTAAATGTTGTTAGTGTGGCCAAAAACTTGGGCAGTTTTAATCTACTGTGAGCATGTTCATGATGGCACAATGTCGTGTGTCACAGCTGAGGATTTCTTTGCACTCACTTTTTACCTTTACTTCATGATGTTATATTAGAACTCTGCACTGACAGTCTGCCCCCGTATTTAAGGTGCACAACTCTGTAAAGGTTAAAAACAGCTAATAAAAAAACAATACAAGTATATAAAAAGGAAGCGTGGACCTGGTCACACTCATAAATAAGCCACAGCTGCCCTGGGGCGCACTGACAGAGGCTCATGACCCGATGCAGCATCCTCAGGCTTAGGTGCTGTCTGTAGTGGAGCCTGCAGGGTCTATTTGGTCACTGGGTTGCAGATGGACACCCAGAACCAGAACTCATCAACAATCATGGTCTTTGACATGAAAGTTTGGTCAGTTTAACTTAAATTGAATTACAGTTTTATGTCATCAAATCAAAGTTGCTTTGAGGTGCTTCTTATTTTGAGTTAAAGACCCAATAATACAAAAAATACTGAGAATTTCACTGAAAAAAAGCCTCAAAGCAGACAACTCCCTGATCGATGACAGGGGTGTCAAACACAAGGCCCAGGGGTCAGGTGAGATTTCAGTACAGCCCAATGGATCGCATTGGAAAATGTGAAGGAAGGCATAAACTTTTGACTTTACTGTATTTCCATTTAGAACTTTATAAGGTTTATAACCTTTCCTTTTGATAAAGATCTCCTCCATGTCTAAGTCAACAATTAGATGACAGGAAGTTGTTTTTTTCCCCACTATCTACAATATAAATTTTTGTAGTTTAACTTTTTTTTTTTTTTTTTAGAAAGTTTGGTCAGAGATCAAAGCGGGTTGTGTCTGGTCTTTGATGTAAAATGAGTTTGACATCCCTGCCCTATGGTCAACCTATTGGCAGTCAGATTGAAGATTGAGGACTCTTTTCACAGGAGCCCTCCAGCAGAACCAGAGGGCGACTGTTCCTTGAACCCAGACTGGTTGCTGGTTCAGCAAGAGTGGGAGCTGATAGCTGCAGACTCTCCAAAAATAGAATAGGAGTCAAACTTTAACCCTGCACTCTGCGAGCATTGTTCTAGGATAAAATGGTGCTATAAGGTGCTATAAGGTGCTAGGTGCGATAATGGCTAAGGTGGTTAAGATATGTTGGGGCCTGATAATTAAGGACATTGTAGCTGACTTTAAATCCAATCCAGGATTAAGCAGGGAGCCAATGAAGAGAACCCAATAACACAGAAGTGGATGTTTGCTCAGCGAAACTGTAGATGCACACATGCAAGTGGTCAGAACAGGACTTCAACACAGCTAAAAATAGCAGCAGCATTGGTAGAGCTCCAGAGGTCCACAAGGAGATGACCTTCAACGGAGCATCAGAACTTATTTTTAATCAGGTATTGTTATTTCTGTTCATCAGAGGAGTAGCAGAATGTTTGGATTGCACTTGTGCATTTAGTTCTTCTGCTTTTGCTTCTTTTTCTCTGTGGCCTGAATATCCTGTGGGGCTGCTGCTGAAGCCAGGTATATAAAACAATCCACTCTGCATTCTGGTAATTCCACAACTTACCTTACAGAAAGAAGGCAAAAAGACATGCAGTTAGTAGGGTTAGGTTATTTGGATTTGAACCAAGGATCATTATTATTATCATTACTAGCAAAAACTTCCATTAAACTTGATACGGTACAGTTGAGAATTTTAAAGAAAACATTGAATTACTAACAATATGGAATATAGAAATGCAATAGGAATGGGTAACTTGGCAACAGCCCCATCCTGTATGTGGTATGGCTCATATAATAATAATAATAATAATAATAATAATAATAATAATAATATTAATAATACATTTTATTTGAAAGCGCCTTTCAAAACACTCAAGGTCACTGTACATAGTAGAATAAAAGCAACATAAAAGCATAATAAAAGCAAGCAGTTTACAGAATCATAAAAGCATAAGACATAAACAGATAAAATAGCAGAGTGGAGAGGTTATGTGGGATAAGCTATTTTGTACAAGTGGGTTTTGAGTTTGGACTTAAAGAGTGAGAAGGAAGAGATATTTCTTAAATCAGGAGGTAGGGAATTCCAGAGTCGTGGAGCAGAGCAGCTGAAAGCCCTGCTCCCCATGGTTGCAAGACGGGGGGAAGGGACGGAGAGTGAAAGGGAAGAAGAAGATCTGAGACAACGAGATGGGGCGGTGATCTTAACCAGGTCAGAGAGATATGGAGGAGAGAGATGATGAATAGCCTTAAATGTGTACAAGAGTATTTTGAAATTGATGCGATATTTGACCGGGAGCCAATGAAGCTGCTGCAAGGCAGGAGTGATGTGGTGGACAGAAGGGGTCCTGGTGATGATACGGGCAGCAGAGTTCTGGACGCGTTGGAGCTTGTGGATGGATTTTTGAGTAAGACCAAAAAGAAGTGAATTACAATAATCAATCCGGGAAGTAACAAAGCTATAAACAAGAATGGCAGTGGCATGTGGGGTGAGAAAAGGACGGAGACGATTAATGTTGCGCAATTGAAAATATGCAGACCGAGTAACATTATTAATGTGTGAATTGAAAGATAAAGTACTGTCGAGGATGACACCCAAACTTTTCACAGAGGAAGAAATGAAGACCGGTGAGTTATCAATAGTAATAGAGAAACTGTTGGTTCTGGATAATGTTGATTTAGTGCCTACCAAGAGGAGCTCGGATTTATTACTATTGAGTTTGAGAAAATTAGAAGAGAACCATGAATTTAGTTCAGCTAAACAGAGGGTAAGGGAGGATGGGGGAAGAGCAGAATCAGGTTTACTGGACAGATAAAACTGGGTGTCATCGGCATAACAGTGAAAATGTATATTGTATTTACGGAAAATATGTCCAAGCGGTAGAAGGTAGATAATGAAAAGAAGGGGCCCCAGGACAGATCCCTGGGGCACGCCAGTGGTCAGAGGGAAGGGCTGAGAAGTAAAGGATTTGGGTTGAATGAACTGAGTGCGATCAGACAGGTATGATTTAAACCAGGCTAGTGGAGTATGGGAGAGACTGATAGAGGCTAGCCTACTGAGAAGTATAGAGTGAGAAATAGTGTCGAAAGCAGCACTCAGATCGAGGAGAATAAGAGTGGAAAGTAAACTGGAGTCAGCTGCCATAAGAAGATCATTGGTTATTTTTATAAGTGCTGTTTCAGTGCTATGGGAGGGGCGAAAACCAGACTGGAACTGTTCATACAGATTATTATTAGTTAAATGTGAGGAGTTGTGTGGCAACTATTTTCTCAAGAATTTTTGAAAGGAATGGTAGATTGTCACATGATTTGTATATACAAATAAACAGAAACTTTTTATACTTTTTATTTGAAATAAATATTTTAATCAGTCACAATATAAATGTTACAAATCTTGGTATCTAAGGTAGTTTCTAGGCTACGGTTCACCAGGACTTGAACCAATTGTCCAGGAGGAGTCTGGGAACAAACCTGCAGACATATATTCGCTGTGATCATTATAGTATGACGACGACGATGATGACACCTGACTCCTGATTCTGACCTGCATAAACTGCCATGACAATGCCATGTTGTAAGAAAAGACTGTTAGAGGGGCTTAGATGATGCAAAAACTTCATGCAAAAGTGTCACAAAAGTTCTACAAAACATAGCTCTGGGTAAATTTTCATATCAGACTTTGACCACGCATCAGTCCTCCAACATTGGCAAAGAGTTAAGTATGCTGAACAGCATTACAATGACCCACTTAAAAGGCGTTTGTCTTCTTTGAAAAACTATAAGGAAGCCCTTTCACTTCATATTCTACTCTGTTTCTTGCTTCATTCACTCATTTTCTCTCCGTTTTTTCTCAGATCTCCCAGCTTTCATCCACTAATGGAAGTCATTTTCACATACCTTTTACCCCATTTCCCAGAAGGGCATGTCAGCTCTGGTTTCTGCTCGAGCACAAGAATGATATGGACCTCATCAGAGCGAAGAGGAGGGGGGGGGAGGATGAACCGAGAATAATAATAGAAAAGTAGAGTTGGGATGCATGCTGGAGAAGATGTCAGAACCTGTAACATAATGTGGACATTAGCTTCTCTTTTCCCCCCTGAAATCCTAGGGGAAACAAACAAGCATTATGCATCTTGGCCATAATGGTGATGCATATGTTCCTTCTGTTCTTCATCACTTTGTAGTACTAATGTAGTGGAACACTATCCAGCACAGGCTTTCAGCAGTTTGAGCCAGCCTCTTTCACATGAAGTTTTTTCTTCCATAAAATTAAATTGTGAAGTTGTTGCATATTGTTGCAACGTGCATTAAACATTAGATGCAGTCCTTCCCTACCTACTGTACTCTTTATGATTATGAAGGCACTGAGACCAGCTTCAGAAAACACATGCAAACAGACGAAACAGTGCAGGCAAAATTAAGAAAACATACTTTTTTTTATTCTGTATTTTTTGCCACTTACATATGTGATTATGTGTATGCAGCTTGTTTTGGTAGTGGCCTGTGTTTTGCGGTATTTTTTTTATTTCTTTAGTAAATGTTGTGGCTGTGTTGCTAAATTAATAA
Organism: Simochromis diagramma; assembly: GCF_900408965.1. Lineage (NCBI taxonomy): Eukaryota > Metazoa > Chordata > Actinopteri > Cichliformes > Cichlidae > Simochromis > Simochromis diagramma. The sequence goes on along the minus strand of NW_024386792.1, from coordinate 1,958,923 downwards.
AGATGCTTTCCTGATTCATTTCTGATTTGTTTGACTTCATTTGTTTTCTCAGGGTTACCACAAAAGCAAAACATTCTGGATATCTTGTCATTTCTGAACAGCCCTTCAGCAGCATCCTCAGCTTGTTGCTGTTTGTGTTATTCTCAGTGCTAACTGATTATTTGGGCCACTTATCCTGGTTGGAGAAGTGGTTAAGAAAATGGACAGATGGATTGTTTTGTGACTGTACAGATGAAGCCAAAGAGCTTTTCAACAAACAATGCAAGGATTAATCAGACATTCTTGGCATAGTGAAGTACTTCTTTTGCATAAATTTGCATCATAGATATAGCTGTTTTGTATGCACAACATTTTTACACCAACTAACCTGATGTGAATGTTTTTGGGCTGTGGGAAGAGGCTGGGAAGAACACAGGGAGAACATGCAAACTCCACACAGAAAGCCTCCAGATGGCCAGCGGATTCACGCCCAGGCCCTTCTTGCTCTTAGGTGATGGTGCTAACCACCCCACCATCGTGGCTGCGTGGGTTCTCTCACTCTGGCTGCACTCCGGCTTCCTCCCACAGTCCAACAAATTGAACGATAGCTTAACTGGTGCTGAGTGTGAGTGAGAATGGTGGTCTGCCACTCTGTCATGGCCCTGGGATGGGCTGGTGACCTGTCCAGGGTGTGCCTTGCCTCTTGCCATATGACTGCTGGGATAGGCTGAATTGGATAAGCAGAAAAAAATAGATGGACTGAGGGATGGATGATTTTGATGCTGTTCATTTGTAGATGCCCTCCAACAGTGGATGCCTTTCAATAGGTTATTTATGCATTTTATAAAACTAGTGCAACTTTGGGCAATGATTGATGTGATGAGATTCAATGGTTATGACTCCAGGACATCAACTGCTGAGAGGAAGAGAAGGCTTAAAAACTGGAGAAAAAGCTATACCTGAGGTCTGCTTCACTAAGCTGGATTATGAACCTGGTCAATTTAAGAGCTGCAGGACTCTTACACTTGATGAAAGTCCTCATTTTATTCAGAAGATTTTACCTTTAGTGGGCTTGAAAAAGCTGCAAATATACAGCACAAACAAATGCTGAAGTTAAGTGAAATAGCGCATAATACATGCTGTCATGTATTGTAGCTCGCCTTTGTCTCTCTTTCTCTTGTGTCTCTTGTCACGTGAGTGAAAGAGATCCACCCACCCACTGGAAAACTTTCTCTGTGTTCCAAGTCATCTGAGTGTCACTCAAACATTCACGAGCGATATTGTTTCCAGATTGCTGGTCCAGTTCTTAATTGTTTTGATCTTCTGTTACCTGATTACTTGCCAACCTGTCTGTGAGACACTGGCCCAATTTCTGCTCTCGCTGCACAAGTGACACACGGACACAACTCGAACGCGCTTGCTCCTGCAAGGAGTTCATGACTCACAAAAGTCAGTTCAGTTAATGGTGTTGGAAAATAAGAACATTCACTTCAAAGTGAATGTTCAAGTACTTCAAGAAAGCAAAAAAAAACCCCAATTTTTTTTAAAATGTGGAAACTGTGTTGTCATGTGTGAAGGTGTTTTGTCTATTTGCATGCATTTTGTCTGTGTAGAGCTCTCAGCGCCTCCTTAAAATCCAATGAAGGGCAATAAAAAGAGACTTGGCAAATCAATGATATATAAGAAGCATGTGACCCAAATGTCTGCTGAAGCTTCTGCTCCATAAGTGAGAGGAAAAACAGCAGCAGACAAAAGCATCCATCTGTGCAGGAAGATAAGGTGACTGTGAAGTTACACAAATGAATACATGAAACAAAGGGTGAATTACATGTTTCCATTCTTTATTACGAGACCTTGTTCTGCAGTGGTTTGCAGTGGCATGCTGGAAAAACAAAGAGAAGCTGTTTATCTCAAACCAATATGAACTCCTAACTTTTGATTTTTGATGACTGTGGATGCCACCATGCATTTATCAGCATTATTGGTACTAGGTCTATATGTTTGAACATATTATTGCCTCTGTTCACCACTGCCGTGGATTTTAAATCAAAAAATCAATATATTATTAAGGGGCAGGCTTTCAGCTATGATCCAACGTTTAGGAATTACAGTCATTTGTATAGTGCCTCATTTTCATAGGCTCAGATGTAGCTGATTTATTATCCACTGTGGTAATGTCATGGTGCTGGGTTGTTGACCCAGCGTTTTGTGTTTAGTGTGATTATTGTCTTCTGTTCTAGTTTATTCTGATTTTGGTATCCTGTGCCCTGTTCGTGTTGTGGATTTCCTGTTTTATTTTGAGGGTCTGTGTCTGTTGTCACTGTGTTCAGCTTGTATCCTCCAGTCGTCTTGTGTATTAGGATCAGCTGTGCTTCCCTCCTGTGTGTGATTACCTGGGTTCCTTGTGTGCGTGTGTGTGTATATAGTGGGTGTCGGTTTGTGCTCTTTGTTGGCTTGTCTGTGTTTCATGGTGTTCTGTTCCTTAGTCTGCATCTCTGCCCTTCACCCCGTTTTGCTATGATCTCAGGTTTGTTATTTAGTTTTCCCAGTTTAGGTTTGTTCAGTAGCTTCTCTCTTCTCATTTCCTGTTTTTGTCACTCTGCCACTTGTAAATAAACTCTCACTCATATCATCAGTCATTGCCTGCATTTTACATCCTTTTCCTCCAACACCACATTGCTCGCCCCGGCGGCCGTGACAGGTAGGTATTTGAACAATGATGCTTTTTAAAAATTATTTTATACACTATGTGCCTGAGTGTATCCAGTTAGGGTGAATTACATGGTAGATAATTGTCCTTATCATCTCCAAGAAAATAATGTGCCTGAGAGACAATCAAAAAGTTAAATTACACATTTCCATCACAACTTCATGTGTGAGTTCATATAGTCTTTAAAAATGATTCGTTTGCATTAAATAAAAGGTTGAAAAATTAAATAAAAAATTACTTTTAAATTTGTAACAGGATTGACTTGCATACTTGCACTTTAGACACTTTATTTCAGTTGCTTTTTACTCTAATTAATCTAATTAACAACAACAACCCCTCAGGTCAGGGGTTCTCTCAGCTCAGGCTCCTGGTACACTCCTTTAAACAGGGGAGGCGTGATGAGCTGATGGAGCTTCAGTGTGTCTCAGCCTCCCCTCCAGCCGCGCCCAAGCCACACCCTGCCACATTTTAATTTTTTTATTTATTTGTTAAATTAAAAAATCTATGTAAACTACGGTTATAATGGTAAAATGTGTAAGGGCTAACATGACCATGACTGTGGCATTGTAGGTCAGAACCAGCAGGGATGCATGCAGCCGCAAAATAATCTTATGTGCACATGATCCAAGAGCTGGTGATGGTTTTTGGCCTTTCCATCGACAATGAGAGATGTTATGAGTTACTGTGTTTGATTTGGACTTGTTTCTGTTGTGCAAGCATGTTTTAGAGTTTTTTGACGCTAGCATAAGGGACTTTGAAAAAGTGTTGTAAACTGTAATGTCTTCTCTGACAAAGAGAAAGATAAAAAATAAATCTTCAAAGACATCTGATGCATAGCCAATATTCAATTTGGAACAGTATAAATACACATAATTCTGTCAGAATTTTAACGTCCAGCTACCATTTTTGTTTCTTTTTTTTCTTGCAACATACCTACATAAATAATATTAGTCTATGACATTGTTTAAAAAAACAAAAAAACAAACAAACAAAAAACAGTGTCTGTAACATGACGGCTGCTTAAATGTGTATTTGGTGTCTTCACTCGTGGCATCACTGATGACATTTACAAGAGCATAAAAGCAGGAACTGTTTTGTTTCCAGACCCTTTAACACCTGGTAAAGTGTAAATATATATCTCATTCATCTATTTCCTAATCACTTATCACCTAATCCAGCCCAATATCATGACAAAGCGTGTAATAGACACACCGGTCCACCGTGTCCATTTCACGCTTTGCCTCTCCAAAATGTGAAATGTACACACATGCAGAATTTGCAGCAACAGCAGAGGAAAATATTTTATTCCAAGCCAACGTGAAAATAATCACAGGAAAGCCTTTAAGTAGACATTATTAACACATTTACATGTATATACATATTAGCCGCCTAGCTTAAACGTTTCTGATGATTAAGGATGCTGTAATGTACTCAATATGTTTTTTTGCTCACTACAGACCTTGTGGCTTTACATACATTTTCTCCTCCTGCTGCTAATGCAGTTTCTGCATGCGTGTCCATTTCACGTTTTGGAGAGGCAAAGCGTGAAATGGACACGGTGGACCAGGTTGTCCGTTACACACTTTAGGGTAGTTTGAGGGCTGAAGCCCATTCCAGCACAGATGGCACACATATGCACATTTATTGTATTTTAAAGAACCTGATTAATTTCAAACTGTTTTACATTAAAAGAGTATGGCAGATTGACAAGAACATCCTGTTTTGGAACAGCATGACACCAAATATTTTTCCACAATCTCTTGTGAAATGATGAAGGGAGGGGAAAATCAATCATAGCAACCACTGAAACACCCACTGAAGCCTCTGTTCCACTTGAGACAAGGAAAAACAAGGCAGATTAAAAAGTCAGCGGCCTGAAGTATAAACAGTGTGTACACCTTTCCACAGACATAAGCTGCTACTTATGAAAGGAACAGTGTGTAGTGGACTGTAAAGACTTCTCCTAACCCCATGCCTGAGTTACTCAAGCCTAATATGGTGAAGTAAAGACGAAGAACAAGTTGGAAGATAGACTTTAAAATGGAGCAAAACAGCTTTAACCTTTTTTTTTCACAGAACAAAGCAAATAATTATGTCTGTAATGAATCTTTTCATCCTAGTTTTGCTTCTGAAGTTTTATCTTCTGTTCCTTTTGCCAAAAGTGAAATCATCAACTAAAACACAACACTGTTCTTTGTGTCTCCTTTGAGGGTCTTGTTTTCACATTAGGTACAGTAAATCATACAGTGACATAGTGGCTGTGGTGTTCAGGATTAGGTTACATGACGGTGCTTAGATTCACCTACCTACCAACTTTATGCTGTCTAATATAAAGAAGTATGAAAAGTATCTGCAAGTATCCAATGCAGGAAATGGAAATCAGCCAAGACAGCCTGTGAAACATTGCTAACATTTTATTCTATGAAACAAATTGTATTCCACAACAGAAAAGCCAGCTGTTTCCAACAACTGTAATGTGTATTTTAGGATAAAGAGAGAGAGAGAGAGTACTTCTAGTGCCATCACTCCCAAGATTGTCATCTGGCACAATGCTACGTTTTTCTTCTTCTTCAGCAACTAAAGATGGTCAAGATGGTTTTGCTCTTTTTGGTTTTTCAGAATTTAAAATATTAAATTTAACTAAGCACAGTTATGACTTTGTGCATAAACACAGTGTTAGCTTGCTTTAGTAGGAGGACGCATAAGGACATTGTACAACTGGGAAATTAACACACCGGACAAAGATGAATATCGTATTTGCTCGACTGCCTCTTTTGTGGTCATTGCTGTAATGTCTCTTCTGCACTGGCACCCAACTGGAAAATAAGCTCCACCTGCTGTTATCCTCAGTCCAAGTAAATCAGATTTAAGGGAACAAGGGGGAAAAAGGAAAAAATAACCCTCTGAGTTTGGTAACTACTGGGTACCTATAGGGTACAGTGCTAGAGAGAACCTAAAATCAGCATGAACTGGCGCTAACAACTTTTAAAGAATAAAAATAACTACTTTATATTTGGCTGTTGTAATTTTTTTACACTTTTGTCCTACACTGGAACAAAGTGGAACCACACAAGCATCAGTGACTCAATGAAAAAAGAAAATGATCGCCTAAAGCTGCGACTTTGTGAACCACGTGGTGATCTGGATTTCTGTCTTTAACATCTTATTGCATTATTTACATTGAAGTGCAGTCACATTTAATTAAATGTAAGCAGCTATTTTTAGACCTTATGAAAGATGTGTAGGCATGCAAGGTTATCTGGGCCACATGTAATTTTGTGCATGTGCATATGTGTGTTTTACAATGATTTTCTGAAGCAGCAAGAAGCAAACAGTAGCAATACAGAGAATATATAGATATAATGTAAAAACCTAACTTTTGGTGAATGTCGTAACCTTCTTATTTAGATGGATAAGATGCCAACTGATGCTAGAACTAGCAGGTTTCTTTAGTGTGATATAATTTACAGCGCACATATCCATTTTTATTTAATTGGCAGGTGAACAGGAATGAGGGTTTTTTTGTAACTCCATAATTTTGACATATTTTATCCAGTTCATGTGGACATCAGTCACTGGTAGATGTGAACCAGACACTGCAGACACTAAGGATGGTTGTATAGATATAGTAAATTATTACAGCAGATTTGATTAGTTTTGCAATATTTGTTAAAGTGAAATGCATTTGAGTTCAGGTGGCATCTCTCTGTATCAGCTGTTCTTACTGAATGTGTCTAAGCTTGCAGTTCACTAGTGTGCACTTCAGGCATACTGTTTGTGCATTTTATCGGCTGCATCCAGGAGTGTATTTTTGTAATGGTTGGTTGGAGCTGACGGTATCTTACCTCAGCGAAATCAATGAATGAGATAGTACAGTTGCTCTGATTAAACAGGTCAGTGATCATCGGCTGAGGGACTCACAGACTAAAATGAAAACTAACAAACATATTGGAATACCAAACCTACAAATAGTAGAAATGAGCAAAACCAGTGATTAACTGGGTGGTTGATTTTTGAGGGACTTCAGAATCAGGAAAAAACACATAACGCCTAAATGTTTATGCAGAATTTAGCAGTGGCAGTTAATATGCTCAAAGATGTCTTTTATTGATAGACAAAATAACATTAAGCACATATAAATATTGATGTTCTCTTCACTATCGACACCAAAATTCTTATTACGTGGATATAAAGCAACTTTACATAAGATAATTTCACTTAATCAGAAAACTGAACATTTGAACATACTACTTCTACCATCTACATTCAACCTGGTCACTGAATCACGAGCTGGCATTGCATGTTTTCATAATTCACTGATGCAAACTATATAGGATAAAGCAGTATGGATTATGGATTCATGAACTGTCCTTGACATGCTAATTTACTTCACCATCCATCCCAGTGCACATGAACTAGATATATAAAATACAGGAAATGTGGGTCCAGATTACGGTAAATTAAATTATAGCCATGCAACATGTATAGGAACTGTAGGGTGATCGAAACGTTTTTTTAAAATTGGTCCAAATGTTTGAAGTATGTGGCCTGAAATCAACTTTCTAATTTATGTTATTTCATAATAAACTGTTGTATTTCCTCAAAATGACAAAGTGCTACAGCTGCTTATATAAATACAATTTCTACATTTTGCCATGTACATCACTGTAGCTAAGCTCTGTAAACTACTGTTTGGCTATTCTTTTTTTCTTATTATTATTAACTCACCACCCACTTTATTAGGTACATCTTTTTAAGTTGGACCCCTTTTCGCCTTCAGAACTGCCAAAGCTCACATTCAACATGATGGTGGAAACAGTGGGATGCTGGTCCATATGTATATATATATATATATATATATATATATATATATATATATATATATATATACATATATATATACATATATATATGTACACACACATGTATATATATACATGTGTGTGTATATATATATATATGTATGTGTGTATATATATGTGTGTGTGTGTGTGTGTATATATATATATGTTTTGTTTTTGCTTTCTAATAATTACATCAGTAATAATGACAGCACTGTCTCTCTCCGTATGTCGACAGTCCACACTTTAAACAGACAGAAACTGCACAAATGCATTGGCGTCTCAGAGTAATTAAGGAAGTCTTGATGGTTTTTCAAAAGGATAAATCACTGTAATAAAAATGTGTGGACAGCTATTTTTAGCTCTTCATTATAACATGGCATATTCAGACCATCCAATCTATCCCTTTGACAGACAGATGATGCCTTCTGAATGTGGAATTAGTGAGTGCCTCCACTACGTCTTTGTGAGATTTTTTTTCTCTTTTACTTTTAATGACAGTTCCAATTAGGAAGTCCTCCTCAGGTCGTGAATAAAACAGAAAAAAGCAATGATGGATGGGTTTAGAGACAAAGAAAGAGAGGGCGTCCAGAAAGAGACACGCAAAGGCAGCCCCAGTAGGAGATGGCTGTCTGCTCTCTGTTTCACTTCACCGTAGGGGTCCCTTTTAGCAATGGACCGGGCACTGACACTTTCTCCTAATGAGGGAGCAAGACGTCTTTTGGACAAGCTAGGAAGCCATTAATAGTGTTAACTGGACTTGCTGGAGGAGAATATATCCTCCATTACTTGGCGTGTCTCTCTTTGTGGCAAACGTACGCATGCAAACACGCACTTATACCTTTTGTACCTCAAGGAGCACATTTTTCTCTTCTCTTTCAGAGCTTGAATTATTTTTGCACCTGCAAAGATAAAATTAACAGATGTGCAGTTATCTTCTTGCTTTGACTTAACAATGTCAAAAATGCCCTACTTGAAAATAGCTGAACAAAAGCTGGCGCATGAATGTGGAATAACAATTTGCAGCAGCTGAATTAAATATAACCAATTAAAAGCCATTATGCCTTCATTGTCAGCCATCATGGTATCCCTGGGAAGGATGTAGCTGTTCATTTCAGAAAGAATACAATTATTAGTGTATTTTTTTATTTAAATATTCCTAATACACATGAATTTATTATTATTATTATTATTACTGCTGTTTTTTTCTTGTATGCTGGGTGACTTTAACGCTCTCTGTGTAACTTCTATAATTCATAGCATGACATGTATTGAGTGGAGTGACTACAGGACTACTCCTATAATATATTATAATAATATAATAATTATAACATTGACATTATTGTTTTATAATTAGCTGCTAACGACTACTTTAATGATAAGTTTTCTTACTTTTTGGATATTTGCCAATTGTTAAACAACTAACATTAACATTAACACAGGTAAATGTCATTGTTGGTGCCCTCACAAAGTTCTTCATAAAGACCAGGCTGTTTGTCTTTAAAAAGCTTCGCCAAGTTTGTTGTGCTACTACCCGTGTGTTCAGCTGCTAGCCAGGAGAGGGGCCGTGTGCCTGCTGGAACTGGTGCTGTGTGAGGTTGTGTCATCTGGATGAGGCAAAGTAAGCAATATTGTTTCAAATGAGGAGCTAATCCCAGAGTAATATTAGGTATTGATTAGTATCCGGGTATCGCTTTTTGACAACCCTGCTCAGTACATTTGCAGCCTATGGTATCTAAGGTACTCAACAACAATGACAATTAATCATGTTTTCATTATTTTGATACCAAAAGCTGATAAATATCAGTTTTGGTGACATCCCCATGTGGGTTTTAATCCATGAGCCAGCTGTAGCCTTTCTGTGTGCCCCTCTTTTCTTCCCGTGGGTTCTCTCCAGCTGCTCTGACAGTTGTTCTATGATGTAAACTCTCTTTCAATAATATCAGATCATAGGCTAAATTCATGTGAGTGAAGTTGGCCCCCCCACCTTCTTCAAATCCAACAAAAGTGGTATCAAACGTTTGTGCTACGTTTGTGCTGGTTTGTGCTGCAAAAATTTTCGTTTGTGCTGCTATCATTTTAAAGATATTAATAAAAATTTCTAGAGGTCATCAGAGGTCAACCAGCCCCCCCACATTAATTAAATCAAACTAAATGGGTGTCAATCAACTGTGCTACGTTTGTGCTGGTTTGTGCTGCTAAAATTTTCGTTTGTGCTGCTTCTGTTTTAAAGATATTAATGAAAAGGTAAAGTTCAAAAGGTCAACCAGCCCCCCCACATTACCCAAATCCAACAAAAGTGGTATCAAACGTTTGTGCTACGTTTGTGCTGGTTTGGTGCTGCAAAAAATTTTTGTTTGTGCTACTATCATTTAAAGATATTAATAGAAATTTCTAGAGGTCATCAGAGGTCAACCAGCCCCCCCACATTACCCAAATCAAACAAAATGGGTGTCAATCAACTGTGCTACGTTTGTGCTGGTTTGTGCTGCTAAAATTTTCGTTTGTGCTGCCTCTGTTTTAAAGATATTAATGAAAAGGTAAAGGTCAAAAGGTCAACCAGCCCCCCCACATTACCCAAATCCAACAAAATTGATGTTAAACGTTTGTGCTACGTTTGTGCTGGTTTGTGCTGCAGAAATTTTTGTTTGTGCTGCTATTATTTTAAAGATATTAGCAAAAATTTCTAGAGGTCAACCAGCCCCCCCATATTAATGGAATCAAACAAAATTGATGTCAAACGTTTGTGCTGGTTTGTGCTGCAAAAATGTTTGTTTGTGCTGCTATTATTTAAAACATTTTAATAAAATAACGTCTTGATGCGTGCTTAATCATCCAGGTAAGTAAATCCCAAAAGGTTGATTCTGTTCATCTGGACATTTTCAGTTGGAGAAACGTTTCGTCACTCATCCAAGTGACTTCTTCAGTCTCAGCTGACTGCAGGTTTCCCCAACCTTATAAACACATGTGAGTGAAATTGGCCCCCCTACCTTCTTCAAATCGAACAAAATTGATGTCAAACATTTGTCCTGCAAATTATTTTGTTTGTGCAGGTTATGTTTCCCTAATTTTGTAAACAATACATGTACAGTGAGAGAGAGATGTTACATCTGTCTTCACTTGCATCCCAGTCATAGAAGCGTTGGAGGTCGTTCATAAGAGATTACAGGATCATCCCAACCTCAGCAACAGGACCACTCTCAGCACTGATCAGTTGTGTTTGCTTTTGGAACTGTGTCTTAATTCCACCTATTTTGCATAAGGGTCAGTACAGGCGGAAACCTAGGTGTGCCGTGGGTTCCCACAGGCCCCTGCTCAAAGTCACCAAACCAGTTCGTAAGCAGGTACAGGTGTGGCCAGAAGGGTCCTCAGAGGCACTGCTTTTCCACCACAGGCTGCCACACACGACAACACCACAGACTTTCAGGAATATACAGAAACTGTCACTGCCTACATCCCAAAATGCATCGATGATGTCACAGAGACCAGGACTATCACTGTCCGGGCCAATCAGAAACCATGGCTCACAGGTCAGGTTTAAATGCTCCTAAGGTTGAAAAATGCAAGCCTTCAGAGCCGGGAATTAGGTGAGTCTAAGAACAGCAAGGGCAAACCTGTCACGTGGCATCAGCTACAGCAAAGCTTCAGCGACAGCAGAGATACTTGGAGGCAGTGGCAAGGAATACAAACCATCACAGACTACAAGCCCACTCTACAGACCATGGTGACACAATCCCCAGACAGTGTGTGGAGATCCCTTGCCAAAATCAGTACACGCAAAGCTCCAGGTCCTGATAACATCCTTGGACAAGCACTGACGGACTATGCTGTGGAACTCACAAATGTCTTCACAGACATCTTTAACACATCACTAGGGTCAGGCCGTCGTTCCCACATGCCTCAAAGCCTCCACCATCATTACTGTACCCAAGAAGTCATCTATCTCCTGCTTTAAGGACTACCGTCCTGTCAAACTCACCTCCATCATTATTAAGTTAAGTGCTTTGAACGGTTAGTCATGCATCAAATCAAATTACCGCTTTCCCCCAACCTGGATCCATTTCAGTTCGCATACCGGTCAAAACGCTCAACCGATGATGGAATTTCAACTGCCCCTCACTCAGCCCTCACACATCTGAACACTAGAGACTCATATGTCAGAGTGCTGTTCATAGACTTCAGTTCAGCATTCAACACCATCATTCCCCAGCAACTCATTCACAAACTGGATCTGCTGGGGATCAGCACCTTGCTGTATAACGGGCTGCTAGATTTCTTGACAGGAAGACAGCAGACAGTACGGGTCGACAGCAACAACTCCAGCCCAAGAACACGGAATACGGGGGCTCCCCAAGGATGTGTGTTGAGCTCCCTTCTCTTCACTCTGCTGACCCACGACGAGATCTACTACAGGGGTGAAGTTAACCATCTGCCAGAGTGGTACAGCAACAACAACCTGTCCCTGAATATGGAGAAGACCAACAGCGATTCTACTTCCTCTGCAAACTGAGAAGCACAAGAGATTCAACCCCCATTATGAGCACCTTTTACAGAGGCACAGTTGAGAGTATCCTCACCAGCTGCATCACTGTGTGGTATGACTCCTGCATTGGGTTCTGCAGGAAAAAATGACAACGGGTAGTGAGAGCAGCCGAGAGCATTGTGGGGACCTCTCTTGCCTCCCTCCCCAGGAGATCTACTGCACCTGCCTCATCTGGAAGGTCCTCTCCATTAAAGGTGACTCCACTCATCCCTTCAACAGCGTATTCAGTTTGCTGCCATCAGGAAGGATACTGAAGAGCCTCCGGGCCAGAACCAGCAGACTGAGAGACAGCTTCGTCCATTGGGCTGTCAGGATGCTGACCATCTCTGAATCGAGAAGGGGGGCCCAAGGGTACATCTTTTTCCATCTTACAATGCTGTGATTGTAGCCATTCCCCACTTTCTGTGAATGGTGCTCATGGCCATTGATCAGTAGGCTTTGATTAGTTGTCATTGATCAATGGTCATAAGAATTTGCATGCTAACAATCATGGAACTAACCCCCCAGCACATTGTTCATTCAGTGGCTCTAGTTTCCTTCACTATGCAAATGTACTGTTTATAAGGTTGGGGGAACCTGCAGTCAGCTGAGACTGAAGTCACTTGGATGAGTGACGAAACGTTTCTCCAACTGAAAATGTCCAGATGAACAGAATCAACCTTTTGGGATTTACTTACCTGGATGATTAAGCACGCATCAAGACGTTATTTTATTAAAAATTTTAAAATGTTAGCAGCACAAACAAACATTTTTGCAGCACAAACCAGCACAAACGTTTGACATCAATTTTGTTTGATTCCATTAATATGGGGGGGCTGGTTGACCTCTAGAAATTTTTATTAATATCTTTAAAATAATAGCGGCACAAACAAAAATTTCTGCAGCACAAACCAGCACAAACGTAGCACAAACGTTTAACATCAATTTTGTGGGATTTGGGTAATGTGGGGGGGCTGGTTGACCTTTTGACCTTTACCTTTTCATTAATATCTTTAAAACAGAGGCAGCACAAACGAAAATTTTAGCAGCACAAACCAGCACAAACGTAGCACAGTTGATTGACACCCATTTTGTTTGATTTGGGTAATGTGGGGGGGCTGGTTGACCTCTGATGACCTCTAGAAATTTTTATTAATATCTTTAAAATGATAGCAGCACAAACGAAAATTTTTGCAGCACAAACCAGCACAAACGTAGCACAAACGTTTGATACCACTTTTGTTGGATTTGGGTAATGTGGGGGGGCTGGTTGACCTTTTGACCTTTCCCTTTTTATTAATATCTTTAAAACGGAAGCAGCACAAATGAAAATTTTAGCAGCACAAACCAGCACAAACGTAGCACAGTTGATTGACACCCATTTAGTTTGATTTAATTCAAGTGGGGGGGCTGGTTGACCTCTGATGACCTCTAGAAAATTTTATTAATATCTTTAAAATGATAGTAGCACAAACGAAAATTTTTGCAGCACAAACCAGCACAAACGTAGCACAAACGTTTGATACCACTTTTGTTGGATTTGAAGAAGGTGGGGGGGCCAACTTCACTCACATGCTAAATGTATAGCAAACGAAATTAAAAAGTGTACCACATCACATGTTCACATGGGGCATGATGATCTTCTATGATCAATTACAGGACAACTGAGGAAAGTGACACAAACCATGTTAGGCAAAGACAAATGACTGAAAAGTCAAGGAAAGGAGGGTTGTAGCCCTCACATCACATACTGCACACTCTTGCACAAGAGTCATTTCCCATGAGAGCAAAGCTGCCAAACATAAAGTCACCTTGTCTCAACTTGGCTAAGGGTTAGGTGATAGACTGCTGTGTGATGGGCCTTCTATAGCTTGAACACCACATTGTTTCTGTCATGTCCACTACTAGCCAGTTATCTGTCATGCTCAAGAATAAAATGACTTCACTGTATGCTATCTCTTCCAGTCGCTCCATTACCTGATAGAGATCTAAGTGTAAAGAATATGCCTTAAACAGTTCATCTTCAAGTTCGTTCCAAAGCTGAGCAAGCACATCAGTCACTTGAATTTCTTCTCAGGTTTCTCTGTTCATCCCTCATGCATTAATATGCCATTTCATCTCACTTAACTTGTCAGGATTTTAATAACTTTATCTTTTAAGCAATATTAATCTTATTTCCCCAAATCCCATTTTGATGAACAGGCAGTGTAAGAATGCCTGAATATAGTAATGGATCAGATGCTTGTCACTTTGGTAAAAAAGTCACAAGTAAAATACATAATAAATAAACCTGATTCCAATAAAGACTTATTTATTTGATTTATTTTACAGATACACTTAAAGAAAGTTACCATGTAATGTAAGAGCAGAGTAAAATGCTTTCTCACCAAGTTCAGTCATTATATGTTAAAAAAAGAGAGATAGTGTGATTTCAGAGAGTTTGGACTTTTTAATGTGTATTTAAAACAAATTATTAGTGATTACCCTGCTGAAGAAAGCAGATATATGGCTGTTGATAAAATTATTTGACACTATATTTGTGACAGTGGATTTAATATAAGGGCACCGGTGCTATAATTGCAGGGACCGATCATACAATCTGTATAGCTGTTAAAACAAACATACAAACAACAACAAAATTATGAAGAAAGTTCTGTGATTAGACACTCAAACATCCTTCCTTCTGTTTCCTTCCTTTTATCTACCTGCAAGACCTCTGATTATGAAGATTGTCACTTACTGCTATAGCAGCTGTAAGATGTTAAATGTGTTAAAGACTCTTCTTTTAATCATCACAGTAACTGTTTTAAGCCATTTTAAATCACTACTTTATTTATCTAAGGCACAGGCGTCGAACTCCAGGCGTTGAGGGCCGGTGTCCTACAGGTTTTAGATGTGTCCTTGATCCAACACAGCTGATTTAAATGGCTAAACGACCTCCTCAATATGTCTTGAAGTTCTCCAGAAACCTGGTAATGAACTAATCATTTGATTCAGTTGTGATGACCCAGGGTGAGATCTAACTCCTGCAGGACATCTGCCCTCGAGGCCTGGAGTTCGAGATCCCTGATCTAAGGAATATTGTAAAATGACATATTTAAATGGGAATCAGTATACAGTGATCTTAAGAAGTAATTGTCATTTCTCACATGAATATCTCAAAATATCTGTTTGGACTGAGCCGTCTTCTGCCACCACATTTATAACACCTCATAAAAGTGAGTCACACAAAAGCAGCATGTTTATTTGGCAGTGACATGAATTTACTATTTTCCCGCACTGCACATTGCTAGTATGCGATGTAGTGTGCCATGGGTAACATATGGGGTTAATGAACTGTGTTGTACAGGACATATGTCTACTTCCTGGTAGAGAAAAAATCTTCCTTTTTGCAGTTGGCTATGTCTACAACAATACCCCGCTGTTAACGGTGACACTCTCAAGGTCATTGTGCTTTCATTCGTGCCTCTTTCCCTTTGTGAAAATGTGATGGTGATTAGTACTGTACTGTTTTTTAGCCTTCAGTGGCCTTCAGGACAAAAACAGTTCCCTTGTTTTCCCTTGGTAGCCACATGAGTTCAATACACAGCAACATAAGAAAACACAAATACAAGCAAGCTATGAAAACTACTTCAGCAATTTCAAGAAAATTAATTCTGCATCGTGACAACACACAAACACTGAACTAGTAAATGCTGCTTTTCATTCTCTTTATTTATTCATTTATTATTATTATATATTGTTCTTGGTATGAATCATGTACTTTATATAAATATGAATGATATCTTTCCCTCTCTCCTGTGAACTTCACCGGCTAAAGGCTAGCGATGCTCATATCAGGGATATTCTGACATTCATTTTGTTAAGCTTTCATAACATCAGTCTTTTATGTATTCAATGATTAAAACATTCTTATAGAATAATTCAGATTGTGGAATTTTTTTTCCTCAGGTGGAGTTACAGAGGTCACTTACATGTGGAGCAGAGAACTTCAGAGCCTCACTTGTTAAATGTTATACTAATGCAATTCAGCGATTGCCTGGAGACACCATGGACCTAAGCTCAACTTTTCAAAGCATAGGAATAGGTTAGTATGCGGTCCACTTTTGTGCAAATACTTTCAGGGTGGTTCAGGGCTTTAAATGTGATAATCTGTATTGCTAAATTGTCTGTGACTCTCTTTAAGGTTTTTCCTCTGTGATGTATCTGTATTCATATAATCTAATGCTTATGGCTTTCTCCATATTTAACATTTGTGTTTCTATAAAGTGAACAAGTACACTTTCTAAATAGAAGATGTACCAGTAGAGGTCCAGTGGCTTTCATGCATGCTTGCATGTGATAGTGTGAGACACACAGCAAATTAACCTGATATTATAGCTTACTATTTAGCCCTGGGGTGAGCTAATTAATGCTTGAGATTGCACTTTAATTGTGCAGTGGGGGTAAAAATACTTGGGATGACCGTAAAAACAAGATAAGTGTACAATAATAGGATGCTTGCTAATAATGCATGCTCATTATTCTCCGAGATAAATGTTCCCCTATTTTTGGGAACGTGTCAGCAATTCCACCTAACTGCTGATTATGTTATTATGGGAGACGGTACAATCAGAGGTGTAGGCTTTTCCAGAAACATTCTGATTGTCTCTCAGACAATTTTGACATGTGTACATGTTTTTGTGCTGAGAGGGAATGTCCTACAGAAACCTGTCAATGAGTGTCTGCAGAAAGACAAAACTGAGTATGCTTATATAATGTAACGTAAAGATTTTAAATTATCTTCATCTTCAATTATTTCTCCTAATGCAGGTGTACATAAAATGTTGCTCATTGAACACTTAAAGCTTTCAGTGACAGAGATATCATCTGTCTTTCTTTTGCCCTTTGTGTTTAGTTGTTGTTCAAAATCATAATTATTGTTATGGCCTGCAGGAGCTGCATGCGCACTGTGAAGTTTTTAGTGTACAAGAAAAACACAGAACTAGTTATAAAAACACTGGTCTGCTATGTTGCGACTCTTCTCATACATGCACTGCCTACTTTATTAGGTTCAACTGTTAACTGCTTATTAATGCACATATTTTTTCAGCTAATCACATTTCAGTAACTCAGTGCATTTAGGTGTGTATAAATAGTCAAGGCCACCTGCTAAAGTTCAAACTGAACTTGAATGCTGGTCTGAGTCGTTCAGAAGCTCCTGATCTACTGGTGTTTTTCCACACAACTAGGATTTACAAAGAATGGTCCAAAAAAGAGAAGAGTGAGCAGACTGCTTCAAGCAGTCAGGAAGACAGTGCTTACTCCAATAACCAAGTTATGCAGAAGAGAATCTCTGAATGAACAACACGACAATCATTGAAGCAGATGGGTTACAGCAGCAGAAGACCACAGTGGGTGTCGCTCCTGTCAGCTAAGAAGAGTTAACTGAGGCTACACTCCATGTGGGTTAACCATAATTGGACAATGGAAGTCTTATGTTGCCTAGTCAGATGAGGCTTGGTTTCTGCTGCAGTATTTGGTTGGTAGGGTCAGAATTGGTGTAAGTTTGCTGGAGGTGGTGTTCTTGGCACACTTCAGGCCACTTGGTACCAATTAAGCATTGTTTAAATGTCACAGCTTACTTGAGTATTGTTGCTAACCATGCCCGTCCCATTATTACCACAATGTACCCATCTTTTGAAGGCTGCTTTGAGTAGGAAGCTGTGTAACAAAGCTTAAACCAGGGGTGTCCAACTACAGGCCTCAAGGGCCGGTGTCCTGCAAGTTTTAGACTTGTCCTTGATCCAACACAGCTGATTTAAATGGTTAAATGACCTCCTCAACGGCTGTGTCCCAATTAAGAGACTGTACGCTTGAAGTACGCGCACTACGCGTACTACGTACGGTGCGTACTACAAGTACGAGAAGTGCGGAAGTGAGGGGCTTGTGAAATGGGACGGTATACGCTTCGTCGCGCTGTTCAGGTTGCCTAGCAACCATGATACTAACCGCGAGACACGTTACATACAGCTTTGTTTGACAGAAATGAAGGAGAAAAATGTTTTGTTGGTCATTCATTTTTGTCATGACATCACTTTAGTTGAGTATCTGAGGCTGAGACCACGGGACTGGTCCCGTGGTCTAAAAAGGTTTATCATTGATTGAAATTCATTCAGAAATGTTTAACGAATGAGCTGTCACAACTTTCAAATACAAAGTTGTTATGAAGTCTGTCACATTCCCACCTTTTTCCTTTTTTTATCCTTTATTTATTTATCCTTCTTATTTCATTGTACTGTATATTGTTACTCTTATTTGCCTTGTATGTCTACTGTACAAACTGAACTGGAATGACTGACTGTTCGCTTTATGATTTCAATAAAGTTTGGAAAAAAAAAAAACAACCTCTTCAGCCGCTCCCTTCTGCCGTATTTTGCGGCAAAATTATCCACACCCACCGCCGCGCTATGAATTGTGGGATATATGGGACCACGAAGCGTGCACCGGACCACGCTTGATATTTGGGGAAATCGACGGCGCATTTGGAGTATGCATTTGAAGCACACTTCGAATTGGGACAGCCGTCGTCGCGTGGCGGTGACGTAACCGCACTTAAAATGCGTACTTCAAGCGTGCAGTCTCTTAATTGGGACACAGCCAACATGTCTTGAAGTTCTCCAGAGGCCTGGTAATCAGTTGATTCAGGTGTGTTGACCCAGGGTGATATCTAAAACCTGCAGGACTCCTGCCCTCGAGGCCTGGAGTTGGACATCCCTGGGTTAAACCATCTAAAACTGGTTTCTTCATAATGACAACTGGCCCACTCTTCTTTGCAGAATTGTTTAAAATCATTGTTACGTCCCGCCCCCCCACTCCCCACCCCCACCTGGCCAGCTGGGGGCTGCTGGCTTCTGCTATGACAAACATTTGTGAACAGGCTTCTTCTTCTTCTTTCTTACAGTTGTATTGGCGGTTGGCAAACAATTGAAAGGTGCATTACCGCCACCAACTGGTATGGAGTATGGTCTGGAACGACGCTCAAAAAAACCCCAAAACAATCCTCAAATCCTTCCAAACAGGTTCCCCCAGCCCCCAGCTGGCAAGGAAGCTGCTCATTTGTAGTGATCCTTGGAGTGTGATTGGCCAACTGTGCCCAGACCAGCCAATAGGCACATGCCAATCAACGTTGAACTGGCCAATAGGCGGAGGCTTGACACCTGTTAGATAAGAAGAACACAAAAGCAAAGCCACATCTCTTGGCACGTAACATCATCCACTTTGGAGGGTTATTCAAGCATGACGTGATCCCAAACCATCTCAATTGGATTTAAGTCCAGATGTTGACCACTCCAGAACAATTTATTTTGAGCCATTTTGAGCCTGTGTGTGTTCTGGAATATTGTCAAGCTGCATAACCCAAGTGCTCTTGAACTTCAGGGTATGAGCTGGTGGCTGAACATGAAGCAGCAAAGCAGCCCCAGACCACAACACTACCACATTCATGTTTGTTGGTATGATAATGTTTTTATGACATGCTGTGTTAGTTTTATGCAGATGTAGCAGGACTCAACGTTTCCAAAAAGTTCAGCTTTTGTCTCATTAGCAGATTTTTGTCCCCCCCAAAAAGTGTTGGAGGTCATCAATTTGTTTTTTGGCAAATGCGACACAAACCTTTGTGTTTTTGGTCAGCAGTGAGCTTTAAAGCCCATTTAAGTGTATTATGTAATGGTTTTTTTTTTATTTTATTTCAGTTAATACAAAAAAAAAATTCCAAAAAAAGGTGATTTGGGTGACTGTAACAACTGGCGGGGCATCACGTTGCTGTCGGTACCCGGGAAAGTGTTTTGCCTCGCTCTTTTGAATCGACTACGACACGCTGTGAACGAACGATTGCGAGAAGAGCAGGCTGGGTTTCGGAGTGGCCGGTCATGCGTCGAGCAAATCTTCACCCTCCGCATGATCATTGAACAAACATTGGAATACCAAAAGAAGATTTCTATTAATTTCATTGACTTCGAGAAGGCTTTTGACAGCGTCCACCGGCCGACTCTATGGGCTATCCTACGCCACTATGGAGTCCCTCAGCAGTTTGTAGATGCCTTTCGTTGTCTCTACTCCAACTCCCGTTGCTGCGTCCGGACGGATGACGGCTGCACAGCCTTCTTCAAGATCAATACTGGCGTCCGACAAGGATGCGTGCTATCCCCTTTCCTCTTCCTGTTGGTAATTGACTTCATCATGCGACGATCAGTTGACCAAGCTGGCATCGGTGTGCCCTGGCACGAAGCGCGTAATCTCACTGACTTGGACTTCGCAGATGACATTGCCCTGCTGGGCTCGACTCAGGAAGACCTCCAAAAGTTGACCGCGGCCCTGCAGAGGGAGGCAACGAAAGTTGGATTAAGAATCAGCGCCAAAAAAACCAAGGTACTCCGAGTTGGCTATGCACGTGCCCGCATTCCTGTCATGATCAACCAACAACGTGCTGAAGAGGTGGAGAATTTTACATATCTTGGCAGCATCATCTCGAATGACGGTGTCTCTGATCGGGATGTCGACGCCAGAGTAGGGTAGGCAGTTGGTGTCCTGCGATGTCTCCAACCTATTTGGAACTCGACCTCCCTGAATGTAAGGGTCAAGATCAGACTACTGAACTCTATAGTCTTCCCTACTGCACTTTACGCTAGTGAAACCTGGCGCTCAACAAGTGCAATTATTCAACACCTGAACGTGCTTCAACAACGTGGCTTGCGGCGAATCCTGAGAATTTCCTACCGGGACCGAATAACAAATGAGGAGGTCCTACGAAGAGCAGGCACCCGCCCATTAGCCGATGTTGTTGCAGAAAGGCGCTTTCGCTTTGCGGGACATATTTTACGCCTACCCCCTCATCGCCCAGCTAAGATTGCCATGACATGGCGTCCACGCACTGGCAAGCGAAAGCAAAGCCGACCAAAGACCACATGGCGTCGAACATTTATGGACGATCTGAGAACTGTCGACATTGCCTGGGACGAAGCTGAAGCAGTCGCTGCTGACCGACATCGATGGAGATCACTAGCTGCCCGATGCGCCGCTCGGCGTAGGAGGAACTAAGTCTAAGTCTAAGTCAGTTAATACAGAAAACCTTTAATCATTTCATCCTTTCCCCCCACTGAGCAGTTACTCATTCTCTACAATGACATTGTCTGTGGTGAAAATAACAGTTTTACAGTTTAGAGTACAATTTTAACCATATATGTTTCATTTGTCTTACAAAGTGAGATATTTAGAATTGAGCTATTTGTATATATATTAGACCTATTTGTTACATATTGTAACTTTGTAATATATTATGTATTATTTAATTTAGTTTGGTCAGTAACTGTTCTTACTGTCTTGGAGCAACTGTAACCACATAATTTCCTCAGGAATTATTTAACTATTCTGAGAATTTAATCTCACAGAACAATTTTTAGTTTTTTTTATTTTTATTCAACACTGCCGTAAGCAGTAAGACCCTCTCTTCTGCCATAAAGCTTTAAGTCACTTTTGCACAAATTTACTAGCAGTACACTTTGATGTCTATTATCACATTGATACCAGATTATTCTCATAAAGAAATAGTACAGAGATGCAAATCAAATACTTAACACACATGCAAACAGAATGATCATAACTAGTCTAGTCTAGTTTTGCATGTCCCCATTTACCTTTACTATTCAGATAGGTGAACATAGAGCGTCTGCACTGTTAACAAAGAGCTAGATTCTCCATCAGGCCTTAATAGTGATGAAAAAAGAGAAAAGAAACAGAAAAAGCAGAAAGCAAGTCATTAGGGTCCTCCAGGAGCTCCACTTTTCCACGTCCAAACGAGCAAGACCTCACCATATAAAGTGGTTATCCCATATTGTTTACATAATAGTATTTGAAAAACAATATTATGTAAAATTGTTTTGTGACCAGAAAAGTCAGCCCCCTGCTGAACATTGCAGGAAAGAATGCAGGTTTAAGGCACACTTACAATGGTTTTCAGAACCCATGCACTGCATTCAATTACAGAGCTGTCTGTTTTTAATGAAGCACCACCTGATGATCGGAGCATTTCAGTATTGTTCTTTGACCTTGTTGCATCAATATAGAAATCTGTCCCTATTTCTAAAAATGATGTCTAAATAGATCATCAAAATCTCACATTTTCTTGCATTTTTAAGTTAAGAAGCATCAAATTAGAGTGCCATTTCCCATGCAGTCTTGCACACAGCGGCTCTAGTGTGAACCGTTCACAGCCCTCAAAGCGGCCCGCGTGCGCGAAAGACGTCGTCACACACAACGCGCTCTGTTTAGACCCAGACCAAACAGTTTTGTTTAACTGATGGCCCTTAATATAAAGACTTGTTTCGGACTTTACATTTCCTAAATTTGCTTTAAGTTGTAAAGTTATTTTGTTATTTACATGTGGCCTAATAATTATCCTTATTGCTGTTTTAGAGAGGAGCGGTGCTTCAAAGGATAGTTGCAGATTTCTGTCAGACCTGCAGATTATAAAGTACAAATAAAATGTTCACGTTTCTCCAATGTCGTCTTCCCAACAGTTTCACTAACATCTACACTGGATGGCCAGGAAGAGTTCACGATGTCTTCTCGGGCACTTCTCCGGCGCTGATATTTGGCGTCTGTCTTGTGTAGTGTTGGGTAAGTTACTTTAAATTAGTAACTTAGTTACATTCTTCTATCAAAAGTAACTCAGTTACTTCAAGTTACTCATTACTTTCAAAGTAACTAGTTACTAGGGAAAGTAACTTTGGTTTTACTCAGAATTCTCTTGTTAATGTGTTGCTTCCGTAACTGGATACCCAGCAAGACTACCAGTCTTCTAGCTTGCTTACTTGCCACAAGTGCACTGTGCCACCTACCAATAGAAAGGAAAAAATAATGTGCATATTTCCACGAGAGAAATCCTGGACCGTCGTTGACCACCGCCATGATTCTAGCCTACGTGGGATCCTCCCCCTTTGTGAGTGTGGACGCTTCATCTCTTTGCTCTTAAATGCTTTGCTTCTTTTATTGATTTTTACCGATTTTTATGCTGATTTTTTTCCCTTTTTTCCGTATGAGCTTACCTGCGATAGCTTCTGGACACTTATAGATCATTAGGACTAAAGTGTTCTTAACAGAAACAGCAACATTTTTATAGTTATCTTATCCTCAGCGCTCCGTGTGTCTGTGGCCTAGACACAGCTGAAGCCTGATTACAGCGTCTGGGCACCGAGCAGCCTCAATAGCCTAGAAAGGTGCTAACCGCTAGGCTAACTAGCAACAAGATGCCTTCCCTCTCCACAGATGACTACCACAGCCTCCTGCAGAAGATTGCAGCACTGGAGACAAAAATTCATCGCTTAGAAGTAAACGTGGAGGTAAATGGACTGTGTGGAAATGAAACAACCTTGCCTTTGACTCAAAACAATGGCGATGAGCAAGCTAGCACACAGCTAAGGAGCACAGATAACATGACCAAGAAAGTAGACTTTGTGCACTATTATAAATCCTCAAGCGATAATCCCCCCTTGGACTGTCTTGGTGCAAAACCAAGACATAAATCATGTCTCCTGGAAGGGGGAGGACGTATCACGGGCAGAGCACAGCGAGCTGAAATCTCTGAAACCGACTGGCCTTCACTTCCTACGAGACAGAGAAGCTCTTCTACCCCTGTATACGAGAGGAAACAGGACTGGACAACCGTGAATAGGAAGGTTAACAACAAACCTTCAAAACAACTGAATGTGAAACTGCACAACAGATTTGCTCCACTATCAAAGGACCCTGTATCTACATCGGACAACCATCCATCTAAAAGTAGCGAAGTAAGGTCTGAAAATCTGTTGAAAAGTGAAAGGCCACATGGAAAACTAAAGGCTAGGCCTGAAACGCTGATTGTGGGTGACTCTGCCGTAAAGGATGTACAAAGGATGTGCAGTAAGAACACTAAAGTCCTCTGCTTTCCTAACGATATGGTCAACAACCTGAAGGAGAGAATTCTTCAAATTGCAGATGAATATCCAACTGTGACAAACATTGTTCTGCATACAGGGTCAAACGATGTGTCCAAACAACAATCGGAGGTTCTGAAACGGGACTTTATTGGATTATTAAACACTGTAAACTCTCTGAATGCAGCTGTATTCATCAGTGGGCCTGTACCGCTGGTCAGAGGAGGAGACGAGAGATTCAGCAGGTTGTTTACGCTGAATAAATGGCTTATATCAGCATGTGCTGACCACTCAGTGCATTTTATCAACAACTTTAATATTTTTTGGGAACACAGGCATCTGTTTAAAGCAAATGGATTTAATTTGAACAAGTCAGGGGTGAAACTGTTCACCTCCAACTTGTTTTATTCCATACGTCATCCATCTGTGCTTGGTGCCAAGGCTGAGATAAACGAGGAGTTATCTCATAAAGAGGAACAAACAGTACTCCAAGTACAGACAAAGCCCAGCAGAAACCTTGAGGAGGAGCTCCATTTGCCCCCACCCGGGAAGAGCCCCAGAAAGGAGAGACATCGGAGGCAAGAAGAGGCAAGAAGAGGGGTCTCTATTTGCCTCCAACTCTCTCAACAACACCAACGACCAGGACCAGGATCTTCCCCAGTCCCCCAAACCCCTGACAGGCCATCACCCCCATCACCCTCCTCCCCCTCCCTTTCTCCCTCCTCCCCACACCTGAAATTCACTGAAGAGATGATGGAGCGGGTCAATGCTGGGCTCAGATCTACCCCCCGGCCCAATCCCTCCTTGTCCCCCATAAACCCCCCACCAAAGCAGCCAAAGGTTCGCCACTCAACTGAGCAATCAAAGTCACATTGCCCAGCCTCGCCCCCCTTAGTTCCTCCTTACCACCTTCATGCTTTGTCTCCGCAGTCTGATGTGTGATGTGTGGAGGGTCCGAGCTGCGAGGATTATGGCAGTGGTGACTTTTCCCAGGAGAAGCTGGGACCCTGTTTACTAGAAGGTTTTAAAATCTCTGTACTTTTAGGTGACAGAAGGAAACATGTGGCCTGGTCAAAACACAGAGAGCTGCACTCTAAAAGATCTTTAAATATAGTAAACATACCTTGTGTGCCACAGACTGCTCCCAAACACGAGGGGATAAGTAATACCTCTAAAACACTTAAGTTGGCTTTATTAAACGTTAGATCTTTAGCTGGGAAAACATTTTTAATTAATGATTTAATCACTGAGCACAGCCTTGATTTTATGTTTTTAACTGAAACTTGGTTGGACCAAAGTAACAGTGGAGCTGTTCTCATCGAGACGACCCCTCCTAACTACAGTTTTATCAGTGAGGTCAGGGTGAGCAGGAGAGGAGGAGGGGTTGCTGTCTTATTTAATGAATCATTTCAATGTAAGCAGCTATCTCCTGGAAGTTTTCAGTCTTTTGAATATGTGGCTTTACAGCTGAAGGCCCCATCCAAAGTTGTGTTTCTTAATGTTTACAGGCCTCCCAAATACTGCACAGACTTTTTTAATGACCTCAGTGAACTGCTGTCTGTGATCTGTGTTGATTTTGACTGTGTAATTATTGTTGGGGATTTTAACATCCATGTGGACAACCCTCAGGACAAAGGGACTAAAGACCTGAGTAACACTCTGGGCAACTTTGGGCTGACTCGGCATGTAACAGAGGCCACACATAATAGAGGACACACTCTTGACCTACTGATCTCCAAGAGCCTGAGCATTTCAAACATTACTGTGTCTGATGTGGGCCTGTCTGATCATTACTGTGTTTTCTTTGAAAGTAAAATCTCAGCCCACACAAATATATCAACAGCAGTGATCACAAAACTGTGTATAACTGAAGACAGTAGTGAGATCTTTAACCAGGTCTTCCCATTAACACCTGACCTGTCGAAAGGTTCAGTCAATGAGCTCGTCAATAGCTTTAATGCAAAACTGTTAAATGTAA
Source organism: Simochromis diagramma (assembly GCF_900408965.1). Classification (NCBI taxonomy): domain Eukaryota; kingdom Metazoa; phylum Chordata; class Actinopteri; order Cichliformes; family Cichlidae; genus Simochromis; species Simochromis diagramma. The sequence goes on along the minus strand of NW_024386792.1, from coordinate 1,932,942 downwards.
TGGATACTATTGCCCCCATTAAGGTGAGGGTTATCTCTGGAAGGAAAAAGTCTCCATGGAGAAACTCCACACTAGTGAAAAATGAAAAAAGAGAGTGTAGGAAAGCTGAGCGCAGATGGAGAAAAACAAACCTCCAGGTTCACTATGACATCTATAAAGAGAAACTTCACAATTATAATTTACAACTGAGGAGTGCAAGAAGGTCCTACTTCTCTGACATCATCACTAAAAACAGCCATAATGCTCGGGTCTTATTTTCTACAGTTGACAGGCTAACAAACCCTCCTGTGCCAGTAGCAGCTGAACTTCATTCAACCATGGCCTGCAATGACTTTGCCAAATTCTTCACAGACAAAATCCAAAAGATTAGACAAGCAGTTGGTACATCAACAGCAGATCCAGGATATGTACTGTGTCCACCGAAAAAACTGTTTAAACACCATCAAACAGTTTCACCCGATTAACAGCAAAGACCTGGAGGACATCTTAGGTCAACTGAACTCCTCCTCCTGCTGTTTAGATGTCCTGCCAACAAGTTTTTTCAAAAAGGTCTCAAAGACTTTAGAGTCAGACCTGTTACAGATCGTCAACTTTTCCTTAATGTCAGGTGTGTTTCTAGAACCACTAAAAACTGCTGTAATCAAACCTATACTGAAAAAGGACAATCTTGACAAGACACAAATGAAAAACTACAGGCCGATCTCAAATCTCCCATTTTTAAGTAAGATCATTGAAAAAGCAGTTTCTCAACAGCTCAATTACTTCTTAAAACAGAATAACTGCTATGATGCCTTCCAGTCAGGTTTTAGACAGAACCACAGCACTGAAACCGCTCTGACAAAAGTGTTTAATGACATATGTCTGAACACAGACAGTGGAAAAATGTCAGTCTTAGTTTTACTGGATCTCAGTGCAGCATTTGATACAGTTGACCACAACATATTACTCAAACGACTGGAGAACTGGGCAGGTCTTTCAGGAACTGTACTAAACTGGTTCAAAACATACTTAGAAAACAGGAAATACTTTGTATCAATAGGTAACTTCACATCTGAGCAGACTAGTATCACATGTGGAGTTCCCCAAGGTTCCATCTTGGGACCCCCTCTGTTTAACATTTACATGCTCCCACTGGCACAGATTATAAAGAACAACAAAATAAACTACCACAGCTATGCAGATGACACACAAATATATATCGCAATGTCACCAGGAGACCGAGGCCCTGTACAGGCTCTTGGTAAATGCATTGAGGAAATTAATGACTGGTTGTGCCACAATTTTCTCCAACTAAACAAAAACAAAACTGAAGTAATAGTCTTTGGCGCTAAAGAAAAATGATTACAGGTCACCAGAGAACTTCAATCTATACATCTAAAAACCACAAACCAGGCGAGAAATTTGGGTGTAGTGATGGATGCAGACCTAAACTTAGAGAAACACATTAAGACAATAACAAAATCAGCTTACTATCACCTCAAAAATATTTCTAGGATAAAAGATCTGATGTCTCAACAGGACCTGGAAAAACTAGTCCATGCATTCATCTTTAGTAGGCTTGATTACTGTAACAGCATCTTTACAGGTCTACCTAAAAAATCAGTCAGACAACTACAGCTCATTCAGAACTCTGCTGCTTGAGTCCTCACTAAGACCAAAAAAGTGGACCACATCAGTCCAGCTCTGAGGTCTTTACACTGGCTGCCTGTCCGTCAGAGGATAGACTTAAGTTCTGATGCTGGCCTATAAAGCTCTGAATGGTTTAGGACCAAAATACATCAGTGACCTCCTGACCCAGTATGAACCTTCCAGATCCCTCAGGTCATCTGGATCCGGTCTTTTATCAGTTCCTAGAGTCAGAACCAGACACGGAGAAGATGCATTCAGCTTTTATGCTCCTTATATCTGGAACAAACTCCCAGAAAGCCTCAGATCAGCTGAAACACTCAGTTTATTTAAATCCAGGTTGAAGACTCACCTATTCTCAGCTGCATTTGAATAAAACACCAAATCCACACTTTTAAGCTTAAATTTCAAAACTTACATTAACTACTGATCTTATCTATTTCTGATTTTATCTGTTTTGATTTTATATACTGTTTTGTTTGTTTGCTAATTAGTTAAGCTTAAATTTCAAAACTTACATTAACTACTGATTTTATCTACTGTTCTGATTTTATCTGTTTTGATTTTACATACTGTTTTGTTTGTTTGTTTGTTAAGTGGGTTAGAGCTCTGGGTAGCTCCCCAGCTGGGTCTAGACTGGGTCTAGAGAGTATTTTAAATTCAGGGAATTTAAAATAGAAAGTAGCTCGTCCACAGAAGGACTGGTAGCTCCCCTTACGATAAGGGTTCAGATCGCGCGAACAGGTGTGGGATTAGAGCTCTGGGTAGCTCCCCAACTGGGTCTAGACTGGGTCTAGAGAGTATTTTAAATTCAGGGAATTTAAAATAGAAAGTAGCTCGTCCACAGAAGGACTGGTAGCTCCCCTTACGATAAGGGTTCAGATCGCGCGAACAGGTGTGAAATGTGTGTGTTTAGTTTGTTTGTTTGTTTGCTTGTTTTAATCAATTTTAAATCATACTTTTTATTTGTTTTTGTTTCTAATGTCTCTGTAAAGCACTTTGAATCACCTTGTTGTTGAATTGTGCTATACAAATAAATTTGCCTTGCCTTGCCTTGCCTTACGTCACAGCGTCATGTGCGCTTTTTACATCCAACACAGAAACTGCAGTCGTGGTGCTTTCGATTGTACTCAGAACTCAGAAATTCTGCCTTCTGAATAGGAAGATGTAGGTAACACCAGACTGCAGATGAGCTGCATACAGGGCTGGACTGGGACAAAAAATCGGACCGGGCATTTTGACTGACCGGCCCACCATTATAGGAAAAATCATAAAGCCTTTGAATGAAAACAAACGCTGTTGTGACAGTGATGTACACTGTTTTGATGGTATATATGCATATATAAATATTTTAAATGAGAATAAGAAAGAAAAGTATTTCTTTGTGCCCCCCTCTCCCTGTTAATGCCCTACCTGGCCCCCCTGGCAAAACTTTGCTAGACCTGCCCCTGCACAGTTACCAGCTGTCAGCTACATAAAAAAAAGGATCCTGGTGTTATTTGTCTCTCAGAAACAGTTCATAACTTTCTTTCAACTCATTCATGTCACCTAAAAGATAAACCTGTTTCTCCATCACCTGTTCAACTCAGTAAGGACATCTCCTGGTTTCATCTTCATGTTTCCCTCTCACCAGATAATCAAACCAATATCATGACCAGCAACTTTTACAGTTGTGGCTCCAGCAAACATCAGCTGATAGTAGAAATTAATATTAAATAAATTCTAACAACAGCTGATCAAGCTTAAAAGTGCTGCTGTTGTTTAACGCGACATCCGCTGGTTTCCTCTTTCTGGCGCAAAGTGGGCGATAAATAAACAAGAGAGAAAAGCCGGTCAGCTGATCATTGATCAGTTTCATGATTGAAGTAGAATCAGGAGAGAGAGGGGGAGAGAATGAAAGAAGAAGAGGCAGCTGTGCAGCAAAGATAGAATAAATCCAGCTTTGTGTCTTTTTCATTGTAGCTGAAGTCCGGGACAAACCGTGTTCCTTTTCACCTCAATACGAAACGCTTAATATTTTCTCTGAATACGAGACGATTCCGGTTTTTTTTTTGGCAACTCTACTAACTAACCTTATGAACAAAATAAAGTTCAACATCAACATCATAGCACCCACCCAGCTGTATAGAAACTCCGTCATGCTAGCTAGTACCCAGTACGAAAAAGTCAGCACAACGAAAATAAACTACACCTAAACTTGGTTTATATCTGACCCAGATAGACTGCAGGTCATAACTTCTTACCTGAAGTTCAGTTCACCTGACACTCGGACCAACGTCGTGGTGGTAACCCCCGAACCATCTGGTGGACACCAGAGGTGAAAGGAGCCATCAGACTGAAGAAGGAGTCCTATAATGTTTGGTTAACCTGTGGGACTTTAAAGGCAGTCGATGGGTGCCAGCAGGCCAAGCGGAATGCATCTTGGTCAGTGGCTGAAGCAAAAGCCTCTCCCTTAGATAGGGTGAGGAGCTCAGCCATTCGGGAGGGGCTTAGAGTAAAGCCGCTACTCCTTCACATAGAAAGGAGTCAGTTGAGGTGGTTCAGGCATATGTCAAGGATGCCTCCTGGTTGAAGTGTTTCAGACATGTCCCACCAGGGAGGAGGCTGCTCAGAATCAGAATCAGAAAGGGTTTTATTGCCAAATGTTGAGCAGGTTTACAACATTAGGAAATTGCTGCGGTGCTTCAGTGCAAACATACTGTCATAAATTACGCTTAAATAGACATGAAAAAATAAATAAATAAATAAATAAAAATAAGAATAAGAATTAAAAGTGCTAAGTAGATAGATATATACATGAGTGCAGGTGGTGATCAGTGCCAAACATGGAATGATGCAGTGAACACAGCGTAGGGTCATGTGTTAGTGGTGGGAACAGTCATACGGTTATTGTTCATGTGTCCAACAGCAGAGGGGAAGAAACTGTTCTTGTGGCGAGAGGTTCTGGTGCGAATGGACCGGCAGAGGTGGGACCAAGTCATTGATTTGCAAGTCTCAAGTAATGTCAGGCAAGTCAGAGTCGAGTCTCAAGTCACTGGTGTAAAAGTCCGAGTAAAGTCACAAGTCTGAAATTTTGAATTTCAAGTCCTTTCGAGTCTTTAAAAAAAAAAAAAAAAACGAAAAAAGAATGTTGCAGTTATGCTAAATGTAAATATTAGACCATGTAATTTTTAAATCTGTTTTTCTCAACACATGACAAAATAGTGAACTTAGAAAATATACACAAATTGTGAAATTGCACCTCTTTAAAATGCAGCTCAATTAAACCTAGCTCCAAGAATAATTTTCACCGACAGTTCTGAGATAAGCTGCATGTTATTCTTGGATGCGGTTGTAGGACCGGTGTCGTGCTAAAGTAGGTATCCCCGACAGAATTTGTTTCCCCTGTGCTGGGAGCACGCAGGAAGTACTGATGTTTTCATTTTGTGAAAAATTAGTATCGTTACATTACCATTCAGTTTGAGGGTTACAACAGAAAATTATATATTTATTGCTCACGGGGTATCAGATGGGATTATTTTAATAAACCATAAACATTTTGGCTAATAACTATTTTTATTCTCCTGTAACTTTATTATATAAAGAGCTAAATCCTCCAAAGTTTCAGGAGAAATGCGTCATAATAAGAAGTGTTTGTGAACGAAAAATCAGCAATGTGGGATACTGTTTGTCCGTGATTTACACAGGGGGAACAAATTGTAGCAGGACCAGCCTGATATTATTTGTATCCCACTATAACTTCGTTGTATAAAGAGCTAAGATCTCAAAAATGTCAGGAGTAGTTAGTCATTATAAGAAGTGTTTGTAAACTAAATATCAATAATGCGGGATACTGTTTGTCCGTGATTTGGACAGTCCAGCGTGTGCTCCCGACGCAGGGGAAACAAATTCTGTCGGGGATACCTAGTTTGGCACGATAGTAACTTCAGGTCACTGCAACAAGCCCAGGTACAGTTTACCGACGGATGGGTACAGGACCTTGAAATGCACCGTGTAGAACGAAAGACCATCGTACGTATCATAAGTTTACCAGTCTCACAAATTGTCGTCATAAATACACATTCCTTAACCGTTTATTAATAGGACCTTTGAGCTCAACGGTAATTAATTAGTAGTGGAAATAATTTCTGGTAGCATTACCGAAATGTAGCAGTGACAATAATACTGTATGCTGTAATCGTACTGGGCAATTAGTGATACAAAAAACCTGTTTTATCCTGTGAATAAAAGTATATGTTTTTGTCAGTGTACCATAATAACAGAAGCGAAACGCAATATTGTGTCAGGACAATTCACTATTTATGCACAATAAACAAAGGAGCATAGCGCGACAATTTCTGTTCAGTGCCAGACTTGCTTGTAACCTATATCACCAATTATGTTATGAAAATGACGCATTAACTACAACAGCAGACTGACCTTTGTGGAAATGCTTGGAGCAGACTAACCTGTGAGCTGGAGTGTTCTGGGACGTTATATTTGGTCTTTGAATGGCTGCAATCCAGGCCATCCGTCGCGTCTTTGTTACTTCGGAAACATGGCTCGAACAATTTCTCTTCAACGACGTAATCCGATAACAACCAATCTCTTTACCCGTCGGCTTCCCGTGGCTGTCATGCGACCGGCTATTGCAGTTAATAATACAACAGCTTCTTGCCATTTTTGTGTTTCTTTTTATCGCTGTGTAACTGATTTCAATTGAAAGCCTGCGTGCGCTAGTACCTCTTGCCACGAGTTCCCAGAATCCTTTGCGGTTTACCCCTGAATGACGTCACATTTTCAATCTCTATATAATATGTATGTTAAATTTTATATTTGGGGTGAAATATCAAGTCTTTTCAAGTAAACCGGTTCAAGTCCAATTCAAGTCCCAGGTCACTGGTGTAAAAGTCCAAGTCAAGTCACAAGTCTTAGAACATTTTTTCAAGTCAAGTCTAAAGTCATAAAATTAATGACTTGAGTCTGACTCGAGTCCAAGTCATGTGACTCGAGTCCACACCTCTGTGGACCAGAGCCTCCTGCCTGAGGGGAGCAGGTCAAACAGACTGTGTCCAGGGTGAGAAGGGTCAGCTGAGATCCGAGCTGCACGCCCCAGTGTCCTGGAGGTGTACAGGTCCTGCAGAGATGGGAGTCTGCAGCCAATCACCTTCTCAGCAGAGCGCACAACACGCTGCAGTCTCTGTTTGTCCCTGATAGTGGCTCCAGCGTACCACACGGTGATGGAGGAGGTGAGGATGGACTCGATGATTGCAGTGTAGAATTGCATCATCGTCCGTGTTGGCAGGTTGAATTTCTTCAGCTGCCTCAGGAAGTACATCCTCTGCTGGGCTTTCTTGATGACGGAGGTGATGGTGGGCTCCCACTTCAGGTCCTGGGTGATGGTGGTACCCAGGAAGCGGAATGAGTCCACAGAGGTGATGGGGGTGTCAGTCAGGATGATGGGGGGGAGTGCTGCCCTCACAATCTGGCCTCGGATGAGGGGAAGAAAATAGATGGATGGAAGAAGTATCTGTACTTCTACTTAAGGTCTCTCCAAGTGATTTGGCTTTCTCCCACATCCAAAGATTTGCATGGGGTTAGGTTAATTATTAGGGGTGCAACGATACACAAAATTCACAGTTCGGTTCGGTTCGATACTTTGGTGTCACGGTTCGATATTTTTTCGATACAAAAAAAATGTTCATGCCTTTTTAATTTGTCATTTATTAAAATTATAAATATATATTTTAACTCAAAAGTACAGTTTTTAAATTTAACCCTAACCCTTGTGCGTGTTTTTTATTTTGACAGCGAATGCGCACCTGCGGACCACTTATGTGCAGCCCCGGTTATATAGCTCATCATATCGCAGCCACAGAAATTCTTTTGTCCATGAAACCATAAAGCTGCACTTTCTTTTTGCCTTATAGTCTGATTTGTCATAACTTTTCCGTTTTGTGGTAAGCTTTTCTTTGGCTGTCACTTCTTCACCCTGACCTGTCTTATTTGGCTCAGCAGAACTGAAATATATATCCTGCTGCTTTTACACACGGACTCGCATAATGCTCAGAGATCTGCGCGATGAACCTCTCACATGTTTAAGCTTGCTGCGGGAGATTTCACTTGTCATGTTTGCATAGTAAGCTAACGATTGATAAGACGATGTCAGAGGAATTTATGCACAAATTATCATCACTCACAGATCAGTGCTGTCGCTCTCTATACACAGTTTGCGCGATTGCAAAGTGGAAGCAAAAAAACAAGCGCAAATTCAAACGCGATTTCAATATGTCACATATTGACAGTGGCTCACCGATGCCAATGACATAATTACCCAGCTACATTTCCGAAAGAATGCAAAAGCATTGACATATATTTTTCCTTCCTATGATAGCCCGACGGGCAGGGCAGAGATAGATTTTGGTAGTCCGACTGGAAAAATCGCTAGCCCCGGGACGTCGGGCTAGCGATATTGCGAGCCCTGTATCTGATTGAGGAATCACTCATCTTTGGAAAAGAGAGTTTATTACAGAGAAATGGCTCTTTCCAAAATAAAAGCTATACTATACGCTTCTTCTGGGCTATATTCTCAGCAGCATATTAAACATATCAGTCCCCATAAGGAGAATCATGTGCTAACAGCTGTCTAAATGACTCGGCTAAAGTTTGTAGCATGCTTGCTTGTTGTTTTTGTCTGCTTCCACTTGTCTTGTTGTATTGTTCGATACATATGCGTACCGAACCGAAAGCACTGTATAGAACGGTTCAATATCGATACGAATATCGTTGCACCCCTATTAATTATGTACGTCTACTTCAGAATTTATGAACTTTTGCTACCTGCATTTATAACTAATCATTAGTTAAGATCTTCCACTTGCTTCTTTCTACACAACGGTCTGCTGTTACCCCAGTCCAAATCTGTAAATGTGTCGTGCACTTTACATCACAAATGACATGAATAAATGTCATTGTGAACAGATGGGGACCCACACAGTGTTCAGTTTGTCTTTTTTATTTATGTTTGTGGGTTGGCACCGCCACGTTCTCCACATTTTTCAGCTGACTCCACAACACTTCTCTCCCATTCTGGTGTCACTAAAAGGAACGAAACTTAATTAGGGAGATAAGGAACAGCTGCCCCATCAGCCTCCCTGGCACTGCCCCTTAAGCCCGCTGCTCCACCCCTCCCCTGCAGCATACCCCAAAGACCACATCCCTGCCACCGTCTTATAATAACAAGACAAGATCTTCTCAGTTTCAACACTTCATATTTTTCTAGACACACTTGATACTGATTGGCTAGTCTCAATACTGGTAGTATGAGATGATACCTGGACAATACAGAGGTTGCACAGGTGATCCAACTCCTGCAGGATGACACGTCATTGCCAGGTTTTGCAGTGTCTCCCACCATAGTCTTAAGAGCATGGAGGAGATTCCAGGAGACAGGCAGTTACTTCTGGAGAGTTGGACAGGTCCAGTTTGATTCCAGTTTGGGGCCTTTCTGCGTGGAGCTTGCGTATTATTCCCATGTCTGTGTGGGTTCTCTCTAGGTCTCTCTAACTAATATGGCTTTCTCCCACATCCAAAGACTTGCATGGGGTTAGGTTATTTATGTACTTCTACTTAAGTACAGAATGTACGAACTTTTGTCACCTCTGTTTGTAACCAATCATTAGTTAAGATCTTCCACTTGGTGCTTCTTTCTACACAACAGTCTTCTGTTACCCCAGTCCAAATCTGTAAATGTGTTGTGCGTGTTACATTACACAAACTAAATTAATAAATGTCATATAATAATAATAATGCCAGTTCTTGTCAGTTTCAACACTTCATATTCTTCTTGATACACTTGATACTCACTTAAGTAATATGAAAAATCTTTTATTTTATTTACACAATACCTGGTGTTCTTGAAATAGGGTTATACCCCAAAATCTCTCTGTAAGATAGAGATGGAAATTATTAATAAATCTAAGCCATGGAAAAAATGCAGAAAAATTAAATGAAGACCTAGAAAAGCAGTGGATTTTGTCACATGAACGTGTAAGAGTAATCAAGTGGAAGTCCTTGTTTATTTACAAATGAAGTCAAGTGAGAGGGATCTTACAGTTTATTAAAAAAGGAAAGATCACCTCACATGAGAGATGAGGGAAGACTGATAAAAAGTGTGTGACTGTGCCTGTGTGCGTGCAGTTGGCTTGCTTGCTGCTTGGTTGGCATATTCTCAGTTGGATGAGAGGACATTTATGTGATGTCAGCACGCATTAACCTCGCTGAAAATACATCGGAAACAAACAGGGACACATGTGCCCAGTTCCCACCAGCTCTAAGTAACAAGCCTCTGGAAGGAAAGGCTATGCTGGTCAACACAGAAGTAATCCAAAAATAGAAATAGAAAGATGAAAGTGGCTTCTTGGTTAAAGAGGAAACACAGGCTCTCTCTTGCATTGATAAATAAATGCAGTGAACTGAGGGACAAGGCTAATTGAAGGAATTGTTGTGCAAAAGCAATTAGCAACTATACATGCCAACTATACTAGATACAATGGCAAGTTACTTGGCCATTGGCTAAAAGGACAATTTGTTGGTTTCTAAGTACATAAATGATCAGTCATGTGTTAAACTAAGCATGCAACTCAAAGCAAAGAATGAAATACAGTATTAACAGCAACAGGTCTACTTGTTTATATTTATACATACATACTAAATCTGGATCCACCAAGATTAACTGGAAAATGTCCTTGGATAAGTAGAGGACAACTTACACTGCTCAAAAAAAGCATAAAAACAAGTCACTTCTGAGATATTGATTTGGTCAGAGGTTTTTTTTAATCAGTTTCAGCTTTAAATTAACAACAGGTGCACTAGAGGGGCAACAATGAGACAACACTCCAAACAGGAATGACTTTGCAGGTGGAGGACACTGACATTTTCCCCTCCCTGTATTTTCTGACTAGCTTTGCATTTGATTATGGCCAGTGGTAATACCGGTAGTATGAGATGATACCTGGACCCTACAGAGGCTGCACAGGTGATCCAGCTCCTCCAGGATGACACATCAGAACTATGCTGGGAGACACTGCAAACCTTCCAGCAATTACATGTATTAAGAGCATGGAGGCGATTCCAGGAGACAGGCAGTTACTCCTGGAGAGTTGGATAGGGCTGTAGAACGTCACGGTTCTGGGTCGGTTCGACTCACTATTTTGAGTTCTAATGTTTTGGTTATTTTTGAATGATTGTTGTGTTTTTCGGGTGCTATGATGATGATGATTATTATTATTATTATAATTCCATGTTTCTGTTTATTCGTGTTTCAGGATTTGTGCCTCATGTTTAGCATTGAGTTCCATGTGTTATATTCTGTCTGTCTCTCAGTGTCTAGTCTGCATCCTTGTGTAGTGATCTCTTGTTTCCTGTTTTATTGTGAAGGTCTGCGTCTCATGTGAGTGTATTCAGGTCGTGTCCAAATTCATGGGCTGCATCCTCCTGAGGACCCAGCCTTCGCGGTCTACGTGGGCCGGGTCCTCAGAAGGTCGGGTAGGCCGGAAGTAAACGGCTGGGGAAATTGGACGGTCTAGCCTTCTGATTAGCGTCACCGCTGTCTCGGTGGAGTTTAATAAATTTGGCCATCTGCTCCTTGCTATCTAAAATATAACAGGACACTGGCGTAAATTCTCAACTGTCTCACACTTCTGTTTAATCAGTTTTCTGTTTGACGTTTATTCAGCTGTGTGAAGATCCCGGAGGAACCCACCCGGGGGATTAATAAAGTTTTATTTTATCTAATCTAATCTAATAACTTTAATCTCAGCCAAACCGATTTACTCACAAACAAATAAAACACTGAAAAAAGCCCAACAATAACATTTTTAGGTTGTCAAAGTGACTTATATATTACGTTTAACCCGAGTAGCGAAACTCCGCGGTGATCTGAAAATGATGTGCCTGGGAGTTGTGCCGTTCTCGGCGGCTTCAGTGACCCTCGAGCTCCCGGCTTCCTATCGAGCTGGTGGGTAGCAGATGCTCCGAACACGTCGAAGCACTTTTGCAAATATGCGATATCTTGATAAACCGAGCAGATATTTGATGTTTACACAGCTACTTTCTCACCTGAAAATATGTTAAAAGTTTATTTTGTGAACCAGAAAGATTAGTAAGAGTAATTTTAAAACTTAGTAGCAGCCGCCATTGTTGGAAACTGGAGTTTGGCTGGGCCGCGCTATGAATTCTGGGATATGGTAGGCCACGAAGGACACACCCGACCCATCCTTCAAATTCGGGGAAAAGGAGGACGCATTTGTCTACGAATTTGAACAGCCTTCGGCGCATCGCTGTGACGTAATCGGTCTACAAATGCGGCCTCAGGAGGATGCAGCCCATGAATTTGGACACGACCTCAGTTTTACCTCCCTTGTCTCGTCTCGTTAATTACCCCCAGCTGTGTCCCCCACCTGTGTGTAATCTCCCTGTGTTTCTCTGAGTGTATTTAAGTCGTGTCTTCTGTTGTTGTAGTCGCTGGTCCGTCTGTGTATCCATCGTATTTCATCCGTGTGTTCTTCCTGCTGTCCGTCATCACTTACCTCCGCCCATCCTTCTTCATGTTCGTGTCCTGGTTCGTGTTTTGTAGTTTAGTTGTTCCCAGTTCAGATAGTCTGCAGTCCAGTTTACCGTTTTTCTATTTTGTACTTTACTTTCAATAAACCACCTTCACACCTTTACAAGTGCCTGCGTTTGGATCCTACTTCATTATCTCCACATGGCTCACTTCACTCGCCGTGACAGTAGAAGGTCCAGTTTGATTCCAGTTTGGGGCCTTTCTGTGTGGAACTTGCATATTTTCCCCATGTCTGTGTGGGTTCTCTCCAGGTCTCCCACAGCCAAAGACTTGCATGGGGTTAGGTTAATTATGTACTTCCATTTAAGTACCAAAGAAAAGTCATTCAGCTTTACTTTACATTCTTTACTTTACATTCAGCATAACCTGAACACACTGAGATAAGACAGAGACCTTCAAAGTAAAACAGGAAACACATAACAGACTGAACAAAGACACAGACTCACATGCAGGCACTACAACAGAGGGAACAGAGACTTGGGACCAGGGCAGACACAGACACTGACTGGAAACGGGGATATAGCGGACAGGGGAGACAGCAACTAAGGATTACACAGAGACAAACCATAAGACATGACTCAGAAACAAAAAAAAAATGCAAACACTGGAGCCCGGAAAGCAACAGAACAAAAAACAGGCTCACGACAGGCGCAGGCGGCCAGGAAAAACAGTTCACAAAAAGTTCAGGGGGGCGGCCCGGAAGCTGACGGCCCAAGAGCCCAGAAAACATTTCAGGGGGCCGGGCAGGCGGGAGGCACCGGCAGCGACGTAGTTCAGGGGGCCGTCCACGACGGCAATGACGTCCAGTCATCGGCCTGGAAAGCGGCCGGACAGGACCAGACGGCATGGAGACCTCAGGCGGAGCTGAAGACTCGGAGGCCGGGCCAGGCGAGGGCGAAGACTCGGAGGCCGGGCCAGGCGAAGCTGAAGACTCGGAGGCCGGGCCAGCCGAGGGCGAAGACTCGGAGGCCGGGCCAGGCGAGGGCGAAGACTCGGAGGCCGGACCAGGCGTGGGAGCTGCAGGTGGTGGCGCTGCAGGCGACGGCGTGGGAGCCGCAGGTTGTGGCGCTGCAGCGGAAGCAGGTTGCCGGACGGGCCCCTCGGACCCTCCAGCGGAGACAGGTTGCTGTTGCCAGACGGGCCCCTCGGACCCTCCAGCGGAGACAGGTTGCTGTTGCCGGACGGGCCCCTCGGACCCTCCAGCGGAGACAGGTTGCTGTTGCCGGACGGGCCCCTCGGACCCTCCAGCGGAGGCAGAAGGCTGGACGGGCCCCTCGGACCCTCCAGCAGGAACAGGCGGTGGAGTAAATGACTGAGGTGAGAACTGAGCAGGTGACTGAGCTGATAGGTGAGCTAAAGTCTGAGCTATGGAGAGAAGTTTAATATGTATCAACTGTTGTAAAGATGGTAGTAATGGTGGGTAAGGCAGTGGATTAGCAGTAAGCTGAGCTAGTTCCCCTGAGCCTCCAGAACCTGAAGAAAACTGCTAGACGGGCTCACCTGAGCCTCCAGCGAGGTCAGAAACAGGTGCAGGTACCTGCCGAACACCAGCCACTCCCACCCGAGGAGAAGGTACGGGTGCCGGAGCTAACTGGTTCCCGGTCATCCTCACCCTGGGAGCCGGGACAGGCACCGTCAATGGCTGGGCAGCTGCTGTCCCCACCCGAGGAGCTGGTATGGGTGCAGCGACAGGCAGAGGCTCAGCCGGCCTGGACACCGGAGCAGGGACCAGCTGGACCTCAGCCTCCCTCACCTGAAGCACTGAAACAGGTGCAGGGGAATGCTGGGCCCGAGCTGCCCTGGGATTAGGAACACAACGGTGCGAAGGAGCAGGCTCAGCAAACACAGACTCCTCTAAAATGTTTTTTAGCTTCCTACCACCACCACGTCTAACAGTCTTAACAGTGTTCACAGTCTCAGAATTTATAGTGTTCACATGATTGTCTTTTTCCCGCTCAGAGGGAGCAGAATGAAAACAGTCATTATAACTCACCACGGGGAGTAGCTCAGCAGAGACAGAGTGGCGACTGCGTGAGCGTCGCTTTCTCCGGGAAGTGGGAGGTGGCGAACTGGGCTGCGAATCCTCCAAAAGACCGGGCTGCGATGAGGAAGCAGAGAGTTTGTGAAGCTCAGAACGTGGCAGACCCAAAAACAGAGCGAAGGACTGCAGCGGAGTGAGTCTAACGTCCGGCGTCACATAATCTTTCTTCCTCCGCCGCTTAACCCTCTTGTTGGACTGGTAATCCAGGGGTGAAGGCGGAGGTGTAGCGACTGGAGAGAATGAGCACGTGCTCAACCTGATCGCCCGAGGCATAGGCGTCGACTCGGCCGAAGCCATGGCAGTTTGGAGGCTGCGGGGCCTTCCCAAAGCCAAACGTGACCCATAGAAGGGTGACTGGAGCTCCTGGGCATGCTTAGCCTCCTGCCTCACGCTCTCCTTGAGGAAGGCAGAAACTGCGGGTCGCCGATACCACATGGAGTCTGCTGGGTCCATGTTCTGGTCGCGATCTTCTGTTATGTGAAGGCTGTGTGCACGCAGGGGTGGTGATATGAAGGACCCAAAATGCAGACTCACGGAAATCAAAGGTGAACTTAAATACAGCTTTAATGCTGAACTCAAAGTAACAAACCTCCAAAGTACAAACATTAATGCAGGCAGGGGGGGAAACCACAAAACACACAGCATAAGTGAGGGTCGATAAGAGTAGATCGCGACAATGACAAACTGAAACACAGGGCTTAAATACATAGAGGGAGCAATCAGGGAATGGACAACAGGAGGGAAACACAGCTGGGGCAAATCAGAACTGACGAGACAAGGAAGCGTAAACTGAACACACTGAGATAAGACAGAGACCTTCAAAGTAAAACAGGAAACACAACACAGACTGAACAAAGACACAGACTCACATGCAGGCACTACAACAGAGGGAACAGAGACTTGGGACCAGGGCAGACACAGACACTGACTGGACACGGGGATATAGCGGACAGGGGAGACAGCAACTAAGGATTACACAGAGACAAACCATAAGACATGACTCTAACAAAAACCCAAAGACTAGAAATTATAAATAGTATAATAAACTCAAAAACCCTGGGTCAACGACCCAGGCATCCTAACACAGTTTGATATCAATCTTTCGTGATACACCGTCATATTTACATTATTTGTACGGTACGAATGATTTGCTTTGGTACCTGCTTAACTTAAGCTCTCCTTAGTATGGCTGGCTCCGTTTCTCCAACAGCGCACTCACAGGCAGCAGCTGCCCCGCCCTCTTGCTCAGTCACTTAGTGCCTGAGCTTGGATCATACCAATATCAGGGGGGATTCACGCACAGTCGTAAATTCCCACAGTGTGCACTATGTGCTTTGAATATTGTGTGTACTTTTTGTTTTATACAGTTGTCAGCCAGGCATCTAACTATGAAAAAACTACACTCCAAAAGACCCCGGGCTTCTGACAAAACAACCCGGGCTTAAGCCCAGTAAGCCACCCCCACGCTCCACCCCTGCTTGAAGCACCCTAAGTCCTGCAGTGGAAAATATCCCTTATTTCACCTGTGATCACACAATTTGGTTTTCCAGTGCAGAGCAATGAAAGACTTCCCCAAGTGAAAAAAAAAAGATGAAGATACAAGCTGGTGATGATCCAGAGCAGCTGGTCTCAGGAAATGAAGAAAAACCCTGATCACCTTCTCTACAAACACAAGGTGAGTTTAATGTTGTGGTTGATTTAGTTTTTCAAGGTATGTATGTTACTTTAATTATAAACTGCTTTTGTTGCAACAGAATGGTGTTATGTGTATGCAACTCTATGTGAATTATAATCCTTTGTAGGGCTGTGTGATATGACCAAAATCTCTTATCCCAATATAAAACATTTCTCTCCTGATAACGATATATGTCACAAAATAGTGCATTTTCTGTAAATTCTGTGATTCTCGGGCAACTCGACTTATGTGAAATGTTTTCAGTTGGGCGTCGTGTACCTGGAGTCGAGTGTTTTGACCGATGCATGAAACTACATTTTTAGACATGAGTTTAAACGGCCGCCATTTTCTTTCTGAGTATTTATTACACGGCGTGCTGTGAGGAAAAGCCTGTTCTAACGTTTGAGTCTAAGGATTATTTTGAGCACCTGACAGCTCTTTTTTGCTTTTCATTCGTAAACTCTCTTGAAACTCTTTCATGTGATTCTTGTGTAGGTGGTTAAAGAGGTTTGTCGTGTTTGAGTGGTGGTGGGGACCAGTTTGTGGCATAATTTGCATAGTACAGTTTTCTGGGGCGTGTCAGACTTTTCATAACCAAACCATGTCCATGCTACAGAGGTAGCCCCTCGTTTAACAATAAGGTCCTTGATTTCTTTTGACTGGTCCTTCTGTTTGGAGCTAGCTGGTTCTGCCTCATCCTTGCTGGCCATGCTGGTATTCTCTGTGCCTTCATCTGCGTGGTGACTGTAAGCGCCATTTATAGTTACTTGATGTTTTTATTTGAGGTCATTTGTTTGATGCATATTCTGAAATTTTATGTTTGAGAATAATGTATATCATTTCAGTTTATTTTGAAAAGTCTCAACAGACACTTGAGGTTTATGTGGAAAATAAACAAGCGGACGGTGGAGCCACACAATGGTTTTACTGTCATTGTTGGTAATGAAAGTACGCGTAAAAACAGTCACTTGTCCGTGTGGTTATTGTAAGTATAAGAGAAAGAGAGAACTTTAAGAAATAATATGGCCACTACAGTGACCATCAAAATCATGAAAAAAATATTGCCGTAAACAGTTTATTTTGCAACACCACAAAACAAACAATAGTGTATAATATGAAACGATAGACATTTTTATATCGTCATCTGATATATATCGTCATATTGCACAGCTCTAATCCTTTTTTTGTTCATGTTGTTTATGTTCTAGGTAAAAAAATTATAAAAATACAAACTTTTTAAAAATGTCTTGTTGTTTCTCTTTTTTTCCTCAGAATAAATTGCGACTAGTCTCAATGGCTGAGATGGAGGAGCAACACAGCGACACGTTAACCCCGACTGCTGCAGTTCCTGTATGAACTGAGCAACTCTGAAAAGCTGAGTGTATTTTATTTAAAGCTCAGATAGACCTTGATGTACTAACATGCAGGCTGCATTCAGGACTTTGTCACACTGGTATATGAAGAGTGGTAACAAGACTTTGTAGTAATTTGTCTTACTATCCGATTGTTAAGTGATGACGTGACGAATCCTACTTCCGGGCCTAAAGTAGTCTGCGTTTAATATGGCTTTTGTGTTGTTAACATGTTTAATGTTTTGTATTTTCTTCTATTTAATCTCAAAAAGCTCCTAAAACAGTCAGTGATCACTGTTGACCTCCCTCGGCTTTTATTACCGCTAATCATTTATTTAAGCTCAGTTTTTAAAACCTTAGGATGTAACTACAGCCCAGCCCATGCAGCAGTATATGAATGACTAACCTCGTATTGTGGATGGATTATCTCAGTTGTTCTCCTGGCTGAAGTTTGGTCCTTTTACAGCATCCTGCCATGCGATTACATTTGTTCCTGACCACCGAGAACACTCACGTTAACTTTTATCGAGTGGAAAAAAATTGAGCTTGTTTATATTATGCTAACATAGCTGTGTCGCTAGCGGTCACGTAGCACATCATTATATACCAGCTAGCCCAACTTCAGTAACCCTACAAACGTCACTGCTGTTTAGTTTTCTGTCTTCATTTATGTTGGAAGTGATAACAGAGCTGTACGTTTTAATTTGTTTCCAAAACCCCGCAGTCAGGACATGCTATATTGTATTTAGATAGAAGCTAGCGAGCTAACTTCCTGCTAACTTCTAACTCCGTTAAATGTCATAAATTCCGTTTTCATGGATGCCTGGATGTTAAACTCAATTGTTACACCTGGTAGAGCAGAACGCTGATCATTTTATTAAAGATGAAAGACTTTAGACAGTTTTTCAACTCTCAGTAATGCCATAGTGATCGTTTGATATATGGACCTGCAGCGGAGTTTAGGCCCAGACACGGCTAGTGACGTCAGACTGTACAACCGGATTGTCTTATTTGTTGTGATTTAGGGTCTGTGCGCACAAGCAGAGGTTTTTGTTTGTAACCGTAACCTTGTTTTCAGAGCCTTGTCTAACATTTAATGGTCTTTGAAATATGTCAGACTTTTTCCTCTATTTAAACAGCTAAGAGCATTTGAACACCGTGGAGAAAAAGGTGTGCATTAAGGATTTTGAACTATGATGTTTAAGTGTTGTCACTGCTGAGGATTCGTGGACACAGATCCTTATTCACTATGCTGCTGTTTACAGTTTAACTTTTCATCAGAACAAGCACTTCTAATTGTACTTTGCTCCTCACTGACAAAACAAGTCCAGTAAATACACTTTTATCTTTAAGTTTGGGACAGTAATCTGTCTTAATTTATTTTGCGTTTTAGTTATCATATGGGGAAAAGTCCTGTGGTTATCCATCCGTCCTGTTCGAATAAACCCAAAGTTCAGGAACATCTTCTTTAGATCTGTTCAGTTTTATTCATGTGGCACCACTTAAACAGTCAACAAATTTTGACTCAAGTATGTTATATTGTAAGGTAAAGAGCCCAAAGAGTTAATCTCAGACAAATGTTCACACAAATGTGAATTACATTCACTTCATTAATGAAGTGAATGTAATTCAGTAATCAAAGGTGTTTGGCTATAACTGACTACATGTGTATACTGTATCATAAGTGGACAGACATGGATGTAAACCACACCTTAACCATTTGGCTGAGGCAAAACTACCACAAGGCAGTGATTCTAACTAAAAGGTACTATGGATATTATTAAATGTGAACATATCGTTAAATATGACATTTTTTGTTTGTCAGGTGTCCTGTTTGAAGAAAACACTTGGGAGCCACTTGAATGAATGTAAATAAACACATTTACATGAGGGCAACCTGATTTCAAGGAAATAAAAATGCTCAAATTTGAAAGCTTGTGAGTTATTTTGTTCATGTATCAGCTATTCAGTCGTTTTATGACAAGATGGATGCTGTCGTTATATTTTAGTATAGTTTTAGAGTTGAGGAGAATAAAAGAATATTTAACATTAACTGTACCAATGTTGTTGTGTATAAAGCACAAATTAATTTAAGTTTTAATTTATGAATTTTTGAGCACATGGTGTACTAGGTTGTAATTGCATAGAAATGTACGTTTAAGGATATAAAGAACTATATTTAATGAGTTACAGTGAAAAGAAGTGCTTGGAAATAGTAATATAAACAGAAATTTGAATTTTTCTATTAACGGAAAATATCAGCTAATGATACAGAAAATATACTGTGAATAAACGGAATTTTCCGTTTTATAGCTGAAGGAAATGTCCATAAATAGTACAGAGAGTATACTGTAAATCTACAGAACTTTCCGTTTTATCATTTACAGAAAAGTCCGTCAAACTTCCGTAAAAAAACAGAAAATGTACTGGCAGAAAATTACCAGGACATTTTCCGTTTTTCTACGGAATATTTTTTTTTACAGTGTGGTTAAATAAAGGTTACATTTAAAAAAAAAAAAAAAGTCTAGTGGCCAACCGTCTTTTAAAGTAACTCATGCGCAGTGAACCACTCCCTGTGTGGACACAGCAAAATCATTATTAAATATTAAATATTAAATTCCTCTTCTCAATCAGTTTTTAAGTACATGCCTTGGAGCAAATGTGTTGGCTTGAATGTTACGTGTGCTTTTTCTCACATCAAGTAATCTACTAAACTTTACTCTTCTTTAATTGTTGCTACCACATTCCAGAACTTTTTAGAACACCCTGGTTTGATTCTTTCTTCAAAGTGATTAAACTATCCACCTACTCTATCTCTCCTACTCATGCTCTAAAATCTTGAACCAAAGGCAGTAAGGGCCTCTCTGTCCCTCTGGGCTTTGTCAGCCAGCTCCTGGCTCCCACGTTACAGACAGTCCAGCATTTTCCTAGAACTGCCCCGTGGGCAGAGATGCTAATTTGAAGTGTTCCTGGATGAGACAGCTCTGCAAGAATATGAGCCGGAGTCCACAGAGAAGCACCTCCATGCTTTAAATGCTTTACTATCCCAAGCACAAGTGTGAGAGCTGATGTTAGATACTAAAAATACCCTGGTACCTACAAAAAGGTAGCTTTGTGGGTTGTGGCTCCCGAAAACAGCTTCCCAAGGAACTGGGTTGATACATTTTTAATTCCTGTGTGTTCTATGATGAGAAAGCTGAATAAACAAGTTTGTATCTAACTGTCATGTAACAAACTGTTACTTGAGGAATTCACAGAAGACCTTTAAGTCTGTTGACAACATTCAGACGCATTTGGAGGTGAGCTAACTATATCTATATATCTATATATAATCTATTTTTATAGCATAAATAAATAGAACTGGAATTTGGTTTCTTGGGCTGAGCTTTTTAACCAGCTGCTTAAAGCCCATGTAACCGCATCAGTAATTTCCATCCACATTTGATCTTCATGTCATATGGAGTGCTGCATCGAGGCTTGGTGGAGTCATACCTTTACATTTGGGTCACACGTCACCGCTTGTATCTCCTTCTTCGTACTGTGGTTGTTCTTCACGGTGTATTTAACTAATTTGTTTTTTCCACCTTACTGGGAACAGTTTTCCTACATATTTTGCAAAGTGCTGTGTTGGAGGTTGATAAAGTAGCTCCTCATTGGAGGAGCCGACATGCCTTGTGGCTCTCTCAGACATGCCTGGATTTATTTCGTTTGTGCACTAGGGAATGTAAACACATGGTATTGTGTGTGTATATATACTTAAAAATTCTAAATATTACAAAACTTCCTGTGGCTGGTCTGGGTATTACCGGGTATTTAGGATGTTTTCATATCTACACTGTTTAGTCTGTCTCGAAATTTGGATTGTTAATTAACTTAAGTAACAATAAACAATGAAATAAACAAATATGTTTTAGGTATTAACCCCTTGTTTTAAAAAGATGAGTTTTAACTGTTTTCAAACAGTCCTTAAACACATCTTATGAAGTGTCTCTCATAAAATTATGACCTTAGAATTTTAATATTAGAACAGTTTATCATTTTAAGTTGTGAGTTTCTTCTTCCAGGAGTTGAAGCTGTATGATGACGTGCCTATTTCAGGACGTCAGTTGGGCAGTTTGAACTGTTGTTGGCAGAGTTGAGACCACATCTGAGGAGGCAGAGAAATCATTTCAGAGAGCCGATTGACCCAGAAAGGCATCAAGCTGTGTCTCTGAGGTACCATTTCCATATCGTTGTATAATCAGTACTGGTGCACGTTTTGCGCTGTGAGTGCACTTATTCCAAATGCAGTGGGGTGATTGGTTAGAGCTGTTTATTCACATGTGACAACTTTTAAAAATCGAGCCTGATCCAAAAGATAAATGTCACAAAATCATATTGTGAAAGCATTGCTGAGTTCAAGAAATATTTCTAATGCTCAAAATATTTGCACAACATTTACGCATCCAGTTTGTAAAGGCAGAAAGAAAAAGATTAGTTGGTTGACCATTTGAAATCAGTTTTTGTCTTTAAATATCTTTGCATCAAAACTGCGATAAAACATCAAGACAGAATCAGTCTGCTGTCAGTTTGCTATACGCTTGGTTCATTGGCAATTATTGCCACATGTTCACTAGTCTGAGGGAGAATCATTTTATAGAATAGAATAGAATAGAATAGAATTCAACTTTATTGTCATTGCACATGCACAGGTACAGGGCAACGAAATGCAGTTTGCATCCATCCAGAAGTGCTTTAGTGATATAGATATATTACAATATATATTAGCAATAATATAGATATGTGAGTATATTACAGAAATGGGTCTATTATGGTATGTTATAATGTACACGGTATGAAGTATGTTGTGAATATTCTATAACTATAAGTATGTACAGGCTGTAGTGAGTACAAGCTATGTACAGGCTATGAACAGGATATAAATATGAAAAACTATACAGAATATGAAATAAATAACTTTACAGAATTTGAGATATACAGCTATACAGAAATGGGAACTATGCAAGTTGTAAACAGTTGTAGGATTAAAGATTATCGAATGTACAGAATGATTATTTACACAGAGCTATACAGTAGTGCAGTTAAGATAAGTGAGGGTGTAGATAGTTTCTACAGAGGCTATATAAAGTGCTAGTGGTTGTGAGTGGTGGTTCAGTCCATGTTATTATTGTGTGTTTGAGGGTACAGTTGTCCATTGTGGGTGTGTGTATGTTCAGTCCATGAGTTTAACGTGGGTCAGATGTCAGGAGGCAGAGTTCAGGAGTCTGACAGCTGTGGGGAAGAAGCTGTTCCGGTACCTGGTGGTCTTAGTCCGGAGGCTCCTGTGGCGCCTCCCAGAGGGCAGGAGGGTGAAGAGTCCATGTGATGGGTGACTGGGGTCTTTGATGATTTTCCCAGCCCTTTTCAGACACCGCTTCCTGTAGATGTCTTTTATGGCAGGAAGTGGTGCTCCGGCGATGCGCTGGGCAGTTTTCACGACCCTCTGCAACGCCTTCCGGTCCGAGGCAGAGCAGTTCCCGTACCAGACTGTTATACAGTTGGTCAGGATGCTCTCGATGGTGCAACGATAGAAGTTCACCAGGATGTCTGAGGATAGGTGGTTCTTCCTCAGAGTCCTCAAGAAGAAGAGGCGCTGGTGAGCCTTCTTGACCAGCTTGGAGCAGTTGGTTGTCCAGGTGAGCTCCTCGGAGATGTGGACTCCCAGGAACTTGAAGCTGCTCACACGCTCCACAGCCGTCCCCTTAATGTGGATGGGTGGATGTGGGTCAGCATTCCTCCTGTAGTCCACGATGAGCTCCTTGGTCTTCTCGGTGTTAAGCAGCAGGTTGTTTGTGTCGCACCACTCAGCCAGACGATCCACCTCCTCCCTGTAGGCGGCCTCATCGTTGTCACTGATGAGGCCAATCACCGTGGTGTCATCTGCAAACTTAATGATGGTGTTGGAACCATCAGCAGGTCTGCAGTCGTGGGTGAAGAGGGAGTAGAGGAAAGGGCTCATCACACAGCCTTGTGGTACACCGGTGTTCATCGTGATTGTAGATGAACAGCGGTTATCCAGCCGGACATGTTGGGGGCGGTTGGTCAGGAAGTCCAGTAACCATTTGCAGATGAGGGAATTGATGCCCAGGTCTGTCAGTTTCCTGATGAGTTGTGAGGGGTGGATTGTATTGAATGCTGAACTGAAGTCTATAAACAGCATTCTGGCGTAGGTGTTGTTGTTGTCCAGGTGTGAGAGGACAGAGTGCAGTGCGATGGAGACTGCATCCTCTGTGCTCCTGTTCTGGCGGTATGCGAATTGGTGGGGGTCCAGGGTGGGGGGGAGACAGGATTTGAAGTGTGCTAGGACTAGCTGCTCTAAGTCAGTCTGAGTCAGTCTACAATTATCTGGTGACAGGTTGTCTCCCACCGAGCAATCTGTGTAATCACTGTGTGATTGAATGGGCGACCAGTTGGTCAATGCAACTTCTTGCAGTTAGAAAAAAAATGCAATTGATGGGAAACCATCAATTTTTCCAAGTCACAAAGAGGTTTCCTCTATTGTACTCTTGTGATTGAGGCATAAGAGACAAAATAATACATTAAACAGCTTTATAAATATGTCCACAAAGAACAGTTTCATTCCACTTACTCATACGAAACTGATATAAAGGCACTGATTTTACAATTTATTTAGAAAAGCCCAACTTGACTTAATTACTTTAAACAGGTCAAGCTGCAATCTAAGCATAACCATTTTTTTGTATAGGTAGCTATATTCAAGCAACACTCTCTCCATCTCAAATTGCATGTCTGAGCAACTGAAAATATTCAGCTAAACGCTAATAACAGAAACACATACCTCTGTTCTCGAACATAAAAATACATTCCTAAAAGTCTAAAAGTTAATTGTATTTTTCAACCAAACCAACAGAAACACAGAAAGTTGTAGTTTTATTAAAGGCGAATGGGTGGATTGCTTCTTGGCTGGTGCAGCAGCTTATCATAGTGTTATCTATACTGGTCTTCACAAGTCAACTAGCATAGTATCCTTGGAGAGTGAAGCTGACCAGCCATTAATGGACATGGTAAATGGACAGATATGAGAGTGGTATTGATTTTTCATGTAACTCCTAGCAGAAATGTGTAGCTGCATGAAACTGGGATACAGATACGTACAGATATGTCCTAGCGTGTTCTCCTGGTTACCAGCATTTCCTCTTAACATTGCTGAAGAGCACTGAAGTGTGCATGGACACCACTGTATTCATTACACTTTCTCTCCTATCTGGAAAAAATGCTGCACTTTAAACACAACAGGGAAAAAGTGGACCCAACATTACTCATAGTAAAAGGGGATCAGGAAGTAGTAAGTGACATGTCAATAATAATATATATGAAAGGGTTGCATGTGTTTTAACAATTACATTATGTGCTGGAAAACAAGGCACACAACAGCAGATATGACACATTCTGTAACACATCAATGTAGTCACATCCTCAGGCTTTTTCCCCATGTGATGATTTGATGTAGCATGACTGGGAAAGGATGTGAACATTCTATAGTAATACATCTTGCATGTACTGGTGGTGTTGTCCTCATTACTTCAGAGTACTCTACAGGGGATGGTGACGACAGTATGTGACTTCACTATTTTGTTGAATATCGAATTACTGCACATAGTGTCCCTCTAAGGAAAACACTTTTGACTAATAATAGAAAAGGGAATGAGATAATCCAGACTATCAATGAAGATAAATATCATTGCAGGAAAAAACAGGAAGCGTTGTGAGAGCACAAACCTCCACCAAGGCAGCTCTCTCTTACTTTAAAGGCAAATAGTACTGCTTTTTGCAATTACTCATTCTGTCTAATTTGTTCTTTTTATACATACTTTGATAAGTTTATAGTGTGGTGGAAATAAGGACACTAGCTTCTAATATTTGGCCTGTTGAAATCTAATTTATAGTATCGTTATTACTGGAAATAATTATTGTTATTTATACTATAATATTTTATTAATGTAGATCTACTGCATGTGCAGCATTCATTTCATTTTTTAGGAAAATTCTTTTAAATTTTTAGTAATAAATTTCAAGTTAAAAAAAAGCCTTTTCCATGTATATATGTAACTAACATTTTATTTGTCACACACACAATCATACACAGTACGACATGTAGTGAAATGCTTATTGCTGTGCAATGCCTGACCATTAAACTACAGTAAAGAAATTTACAAAATTTACAAATATTAAATTTTAAAAGTTTACAGTAACAACAAAAAAACAAAGGTCTAACAGTCCAGACAACCCCTGATTCAGGGCTCGAACAGCCTGAGGGAAGAAGCTCCTCCTTATTCTCTCTGCTTTGGCCTTAAGGGAGGTGAGTGAGAAGAGCCCGTTGTTGGGATGGGAGAGGTCCATCATAATCTTTCTGGCTTTGGTCTTGCACCACTTCGTGTAGACAGCCAGCAGGTCAGGAAGTTCAGAGTGAATGATGCGTTCGGCCGAACATACCACTCTTTGAAGATCTCGTCTGTCCTGCTTGGTGCTGTTCCCATACCAGGTGCAGATGTTTCCCATCAGGATGCTCTCGATGTTGCAGAAGTTTTTAAGAGCCCTCAGCAGCAGGTGGAAGTGTCTTAGTCTTCTGAGGAAGAAGAGATGCTGATGGGCTTTCTTGACCAGGGTGTTGATGTGACATGACCATGACAGGTCCTGAGTGATGTGGACATCCAGGTACCGGAAGCTGTCCGTGCTCTCCACTCGGGTATCACTGATGATCAGAGGCTTGTAATTCCTCGTCTGCTTTGTTGTGAAATCCACGATCAGCTCCTTAGTCTTGCTGACGTTTAGGAGGAGGTTGTTCTCCTGGCACCAGTTCTCCAGGTTTGAGGTGTAAGTATGAGGTGTAAGGTCGTAAGTATACAGTGAGTACAGCAGGGGACTTAAAACACAGCCCCGAGGCACTCCAGTGCTGAGTGAGATGGAGGAGGAGACATGTTTTCCCAACCCAATCAGTGTGTTGAATGCTGAACTGTAGTCCCATAGAGCATACTAACATAATTCCCTCCTAGGAACTCGTCTGTGATGTGTGAAGCAGGTGTGATATGGCATCGTCTGTGGGAACAATTAGTCCGGGTACCCCATGCCAATATGGTCCAGTCTGAATATCTGTTGTTATTTTAAATAACTACATAGCATTGGTATGATTTTGACCTTAAAGATCAATCTATTGATTAGAGGTCAAATGTGATGAGATATTTAAATCTTAATATGGCACTTTCTATATGTTGACAATACACACCACACTAAGAATCATAGTTT
Source organism: Simochromis diagramma (assembly GCF_900408965.1). Taxonomy (NCBI): domain Eukaryota; kingdom Metazoa; phylum Chordata; class Actinopteri; order Cichliformes; family Cichlidae; genus Simochromis; species Simochromis diagramma. Next base: position 1,906,342 of record NW_024386792.1, on the reverse strand, counting down.
CTAAGTTGTTCTTGACAGTTTTCAACCAATAAATCATTAAGTTGACCTTGAAGACCTCGGTGGATGTAAGTCAAATTTTATTGGATTATTAATAATAAAATAATAAAAACCTTTTAAGCTGACACTACAGACAGAATGACTCATACGCAAATACTACTGAAAAGATAATCTCCTTGGCAGGAATAAAAAATCCTGTAACTATGGTCTTTCCTTGTTTTTTGAATAACCTGGATAAATTCCACCATTTATTTTATCAGATGTAGAAAAAATTATGCAAACTGACACATGACACAACTGATATACCTTTAATTATAACTACATATTTCCTGTGGAATCAATAAAATTTTCTGATTCTGATAACAATTGTTGACGTTACTATGTTTAAAACAAAAACGAACAAAATAACAAAACGGGGAGCATTCTGGGGAAATACAGAGTTTCTCCAGTAAGAGATTTCTTTGTGAGAAAAACCCTGTTTCTGACCAAATACAAGTTCACCTCAGCGTAACAGGAAGTTTCTGTTACATTCTAGCATGTTCAGAGTCTCAACAGTAAACAGTAAACTACTTCTGTGCCTGAACATCCACCGGGTTGCGGCTGTGTCGCATTTTTGCCCCACTAGAGCTGATCACACCCACTCAAGATAATGCTTGCAATGCCACACTGGAACATTTTAAAATGGTTCTTTTTGTTCATTTACGGCAAGAACCAAATTTGATTCCAGTTAAAGTCAAGATAATCAGCTGCTTATAATCACATTTTTGCATTTTGAATTAATGATTGCCTCCCAGAACATTGAATTGCTTTAAGTTAAATGTGTCTTTCCAGAGAATTTTCCAAATAAACACTGACAGTTCTGCACTTCTTTTCATAATTTTTTTTAAAGATTAGCACCCACGCTGGCAGTTGATAACAAAAAAGCAAATAAAGGTTGTGTAACTCTGTCCTATCTGTAAAAGCATAGCTCACTGTAGCTGTCAGCTGGACTTAACTGATATGGATCAAAGCCTTCAGCCTGAACATATAACTCATCAGGAACCTTAATGGTGGAAATTTTAAAAAAGCCAGAAGTTACTAGAACTGCTGGTCATCGGTCACACGGCTGTTCCTCGTGGATTCAGCAGGAGAACTTTGTAAGCAGAGCTTTACTGCTGCTTTGTTGCTGCTTTTAACTTGTAAGATTCAGTATCTCTATTATTAGCTTTATCTTCAGCCAGCAGAGCGATGAGACTACCATGCGCTGTCAGTTTTCAATTCCTCCACTAAGTTATCTGCTGCTCGATTCAAGGTCAGTTCATGCCGACTGTGTGGTATCTACTTTGTGTCTCAAAATCCCTTCTGAATGTGCTCGGCTTTGACGCCTTAGATGCATTTTACACTTTCTTCATACAGAACAGCAGAGGAAGCAGAATGCCGTGTGTGCTCTTTACAGGTATATTTGGCACAGACAGAGTTTTGTTTTTTTTAACTCTTGTAATCATTTGTTTGTAAGCTCTGCCAACTCAGCTCAGGGCAAGCTGTTGTCATAGCAACACCTGTCCCCTCAGATTATGGAGGCTGTCACTGGAGCCAATTCAGCAGAGGGGATTTTAACCGGGGTAACAGTTGCACCTACTTTACTGCAGATGTGGCATGGAAATTGACAAAGAAAATCTGCTGCAGACAGGTGGTCTTTGTGAAATACACGTACGAAGTTGCAGCCAGATCTTTCAGCTCCTACTCTGGCATATGCTGTCCTGGCTGTGAGGTCATGAGTGATGACCCTTGGTTTAATTATTGGCACCTACATAGATCATTAGAGGCATAGCGCATTGGGAAAAGGTAGACATCAGCATCCCCCCCCCCCCCCCCCCCCCCCCGAGACCCACACACAAAGCTCTGTAACATACAGATTTGCATAAAGAGCATAATGTGTTGTTACTCTGCTGGGTAACTATGTAAACTCTGACATTTAAAGAACTTAAAACACTGAACTGTGAATGTTAGACCGCTTTAGCAACAGAGGTTGGCTCTTCTCTTGTATATTTAGGAGATCAAGTGATATTCTCTCAGTTTGGTCATGTGACTGCCTAAACAGGAGTTTCAACAACAAAACAAAGGTAAATTAGAAGGTACATATTTACTTAAAAAATGAGTAACTCCTCACTGGGAATGTTAATTACTTCCCTTTTGTGTAATGATTACAGTAATAGGAACAGTATCCTCTATCATATCTGTTCTGGTTCCATTCACATGTCATTCAGTGAGGCATTGTTCGCATTAAACTGGATGAAAAACAACTAATTTGCTGCACGGGCACAGGGAGTGGATGAATTTCAAAACAATGCTTGTCACTCAATAAACAGTGGAGTCTGGAGTACTTAATCTCATGCATATTTATGAGGAGATATTAAAAACGTGCTCAATCGTATTGGGCACACTGAGCCATGCGCTGCAGCTATTTTTAGACCCTCCTTCGACTGTTTCTGGCTCCGCACGTGAGGCTTTGGGAATGTCAACAAAAGGCTGCAGATAACAAGATGGAAAATGGGAAATGTCAGAGATGACAGAGCTGCTGTGAGTATCTGTGCACATTTTTTCTAAATATTGTCACCATGATTAGCGTCAGGCTTAGAGGTGAAACATTGGCCTTTTGCCTGTCAGGCAAAGGCATGCTTATTTAGGTTTAATGCTTCTTTTCACTCAGTGGGAAGATGTTTTGGGGGAATGCTGCTGTTATTTATAGTACAGTATAGTCACGTGTGGAATAAAGGAAGAGATAAAAGGAGAGAGACAGAAGCAGTGAGAAAGACAGAGTGAATGATTAAGAAAATAAGGATAAGAATTTAATTGTGGAGGAGTAGGACTCAGTTTCAACCCAGCCATGTTCTACTCCCTCCAGAGCCTTGTTATAAAAGATGACCTTCTTGAGATATGGAAAGGAAGTTTGCAAAAAAGATTACAAAGAAAAAATCTGCACCATGGTTGCTCAGTCATCGCTCACTTAGCAGAAATTTCACATTATTTTGGCACGCTGTGAGTCTCATGTGTCTCTTTCTTATAATGTCTCAGTAAAGACAAAGTTCAACCCTAGCTGTTTTTGCTAGGGTTAGTTTTTGTTGTTGCTTGTGTTTTGCTATGCACTAACTTTCCTTTCATTTCGTGTGCAGCCACTCCCACCTCCTCACTCGCCTGATCTGACTCGCCTCATTAGTTTCTTGGTGTACAGTATGTACCAGTGGAGCACAGTGTGTGTTCCTGGTAGTTTTCAGGTCTTGGATTGTGTCTGCTGGTTGTTTCATTTTCTTTAAAAAAAAATCTCTTTCAAGCCTTTTATTGCATTGTTTGGTATTGCCCTCCCTCTGACACATTGTGAGGTTAAAGAACAACATAGATTTCTCCTAGCCAATCAGCAAAAATCAGGTTAGGGACAGGTATTGTGACATTGTTGCATCTAATCAGTCAGTAAATGTCTGGAGCATTTTCAAAATTCACTGTGTTTCCAGCATTCAGGGAATTGGGTTATTCACCCCTATCTACTCCCACGCTTGTGACCATCACAATTAACAGTGGTAAGTAAGTTGATGAATGTCATGCGTTATATAGTTCAGTTGTTATTCTAAATGTTCATATAGGCATCGTCAATGTTGGATTTCTATAAATTAGTGAAATTTGTGGCATAAAAATGGTGTAACCTTAGTCCCCTGTTGAGCTAAAACTAGAATACATGATGGTAAATCCATTTTTAGCCATGCATCAGATCCCTCTAGTGAACCATACTCATGATATTTCTAAAAAATGCTCTATTATAAACATAGGTTAACTGCATTAAGTGACATTGGATTTTGCCACATTTCCGTACATCCCTGTACAGTGATTCAGAGAGAAATGTAATCAATTTATAGACGTTTTTAGGCTCTAAATATTGAATTATGTTGTTTTGGATGTTTTATGACCTGATAGCTTTATTTTTATGTTATGTCTTACTAGTGCTAAAATGAATTTAGTAATTCGATATTTGTTATTTATCTAGTTTTGACTGAACAAATTGTTGATGTTGATTTGCGACATAAAAAATTAATTATTAGAAAAAAAGTCACAAAAATGCTATATGTTCCATGTTACTTTACCCAGTAGAACATCAAATTGCATCAAATTATGTGCTTATTGGGGTAGTGACTATAAAGGTATAGCATGGTGGTGTAGTGCTTACATTCACAGCAAGAAGGTCCAGCTGGCTAGAGCCTTCCTCTGAGTTTGTTTTTTCTCCTTATGCTTCCGTGGTTCTCACTAGATCCAAAGACACACATGAGATAATTTAATTGGCAATTCTAAATTTGTTTTGAGTGTGAATGATTATTTGTCTTAACTCTACGAGAGACCAGTGACCTGTTCAGGGTGTACCATGCCCCCAGGATAGCCTCCAGCCCCCCTGACTCATCTGGATAAAAAAACTGAGAAACTGAATGTATCCATCTTGTCACCAAGTGTCATGGAAATCACAGAGTGACAGATAAGGAGGCTAAGACATAATTAAAATATTATCATTGTCAGCATTGTTGTAAATACATGTTTCAACCACTCTTTTCAGTAACTTGAAAGAGACTCGAAGTGCTTTTACTGTGATATGATCTTTTTCAAATAAGCATTCAAGTTTTTAAGCCCTTAAGTGTTCAAGATATTATGAATTTCTTAAAAACATACAATGACTTGGACTCAAGGATAAAGTGATTGCAATCTGGTAATCAAAAGTCAGGATCAAGAGGACCTTATTGTGAACACTTTTTTGGCCATGACTTCAAATTTCTATCAGGGTAAATAAATAGCATTCCTAAAATTTCATATCTAAAAGAGCAAAATTCAACATGAAGAAAAATGGCAGCTTCGCCGATTGGTGGAGGCAGTATTCCAGCGTATTTCATGTTTCACATGGCAGTGAAATTTAAAATAAATCAGTGGATAAATACATAAAAAGAATGCATTGTGGTAGTTTAGGGACTTCTTTTTCGCTCAAACAGCTGATAATACACCCAAGTGTAAGCAGATCGTTTGTGCTTTAAATGACACTGACAATGTACATTATTTTCCTATAAGATAAGGAGTGAAATGTCTTTTGGCCATTTTTTGCCTTCTAGTCAGACTGCTCTGATATGATATGATGTGATGTGAAATGAAATCAAATTGACTGAGCGGTGATGTCATGATTAGTGTGTGGAAATCAGCTTGACCTGTCAATCATCGTGCCATCGCAGCACCCATCAATACCCCGGAGAAATGAAAGCCAAGGGCACAGTGATAAGACTGACAGGGGATAAAAACAGGAGGATGTGTTGGGGTGGTGGTGGTCTATAGTTGGGGGATGGTGTGGGTGAATAGAGAATATGAATTCATATATAAATAAAGCTACTTCTGAATCTATGTAATGTATGTAATATGAAACTGGCTTTCCATTTTATAATTTTGCACTTACTAAGACTGCGGAAACATAATAGTATCCCTGGAATGACAAGTGAGCTTTGCTTAGATTGCTTTGATTTTGATGGCATCGACATGTCTCAAAATAGCTGGGACAGGTCCGTGTTTACCACTGTTCATCTCTTCTTCATTTAAAAACCTTCTCTAAATATCTGGGAGCAGTTCTTGGAGATTTGGGAAGGAATATTGTCCCATTCTTGTCCAATATAGCATTTTAGCTGCTCAACAGTCCTGGGTCATCTTTGTTGTATGACGTTTACCATTGTCTTGATGACATATGAAAGCACTTCCCTGAAAAAGAAATGATCTGAATGGGAGCATATGTTGCTCTAAAACCTGTGCATACCTTTCAGTGTTGATAGTGCCTTCCCAGATGGGCAAGTGAATTCCAGGCACTAATTCACCCCCATACCATCAGAAATTTAAGCTTTTGAAATGAGTGCTGATAACAAGCCAGTTGGTCTTCTCTTCTCTTCATCCCGATGTGGGGTCTGATTTCCAAAAGGAATTTCAACTTTCAATTTTCAATACATCTTATCACAGAAAAGTTTTCCCTATAAGATGACGGCCTTTTTGGATCGCGTTCACATGTGGCTGCTTCTTCTTTGCACAAAATGTGATGTCCACATATGTGGACGCCAAGTTCTAGGAGGTTAAACATGGGATATATTTTATATGTGCTACTGTGGATAAGAGATTTGCAATTCATTGCATTCTGTATAAATTTAACAGAATGTTACAAAAACAGCCAAGAAATCTGTTTGTGGTAAAGGCAAGGGGAAAAACTACTGTATTGTGATTGCAGTTTTTGAATCTTTGGGGCTTTTCTTTGCTGTCAGTCACAGTGGGGTTTAGCTCCTAATCTGATCCCAAAAAAAGAACCTTAAATCCACTAATTTTTATTCCCCTGCTCACTCACTAATGTAGGCCACTAAGGACAGACACACATAGTGCTGGCACAAATCTTGCACCGATTACAGATGTCTACTAAAGCTCATCCATCAGCTGGAAACACAACGTTTCTGTCAATGGGTAATTTGAAGGGCAATAAAACAAAGGATCTGCATTTTTTTCCACTCATTTCCAGAGTGTCTGTTCTTGCCCTGAGTGCCCGCACATCTCTGGCTCCATGCCATTACCTACATAGGTGGCCACAGCGGGAGACAAAGACCTAACTCAGCATGAGGCACAACTTGTGGACGCAAGGTGACACACGCATCAATTGGGATGACACTGCAGTTGCAACTGGGAAAGCATTATGAATAATGCTATGCAAAAGAACAGCCATTTCCATTTGGTAATATGTGCATACTGCAAATATCTCTACTGTTTCCTTATGCTTAATATTTTACCATAGATCATAATAAATATCTTGAGTGATCTTGAGTGATAAAGTCCTTATTGATTAGTAATTAAAAAAATTGTTGGCACATTGATAATTTGCATGCATTAATGCAAATTGACTAATCATCTGCTTTTTTCAATGATGATCCAACACAAAGATCATGTTGGAATTAACATTGTTAGAGACAATGATATGATCAAAGAAGAACAAGCCTTACTGTAGATGGCCATCTAACTAGAATAGTGTGAGTCTGATAAAGTAATAGTCTTGAAAAATGGTTGACCACAGCCAGCTGTTACAGTAAGTTACTGTATAGCAGGGTAGAAGGGAGAAATCTCTTAAAAATAAATCACGCAATATTTTCTGTTATGTTTCAGACTACTTGATTTTCTTTGCAGACAGGCTGTGATCAGCTCTCTCGTACTCCTATTGGTTCTGAGATCGTTTCCTGCGCTTTTTGGATTTAGCCAATTACAGTTAAGTCCATAAATATTTGGACAAAGACAACTTTTTTCTAATGTTGGTTCTGAACATTATAACAATGAATTTTAAATTAACAAATCAGATGCAGTTAACGTGCAGACTTTCAGGTTTAATTCAGTGGATTGAACAAAAAGACTGCATAAAAACAAAAGTAAAGGAACTAAAGTAATTTTTTCCACACAGTTCCTTCATTTCAGGGACTTAAAGGTAATTGGACAAATGAAATAACTGAAAATAAAATGTTCATTTTTAATACTTGGTTGAAAACACTTTGCTGGCAATGACAGCCTAAAGTCTTGAACTCATGGACATCCTGTTATTTAATGCTCTGCCAGGCCTTTACTGCAGCGGCCTTCAGTTGCTGTTTGTTTGGGGGCCTTTCTGTCTGAAGTTTAGTTTTCAACAAGTGAAATGCTCAGCTGGGTTAAGATCAGGTGACTGACTTGGTCAATAAACAATATTCCACTTTTTTGCTTAAATAAACTTCTGGGTTGCTTTGGCTGTATGTTTTGGGTCACTGTTCATCTGTATTATGAAACGCCACCCAATTTGACTGCATTTAGCTGGATTTCAGCAGACAGTGTGTCTCTGAACACCTCAGAATTCCTGTGTTACCATCATTAAACACTAGTGTCCCAGTGCCACTGGCAGCCATGCACGCCCAAGCCATCACGCTGCCACTGCCATGTTTTACAGATAATGCTGTATGCTTTGGATCATGAGTTGTTCCACACCTTCTCCATATTTTATTCTTGCCATCATTCTTGTAGTGGTTGATCTTGGTTTCATCTATCCATCTGTGTGTCAAGGTGAACAAGCAGACTCAAGCGCAGGACTGAAAAAGTTTTGATTCAAGAGAGTTTTTTTTACAGAGGTAACAGGTGATATATACAATAGTGTGGGGAAATAGAGCTCCGGGGAATCCAGGGGAAAGTGACCACGTACGCACTCCTCTTCTCACTTGCCAGTCACTAACTTGTCCTCACTCCCACTCCACATTACCTCCAGGGAAACAGGGAAGGGCCCAGGAAGGTCTGTACACATGGAGATAACACAGGTTAGAGATCCACAGAACACGACAAAGGAAAGCACGATAAACTTGAAAGAGTCGGGGCTGCTCTCACTGAAGTAGCACAACCATCCAGCGATGACTGCGGTGAATCCTCTGTATTTACCTTCATGCAGTCTTCTCTTTATGTAGACTTAGATATCAACACACCTGCCTCCTGGAGAGTGTTGTTTACTTGGTTGGCTGTTGTGAAGGGCTTTCTCTTCATCATGGAAATGATTCTGTGATTATCCACCGTGGATATCCAGGTATTTTTGCCATGCTGAGTTCACAAGCTCTTTCTTTGTTTCTCAGGATGTGCTGAAGTGTAGATTCTGTCACTCCTAATATTGTAGCAATTCTTTTTTTTCTGTTTTCACAGCTTAAGGATGGCTTGTTTCACCTGCAGCTCCTTTGACCTCATGTTGTCTGTTCCCAGCAAAATTCCAAATGCAAGCACTACACCCCAAATCATCTCCAGATCTTTTATTTGTTTAATTGATACCGACATAACAAAGGAATTGGCCACACCTGCCCATGAAATAGCCTTTAAGGCAGTTGTCCAATTACTTTCTGTCCCTTTACAAAGTGGGTGGCACATGTCAAGGAGCTGAAACTCCTAAACCCTTCAAGGGCCAATTTGAACATGGATACCCTCAAATGAAAGCTGAGTGTCTACACATTATGCTCATGCATATGCAAATTAAATAACTGGAATAATTTTCAGTTAACAGGTAAAAAACAAAACTTGCGTTAGTGTCCAAATATATATGACCATAACTGTACATTCTACAATGTATTCTACATTGTATTCGCAGATGTTACATAAGTCATTATAGCTGCTATCCAGCCCCTAGCCAGATGCCAACACCTTATAAAGGTGAAATTTGGCATGCATTAGTGTAGAAACATCACCAGCTAAAATTTAAATAAATGACTTTTTCTAGAAGCAAGTCATCTTACTCAGTGGCCATATTAAAAAGCATCTGAGCTCTTACATGTGCAATCATTTTGAAGCATTACCTTAATTAACTTTAATTTCATTGGTTGATGAGACATAAAACTGCATGTATAAAATATCCAATAAAATCTGATTTAAAAAAATCACAAAAATAAAGTCAGTCTGCTTGCTTCCAGTCCACTATATTGCCTAAAGTATTCACTCAATCATCCAAATCCTCAACTTCAGGTGTTCCTATCACTTCCACGGCCAAAGGTGTATGAAATGAAGCAGTCTGCTTTGTGAAAGAATGGGTCACTCTCAGGAGCTCAGTGAATTCCAGCGTGGTACCGTGATAGGATGCCGCCTGTGCAGCAAGTCTAGGTGTGAAATGTCCTCGCTACTAAATATTCTACAGTCAGTGAGTTGCTATGATCCCCAATCACTTTCACTTTGTTATAATACCACTAAGTGGTAGGCCACATAAATCAGATGCTGTGGTGTAAAGCACACTGTCACTGGACTCTAGAGCAGCGGAGACAATGTGCGGGACGTCTATTTTCTCATTTACATCTTTCTCTTTGTCTGAGAGTAAAATTATCACATATTAACATTTTCTTCTTCCCTGGGACAGCCACTGGACCTTTAGTAGCTGACAGATTGTGATCCAGAATGCACAGAAACAGTTTGTCATATTTGTTGAAATGTTTGAAAAGAAAAAGTTACTCTGGCTTGCATCACTTGTTTAGCACTAGCTAGATGCTTAAGTGAAGTGAACACTTCAGCTTTATTGATATTTCAACTATGAATGCGTGCCAGGGACGAGCCCGAAAAAAGGATGAGGTGACTTAATGGTTTCCATGGCATTAGCTGAAAGCACCACCAGACTCAACAATAAACTGGCTTGACATTATTTTGTATTAACCTGCTCATTGCATTTCATAACTCCTTAACTGAAAGGGCCAGACAGCTGTTCATTCGAGCTTCCATGAATAATTATTGGGCAAAGTTCATGTGACATCACATGAAAAATATGAATAGCCTTTAATATGTGTGACTAAAATATGAATAACAACTGCACATGCAAAAACATTGTCATTCATGTATATCAGCTAATTTTCGTCTTACTGTCATTTATATGTCAGTGGATTATAATTATTCTTAATAGACGAGTGTTCGCATCTATATGAGGATGCATTTTTAGCTTCAGGAGTTCCATAGAAAAATCTGTCTGCTGAGATGGAAAAAAGCAGAGAAATTTCCAACTAAAGAAACAATAGTGTCTGAAGAAGCATGAAAATGCATATTTTTCCAAAGTGTTTCCTTGAGAATATAAGCTACTTTCATTTGCTCCCTAATTCAAAAGGGGTCACCGTAGTGGATCGCACCAAATGGCTTGTTTGGCAGATTTTTTTATGCCAGATTTTCCAGATTCAAACCCAGGTGTAATGACCAAAAGATAAGACTTGGGTTAAAATAACCAAGGCAGTGAATGTTGTTTCCACTGAGACAGACTGTGCCTCAAGTTTAAAAAAAAAAAAAAAAAAAGTGCATAAACTGCACAAAGAGCGGCAATGCCTATGATCCATAAAATCTTCCAGACAGGGGCTATGCAAGTCATTTTATTTAATATTTTTATTATAAGGACAAGTGAGGTTTGTCTGAAGCGAATAAAATTCATTCATTAATGAGGTGTTTCGTTACAAGTATCCCATTTGTCACACACATTAAATGAATGTTGAGTCTTTCACACAGCAGACGTGTAAAAAATGTATGTGAGAATAAAATGCATCATTAGCACGATGATGCAGCTTCTGTGCTTCTTGCTAAGCTTTTAATATATTTAATGAATGATGCAGAATTGTGACAAAACTTACAGACTTTGCATTAAAAAAATCACCAGTGTGAAAATTCCCATTCCTGCTTCAGTCACTGTGGAAGCCTGATCTGAAGGTTGATTGCTTCTCTTCGGATTGCTCTACAAAATCATTTAGACTTTGATTTGCAGAGCTTACCCTTCTCCTGTAACTTCTCTCAGCTGCTCCCTTCTCCCTATCATTTCCCCACAAATACCACTGAATGTCTCTCAACAGTACATTCTCTGGGGCCATGTCAGTCTGAGAGAAAGAGAAGGGATCCTGACATTTTCTTTTATCCTCCTAAGACCCGAACTCTTTCATGGCATGTATTTTTAATTTCTCTTTGCTATTTGGGCTGATTGGGACCTGAAGAATGTAAAAACAAAGCAGATTTTTTTTTTTTACCTGATTCTTGTTTCTGAGAAAAATGAGATCCACAAATGAGGACATTTGCTTTAAATTTCGAAAGAATGGTGGCCGTATGTCCTCGTAAGTGGATATCAGGCCCTTGTACAGCAAGGCATAACCTTACGCCTAATATCGTGTTGGCCTCCTTTTTGTTGCCAACACAGCCCTGACTTGTCGAGCCATAAACTCTACTAGACCCCTGAAGGTGCGCCTGGGTATCTCGCACCAGGATGTTACAATAGCAACAGATCCTTTAAGTCCAGTAAGCTGGAGGTGGGGCATCCATAGATCTGACTCGTTTGTCCAGCATATCTCACAGATGCTCACTTGGAATGGAATCATTACTTACTGAACCATTTTTGTTTTCATTGCCAAAAGCATCACACTGCCTCCACTGGCTTGTCTTCTTTCCATAGTGCATCCTGGTGACCTGTGTTCCTCAGAAGAAGCCGGCCATCTGTGTGCTGTAAAAGAACATCAGACCAGGTCCCTGTCTTCCATCGCTGCATGATCCAGTTTTGATGCTCACTGTTTGTGCTTTGGCAGTGGACAGGGGTCCGCATGTGCACCTTGACTGCTCTGTCAGTCAGGGTCCAACACTGCAACAAAATGCAATGAAATGTGTGTTCTGACACCTTTCTATCAGAACCAGCATAACCCTTAACAACAATGTGATCACAGTAGCTCATCAGTTGTATCAGACCACAGAAGTTAGCCTTCACACCCCATGTGCATTGCTATACGTGTGCTTGTTTGCATGTGTGTGTGTGCATGCATGTGAGAAAGTGTGTTTTTTTTGTCTCCTTTCTTGACATAATTCAAGTCATTACTTTTAGCTAGATGGCCAAAAGGTGTCATCACCCTTGAGTTAAACACCAAAAACCAGGTTCACTAAAAAGTGACAGGTTTTTTGGTCTATTAGAGGACTTGTTGGATAGGTGTGCATGTTCTCTTCAGACCAGAGCTTCAGATACTGAACTGCTTGTCTTGTCTTTATTCCATTTGGGTCAGTGACAACGTTCTTTAGGGCAGTGATCCATGACTGATTTCCTTCTGGAAGAGCAGAGCGAGGAGGAAAAGAAGCACCGTGAACCATAGAACCTGAATATTGGCTAGAAGTAGTAGCCCTAGGAGGTTAGAGACTCTCGCCCATTGTTACACAGAGTGACAGAGTCTTTGTTGTGGGATGATAAATTAATAAATCAATAGACATGTAACAAGACAGCAGTTCATTCCAAATGAGTAGCTGTTTCAGAAATGTAAACAAAAACTGAAATGTGGGGATGATTCAGCTCCTTAAAAGTAAGAACAAACATGAAAACATACCTGATTTAATTTTGACGTCTTCTGCTTGAACACTTCTGCACTGCTTCTTGTGCGTCTTGCCATTTTAAATTGCTCCAGTACTTTCTTACAGAGAGCTTGTTGGGAGCCTAATCAATCTGACTATGATTACCGCCCAAAAAAAGTTTTGTTTTTTTAAAATACATAAAGGAAAAAGTTAGATAATCACCTGCTGATACATAACTGGCAAGCTTTAAAAGCCTGAGGATTGCTTAGTGGGGACTCCTGCAGAGCATACATCTGAATCTGTTAGTTAAACAAATAAATGGCTGCATGTATTCTAACACATTTCACTCGTGGCCAATGTGAATCAGCTCAGCCAATATGAACAGATGCATTCTCTGCAGGAAAGCATTCAGATGTAAGAAGCACAGACAGCTGTCCAGGAGCGGGTACTGCTTCAAATGGCACATACACAGCAAAGCAAACAACGACAAGCCACCTGAGCACTGTGATCTCTCCGGCCTTAGACCATATTATACTTGATCAGCATGACCTGCATTTTGGCTTTGAGCAAGTTATGACGCTTTTGTGGGTTTCACACACCATGGGGCAGATGCAAGGACAAGAAAAATGTATTTCAGTATATATCTGCTCCAGGCCCAAGGACAGACTTTTCCTGTATGACTGAGGGGCTCACCTGAGGCGACTGTCACCAGGAGATGAAGAACTTGTATTGCTTTCAATGCTTTCTATGGTTACAAATTGCTCTGATGGTCATATACCAAATGGTGCTGGCTTTGAGGTCACTTCTATCTGAAAGAGGAGGGGCAGAACAATGGATCTCGATCTTCTTAAAGAATAAAAGGATGCAGAATATGTCACTGGATGAGATGAGCTGGGAGTTAAAAATACCAATGTCAAGCTCAGCAGGCTTTTTTCTTTGAACAATCATTTGTCACTGAGCCTGAGATGTAATCTCCTTTGTCCTTAAGTTTCTGCGTGTTTTTCAGTCTGGCACAGTGTGAGTGTCATACTCTCACACCCCTGTAACCACACATCATCGTCTGTCTTTCTTAAGTATTTCTGCTGATTGTCTACGGTGACCCACCATGGGATATCAAATATTTTGGAGAACTCATGAAGTGATTGGCGATATATATACCCTGCAGCATATCATTACAGAAGAGGCTCAAAGCGAATGTGCAAGTTTTGTGTTTTGCACTTCACTCGACATTTAGCTCAAAGTGTGTGTGATCCAAGCTGCACTGAATCACTGAATACAAAAGGGATGGATTCAGAGCTGGCGACTGCTGAAGTTCAAATGTTAAGACAAAGGAAGACGTGTAACCTAAAAGCCCAGATCAACTCGACACCTTCACACCTGTCAAAGAGCACAAGTGTGACACTTTAACAGGTACAGACACTTCATACTGAGCTTTCTTTACAAAAGTGCTCCTTGCAAAACAGCTCTTTACAGCAGGAGAGACATCCTGACAGACCGAGTGTGGTTCAGGGCCCTGACAGGAAAGCACAAACATCTCATGCTAACCCGTGCAGCAGTTTGGAGGACAAAGCACTTCTGTCAGCCTCACAACAGATGTCTACATTAGGTTTCTGTGCTTGGCACAGCCAAAGGACAAACAATTACATTTGGGGTTGTTGGTTGGGATTGGGGAAAGGTAGACGTATGTATCTGCATGTTTTCCATGTGTTGTAAATGCATAAAAAACAAACTTCCTCACATGTATGAATTCTATAGAGTCATTATCATTTGACATCATAATTATTCACCGCATGTGTCCAGAGCCTGTGATTACTCCTGCAGAACACTAGTGCTAGTACTCCCAACGAGTAACATGCTAAACCACAGCATGGAGAATGAGATCCTGCAATAGACCTCAATTGCTAAAACATGCATGTGTGCTTTTTAAAATATGTTATTGAATTATTCATTATTTGCAGACATAGTGCTATTTTTAAAAAGGATGCCAAACTTAAGTTGCTGTGTGCCCCTATGTTTAAAAAAAGTCTGTATCCAAAGTATATTTTATTCTTTTTCTCCATTCAGATACCGTGAGAATCTGCATGGAGAAAGAGAAGACAAGGCATCACATAAAGAATTCACAGCCCCAGTGGGTCTTGTATTTGATGACCCTTTGCCTTTTCTCATGTGCCAGAGGTGAAAAGACAAATAAATATGTAGGAAAGAGAGGAACATCTGCAGCCAGGCACATTTTCCCCAAATGTGTTTGTTTGCATAAGATTTTAACACTAATGTTAAGATTCTATTAGAGATACGATATGTAAGACAAAAAAATAAATAAAAGGGCAATATTATGCCAAAGCCTTTGGCACCTCAGTCATCTTAGGCATTACTTAGGAATATGTCCCTCGTGTGGTCTCCCATGTTCTCTTGATAGACAGCCCCAAGACATCACAGTGACAATCAGAAAGAAGACGAAGTGACAGGAACATTCACTTTGTGCAAGAATGAATACACTGTCTCTACATATCTGTCTGTTTCTTTCTTTACTTAAAACAAGCTCCTAAAACAATGACGGGAGCGTCATTTGAGTCAGGCAACGATCCACAGGCCAGAAAGAGACCATGTTTGCTTAGAGCAATGTCAAGATCACTAAAAGTAAGAACAAAAATTAACACTATATTTGTGGCTGCATGGACTGAATATGTCAGGGTTAATTAATTTGACAAAACACAAAAGGTTGTTGTGAATGTTCTTGCTGTTGTGGAAAAACAGGTAAGAATAAAGTGCTCTTGCACCATATGCCACCTCAGGTAAGGTGTAAGGTGGAGACAAAATAGTGCCCCAACGATGCCCCAGAGATGAAATGGTTCTTTTAAACATCCGATCACAAATATGCAAATAGGGCTTTTCAAAAATCAATTAATGCAGTTGAGAAGAATTGGTGTAAATAATTACATTTAAATGAGGGATGTAGCCCAATTAGATGGCCCCGTTTCAGAGCCCTGTTGCTGTGCATGCACGCTCACTGAAATGGGACAATTAAATGGAGGAGAGCCATCATTAGTGTCTCAACACTTTTAACTTGTTCGTTTTAAAACGCTGCGCTACACCCTGCTGAAAATACTGCATGGGTTAGTCCTTAATATATTCTCTGGCTTGTTTATTCCCTAACAACCTCTTAACCACAGGATTTAGCCACATGATATTTTCAGGGCTGGAAAAAAACATTGAGTTTGGTTAAAAACAGCAAATCAAATTAATTTTACATCCAGTCCAACAGTCACAAACTAAAGCCACTATCTTGTTTTTTTGTTGTTGTAGTTTTGTTTTTCTTTCCCCGGAGCCACTTTTTTTCTCTCACTAACACTGAGCATCATCATAATGAGATGTATCACAGTTTCAGTAGCAAAACTGCACTAATTTAATGTCTATGACTTGGAGTAACAGAATTAAGGATTGGGGAAAGATCATTGGTCAGAATGACTTATAGCACCTGAAAGGTCTTCTTTTTGCCTACATTTTAATACTAGGCTCACCTTCTAATTCTTTTTTCTAAAGTAGTAAATTTAACATACTATTTAACCATAATGATGTTTAGCTGATGACCACTATAGATGTAGGAGGTAACGGATTTTTGACTAGGGTCTGGTTCATCTTTGAAGCTGGATCACACACAGTACATTCACATGTATAACCCTTTTGTGCAAATCCATTGACTCTCCATATAATTATACATACAGTTTTTTCGGGCCCCACTGTAGAGCTTTGTTCAGTCAGTCCTTGGTGTTGTTTTCAACCTTGCCAAACCTCGAGCCTCTGTTTTTAAGGTGCTTCCCATATTGCCTGTAAGTGTGCCTTGTCTAGAACTTCTCCAACTTCACCTTTCAGCCAGAAGTTCAGCTTTCTTGGCCTGCTACAACTCTCTCGTCAGTGAACCTGCTCTGCCAACCGCCTGCCAGTCCGCCTTTCACCTGCCACGTACTTTCCCGGATGAGCCACGCACCCCTGGGAAACTTCAGTGCAGCTCACCATCACTCGCTTCAAAGTGTAAACAAAGCTATTTCTGTTATCAGCTTTGGTCTGAGTACTGCCTTTTGTTTTGTTTTGTGTGGCATGTACGTTTTATATGCATAAAATCTTGACACCTATAATGACTATTTTGGCTTGTTAGGCCCCTTTGGTTGTGTCTCAAACCCTCTGCAGTGTTAGATTTTGACTGCTTTGTGCACTTGTTCATGTGAATGCTTTTACTAAGTAAGACTGGTGAGACTGATTATGCTCTCTTTGCATTTAACCTCCTAGGACCTGGCGTCTACATATGTGGACATCACATTTGGAGTTGTCTGGACAAAAATACAACATTTTGCTCTACAAGGGCCTGATATCCACTTACTAGGACGTTACACTACCACTGTTCTATCCAAATTTAAAACGAATGCCCTCATATGTGGATCTAATTTTTCTCAGAAACAAAAATCAGGTAAAAAAAAATCTGGCAATTCTTTGTTTTTACATTCATCAGGTCCCAATCAGCCCGAATAACAAAGAAAAATTAAAAATGCATGCCATGAAAGAGTTTGGGTCTTAGGAGGTAAATACTGTGTCACATGTTTTTAAAGTTTTAGCAGTTGAGTTGTACATGAAGCTTAAGAATACTTGATGTACTCACCTGCAGCACTGCTGGAACCTCTGTTCACACTGCATTAAAGTCATACATATGAAAATGTATATTTCAAACTGAAATGTTTTATCTTTATGTAATTTTAAATGTTGCTTGCTTAATTTCTTTGCTGTTGTTGGAATTGTATCCAGCCCATTTAATATTTGATTTAGGAGCGCTCATGCACACACCAATCACTGAATCTTTTTCTAAATTATTATTTTTACTGTCCTAAGTTTCAAGTTGTGGCAAAACTTCTACCCACCCAGTGGCATGGAGTTGTTTCCAGTAGTATCAATAATAACTAGGTGAAAATTTATACACAGGGTTAGGATAAGGACCTAAGTTTAGCTTTAATTTGTTGGTTGGTATCAGGTACGTAGCCAGCTGGCTACTAATGAATGCTATCCGTGCAGATATAGAGCAGAGATACAATTATGTGGCATAAATGGCAAAACCCCACTTTTACAAAAGATGTCCAAAAGTCAAGGTTTAGCTTGAAAAAAACAAAAAACAAAAAAAAAAAACAAAAACAAAATTACTTGGCTGATAATCTAAAGAGTCTGAAACAGCATCCAGTTAGCCAATGATAAAAGAAAGTAACACTGAATGAAGTAACATAATTTCCATGAAAAAAAAAGTAGAAGTATACACATGTTCAGTGCTGTAATTATTCATTATAATTACAAAGTCATAATTATCATGGCAAACAGGCTACAGTCGTGCTGTTTTGTGTTTTTGTGGATAGTAGAAATTCATGGATTTGAGGTCAGAGCAACCAAACTGGGAGCCCTTGTAGACGATGCGCTCTGCCCCGCTGTCGCTCAGAGTTTTGAGAAAATATTTATTTTCCTTTTATTAATGAATGTTTTTACAGTGGTTTACAGGTTTTCTCTGTTGTTCTGGAACATTTTTTTGTTTTATTACACTTTTTAAGTTATCAGCTGATACATTTCTTAGAACAGTTCAAACATACAGAACAACCTAGGCAAACAAAATAAAAAATAAAAATAAAAAACAGGCAGGACCTTTAAATTATTTGTCAAAAAAGATGTTTTACATAAAAAAATATAGTAATTTCCATCAAAATGACAAACGTCTTTGACACTGTACAAATCTGGACATGTCGCTGTTTAGATGTTTGACAGAATGACAGCAGTTTCTGAGATTTTGTTTCTGATCTTCTAATTTCCTGAAAATGTCTCATCTTTTAAGTGACCTAATTGCTTTTGCAGACAGTGAATGCTTCCACTATTAGTGTTGCTTGACTCCTGTTATGTATTGAAGAATATTTATCACAATCTGAAGATGCTGAATTGTTTTGCATTGTTCTTTAAAATGAGAAAGAGCTGTTATATTTGCACATATTGTGAGTGGGATAAACATTTTTCCTGCAGCGATCACACAACACAGTCAGCTACTTAGAGGAATATCAGTTGAAAACAGATTGTCATCAGTATCGCACCTCGTGCTCTCCCCTGTAGTGTTACGGGAAGAACCAAGCAGATCCAGCAACTATATTTAACTGTTATCAGAGCAGACTCCTCCATGTTCACAGTTTGTTGTAACTGTGTTGTGCTCAAGTTCTATGAATACTACGACAAAATGTTACAACCAGTCATATCGCTAACCTACACCTGTGTGCTTGGCAGATTTTGACAGTTATGTGGTTGTTTCTGCATGCAATCATCTACACAGCGAAATAATGAAAGGATCTTTCATAGTGTAAAACTATTTAGCTGATAGAAACATTAAATTGAACATTTGTTTAAATTATAGACAATGTTGCTTCATAGTTGACCTAAATGTACTAAAACAATTGTAATGCTAACAAAAATGAGGACTCCTCTTATGATAAATGCATCGCCTGCAGAGTGAGAGAATGCGCCTGTGCTTCTCTTAGCTATGTCATCTTTTCATTATCAATAAAAAAACATTTAACAATAATCGTATCTGTACAAATGACCTCTCCGACCTCAAATGAGGTTTTAGGATGAAACTGATGACAGACAACAGCAGTGTACTGGGCTGGAAATGTTAACTGAGTTTATATTTTTGATCAAAGGGAAAACAGAATCATGTATAAATTTTTTATGATTGTTTTTATGATTTTACAGTGGAACAGTAAAAAAAAAAACTTCATTCAAAGCATAAATTACATATTCCTGGGAGCGCTTAAGGTAATTATTATTGCATTTGCAAACCAAACTAGCTAGCTACTCTTCGCTAATGGCTCCTGGGCTCTACACTCTCTTCTAAATGGAGTAAGGTCCTATATAATAATAATAATAATGTGGTGACAATCAAAATGCCAAACGCATGGCTTCAAATGTTATTTGAAAAAGTCATATCTGTTCCTAAACAAGTGTAATTACAGCTTAAAACTAATACTGAAAATCCTTGAATAAATCTCGAATATTCAGTTTCCATTCTTTGAACTAATTGAACTACATATAAACACATTCATGTTTAAAATAAAGTACATTTAATAGAGGGTATATCATTAAATAAAGGCTGCAAATAAAAGCTTAAACATCTCGTATGGCTTTAATGTATATAGGCTGCAATAAAGCCCAGTATAGTATATATTCATTTATTTATATCAGTACCTCCTGGCTTTTCTTACTCATATCTAATGTTTTTGTTTCCTTTTCTTGGATTTGGGGGAATGATATTTCAATCCTGTATGTCCTGTGTGCATGACTGTGTTGACAATAGCTAGAACCATTGTATAATTTAAATGAACTGTATGTTTAGTCTGATCCACATGTGCTTCTCAATGAGGATCATATTGTATGTCTGCTAGATCTGCACTACATCCATTTGGCAGCTTCGGTTCATTTCCTTGAAAAGGTTTGTACAGCAGGCATCAGCACCTGAATATATAGATAATCTCTGACAAATTTAATCCACAGCTTTTAGTGTAAAATGTAATTAGTTTAACTTTAATGTTTAACAGGCTTCTTACCTGCGAGGAGGGGCTGTCCTAAAGACAAGAGAAAAACATCAGCAGCACCGCAGCACATTGATAAAATTAATTTTAAAGAGGGCAAACAGCATGAATCATATACATTTATATTTTCATGAAAGCCTGAGCTCTTTGATTACATAATTAAATCTTTCTTTTCCTAAACTCCTACCGGCCGCATCTTGAAATCTCCAAGAGACTCCATCAGACTGTAAGCACAAAGTGACACTTGACATACTGTAAGTGACATAAATCACTATATTATATTATTATGTTATCAGTATTAGCCATCATCTCCTTCTCTTCTGCTTTCTGTCCACGTCTTACTGTATTGTACAATATCACCTGAAAGCAGACAGACTGTTGTGTAAGTACACAGACCACTGCACAAAACGATGTGATAGGGGTGCAGATTTCTGAGTACGTGTTTTTCTTTTTTAATGTTTACGTCTCTTTGTCTCTGGAGAAGAGCCTGCTCATGGTGGTTTAACAATCTAATCCACAAGCTAATGCTGACTGTCTTAAGTTATGATACTCATCAGATGGAAAACAGAAATAACAGGAGGCTTTGACTTCTTTGGGTTACACGTGAGGAAACGACTGTCCTGATGGGAGTCACCTCTCCATGCATCGGGCACAGGGACTCACTGAATGTGGTTTTAAACAATCAACAGACAATGTTGGAATATTAGTTTATTACCTTATAACAACACCCAATGCTGTGTTTTCTTATAGCTATACACATAAGATGTATGAGTCTATATATAATCCAAATAAAAAATTAGCCCAAAGCCCAAATGATGTGTTTTTGTTGCCAAAAACATCAACCCTTGTTTCACTTGTATTTAAACTTAAATACGAGTAAAAATACCTTCTTCGCCAGGCTCGAGTCAAAGGAGGGTGATGGACAGATACGACCCTGACAGGTTTACAAAATGTTGCTTCACACATTCAGAAAGAGAATTTGTAACTAGTAAACACAACCCAAATATATTAAATGTTTTATTTTAAGTTGAAACTCTTCTGCAGTGCCATGCATTGATATTTGTATAATCCCTGCAGTCACTGGGGATGAATGGTGGGGATAAATCAAATCTGATTGGTGCTTCAACTTTCAGCTGCAAGTGCACAATGCCAGGGTCTGCTTCTCTGTATATAGCTAGTATTGAAGTGTGAAATCATCCCTCTGTTTCACCAGCATGTCCTCTGATGGAGACTGCATAACAAATAGATGCACTGTCTTTCACGACACGCATGTATTTACAGGAAGACCGGTTCTTAGCTACTAAAGGGCAGGCTCTAAGCCATTAATCACTGTAGTGAACGAGTCAATCAAGCCAGCATCGTCCTATCAGACAGTGAAAATTGATGCGTCTGGCATGCTGTAAACCAGGCTAGACAGACATGCATACACCTCTGAACCATTTCAGATAGAACAGGCTTGGGGCAAGCCCAGGGAGGAACAGCAGACCAGCAGAGAACAACAGATCCATCTTCTTCGCCTAGAGAAAGGTAGTGGATGCGGGGACAGCGAAAGGTGGGGATGCAGTGACATTACACAACCCAATTCACAACATCAAATCCCTCAGAGATAAAACCACACTAAAGGGCAGGTCACAGATCAGGACATTTTGACTGGCCGACTCATTTTGCCCACACAGTGGAGATCACAGGTGTACTGCAGCAGGCAAATAACATTCACACAAACTTTCTTTTAAAGACAATTTCTTTAAAGAAAAAAAAGTGTAGTAAAGTGACTATTATGTTCAACAAAATAATAAATATTAAAAGAAAAGTTATGCATGTGTTGCAGCTTTAAGGCAGGGATGACTCCGGGAGTTACTTTCTCACTGCATATGCTTTATTTCACAATCAGATCGATAACAAAAACATACAGCAGTTCCTCTCCAACTCCTAGCCCTTAGCTGCGGTGGAAAAAGAACGACTCCAATCCCCTTCAAGGAACATACGTACAAAAGAGTTTTCCTGACACATCAATGCCATCTTGTAAATATGAGTACTCTGGCAGAATAACAGTTCAAATGAAAAATACATCAGAACAAACAAGCAAACAAAAAAGAAGTGTGGGGTACCTTTGAACCAATGTACAAAGTATAACAATTTATACTTTTTAACATAACCCGACCCCGTCAATATGTGTATCTCTCACACATAGCCTTCGAAAAGCACTTTAGAAGTAATTCATTCATGTTCTCATTCACGTGTTGCCATAGCAGGCACGCTCATGCATCCGTGCAATGTTCACATTCATTGATAATGGGCGCTCACGTCCACAGGCACACTGTCAACGAGGAGATGATTGCTTCTGTTCCACATTAGGCAGCGCAGTTGGAGTTGGAATTGTGTGTCTGACGCTCAGTCTGCCCTAGGCATACATCACATGTAATCTCCATGTGAACATTTATTCCTCTGTGCTCATCTTTTTTGTATAACAATCTCACTTCACTGCAGCATGCACATGAACAAATGTGTAAACACAAGCAGGCGCTTCTGTGAGTTGTTAATGTGAAAATAATAACGGAGCACAATGCACCCTGTCGGAAGAATAGTCACTGGTACATTTGTACTTCATTTCTGCATGATGCCATTATGTATGTACTAGGGGTGCAACGATACACAAAATTCCCGGTTCGGTTCGGTTCGATACTTTGGTGTCACGGTTCGATATTTTTTCGATACAAAAAAATGTTCATGCCTTTTTAATTTGTCATTTATTAAAATTATAAATATATATTTTAACTCAAAAGTACAGTTTTTAAATTTAACCCTAACCCTTGTGCGTGTTTTTTATTTTGACAGCGAATGCGCACCTGCGGACCACTTATGTGCAGCCCTGGTTATTTAGCTCATCATATTGCAGCCACAGAAATTCTTTTGTCCATGAAACCATAAAGCTGCACTTTCTTTTTGCCTTATAGTCTGATTTGTCATAACTTCTCCGTTTTGTGGTAAGCTTTTCTTTGGCTGTCACTTCTTCACCCTGACCTGTCTTATTTGGCTCAGCAGAACTGAAATGCTTTTACACGCTCACTCACATAAGCTCAGCGATTCTCTGCGCGATCAACCTCTCACATGTTTAAGCTGCGGGAGATTTCACTTGTCATGTTTGCATAGTAAGCTAACGATTAATAAGACGATGTCAGAGGAATTGGTGCACAAATTATCATCACTCACAGATCAGTGCTGTCGCTCTCTATACACAGTTCGCACGATTGCAAAGTGAAAGCAAAAAAACAAGCGCAAATTCAAACGCGACTTCAATATGTCACATATTGACAGTGGCTCACCAATGCCAATGACATAATTACCCAGCTACATTTCTGAAAGAATGCAAAAGCATTGACATATATTTTTCCTACAATAGCCCGACGGGCAGGGAAGAGATAGATTTTGGTAGCCCGACTGAAAAAATCGCTAGCTCCGGGACGTCGGGCTAGCGATATTGCAAGCCCTGTATCTGATTGAGGAATCACTCATCTTTGGAAAAGAGAGTTTATTACAGAGAAATGGCTCTTTCCAAAATAAAAGCTATACTATCCGCTTCTTCTGGGCTATATTCTCAGCAGCATAAGGAGAATCATGTGCTAACAGCTGTCTAAATGACTCGGCTAAAGTTAGTAGCATGCTTGCTTTTTTTTGTCTGCTTCCACTTGTCTTTGCACTAGGATGATGTCGGCGTAAATGTGCAGTCATATTCGTTGTGTTCCCACTAGTGCTTTCAGGTTAATCTCGTTGAAATGACCTTAACGCCACAACACGGCAAATCTCTGTTAACGAGCTACCGCCGATCGCTCCGTGCATGGGGCTAGACGGCAAACACGTTAACGAGCTAACTGCGCTAACTCACTAGTTCACACCAATGTAATTGAGCATTGCATGGCACATCCAACATACTGTTTTACTTTAGTCCATGACTCGCTTACCTTCAGGGTCATACGTCACATGAAAACCAAAATAATTCCAAACGCCAGATCTGAATGAGGTTCAATTTGCCTGTTGCAAGTAGAGCTTAACTTCTGTCTCGCTAGCTTGCCCTGCTCTCTTCCTTCTGACTATGCTGTCTGTGTTGAGCGCTCAGTGGATCTGCGCTCGACAGTGCAGCCTAGGCGGAGTAGTCGAACACAGATTCACTGAGCGCTCAACACAGACAGCATCGTCAGAAGGAAAATTGATAAAATAAATTACAAATGTTGTATTGTTCGATACATATGCGTACCGAACCGAAAGCACTGTATCGAACGGTTCAATATCGATACGAATATCGTTGCACCCCTAGTATGTACATATGTCCACTGGTGAAATTTCTATTTCCATGTAAGCAATGGTGACACTTCACAGACTCACCAGCCTGCAAGTAAAATCACGTTTTTGGTACCAATAGTCACATTTCAATATATTAGCATTAGGGATGCACCGATACCACTTTTTTGGAAACGAGTGCGAGTACTTGCATTTCAGTACTCGTCGATACCGATACCGAGTACTTAATAAAAACATGATTTAAATTTGCAGGTAACAGCTTTAGTCCTATAATTTAACAAAAAACAAACAAACAAGGGACTATTCTGGAATTAAGAACATTTATTTAAAATGAAAAGCATGTTGTATGCAACATATTACAGAATAAATAATTATAAAAAAACAAAATTTTAAATTTGTTCGTCTGTTTCTCTGTTTAGAAGTCTCACTAGCACAGTCACAGCTGGGATGACATCAGAGGCTAGTGCGTCGTAGCTGCTCACTTTTTTAGTTAGTTCCTCAAAGGGGGCGAGGATGGCAACAGTCGTCTCCATAAGAGCCCATTGGTGAGCGGTGAGATAGTCAGGGAGTTCGTGCACTCGCTTTTGCTCAATGAGGGACTGGAGCATGTAATACGTGCTGTTCCAGCTCGTCTGTACGTCCTGCTGCAGTCTCTTTATTGGCTGGTTGAGCTGTCCCTGAATGTTCTCGAGGCGGGAGTAGGCTAAGGCGGAATGTTTAAAATGCCCAACTATTTTCCGTCCCACTGCTATAGCATCAGCTATGCTCCTCTGTGCTAATAAGCGTGGGTAAATAAGTGTGGGTAAACTCTTTGTACTCGTTGTTGTGTTGGGATTTTAGGTGCTTGATTAAATTGCTTGTGTTAAATGCGCTACCTTTAGAGCCTCCTCTGGACAATTTCGCTGAGCACAATTTGCAGTCCGCCTTTGTTTTCGCGTCTTCGTTCACTTTGAAATAGTTCCACACAGCTGATATGTCTCGCCTCGCTTTCTCCCCGCTCTGAGCTGCAGGCGGGGCCTGGGGGCGGGCACTCGGCGCCTGTGATTAACCCCTTACATGCCGCTGAAACATAGACAGGTCTCAGACCGTGGTATCGGTCCTCGGAATCGGGGGACTTTTAACGAGTACGAGTACTTTAGAAAATGTGGTATCGAGGCCGATACCCGATACCGGTATCGGTGCATCCCTAATTAGCATTTTTTAATTACAATCTTAACACTTTTATCTGAGAAATCTTGTCGGTGTAAATATGCCAAATGCAGTTTTAACAAACTCTTCTCCAAACTCCTCCTCTTCAGCTTCTTCAAATTTATAGCCATGAAGTAAAACCACAAAAGTAAGTCATTTCAGCTGGGATATGCATGATTGGTAGCTAGATAGTCTGCTCCATCAGAAAATTTTCCACCATCAATACATTACATTTAAAAAAAAGAGTATTAGGCCACACCTTTATCTGTGAATTCAGGTGTTCTCAGTCCCATCACTGCAGGTATATGAAGTCATCACCCAGCCATGCAGTCTGCATTTTCAAACATCCATGTCTTCCAAAAACCTCACAGAATTTTAGTGTGGTGCTGTAAAATGTCAGCTCGTGAAATTTCTTCCCTCCTTGATATTCCAGGACCAACTGTAAGTGGTATTATTGCAAAGTGAAAGCATTTCAGGAGCCATGGCAACTCAAAGCAGTAGACCACTTAAAGAGGTGCGTAGTGTCTCCAACACTCTGCTGACTCAAACCTCCTCTGGCATTAAGATCAACAAAAACTGTGCACCATACGGTGATGAGATCTTTGGACTAAAAATGGGTTTTATATATAGTAACTTAATATATATATAGTAATTATATATAAAGGAATGCATTGCAGCGTTATACATGATTTGATCCTTGGAGCTTACTGTATCATTTTACACTGTTTGGTACCATCTTCTACATTGATCTGAAGCTATGTTTTATTTCTTCATGATTCAGTTAAGTGTTTCATTGGATTACATTTTCTTACAAAATCATAGGGGATTTTATTTCTTTCGACTTTGTTCCCCAACTTTGCCAAATAATGTTTGCTACAGAAAATGTATCTAACTGAATCTAATCTCAAAGAATGAGGAGATTTAGAAAGTGCATCCCGTATGTCCTTGTAGACAGGATTGTAGAAGGAAATATGAATATCACTTCACCTAGCTCACACAACAAACAACGTCTGTCCTCCTCTGGCATGGCATTAAACCCACCGGTCTCTTGGGCAAATGGTAATGTTCCTGAACGTACCGTAACTGTGCACATAGAAAACTGAGCGCTTCTTTAAATGTCATGTGCTCTTCAAGATGGGATATTTATGCTAATCAGTGTAGGACATCACAGCTAAACTAAAGTCAGACATGACTGATCTTCTCCATAGTAGGTTTAGTAGAAAATGTTCAATTATCTGATCATCAGCTTAAACACGTAAACTAGAATCTTGTACTTGATGACTTAAATCATCATCAAATTGTTAACAGAAGACACAAAACACCTTCATGCTTCACATCATACTGTTCGGGACACCGTCCTCTTTATTTATTACCCAGAACAGGTAACAGGTACCCGATAAAGAGATTTAATGGCATAATACAACTTCCAGTACATCTATCAACACCTGAATTTACCAGTCAATAAAGCAGAAGTTTCCCAAAAGTGAACTCAAATGTCTTCTTTATATCAGAAGCAAATGTAGGCCTGCCTACCTATATTTCTCACATATAATGGAAGTGACTGTATATACATGATCAGTATATACCTGCTCTAGCTTTTCTAAATCCATCTTGCTCATCTCTGAGCAGGTCTGTCATCTTACAGTTATGAACACAGCCAAGAAGACTGATGCTAATTAAACAAAAGCACACATTTTGTGCGTGTGCGGGTGCATCTCTCTCTCCAGGCCCCAGAATGTTGCTGCATAAATAAGAGAGACTGATTAGCAGATATACACCAGCTGTGCCAATCACCTTCACCTGGCAGTGCTCCCTGAACCACTCGACCCCATCTCTCCTCCTGCAGCTGAGCTAAACCACAGCTTAATGCCACACATTTCTTTAACACTTAGGAATATGTTTAAAAACAGCCCCTCACTGTAATTTTAGGTATTCATTGTACCAATCTTTAACTTGCTTGCATCTACTTTGGCTATAGTATTTTACTCCTAGTTCAGTTTTACTTACACACCGACACACTCTATTTGTTTACACTGCATAAAATGATGTGTAAGACACGGCAGTCTAAACCTATACCTATACAAAAGCAATACAAAATCATGGTGGTGGCTCAGTTTTTACCTGTTAGCTTACCATGGTAACCTATGGTGAACACATGACGTGGTCTGGACCAGCTTATGTTCAGAGTTTTGATTTGAAGTCATCTGAAAGCTCCAAGCTTTAACAGATTATTTTTGTTACAGTGTTCTTTAAGTGCAATATATATTCTGCTGATGCAAAGTGATTTATATATGCAACTTGTAGAGCCGAATAAGGTCCAGTTAATAAAGTTACAGCAGCACAAACTGTTTGTTACATGCTTCTAAATGTATTCAGATTTCGATGGTAATGCAGAAAATGTATAATTTTGATATGTTTGGTCTCAGTCTACTCTGAAGTCATTCAAACATTTTTTTTTATTTTTTTTTTAGGCTATGGACCACAGGCAGAGCCATGCACACCTTTAACCTTTAATGCTTATGTTAAGAGTTTCAGACCTCTAAATGTGTGGCTGAAATAAACAGCAGAACTAAGAGTGCACTGAGGAGTAATATTGATAGTTTAGTAGATTTAGTCCTCTGCTTTCAGGTTTGTGATGATCAAATCACAAAACTAACAGCTGTCTTATTTTATTTTCAGAACCAGTGATTCAGTTCAATTCAATTCAATTTTATTTATTTAGCGCCAAATCACAACAACAGTCGCCTCAAGGTGCTTTATATTGTACAGTAGATCGTACAATAATAGATACAGAGAAAACCCAACAATCATATGACCCCCTATGAGCAAGCACTTTGGCGACAGTGGGAAGGGAAAATACCCTTTTAACAGGAAGAAACCTCCAGCAGAACCAGGCTCAGGAAGGGGCAGGGCCATCTGCTGCGACTGGTTGGGGTGAGAGAAGAAAAACAGGACAATGACATGCTGTGGAAGAGAGACAGAGGTTAATAACAGATATGATTCAATGCAGAGAGGTCTATTAACACATAGTGAGTGAGAAAGGTGACTGGAAAGGAAAAACTCAATGCATCATGGGAATCCCCCGGCAGCCTACGTCTATTGCAGCATAACTAAGGGAGGATTCAGGGTCACCTGGTCCAGCCCTAACTATATGCTTTAGCAAAAAGGAAAGTTTTAAGCCTAATCTTAAAAGTAGAGATAGTGTCTGTCTCCCGAATCCAAACTGGAAGCTGGTTCCACAGAAGAGGGGCCTGAAAACTGAAGGCTCTCCCTCCCATTCTACTTTTAAATACTCTAGAAACAAGTAAGCCTGCAGAGTGAAGTGCTCTAATAGGGTGATATGGTACTACAAGGTCATTAAGATAAGATGGGGCCTGATTATTTAAGACCTTGTATGTGAGAAGCAGGATTTTGAATTCAATTCTGGATTTAACAGGAAGCCAATGAAGGGAAGCCAAAACAGGAGAAATATGCTCTCTCTTTCTAGTCCCTGTCAGTACTCTTGCTGCAGCATTTTGGATTAGTTGAAGGCTTTTCAGTGAGTTTTTTGGACATCCTGATAATAATGAATTACAGTAGTCCAGCCTGGAAGTAATAAATGCATGAACTAGTTTTTCAGCGTCACTCTGAGACAGGATATTTCTAATTTTAGAGATGTTGCGCAAATGGAAGAAAGCAGTCTTACATATTTGTTTAATATGTGCATTGAAGGACATGTCCTGGTCAAAAATGACTCCAAGGTTCCTCACAGCATGACTGGAGGCCAAGGTAATGCCATCCAGAGTAAGAATCTGGTTAGATACCATATTTCTAAGATTTTCAGGGCCGAGTACAATAACCTCAGTTTTATCTGAATTAAGAAGCAGAAAGTTAGCGGCCATCCAGGTCTTTATGTCTTTAAGACATTCCTGCAGTTTAACTAATTGGTGTGTGTTATCTGGCTTCATGGACAGATAGAGCTGGGTGTCATCAGCATAGCAGTGAAAATGTATGCTATGTCTTCTAATGATACTGCCTAAGGGAAGCATGTATAGTGTAAACAGAATTGGTCCTAGCACTGAACCCTGTGGAACTCCATAATTAACCTCAGTGTGTGAAGAGGACTCTCCATTTACATGAACAAACTGGAGTCTATTAGATAGATATGATACAAACCACTGCAGTGCAGCACCTGTAATACCTACAGCATGTTCTAATCGCTCTAATAGGATATTATGGTCGACAGCATCGAACGCTGCACTAAGGCCTAGCAGGACAAGCACAGAGATGAGTCCACTGTCAGAGGCCATAAGAAGATCATTTGTAACCTTCACTAAAGCTGTTTCTGTGCTGTGATGAGCTCTGAAACCTGACTGAAACTCTTCAAATAAGCCATTCCTCTGCAGATGATCTGTTAGCTGTTTGACAACTACTCTTTCAAGGATTTTTGATATGAAAGGAAGGTTGGAGATTGGCCTATAATTAGCTAAGACTGCTGGGTCTAGAGATGGCTTATTGAGTAAAGGTTTAACTACAGCCAGCTTGAAGGCCTGTGGTACATAGCCAATCATTAGAGATGAGTTGACAATATTTAAGATTGAAGCATTAATTAACGGCAGGACTTCTTTGAGCAGTTTTGTAGGAATGGGGTCTAAAAGACACGTTGATGGTTTGGAGGAAGTAATTATTGAAGTTAACTCAGAAAGATCAACTGGAGAAAAAGAGTCTAACTTAACATCAATGGTACTAAGAGTAGCTGTAGATAATATTACATCTGTGGGATGATTATTGGTAATTTTTTCTTTAATGATTAAAGTTTTATTTGTGAAGAAGTTCATGAAGTCATTACTAGTTAACGTTAAAGGGATTGTTGGCTCAATAGAGCTCTGACTTTTGTCAGCCTGGCTACAGTGCTGAAGAGAAACCTGGGGTTGTTCTTATTTTCTTCAATCAGTGACGAATAGTAAGATGTTCTGGCTTTGTGGAGGGCTTTCTTATAAAGCAACAAACTATTTCTCCAGGCTAAATGATGATCTTCTAAATTTGTGACACGCCATTGCCTCTCCAGCTTATGAGAACCAGTGGTGTAACGTGTAACTTACAACTAACTTAAGGAAGGATATGTGTGTTTGGTTGATTATTTCTTTATCATAATAATGCTTATTGACATTATTTTTTATACTGTTAGCAAGCCTGTTTATTCCCCCTTAAATGGTACCACATTACTAAGGAAAATGCATTTGTGCATTTGATATGAAGCAGGAGGACAGAGAAACTTGAAGTCAGTTTTTGAAGTTATTTTGCATTTTCACTGACGGAAAGAGGAAAAAATAATAAACAGAAGTTCATGTTTATATGTTTATATATGTTTATATGAAGAAGATAATGGATGAAATAAATGAATAAACTCCCCTTTCAATAAATAAAAAAAAAATGATTAAGGCATACTTAAATTAGAATTTTTTATTGATCGATTATGATTTTTCTCCTTGTAAAATAAAACTAAGCTCTATGTTAAAGGTGATTACAAAAGCAGAAGTGGAAGCAGGTGGACCAGGACTTTTAGCAGCACATCATTTAACTGACATACAGCTCCCAAAAATGGGCTCATGAGTTAGGGCTACTGCTCTGACATTTCCATAAATAGAGAATTTCACCACTTTGTTGCACTGCTGAGATATTTTACACATAAAATGTAGCAGCTGTCATCTGTTATTGTTAAATCTGGATCTAAGTCTGCATTCCTGTGAGTAATCCGCTGAGTGGTAACCAAGAGGGCTCTGAAAGGCATTACCCACACTCCTCTAGTAACACATTATAAACCTTCTCACAGCTCTTCAACAAAAATAAATAAGATGGTCTCCATAAAAATAATAATATATGCCATGTTTGTACAAGCATGTTTTAAGATGGTACATTTTATTCTATTTCTATTTCTATTTATTTCTATTTATTTATTTATTGTCATTGTCAAGAACAATGAAATTGCGTTTGGGGCTTCCATACAACCCAAAAAAAGAAATTAATAATAAATACCCCTTAAAACCCAAGTGTACATATTTAACCCAGTGTGACTCCAATGCAATAGACAATCCTTAGCAATAACATGAGAACCTGACAAGTAATGTTGGTAGAAATTCAGACAAAGACCTGAGAAACATGACAAAGTACAACAGTGCAACCCATTCAATATTATTGTACTGTGAGATATGATATCAGATATGATAGTTATCTATTTAAGAAAGAGGGGGGGGGGGGGGGGGGGGGCAGGAGGGGGAAGAGAATAAAGATATGATGCATCAATGCAGACCAGTTCATTGCTATTAAGAAGTTGAATATGGTTATTGTCCGTGAGAGGGGGGCAGAGAGTTCAGGAGCCTCACAGCCTGTGGATACAGGCTGTTGGCCAGTCTGGATGTTCTGGCCTGTATAGACCTGTACCTTCTCCCTGAGGGCAGCAGATGGAAAAGGTGGCGCGCAGGGTGATGTTGGTCCCGCAGGATACTGTGCACCCTCCTCAGACAGCGAGTGGGGAAGATATTACTGATCTCTGGCAGACTTGTTCCAATAATTCTGCCAGCTTCTTTCACCACCCGCTGGAGTGCTTGCTGATCGGCCTTGGTGCAGCTGGGGAACCACACTAGAAATCCATACGTCAGAACGCTGCTGATGGCACAGTTGTAGAAGTTCAACATCAGAGATCTGGGAATGTGTGCGCTCCGCAGTCTCCTCAGGTAGTAGAGGCGCTGTTGGGCCTTCCGTGCAACTGAGGTGATATGGTTGCCCCAGGACAGGTCCTCGGTCACAGTTACCCCCAAGAATTTAAAACTGCTCACCCTCTCCACCGCCTCACTGCCAATGAAGAGAGGCAGATGGTTGTTATGACCCTTCTTCCGGAAGTCTACAATGATCTCCTTGGTCTTTTTGGTGTTTAAGACCAAGTTATTGTCGTGGCACCATGACTCTAGTTGTTGCACCTCTGTCCTATAGTTTGTCTCATCGTTGTTGGATATAAGTCCGAGCACTGTAGTGTCATCGGCAAACTTAACAATGAGATTGGACGCGCAGGAGGAAATACAGTCATGGGTGTAGAGAGTGTATAGCAGAGGGCTCAGAACACACCCCTGAGGGGCACCGGTGTTGACCACAAGGGTGGAAGAGGTGTTCTTACCCACTCTGACACTCTGTCTACGGTTAGTGAGGAAGTCCACAATCCAGTTGCACAGAGAGGAGTTAAGTCCCAGTTGGTGGAGTTTGGGACGGAGTTTGTATGGCCGGATGGTATTAAAAGCCGAGCTGTAGTCTACAAAGAGGAGCCGTGCATAGGTGTTCCTGTGTTCCAAGTGCTTCAGTAATGTGTGCAGCACTGTGGCGATCGCATCCTCGGTTGACCGGTTCTCCCTGTATGCAAACTGGTGCGAGTCCAGGGATGGTGGAAAAGCAGCTCTGATGTGTTTAATGACCAGTCTCTCCAGGCATTTGGCGGGAATGGGGGTGAGTGCCACAGGTCTGAAATCGTTCAGACATGTGACATTTGACTGTTTTGGGATGGGAACGATGGTTGCTGCTTTGAAACAGGATGGTACCAGTGAACAGGACAACGAGGTGTTATATATAGAGGTGAAGACGTCCGCCAGTTCCGCAGCACAGTCTTTTAGCACCCGGCCCAGCACTCCATCTGGCCCGGCCGCCTTCCTGGGGTTAATGCTCCGGAACACACGCCTCAGCTCATGAGTGCTCAGGACTGGAGCAGGATCGGTTGAGGGGAGAGGGGACATTATTGTTATGTCCTCTGTTGCAGTTATGAGACTGAATCAGTCATCAGCAAGTGCCACAAAAATACATGTGTTTACTCTTAAGAAATAAAGCGATGTAGTGCATTTGCTGTAGCATTGCCTTACCATGGAGTGTTAAGTATCTACCTTTCAGTAGTGATTTTAAGTTTATCTGTGGCATATCCCCTGCAGGCACTTCCACGGGTTGTATCGAAACATACAGATCATCTACATAGCTGTTACAGCTGGAAGACTTGTGAACTAGTGATGTGCGATACCACTGATTTCCTTTCCGATCCGATACCAAGTAATATTCAGGGTGGTATCGACGATACTGATCCGATACCGATACTTTGTACTAAAACTTATTTTATTTATTGTATCTCAAATTATAGCATCATAATGATTACAGGACATCAGAGTACTTGTTTCCAACAATGACGGCAGCTGCTTAGTTTTAATATTACTCTTATTTCTCTTTCTGGGTCGCAAAAAAACTTTTAACATATTTTCAGGTGAGAATGTAGCTGTGTAAACTTCAAATATCTGAGCCCATCAACACATCGTTTTCAAACCCCGCGGTCTTTCGCTACTCGGGTTAAACATGATATATAAGTCACTTAGATAACTTAAAAATGTTATTGTTTGGCTTTTTCAGTGTTTTATTTGTTGGTGAGTAAATCAGTTTGGCTGAGATTAAAGTTATTAGATTAGATTAAATGAAATTTAACTTTATTAATCCCTCAGGCGGGTTCCTCGGGGTTTTCACACAGCTGAATAAACTTCAAACTGATTAAACAGAAGTGTGAGACGGTGGAGAGTTTGCGCCAGCGCCCGGTTATATTTTAGATAGCAAGGAGCAGACGGCAGTTTCACTCCACCGAGCGAGCTCATGACGTACTACCCGGCTTTCTTTAGACCGCGAAGGCCGGGTCCTCAGGTGGAAGCAGCCTCTGAATTTGGACACCCCCGCTGTTTCCAGACATTTAACGTATTTTATCCGATAAATAAACACTGTAAAATGTATTTATGCTGGTTGGTTAATTGAGTGACTGAGTTCAACTTTATTAAGAAGAATGTAAAGGAAAGCACAACTTTGAACAATAATAATAATGATGATAATAATAATAATAATAATAATAATAATAATAATAATAATAATAATAATAATAATAAGAAGAAGACCCCTTTATAAAGTTAAACATTAGAAAGCTCCATTTCCCACTTATCCACTCTAAAAAAGGTCCACTGCATCTAAAGGTGACACACAGGTAGGGATGGGTATTGATAAGATTTTCACGATTCCGATTCCATTTTCGATTCTGTATCGATTCTCTTATCGATTCTTTTTAAAAAAGGAGAACACTAAAGTCGATTAGCTTAGAACTTTGTTTTATATCTTCTCTTTGAACAAGATAGAAATTTAGGAGTAACATGGCCTTACAAACCCAACAGTGAGATCTTAAGAGATCCACAGCCTACGGCTCTTCAATGGGGTGTCACAGGGTCCCCAGGAAAAAAAATTGTAAATGTAAAATAATAAAATAAATATTCTTCTGTAGCAATAACAAAGTATAACATAAATTATTCTGTAGCAATTACACAAGAGTATCCAGTAATGTCCCTGCCTACAATTAAACACATTCACTTACCGAAAATCGGGGGCATCTGCTGTGGCAAATGGGTGCAAGCCTTTGACCACAAACTTAGTCTCTGCTCGGTGACATTCGTCTATCCTGGCCTGAAAGGAGACGCTACCTGTAGACTGCAGCGAGAACTGCCAGCATCTGAGCCAGACTCTGTCTCTCTCATCTTGGTCACCTAAACGCACAGTAATGGCAGGTTTTGTAATAAGGCAGATCGCACTAACATAATATGCACTGTTAGTTGATTATTTACCTGCCGCATGA
Source organism: Simochromis diagramma (assembly GCF_900408965.1). NCBI lineage: Eukaryota > Metazoa > Chordata > Actinopteri > Cichliformes > Cichlidae > Simochromis > Simochromis diagramma. The sequence continues at coordinate 1,870,771 of NW_024386792.1, read as the reverse complement.
ACGGGAGAGGACGTGCAAACATTACCGCTGCTGCTGGGTTGAGATTCACGAGTCCGGAGCGGAATTAAAAACACGACATTCATTTAAGGTCATCGCGTGTTTTGTGAGCAAATGCTTTTGCATATTCGTAGTGTTTCCTCCCTTAAATGAAATATCTACTTTGCAAATATTGCAAGTTGCCCTGTTGTCATCCGTTCTCGTAAAGTATAACCAAACTTTTGAGCGTTTGAGCCGCTAACGTGCCGTGTTTCCTGCCAGGTAAATGACGCTCCGCAACGTGGTGACGTCATTCGGGGCGACTGGAATCGATAAGGGAATCGTTTGCAAAAATGGCAAACAATTCCAAGGAATTGAAACAGTGGGAACCGGTTCTCAACAAGAACCGGTTTTCGATACCCATCCCTACACACAGGTAGAGGTCAATTAACTTGATAGCAGAATTCAAAGTACGGTTTTTATGTGTCTGGCCAGTAAAACTATATGGCTCTACTTCACAGTCATCTTACTGCCAAGAATTTTTTTTGTCACTGATTTAACAGGAACATAATCTCAGACATCACTATTCTCTACCAAGAGTGTCCCATCGCACAAATTTAAAGGAAGTCAGTAGCACCTGAAATGTATTTGTTAATTCTAATGTCATCCTCCACCTCTCCACCACATTTCTGGAAATTCTGTCAGGCAGTATTTTACTTTGTCCTCCTGACAGATGGTAGAAAAAAGTGGTCATTTAGATGTTTTGGGGCAATGTCTCCAGAGGAACAATGTCAAAACATGCTTACTAAACTCAAGGTCTCTGATGCTTTCAGAACAATGTAGACACTGAAAAAGAGGCCTTGGATTAACTCAACACCTCTGTACTTCAAAGACAATGATCACGTGGCTCTATTTGTCATTTTTGCCCTCCTTGCTAAATACACACGATCATAAAGAGAAAGAATATCTTTGCACAGGCTCTGTTAAGCAGGACTGGAAACTGCTGACCCTGCTTGAGAATCTATTTAAGCCATGCAACAGTCCTTTTAGGAACTCCTGAATGTCACCACTGTTCTCTGAGGAGAAGGCACAGTTTAAAGCCTTAGGGGAAAGCTTCATCTATATCCTTTCCCCTTTCGGGTCTCTGAGATACTTAAGAAGCTTCTCAGCAGCATGGCACAAGGGATGAGGTTTGCCCTGAAATACTAAAAGTGCTGAACATTGTGGGGCTGTCTTGGATGAAACACATCTTCAATGTTGCATAGAGGTCAAGAACAGTGTGAGCAGAATAGCAGACTGGACGGATGGTTTTCATCTTTAAAAGGAAGATCAGAGGGCATGCTCCAATTATCCAAGTGTCACACTGCTCATCCGCCCTGGAAAAGCTTATGTGATCATTCTCTGCTGGAAAACAGTGGACAGCCCTCCATGTAACCAGAGTATCTTAGGGTATTGTTCATGAGTGATCATAAATCACTCATGAACAACAGGATTAGTGGATCCTGTTGTTGGTGCAGCATCAACAGTAATGTCGGATGCTTAAGACTAAAGACACTTAAGGTGGTTTTTAATAAGGTAAAGACCCTAGAATAATACAAAGTCAAACTCAACAATCACACGACCCCTTATGAGCAAGTGCTCTGGCAACAGTGGGAAGGGAAAACTCCCTTTTAACAGGAAGAAGCGTCCAGCAGAACCAGGGACGTGCAGCCATCTGCTGCCACCAGTTGTGGATAAGCAGATGAAGACAGGACAAAGACAAGCTGTCGAAGAGAGCCAGAGTTGAATAATGACCAATAATTAAATGGCGAGTGGTGTGTACACACGTAGTGAGTGAAAAAGGTCACTAAAGTCCACTGTCCACTGTCACATACAAGACCTTGTACGTGAGAGTAGAAGTTTGAAACATTAAATAATGGTAGGAGTTCTTTGAGCAGCATTTTAGGAATGGGGTCCAGATGACATGCTAATGGTTTGGAGGGAGTAATTATTGAAGATATCTTTGAAAGATCAATTAGAGAGAAAGACTGAAGAAGTAAAATTATTAACAAGATAATTGATCTCTGTGGGAGTAGCATTCAGGTAGCTGCTTTGCACTTTGTGTTGACACAGGGCATTGAAAAGGATAATAGTGGATGAATTATATCTTTAAACTAAGTTACAGCTCTTTCAGAAAGACATCTGCTGTGATGAAATCCGTTCCCCACTGCTGTGTAATCAATTATTGTAAATGTAAATGTTATTAGTAAAAGATCAGACAAAAAGATCCTGGAAACACTGGTAAATGTTCAGTTTCTATGCCATAAGAACAAGCTCTAGAGTGTGATTAAAGTGGTGGGTGGGTTCTTTTACATTTTGGAAGCAGCCCGTTAAGAATAAAGGATTAAATGGTGCGGTGACGCTGTCATGTTTTAGCATCTACATGGATGTTAAAATCCCCCACAATAAGGATTTTATCTGAGCTCAGCGCTAAATCCGATAAAAAGTCTGAGAAACCAGACAGAAACTCTGTGTAGGGCTCAGGTAGATGATAGATATCAAGAAATAAAACTGATTTTTGAGTTTTCCAGCTAGGGTGGACAAATCTAAGCACCAGGCTTGCAAATGGATTAGAACTCTGTCGAGGTCTTTGGCTGAGATCAAAGAATAGGTTAAATACTGTGCAACTGTCTCAAACCACCCAGCTTTTCTTTATAATCTGATAGTGATTTATTGAAACATGCACAAACATAGAAGGGATACAGTATAAGGCAAAAAACTGTACAGTTTTAAAAGCAAACTCCAGAAGTTCAATATGTTTTACTAGTAATAAAAATGTTTTTCACTAAAAATACATGATAATCCTTATAGAAAACATAAATATAACATTTTAGTTGGCAACATGAAATGATGTGATTAAAAGTGCTAGCTGTCAAAGTAAGTACAACATATCCATCATTAATAAAACAAACTAGACTTGCTCTGTGTGGAACTGACTTTATGCATCCATTCTCAGTTACCTTGGAGCTGGTTCCCCAAAAAAACTTGTAAAGACAAGTGAGCTCAGTGGAAAGGTCAACAATTATTTGTTTGCACAGTGAAGGTCACTCTATTAGTTAGATCAACAAACTCCCGTCCTCCACAGTTAGGACATATTGAACAGAAGGCACACAGACAGACCCATAAAGATCAGCAACAGATTGGACTGCATAATTGTGAGCTAAATCAAGAATAACAGGTGAGAAATGAAACCAAAACACTGCTTCAGAGATTAGTGAGAATTACCAGATCCATCTCTGTTCGCAGACTTTACAAAATACAAAGAAATCGGGAGAATGACAGTCATACAGCAGGGACCATAATAAATATAGAAATAAGAAATAATAGAAATAAGAAATAAGACAAGATTAAAACAGCTGAAGTGCAGCACTTAAGAAACTCTAGGAAACTGCTGCTTTCTTGGTCACCTATCTGTGGAAAAAGAATTAGCCTAAACGACTAGTCTAAAACTAAGAGACACTCAGCTATTAAGTTACATTTGAGAGCTATTTAATGGAAAATGTCAAAAACCTTTAAACCGTTTATCACATTCTTCAATAACGAATTATGCCACTTAACTGTGCCACACCTTTCATCTTACATTATCAACATTACACGTTATACTCTAGACAGACAACGAAGAAGAAACATGTAAAATAAACCGATGTTAAATATGATATGAAATCTACTACATAATATCTTTGTCAATTACTAAAATATGACCAGTTGGCATCCATAAAACGAACAAATTGCAACTGAAAAGTGTGGCGCATTGTTCCGTGCATTATCAAAGCTTGTGTCCGCCAACGCATGCCAACAGTGTTAACAAAAAGATGAGACCTAGATTAACAGAGTTATGGCGTTTTTCAACAAGCCATCTGGTGGCAGATGGCTGCTTAACATTTAAGAGAAAATAATTTACTGGCATCAGGCATCAATTAAAATTTTAACAATTCGATTAAATGACTAGTAAGTCTGATAATGACTAGTGACAAGAACATCGATTAGTTGACTAGACGACTAGTCGCTTAATCCCAAATATATACATATGTATAACTGTCTGCACATACCATAGTATTTTTTAACTTTTACTTTTCTCATTTTTTTTTATTTTTATTGTTTAAATAAAGGGATACAATTAAGTCTATGTGTATATCTAGTTATTAAAGATATTTTTTTTAATTTACTTATTTACTCATTTTTAATTTACTGTAGTCATCATCTTTTGCGAAGCCACTGTATTGGGTACAAAAATGCTTCCTTTATTTTAGCTTTATTTTAGTAGTGGAGAGATGTTCACTAATGTGTAGCATCCCTTGTCCCCTATACAAACTATTCTCTCACTTTCACTCCCTTCTCTGCACAGGTTTATGTGTTAGCCTGTTTGTCTCCTCGTGCATTTGACCTGAAAGCTGCTTCCCTATGTCCAATGAGAGCCAGTGAGGCATGTAAGGATGCGCTGTAAGCAAATTGCCTGCAAGCTGACTAGGACCGAAGGTATATGCCTGCAACCAATCTGCAAATGTTTAATGAGACACAGCAGAGCTGATGGACTGGCCTAGTTGGTGAGTGAGAGTTCGAAGAGCAATTTAGAGAGGCTACCTTTCAGCTGTGACTACTGAGACGGGAATAGTACTGTGAGCTGAGACGCATCACAGCCAAAGGAGTGAGTGGAGGCAGTGAGTGATGGGGTGCTTGGCCACATGGGACTGCAGTAAGCATACTCTACCTTGTGCAAATGATTTATGGGAAAGATTTAACTTACTAGCTAACAGGGTTTATGAACCAGCGAGTGAATGACCGTATCTAAACGTCTGTCTGAGCATTTTATTTGAATTGATTCTCACAAACTGTGTCCCATCACTTTTGACAGGTGCAACTGGCCTCTTTACAGTAAATGCCACTTTTTTTTTTATTTGTTATCTGTTGTTAAGTGAGAAAAATTCTAATGTTTTTTTGTGTATATCTTCACCTAATTCAATTGTCAGTTCATTTTTACCTTTCTTTGAGATTTAAGTGTTACTAACCATCAAAACAAAGAGTGAGTGACACTTTTGAAAGTCAAAATAAAAAAGGAATATCAAGCGGATCTATCATGTGTTTATGGTTGGTGGTAGGGGCTTATATTACTTTTTATTTCTTCCTTTGGATAATATGATATTTAAAATCTGTATCCTAACCAAGACATGCAGCAGTACAATCAGCTATAGCTGCATAGCACAAAGGCCCACACACAGCAAAGTAGACTAAAATGTGTATCGAAAGTGTGTAAAGTATTTCACAAAAGAATGAAATACAAACATTTTAAATTAATTATTAAAGATGTGCATTTGAAATAACAGAGGTCAGCATATGTGCAAGTCACTCCAGTTAGCCAACAGCTCAGGCCTCAGACTTCTTTATGCCGTAGTCACACTAGGAAACACCACAGTTTCAGATTGCAACATGAACAAAATTACTGTGACTGTGCACAGGTGATTCAGGGTTGAATGGGATTAACCAGAGGTTGAGGGTGCTGCAAGCTCTACTTCTGGGTGACCAGTTGGTGACTGCAGCTACAACATGAAATCTTATTTTTATTCTAGTGTGACTTACCCTTTAAACACTTTGTTTATGAGATTGTTTCTGGTATTGGATCTATATGATGTCAAAGAGGGTGGATATGCCTAATTTGGTCATCTTACTTAGCTCAGCAGCCTCTCTGACCTGCTATTCAATCCTTCTGTTTGTGAGGGGCAGCTAATTAGAAAAGAAAAGCTGTCTTTCCAGGCAGAGGAGCTGAAAGGGCTTTTTTCAAACAGTGGATGAAATGAGGGACCTTGTTTAAGACAGACATGGATATTTTTGTGAATCATGCAAAGGTACTACAGTAGAGACCAAGAATGAAAAATAGAGGTGGAAATTGACATAATGGTTCCACTCTAAAATTCCCTGTGAGTGCAGTATCATTCACCCTTAGGTTGCACATCTTCTACATCCGTCATGTAAATCTTATCTATCCAACTATCACATTTTTAACCCTCTCAGGCTCAAATTAAGTTTTTGTTGCTAATGAAGAAAAGAATAACTGCAGTGGTACTTCTGAGTAAAAAAAACCGAGGTTGTTAGCTTTTAACTGTTGCAAATCTGCAACGCCTGCCTTGAGAGGGTTAAGACATTTTGATAAAGACATAAAGGGGAAAGAGCATATATGGTTAAATGTGCTATTTATAAATACACCACTTTGTCCTTTAGATAGCAAAGATCTGACCCACTTCTATTTATATGCACTCTATTTTTAGTCACAATGGTGCCACAGAGGCTGACAAAATGAAAAGCGCTGCACGTGACAGACTTAGCCTCTACAGCGCACTGCTTCCACTCCCTTGTATGCAATTTTCCTCTGTCATTCACCTCGTTCGCCTCATTGAGAAGTTTATATGTTTTTTTTCCTTCTCCCTCTCTTACATTATATCTGAATCCTTTTCATCTCCTCACTCTTCCTTTACCTGCCCGCTCATTCAGTCTCTTTGCTGTCTTGCGCACAGGCCCCTCCCCCTCCTTTCCATTCAGTCGTGAAACACTGACTACACAGTCACGTTTTGCTTCATACTCTCACAAACCCCTGAAGGCAAGCCATTTCAGGATATTTCACAGCAGAGTAGCACACCAACTCTGTCACTCTCATAGATGTGGGCACACGAGCCAGCGTGCAGACACACACAGGCACGCACCACACACACACACACAGGCACGCACCACACACACACACACACCCACACATTTCTGAGCACGGACACACTTTCTTCTCCTTCTTCTTCTTTTTTTTTTTTTTGCTCTGCATGTGAATCCTAAAACCTGCCACAACTGATAGGGTTTTACCACACCATGATGTTTTGTCTGCCATTTGCAAATAAGCCGAGCAGCAACAAAAGCAAGGATGGGATTTGCTGAAGGCAGAAACAGCACAATTCATATAGATTCATGAATGTATGAATGCAGCAGAGCTAAAAATAATACCAGGTTTATTTATTTATTTATTTCCCCCTCGACCCCCCTTTAGCCTCCCTCCCCTCACTCAGAATCATTCAGCTCATGCTTCTGCTTTGCTCGGTGCTAAAAAAAGAGGTGTTTCCCGTGCATGTTCCAAAATTATTTCCATCAGTCTCCGAGCCTCCCTTCACCTCAGTCTTTGTCACATGCACGCTTTCCATTCTCTGGGATTCATCTGTCAGATGGATATGCGCACACACATACACACACACACACACACACACACACAATCTTAATTTTGGTTATTCAGAAGGTAGTGTTAGTCATCCAGATACATTTATACAATTATATGTAAGTGAATTTAATTCAATTTGCAATTAAAGGCAATTTGTGTTTCATGTCTGGAACAACCAACAAGTAATTCCCAAGTATCAGAATCAGATCAGATAAAAACTAATTTCTAATATGGTTATGATACAGATAAATAACAAATAAATAACACTGCAGTGTTCTGTTGTCATAGCGATGCACCAGCTGCACAGCAGTGAAACTAGTGATCATTAAAAACATTGATGAAAAAATCTGAATGTTAATCTGGGAGTGGGAAGAGGTGGGTAATGAAAGTCTTCATTGGCCAATATACATCTCCTGGCAACCGGGAACAGATTTATGGTATAGCCATATACCGAAGAGCGCTATCGGTTCAGTTTGCAATCGCAGTCTGCAAAATTATCATCTAATTTACCAATGCAGGAATCATTACAGAGCCAGCTGCTGCAGCTGTGCTTGTACATATTGAAAGGTTTGACCATCTAATGCAAAAGGTTTTAATTGTCACACTGAAATGAAAAATGCATGTGAAGAGGTCAAAATGATCATCGCTGAGGACTTTCTCAGAACTGCCCTCATACCTGATTATCTCTATAGACAAGATATCCACTGAAGTAAGCATTGGTGTTTTAATACTATATGTGTGAAAGCTAAGGTGTCTAACTATAGAAGTGTGTGGGTGATAAGTGGCAACCACACATACAAATCAAATAACACAATGGAAAAACTGTCTGTTTAGAGCCTATGTTTAAAAGATCCTCAGAGGGTAAGAGGAGGCATGCGGGTGGGGTTTGAAAAGAGAAACTGCACAATGTCAGAAATGAAAGTAGTGGTTGAATAGGTTGAATCCTAGGGAACCTAACTGTAGCTGTGCTCTTTTAAGTGCTGCAGAAAAGTATCATCATGGGAATAACAACTGATTCTTCGTTATAGGTCTTTAGATGAAAATATTTTAAGATGAATATCGTTTGAAAGGCAGAGTACTTGGTAGGCTGAGCGATTTATGTCATAACATTATGTAAAGCTTCTTTTATTTATTTAGACACTTTCTCACTAATTGATCTTTCTGACTTACTTCAATAATTACTTCCTCCAAACCATCAGCGTGTCATCTAGACCTCATTCCTACTAGGCTGCTCAAAGAAGTCCTATCATCAATTAATGTTTCGGACTCAAATATGGTCAACTTATCTCTCTTAATCGCCTATTTACCACAGGCCTTCAACCTGGCAGTAATTAAACCATTTTTTTTAAAAAGCCATCACTTGACCCAGCTGTTCTTAAAAGAGTAGTTGTTAAACAGCTAACTGATCATCTGCAGAGAAATGGTGTATTTGAAGAGTTTCACTCAGGTTTCAGAGCTCATCACAGTACGCAAACAGCTTTAGTGAAGGTTAGAAATGACCTTTTTCCTGACAGCAGACCTATCTCTGTGCTTGTCCTACAAGTTCAGTGTTTAATACTGTTGAGGATAATATTTAATTACATAGACTAGAGCATGCTACAGGTAAAAAGGCATTGTGCTGCAGTAGCTTGAATCATATCAAAAGGATAATACAGGGAGTGCAGAATTATTAGGCAAATGAGTATTTTGTCCACATCATCCTCTTCATGCATGTTGTCTTACTCCAAGCGGTATAGGCTCGAAAGCCTACTACCAATTAAGCATATTAGGTGATGTGCAACTCTGTAATGAGAAGGGGTGTGGTCTAATGACATCAACACCCTATATCAGGTGTGCATAATTATTAGGCAACGTCCTTTCCTTTGGCAAAATGGGTCAAAAGAAGGACTTGACAGGCTCAGAAAAGTCAAAAATAGTGAGATATCTTGCAGAGGGATGCAGCAGTCTCAAAATTGCAAAGCTTCTGAAGCGTGATCATCGAACAATCAAGCGTTTCATTCAAAATAGTCAACAGGGTCGCAAGAAGCGTGTGGAAAAACCAAGGCGCAAAATAACTGCCCATGAACTGAGAAAAGTCAAGCGTGCAGCTGCCAAGATGCCACTTGCCACCAGTTTGGCCATATTTCAGAGCTGCAACATCACTGGAGTGCCCAAAAGCACAAGGTGTGCAATACTCAGAGACATGGCCAAGGTAAGAAAGGCTGAAAGACGACCACCACTGAACAAGACACACAAGCTGAAACGTCAAGACTGGGCCAAGAAATATCTCAAGACTGGTTTTTCTAAGGTTTTATGGACTGATGAAATGAGAGTGAGTCTTGATGGGCCAGATGGATGGGCCCGTGGCTGGATTGGTAAAGGGCAGAGAGCTCCAGTCCGACTCAGACGCCAGCAAGGTGGAGGTGGAGTACTGGTTTGGGCTGGTATCATCAAAGATGAGCTTGTGGGGCCTTTTCGGGTTGAGGATGGAGTCAAGCTCAACTCCCAGTCCTACTGCCAGTTTCTGGAAGACACCCTCTTCAAGCAGTGGTACAGGAAGAAGTCTGCATCCTTCAAGAGAAACATGATTTTCATGCAGGACAATGCTCCATCACACGCGTCCAAGTACTCCACAGCGTGGCTGGCAAGAAAGGGTATAAAAGAAGAAAAACTAATGACATGGCCTCCTTGTTCACCTGATCTGAACCCCATTGAGAACCTGTGGTCCATCATCAAATGTGAGATTTACAAGGAGGGAAAACAGTACACCTCTCTGAACAGTGTCTGGGAGGCTGTGGTTGCTGCTGCACGCAATGTTGATGGTGAACAGATCAAAACACTGACAGAATCCATGGATGGCAGGCTTTTGAGTGTCCTTGCAAAGAAAGGTGGCTATATTGGTTGCTGATTTGTTTTTGTTTTGTTTTTGAATGTCAGAAATGTATATTTGTGAATGTGGAGATGTTATATTGGTTTCACTGGTAAAAATAAATAATTGAAATGGGTATATATTTGTTTTTTGTTAAGTTGCCTAATAATTATGCACAGTAATAGTCACCTGCACACACAGATATCCCCCTAAAATAGCTAAAACTAAAAACAAACTAAAAACTACTTCCAAAAACATTCAGCTTTGATATTAATGAGTTTTTTGGGTTCATTGAGAACATGGTTGTTGTTCAATAATAAAATTATTCCTCAAAAATACAACTTGCCTAATAATTCTGCACTCCCTGTATTGGAGTTCCACAGGGTTCTGTGCTAGGACCAATTCTGTTTACATTAAACATGCTTCTCCTGGGCAGCGTCATAAGAAGGCATACCATACATTTTAACTTATATTCAGATGATACCCAGCTTTATCTATCCATGAAGCCAGATAACACACACCAAATAGTTAAACTGCAGGACTATCTTAAAGACATAAAAACCTGGATGACCTCTAGTTTCCCGCTTCTAAATTCAGATATTGTGGCCTCCAGTAACACTGTGGGAAATCTTGGAGTCGTTTTTAATCAAGATATGTCCTTCAATGTACATATTAAGCAAATATGTAGGACATCTGTGTGGTCAACAAAAGTTTCTGTCTGTCATGGTTCTGGATCTCAGTGTTTTGAGTTTGTTGTGGACTCGTGATACTTTCTGCTACATTTAAAAGATGACTTCAGACTTAGTTCTGTATAGTTTAGCTTTCTCTACTGCATCTGGGTTTATTATTAGTTCTGGCTTTTGTTATTCCTAGTCTCATCTGTGTCTTGCCACCTGTGTTTCCTTTGTAGTCTCCAGGTGTTTTGTTATTCGTTCTGAGTCCCCAGTCATGTACTGTGGTCTGTCTGTTTTCTCCCTTCAGGTTTGTATAGTTCAGCAATAAAACTGAATTAAGTTCAAGTCTGTAGCCGGAGTTCTGCACTTGGGTCCTCGATGTGCCTTCCACACAGTCAAACTCTGACACTCTCATCAAATCAAATATAAAATTTTAACATTCAACCCATTTTTTCCAGCACTGCAAATGACCAATTCCTCAATTGCTGAGATTTTTGACCATTCAAGGGTGTGCAAAAAAAAAAAATTGCTGCTCCATGAAGTTTGATTATCTTGGGAGAAATACGTCATAACACTTAACACTACTAATGACAGAAATCCAAGTTTTGGGCTTGGCAGGATAGAACACTATTGTGAATGTTTGGGCTCGATTTACTTACAGTCCAATGCTCCCATATTAAAAATGAATGCATTGAGGATGAGAATGCAAACAGTTATCGTTGGTTGCATTGAGGAAATGCATCCTGCTCATCAGAGCCTGTTGTGGTGATGGTGTGTTTATAAAGTGTATATGTGACCAACCACACAATGTGTTTGGGAAAGATAATCCAAATTATAACTGCTGGCAAGTCTCCACATTTACACAGATGCAGCGATCAGTAGATGGGATATGATTTGTGTGAAGGTGATAAACATTTATGAAATCAAGGGGGCAGTTATACAATAAGACAAGAACAAGAAGTCACACTTTAGATGTTTAGATAGATATAGCAACATGTTATCCAGTCTGGTGGTTTTGTCAATTGTTTATTGACAAAACCACATTAATTAAGTAGCAACAGGGTCAATGTTTAAGGGTCAAAGATCAAAGATTCTCAAATCTTTTTCATTATTCCTCATTAGCTGACTTAACAGTGAGTAAACAAAGTACATAACACACTGCTTAAAAATGTGTAGTTGCACCACAGGATAAGACAAATATGTCAAAAACTGCACACCATACTTGCCAGAAGATCAATTGCAATGAGAGTAGAATAGATCCAATTAATGTTGTAGTAGTCACTCCTGTAATAATTTTCAAGCAGTTTGGTTTCTCACAGACGTAAAAGAGGTCTTTAGGGAGAAAAAGAATGAAATACTTTATTTAATACTCTAATAACCCCGATGTTTGCATTCAAAACAGCTGAAAATGTTTGTACAAGAGTATTTGTAGCAGTAGAGGTATTCAATTAGAGGTATTGAGAAGTTTTAGTTGGTTTAAGTTTCCCAAGGAAGTGAAATAAAATATAGAGTCGACTCCCGATATTCACAGGGTTTAGGGATCATAACTGGCTGTGATTTGTGAGCCCCTCTAAAAATGCTTTTAACTGCCTATTGATATTTTGTCTGAGTTTAGATTAATATTAATATTTGAAAAGTAGTAAAGAATCTTTTAAGCATAGAAATGTATTTAGCCACAACAATAAAACGAAAACAATTAGTGAATATTTTACATGCTTTACCAAAAAAATCAGCAAATAGGCAAATTTTTGAGAATAATTTGAATAACAAATAGGTGAATCTGGGAATACTGAACCATGAGTAGGCGGGGGTCGACTGTATATCCTTGCTGACCCCCTTAAAGAATGTTTTTTTAACCCTTTGGTAAAATTTAAATGTTGTCTATTTTTCCATTTCACAGGACAAGCACTGCTTGCCTTTCTTGCCCTGACAGCGTGCCAAAGTGAAAGAAATCTCCTTCCTTGCATCTCCAATGCTGTTCTTACCCTTAAAACTTTTCTTATTGCCTATTTGCTAATTCCTCTGAAAGCAGGTTTGACTCTGGCTGAGTCCGGTCCATTTCAAGGACTTGTGTACATCCTGTTATGAAAGATTTGATCTAAGCCTCTGATAAATCTCTGGTTTCTAGCATCCTAGATAAGAGTAGCAGGCTCAGCTTACTCTGAGATAAGTTACAATCTGTGTAGTGTTTGGATACAGAGACGGCATTAGCAAACAAGCACTCTGTAGTTAATCACTGTAACAGATACGTTTCCTCTTACTAACCGCCTGACCAACATGTGGTCTAAAGGAATTAGCATCAGAATCTGTTGGAAATCTGAATGATATGTAAAAGACCCAAATACAGACACACAGAGGCGGGGTGATGTGAACGGAAGGTGAGCTGTTTTATTGACTGATTTCAGAATCCCCCAAATGACCTTGGTACTTGGTCCTTTGTACAAAGACCGTCTTGTAGTGTGAAGAAACTTTTAAGTCATCTAGCATATTAGTAATAAATACTTTGATGAATATCATCTTCTGCTATGCTAAGCAGGTACAAATCCAACCAGCATATTTAGCGAAATTAGGTAGTTAGTTTAACTAGCTGTTTTACCAACACAACACCTAAATTGTTCTTTAATATTTTTAATTTTTCCCTGTACCCAGTGTGCCCAGTGTAGATTTGTCCATACATTATATATTAGCATGTTAGCTAACCATGTCGTTAGCTAACATGTTTCTGTCTGTAACTGTTGCTGTCCACCACAGCTCTTTGCTATGTCATAGCAAAAAAAAAAAAAAAAAAAAAAACCACAATAGTTTTGTTTATAACACTTTTTGCTTCTCCATAAATGAACCAAAACTACAGATATGATAGAAAGTTCTTCTCAGGAAAAAGGAGTAAGATAATTCTTGGTTGGTACTCTGGTAGGATCACTGTTAGCAAAAGATAGATCAGAAAAACAAAGCAATTATTTTTAACACAGATTTATACAGTTTATATTTTCATTTCAATTCAGTATCACTAAGATGTCTGCCTAAACACTTTATGAAAAGAGAATTATATATACCATTCTTTCACAAACATTTAAAAACTGCATTGTGACATAACTTCATAAAACCGTCATTTACATTCATAATGTTAATAATATATAATCTAGATTTCATGTTTCAGCAGATAAAGCAAAAACTTCATTTCTGTGTAGAATTTACTTACTGACTGTTTTCAACGTCACTGAATCAGCGGAAATGTTGAAATTACCCATCATGCTAGAGTGAATAGAGTGAATGCACAGTGATGTGATTTTGCTTCTTAGAAACGATCCAAGAAGCACAATTACTATAATGTGCCAGCTTTGGAATAGTTACACATTTGATTTTATGATACTTCTATATGGAGAAGAGAGAAAATGCATCTCACTGTCTTCCACTTTATAAGTCTGAGGCATGTTTAGTGCTAGTAGTAAAGTTGCAACACAGTAACCTGACAACAGTCTTTGCTGGGAGCTAATGGAAATTCTGTGTCATTGCTAAGTCGATACCCATGAGGAGATATTACATGCTGTGAATGATGGGAATGCACAAGCAACCCTTGATGTGTTTCACATCGACATATATACTACCTTGTATATCTCACACACACACGCGCACGCACACGCACACACACAAACACACAGGTGGTCACAGAGATAGCACAGGGCTATTTCACTGTAAGATGGCTGAACAAGCGACATTTTTTTTAGACTATTAATAGTAATAATGATAATGATGATTATTATTTTAGTAGTAGTAGCAGAAGTACTAGTAGCTGTTTTGTGATTTAACAAAAAAAAAGTCATTTACCAGGTAAAAATTAAATATCTTTGTGGAAATAGTCACCAATTTATTAATAATATAGAATTGATTATATTATTATTCTTAAATGATAATAGTGACCAATATTCCAACCGGATAAAAGATAATATGTTAACGCAGTAGCGGATAAAGCATCTAAATTTTATGTTAAAAAAAAACAACAACAGGTCAACGTCAATAAAACTTTTTGAATAAAAGTTGATTTGGTAACTCAGTTTGTATTTGAAAGGTTAGGAAAGCCTGTGTCGGATTACTCAGTTTTATGGTGGATTTAGTTTTAACTAGTTGTTGTCAATCACAGGATTGGACATTAATCGTGGCTTATATTTGTTTTTCTTGTTTAATATTTTTTATTTAGAACTGAAGCCAAAAGACTTTGAAGCATTAACTGTACAAATGTTCTTTAGCTCTTTGAGCTGGGATGAATCTTCGGGATTATGGGAAAAGTGGTCTTGCAAGTGCACCACGTCCTTTACAAACACTTACTTGGCATGGAAAAACAAACAGCACTTTGTAAGTAAGAAGCTTAACTGGCAAAACTAACAAATAAATAAATCTGTATCTCTTGTCTCATTGAATCACTGAGGGTGTTTTTATTGTGGGTCCCCTGTTTTTTGTTTTTTGTTTTTTGTTTTTTAACCTATAGTTTAATTTTTCTCCCAAATTTTCTGATGCCTTTTAACATCCCCTCTTTCTTATGGCCTCAGTCTTTAAATGAGCTCATTAGCTTTTAATTTAGTTAGGTCAATATAAGCAACAGGTTAATTGGCTCTTTATTAAGCGCAACAATAACAACTTTAAGTGCTAACACTTTTCATCACTCTATACAATGTGTACTCCCCACCCCGCGCCAAAGTCATTAGCGTCAAACAATTAGATGAAGTAGGGGTATTGTGTAGAGAACACTTATGAGTCTATGACAGACTTGCTGACACCTTTACAGGGAGTGCAGAATTATTAGGCAAATGAGTATTTTGTCCACATCATCCTCTTCATGCATGTTGTCTTACTCCAAGCTGTATAGGCTCGAAAGCCTACTACCAATTAAGCATATTAGGTGATGTGCATCTCTGTAATGAGAAGGGGTGTGGTCTAATGACATCAACACCCTATATCAGGTGTGCATAATTATTAGGCAACGTCCTTTTCTTTGACAAAATGGGTCAAAAGAAGGACTTGACAGGCTCAGAAAAGTCAAAAATAGTGAGATATCTTGCAGAGGGATGCAGCAGTCTCAAAATTGCAAAGCTTCTGAAGCGTGATCATCGAACAATCAAGCGTTTCATTCAAAATAGTCAACAGGGTCGCAAGAAGCGTGTGGAAAAACCAAGGCGCAAAATAACTGCCCATGAACTGAGAAAAGTCAAGCGTGCAGCTGCCAAGATGCCACTTGCCACCAGTTTGGCCATATTTCAGAGCTGCAACATCACTGGAGTGCCCAAAAGCACAAGGTGTGCAATACTCAGAGACATGGCCAAGGTAAGAAAGGCTGAAAGACGACCACCACTGAACAAGACACACAAGCTGAAACGTCAAGACTGGGCCAAGAAATATCTCAAGACTGGTTTTTCTAAGGTTTTATGGACTGATGAAATGAGAGTGAGTCTTGATGGGCCAGATGGATGGGCCCGTGGCTGGATTGGTAAAGGGCAGAGAGCTCCAGTCCGACTCAGACGCCAGCAAGGTGGAGGTGGAGTACTGGTTTGGGCTGGTATCATCAAAGATGAGCTTGTGGGGCCTTTTCGGGTTGAGGATGGAGTCAAGCTCAACTCCCAGTCCTACTGCCAGTTTCTGGAAGACACCTTCTTCAAGCAGTGGTACAGGAAGAAGTCTGCATCCTTCAAGAAAAACATGATTTTCATGCAGGACAATGCTCCATCACACGCGTCCAAGTACTCCACAGCGTGGCTGGCAAGAAAGGGTATAAAAGAAGAAAAACCAATGACATGGCCACCTTGTTCACCTGATCTGGACCCCATTGAGAACCTGTGGTCCATCATCAAATGTGAGATTTACAAGGAGGGAAAACAGTACACCTCTCTGAACAGTGTCTGGGAGGCTGTGGTTGCTGCTGCACGCAATGTTGATGGTGAACAGATCAAAACACTGACAGAATCCATGGATGGCAGGCTTTTGAGTGTTCTTGCAAAGAAAGGTGGCTATATTGGTCGCTGATTTGTTTTTGTTTTGTTTTTGAATGTCAGAAATGTATATTTGTGAATGTGGAGATGTTATATTGGTGTCACCGGTAAAAATAAATAATTGAAATGGGTATATATTTGTTTTTTGTTAAGTTACCTAATAATTATGCACAGTAATAGTCACCTGCACACACAGATATCCCCCTAAAATAGCTAAAACTAAAAACAAACTAAAAACTACTTCCAAAAACATTCAGCTTTGATATTAATGAGTTTTTTGGGTTCATTGAGAACATGGTTGTTGTTCAATAATAAAATTATTCCTCAAAAATACAACTTGCCTAATAATTCTGCACTCCCTGTATATTGCTTAACAAATTGGTTTTTTTATGTGTTGTGTTGTGTGCCCTAGTTGTTTGATGGTGCGTGTCTATTAAGCTCCTTGAAAAGTATTAGAAATGTGCTTGGATAAATAGTGATGACCCAGAAAAAAACGATAAGGATAAAAAAATTGATTTGAAGTACATAACCACTATGTTATCCATCCATCCATATTCCAACGTGGGCAATCCTGCAATCCTATCCCAGGTATACAAACAGTTCGCATTCTGGAGGTTACTGGTCCATCACAAGACTAACACAGAAACAGACAACCAATCACACTCACATCCATACCTGCAGCTAATCAAAAATTAACAAGTAACCTAACAAGCATGCCTTTGGATGAGGATGGAAACTATAGCATCTGGAGAAATCCCACACAAACACAGAGAGGCCTCAGGCAGGTTTAAGCTCAGAACCTCCTGACTTTTCAATTCAATTCAGTTTATTTTAATTTTATTCATACGGTGCCAAATTAAATTGTAAGGTAGAGCCTACAATAATACATGCAGAGAAAAAAACCTATCAATCACATGACCCCCTATGAGCAAGCACTTTGGCAACAGTGGGAATAAAAAACTACCTTTAACAGGAAGAAACCTCCAGCAGAACCAGGCTCATCTCATTTTGAGATGAGCGTGCTAGTCATTGTGATTCCCTACTGTTAATTATTTGGAGTTAACTTTAAATGCCAGAAACCATAATGCTTCCATCCTCACTATACGTATGATGTTTAATTTTGAGCAGACACAAAGTTTTCAGTTAAGGGATAATTGATCAACTGATCACAATAAGCTGCTGTAAGACGCTGAAACATGTAATATAAACGGGAACCGAGATCCTGTATTTGGACACATTTGGTTGGTGTCCAAATACTGAAATTTTTAATATTATCTTAGTAAAGGGAAATTTTCAAGACAAGGCAAATATCCTAATTATAGCAACAGTGTTTCACAGATAGTTAAGCAGGTAAAAACTATTAAAGTTAAGCCAGTGCACCATCACAATTAAATTAAAACCATCAATTCAAGATATAGAAACAAAATTAAATGGACCTGCTAAAGAGGAACCACCTTTAGTAATAAAGTTTAATTAAAATGTAAAAACCAGCAGTTCCTAATAAGTCATTGATCACCTTAATGAGGGTATTCTCAGCGCTGTGAATTGAGCTAGGATTAGATTGCATTTTTCTAAAAAATGATGAATAATTCATGATTAGTAACAAGAGAGAAACTATGAGGAAAGGTTTTGAGCAAAGAAATAAAACACATAGGGGTTGGTTTCTCGATAAATTGATTAATATTTACAGCTGGTAAAAGAACAGCTAGTTTAAAAAAAAGGTTATTTACAATGGTCATATTCAAGCAATCAATAATGTCAGATATGCTTAGATCACTGAGCAGACTAACTGCATGCCTGTAGTCGTGGGATAAGATCACTAGCTTAGTTAGGCTTAGCATAAAGTGTAAACATAAACTGAATAAGTTTGATTAAATTTTGAGCAATACTATAGGTCAAGGTCAAGGTCAAATTTATTTATATAGCACATTTCAAACAGCCGATGCTGCACAAAGTGCTTAACAATATAAAAATGGTATTAAAAAGCAACAATGTAATACAATAATAACAATAAAAAAACAATAATAGGACAATAAAAGAATTAAAACAATAACTAAACTAATTCAAATAAGACCAAAATGCTTGGGTCATAGTGTGTTAAAAGCCAGGGCATAGAAATGTGTCTTTAGTAATGATTTAAATTGCTCAAGTGTTTGTGCAGATCTAATATTTAAGGGGAGACTATTCCACAGAGAAGAAGCCATAATCCTATAGGAGGATTACTGATTCTTGTCAACTGTGGATGAACAATCACTCATGAGTGTCTCGCCATTTCATAAGCTCACTTGTTCTTCAGCCAGATGAGGTAAAGAAAACTTTTGGGTTTGTTACAGAAAACACTGGAACGCTCAGTCTCTGTGTGCCAACTTTCCCCCAATTCTGTTTGTGTATGGATCAGAAATACAGTAACTAGTTGTTCTTGCTATGATTAAATTTCCCAAAGGTGCAGACCGAGAATCATGCTGTGTGCAAAAAAACAGCTAAATCAGATAATGTTCTCAAAATTGTCCAAGTAATATAGTTTATTTAAAAAACTTATGGGGCAAAAACTGCAAATTCAATATTTCCACCTGTGGATTTTGCACTTTTTTAAAATAACGTATAGGTCTAGAAACTGAGGAGACTGGTTTAAACATCTGGGAGAGGGATGTTGTCTCATTCTTGTCTGATATAGGATTCTAGTTGATCGACCATCCTGGACACAGTTTCTCTACATTCACATTTCAATTCATCTGACCACAAATCAGGTTTTCACGTTGCCTCAGTCCATTTTAATTGAGTTCTGGCTCGGAGCAGATGGTGGCATTTCTGGATTACGTTCACATATGGCTTCTTCTTTGTATGATAGCGCTTTAATCTCCATTTGTGGATGGCACGGTGAACTGTGCTCACAGATAATGATTTCTGGAGGTGTTCCTGCGCTCATCCAGGGATTTTCATGACAAAATACAAAGAGAGATACCCATCAGCCAGTAAAACAAAAATGATTTCAAAAAGAAACACCATGGTTACCAGGTTAATTAAAGCTATTCCAAATGCACTAAATGACAGGATACACGCCTCTCTGACAGCACAGACAATTTAGGCCATAATCATTTACAAGGAAGGTGATGTGATTTAAATAATTTAAAAAACTGAGTTCAAATATTGTAAAGAAAGCTAATTGATATTTTTTTTATTTCATAGAAACATGTTTCTAGTTATATTAAAAATACCATCTGTGTGTTTTCACTAAACAGATGCCATTCATATTTTCTATGTTTGATCAGTTTTTACCTTTTAAACCTCTAATCAGCGTAGGGACAAACAAAACAAAAAACATATGGGCGCATCCTTTTCTAATCCCAATTAATACCAGGCTGGTGGAGGTATTAATTTTCCAATTAAAAAATAATATTGTAAAATAAAAATCCAATTAGACTGCATTATTTACGAAAGTTAAAAAATATATATTGAATTTATTGCTTTTTTGTTTCTCTAAGCCTTAATACCATTTTTGACAACAACCTGAATTTCAGTGTATATACAGAGATACATTTATTGCACACTGTATCAGGCTGTTCCAGATAGTGTTTCGCACTGAGGGATAAGATAAAAAAGCGGATTTACCACCAAGAGCAGTGGAAAGGGGAGATTGTTATGATTGTCACATACTTAAAGCAAGCTGACGATGACTGAATCCTCTTAAAATGTATGCATTCTGACAGAATGAAAAAATCTTATCAAACTGGTTGCACTGAGCCTTTTCTCTCTCAAATTGAAAAAGTGGTAAAACATTTGCATATATACCCAGCAGAGAATTCTCTTCAGATGTGCAGCCACTGTACCGCCATTGTTTTCCAGATTAGATTTCTCTGCTCTTCGATCTTGGGAGAAATCCAACACTCATCTAGTCCATCCCCAATGAAATGCCTTTGAGAACTTCAATTGTGAGCAGCACAAGGTAGAAAAGAAGCTATTTTCTGTAACCGCATTGCGTAAACCCCTAATGGCCAAGCAGACTAGCCATCAGAAAGCATTGTATTATTTTGACTCGGTTAAAGAAAGGAACATAATTTAGAAATACATCAAATCTGAGATAATGGATACATTTAATTCAGTTTAACACAAACGTTGACCTACAAGGACGCTATAACTTCTAATGCTAACTTGTTGCATTTACTTAATTTGTACAGTTAGGTTTTAAAAAAGTCATGTTGCAGCCATTTAAGAAATGTCTACATCAGCAACAGTTGGGCAAAAAGAACTACTGTGTGGTGCACTAAAGCTAGGAATAATTGTCATGACTGGCAGGCCGAGCCTTACATAAGACACAGCACGTTCTGCGCTGACCGCTAGCTAGAGTATAGGACCCAACATTTGTGTTTCGCTGGCCACTGCGCTCTGCTTCTATGTTTGTTTGGTCTTTTTTGCAGCCGCTCAACATATACTAAATGCGCCTGCTGCTTGTCACTTCAAAACATGTACCACTCTGACACTGTATCCTCTACGAGAGTTTGTGTTGTCCATCCATTAACCTAACCCTACTAATTGCATGTCTTTGGACTGTGGGAGGAAGCTGGAGTACCCAGAGAGAACCCACGCAAACATGCAAACTCTACACAGAAAGCCTCCAGCGAGGTGGTGGACCTCCTTGCAGCAGGGCAACAGTGCTAATCGCCATGCCACCGTGCTGTTTGTGTTATGTTCATTCATTAAGAAAAAACCTTTGTAAAGCTTTGTAACTAAAAACAGCTAACTATAGAAAGCTTTCCTCGCGAGGTCCCCAGAGCCATTGAAAGGACTGACTTACTCAAAGCCTCTGGAGGTCCCTATAAATGCACGTAAAGTTGTCAAAAAGTCCACAGAATTGGAATATGCACACAGTGTTTACCTTGATCGTGTGGTTGAACTCTGCGCAGCTGTAGTCTTTGTTTCTTATGGTTGCACAAAGGTACATCACAGCAGCAGCTTCGGGAAACTCTGGCTGATTGGGACCCACACCCAGTTTCACACCTTGGCTCAGGCGATTAGAGGATCATCAGGGGGTCCTTTTGTCCCTCTGTGGGGGGTTACTCCCACTAGGTTTATATCTGGGACTCTCCACCATTTGACCTTAGAACTGAAGAAGCTTCTCGGATGAGAGGTGAAACGTCTTCAAGTAACTTAAAGAAGTCCAGACGCTTTTCTTTGCAAGCTCCTTTGACTATGATGACCTGGATGACTGAGAACCTTCACAGATACATCACAGCACGAACCACCACTCAACCAGGAACTAAAAATAACAAACTCAGATGCACTAAGAAAACAAAAGTGAAGATAGACCATAATACACTCAAAAACTGGGTTGAGGGACCATGATGTGACAGTAGTTTTAAACGTCTGACACTGAAGAAAACATGCTATGTGTACACAGATTAAATGCACAAAATGAAGTGTAACTTGGTGAACTTTGGGGTAATGCTAATCATAATTTTAAACTTTTGAGCCAGCATGTTTATGTGTTTTCAATCATTATGCAAAGTTAAATTAAGCTATTGCCTTCTGACTCCAGCTACAAAGGTTAATGCACAGACATAATTTTGGCATTAATCCCAACACATGGACAGATTTGACACTTTTACCTCCTCGCCCTGTGGTTCAGCCTCCCTGGGAGGGATAAAGACTCTAATCTGTTGTCCCATAAAGCACGGCAATGATGATGTTGATGTTGTATGCTCTGGTGAGACCCTTCAAGGGAAAACATTAAATCTTCTTAACGGTGCAATTTCCTTTTCACCATCAGCAATCACACCAAGACAGCTCTGTATTTAATTCACTTACAAAATGACAACACACTGGGCTATTGTCCTCAGATGAACATTTATCTGTTCTATCAAACGTTAGTTACAAAGTGCCACAATCTCATCAGTAATAATTAAATTATAATTTTCATCGGTTATAATTAAACCAATCACCAGCAATTTGCCGGCCATATCATTTATTATAAAGTGACATCCAAGATGGACATTGTCATGTTCAGATTAATTAAATTGCCATGCCACCTACGCCATGTGGGCAAAACTGGATGTACTGTAGGTATGCAATTTAATAAGTATGTTTTTACACCTGAAGTCTTTGAAGAGTAAGAACAACACAAAATAAAAGGAAAAATTGTGTGATGATTTCACAAACACGCAGCAGGTCTGTAACATAAATGGGATTTAAACAATCTCAGAGAGGCTTAGGATGTCATGGTCCTGGGCCGAGCGACCCAGTGTTTGAGTTTTATGCATCTTTTGTATTCATTTGTGCCCTAGTTTAGTTCATCTAGTTTATTTTGAGGTTGCTGTTTAGTCCTTTGTTTCTTAGTGTTTATGTCATCTCCCTGTACTCAGTCTCCCTGGTTCGTGCGTCTACCTGTCATGCGTCATATCTGTGTGGTTATGTTCAGTTCAGGTCACGTCTAATCTCCATGTTTCCTGTTTTACTTTGGAAGTCTGTGTCTAATGTCAGTGTTTGTAGTTTCACTTTCTCTGTCCTGTCATTAGGTTCATGTGTATCAGCTGTTCCCCCCTCATGTGTTTCCACTTCCCTTGATCATCCCTCATGTGTATTTAGTCTCTGTGTTTCATTCAGTCTGTGTCGCGTCGTCTGTGTTCCCACCCTCCATGTCCTCACGGCCAGTCTTTACAGTCATCGTCATGGTTTTCTGAGTCTTCATAGCTTATCAGTATCTGCTTCCCAGTTTAGTTTAAGTTCAGTTTAGTCACGGTATTTCTGCTTTGTTTGAAACCTGTCATCAACCATAACAAAGGCTCGCTTTCAGTTTAAGTTTACTCCGGTCTACTCTCTTGTGTTCGCACCTGGGTCCACCACACGCACCACCGCACGGTCTGTCTCCTCAGATCGTGACATAGGAAAGACTCCAGGACTCAAGTTGCTGTTGGTGAAAACATTCAGAAATCTGTCTCCGGGTCACAAACTCAAAAACCAGCATTTAATGACTGTTATCATGATGGCGTTGCACAGACATCATTAAAGCATACATAAAACATACATCATTCTGTACTGGAAGTCACTCCTTGGGCTCTTTTACAGTTCAGCTTATTAAGTGAGAGTAATGCAAAGTGAGATACTGACTTGCTGCTGGGAGTAACTGCCAGTTTTTGAGCTTCCAGTGTAGCCAAGATGTCTGGATCAAGACTGTTACTGTTTTATTAAACTGGCGTTTTACCAATACAGTGGTTGGTTTTCTATAATGCTAAATCATAGACACAAAGCCTGCTCAGCTGTGACTGGTCACTAGACGACTGTCAAACCTCTTACAAGAATCTGAACTATTGCTTATCGGCAATAGAGTCAAACAAAAAATTGAGTATTTGAAAACAAATTGGCCTCCAAAAGAACCACAAAGTTATTAGAGTAAGGCCCTACAATCACTGGTAAGCAGAGCATTTTTTGGTGTAGTCACTGTTTTGTTTCAACCACACATATCAATATTAGAGGCAGATTGACAAATTACTGCATTCTGTTTTTATTCAAATTTGACACGGTTTCCCAATTTGCGTGGAAATCTGGCTGTAAAACACTCATAGGCACTTCTACCGTTTGCCAATTCTGCTTATCCAATTCAGGATTATGGGGGGCTGGAGCCTATCCCAGCTGCTATAGGGCAAGACGCAGGATACACCCAGGACACACTGCCAATTTGTCACAGGGCTAACGCAGAGAAACAGAATCATTTGCACTCAGATTTACATCTACGGCCAATTTAGAATCACCAATTAATGTAGCCCAACTAATTGCGTGTCTTTGGACTGTGGGAGGAAGCTCGAGGATCTGTAGAGAACCCACACAGACACGGGAAACACATGCAAACTCCACACAGAAAGGCTCGGTCACATGGCAGAATCGAACCCAGGACCTTCTTCATGTAACATAACAGTGCTAACGACTGTGTTCCAGAGTTTGCCAATTTTAAACTAAATTTTCTCCCTACCAAAGAAAGAGCACATGCAGATAAACTGTAAATAAATGCAGTAAATACTAGAGATGGACCGATCCGATATTACGTATCGGTATCGTCCGATACTGGCCTAAATTACTGGATCAGATATCAGAGAAAAATAAAAAATGTAATCAATCCATTCAATATCACAAAAGCACCTCACAAAACTTGCTACATAGCGTAACTCAGCTCATAACCTTAGCACATCAGAGGAGTATGGGTCTCGTGATAGAGCGGCTATGGCGTGCAAGACGTGTCCGCGGTCTGGTTGAGCATTTGGAGCCTCGCTAGGTGCTCCCAAACCAGCATTTAAAGGTATCCCAGAGAAGTAAAGCAAGTGTGTAAGTTCATCTCTGAATGTTTGTAAAGCATTTCCAGCGAATGCTGGCAGTAACTGCCTCTCATTCTCCCCCTCTTCTGCTGCTACTTCAATCATGAAACTGGTCGATGATCAGCTGATCGGCTTTTCTGTCGCGAGTCCGTCTCTCTTGTTTGTTTATCGCTCAATTTGCGCCAGAAAGAGGAAACCAGCAGATAAACAACAGCAGCACGTTTAACCTTGATAAGCAGCTGTTAGAACTTATTTAATATCACTGTCTACACCAGGATCCTTTTCTACATGACGGCTGGTAACTGTGCAGGGGCGGATCTAGCAAAGTTTTGCCAGGGGGGCCGATAGGGCATGAACAGGGAAAAGGGGAGTACGGTACAAAGAAATACTTTTCTTTCTTATTCTCATTTAAAATGTCTCACTTTTAATAAATAATTATCTGAATCTTACAACCAAAGTTTTCATCTGATGTAAAATGTATAGAAATCCATTACTGTATATAGCAACTATTAAGTCTAATATATACCCTACTAAGCTAGTACTTTTTCCTTTGGGAAGATACCATGTGTGCAGTCTGCAATTCTGTTGAATAAAGATGTTGAATCTATTTAATTATTGTAGAAAAATTATTGATTTCTGCGCACTTTTTATTTATTTTTACACTTGCATTAAATTAAAGTCGATTATGTCAATTAAGCATTATGGGGCAGAGGGTGGGGGGTGGTTCCCTTCTTTTTTTCTATTTTGCTGGGAGTTGACAACCCTATTAGTTAGGTTGCTTAATATTTCCACCAAGTACTCTTTAAAATACCAGAATAGGGAGGATGGTGCAGGTTTAAGTTTACTAGATTGATCAGTATTGCTGAACTATGAAATATTTTGGGTGCAGTGTATTTTTGGCATACAGGTATAACAGAATAGCTTTAGTTTTGTTTTGTTTTTTAAACTTGAGTATGAACTTATACAAAATGCAGCAAGATACTTTTAAGAAATATTTTGATTATAAAATACGCTATATCGGATTTATATCAGTATCGGCAGATATCCAAAATTATGATATCAGTATCGGACATAAAAAAGTGATATCGTGCCATCTCTAGTAAATACAATAACTTAAGTTGCATCCCTTAAAAATGTAATTTCCCACAAATGCTGCAGTAGCTGTAAAAAGTGGCATATAGACAGTCCAAAAACAATTTAAGGTCACAAGCTGAATTAACAAGTTACAGTCATCCACTCTATGTAGTTATGTCCTTTTATTACAGTGAAATAGAGAATTCAGAGATATATACAATAATTAAAGTAATTTCAGTAATGAGACATGGAAAAATACATAATTAAATACACTGGTTTTAATTTTAGTTCTTTATTCTCGCTGCTCATGACAACAGTACATCACAAAGTGAGTTACGGGTACTAGCTGTACTTTACAGCTGCACAGGTGTCATGAACTGTAAAAGATAAAGCAATCGCAGATATATTTACTGTGATGCTAACAGCAGTTATATTAAGTGTGATATAATAAAATGAAAGGTTTATCTATACCTTCATTAGGAAAACAGGGAACACATTCTTGGTGGTGAAAAATAAGAGACAACGAGGACAGCAAACAAAGAAAATGGAAATCAACGGGGCAAACTCAAATCACAGTGCTTCAGTTCACGGCTCATATCTCAAAGGGGATTATAAGGTCCATTCTGAGAAAGACAATTTGTTGGCATAATAACAGTGATTTCCTCAAATGCAACATTTTTTGTTCATTTTTAAGAAGTTTGGTGTCATGTGGTTGTTATTAAAATCCCTGACTGGCTTTTCTCCTGGCATTTCTCGCTTGAGGCCTTTCATTGAGACCCTTCAACTATCATATATGTTAGTTTCAAAGTCTTTTTAAGTCTTTGTTTTCTTGAGAGCAGAAAAAGCCAAACTGTGAAGTAAACAAAAAGTTTTTGAAGTGATTATTTTATTATTACATTTACATTTAAAAATGATAGGATGGTTTGAGGAATATCTTGAATAGCAAATGTTCACACATCACTAGAATAGAGTAGAAGAGTCGAATCATTTCTATTATCTCTTGATGAAGGCTGCACAGTGTGTTTGGCACCAGGAACCTCTCAGACACTGCAACATATTATTACTTTGAAATTAGCTTCAGGCAGAGAGCTTTACTTTTTCTAAGAGAGGCACAACCAAGGTTTGAAGTTCTCCACTCGTCCAAGGCTGATTTGCTAATGTAAAAACCTATTTTTTGAAACAATGCTTGATTTCAGGCAGCAGTTAACTCCAACAGATTATGGCAATGAAATTTAATAAAATCAACACGTTCTTTTTTTTTTTCAAATATTAACTAAAAACATTTAAGTATATAAGCTCGACAGAACTTCACATGTCTTCAATTTATTCATGTTGTCTTATTGACAACATTTACAACAGGGTATTATAGATGCATTTATACCAAATGGTACCAGTACATTCACAGGCTTCCCAGTATGCGCTGGGTTGTTTGAGAGCTATATTTCCCCTGAGATATGTTCGCTTTCAAAGCACGTTGTGTGTCTCTGACATGTTTAAAATGAACATGCACATCTTTCTTACATACTAATGAAAATAGTGTTAACCATGAAGAAGATATTTCTGAGTTCAATCGACCTTCACACACTTTAAAAATAACTATTCTCAAAGACAAAAGCCTCACAAGCTTCATGTGGATTAAAGGTAAATGGTCTATTTTAAACCAAGAAAATTAAAAATGAAAAGGATGTCTGGCTAAACAGTTGCTGATTCAACATCATGTTTTATAGTTGAAGTTTAATTTTATGTGCTAAACTTGGAAACAACAAGACATCCTCATATTTACTACACCCCAGTGTATTCTACTTTAACATATGGCAAATGCAATGCTTTGACAGAGCTGAGTGGCCTCTAGTTTTGTCACGATTTGCAGGTTGTTGACGCAAACGCAAGACTCTGGAAAACAGTGTTAACTCAAAGAACAGGTGTATTGCTACTAACACAAAAACAGGAAACAGGAAAAGTAAATACAAGGAAACACGGAACGAAGATATACGGAGCAAAATGAGCGAACACGACAACGGGCGAAGAGAGTGTCAAGTCAATAAATATACAAGGTAATGAGGCTAGGGGAAAACAGGTGGAAGATGCAGCAAGAAGAGATCAGGGATAACAAGACAGGAAGTAGCAAACAATGAACATCTAAGCTAAGCATGCTAAGCAAGGAACTAAAGGCACAGATAACAAAGACTAAAAACCACCAGAATGTTACGATAAACAGAAACTATAAACAATATAGAGCTACAACATAATCCTTTCACAAAACCCAAAAGAAACCCATAAACCCACAAAACTCAAAACTATGGGACCATGGCAGGTTAGTGAATACCTGATTGTTGAAGACTAATAATACCAAATTAGGTTGAAAGGCAAAAATAAAAGAGCAGATCAATGTCAGCTCGTTATCCTGGGAAAATGTGCAAGAAATTGGGGATCGCATTTTACATTCATTGCATTTCTCTAGTCTGAGATCGCATTAGATGCATCCTTCAGATGAGAGGATTTATAGAATGGAAATTAGTCTCAGCTTCAAGCAGAGCTACCCAAGGATGCAGCGGGAGAGGTCATCTCGTGCAGCACGCTCACACACTCTCTCACACACACGCACCAATTCCCTCAGCCTGGCTTAACTATTAGAGGGCGGTACCCATGAGGAGACTTGCTAGAGGTCAAAGATATCACTGGCTGTAATCTCGCAGCTCCGGAATGACAGGATTCCAGTTAACTGTCTCCGGACAATAATACTACTGCAACGACCTTACAATACTGATTTGTCTGTGGCCAGTTTTATCCCTTCAGCAATTCACTGTTGCCTGACACTGGTACTGTGAGGCCATGCGATTCACTCAATAGGGTGAGTTGGATATTGATGGAGGTCAGACTGCAAAGATGCTAGAGTGGTTTGGTACAGTCAGAGGTCATGGGAGAAAAGACACTAAAATGAAGTGAGACTGGTTAACCTGCTCAGTCCTTTGTAGGCAGAGCAAGTTCTAAGTAAGGCAGGTGGGTGTCCACACAGGACCAGTACAGATCGGGTAGGATAATGTCACTTAATTACAGGGCAAGTTATAGTTAAAGGCTAAAGGTCATTTGATTTGATCACAGGATATCTTTTATGGCTGTGCACTTCACTCACTGGTAATAGGGTGTGTGTGTGTGTGTGTGTGTGTGTGTGAGAGAGACAACAGAAAGCAACTAAAACAGGATATTTTTTCCAACAATTTAACCTGTTTTATGAGTAATTTTTGGTTCTTTTGACTCTTTAATTAGACAAGACAGAAAGCAACACAATATATATTTAATTTAATGTTGTTTACATAAAGTCTTATTAAATACAATTAAATTCATTTTATATAGCAACTGTAACAACAACAGTCGAGTCAAAGTGCTTTATATTGTAAATTAACATGTTAATAGAAAGTTCTGAGAACAGGTACATAAAACTCAGCTCGGGGCGAGCAGGCAACCCATATCTTGTTTTATTGCAGAGGTCTTTTTCCCTGCTTGTCTTCCTCCTGCTCTCTAATCTAGCTTCCTGTCAACTCTGACATGTCCTTTGATAATGTGGTGGCACAAATGAGGGATAAACAAGGAAGGTGACTAAGGGATGTTGACTACGCCACCTGGGGGGGGGGGAGGTACATCCCAGGAAAGATTTTTATAGGCAATGTAGACATTACACTAGCTACCAAAGCCCACAGGCTTGTTATTAACAGCAGAGGTGAGGCAGATCAGTTTTACAAATCAAAATTTATTAAGAAAAACTGCTAAAAGCATAGAACTGTAAAATCAGAAAAGTTCTTAAGGTAGCAGGGCTGCAAGATGGTTAATTAAAACACTTTATTAACAAACAATGGTTAAAATGACCAGGCCCGCTGCCACGATGCTACCCTAGAACAATAACAGCTCGATAAAATAACTAAACAAAATAGTGGAGACCGGCCACTTGAGGAGGCAACCTACCAGGAGGAGTGCCCAAGGGTGCCACCAATTAGTCACCCATGTAGTTCCACTGCAAACCTCACTGTCACTCACACTGAAATCTAAATGGTGCAATCTACCTGTGCCCGGTGTGTACACTCTCGTGCATCGGGGAGGGGATTCCACCTCACGTGCCTAGCCCCTCAACAAGCGGCCGCACCTCCACTAAAGCAACAAAACAAAAGAAAAGCCCAAGACATTAAACAAATTAGTAAAAGAGATATACATAAAAGAAATGCACCCTAAGTTACAGTTCTTTATAAAAGCAAGATTAAAATATATAAAACAATTCCGAGTAAAAGACCATAAAACCAGGAGTCAGTCAAGGCCAGTCCAAAAACGTTTGTAAAATGACAACAGGCCAAAACAAAACAGCACAAGACAGCAGCAGTATGGCACAATCCTGTAACAAAAGAGGGAAACAGCATCAAGGTCCACCCTACTACATACCACATTAAGACAAACACAAGGGTCCCACTTACCACTATCTAAAGGGCAATACTAAAATGAGCAGCTTTCCTGAGGAGAGCTGCAGTGCTTATCTGCCTAACGCTCTCAGCCACCTTGGATGGGAAAAGACTGCCAAATGCCTCCATGTGGTAGTGAAACGCAGCTGTTTCTTATAAGCCCGCTAATTATCAGCTGGGAAGGTGTGGATGTTAGTGCTGCATTCCTGGACATCGCGTAAAATCCTAACCCAAAATCTACTTCACTACAATCACAAAGCCTAAAAAGCCCAATAACTGAAAAAGAACAATGCCTTAGCTGGTATTTAGGTTGATATCATGTTCAAACTTTACTACCTCATTGCACTTTGAATTCTCCTGCTTCAGCTACTTTCTCTCCCTTTTACCGAATAGATCAATTCAGAAACACACCAATGTAACTTGATCCCTTTGCAACGCTGCATCTGGCTGAGCAGCAGTGTAAAACTCTGCATGTAGTCAGACAGTTAAATTACCCTAAAAAGCTGCTGTTTGACTGGAACCAGAGTGGACCCTGTGGCAGGTGCATCCTCTGCCTACTCAGCTGCTCTGCTTGTGTTCAGATGATTAAGGTAGAAATTCAGATCGACAGAAAATGACCAAAAATGTTTTGCTGTATTTAGACAGTGTACGCATGTACGTCTGCAGCCCTTTAGTATCCTTTACGAATTTGTGCATCACATCTTACCTTTTCTTCCTGCAGTTACAGTTATAATCCTCCATTTTTCTTACAAATACTATATATGGTATATGGTATAAATATACCACGACGTGGCGAAGGGAGCACAGCTGTATCAATGGGTGTACCAAGGTTTCAAGGAAAAACAAAGAAAATGTCTTTCAGGGTCTAAATGAGCACACTGAACATTTCTGTGATTACTGTGATTAAAAAAGCAATTTGGTAAAGGTGTGTTATGTCCACTAGACGTTTAACACATTGTGTCAGTTTGCTGGCTTGTAGTGCTCCTCTGGCTTTATCTGACTGTGCGTTGCGCTCATTCTCATTCAAGCCAATTAATGATATACAACCAATTATAGGCAAACACAGATTTTCACACAAGATCCTGATTTTCTAGTGTCTCAGTCAAAGCTTGATCATAACTCTTGACAGATGCACTGTTAAGTGATTCATTGGCTGCACATACACACAGTACTATATTTAGGATAGATAGAGTCTATTCATTTTACCTCTTTTAGATACGTCTTAATGTCCATTAATACCAGCAAACTGTTTCATTTAATTAACATCATCCTTTATCAAAGAAACACAAATCTATTCTAAGAAACACAATCGGACTTACTAAGATCAGCACGGACACTGATAGAATTTCTAAAGAAAACAAATCTCATAAAATATGCCACGTCCTGCTCCTCATCAACAGTTTTTCTTAACACAACAAATGCAGGAAGAGGATGAGGAAGAGGATACTGTGGTTCAATAAGCAGACAGTATGAGCTGACCACCAGCAGCTAGTTTAATTGGCACCAGTCACTGTGCACATCTGTCCAGCAGTCCCTTTACAACCTCACACTCCGTTAAGAGCAGTGTTAAAGGTTAGCGAGCCAAGTGCAACGTGTTAACAAGACAACGCTGGGAAAATGCTTCACCTTCATCCCCTCCAGCCAATGTTTTATGCCATACGTTCCTGGTAACCTATGTACCATGCAAAAGCTTACTGTAACAAAGAGAATAAAGCATCCACTAGTTTGTTCATATCTGTGCCTCACAAAAGGGTAATAGCAGTGCATGTAGCACTTTGCACTGCCAAGAAAATACACCCCATAATCTCATTACAGGTGATGTAAAGCAGCAATGCATAACAAGTATGCATGCAACAGTTTTGTAAACACGTGTGAGTATATGTTAAGCCACGTAGACATAAGGGCACACACTCAGAATGAACCATGCCGTGGTTAGTTTGCTTTTGAGGATGACTAATGTCAACTAAGAATCATTTATCAACATTGAACAAACTCTGTTTGGCCATCGCTCTCTTGATTTAAGCTGTGATTTCCAAAAAATACTGAAAGCAGGATAATGAAAACAGGAATCCTATTAAAGTAAATTATAAAGCACTCAGAAGTAGTAACTGAAATATATGTGTTATTTTTCACATCATTCTGTAATTATTATGTGCATTCTTTCAGATAGCTGTGAGGATATTCACTTTCACTGAGGAAATGAGCTTTTATCATACCAGGCACTTATGAGGTTTAGCTAGTGGAGCAGTTCTTCTTTCATCTGTCAGCAGCCAATAAGCACTACCAGCACACTGACTAGCTAAACAAGGTTGGCTCTCGTTACTCCCTCCTCGCTCTATGCAGATTAATCCCTTTGATGTCGAACCAGCAGCACAAAGAGGAACCGAGTGAGGAAGAGAAGACGCGAGAGGGAGGGAAAAATCAGCAACTGGTTTTAATGAGGACCTGTGTCAGCAAAACAACACGGCCACGCTGCAAACTGACCCAAGAAGACTTTCAAATATTATTCATAACCTGGGAATTGTACATAAATGGCTGCTAGACTTTGTTGTTGCTGTTGTTATTCTTGGTATTATGTTGTTTAGGGTTTTGGATGAAAATCAGACAAGGGCCACAGTCCAGGGGGGATTTTTTAGAGGAAGAACAGGAAGCTTTTATTTGGCAAACTGTAGAATTCTTCCACAAGTTTCAAACCGTGTAATGAGCTCACTTGAAACTTTTGTTGGTGGTGTAACTAATCTGTTTTAGTCATGAGGAAGAAGTAAGAATTCCCATTGTTGAAGTTGGGTCTCTTTTGGTTGGTTTCGGGCTGTAAATTGAAATTTGCAAAATGGGTTTTTTTCGAGCTATCGTTCAATTTCAGAGGGTTATTCAGGCTATAAAAAGGCACTAAACTCAATCTTTAAGGTGACAAGTGTATATTATAAAATACTATTCCCCAGCAGCCATAATTGCAATGGCAAGGTGGCAAATGGATATCTACAGACGTAAGTACAAATACACAGTCACACAGGCTCATCTTACCTATCAGATGATAGTTTCTAGCAGCGCTTTTTAAATTAAAATTTAAAGCAGCTTGAATGAAAGCTGCTACTGTGGATGCTACTGACAGATTGCCGGTTCATGCAATTTAATTAAAGTATTAATGAAAATCACCCCATTTTGTCTAAGCTGCAATGTTACATAAAGTAGTGAAATTGGAAATATTGATGTCATGCAACCTGTCCCAATATTAAACATTATTGTTAGTGTAATATAGTAATCTCATTGTTATTATGAACTATGCAAAATGCAACATACCAAATAAACTGCATTAAATTACATGGATGCATCCTCTTAATAGAGTGCAATCTCATGCTGAGCTCAAAATCACATTTGTTTCGTTTAGAACTGTGACACAGTCGCGTGCAATGTGTCTATTCTGTTGTCACTGCAGCATTCAGACAGTTACTTTCCTTCATTTGTATCAAATTATCTTAAGCACTTCTAATGGAAATGTCCAATTAGATTAATGGTTTGCAAAAATCATTAACTAAATGAGAAAATATATTTCAAAGTTCAGTCACGCAATGCTACGGTTTGTATGTCAACATCATATGAGCAATATAAATACATTGTGGTTCATTTAGCTGTCTTGTTTATTTATCTTATTTATATGCAAACCACAGATTGAAGAACAGCAGATGAGAGTCCTTAGAGAAGATGCTATATTGTCTGTAATTAACATCAGGATAAAAAATAAGCAGAAAATGCTAATTACAATAGTGCTACATTAACTTAACTTGCTAATTAAACACTCTGGCACTGAGTGCACATATTTCATAACAAACTTTGGTGTCAGCACTGTCATGGAGACAGAGCTGAAGTCTGGTAAAAAAAAAAAAAGTTGGAGACAGGTGTTATATGCAAAATATTAAAACTTAAGGAAACACTCAACAATTGGGGTTAAGATTTTGCTAACTTATACTACACTGACTTTAGAACTTCAGTTTTATGGCAGCATAAATGCTAAACTGTGACACAATATCACATTTCATAGATATCATTTATAGGAGACTCTTGGGTTTCTTTTTTAAAGTGTATTAACAGAAATTGAAATATTCAAGCTTTACAATAGATGAAGCCTGATTTTTATACCATGATTTCTGTGTTTATTCACCATTTAAAATATTATCTAATATTAGTTGTTAAAATATCTTCTTCTTCAGGGCAAGCAAGGCAAGCACTTCTCCTTAAATTTCAAACATGTTGTTTCATAAAGCAAACAACGTTGAATCTTTGCATCCATCCAATTAATTACTCATATCTTGTAGCTGTAGTTGACTCTGAGCCACTAGAATCAGTTTCTGTCAGTTTCCTTGGCATGGGCATGTCCATGTCCCCGGAATAAAGGCTGATGCTGGATGTTTGAATAAACCTCTGAAGACTGAGGGTGCTTTCATGCACAGATATGTTTGGAAACTGTAGCAAGCAAATGAAAAAATTACTGCGTGATTCATCATTTTAAAAGATACATTTTCTGTTACAAACCATCTTGGCTAGCACGTGCGACATAGATGAGTTAATGTGCACTGTGAGGAAACTTTTAAAAACTACTTCATCTAATTAGCAAAGATTGCTTTGAAGATGGAGAGAGGAACTTTTACCATGTCTCATTTAATAAAACAGGCTAGTTAAACAGGTGCAGACTCCACCACCATTTTCAGATTAGCATCTGTAAGAAATCACTTGGTTCACTGAATCCACTAAATTTAACAGCTAACCATCGCCTTAATGTTTCATTAATATTTTATTTAATATTATCTTCACCTGTGCTTGCCTTTCTCTAAAAGTAACTGCTTGCTACTGCATAGAGACTAATGAGAAGCACAGTCCAGGATATTACTGAAAATTTTCCATTTATTTGACCTGTGTCTGCTATCAATTACTTGTTAATTTTACCATTCAAAAAACAAACAAACTACAGAACACTTTGTTAAATGAAGAAAATCAATTCACCAAGCTCCCCACGGTGTATAATGTTGTTTGTGTGGCAGTGATGGTTCTAGCTGTCCCAGGTTGCCTGTGTTCACACTGGCAGGTCATTCATTTGTGTGTTTTTGGCACACAAAGTCAGCCCGAACCAGCTGCAGATTTTCTGTGGCACAACGCTGAGTATCAGCTAGCATCATCAAGGGTTCATTTGCAACTGCTGAAGGCTTTCTGCGCTGCAGTCAACTGTCTCAGTTAAAGGCAGTATGTGAAACATCTGGGACAGGATAACACATTTTACATACTGAATGAGGCATCCCCAAAAGTCAAGGACAAATTAGCAGCTCAAGCACATACAAATACAAACATTGCTCAATTAATAACAAATAAATATTATCCAATGTGAAACTAGCAATAAATTAACTGAGGTCACATTTAGAAAAAAAAACTTTAGTATGAACTCAGGTTAGTTATGAAGAGAATTTGATTTTCAAATAAAAGTGCTCACCATAAGGGAACGTGTAACGCTACCCTTTTCCAAACAGCTGAGGTGGTCTGATTAAGATGGCTCCTGGATGCCTTCAGTGTTTGGGCATTCCAAGCACATCAACTGAGAGGTTAGAGCCAGAACACATTGAAAGGATTATATATACCATCTGGCCTGGGAGCAACTTGGGTTCCCCCTCAGATGTCCCTTTTCTTACCTACTCCACTAACTTTCCTTAGCCAGGTGGCACCGTGACAAGTACCTGAAGAAGTGGCGAAACAACAGGGATGAGTTAATGTTCCTGCCTCTGGATACACACACGTGGATGGTGTTGGCTATCTGGACACCTTTGGGTTGAAATAATAGGAGAACTAGATTTAATGCTAAATATGGATGCATACATAAGGATAAACATTTATAATTGGAAACACCAGAGAGTCCATTAATGATGTTACAGAAGAGCAGTGGCCAGGCTTGACCCCTTGAATACAAACTCCTTAATTATAAGGAAGCACATTTTTTTCCCAACACCTCCATTTATATGATAGGATACATGTATATTTAGAAATTTACACTTTGGAAAGAAGCCAAAAGCTTTTTTAAAATTTTTTATTTTAAATGTAGAAGTGCCACTTCTCAGATATGATCTGAGAGCAATGATCTTTGGCTGATAACCCCGATTCGTGAAAGACAGAAATAGTGAGTGTAAAATAATCCTACCTAAAAGGAAAAAGCAATTCATAGTATCCAATTACAAGTAATCCCATACACAAATCTGATTCGCTCCTCACACGGGTTTCAGACAACAGCCTCGGGCTCACATCTGTGTTCATGTGCAAACAGAACTGAGGCCAAACACAAGCTATCAGCCATCAGCTTTCCGCCACTGAAAGGCTTCACTTACTGTGCAATGTTTGAACACAGAGCCCAGTGATGCGAGCTGCCAACGTTCAAACTCCACTGTGAATGAAATAATGGGGTATGGCGGTATCTTGGGGTTCTGCCCGTAATTCTGAGCCTCTGGGAGCCTCTGGTGCTGATTGCTCCTGCTAAATAATTACTCGCATCTATTGAAAAATGCATGCTAACAGCATTTAAAGCCAACTTTAGTGGAAGCTAAAAGCGCACAATTTAATCATTAAACGATTGAGCACGAAAGGTTCCCATTACTTTGACACTTCCTGGGATGAAAATATTCATAACTTTAATGAGCACTCCTGGAAACCATGTGTACATGTTTTCATAAGCACTAAAAGAAAGCTCTTCCTCAGCTGTGAGGTGGATACAAAACGGGCTTTAAAGCTCAGAGCCGTCTGTTCACCGAAGATGCTTCACAGCATTACTTGCAAAAAACATTTACATCCTTAGTTTGTTCTTCGAATGGCAGATAAACTAGACACCACAGCGATGCAAAATGCTGCAGATATTAACACACACGCGCACAGACAAACACAGACATTGTTTGACTTAAGATGGCATGGATGTTTACACCGACGATTGCCAATTATCCCACTGTGTGTTGACAGTGAAAAGCTAACACCTACACAACAAAGTCCACTGGCTGTGATGTAAGCTGTTCGGTACATGCTGCAAAGAAAGGGATGTAGTGGGAAAATAACATAAAAATGTTTCCATAGGATGCTAATGTGAACGGTGCAAAAATGCAAAATATAAGAGATGAGAAAGCTTATCCTGTGTGTGTGGGAGGAAATATAAAAGCCTACAAAAAGAGCTTTGTCATGATATACAGTTAACTTTCTCCGTCATCATCTGTCTCTGCAAAATGCTTATCATCTGCAAGGGCACATGCAAGTAAAAGATTATTTTCAACTTTCTTAAAAACCCCATGCATATCAGTCAGGAGAAAGTTTTGCCGGCACTCACAGTAACAGGAAGCCACTTGCATATCATTCGGGAGTGCTCTGAATCCAAAAAGAAACTCTGTGATGGGTGATTGACGTACCCAATAATTAGCTAGTTAGAAAAGCAACTTGCTGGCCTCTGTGCAGCGCTCTGCAGGAAATTGTACTGCTGAAGCGTGTCTGTTTAAATCCAGATTTCATGATAAACATTCCAAGCAAGCAGTGTGCACAGAGTTCATAATCTGCAAGGTCAGAAATTAAAGGGGCGCCGCTAGACTGCATGAAGAGGAACTGTTGTTCGCTCGTTTTACTCTGCAGTCACATTAGAGTGGCAAATGAATGACCAGATGGGCAGGTGGCATATCAGAGTGATACTTGACCTGTGACTTTGTAAACAATGTGATTGGTGTGGCAAACGTGACGTGACTGTAGACCTCTTTGCTGTTATAGTGTAGCTGTAGTGCAGTTACCGTCTCCTGAGGCGTCTTCCTGTTGTCTCGATAGACAACAGGAAGGCTGTGAACAGCCAGTATGTTTGGGGCATAGCTCATTAGTTAAAACAGGTCTTCCACTAATTGGTAGGTTCGTGGTTTGATCCCCTCCAGTCTCCACTCTGCGTGCCTAAGTGTCCTTGGGCAGGAGATTGGATGCCATGTTAAATAGAAAGTCCTCGTGTGAATGGGTGAATGGGGCATGTTGTATAATGTGATCAAACAGAGTAGAAAATTGCTGCATAAGAACCAGGGCCTCAATTTATATTTGTGTTATGATTTGGAGATGGCACTGACAAAAAGACAGGTGGCAAGTCTTGGCAAGTTAAAGATTTTAAGATTTTCATTAGGAGTAACACTGAACAAAGGATGTTGAATATGGAGCTGTCAGGCAGGAGGAAAAGTAGAAGACCACACAGACAAGATTCATGGATGTAGTGCAGGAGGACACGTAGAAGGTTGAAAGGAATGACAGGAATACATTGAGAGGGCAACAGATGATAAGCAACCCCTACAAAGTGTGCCAAAGAAGAGTTTTTCCTCAGTATTTGTACTGTTTCCTGCCACTTTTTTTTATTTTAGGTGACTGTATTCATCCCTTTTTTTTAGAGGTTAGTTTCTCATGTTCTTTGTTTCCCACCCTCGTTACTGCCTTGATAGTGTTCACCTGTATTCTATTATTACCGCTCTCTCCATGGTATGTATTTCTTCGGTCTTCCCTCAGTCTGTGTTGTAACATCATGTTTTTTGCCACCTGTTTACAATTAAAATCTTACTCTTCCTTGAATCACATCCTTGCTTTAAAATGTAAGACTTTTTAAAGTGCATAGTAAACTGAGTAGTTTTCAGAATTATGGTAAAGTTTCCAGTTATGGACTGATGCTGCTGGGAAGGTAACGTCATTCATGCTCACATTTAGGTTACATCAAGTGTAGTAATGAAACTCTTTAATCTCTATGAAATGTTCCATTTTAATACTATAACTAGGGGCTGTAGAGCAGCAGATGGACAGTGGTCCATCTAATACTTGTTTAAAAAGAGGATAATGCAGTTGCTTAATCTGCAAATAGAAGAAAACCTCACAGGCACAGCTGCACAGGTGAGCACAGTGTTCCCTCGATGGATCGTAGCGCTCCCCCACGTGTGAAAATGGGATCCTATAATATGAACACAGAGAGTGAGAATACCACTCAAATTCAAACAGAGGCTTTCCTGACATGTTAGTCATGAGATGCCGTAATGCACAGATGCATAATAAAACCTATTAAAAGCAAAGCTGTGGAGAAGTAATGTCCTACATTCTGACTATGTTTTAATAAGGCTCCAGTGTCCGTTTCAGTCCGAGCTCTTTCTGCCACCTGTCTGTTCTCGTGTCATGCCAGCACAAACAGGAAAACCACAAACACCCACAATGGTCACAGCTGTTTATATTTATATCAACACCATATATATCATACATATATATATATATATATCAACACCAGCTGTTTATATTTTTCTTTTCTGCTGGAATATAAACACCTAGAATAAAAATATCTACAGAAAAAGATATTTGTGCTTTTCAAAATTTAAATTGTCAAATTTTTTTTGACAAGATTTAGCTCCAAATCAATTACATTTAAAAATGCAGTACTGTGTAAAAGTTGTTGTGATCATTTATAGCAGTGGTCAGCAGAGATGGGCAGTAATGCGTTACTTGTAACACGTTACTGTAATCCGATTACTTTTTTGAGTAACGAGTAAAGTAAGGGATTACTATTGCAAAAACGGTAATTAGATTACTGTTACTTTCCCGTAGGAACGCTGCGTTACTGCGTTACTAAAACCGTGAATTTCTTGCCAGAATGTCTCATGACAGTGACGTAAGCGAGTGCGACGTTTGAGGCAACAGCTGTGTGCAGATCAACAACGGATAATGTATCGAGTGCGGGAGAGCGTATGAGCGTGCAGCGTGGAAGTACTGACCTTACTTTGAGTTTGATTCCATAAAAAGTGACAAAAACATTAGCGTCCGCTGTTCACTGCGTGGGAAGAAAACTTCTTTTTACAGCGAAAAAAAACCCCTAAACTTCCAAGCAAGCACCGAGTGCGCTACCACGTAATGGGAAATTCACAGAGAAACTGCCGTATCCTTCCACTGACCGCTGCGGCACACCTGCACCAGGGTAAACCTCCGCCTACCCAACTCCTGCTTTACAGGTGAAAATAGAGCAAAAAGACCGCTGAGTCTTTGATTTTATTTATTTTCTGCTGTGTTTTACTTGCATTTATTTGAAAGAGTGAGTGTAAACACAAAAAAAAATATTTTATTTTATGTGCTGGAATATGCAGAAAATAGGTTTAAATGTTAAACAAATCTCTTCCAGTCAGTGAATGTTGCATATAATTTAATTTTTGCTTGATGCATAAAGTTAAAAGATTTAAAACTGATAAAACAAGTTAAAAAAAAGAGACTTTTCCATTTGATTACATTTTGTATGATGGATTATGCAGAAAAAGTAGAATTGGGCTGAAAGATCTATCGCTTTATCACTTATTCAGGTTTTTAAAAAGTAACTAAGTAATTAATTACTTTTGAAAATAAGTAATCACTAAAGTAACGTGATTACTTTTTTGGGGAAGTAATCAGTAATTAGTTACTGATTACTTTTTT
This sequence comes from Simochromis diagramma, assembly GCF_900408965.1. Classification (NCBI taxonomy): domain Eukaryota; kingdom Metazoa; phylum Chordata; class Actinopteri; order Cichliformes; family Cichlidae; genus Simochromis; species Simochromis diagramma. The sequence goes on along the minus strand of NW_024386792.1, from coordinate 1,829,787 downwards.
CAAGTAACTTGACCAACACTGGTGGTCAGTGTGGAGTATTGCAGCAGACAGGCTACACATCCCCAACTTCTCACTGAGGTCACTTTCTCCATGCCCTGCTCAAGTAGTGTGCAGCATTGTATGTCCTCACAAAATGATGGGCCCATTACTGCCTAACATTGTGTGTGTGTGTGTGTGTGTGTGTGTGTGTGTGAGAGAGAGAGAGAGAGCTGCGATTTCTTTACATCTCTGAGATTTTCACTTTAAACTGTGCAAATTTGGTAATAACACAACAATAACAAAAAACCCACAAAAAGCCCTGTTTTATATCTTATGCTGTGTGGTCAACCATACAGTATCTGACAAGTCATACTCTCGTCAGTCAAGGACAACGGATGATCTTATTACAGGTGTTGCACTCATCTTTTCTGTCCCAGTCAGCAGTGTGTGAGGTTCATATACACTGTAGCTCTGGAATTCTTTCCTCATCCCTTCTGGTTCATGGTGCACTTTACGCTGTGACAGATGTAACGCGTACTTATCCTTCCCAAAGTCATAGACGTTATGAGTCAGCAAACCAATGTCAGTGAGGAGACACTGATTGCAAAGCGTGCTAGCTGTTTTTTAAAAGCATGACAGGTGAACCAAGGTCAAACAGCGGGAGGTAGAAAATGGTGAGGTACGTCAATATTTGTCACGTGTGCACGGCCACATTTGTTCACCCCGACAATCACTTTGGAATCCTTTGCATCCCAGAACGTGAAAGGACACCAGAGACAGTAAAATTCATAGATTTTAAAGGTTTTGATTGACGTGTTAAGACACATGTTGTACAGAATACCCGACTGGCCTATATGACACAGAATAATCTAAACACAATGCCCTGCAAAAGGACAGTGAGCTATGTTTCCAGTGTGCTTAACTACCTTATGATACAGCACCACAAATTACTGCGTGCATAATTGAGACTAATTTAAGACTTGTGCTTCACATTTACTTGAACCAAATAAACTGGTTAATGTATTCAAACAAATTCCAGGCACCATCTATCTCATGGCTTCAGGGCTCTGGCACAGGTCTTGGTGTAGATCTACTTCTGACAGGATGCCCTTGTGTTTGAATGGCTTTAAATGTGTGCGCGTGTTTGTGTTGTCATGCATATGTCTGTATATGTGTCTGTGTAGTTGGGCATGCATGTGGTTGAAATGGGCCAAAGTGAAACCCAGAACAGATAGAACTTGGCTTCAGTTTTCTGCCCTGCTGCGCTGGAATCAGAGCTCTTTGAATTTATAGGGTTTTTTTCATCCTCAGATTGGCATTTGTGAATACACAGGAAGGATTTTATGTGCTATTTAAGAGGCATTGTGCATATAAAGTATTTGGTGGAAACTCATTATTATTTATTTGACATAATAAATAAGAAATTATAATAAAGAACTTCTTGAGTATAAACAGGTAATAATTGTCTTTATACAGCTTTGTGCAACAGAAGAACATATATATATATATATATATTAGGGGTGCAACGATACACAAAATTCACAGTTCGGTTCGGTTCGATACTGTGGTGTCAGGGTTCGATATTTTTTCGATACAAAAAAAATGTTCATGCCTTTTTAATTTGTCATTTATTAAAATTATAAATATATATTTTAATTCAAAAGTACAGTTTTTAAATTTAATGTTGCTGAAACAAAAGTAATTAAAAAAATAAATATATCTGATTGAGAAATCACTCATCTTTGGAAAAGAGAGTTTATTACAGAGAAATGTCTCTTTCCAAAATAAAAGCTATACTATATGCTTCTTCTGGGCTATATTCTCAGCAGCATATTAAACATATCAGGTCCCCATAAGGAGAATCATGTGCTAACTGCTGTCTAAATGACTCGGGTAAAGTTTGTAGCATGTGTGCTTGTTGTTTTTGTCTGCTTCCACTTGTCTTTGTACTAGGATGATGTCGGCGTAAATGTGCAGTCATATTCATTGTGTTCCCACTAGTGCTGTCAGCGTAAATCTCATTGAAATGATGTCAACACTGCAAATCTCCGTTAACGAGCAAACAAACAGACCACTTTTCTCTTTTCTAAAAGCACTTTTCTCCTGAGGGAAGTCTCCCATCTAAATTTTACATTGGTTGGGAAGGGTATCCAGGCCGGCTACTCCTTAGAGGAAACTTGGAAAGGTGTAGAGAGAAGATGAAATAATCTATCACCCTAAATATGAACCGCAAAGTATAAATATAGTTGTAGTTAAATAATTAATCAATTAATTTTGCCTCTGTGCGCCAACACCAAGAATCAAGATGCAACTGGCATTAAAGACTTTCGGCTTTAATTTAAGTTTTATAAAAACAGTCTTCCATTTTCACAGAGTCTAAAGTCATTGGACAAACTAGCGTGGCTGTAAACATTTGTTTTTAAAACCTCAGTGAAAATCTTTTGCAGTCAGTGAATGCCAAGTCTCGAACCCATGGACAAATGCTGTGTTTCGTCCCTTTAGATACTCTGCTAGGCTTTTACTGCAGCTGCCTTAAATTGCTGCTTACATGTGCTTTGGTTTTGTATTTAATCACTGCTTTGGGTCATTGTCCATCTGCACTGTGAAGCACTGTCTGATGAGTTTTGCAGTATTTGGCTGAAATTGAGCAGAGAGTGCAGCTCTTCACAGTTCATCAGGTTTGTATCAACAATCACATATCAATAAGCACTGGTTTCATTGGCACCAATAAATATCCATGCAATAGTATTCCACTATATATTTTGGTTTTTCAGCCTAATGATGGCATCAACAACCCTTTGGACTTCACATTGAGGGTTTTCCTGAACAGCTACCAAGTGCAATTATTTCAACACTGGGAATCAATTCTAGACCTGTTTTCAGTTGAATTTGTCCTGAAACATTGAGTTGAACAGGCCTTAGCTGACCATGAAACTGCTTCTCAGTCAATTTTCCAGTTCATCTATCCATTCTCTTCTGCTTATTATAATCCTTTTCAGGGTCAGGGTCAGGCCTATCCCCGCTGTGTCAGAGGCAGGGTACACCCTGGACAGGTTGCCAGTGTGTCACAGGGCTAACACACAGACACAGACAACCATTCGCACTCACATTCACACCTACAGGCAATTTAGAGTTTCCAATTAACCTAACCCCACTAACTGCATGCCTTTGGACTGAGGGAGGAAGCCAGAGTACCATGACCTTCTTGATGTGAGGCAACAGTGCTAACCACCACGCCACTGTGCTGCAATTTTCCAATTATTTTACAAAAATTGTTTCTTTTGGACCTCACGATATGACGCACATGACAACTTTTCTGCTATCTTAATCTGTTAACTTAAACCTGATGCAGAAATCAGTACATTCACACCTCCACTAACTCCTTTCAGCCATATTATAGAAGGCTGTAGATAATCCAGTGAAAAAGATTGTTCTGTTCTCTAGCAACAAAGCGGTGATATATACATATATAGAGAGATAATCATTAGCTTCTAGTGCAATTAATGAAAACATCATTGAAAAGGCTCAGCACAATAAAAGAGAAAATTAATGGTACATTATACCAGAATCTAAAACAGTGTCTCCATTTTAAATAAACACAATTTATTATTGGTGGCAAAGGTGTCAATTTTCAAAGAATAGGAACAATGGTTACCTGATAGCATCTGAAATGCTTCTAAAGTTTATATTATTTCAGCTTTTATTTTTATATTGTGACGAGTACATCAAAATATTAGGGGAGGGAAATATCAATACAGCATGCTATAGAAAATATTTTGTTTGGTGATCTTGCATCGATATAGGGTCGCCAAATATCTATATTTTATTACATTACAACGCTCTCGAATTACAACGGGCAAGAGGGCTCATCTTATCTGATAGGAGGCAACCTTTCTGCAAACAGCTGCAATCATTCCAGAGAGATTATCGAAGGTTTGCAAATAATTGCTATCTAGTTATTCCAGACAGATTGCCAAAATGTTCCAATTGGTCTGAACGAGTGAGCACAACTCGAGGGGCTCCATTCGCTGCCAGCTGCTTATATTGTGGTTATATATTGGTTAAGGAAGACTGCTGAGTGCAAAAACTTAATAACTGAATGTGAATTTCTGTTAAATGTGAATTTCAATGTAGATCTGTGAGATAATTTCTCACAGTTAATTGCTTTATTATCAGAAACAGTCAACTAGACAAACTGCAGACTAATAGCAGACTCCCTACATCATAATTATGCCAGGTTTTAGTGATGCTTGTAGTTGAAAGCATTTATATATATGCATTAACATCCATGAGCACATGAGCTTTGGATTTTGTATGTTTTACGTATATCTTCTCTCTGATTAGTAGGTTTTTACTACTAAGCAGCATTGTTTAACAGCTTATTATCGTGAAGTTGGTCTTCCACTCCCTTGATGTCACATTCATATATCATCCTGAGGACGGGTGATATTAGGAGGGCCATTCTACTGTGAATTAAGTCCCATAAAAAATCTACCATCTCCACTACAGGAGTGTTTTATTGGTTTCCCATGTCAGAGAGTTTTAAAGTGCTGCTGTATCATCTTGAGAATGGACTCTTGCTGTCTGACTGAGACATTTAGATAAGAGAAGAAAAAGCTGAAAAATAACCTTAGGTGTTACTCAGAAAAAAAGGCTTATGAACAATTTGATTGTCATCATAATCACGGACCTGAAATGATAAACAAAAACCATGTTTCGCTTTCAAAATGATCGAAATCTCCCTGAATGTTCCTCAGAATGGGCAAAGCATTTTTTGATCAGGCCTACTGGCGGATGACCAAGACGAGGCCTTTCAGATGTCACGGGAGGCACATGACTGTGTCATTTCTCTGAAGCTGGCAAACTGATGTGGCACGGGTCAAGCCCTCTTAAAACAGACCATCAGTATGATGAGGGAACTGCCAGTCAGGCATTAAGATAAGAAATCGCTTTAAACTTTTGGTCAGTGGCCCTAAAATAGACTGAGAAGGTCACATGAAAAAAGTACAAAACGATCAAACAAACTATTAACCAAAGTATTAACTGAAGGTCATAGTGCTGAAATTCTTATTTTGAACTTCTAGCACGTACACTCGTGTAACAATTTCAGTGTGAACATAAAAAGCATGGCATCTAATATCTCTGTTAAGAAACACTAAAAACGCCGTGACAGACAGTCACTCGTAACTCACTTAACGAGGCAGGAAACAGATGTCACAACAAGTGCAGCTCGGTGAAGAGTGAATTGAGAAAGATTGATGTGGCGACTGGCAGTATCGCCATGCTGCAGCCGAGAAGATTTGCTTACTTGCACTGCATTTAAAAGAGTAATAGGGTAAAAGACAGACATGAATGCTGAATGCATTGCACACACTCATCCCTTTTTTTTCCATTAAAATGTGTAGATAGATGATGTTAGCTAAATTTGCACTTATTTTTTTTGTAGGTGGTCTTGCCCACTCTTAGAGCAGGCAGAGGTGTTATAACAAAAAGCCTTTTATGCCTCGTATCTCTTTGCTGCATTTCGGGGCAGTTCAGTAACTTTCTTTCCTTGCTTTACCCTGCAGATGCTTTCATGACATGCATGATGTTTAGCAAAATGCCAGGCAAAGACAAAACGGCTGAGAGTTTGGAGTTTTACGTTGCCTGGCTACAAGAAGAGCTGCTGCCTTTCAGAAGATGGAGAGGTCGGCGCTGGGTGCTGAAAGGGAGGAAATGCCACACTGCTCACAGTTACGCTGATGTAACCATAGGGTTGCTGGAGCACACTACCGTCTTTAAAGTTTTAGAGGAATCTTAAGGAAAGCTTACTGTCGCTCTCCATTAGTGAAGTTACAGTTTCCTCACCCCAGGGCCTGCAGTGTTCATCTTGGCAACACGAAGACCAGCAATATGAGCTCTGATTGTAATTAATTAGATAAATTGACTAATAAACAGCACAGCTGAACGTTGCTCACTGCCTCATCCACTTCAGTAAAATGTTCACCTTTCACTCTTCATCAGCCTGTGCCATCTACCGCTGCGCCCCTGCATCTCAACACAGCAGTTTCTTCTTGCTAATGAGCTAACACTGCAGATTATGTATTCCAGCAAGATGTTACTCACTCGCATCCTGCACCTCCGTGTGCAGAAGGGATTACATATCAGTTCACAGGAGGGACAGAGTCAGATTTCCATCTCATCTTTGTGTATTTATCACAGGTGGTGACATATTTTGTACAAATAAAATATAATTCAGCACATTTGGATGTTGTTTTAGAGTTTTTTGCAAAGTGTTTACTTTGCAGCTATACTGTGGTCTTTTGCAACATTTATCCTTAAAGAGCACATGAAACACTCACATATTAAGGCTAATTTACATGATTGAGCCCTGCTTTCAAAAACTGACATAGATGTAACACTGTATGTGTAGCTGGATATAAGAAATAAGTGCTTACAGTTTGAGTTTTGAGAACATGCGTAGCGCCATCTTCTGTTAGTTCATCACCGGGTTGGTTGGGTGGTTGCAGCTAATGGACTTACATTCGTTTATGTTAACTAACTACCGATTACTCAGTGCATAATAAGGACATTAAAACAAAACATCAGTTTAAAGGCATCACATTTGTCCTGCAACAATATGTTTTATGGTAAGAAGTCAAGGATATACTGTCCACTTTCTCTGTCTGACTCTTTAGCAGTAATTGGCTGTTCACTGTTTGGCTAGCTCTAGCTGCTTCAAGTCCTCTACCATAATCCCTGTCCCCAAGAAACCTAGGATCACTGGACTAAATGACTACAGACCCGTGGCTCTGATATCTGTGGTCATGAAGTCATTTGAGCGCCTGGTTCTCTCCCATCTCAAGACCCTCACAGCCCCCCTCCTGGACCCCCTGCAGTTTGCATACAGAGCCAACAGGTCTGTAGATGACGCCATCAACATGGCCCTACACTTCATCCTGCAGCATCTGGACTCCCCAGGAACCTACGCCAGGATCCTGTTTGTGGACTTCAGCTCTGCCTTCAACACCATCCTTCCAGACCATCTCCGAGGCAAGCTTTCCCAGATGAATGTGCCTGATCCCATCTGCCGGTGGATCACTGACTTCCTGACGGACAGGAAGCAGCATGTGAGGCTGGGAAAGAATGTCTCGGACTCCCGGACCATCAGCACCGGCTCCCCTCAGGGCTGTGTTCTTTCTCCTCTGCTCTTCTCCCTGTATACCAACTGCTGCACCTCCACCCACCAGTCTGTCAAGCTAATCAAGTTTGCAGATGACACCACCGTTATTGGGCTCATCTCGGACGGGGATGAGTCTGCCTACAGGAGGGAGGTTGAACGTCTGGTGTCTTGGTGCAGCCACAACAACCTGGTGCTGAATGCCCAGAAGACAGTGGAGATTATTGTGGACTTCAGGAAGCACACAGCCCCACTCCCCCCCATCATCCTGACTGACACCCCCATCACCTCTGTGGACTCATTCCGCTTCCTGGGTACCACCATCACTCAGGACCTGAAGTGGGAGCCCACCATCACCTCCGTCATCAAGAAAGCCCAGCAGAGGATGTACTTCCTGAGGCAGCTGAAGAAATTCAACCTGCCAACACGGACGATGATGCAATTCTACACCGCAATCATCGAGTCCATCCTCACCTCCTCCATCACCGTGTGGTACGCTGGAGCCACTATCAGGGACAAACAGAGACTGCAGCGTGTTGTGCGCTCTGCTGAGAAGGTGATTGGCTGTAGACTCCCATCTCTGCAGGACCTGTACACCTCCAGGACACTGCGGCGTGCAGCTCGGATCTCAGCTGACCCTTCTCACCCTGGATACAGTCTGTTTGACCTGCTCCCCTCAGGCAGGAGGCTCCGGTCCATTCGCACCAGAACCTCTCGCCATAAGAACAGTTTCTCCCCCTCTGCTGTTGAACACATGAACAATAAACGTACGACTGTCCCCACCACTAACACATGACCCTACGCTGTGTTCACTGCATGATTCCATGTTTTGGCACTGATCACCACCTGCACTCATGTATATATCTTTCTACGTAGCACTTTTAATTCTTATTCTCATGTATATATCTCATGTATATCTCATGCATATATCTTTCTACGTAGCACTTTTAATTCTTATTCTTACTTTTATTTTTTTATGTCTATTTAAGCGCAATTTATGACAGCATGTTTGGCACTGAAGCACCGCAGCAATTTCCTAATGTTGTAAACCTGCTCAACATTTGGCAATAAAACCCTTTCTGATTCTGATTCTGATTCTGATTCTGTTAGCCATAATGTTGGAGTTTGCAAAGCACTGAGCCTGAGGAGAGTTACTGGTTCTGCCACTAGTTAGTTAACATAAACTAGTGTGTGTCTATTAACCACAAGCAACCAACCACATGATGTAACGTTAGATAGTGACAGAAGATATACATGCTATGCTATACATTTCTTCAAAACTTTTAAGTACTTATTTCTAAAATCCAGCTTTAGCATTTAGCATTTTATTATTTTCCTTTAATTATTCTGTTCTAACAACAAATTTAGCCAAACTTCTATCATGTTTCTTTAAGAAATAACAAGATTAGTATGCTAAAACCAAGAAGAAACAATAATGCAGTCAGTTTTCTTTTTAGTTTTTTTTGTTGTGTTTATACAGTAGAGGACTTCATTAAATATAAAAGGTCATAGCCATCTTTTTTGGTGGGGTTTGGGGAGAGGGGTTAAGTGAATTGAGCAATTATACAATTATATTTTGACTTTCAGTGACTGGAAGCAATAATTAATACCCCAATACTTGTAGAAAGCCAAAACGACTTTCTTTGTATCACTAACAAAGCTACAGGAAGCTGAAGCTGTTTCTTCACATCCACATGCCATATATCTCTTCCCTGTCAATTTTCTTAAAAAAAAAAAAAAAAAAAAAAAAAGATATTACTGTTTTGTCTTTTGGCTTGGTATACTTTTGGGACTGTCTGTCTAGTCATCTTTGTTTTTAGACAGATATTTCATTTAGAATAAATGTCACTTTGATGACCGTAATCTAAGTCTAGTAGGATTCAAGCTGTTACTTGTTTCAAATGAAAGAAATAACTGCCTGAGCATGAATGGACCTCTGCTGATATCCGAGCGTACAAGCAGATAATGTGGTGGAACATCTGCTACACTTCCAGTGCTTGTGCTGCTCTATATAGCCCGCTGTTCATCACTTAATCACACACAGACACAGAATTCCAATTTTGACATGTTTTAGATTATAAGCGTTGTCGAGCTCAAATATTTCTTCCTTAACGCATAATATCTGAAGTTCAACTCCTAGAAATGATACAGATCTGACTAATCTATAACAGTTGGAGCCACATACAGTGAGCTAAGCAGAGCAGCAGTATCTTTTTCTGTATGAAACAGGGCATAATAATAATTAAAGGTCATAATAAACAAAACAAGTTTAACTCCCATTTTGGTTCAAGTACATCAGTTATTCTTTCCTGAATCTACATGAACTATTTTAATCTTACTGTTTTGGAGCCTCAAACTTCAAATCCAGTGACTAACATCTAAAACCTTTAGCGTGTTTACCTAAATTCATACCTGCACTTGTGAAAATAAGCTCTCCATTGAAAAATGAAACTGTGCAGACAGGTGATCATCGGTTAAATTTTTCTGTCTCTGTGCATACCACATTGTAGAGGTCACTGGATCAGTCGTTGCATTTGAGCTTAAGGGCCCAGCCTAATAATTCCAACAGTTGAATTCCACCTGTCTAAACATGATATCACGCGCCTCTGCTCTGATGCCGAGTCCACACGCAATCACCCTTTTCCCCCATTCCTACACACCAAGGCCTCAGTATGAAGAGTTACCACGCAGGAAATCAGGCATGAGATTCTCAAGGGTAATCTGTATTTGGCTTGGAGGGGTTCAGAGAAGACAAACTCTGAGAAACAATATGAACTAACACTCAAATCATTTAGGTTCAATTTGATTTATATAGTGCCAATTCACCACAATTCCCTCAGGGGACGGTGTAATGTGAGGTAAAGACCCTACAATATTAAAAAGAACCTCAACAATCACATAACCCCACTTTGAGCAAGCACTTGGTGATAGTGGCAAGACAAAACGCCCTTTGAACAGGAAGAAACCTCCAGCAGAACCACTGTCAGGGACGGGCAACTATCCGTCAGGGACGGGCAACTATCCATCATGACCGACTGTGGTTGAGGAATTGAGAAAAGAGACTAGAGAGAAAACACATATAGTGAAAAGATATGAGTGAAAAAAAATGCTCGGTGCATCATTGGAAGCCCCGCCCCCCAGCAGCCCAACAGACTGCACCAAAACAAAGTAATGGTTCAGAGTCAGCTGATCCAGCCCTAAGCATTATCTTAAAAGCAGGGCGAATGTGTGGCTCCCAAATCCAAAGTGGGAGCTGGTTCAATGGTAGAGGGTAGAGGGGCCTGAAGGCTGAAAGATGACATTCTACCTCTAGAAACTCCAGAAGTAGAATGGTTTAAGAGTACTTTGTTAGAAAAAATAAGGTATCATGAGACATGATGGGGCATGATTATTTAAGATTTTATATGTGAGAAGAATTGTAAAGGTACAGTAAGCAGATTTCTTAAAATATATAGTTTTTCGTGATTTTAGAATAACACTGGAGGTCAGTGACACTTAATAATTTTAAATTATCTCTACTGTGGCTCTCCAGACAGTGCTTAATAGAATGACTTCATTGCTATTTTTCTTTTTATGTGGGATTTTATGACAAAAGGATATAAATTGAATATTAACAAGAGTCTGTTTTTGGCTTCACCTCTTCACCGCATTACAAAATCATCTTTTTACTCTTCCTTTACTGGCTTGAGACAGATCTCAGTTTAAGAAAAGTATTCAGTCATTTTGAAGTTGAAGTTTGAAGTTGGCAGCGACCGACACATCTCAAAAATGTTGAGACTGGGCAACTAAATGGAAAGGAACATTTTGCAGGTAATTAGGTTAACTGGAAACAGGTCGGTAACGTAATTGGGTACAAAAAGATTATCGTGGAGTTTCTTTCAAGAATTAAAGACGGACAGAGGTTCACCAATCAGCAAAGTAAAAGACTGCATCTACAAATTGTTGAATCATTTCAGAATATTGTTCCTCAACATAAAACTGTGAATTTGAATATCTTGTCATCTATAGTACAGAATACCACCAAAAGATGAAGAATCTGAATCTTTGTGCACAAAGCAGAAAAATCATTACTGGATACCTTTGATCTTTGAGCCCTGCATTAAAAACAGGCATCATGAAGTTCCCTGCGTGGGCTCAGGAACACTTCCAGACATCACTGTCTGTGAACACAGTTCACCATGCCATCCACAAATCCGTTGGGATTGATAACGCTCCGCAACACCAGGTTAAAGCTATATCATGCAAAAGATATATGCGAACATGATTCCTTTTTTTTAATTAAAAGGTCCGCGTGTCAATGTGCAGTCTTGGAGCAAATATTATAAGTGAGTTGCCCAGGGATACCTACAGGATCACTGGTGTCATTTCCTCCAACGAAACACTTGTTAGCAGCAGGGACGGCATGTGCAAAAGTCACATATTCATGTGTTCTGCGAGCTTCAAGGAACGTGACATATGCAGATGATATCATTTGTGTGGCAGAGACAAAGAGTGGAATTGCTAATATGCTCATTAGAAAACTGGTGTCAAAAATCTCATTAGTTTTTACCATTTCATAATTAGGCAGGGGGTTTATTATTAATCAGACCATTAAGCATGGAAAGACTTAGTCTTGTCCTGTGCCCCCATTCCTACTTTTCGTCTCAATGCTCCCGTTCACATGTGTCTGATTGACATTGCCAGAGGTGTGACTGTATGAAAATGAGACCTCGACTGCTCGACCTTTGCATAAGTAGAATGCTAAAAGGGCACAATGGGCTTTCAGTTACCTGCCTGTTTTAGAGTAAGGAAGCATATGTTGCATAATATTATAAACTAGTCCTTCTCGGTCATCTGAGCCAGAATCTTCTCCCTGCTGTGTTAGTGTGCATGCTCCTTTTCCAGTTATCTGTTCCATCAGTGACTGCTGTTAGCCCAAACTGACCTTTCAAGTACAGGAAATCAGTGTCATTGTTAAACATCCATCGGCTGTACCTGACACGAAATGGTCAGGACCCTTAATTTACTCTCTACACATCAAAATCAATCCTTATTTTGTATCCTTCGGCTGTCGTTACTTTTTCTCTCAGCAAGTTAGTCGAGCATTTTTTGTTGCACTGCCCTTTAAACGCACAAATAATTTTCACACACACTTGTCTTTTCCGCTTCTTATGTCGGCACTGAAGGCAGCGCGCTTGGACTGCTCAATCGATAGTTAACTTCAAGGATCTACTGTCCTGTGGCCTCTCGCTGTAAAGTTTCTGCTGCTATGGTTACAGCTTGTCTCGGGCGAAAGAAATAAATAAATCCTGTCAACTTGACTCCGTGGAGAGGAGCGCCGCTCTGCTCAGTACTTTTCTTTCTAGTCTACAAAGTCTACAACTCTTGCCGCCAGAATATGAAATGAAATGGTAATGTGGCGAGCAGGTGGCTAACATCCAGCAGTGCTTGACTTTGGGGAGCAACACAGTGATCAGTGTGCAAACTTCAGGTAATTATAAGAGCTTTTTTGTTCGGCGGCTTTACATAAAACCTGTAAACATCTGGTAAAAATAAAAGCAAAAACAAAAAAGAGACGGTTTTGAAGTTGTGTTTGCCGCATAAAACACTATTTACTCTCTGAGGAGTAATCAGCATCAAATCTGTTCTTTGTTATTTGTTTATTTTCCCTTTACGAACCCAGTTCAGAAGAAGATAAGTTCAGAAAGTTCAGAAACAAAATGGAAATACAAATAAAATAGAATCTTTGCAGATCTAAACTCAGATCCATACTTTATTCACACAGAAAACATTTCTCTGTTTAAACATTTGATTGAAGAAAAATGTACCAATATAAGAAAAATATATTATCTCCATTTAAAAATGACGGCAGCAACCTTTGTCAAACATGTTGGGATAGGGGGGCAAAGGTTGGAAAATTAAAAGGCACTGAGAAGAAACTGCTAATTTGGTTAAGTGGAAACAGGTCTTCAACATGACTGTTAAAAATAGAATATATTATAAGATTATATTATAAATAGATGTAAATAGATTATAAATAGATGATATGGAGAAATCTCGGTGTGCAAAGGACAATAAATAAATGTTGTCTGTCTTCAGGTGTTTAAATGACCTGGTACTCGGCATGTCTTCAAATTAGCTCGATACACTCTTGGACAATAAAACATGACATTTGCATTGGGTCCAAAATGTCGAATAAGTGTGTGAAAATACTAGGTAGATCTGCAGCAGTCAGGTGTTGCTCTCAAATGCATTTCTATAATTGATCATCAGCAAGTGCAAACATCTCTATCAAACGTTTTGGGAAATCCGGGTCTGGAGTATTTAGATTTGTTTTAATACACATACGATGGAGGAACTACATCAGCAATGATCTGAGTGAACCAATTGCTGTTGCCCACCTATCTGGGAAGACTTATGAGGCAACTTCCAAACAATCTGAAGCAAGAAAGTTTGCTTACATTCAAGATTGACGTCATTCTTCCCAGGAGTCGATATCCCAACATATTCATCCCAAGGTCGGACTGTGCAATGTTCAGAAACAAAGAAAAACACCCTCAGTTAGTATGTTAAATGTTAAAGTTCATGACAATGTATTTAGAAAAAGGATTTGTGTCTCCAACTGGAATCAAGCCATCCCCCTTTTACTTGCTAAATGCATGTGTTAACTGCCAAACCATTAAGTCACCAATTTTTATAACTCCTCAACATTTAAACTATAAGCATAACATCACAATCAACATGCAATGTCCCTGCTGAATTTTTGGAGGACTACACTCAAAGGTGTGAGTCCAACACAGGCTGAAATGATGCAGCATCTATGCAGTCACAGGGCCACGCAAACAGATGCAGAAACATAACCTCAAATTCAGCTTAAGGAAGAAGGAAAAGAAATCGATACACTAAAGGCTTACTGAGTAAGATTTCTCCGCTACACTGTTCCTTTTTCTACTCTGCACAAAACATTCATTGATCCTGCCTCTTCACCATATTTCCACTTCACCAGACAGACCAAAGCCTAAAGCATGAAACAAGCAGAGGTGTCAGGATTGCGCATCGCCACAAAGTCTTTGGGTCGAGTGCCAAAGAGGGTCCTTGTTGTTCACCTATCGACCACAATTATAGATGGTGAAAATGGCACCACATGTTAGAGTACATGAACAGATAAATTCTTTCTAAAGTGTGAAAAAAACATGGATTTCAGAAATCCGACACTGAGAAGTGTTGCGAGTTTTCTCATCTTAGCTTTATTTTCTTGACATGGATTCAAGTTTTATTCAGACTTTCTTTTTAAGTTTGGTAGGAATTTTTGTTGGGATATTTTCGATTTGAACGCTCGGTGGAATTTGCATCTCTAAAAGATCTTTTCAGACAGAGCGTGTTTGATTTCCACTCTCAGCTCTCACAGCTCAGAGGAAGCCTGAAATAAAGTACACCTAAATGAGATGAGGAGCTGTCAGTGTTTAAGCCCCCTCATCACTTGATTGAGGAAACATAATCCGGGTTAGCATTTTGTTGACCATCCTCCTCCTACACGCGTGTACACGTGCACACACACCCATATGCACGCTCACACAATACTCCTACCATCTAGAGCTGTCTGATTAGGATTAGTGATTGAAAGGCCGAGGCGTGGGAACTACTTCCTCTCCCGGTGTTTTCATGCTGAAATCAGGTCTCCTGAGGGAAATGACAGTGCAGTTCAAAGAATGATTGCTTCTGAAACAAAGGCTGTGCAGCTCATGAATGTGCAGCAGGTTGTTCCCTGAGTTACCGCAGGCTGGAGGTGAACGCGTCTACATCTCGAAGAGTTTCAGACAGAAACCGTTTGTCTACACTAATCCTAATTATAGTCGTGCTACATCGGAGTGGGCTGTTGAGTGCAGTATAGGTAACCATTGTTCTTTTCTTTATTTTCATTTACAAAGCCATTTTCAAAAATGTTGAGTGCTGTGTAAAATACAATCATTTGCAAATCCCAGAAACCCATATTTTACTCTCAATAGAACAGAAAACATAGTAAATGTTTTCTAAACATGGCCCTGAGCAACATATGTTAGGGTCATGTTTACTACAATCACGCTGTAGTAATAGATATAGTGTGGGCTTTAGCATCGCCTTACTTACATCGTCTTGTCTGTATGGGTTTGCATGCTGCTCTGAAGCCCGTATATACCTTTCACCACTGATGCTGCCTTTCCAGATGTGTCAGCTGCCAATTACATAGGCACTAATCCACCTCCATACCATCAGAGATTGAACAGAGTGCAGAGAACAAGCTGGATGGTCTTTCCAGAGAACACGGCGTCCGTGTTTCCTAAAAAGAATCTCAAATTCAACTGACCAGAGAACAGTTTTCCACTTTGCCTCAGTCCATTTGAAATGATTTCCACCACAGAATCATGACGTTTTTAAGAGTAAGGGTATCCAATGATTATTTTCAGCCTTATCCTATGCACATTTCTTCAGAAACTCACAGTCTTTTGGTGACATTATGCACTGTGGATGATGAGATATTCATAGTTTTCCACTGAGGAACATTATTTCACCAGATCTAAAAAACTGTTCCACAATTTCTATAGTTTATTTATTTTTGCAGACTGCTGAATCTCTGCCTCTATAAGACGGTCTCTTTGTATCCAGTTAAGTTATTAAACTGTTGCCATTTAAACTAATTAGCTGCAAAATGTTCATCCAGCTTCCAGCTGTTTCTTTTTAGTATCTCTTGTATTTTTAAACTTATAGATACCGTTGAGATGTGTTGAAACCACCAAATTCAAAAGATAATATTTTTCATCAAAAACCTTTTCCTTTTCTATTGGAAATATGATTCGGGTTTATGAGATCTGCAAACCACTGCATGCTGTTTTTGTTGACATTTTACACAGCATCCCAACTTTATCAGAACTCAGTATGTAGAAATAGTCTACTGATATATCCAAAATTATTAAAGTTACATTACCATACAACATGAAGAACCTCCTATGAGATGCTGATTGCTGTGAGTGTTTTTAGCTCGTCACGTCCTCGAGTTATAACAAAGTGATATTGCTCTTTATTATCGAGGGAGTCCTCGAACTGTCTCACTGTCTTTACTGAACTTTCTTTTCTCTTTCTCCTGATAATTTCCATAAGGTTTCATAACATTCTAGCCATTGCTCTGCCACCTCGTTTCAGCCGTAACCTATATACTATATATGTGTCACTCTATAACCACATTAAACACCCTCTACAAATGTCCCCCAGCATGGTTTCTGTTTCTTCCCTCTGCAATCTCTGCTTCTAAGATATGTTTCCTGTGATGCTCCCACTGTTCTTTGCTTGTTGCCATGTGTACCGGTCCAACATGGCAAGCGCAAGCTGCGTTACATCTTCCCACACAGTGTCAGTGAGTAAATGAAATGAAAATTTTCACATACCTTTCTAGATGCATAGCATCTTGTTAATTTGACAGGTCTTTTCCCTTTTTATCTGACTGTTTTGATCTAATTTCAGGTCACTTAGATTTTTTTTTTTTCTCCTTCGGATGAAAAAGAATAGAAATGTGTTCTACTGCTGGCTTTGTTACCCAAAAGTCTTAATAAGAGCAATGGACTGTAGCTCTAGAGTAAAGTAAAGGTAAAGCTGAGATTCTTAAAAACATCAAATATATAATATATATAAAACCAAAGCTACGACAGTTGTGTGGTTTTAGTTCCTTCTTTCTGTTGGCCTTGATATTGATTTTTGCAGAGATGTCTTTCAATTACCGACTCTTGTTTATCTTTGGAAAGTTTTTGTCACGGCGAGTGAGAAGAGCCGTGTGGAAAAGGTAAAGGAGGATCCAAACGCAGGCAGTCGTGAAGGCGTGAAGGTGATTTATTGAACACGAAATATAGATAGGCAAACGGCAAAACAGAGAACTAAACTATACTGGGACAACTAAACTACTGAGCATGAACAAGAACACGAACCTGGACATAAAGGAAGGAAGACGATGGTACATGATGATGACGGCAGGGAACACACAAATGAAACATAGTGGATACACAGACGGACCAGCCACTACAAACACAGAAGACACAACTTAAATACACTCAGAGAAACACAGGGAGATTACACACAGGTGGGGGACACAGCTGGGAGTCATTAATGAGACGAGAGGTAAAACTGAACACACTCATATGAGACGCAGACCTTCACAATAAAACAGGAACAAGAAACCAGGAACAAGAAACCATCACACTAAGACGCAGACTCGACATTGAGAGACAGACAGAAAATGACACATGGAACTAGACCTATACTAAGCAGACACAACCGAAGAACAAATCCTAAACACAAATAAACATCATAATCATCATCATCATTAACACAACAAGAGAACAAGAAAACAATCCCTGATGCAAAATTAAACCAAAACATAATAAACTCAAAATACTGGGTAGAAACTGGCCCAGAACCGTGACAGTACTCCCCCTCCAAGGGCTGGCTCCCGACAGCCCTAAACAAAAAACAAAACCGAGCACCAGACCAGGGCGTGCGGAGGGGGTCCAGAAAGGAGGGTCCGAAACAAAAAACAAGGAGCACAAGAGTCCAGATTAAACCAAAAAGCGCAAGAAAAGAGGTCAACACAAAACAAGACTATTCATGAGTCCACAGTAAAGTCTGGGGGTTGACCCGGAGGTCGACGACACAAAAGACCAAGACAGTTCAGGTGGCCGGCCGTGCGGACGGCAACGGCGGCGACGTGGAAACAGTTCCTGGGGCCGACCATGCACACAGCAACGGCGGCGACGGGCAAACAGTTCCTGGGGCCGACCATGCACACCGCAACGGTGGCGGTGCAGGCAGGAAGTTGAGCGGCTGGTACTCTGGTGCAGTCAGCACAATCTGGAGCTGAACACTCTTAAGACTGTAGAGATGACAGTGGACTTCAGGAGACATCCCTCAACTCTGCTCCCCCTCACCATATCAGACAGCTCTGTGTCAACTGTGAAGACCTTCAAGTTCCTGGGTACAACCATCTCCCAGGACCTGAAGTGGGAGACCAACATCAACTCCATCCTCAAAAAGACCCAGCAGAGGATGTACTTCCTGAGACAACTGGGGAAGTACAGTCTTCCACAGGAGCTGCTGATATACTAAGCAGACACAACCGAAGAACAAATCCTAAACACAAATAAACATCATAATCATCATCATCATTAACACAACAAGAGAACAAGAAAACAATCCCTGATGCAAAATTAAACCAAAACATAATAAACTCAAAATACTGGGTAGAAACTGGCCCAGAACCGTGACAGTTTTTTTTGTTTCTGAGTTTTTAAAAAAGCGAGAGAAAGCCCAAAGAGCAGCTTCAGTATAATGCTTGTAAGCTCCTTTCAGTCTTGGCTTGTCACTTAAAAACAAGCTGAGAAATGAAATGCAATGAAAACTGAGGAGGGGTTGGGGGGTGGAAACTGGGACAGGGACACCGGAGAGAACACATCGAGACACATATGGCACTAGAAAGGAGAAAAAAACCTTCAGAACAAGGGTATTTGTCTGTTCTAAGTCAATCCGTATCAAGAAGATAGCAGAGAAACAGGGAAAGCCTCTCTCAAGTGTGACCTATTGATCACACCTCGCAGCGCATCTCCCGGTCGAGCTTAGATGACCAGTTGAGACAGCGCGAGAGGATAAGAGCTGGGACACATGGAGGATTTTCCTGTGGCAGGTAGCGTGAGTCACTGAGGAAAAAGTGACGGCAGCTATGACTTGTTTTTACGATGGTAACAAGTCACGAGACGCCAAAGGGCTGACGGGTGTTCAGAGGAGAAGAAGCAGTAAATAAATGAATCTGCTGGTACTTGTGCAGGCAGACCAGCAGCAAACTGGCAAACTTTTAAAGGCAGTAACGGTGGACAGAAAGCTGAGGAAGAGAGATTTTCCAGTGTGGCACTGCACATCTGCTGTCAGCCTCATTACTGTTAATGACACGCATATATGCAGCAGTATCTGTGCAGCTATGTTTCACATATGTTCCAGGTTCACAAGTTACCTTTCACTATATGACAGTTAAGGTTACAGAATTCCATCATAAGGCTGCTGAATATTAATTCTGTCTTTTACACTGTGCTCTATGTGCATACTGTATTGACCCTATAGCTTGTCTTTGGTTCATTAAACCAAGTTCTTACTGTTAGGCTCATTTACATCTCCAGAGTTGCACTATTCACTGCCTTCTTCCCTTCCATCGTCTGTGTGTGTGATTTGTAGATTACTTTAAAGCTCTTTATCTGTGGTCTGACTGTGTACTAAATATTATAAAAGCAAGCCCCTAAATACTTGGACACAAATAAAGTCAAGCATCCAGAATTCTTGTACACATGGAAGCTAATTAGAGCCCCATGGCAGACCAGCAACCAGTTCAGGATGTACACTCCCTCTTCCCCTACAGCAGTGGTTCCCAAACTTTTGCTAGGGCCCCCTTTGTTTTACAAGAAAAATGTTCGCGCCCCACCACGACCCACAAACACGTCCTCCAACCACACACACCCATATCTTGTTTTCAAACTCCATTATTTCACACCTCAAACATTTAGTAAACAATTAAATAAATACAAGTAAACTGCAATAAATTACAGGTAGTAATAAAATAAACTACTAACTCTTTCACGCTACGTGCACACCTACACGGGTATTTATGAAAACGCAGCTGTTTCTATGCGTTTGGGCCTTACCTCTGCACGTAAACGGCGTTTGTAATCACCGAAAACTGAGATTTTTTAAAACTCCTTTTTTGCGTTTACGTGTGGGCGAGGAATACGGAGTTCATCACGCAACGTCAAAGGTATGTTCCTTTTTTCACGTCACGCTGTGCTCCACGTTATTGTTTACATGAGATGAATTGCAGAATGGCAGATAGTCAGATTAACAGTATTTTGTCTCTATCTTCAGGTTTTACATGCTTACATATATACATGCAGTTACTGTCTCTCCATTTAGAAAGGCAGAGGCGTGTAGTTGTTTTTTTCCTGTGTGATAATATTCAACATTGCTATCAATACATTTTCGCAAAAAAATGCCTCTCTGTGCAAAATGGGTTTAAAAACATAAACAGCTGTGGGATACTGTTTGTCCATGATTTGAATCGGGGAACAAATCGTGGCAGGATCAGCCCGATATTATTTGTATCCCGCTGTAACTTTACTTTATAAAGAGCTAACATCCCCAAAATGTCAGGAGTAGTCATTCCAAGAAGTGTTTGTGAACTAAAAATCAAGAATGTGGGATACTGTTTGTCCGTGATTTGAACAGCCCAGCACTGCTCCCGATGCTGGGAAAACCAATTCTGTCGCGGAGACCTACCTCGGCACTTGTGCAGGTGAAGCCAAAGGGAAGATATGCTTCACCATATTTTCTAGTCTTTGGCTTGGAAGGAAGTTGGTTTGGAAACATATTTGGCGATGCTTTATCTCCTGCTTTGCGTTTGTGTGGAAGCCCCGTCAAAAAAAACTGTCCACTATGCTAGCAGTGTCCAAGTGTTCTTTCTTTCTTTTTTTTCATACCGCCCCCCCCTTGCAATGGCTCTGCGGCCCCTGTAGGGGGCGGGCCGCACACTTTGGGAACAGCAACTGCAATATACTCCAGTCCTTCCTGGCAACCCAGAAATGGATAAGAGAAGGGAGGGTGGATGGAAACGAGTTACAATATGATAATACTTAGCTAAGAGAGTAAAGGCAGTGATCAAGCACACCAAACACCAAATATCAATGATTCATGTGACTCACACTTAACTGCAATGTTATGCAGTTAAGTCCTATTAAATCATAGTCTTCTATGAGAAAACACTTAAAGACAACTGGCTTTTAAAAAGTGGGTGTGGATTTTATGATAAAATTATGTGAACTACAGACACAAGGGGAAAAAAAGTCCCCACAGTTAGTCATTCGAATTTTGAGCTCTCGTGAGGGTAAAGGACATCCCCAAGAAGTTGCAAAGAATCATCATTAATTGACCTCATATACGGTTTGCCATGTAAGTAGATGATTATTAGCCCTTCACCTAGGCCTCTCATTCTAACATTGCTCATTGCACACATTCAGCATCATTGCTGCTTCTGCGGGGGTGGTTTACAGAGAGACTGCTTCACTTCAGTGCATGTTTGTACTAGAGGAATACTACCACAGCGCAGCACAGTGTTAACACTGTTATGTACAATATTCTGTGTCAGCCCTAGAACTCGTTCAGTTTTACATTATTTTCTGACGTTCCCAAGAATACATTGTTAAGGAATAAATAAACTGCAACCACTAGATGAGTAAGAACATCATTAGTTAGTGGCAACGCTTGAAATAAATAATGTAAATAATTAATGCCAGTTTACATACCACCTACCTTTTAAGGCTGACCTCATGTACTTATATACAAGCACATTAGACTGTATGATGTGGTGATTCCTTTACAGACTCACAGTCCTTTCCACCACACTCGCAAAAACATGCAATGCATACATCATTTGCAATCATTGCACCAAATTTGAGTTATTTTTCAGAAACCTTCCAAATGCATAGGCTGGCTTACATAACATCCCATCAAAAAAACAAAACGAATACAATCTAAGTTCTCATTTAATTAATTTTATTTTTAGCAGAAGGAAAATCCCGCAAAACAAACAGGAGCTTCGACGCAGATAGCGCATGTACATTTCCTATATTGTTCCCAGTGCTTTGTTTAGTTTTGAAACCTGATCACCCCTACACTCACAGCGCCTGCTTTTTATTGTGTGACAAAAACTCCTTTGAAACTGTGACAAACTGCGTTAACTCTGTGTCTTATCTTTCTGTCTGAAACTCTCCCCTTCTTCACTCCTCCAGCAGCTCTTTTGATAGCTCATCTGTCTGTCACACTGCTCATCTCATCTCCTCTCATCTCTTCGGCTGTTCTCTTCTCCTCTCTCCTGTCATGTTCACTCTATGATGGTTGGATCATAAACGCTTGTCTTTTTTTCTTCTTCTTTTTTTTTACCCCAGTTCATTTTATAGACGAATCTGACGACAACTTTGTGTGTTCCCGCCATTGCTGTGCTGACAGGTTATGGTGCTGACAGTGTCTGCTGGTTCCAGCTGACAGCAACAGAAGCAAGTAAAGCTGGACTGACAACATTAGGGAGAGACTGATAAAGGTACCAAACATGGAGCGTGGTGCATGCAGTTATTTTCCAACTTTGAATTTGCAACTAGGTTTTCTGGCAATAGACTGTATATAAAAGATGAACTTTAGATGAACTCAATGCTGTCACCGTTAAATCACACACGAATTTCTAGAATTGGTAAGTGAAAGCACTGAGATTCTCGATGCCACATCGCTCGTGTATTGAAGCCATCTGTGGCCATTTTTAGAGGTTTAGGGTACAATTAATCACAATGAGATGTATTAATTGTTAGGCAGTTCTATTAAATCTGTTCCAATTTACACCAACACTACAAACACAGTTGCGTTAATCAATTCTATTCTATTCTATTTTATTTACACAGCGCCAAATTACAACAATCAGTCACCTCAAGGTGCTTCATAGTGTAAGGTAGACCCTACAATAATAAATACAGAGAGAAACCCCAAAATCATATGGCCGCCTATGAGAAAGCACTTTGGCGACTATGGGAAGGAAAAACTCCCTTTCAACAGGAAGAAAGCCCCTGGTTCACAAATTATCCCTACAACACCCTGCTTTATCCTCCTTGCTGACTCTAAATGGGAAAATAATTTACAAAAATTAATAGCATGCTGTATGTATGTATGTAGGGTGCTCTAAACATGACTAAAGTTGGCAATATTAGCATGAGAGCGAGAGAGGGATTCACTTATATAGTTTGCACTGTTTATTTGTCTGTTTAGTTGGAATAGTTGAGACCTGCACAGACTCTCTCTTATTTCCTGAATGCCACTTTCACAGCTTTACAAACAAAGTAAAGGTAAAAGTAGAAAAATGTACCCTTCTTAGAACTGCTTCCATTAAAATATTTATTTTATGTAAACACGGCCACACCTAATGGCAGTTGGTTAACTTTGGTATTTTCGCAGATTCCTGTAGATTAATTACACTAGTGTACAAAAAGTAGAGTTTTTCTTGCAACTGGTAACTTTTATCCCTGCATCTAGTGTTTTTATATGTTTTCCATTTAAGCTTGGGCGTCAGGTTTTTGAGATACACATCACTGATGTTTTTGCACTTTTGAATGTCAATATGTAGCCGAGTGCTAAAAACCTTTACCTTAATAACGGAGTTTTCCATCTGGACTAAATAAGTTTTCTCTTGGGATGTTACAGTGCCACTGAACACGTTCTTTGCTGTTTTCTTTTGAATGTGACACGTTATTAATTTGTAGTTGGAAGGTACATTCACAAGATGTTACAAGTTTTCACCACAAGGTGGTAGCGTTGCAGAGAACAGTGGTAACCCCGTCCAAATTTTTCAAAGTTCATATACTGATGGTAGTGATCAGTATATGCCGCAGGTATTTTTTACGTTTGTTGTTGTTTTTGTTTGTTTTTCTTTTTGCTTTTTTGCTTTTTTTTAATCTTCTCTGTATGTAATTAAAGTACTGCAACACTCTCTGTTACTGTGTCCTGTGTGGCAAATAATTTCCCAGACTACAAATATATCAATAAAATACGTATAATTTTAACTATTTCCCACCAAAATAAATTGTGTTTATTTCGAAAACAAACCAGAAGACGGTATCAGAGATGCATTAAAGCATATTTCTGTCAGTTTAGCTCAAAAGAAAATGAGGTTAGCTAGACAAAAACAGCTTTCAGATTTGGAGTCGGAAAATGAAATTGGTTCAAGTACAGGTGAAAGAATCCCAGTACCAAAAATGCATGTTGACCAGTGTTATTTCAGGACAACATGTTATCAGATTGCAGAGAACAATAATGCACTATTCCATCTGAAACGGACAAATATGTACTTTTGTAGTTGGCCAATCTCTAAATTTTTGATAATTATTATTACATTAATTATTATAATTAGTATGAGCATTCCAGCTGGAAGGCCATCCACAGTCTTGAATGAAGCCTCGCCTTGAATTAAAGTGAAGTAGGTACCGTGATGATGCCGGCCTGGTACTTGGTGCTCTCTCTCCCTGTCTCTCTCTCCCTTTTTATTTTAATTAGATTTCATAGCACTGGAACAGATTTTAAGCCACCATTTCCATAATACTATAAAACTAAATCTAATTAGGAGTCACACCTTCTGCATTAACTGCCTTTTAACTGAAAAGGTGAGATGAGTGGGAAGCAGCTGATTCTGAGGGTCAATGTATTCCCATCTTAATAACCCGTGTCAAGCATCATATCAGACAGAGTGGCACGAGCTTATCCTCTTCACTTGGCTCGTGAAAAAGCTCAATGAATGCGCTCCTGCCAGTTCCACTCCGTTACACAGTTACCCTTGTTCAAGTGTGTGTATCATAAATCCCAGACGCGACTGTGACATTTATATAGTGACTGCAATTACCGACTCATTATACCACTGCTCCCCAGTGGTGGAAGAAACAATAGGATGACCTGGTCTCTGCTTCCCAGTAGCATCTTAAGCCTAAAATGATCTAAGACTATCAGCTCAGATCATCTCACATTTCAAATGTTTTGGGAAAGAGGGCCCTGACCGGCAAAGGGAGGGCATCTGAAAAACTTGAGGGGTTTGTGTGGTTCACTTTGGTACTTTTATAAAGTAGTCAAAGACTTTGTTGAACTGCAGATGTGTGGGATCAGGAAAACAGGACAAGTTTCACCTGACTTTGAAAAACTCAAAGTTTTTAACATTTGACATTTAACATGATTTATTGCCTGTAAAAACATGCTCAGGCTAAATAAGTTAGTGGAAACTTTAGGAATGACATTTCACTTTTTTAATGTGACTCTTTTAATTTTACCTTTTGAAATGAAAAAAAAAAAAGATGTTGAGTCAAACATTTTTTGACTGCCTTGTTTTCGGTTGCCTGTTGTATTTTTATAACCGTCTATGCAGTCCCTGCTGCACTGATGGAAATTTATGCAAACGCTTGGTGATTTTTACATGATGTGAGAAGTGCACTCATACCAATTTCCATACTGACTGCGGTTATATTTGTGGTATTCATTAGGTTGTGGACAATCTTATGTAGTTCTGATTCTGCAAAATCACATTCCCAGAGGTGAAATTGAAGTCGCATCATAAATACGGATGCTGTGAAAAGCTATTTTGGCGATATGATGCACCCAGATCCACATCATTAATGTAGATCGAGCTCATCGTACTAACATGTGTCTTTTCTAGGTTTTTCTTCTTTTTGTCTTTTTTGACCTGAAGACTTCCTGTATTTGATTCCTTTGCAGTGAAAAATGCAGACATATTTTAATCGATTGCAGTTGCATAGAAAACCTGTTTCTCTCTCATTGGGCCTGGGATTTAGATGTTGTACTCAGTAAGACTTGAAACTAGAACCTTAGGTTGAAAGTGTTTACTGTGGTCATAGATAGATAGAGGAGAATCAAAGACTTGGTTTCCTGCAGATTTTTAGATGACTGAATGTTCCTTCGCAATCAGAGGAGTCGCCCCCTGCTGGACATCAGAATGGATGGGCACTAAAGCATTGGTTTAATCCAGTGCTGTCAGCGTTAATCTCGTTAAAATGACATTAACACCATAAAAGCATTAATGTGGCAAATCTCCGTTAGCGAGTTAACGCGGATTGCCCCGTGCGTGGGCTGCACAACGTTAATGTGTTAGCAGGGTTAGCTCGTTAACGCGTTAGCCCCTCACACGGGCCAATCCACGTTAACTTGCTAACGGAGATTTGCTGCGTTAATGCGGTTATCAGAGTCACAGTCAGAGAGACTTTATTCATCCCCAAGGAGCAATTAAGATAGGTACGATAGCGTTAACGTCATTTTAACAAGATTAACATTTACAGCACTAGTTTAATCTTTATGAACAGGAAGCTAATTTAACAATTTTTTACATTTCGTAATGAGAATAAATTAGCCGGATGCTACCATTTGAAGAAATAGTCAAGAGGTTAGGGTTAGGTTATTCGAATCATAAACATCAACAATGACATTAAAAATGTTGTTGCATTTACATTTAACAATACTTACGTTTCATGTCTTTAATTTGAATTGTTTAATTAGTATATTTCATTACAAAACTATGTTGTTGATAAATGTGATCTAGCTGCAGTAAAAGGCTGGTAAATGAACCGTGAATGCCTTGCTTGTAATAGCGATTAACAGGGCATGGGTTTGAAAATGGAGCATGATGAAAAGGGCGAGAAAAAGGCTCACCAACTTGCCTCTACGCCTCGGGGGTTAAACTGGAGCAACACACCATGACTGAGAAAATGAAAATAAACTTTACACTACTATAGCGTTGTTGAAGCCCTTGATCATTGCACTCCTTTCTCTAAGGCCAGTAAATGTGTTTTGATTCAGTATGCAAATCAGTACGTGCAAGTCTCCGACGAGGGTTGGTGCCTGCCATTTCCAATCCTATTCTTCCTGTCATGTTAGGTGCTCCTGCTTTGCTGGATATCTGTTACTTGTGATCATCAGGTTTTTGATCAGCCAAAAGTTTCTGAATGGAATGATTCCAATAATGGTGTAAGGGGAAAAAGGGTGAAGTAACCCTGTAAACTGGTCAACAGGGAAGAGGACCAGATTTATCTGAGCTGCTAAAGCCTTCGCTTCTGCAGCTTTATCTGCTATGACAATTTAAACACTGAAATGTCATTTTAAACATGATATTATAAAAAAAAAAAAAAGCTCTAACAGAAGAGACAGGAACACCAGAGAGAACGGCTGCCTTATTGCCAACAATTTCATGGTATAAACCTGGGATCTGTGTGTAACAGCTGCCCAGTCAGATGTGTAGAGTAGAGCAGGGCATTTTTAGCCTGACATCCTATATTAATGAAGTGTCAGCCGCTGTGTCACCTGCATAAACGCACACATGCCTCTCAATTTCATGAAGCACTTGTCCTTTCTGCTGCAGGAAAACCTCACACAGGCAGCTTTGCGCAACCAACATCGGAAGGTCCGCTTATGATTCTGCATATTCCTGAATTACATTTACTGACACCTGAAGATCATTACTGTGAGAGTTACACAGTAAAGACACATTCCTGAGATTTGCTTGAGTCAAATTAAAAGCTGTATTTTGAGAGAGATTTCAGTGAGTTGGGTCATTTAAAGGAGCGTTTTAAACAGCCAAAACACATCAAATCTGATTTGTGTTGTTGGAGGGTTGCATGTGTGCGTTTCTGCTGACAAAATGGAAGCTTTTGAACGCTTCTCGGTTTTCACTGTATATTCGAGAATGTGATGACAAGGCTGAAACAAAATGCTCTCCCCTTTCCACAGATGCTGTATCTTAAGATGAAAGCGCGGGGGCTTGCAAGCATCAATTACAAAACGGGATGGAAAAGAAGCAGCATTCAGACTGACAGGGATGTCAGTAAAAATGTACTGTTTGGCAATTCAAGAGAAACTTTGAGTATTAATTTGGCTTACCTGTAGAGTTCAGAAGAATATATAATAGAGTACTGTGCAAAAGTCTTGAGTCACCCCCCATTTCATTTTATTTTGCTTCCAAGGAGTCAGACTTTCTTGTCATTTTTAAAGCAGCCTTAAGCAACACTTCTCCAAACTTTCTGAAGGTCTCTAATTGGACATTTGTTGTGGCAGATCGCTGCCCCTCCCTGAGCATGCTCTGCATGAGGGTTCTTCCTGTTAAAAGGGAGTATTTGCAGAGCCCGCGGGCACATCACTGCAACCCCCTCTGGCCTCTGCTCCGTGGCTGCTGGGTGACCTCTCGTTTGGGGCTCTCCTCAGCTCTTCCCAGGAGGGTGGCACGGTTGCCCCCCTGGTGGTCCTCCTTGGGTCCTCGTATTCTGGGACCTCTGGATGTCTGGGGCCTGGATCTCCTCCATACCTGCTTCATGCCCTGGGGGACGAGGGCTATGGCTCCCCACACTCCCTAGCAGATCGTTACATGGAGAAACCTTTTGAATACAAGCGTGCTGATCCACACAGGTGTACACACGGGTGTACACACAGGTGTACACACGGGTGTTCACAGACGCAAACTACACCTTTCTTGGCTGCTACCTCAAAGCACATTGTGCGCTGTCGATCTTGCGTACTGCACAATAACATGTAATATTTAGACTGTTATCTACTGTTAGCTAGTTTATTGTGATGGTGCTGTATTTATTATGTTGCTCTTTTTTGTTTGTTTTCTCTTCTGTTTTTTCTTATCTCCATACAGGTGATCCAGGTGCTTTGTTTGTTTGTTTGTTTTTTTTCTTCCCCCCCTTTCTCACCATCTCTTCTCCCCTCTATTTTTCTTTCTCTCCCTCTCTTTCTTTCATTCTTTCTCCCTGTCCTATCCCCCAGTCATGTCTGTCCCGTCTGTAACAACCGAAAATCAGATAAAATAAATACATAATTATAATAAAGGTCAATCAAATGGACCAATATGGTAAGGCCATGATGATCCAATTGGTAAAGTAAATCCGCTTGGCATCTTTCTTGGCCTTCAGACAACAATTCTGAAGGCTAAAGATCCAAACGGGACAGGCAAAAAAAAAAAAAAGAAAAGCAAAGAAAAGAAAAGGGGAGTTTTTCCTTCCAACTGTCACCAAAGTGCTTGCTCGTAGGGAAATGTCTGATGGGGTTTCTCTGTATTATCAAGTCTTTACCTTACAATATTAGGCAACTTAAGGCAACTGTTGTTATGATTTGGTGCTATATAAATAAAACTGAATTGAATTGAATCAAAATGCTTTAATGTTTATGGTTGTCTGCACTTTGTTTAAAAGTTAAAAAAAGAACACATTTTAAATTGTATTTTCAGGCACTTTGTGACTGGCAGCTTCTTGCAAAAGCACTTGCTCCCGAAGCTTTAGCTGAATCTACCGAAAACACAACAAGGATTAAAAAACTCTCTACATCAAATAAACTGAGGGGATAAACAGTCTCAGTGGAAGTGTGGCTGCAGAGAAGCCATTCTTAAGGAAGACTGAAAATAATCACCAATAGATCTTATAATGAATCCATATTTGAAATTTTCCCTTTAAATTTCTGTTAGTATGTATGAAGGAAGTCAGGAGAAGGATTACCAGCACCAGAGATTTATAGCACCCGTTGGGGATCTGCCCTGAAATACCATCTGGAAAGGATCTAGTTGGCAGCAACTTCATCTTTTCCACAAAACAGTAATTTCAAATACACTGCCAATGCAGTGAAAGCATACCTGGATTAAAAAATACACACTAAAAGGACCAATATCAGTCATGGATTGGCCTCCCCAGTCTCCAACAATACAGAAGCAGTATGAGGTCATCTTCACTGAGAACCAACCAACATCCAAAGAACAGCTTTGAATGTCCTTCAAGAAGCCTGGAGAAGTTTTCCTGAAGTTTTCTTAAAGAAATTAGAAGAAAGCTTGTCTAAGACAGTCCAGCGTGTGCTGAAGAATAAAGATGGTCATACCAAATATTGACTTTCAAGCATTTGTTTTGCCATATATTATATAGTATTTCAATAAATGCTTCCATAATCTCAGCACCTGAGCAGAATGTCAGTGCACTTTGTAACCTTCAACTTGTTTATTTGTTTAGTAGGTGCAGGAGAACTGGCAGGCCAAACAGTTGTGCTCCTAATTTTTTGGCACTCCAAAATCTCACTTCATCAAAGTACACAGATGATAGCAGCCAGCTGTCTTATTCGCCGTTTGGAATAGGTTGCTTCTCAAGAACTCACTTCAGAGGTAAATAACAGTAGTTGAGGAGCTTCATAAATAGATTTTCTTACATTTTCAGTCCCATTAAGATTGAGTGGGAACATCTGTGTCTGGCAGATGCTAGGTTTTAATTCTGTGTGTGAAACATAAATGTTGTGATGTGTTCTCAGTACGGGATGAGTGGTCGACCTTGAAGCACAAACACTCTGACTGACTGTCGAAATGCGTATCACGTGGATTTCCCTGCGGTCTCTATTGGAATGTGAGATCATGCTCAGTAGTGTCTGCTTCATCATAACTTCGGGCTTGACTTCTCATGCAATAAATCTGTGAATCATGCAGTGAACCCTGAAGTGATCAATGTAGGTCACATCAAGATGGTCAGTATCTTGTCCTGTCCATAAAACAGCACAGAATATAAAGTGCATATGAGCTGACCTAATTAAACAAGTTTTTTTGTTTTCCAGAAAAAAATATACTTATTCAAGAACATTGTACATATTATGTATTTAAATGGTTCTAACCTGTTACTGTAATGCACATTAGTTTTTTTTTTTTTTTTTATCTATCATTCCTTTTATGCCTAAATGGTATCAATATCAACAATGAAGGTAGCAAACATAGTTTTAATTAGCTCTTTATGGCATTATTATCAGATCAAGCTATTGACCTTGAAGGTAAAACCAAAGCTCAAATGTATCATGACATTTGACCTTTTTAATGTAGTACTTTCTACAAGTTGACAATAGACAAGGCTTTTTGTCAATTTTTGACCAATAAATCAGTAAATTGGAGACCTTGAAGACCGTGGTTAATGTAAGCCAAATTTTATGGATTGTTGGCATAACCCTAAACTACACCCCAATATAGTTTTATTTACATAGACTCCCTCAAGTCCACCATCAGGGCAGGGCCTTTCTCTGTGGAATTTGCATATTCTCCCCATTCTCTCCAGGTACTCCAGCTTCCTCCCAAGGTCCAAACATGTGCCCTTTAGGTTAATTTGTGATTCTAACTTGCCCATAGGTGTGAATGTGAGTGTGAATGGTTGTTTTTTTCTCTGTGTTAGCCCTGCATGAGACTGCTGACCTGTCCAGGATGTACCCCACCTTTCGCCCTGTGGTAGTTGCCATAGGCTCCAGCACCCCTGCAGCTCTGATAAGAATTACTGTATAAATACTACAGTTGCAGTTTATCACACCATCCAGCACTGGAACTGCTCCCTCTTTCTTATTCCATCATCCACACTGCTCCGTCTCAGTCTGCAGACCCTTACCTCCTCAGCTCTGCGCCTCAAGCATTCTGCTCTGAATTTCACTCTACTTTCTCAGATTAGTGCTCCTTTGGAACCGGCTCATCCCAGTTCTTCACTCGTTCCTCATTCACCTCTATAACCCATCTGTGACCTGTTCACCCTGCAGTAATTACTCATCTTTTATCTGACTACAGTCTAGTCTAGCATATCTGACTAGCTCTTGCTCACATTATAGCAGCCTTCACATGTATGAGTGTAAAGAAAATGTGTTGCTAGGGAACCATGCAATATGCATCATGGTTGGTTATATATTAATTCAGAATTTGGTTGGTTATGTTTTTCATTGTTGTTTAATGTCTAGCTTTTTTAGCATTTGAACCTTGAAATTAAAACTCCATGTCCCATATCCCTTGTCACAAGAGGATTTTCCTTTCCAGTGAGTTTGATTTTTATCTCAGACAAGCCCCCAATTTATGTCCATTCATGTTACATGAAAAAGGCATCCACATTTGTTGTTTATGCCCAATTCTAAGCCTACTACCAGAATGTTTCAGTGGAACATCTGATCTACGGTCTTCAGACCACAGAACATTTTTCCAATCATTTATTGTCAAGTTTTCATAAGCCCATGTGAATTTTACCAACTGTTTCTCGTTCTTGGTTGACAGTTTCTTTCTTTTTCTTCCCCATTCTATTACTTACTTTGAACTTCAGTATATTATCTAAAATCTGAGCTCCTGCCAAGTGATTAGATATTTCCATTATTGAGCAGTTGAACAGGTGTACCTAATGAAGTGGCTGATGACTGTATATGAGAAACTAACTACAATTTTCAGGAAGTAAGCATTAATTTTACAAGATACTCAATGTAATATTTAACAGAATTTATTCCACTGCTTTTTTTTTCCATTTAAATCACTAAGATTAAGGTACCACAGCACAAACTTTTATTATATACAGGAGGTGTAAAGCATCCTGGGCTGTGCATTTTTACAATAGTGGAGGCTGAGAGTCAAAGCTATTTATCAGCAAGGCAAGATAATCTTAGTGTGCGTGCCTGTCTCCACTGATGGTTTGATTGGTGTCACATTGGATTGTGCAAGTTCCTGAAAGGTTAGAAGTTGTGACGTCAAAGGAGTCAGCAGGATAATCTCAGTTATTATGTTTGAAAGCCCATTTTCACATAATCTTTTGTTCTGCACATATTTATAACTGGGAGACATCAGTCAGATCCATGTCCATGAGCTCATGCGATGTAGTCATTCAAAACTGCAAGGATCATAAAACTGAAAACCGTGTGGAGTCACCCATCACCACAAACAGATGTTTTTTTGCTTAAATGCCGCATGACTCCTGACTGCAGCTTCTAGCTATCAATGTAAAGAGATTACAAATCACTATGAAAAATCTGATACAAATATGTTTCATATGGAAGGGTAAGCTGAAATTTGAAAATATACCCTCACCCAATATACCCTCTGCAGTGTGAGCTGTGCAAAGGAAGATAAGAATAGCTATAGGGGGGGAAAAAATCAAGACTGCAAAGCATTAATGGTGATGAATGAGACTAATATGGCTTCATATACATTCATCACTGTCCATGTAGTCAGAACTAAATTTGATTAATGTCAAAGATACCTCATAAGGTCCACACAATGATAATGACTTTATGAAAACTTAAAATACTTCAAAGGAATAAAAGTGAACATTTTGCAATCAGTAAACACTCAAAAATCCCAAAGCAAAAACATATTAAACATTTTTATTACTTGAAATCTTTACAATAATCCTCCAGGCAGCAGGTACATCATGTACTTGCTTTTGTTTTTTTTAACCAAAACTCTTAAAGAAATTTTAGTGCATTTGCGCAGTACTGATATTTTCAGAAATAGTACCGTCGCTTTCTGATGATGGGTTATTAGGCATAAAAAACTGAATAACGTGTATATATAAAATATAATATATTCAGTAAAATGAAAGTCTTGATTCTCTATATATGACACAAGCAACAACTTTAGGCCTTGTGCAAGGCACTTTATACCCGGTCAGTGGCATCCTATACAGGACTGAGTTAATTCATCACTGTTATGTCTTTACAAATGGCCACATCAAAGTGAGGACGACTCCAGAACAAGGGAAAAGGTCATAGAGACAAAGCCTTGGCATCCTCCTCATTTAGGTTGCGGGCGTTCACTGGTGGCTACATTAAACACTGGCAGGTTTTTTTTTCTTTAACTGTGGCATCTTAAAAAGTCACACTGCAGCATTGTCAAATAACCAGTTAATTCAGCTTTTTAAAAAAAAAAACTATGTGAAAAAATTATTTGGACATGCCTTCCTTTAATTGTGACTTTATTAATATCTTGTGTGAGCCGTTATATCTGTGATAAGCTCCAACAAAAAAGTCCCATTTCTGATTAGATAACAGGGGTCTCTTTTTACCTAATTATATCTATTTTGTATAATAACCGCTGTAGCAGTTTTCTGCCAGGTGAATGCAATTATGTTCAGCTGAATCAAGGTAATGAATATTTTTTATTAGAGCCTTTATTTATTCAGAAAGGTGAACAATGAAAGCAATTTCTTTCTTTCTTTTCCTTTTCTTTTTTTAAGAGTGCTTTCTCCAGAGAGTCAATTCAGCAGTAATCTCCATTACGCAGTTATTTACCAAAGGACTAACAACTGACGGTTAGCAGAGATAAATGCTTGATAATCACACCATGACCTTGTCATTGTAGCTGTTAATGTGCAATAGAAGCGAGTGCCTGACTGATTTGTGAAGCGCTGGAAAGTATCGCCTTTTATGGTTAGGTGGTTGGAGCAAGAGAACTAGGATGAGAAATCGAGATGGACACGAGGTAAAACGGCGTATGTATTTATTTAGGTGGAATATTATTTCACCTGCAGATGAGGAGCCAGATACCTCTACTCATTATCATCTCAGGCCTATTCAACTGTAGTTAATGTAGGTAACTGAAATATGAGTACCCTTAAACTGTTTTGATTTAAAATATAGGATAAGCTGACGCATGATCTCATCTTCTATAAGCCAAGCAGATGGTCTGATTTAGTCCAGCAAATTAAGCATGAGTGACAATTATACACAAATCTGAATCAATCAAAATAAACAGAGCTCATCTGGCCGAATTTGACTCCCAGACTAAATATTTCTCTGCTGTCTTTTGTTGCTGCGTCACACGTCACTCACCAGCCTCTCCATGATGTGCTGTGAAGTTTTCCTTTCCAAACTGACAGTTCAAATAAATGCAAAAGTGAACTTAGATGAATTTATTAATATCAAATTATACTGGGGTAATTTCTCAATGTTCAAATGGAGCCGAATATTTTTTTCCAATGTCCAGCACAGGCCACAAATAAGAAAGTTCAGCAGACAGTGAAGGAGCTGGAGGACAAGAAGTCAAGCGTGACAGCAGTTATTCTAATTCAAGCTTTAATGAAAGGAAAACAAATTGCTTCGCAAGGAAACAAAGCCACTGGTTAAAAAGGACCCTGAAGCAAAATTTTTCATTTCCATCTTTGGAGAATGTGTTTACATTTTGGACAAGAGTGTGTTGAAGAGAGGGGGGTAGTTGATAGTTGAATGGTCACTAAAAGTCTTCAGCATATATGGAGCTAAAGCCGATAAGGATTAAGTCCTGCTTTAACCTTTGTGGCGCTTTAGCCTCGGTCCTCTTGTGCATTTTAGGCTCTGCTAATAATTCTGCTGCTTTGCTTCTCCGCACACTCCTTCACTCTGAAAATGGTAATCGCACGCTGCTTTGGTGTGGAGCAATTTTAGAAGCCACGCCATCCATCTGCTTGCACTTCAAGCCATTCGTTCCTCTTTTTTTTGTGTGTGCGGAAAAACCTCAGGAGCTTGTGACGAAACCAGTCTTGGAGAACTTGATAAGGTGTAAAAAAACAACAACAACAAACAAAAAAAAACCCCCCACTTTTCTTTTCCACTGGATTAGAGAGAACATGCAGAGAGGTCACTTATCAGTGTTTATCCTCTTCGGTGTTCAGCTTGAGCCAAATTGATGACTTGACTGATAATAGCACAACTGAGCTTTTGTTGTAACAATCTCAACACAACCGTGATCATCTTTTTATATATGAAAAACCAGCTTAGAACGTGTTTAACATTACGATGAATATGGAAAATACATGTTTTAATGATAATGAACATTTCTGAGATTCAGAGATGGCATGAAGCAAATCTCTGTATTTGTGTTCCAGCGCCTTAATAAAACAGAGTTTCAGTTGTGTGTGGGTCTATTTCTGTGTGTGTGTGTGTGTGTGTGTATGTGTGTGTTTGACCTAACAAAACGTAAAGCGAACTAAGTTTATTTTAATAGCCAACAATTACACCTGCAGATAAACACAATAGCATTGTTTTACAAAAGGTCAAAAGTAGAGTTGGATCCCTTCTTGTATTAACTGAGCATCAGGATACTCACAAAGAATACACAAAGAATAATCTCAAGACAGTCTCTCAAATAACAAAGCAAAGGGCTTGACTATAAACAGAGCTACATGAGAAACAGTGCCTCACGAGCTGAGTAACTTCCTCTTTATTGTTAGAAGTAGAATAAATAGTATTAGTAGAATAAATGGTAGAATAAAGCTATTCTTGAACACAAACGTTCCTCTCCACCATAAGAGAAATAAGCAAGTACAGAATTTGCTGTATAATACATCAAGAATCCAGTCGTGGTCTCAGAGTGGAAGTAATGTCGCACTACTTGAAGGAAAACAAAGCCAAATGCTTAGGCTGGGCTAAAGGTCAATTCATGCTTTCATATTTACATGTCTGCAAGGAACTGTAAGGGGTTATTTTGCTTTTTCTTTGAGTCCATGCACACGTCTCTGCATGCAGCCTGAAAATATTAAGCACATAGTGGGATTACACTCCAAGCATGCCGACTGCACGGTCACCAAGAACACATAGAGGATTGAGAAAATTTGGCCTTAATCCACATTTTTGTAATTAATTTGTTAAAGAGTTGTAATTAAAGTAGTTGCTGCCAAGCAAGTTTGACTTTTAAATATTAACCACTGTGCTTGAGATAGGGTGTCAACAAAATACAGTTGTGGGCTTTTTCTTAGCACCTGGCACACCTGTCTGCATCTGTAATGAGATGCTATAATTTCTTGGTCAGACTTCCAAAAGTGCTTCCACAGGAGCCCCGTGGATGTTTTGTGTGTTTCCTTGTTAAATGAGAGGGGCAATGCAACAGATCTACTATAGCAGACCTGGACCAAGGTTGTAAATGGAATCTACATTCAAAGTCACCTCACATGTCTGTGAAAACCATGAACTGACCTCCACAAGTACATTTCACAGTGGATAGCCAGGGAAAAGGTCCCAGTCTAGTTATTGGGAAGGAATAAGGAATTCTGGCAGCAACAGAAGAAGAAGGGCCAATAAGAGGGGAAGAACATAACTAAGAATGATACCTCAGCGTATCAAAACTACAGTGAAACATGGCGGGGGGAATATTCAGGTCTGGGGGGTGTTTTACCTTCACTGGTGTTGGTTACCTTTACTGAATTAGCTCCACACTGGCCGTGGTGAAATAGCACTTCATTTTTCAGAGACATACTGCACTGTTGGTAGGGAAACCGACTCCAAACACACTTCAAAGCTTTGCATGAACTACTTGAAGGCCAAAGCGGTTATAGAATTTCCTCCACAGCCACCTGATCTCAACCCCACTCACTATTTGTCGGGAGATTTGAAGCCTGACAAAACCAAACATTCCTGGCATGAAGTTCTTTGGAGCGTTGTCAGATCATGTGAGAGAATATGTGCTGTGGGGGGGAAAGCTGTGGAGTGCAAAAGGATTAATTCCTTGATGAATAATAAAAACTCAGCAAGCTTAAATGATAATAATGATAATGACCAAATACAGTTTTTAGAAAGTCGCTGCTTTCAAAAGCACAGTCTAACACACGGATATGCAGAATTAGAAGAAGAAGAACAGGTAAAAGTCTAGATAGTTAACATTCAGTTGCTCAAACATCCATTTACGTCTAATCCTTCTTTGGACTTCTCATCAGCAGTTTCTGCAAATTGTTTTGACCCCAATCCAACACCTTTGTTTACCCTGAGCTTCCTATAATTGAAACTTAATCATGAGCATGTCCAGAAACTCTTGTGATTAATGAGAAATGAATATAGAGAGATTATTTTGGAGTCAAGGTACAAAAGGGACTGATATACTGAGCTGTGGATGGCTTTTAAGTCTTACCCCCACTGTAGTAAAATTGGAGCCATGACCCACATTTCAAACAATTTAGCAGCGAGATTAAGTACTGGTGTACTTCAAAGGAAGTGAAGAATGCGTGGCCGTTGTGCCTTGAGCATTGTGCACCGGTGCACCTCAAAGTTGGTGGCTACCTACCCCTCACATTTCTGCGCGAACGGTGAGTTAGCGGGCACTGGGGTTTATTTTAACATGGAAGAATGCCTTCTGTGTTGCGACACTGATATCCTTGGCTGATAGTTTTGGTATATTTTCTGAGCTGTCTGATTATTGCTTCTCACTGATCCCCATTTTCAGTTTGGCCTTCTTCTAGACAGCCAATCTGTCGCTTTTACTCAGTCTTATATCTTATTTGCTTTCCCATCAATCAGATTTCACTTGATTCCTTTTCAGCTTTTTCTCCCTTCACGTCCCCCTGCATCTTTCCTCGCTGGACAACACAATCCTTATTTATTGCTTATTATTACTTACTGTCTAATGCGGGCATTTGTTTGATGTGAAAATTGGCGGAATCAAGGATGATTGAGAAGAAAGTGCTGGTGTGGTGTATGTGTGCATTTGTGCAGGCATGTGTGTGTGTGGAAGAGTGACTGAAAGCAACCAATAGAAATTGTAGTGTGTCATGTTGTTCCAGAATGGCGCTCGGTCAGATCTAGGGATGCTGTCACATCCTGTCCTCATCATCGCTGGTCAGACTTTGTGTGCCAGCGAGATCTGCAAGATATTGCAGATGTAAATACTTCACCATCCTAACTATAACTTTTTCTATTGTCCTGAGCAGAGTTAGAGATAAAAGCGAAGCAACTCAGTAGGTAGAATACTTTTTGCTTTTACTAGTGACATGAACCCTTAGTTAAATAACTCTGGACAACTACATGAAAGATGGAAATAACTTCAATCAGTTTGTTCCTGGTGATGTCGTGTCACATTTCTGTTTTGATTAGTGCTTTTTCTTAAAAAATAAAAATGTTGTAGGGTCTCAAAAGACCCCAGTCAAAACGATCCAATTCTTCCATTGCAGTTTTAAGAAATGCAATTATTTCATCAGTTAATATTTGCCATAGATCCTAAATGAAGTGGAGTTATCATCTGAATTTCAGGAGCAGGACCACTCCTCCTTCAGACTATAAATGCCCCCTTCTCCAATACCCGCTGTTCTCATTCCCATGCCCCACCCTTCCCGCCCTTTCTTTCCCTCTCTTCTCCTCTTCTCTCCTCCTCCCTTCTTTCATTCACCTCTCATTAGTACACAGGGGTTCTGCCCAGCCCGTGAGCCGTCGCCACTCCCCTTTGAAGCCTTCTCCAAACCGCAGCACCAGTTCATACTCCCTCATCCCTCTCCGCTTATCGTTCAGAGGATGTGGTCCCAGCTAGTGAAATTAAGTAATCATCATCATTATTATGATCTGGAAGGGGAACTCCCATGATTTAAAGTTATCAGAATGTTGGAGATGCACCAGATCTACCAAAGATGACTGACTCGTGCCCTGGACATACCACACATGAAAAAACAGAGCTGGTGATTCTGCACTGTAAAGCCCAGACTTCACTTCACCCCTACTAGGAGTGAAGTGCTGACGTGACTGTTCAACAGTCAGCTGGAAAATTGGCTTGAAAAAGATGTTTTGCTCCCAAAAAAACAGATAAAAAAGGTAGAAACTGTCTACTCCTCCATTTAATCAGTTAATGTTTGCTATAGATTCTTGATTAAAGTAAGTACTCATCATCATTGTCACATATTAGCATGCCCTGAACATAGCATGAGGCAAATGTTTGTACTGCTTGTGGTTTGTTTTTAGCTGTATTTCTTGGCACAATGGTGGATACTGGTCTCCACCTGGGCTGTTCTTCGTCAAAGATTTGATTCATAGATTTGCAGATGATGTGGTTCTCTTGGCTCGGTGTGCTCATCTCTTCATCAAGAGATGAGCAGCTGAGTGTGAAGCAGTGGGAATGAGAATTAGCACCTCCAAGTCAGAGGCCATGGTTCTCAACTGGCAAATGTTTAAACTCCTCTACTCTGGGTAGTGACTGTAAGAACTGCATAAATTAGCTTCTCTGTCTCAGAGTAGAGCCACTACTCCCCACATCAAAACTGACTGTTTCTACATACGTTTGTGAAAGAATTATTTGCTCTCAGGAGCACTGGTACTGTGACAGGACGCCTCCTGTGCAACAAATGCAAGTTGTGAAATTTTGTCACTGCTAAATATTCCGTAGTCAGCTGTTAGTGATTTTATAACAAAGTGGAAGCAATTGGGATCGTCAGCGCCTTACCCATGAAGTCGTAGGCCACATAGAATCACAGAGCGGGGTCGGCGGATGCTGAGGTGCATTTATTTGCGAGAATGTCTCATGACAGTGACATAAGCGAGTGCGACATTCGTGACAACAGCTGTGTGCAGATCAACAATGGATCATATATCAAGTGTGGGAGAGAGTATGAGCGTGCAGCGTTTAAAGCGTGGAAGTACTGACCTTACTTTGAGTTTGATTCCATAAAAAGTGACAAAAACATTAGTGTCCGCTGTTCACTGTATGGGAAGAAAACTTCTTTTTACAGCGAAAAAAACCCCTAAACTTCCAAGCAAGCAAGTGCGCTACGACATAATGGGAAATTCACAGAGAAACTCGCGGATTCTTCCACTGACCGCTGCGGCACACCTGCACCAGGGTAAACCTCCGCCTATCCTACTCCTGCTTTACAGGTGAAAATAGAGCAAAAAGACCGCTAGTGTTTGATTTTATTTATTTTCTGCTGTGTTTTACTTGCATCTATTTGAAAGAGTGAGTGTAAACACAAAAAATATTTTATTTTATGTGCTGGAATGTGCAGAAAATAGGTTGAAATATTAAACAAATTTCTTCCAGTCAGAGAATGTTTCATATAATTAAATTTTTGCTTGATGCATAAAGTTAAAAGATTAAAACTAAAAAAACAAGTTAAAAAAAGAGACTTTTCCATTTGATTACATTTTGTATGATGGATTATGCAGAAAAAGCAGAACTGGGCTGAAAGATCTATCGCTTTATCACCTCTTCAGGTTGTAAATCGTGTTTTTAAAAAGTAACTAAGTAACTAAGTAATTAATTACTTTTGAAAATAAGTAATCAGTAAAGTAACGGGATTACTTTTTTGGGGGAAGTAATCAGTAATTAGTTACTGATTACTTTTTTCAAGTAACTTGACCAACACTGCCCCCAACAGAGCCAAAATCGACAAGAAAAAACGTCGTGTTTTAGCCAACCCACCTTTTGTCAGTCAGATTTTCCATTTACACCGTTAGTATAGTGAATATCTGCTAAATTTAAGATTAGATGCAAACAGCTTTATATCCCTACAACCTTGGAACCCAACACTGGTGCTGGAGTGAGTGAAGCTTCACTCAACAGTACTCCATTGTTTTTAATGGGTCCTTTAATTAGCATGAAATACTTGAAAGTTAAATTGGTAGTCTGTGGCTCATATGAATGATTTATTGGTAACATACAAGAAAGCACTTAAAATCATAATAATACAAGGATTCATTGTGTATAACCAGACGCCTGTGCTTCAGTAGATCAGGTGCATAACATCACCAGGAATTCAGATATTTAAATTTTATCTTTTATGCATTGCCAATGTCAGATTATGCACATTAACTGTGTTTCTGTTTTCCTTTCAACGTTCAATGATATGGCTTTTAATGCCCTTATTAGTGGTAACTGGTTAGTTCAGATTTTCTTTCAGACTACACCAGCATCATTCTAAGTTTTATCATTTTTCTGAAACTGCCCTTGTATTACTTTTTCATTTAAAGTCTGTCTGTGGCACTCAGATCCAATCCAATTTCTTCCTGTGAGGTCAAGTTAGGTTTGTTGTAGAAAAGAATTAATGATTTTTTTAAAGGATGAGGAATTTTCCATCAAGAAATAAAACAACACAAGAGAGAAAAAATAAAATTAAACATGCACATGTTGGAACTTTTTTCAGCTGCAGTTAATACGCCTTTGGTCTCTTGATGGAAGTATAATGCTGTAAGCTTGATCCTTTAAATCTCTATTTTACCTTTAAATTTCATGTTCTG
Source organism: Simochromis diagramma (assembly GCF_900408965.1). Lineage (NCBI taxonomy): Eukaryota > Metazoa > Chordata > Actinopteri > Cichliformes > Cichlidae > Simochromis > Simochromis diagramma. The sequence goes on along the minus strand of NW_024386792.1, from coordinate 1,788,326 downwards.
GCTGTTTCTGTGCGAAACGATACCTTATAAGGATCACAGAACATGACGAAAAATAAGGGAGCTGGCACAAATGTAGCAGAAGCCTAACCAGCAATGCACCACCTGGCAAACATATGTGATCTAAGCCTGCTAGAGTGCCTGTTTGTTCATGATATTACTGTGACTTCATATTGTGAGTCATAGGAAGTGGAAAAATGAAACCTTATTTGGACAGCAGGTCACTCTGTGTTGCTATACTCTAAACTTGAGAAAATCCCGAGGATTTTTAAGCAGGTCAGTTCAGGTCTGCCACATCAAGGAGACGAGAGACTGCTGAGAGATTACGATGCCTTGTGCCATTTGCAAACACGACAGCCATTTGGCAGCTTTGGGGGACACTGCTCGTCTCACACTCAGATTGATCTTGTCATATGTAAATCAATGTCATTTGAGTTTTTAATTTAAATATGTTTCGGAATTTAGATTTTTTTTTTTCTCCATTGTCTTTCTGCATCTGGCTTTCACTGTTGGCTGTTGCTAAGATTGGACACATGGTGCTAATTAAGGATTGTTAAAGGAACATTGCATACATTAATAACGTGTCATTCAAATATAAAGATGCAGAGAATCTGAAACTCACAGGCTGCACACGTGCTGAAGACAGCTGTCAGTCACATCGACATGAAGCTGCTGGGCAGTGATACAGAAAAACATGTAGATACAGTCTGCTGTGTGTGTTTGTCTCTCTCTCCCTCTGTCTGACACACACACACGCACACACACACACACACACACACAGAACCAACTCCTCCTTGTCTTTGTTTTGCACTCTAGAAAAACCATACACTACTGCCACTCTCTGGGCGTTAGTTTGAACTGCACTGTATTCGTGAGCAGTGTGGTCTCTCTGATCTCGGAGTATACAGTACAGATGTGTTTCTCTGTCAAGTAGCAGGATTTCATTACACGTTCAGCAAAACCTGAATTTTGAAGGAAAAGGGGAGAAAAAAAAGCTGTCTTCACATTTCTCCTCTGGTTTCATTTCATTTCGTCAGAGATCCCCATGAGGCACACGCACATCTCGGATAAAGCTTGCTGACATTGAAATGTGATAGGAGTCTTTTATGTTGTTTTTATTGTTAGTTCACAGAGTTTTGCATTGCACCTCAATCCATACTTCGCAGCTTTGTACTCCATCTCAGTGCCTGATCTAAATGCGAGCGACCGAGTACGCAGCATGTGTCGTACCTGACTGTTGATCCAGGGCTTCTGGTTGGGGAACATTCTGACTTGTGTGGTGGGCACAATATTGTCAACACAGGTGCTGATGTACCCAGTCACATAGCAGTTCTCCATAGCGGCTGCAGTTTGAAACACACCCCAGCCTGCAGGATGCTCTCAGACTCTGGGGTCCACAGTTTAACAGGTCTGATGACAGGGTTGGATTGTTTTAGTTTCTGCCTGTAAAATATTCAAAGTAACTGCAATTCACTCCAAAAGCCTTTTCAGTGTTACGTGGGAGGGTGCTGTCAGACTTCTAACCTCAGTATTACAACAACAACAACAACAACAACAAAACTCCTGGCCTTTCTGTCTGTGAGCTGTCTGCAGTTTAACCAGCAATTTAAACTGAAACAATATTTAAACTCAGAAAAAAACCCTACAAATTAGCCATATTTTGTTTCTTTTTGTCTTGTGAATCATCTCACAACCACTCAAATTCATCTTGCAACCCTGTGCACGGCCCAGTTATGAACCTGTGCTATTTTGGCAACTGCACATGTACTTTGAACTGTCTGTTGTCCCTCTTCAGCAAACCTGCCTTTGCACACTTTAGAAACATTTGAACTTTGGCGAACTCAGAGTTAGTATTACGTCTGCAGAGCAGGAAAAAAAAAGTTGTTCACAGAGAAAAAACCACAAAGATTTTACAGCGACAATCTAAAATATTGTTGAAATTATTACGTGACTGCAGTGTGCTGTAAAATAAAAGCAGCCAGGGTGTACATGATGAGGTTACTTCAGCAGATTAATGGGGTCAGTCTTCTTTCCAGGTCTTCTATCATACCAAACTTACTTTGTTTTATACAAAAATGCCCAATAAAGTGAACAGTTGCTCGAGGCTACTGTAAGATTAAATTGATCTTGACAGTCTTTACAGCCAATGTGGTTTCAAACTTCAACAACATCACACTGTATGATGATGTATCACATACTTTTCTATTTATAGTTTTATTACAGTGTTTTGATACTTTAATTTATTGCATATTATGAGCTCAGTTTGAGTAAATGTATGTGTTATTGTTATAAAGGTGTCCTGAAAAGTCATCTCTTATAATCCATCTATACTCGAGCCCCACATAAAGCTCCTCTATCTCAGCCATTTATTAGAGATCCTCAGATAAATGAACTCTTCCTGCTTCATTTAGAGCTCGGGCACCTCAGCTCTGCTCATTGATTAGAGATGTGCTCAATAATTCAAAAAATAGCATTGGGAAAGAAGATGCTATTCATCATCAGTCAAGTCATTTGGGTGTTAGGCAATGACCCTTGCAGGCGCACCTGCTAAATCATTCGATGACATAATGAATGGGGTCATTTGTAACTGTATCATGCTGTGATTACCTATTCTTACAAAGGAGCCTTTTTGACCTCAATTCTGATTTAGTGAGTTTTGGTCTTGATACTCGAGAGCCTGAAAGTACACCGAGGAGAGTTTTAGAAGTTTTAGGAAAAAGTTTTAAGGACAAGTTTTTAGACGTGTGCTCAGAGCTGGAATGACAGAACCAACAACGCTAAACAAAAGATGGATTTAGCCCAGAAGTACCTTAAACCTGACCCATAACCAACAGGAGGGGGGGAATCGCCTAGTTTTATAGCAGTCTATAAGAAAATGACCCAAGGCTAACTTTCTCTTTGACCACAGCAAACACTTTCCTGATTAGGTTTATGGACTCTGGTTATGAATTCACTATGATCTTCATTTTGTACATTTATGGTCACATCAGTGTCCACAAGAACAATACATAAAGGTATACTTTGGAGCAGGCCAGCCTTGTGATTGAGCAGAACTATGATCAGGCAGAGTATCTCAGTTCCACAGTCCACGCTTCCATGACGGTGGCTGTGTCGGCCGTTTCCATGAAGTCTACAGCCTCAGCTTGACTCGAGGCTACAGACGTGGCTGCACGAATGTGGCTTGTGAGCTGATGGATGATGTGGAAATTGACCGTTTCATATGTGCATCTCTCATATGTCCAAATGACTCTTTGAAATGATCCCAGAAAAACACAGTTTAAGCAACACTTTTTATTGGAGAAAGAATAGTAGGTTTTTGGTAAGTAAAGAAAATGAAAGCTACACATAAAGACAGCAACTGTTTTTTTTAAAGGGGGGTCAATCCACAGAAAACACGATGGCTAAAGGTTAAAAATTACTATAGCACTTGAAATACTGCACAGTCAAAAGACAGATCTTGTTTGTACTGTAAGTGTAATTAATATCTTAAAGTGTGATTCAGGACTTCATTACAAGCTGATACAACAAAATATATATACATATATGTGTGTGCATGTACATTTAAAAAGTTACCTTTTTAATCCTCCATACTGTTTATCTACGTTACACAGCCACATACAAAATAACAGAAATGTGTCATACGTGGGTATAAACTCTTGCAGAGTGCATAGTGGATGTGAATCATCCATCCGTCCATTCTCGTACACTTATCCAACTCAGGGTGCAGGGCGGCTGGAGCCTATCCCAGCTGGGAATCAAGATGAATGCTTTCATTTTTTCGTAAAATGGGTGTAACCTAGAAAATTATTATCTGTGACTGACTCCAGTTAAGTAGCTGTTTATCTCATTTTCCACAATTAATCAGTCGCGTGTTTTGAAATCGTCGGTTCATTTTTATTAATGTAACTCACAATATGGTGTAAATCTATACTGTAAATCTTATAGAAATAGTAGTTTGGAAAACTCTTTCTTTATATTTTGCTTTCGAGGATTTTTTAAGCCTCTTCACACTGACCTGTGAATCATTCAGCTCAAAGATGGACCAGTGCTGTGTCTACACACAACACAGCAAACAGCATTTCAGGATTCCTTTGTCATCTGTATTTATGAATATTTATCATTATGAAAATAGGAATTTCCTAAAATTACTAAAATATTTTTTAAAAATGTCACTTTGTTATGTGTCATTAGATAAAAAACATGCAGAGAAAATTCCCCAGGATGCTGCATCAGGTGTTAGTTTGATGACGTTTGAGGCGTCTTCTTTTCTAATTTGATCACGATGCCCTTCTCTGGTCGTAGGATGAGCTCTCCAACCGGGCGGAGGTCTTCGCGTTTCTGACAGGCTTCGACTGTGAAGTTCCGCAAAATAGCCGCCAGCACCACCTTTTCTTCCATGAGTGCGAAACGCTGGCCTAAAGAAAATGACAGTAAAACAAACGAAGACGTGACGCACCTATTTGGAAACCTCACACAGCGAAGCGCGTATGGAGACTATAAATTTAAAAGTCCTTACCTATACAGTTGCGGAGTCCAGCTGAGAAGGGGACGTATGCATAGGCAGGCCTTCCCACCGAATTCTCCGGCAGAAAACGCTCAGGCCTGAACTCTTCGGGCTCGGGGAAGTACCGTGGATCACGGTGAAGAGAGTAGGTGATTATGATCGCGTTTGCGCCTTTAGGAACCTTGAAACCGTCTAAAAGTACGAAGAAAGTATGACACCAAAAACAGGCAAAACCGATTACTCAGATGCATCTGTTACGAGGCCACGACAACAGAGAAAGACTGGCTTCCCTTTTTGTGAAGAGGTATCAGCACCGTCGTGTGTTTGGGATCAATGAGCCATTTTTTTCAGGTGCCAACGATCTAATTTTTAACTCACTGATATAGCAGTCTTCACCGAGGCTACGAGCAAAGAAAGGCACAGAGGGAAACAGCCTCAGAGCCTCCTTGATCACACACTCCAGGTACTTGAGCTTCTTCAGGTCCTCAGTGCTGGTGGGCCGGGAAGATGTACCTTTGAACATTAAACAGCACCACAGCACAGATTAGAGATACAGTGATACTTAACCTGCCTCAGTAGGTAAAAGTGCAACAGTACATCCTAAAATTCACCTGTAAATAGGACAGCATTCAAGATCTGTAACTCTCTATAGAGCAATAATTGTTATCAACCTTGTGACTGTAAATCAACAATCATTAACATAACAAATTAATTATATAACCAGGTGTGGTAAGGTAATCTAATAGCTCAGACACAACAGGATAAAAATAGGATAGTAACCTCTTTGCAAATATGGTGAGGTTACAAGGATTTTGGTAACTTTTTGCACTTTTAACAACCAATTGCACATACTTGCAGTGGCCAGCTATCTCAGAACAACCACTTTTGATTCCAAGTCATTGCACAGGTCACATGGTGGGAGTCGACCTGTCTCCAAATAACTGTGATCCGAATCAGCCCATATGGGCTGGTGAAGGTTTGCAGACATTTGTGGCCAAATTTATAAATGCAGACAGATCACGAGGACATTGCAATCAATCTGGATCAGTCAGTGCAACTCATCTGCGATGCAACTCTTTGCAATCGGTGATTTCACTCAACTGGATACCAGTTGTTTGCGTTCTTGTTATAGTCCTATATAAAAAGCTGCATCTATGTCGGTAGTTAAATCAGAATTTTTTAATTCTTTTTTAGATCTACGCAGTTCTTTCTGTAATCTGAATATAAGTGGTTGATGTCAGTTTCTGTTTAATATTAATTTCTGTGTATGTACATTTGGGTGATTCACTGCAGTAAATTGCTGTACTATCATAAACAGATTGAAAGTTATCGCTAACTTGCCCCCATTCAATCACAATCACAGTGATAGCAGACTGACTCCATGTTATTGCTGTTTTATCACCATCTTAATGCACCACAGTCAATCTGAAGACAGCAACTGACCCTGGTCCCCGTCTTCAAAGCAACCATTTCAAAGACAAAAAGGTTATAAGTTCACTGCACACGACTACAAAAGTCATGCCACGGTCTCCAATCACTGCTTCCCCAGGTGTGACTGTGGCATAGGGTTTACATTGGAAATATAAGTGATGACCATATGGCAAAATTATCCTTCTCTACTTGTGGACAAATTAGCCTGGTTGCCTATGGTTACAAGGCCATCGGTAAAGACAGTTATTATGCTGCACTTTTTGTCTGTGTATTCAGGCAGGTATGTTCACAGCTCTTATCCCTGAAAAAGCTCCCCGTGCCTTACAAAGAACAAATGAGTTTGAACAAAGATGAGTCAAAAAGCCCTCAGGCAGGAACAAAACAACGCCATTAAAGTGGTAGAGCCTGTTATTATTACCGAACACCTCCTGTAGCTCTTGTTGAACTTTCTTGTGCACCTCAGGGTGCGAGCCCAGCAGGTGGAGAGCCCAATTCATAGCGGCGGCTGTAGTATCATGGCCCTGCAAATAAAGAGAGTTAATTAGAGACTTTTTTAACGACCCTTTATTGAAACAGGATATGTGGATTATTCTCCCAGAAGAGGCTCACATCATTATCTCAGAAAGTAAATCCTTTATTGGCACAAAGTGCAGTTTTTTGGGTAATATAAATGTATTAATAAGAGCAGCCTTAATTAAGTATTCCTTTTTATTGCTTAACCACCAACCCGAAACATAAAGGTGTCCACTTCCTCCTGGATGTCCTCATGGCTCATCTTGCTGCCGTCTTCATAGGTGGTGCTCAGGAGCATGTCCAGAAATGCCCGTCGTTTCCTCTTGCTTTGGTCGTTTTCGCTGTCTGACTCGTTGCAGGACATGTTCTCAGCTCTTTCATGGATCACCTGAAAATAAATGGGAAGAGAAGAAGAGATGCTTCTTCTGAACAATTTCATGATTTCTGCATGATCGCGCAACGTGGAAAAGCGACCCGCTCCGTTACTCACTTTGTAGGTAAAGGAGTGGAGGACCTTGAGTGTTTTGTCGTGGTCGCGGCCTTCACTAAAGTAAGTGTAAATGAAGTCAGGCCATAACCAAGGTGACCGCTGTCTGCGACTGACAATGTCGCTCATTCTGAGAATAAAGAGAAAGACAGCAGATTAGATCTTTTTCTTCTACTATAATTTGCATTAGAATGATAAAAGCAGTAACTCACCTGTACACGCTCCTAACATACTCCGAATCAGAGTTACTCTGTGCATAAATTTTCTTTCCCATTGCAGTTTCTGTCAAGAAATTAAGGGTATATAAATATAAAACGCCCTTTTTCTGATTATTTATTTTGTATACCTGCATTTGTTAAGCACAAAAAGGGTCAAAGGTTTATCCAACTCAAAGGGTTGACAACTTAAAGGAAAAACCTTTACAGTTCAACCCCTACAGTAAAGGGATCTGGTGTCTCCGTTATGTCGTTGCAGATATTTCACTGGATTGGATTCACCTTCCACCTTATAGAGAAAAATGAATCTAGAGTTGTTCTGGGAGATCACCGTCATCATTTGACGACTGGACTCGTCTCTTCCAGAATGACATAATGCATGAGGGCTCAAAAAATGCGACCGAGACCCACTCATCATTTCAACCCAATTAGACTGCATGAGTGGATGAATGGTCTCACTGCTAATCCCTACCATTACCAATTCTAATGAGAGAATATGTTTTGGAAGGAGAAAACATGCCATGCTGAATCTGCTCTGTTCTGGATGCGTATCACCTTAACGCAGGGTTTTCCTTTAAGTTGTCCCAGATTTGCACATTCTGCTTACCGCAGATAATGTCGAGAGCACAGAGGGTGATGAGACTGAAGCAGTTGAATGGACCCTTCCCTACGTGGTTTTCCAACTTCTCCACCAGAATCTCGGCCTGCTCGTTCATCACTTCCAAGAAGTCCTCCAGGATGGAGAAGTGAAAGGTGGGCGTCAGCATCTTCCTCCGCTGACGCCACTTGGTCCCAGTGCTGATCAAAGATAAGAAGGCGTTATGCACTTTATATTATTTCATTTGCAATAATAATGCTGTAGATAGGAGCTTCTTTTTGTTTTGTGCATAGTCTTAGCTCAAGTTTTGATATATGAACGATCTAAATCTTTTGATCTTTCCTGATGGACAGATGGGATGTTTGCTATGCCACAGTTATACCTAGTAAGCAGACCAGTTCCCAGCCAAGGATGCAGAAACTTGTATGCAAAAGCTTTCTCCATGTGAATGCTGTTAGCCAGAACCGGCTTAAAGAAAAAGTAGACAGAAACATGTCATGAGTAATATTTGAGGCAAAAAGTTGTTTACTTAAAGAAATCTTCAGTGCACAATCGAGCATGCTATGTTCCAACAGTCCCTGTCGTCACAGGGGGAAAGAAATGATTCACTCAGACTGACCCTGCAAGCATCCACCTTAGTCCATTATCTTATCTAGATGTATGATGAAAACAAGTTACACATACAGTTTAGGTGGGACATATTGTAACTTCTTTAAGGAACATGAGGAATTTGTGCTAAGAGGAGTAACTGGCTTCAGCTTAATGTTTGAGTGGTGGGTGGCAGGAATTCTGTATCCTGCACTGTATAAAAGTGCAAAGACATCCTAAGATGTCATCACAGACTGCTTAGCTGATCTCAAAGACTTCAACGGGATCTCATCCAATCCATCTGTAATGACAGTGCAGCTTCCACTTCAGTGACATGTGTGGTTTGTTTACCTGCTTCGCTGAACGGGGATGGAAATTGTCCATAGGCTTACTCATCACAGGCATATTTACAGTATAAGACGTGCTGCATCCACTCTGTATTTTGGATAGGTGTCAGTCCGCTTACCTCAACCGTCTCAGCGTGATACAGAACCACAAAGGGGACCGGCCCGACCCAGAGTTTAAACAGCGGCTTATCTCGGAACTCCCAGGTAAAATCCTGAATTTGACGAAAGAAGTCTTAAAGAGAAAAATAAAGACGTTGGGTACAAAAATCACGGGAAACTCAATGTGCTTCATCACTTTGAGTACTTTAAATGAACACGTTGCTTGCTTCCTTACCGCCCGCATTGTTTTTGAACTGCAGAGCATTCCCAATGAAGGGGTAAGTGGCTCCCAGCTCAGGGATCGGCTTCATCTCAAACCATTTGTGCAGGTAATCGCTCAGCAGCTTGTAGGTTAAGTAGGTCAGAAAAGCAACAAAGATGCTAACTCCGAGTAAAGTTGTGCTGTAACTGCCAATTAAAACTGCCATTTTTCATGCCGTGTGTGTGCTCAGCCTGTGTGTGCTGAAATGTCGGTGCCAGGCTGTCCTTAAAAGCTCTGTGACATGTTTTTGCCCTGCCTTTTACTCCTCCTCTCCTCTACTGTCCTGTAGTGGGTAAAGGGGACCCCTGGTCTTACATTGCCATCTATTGCCCAGGAGGAGAGGAGGATGTGTGGGGGACTTCATAGAAAGTTTATTAAATTGACATTTATAGCATGGGATAACAGGTAAATGTACATTTTAAAATATGAAAAACGTGCTCTCTGCTGGCACGAATAACCCGTGTTAATTATTTACTGCGTGATCAAGAACTTTGTCCGATTTATTATCTCCGTGTATTTATCCACATTAACAGTTCGTGTCCTACCTGCCTGGTTAATAAGTGACAGTCTTATCTGTGATTGCCTTATGGTTTTTTTTCTTTTTATGTCATCATAGCTCTTCAGCTTTGCACGCTATAATTACCTTTAGCAATGGAAGGAGTGAGCCTGTAATATCTCATTCCTGTTTGAGCCAGGATTTCTGCTGCCCAGGCCACACAGCTACTGAAAGGACTTACACTCCTTTACTAGAGAGCCCTGCTTTAAAATATGTGGTCTGCCAGTCTCCTTAATGTTAATGCATCAACATTAATAAGCATTCATATCTTCCCTGATGCTGGCTTTTGAACTGTGAGCTGATAACAAGGAAGGAAGGTCTCTGTTTTGACAAGGTGGTGCCCGAGGTTTCCAAAAAGGATTTGAAAATCACAGGTTTTACGACAGGAGAGTTTTTAACTTTTCCTCAGTCGATTTAAACTGGAGATTTTGCTAGTAGTGGCTTTGACTCGTGCAGAGAATTCTCTGAATCTTTTAATAATATCATGTGTCTAAGTGATGAATTCTTAGATAAACCCTCCCAAGAAAGCCTGAACCATTGTGGGAATGTGATTTGTTTTCAGTAATTTCCTGACATTGTAGTCTACAAAGACTGTAAAAATGTCTGTCTGTGCTTTTTTAAAATCACTTTTAGAAACGAACATCCTTAAGACAATTTGTTCAGCCTTAAGAATGTTTTGAAAAAGTATTTGTTGGAAAATAAGCATGCCATTTAAATATTGACTGATAATAAGGTAAAAATAATTTTGGTAGTTTTTACGGTAAAACATTTCCGCTGGTAAAAAAAACAAAAAAACAAAAAACTAGGTAAAGACAGTGCACCTTAAAAACATTGCCTGAGTGGCTGGAAATATACTGCAAATTAGAACAACTTCGTAGCTTGCTTTTGACTCCTTAGTACAAAATGTAATACTGAGCTTTAGCCACTAGATGTTCGATGTCAACTTCTTTTTTGTTTGTTTTTTCCATATTACCCTCTGCATTGGCATACAATATAAAATAGGACTAGACTGGAAACAACAATAAAGGAGGATGTGACGAATGAGCAAGCAATAAATCCGTGAATTCCACGATTTTTATATTATTAATAAAACGTTTAATATTTTTATTTAAAATATTTATGCGGTTTTATTGCATTTATTATGCAAAAATACAACTCTTGGAGTCAGTCTCGTGCAATCAGTAGCGGTTTTTGATACGGGCGACACGGGCGGTTGCCCGGGGCGGCATCACGGGCATCGGCAAAAAAAATAAAAATAAAAAATTGCTCGTACTCATGCTGCCCCGACATCAGCCAGCGCACATTGGGAATGGCATAGGCACCGATCGGTTTTCTATCGCCCATTTGCTGGGAGTAAGGACGCCCTCCGTTTGCGAGGTGCGCCTGCTGCTTGCGGCGCAGTGAGGAGAGGGCGGGGCGGCGAGGGATTCACTGGTGGCTGGAGCAGCATCTAATAACCAACTCGCAAAATAAAAACAAACCAACAAACACGAAAACACCAGACATCATGATACAGAGTTATAATTTGCGCCGATGTTTTTTCGAAATTCTATACGTGAAAAGTGAGCGCGAGAGCCCTCAGTGCGCCTGCTTGCTGCTGAAGTCAAAGTAAACTTTATTGTCATCTCCGCTACATACAGTCCAGTATACAGAGAGACGAGACGACGAGGCTCCTGTTACAGCAGTGCAAGTAAACAAACAATAAATATAAGAAGAGTAAGAAAATGAATATACACTTTAGGACTCGGGGTAAAGGGATCAATAACAATTTAAAATTTATAATTTACAGTTTGATGATTTAAAGTACACACAACCCTTCAAAAGGGGAGGGGGGCCGGCTGCTTCCAGATAGAGCACATTTCATTTATAATGTTGTAAATCCAAGCCCATTATGTATTCATGATTTGAATCCTGGGTTGTGTGAAATCCCAGAAATAAACCCTAGACAAAGTGAAGCTGTGAACTAAGGTGTAGGTCTATTAGGTTATGTTGTGGCGATCCTCGAGTTGGGGGATTTGTGTTCATACTGAAGTGCAAAATCAAAACCAATGTAAGATGGGGCAAGGATACCTAGACCCGGGGCTTAGAGTACGCTTGGGGAGTGTGATTGTGTGTACAGTGTCTCTTTATGTCTGTCTCCACGTTGGTTGAGTGTGGAGTAAGTGCATATGAGAGCATGAGGGTGGGAATGGATGTTTGTATCTGTGTGTGCCTGTTTGTCTGTGTCCATATGTCAGGTTGGGTATCAGACGCCACCTCTCTGGGGACATCTCAGGCCCTCCAAGGTCTGGAGGCCTATCTCCCCCCACCACTTCCCCTGCCAGTGACAGACGCCCTCAGACATCAGTGCGTTGGTGGGTCTTTGTGTCCGGGGATGGGCGTCCAGGTACACACCGGCTCACTCCTTGGTAGCTGCTTATCGGGGCCTGGAGCCTGGGGCTCGCTCAGGCCACTTCGGGGGTGGGGTGCCCTCGGCCTGGAGCTCGGTCACTCTGGCGCAGCTGGCTGCCGGTGGAGCTCCCGGGCATGTCACTGTAACCCCCCTGGCTTCTGCTCCGCGGCTGCTGAGTGACACCCCCATCTGGGACTCTCCTCAGCTCTTTCTGGGACAGTGGCGCGGCTGCCCCTCTGTTGGTCTTCCTTGGTCTCTTGTGTTCTGGGGGCCTCTGGATGTCTGGAGTTTTGATCTCCTCCATACCTGCTTCATGCCCTGGAGGACGGGGCTGTGGCCCCCCCACACCCTCTAACAGATCATTACATGAAGGAACCTTTTAAAAACAAGCGTGTTCATGCTCACAGGTGTACACACGGGTGCTCACACACACAAACTACACCCGTTTTACCTTAAAGCACACTGTGCGCTGTCGATCTTACTTGCTGCACAATAATGTTTAATATTTAGTATTTACTGTTATATTCCCATAGATCATCATGATGTTGTTTATTCTATTGCTCTAGTCTTCTTCTGCTTGTTTGCTTTTTTTCTCAACAGGTGATCCAGGAAAAGAGAGGGTAAAAAAAAGGTGATGAAGAAAATTTTCATTGTCTTTTCTCCCTTTTCTTTCCCTCTCCTTCTGTTAACTTTCTTCTGAACTTTTCTTCTTGTCCAGTCTGGCCTGATTACAATAACTTAGAATAAAATAACTAATAAAAGAAAAAATGAAAAAGAAAAAAAACAATGTAAGATGGACAAGAACAGTTCAAAGCCATCAGGTGCTCAGTTTAGAAAAAATAGAAAAGAAGAGGAGGAGAAACGAGCAAAAGATACAGGTAAGCAGATGTGTCATTGAATAATGGCAGGTCATCCTGAAACAATCAGAATCAGAATACTTTATTAATCCCTAAGGAAATAATGAGGATTACAGTTGCTCCAAAAAGAAATGGTAAAAATAGTAACAGTAACAGACTAAACTCCAAACAATACATTATGTTACAGATTTTAATATTAATTAGTCATTGTCAATTGTTGATTCGTCCTGTTCTCATTGTATGACGAATTATGATGGCTGTTTGGTAGCCGTTTGCATACAATGCATACTCTCTCTCTCTTCATGTGTGTGTGGGGTAGAGGGAGTGTTCGCCCGGGTGCCAAACAGGCAATGTTTATACAAAAGGCAACACAATCAGAAATTGGAAGTAACATACAAACACTAGTTTATGTTAATTCTTTTACCCATTAACCCCTGAGGCTCTTTTCCAAACGGAATGATTTCTATCATATTTTAAGCTGCTTGTAGAATAAAATCACTGAGTGTACATTAAAATTAAGTGAATGCGGTCTCTCGCTGTATACATCATTACTGATATACACTGAGTTGTGAAACTCATCATTAAGAATAGACTTGAGGTCTTCAGATCCTGTCTTTATTGTGGAAAGAATCAAGAATGCAATCTGTCATGATTATCAAGGATAAACAAGTCAGTCCTTCAGCCGATTAGTCAAGCCGAGCGCAATGAGAAGCTTCTGGTGAAATGCTGGTATCCTTTCCTTATGGACAGGCCAGTCCAGAATGCAACGTGAACGTAACATTCCTCTGCGGAGGAAGAGTGAGTGAAACAACTTGTGGTCGTGCACATCCTGAAGAAAGACCAGGATGACCGAGTCCCTGCTTTCTTCGATGACTTGTTGAAGTGCATGATAGACTTTAAATCTGGTGACAAGAAAGAGAAGACATTGTGCTATTAAACAATATTATCCGACTAAGATAATTTTGCAACTTTTGCAATAAATAAATGACTGTTTGATCTCAAAATTATAGAGTTAGTGTGTGAACATGTAAAAAACAAGCAATTCGGAGCGCTTAAATCTACAGGTGAATAGGGGCAAGTTCTACATATTGCTTGAAATGAACTACTATTGCTTTAAAAACACTATATGAAAGGTGTAAGTGTACTGATTTTTAATCAAAGGAAGGAGAATTTGATAAAACTGCCTTGCACATCACCATTTTTTTCTTGTACTTAGCTTTCACCTGATACATAAAGTCACAATAAAGCATAATCTAGTGTATGTTTTATTTACCGTCTACACCAGGGATCTTTGAGGAGACTTTCGGTGACGACAAACATGATTTTTCTGGACTTTTTCATATTTGTCACAATGGATTCCACCTGTGACATGCCAGCGACTGAATCTCGATCCTCTAAACAAAACTGGCACTTTTCATTCTCTAAAGGGACCAACCTCCTCTCCACCCAACTGGAGTCTTCCTCCGTACGTATGACATAAGCGTCGTACTCATATTCTCTGCCTTCGTCAACTTTGGCATCACTGAATCCTAATGTGCGATTGATCATTATGTTCCAGTAAAAGTGGATCCTCCAGTCATGAAACCGCACCGTGAGTGCGGTTACAATTAGCAAGATGACGGCTGTGCTGCTCACTATGTAAAGAGTCTGAAATGGGGTCATGTCTTTGCAAGAAAGGGGGTCGAAATCCATGATGGAGTGGTTAAAGTAAGCTCGTGGAGTGTTGCACACATACTCGTCCCTGACATTTGGCACACTCGTCGTATTTGTGGTATTCAACCACGTCACGAACCACAGGATGCTCTCGCATGTGCAGTCGAATGGATTTCTGCCCATGATAAGCTGGGTGAGGTTGCTCATGGGAGTACGAAACACTTCAGGTCTCACGCTTGTGATCAAGTTCTTCTCAAAACGTAATACCTGCAGCGACTTCAGGTCATCGAAAACAGAGTCCTTGAGATTATTTATGAGATTGTTGCTAAGGCTTAGCTCCTTGAGGTGAGTCAAACCTTTCAAAGCCTTCAGTGGGATCTCATCCAGTCCATTATAATCCATCTGTAAGGATTCCAACCTCTGCGCATCTTTGAGAAACAACACCGGCCCACCAAGGTTGGCACTCTTCCACAGTCGGGCCAAGTTGTTGTGCTGGAGTTTCAACACCTTTAGGTTTACAAGCCCCTCTAGCAGATTGTCTTTGATGTTAGCAACATTGTTGTTGCTGAGATCCAAGACAGAGAGGTTGGTCAGGGGTTTGAATGGAGAGTGATCTAGGTTTAGGGCTAAAGCTTTAAGACTTCTCCCCAAAGTCAGGACTCTAAGGTTGGGCACATTAATAAAGGAACTGGAGCTTAGGTCAATTGACTGGAAGTTATTGCTCATGTGAATTTCCTGAACCTGATCTAGGCCTTCGAATTCTCTGCCTGTCAAAGTTTGCTTGATATGGTTGTAATCTAGAAGAAGAACGGTGAGGTTTTGCAAAACAGAGAAGCTTCCGGGATTGATCTGCGCTATATTTGTATTTATAAGATTTAGCCATCTGACTGGTGAATCTGCAAGAGATGCTAAGGTCTTGTTGGTGATGTTTCGGAGTGACGGACAGCTAATCCAGCTTATGTCAAGTTTTTTAAGACTTTTTAAGCCTGCAAAGGTGTGCTCTCCGATTTCCCGGATTGCAGTCCTCTGTAACATCAAACTCTCTAGCATGCCTAATGGCTGGAAAGCAAAATCATCAATAACTGGGGAAGCGGTACGACCTTTCACCAGTGCTTCTGTAAGTGCCAGTTTTTTCAATCTATTGAGCCCCTGAAATGTCCTGTTGGTTAGGTGCTTAATGTTATTGTGCGACAAATTTAGAGTTTGAAGTTTAGATAGCCACTGAAATGAGCCGTCTTCAATTTTACCCATGCCATTACTGGACAGATCCAAGAAGGTTAGATTTGTCTTCTGCAGTCCTGTAAAGACTTTGTTTGTGACCATGACCAGACTCATTTTCCGAAGAGAGAGAGCATCGATGGCTGTCCCAGACAACTCTGAGCACAGTTTGGAAACCATCAGAGTTCCCAAGTTGCCCCCATCCATGATTAAAGTGCGCAGGCCTGAAATGTGCTGAAAGCAGCCGGGCTCCAACTGCAAACAATCAATCACAGAGATTTTTTTAGTGAGACGGAAAAAGGAAACAAAACAGACAACCGAAAGGAATGTGCTACAGTGACTCTACTTTCTACTGCCAGTTCCGATTTTGATGGAATTTCATTTCCCATTTCTGGATTAAACAAGTTTCTTACTGTTTTTAAAAACACAGATGACAGGTTGAGGACTTGCAGAGAGGATGAATGGTCAAGAAATGAAAAGTCATCTTTCTTCAGAGTGGTGAAGTCATTGAATGCCAGGCTGAAGTTCACCAGGCTGGGCAGCTGAGGCTGGGAGCCGAGCTTGGGTGACTGCAGTTTGTTTTTAGAAACATCTAGAAAGGTTAGGTTCTGTGGATTATTAAAGAAGAGGGAGACAAGAAGAAGGGTTATTTAATGCTGTGCAAACAATTGATCCACAGCATATGTCAGACAAAATTTCATAAGCAGCACTTCTCTCAGGTCACAGGATAGTTTGCTCCATCTCTCTACAAAGACAGCTCACATATGCACCATCCATCCATTTCATATTAAATTCCTCGGCTCTTTGTTTTTTTTTTTATTATTGTTTTTTTTTTTTTTTTTTTTGGTGGTAGGTGGAATTTACGTTACTCATGTGTATTACTTTTGCAGGACAGTCCATAGTTATTAGGTTTTAACATTCTTACTTGCCTTTATTTCCATTAAGTACAAATTAAAGAATGGCAGAGGAACTCCAAAGGGTTCTTCTGACATTGTGCAAATTTTTGCACAGAAGTGTGGGTTAGCATTAATGCATGAGAATATCTGCAGCACTCTCATAGGCTGATCAGGTTTCCCACTCTCTAGGGACTGACTGTACTGTACTGTACGGGGGGATAACCCCCCCCCTCAACACCACCATCGTTCCAATCATAAAGAAAGCGTCCCCCATTTTTCACTGGCTCTAGTTTTCCAAAGT
The DNA here is from genome assembly GCF_900408965.1 of Simochromis diagramma. Taxonomy (NCBI): domain Eukaryota; kingdom Metazoa; phylum Chordata; class Actinopteri; order Cichliformes; family Cichlidae; genus Simochromis; species Simochromis diagramma. The sequence continues at coordinate 1,771,412 of NW_024386792.1, read as the reverse complement.
TAACACTGCAGGGTGGATGCTTTTTTGGTCAAAATGTCTGGCTTTTTTATCTAGTGGCTGTGAAGAAACCAGGAAACATCAAGTGCAGGTTACAATGTCCGCGTCTTTTGTTGAAGATGCATGCAAAACTGAGAGAACTACAAGTCACCACAAAGATATAAGTGGTGCAGATTTTGTAATTTAATGGAAACAACCATTAAAAAAAGGAAATACGGCTACAATGAAGACTGGCTGAAGCAAGCGGAAAAAGACTGTCAGACTTTGTTGGGGTGGGGGTGAGTCACGCATATGAAATATGTGGCTTGGAAGAAATGCGCTGAGCAACAGATGCATCCCAGCTGAAAAGATGATTGGAAGGCAGAATCCGTGATGAAACAACAGCTAACAACTGCTGTAACAGTTAGTTTAGAAAAAGTTGATATGTGTATTTAAGGAGGCCATCAAATAAGACTGGAAAAAAAACGCAGGAACTTTCACTTCCTGCTAATCATAGGAAGTTCGGAAAATCGAACTGAAATTAATACACAAACCTGTTCCGTTTACATTTGTGGGACTTGATTTTTGAAGCTATATGTGGCAAAATTTCAATATCTCTCTCAGAGGAAGTAGGAAGATCCACATTTCCTCACACACACATACTCTTTACCCCAAATTTAATTTGTTTGGATACCAGCACATCTGTAGATATCAAACAAATGGCAGCAAGCTTTGGGCAGCAGGCTGTATAACCTAAATCCATGACCTAACCTAACCTAAATCCCCAAAACACCGATCACTGATGATTTGTATGATAAAAAGAAAACTAACTGAAACAGAGCTGTCATATTAATAATGAGGAGCAAACGTACAGTTTTTGGCCTTGAAATATAATTGAGTCAAACAATAATTAGTCATCTAAGTGATCCGACACATCAGTACCTGCAGTGACGAGAAGGGTTCTCCCTGCAGCTTTAGTCTATTACTAGCCAAGTTCAACGATGTCAGTCGGGTGCAGTGGCTCATATCTCCAGTCTTCAGCAAATGCACCTGATTGTGTTCCAGGTTCAACATCTGCAGCAGAGGCAGTGTTTGGCACAAACCCGCATCCACCTTGGTGATGCTGTTGTAACCGGCGTCGAGGTGCAGGAGGCCCGGGTACACGCTTAGTGACAGCGGGGTAATCCCTCTCAGTATGTTGTGGGACACATCCAGGCTGGTGATGTTCCTGGGAAGGTCTGAAGGGATCGCACTGAGGCGGAGGCGACTGCAGTCAGCTCGGCCGTCTTCCACATAGCAGGAGGTCTTCTTCTCAGAGGCATCGCAATGGTACAGTCCCGTCAAAACACAACACGTGACGAGGATCCATGACAGGAGACGGGCACGATGGGCGCACATCATTTCAAAGACCTTTAAAGAAGAGAGAAGGGTGGGTTTGCATTCAAATTTGTTGCTGGGATGGTAAGACTAAAGAAAAGGCTGAGAAGCCCTCTGTGGAGCTGGGTGGAACTGAGACATGTTTTTCTTACTTTTTTTTTTTTTTTTTTTTACTTTCCTCTATATTAATAACAATTATAACTCTACACAATTTGTTTATATAAAAATATAATATTTGGTATACTGGGAAAATTACTAAAACAATGTACCAACGATTTCAATTGTGACACTACACTGTAGAACTAGTAAACACTGTTGTGCAAAAGTCTTGGACCATCCCTCACTTCTTTATACAAGTAGTTTACTTCCAAGGAGCCAAACATTCTTGGGCAGTAGTTTGCTAGACTTTGCCTGCAGTACAGGCTGGATAAACCTGAATGGAAAAATAAACAATAAAAGATCACGAGTCATGGATTGACCTCCACTGAGCCCAGACCTCAATATTACGGAAACAGGGTGGGATCATCTCGACAGAGAACAGAACAAAAGGCAGCCAACATCCAAAGAAGAGCTCTGAATGTCCTCCAAGAAGCCTGGAGAACTTTTCCTGAAGACTACCTAAAGATATTAGAAGAAAGCTGCCTAAGAGAGCTCAGGCTATGTTTAAAGCAACGATGATCATACCAAATATTCACGGTCGAGCTCGTTGTTTTTACCTTTTCCACTGTATTTCCGTACATGTTTCAATAAGTCGCGGCAACCTTTTCGTATTTCCTATCAAAATATAAAGAGATGAGCGGTGGATCCAGCCCTTTGCGCAGTTGTGTAACTTTGAAAGCTTTCAAAAATATCCGCCCTCGTAATTACAGGGTGACTACAGCGCTCCCACGCTGACCTTACAAGCACACTAATATTTTGAATGCAGTCCATACAGATTTCTTACCAGATGTGGACATTGCACAATACCTTCGACAGTCAGAGTCCAGACAGAAGATTCCCCCTGCAGCTGCACGGCTTCTATCGCTGAACGCACACAGCCACAGCGGCGCTTATGAGGAAACGAAACTATGGTTTCGCTTCTTCTTCGGTGGTGGGTATCCACTGGAGAGCTAACCATTTCACGCAGGCGGATAGCCACAGATATTGAGATATTAAGTTTGCATAAAATTTATATGCATCATATCCTACACTCCAGAGACACGTCGGGTGATTTGACGTCTAGTTTCCGAACAAAATCTTTTGGACTTGCGTGTAGACCGTAGACAGGATTCAGGAAGGCGTCGTGTAAACGGGTTGAGTCAGTTTACACCCAGCCGCTCGTCTATTATGTTCGTGCCTTCTGAAACATTTGTCGGTGGTTTCATATATTAAACCGGGAACCGTTTCTTTAAACATGTTTAACATCCGCGGTGAGTTAAACAGCGACTGAGATGCGCCTGAGCAAATACACTGCTGTGTAGGAAAAGTGTCGTAAATATGTGCAGGTAACAACAGACAGCTGTAGTTATTTCTTTTTTTCTTTTAGGCATCCTTTAAATTAATAGTTAATTATATTTATTATGTTATAAGTTATTAAAACAAAAAAATTGTTACTTTATATTTATTTAGTTAGTTTGTTCGTTTTTTTTAGGATATGAAACTAGTCAGATGTCATTTAGGTAGCTCAAAGTTTATATGTGGTACTCTAAAACGCACACTTATTATAGTGACAGGACCAGAATAAATACGAGGTTTTTACTATCCAAAAAAAACCCTGCTGTTTCTCTTTTAAGAGGAGTAGCATCTTATAGCTAAGCACTTGTTATAGCAAGTGAACCACACACCTGTGGGATATGGTTTCCCTTACCCTGATGAGGTTTCGATTTGGGGTCACAAACACAAGGCCTGGGTGCCAGAATAAGCTCTGCTAAGAGTCCAATCCAACCCACTGCATAACTTTGGAAAATCTGTAGGACTTAATTTTGAACTTTCAACTGTGTTTTAAAGCTTTTCCTACATGGCCTCCCTCATGGTCATTCATACATGTAATATTCTTTATTTTGGTATCAGCCAGGCTCTGCTCACTCATCTTCAGCTAGTTCAGAATGCAGCTGCCCGACTCTTGACAGGCACTCGTAAACATGAATATATCTGTCCAGTCTTGGCTCGTTTATACTGGCCTCCAGTACGTTGTAGAATCGATTTTAAGATTTTCTTGCTTGTTTTTAAGTCTCTAAATTAGCTATGACGGGTTAGCTCCGTCATACCTCTCAGACCTACTCTCAGGTCAGCTAATAAGTTGCTTGTAGTTGTCCCTAGAAACAAGCTAGGGCCTTTGCGATTGCTGTGTCCAAACTTTGGAACAGTCTGCCTCTTCATATTAGGATCTCTCCAACACTTGACATTTTTAAAACCCATCTGAAAATGCATTTTTACTTAATTGTGACTGGGCTTTGTGTGATTCTTTGTGTGTGTTTGTTCTGCTTTTTACTTTTTTACTATGTACAGCACTTTGGTCAACCTTTGTTATTTAGAGGCATAAACACAGTCATTTAAGACTGTTTTTGTTAAGTTATATTTAAGAGTACACCCTGAACAAATGTACAGAAAGCACACTTTACAGTTTCTCTCTCTCTGCTTTAATTTTATTACATTTATTCACAGAGTATCAAGTTCTCCCTGATTGTTCCGAGGCCTGCAGGAACACTGCAGCGTACAAACTGACATCTCATTACATGACCTGATATGTCCTTATTCAGAACGACAGAGAAGTGAAATCTTGTTGTTGCAAATCTGAACTTGGTGTTAGTAACCACTGGAGGGCAGTAAAACGCTGCTATCAAACCATGAGCTTAAGTAATGCTGTGCTGTTTGTTGGTGGGCGCTTTCAGGGTACAGCACATATTTATAGTGACAGGTCTTTCAACAGAATGACACAACAAATGTCAATGAGCCCGTATTATACAGTTTGTATGCATCTTTGTGTTGGAGATTGCATTACACATACTGGATAATGTGCTAAAAATCTATGGATTTGTTTCTGTTTTGCAGGGTGCTTTAATTGAATATATTATCTGACCCCACATAAACTTTTCTTCTTATTATTCTATTAGAAAATAGAATAATAAGAAGGCCTTTTGGTAGGGACCCAGAACACCACAGTTCAGAACACAATCATATCTACACTATGGACATAAATGAAACATCAATGTTATTTCACTCCTGACTCTTGCAACCGATGACACTGATTATATTTATTTTAGTTCAAATTAATTATTTAATGCAGGGAGTTAAAGATGTATGACTTCCACCAGAAATGTACAGTGCAGGCAATTTCATTTTAAAGTATAAGTCACTATCATTGCAGCTGTAGGCTGCAGCTAAGTGCATTACATAGGCAGTCCAAATACCTATAAATCTGAAGGTAATCACCCTGGCAGGCCTTTGAAAGGTCAGCAGTGATAGAAAATCAGAAATTACTTACAGCTGGTGTAAGTTACATAAAAAAAATTAAATTAAAAGCAATAATGTTAGACTGACAATTATTCTTTAAACTGAATTTCACTTGAGATAAAAACCTTTATTTTTTTTTATGGAAGCATAAAGATACAAGTGCCAGTTGAGCCAAAGCATTTTCATTATCTTAACATCAATTATCATACTGCGGGGGTTGCATGTCCCATCTTTTGCCATACAACACTGCCGTAGTTCAAACCTGCAATGAAGTGCTACTGAAATCGTTTTCACTGAACTTTAAAAATATTTTTTTTCCTGTATTTTCAGCCATCATTTAGTTTTTTAACTGTGGTCTGAAAAAAAAGAGGAAAAAAATGGACCAATCTTAAGAATTTTCACTGTGAGCGTGTTAACATTTAGCCTCAGAGAGCTGCAGCTGTGCACTTTCTGGATTTATAGTATCATAGAACTGCATACATAAGTACTATCTTTTAAATGTGGAGATAGCAGCGTGCGATTAACATCTTAAATCTCTTAAACTGCACAGACCGTGTCAGCGTTCTTCCTGTCTTTTTCATTTTCCATCTCTCCTGCACACTGCTAATCGATTAATTATGCAGAGATGGATGAAGGAAGGTCACTGACCCTGCAGCAACATTTTAACACAGCATGTTTACTCTGTCTATTAACTGGATTAGTGCTATGGATGAGGACAGCTGTGTTGCAAGAAAAGGAGGAAACATTACATTGCTTCAGTTTGGAAAAAGAAAAGCCTTCTTCTCTCTGTAGTCAGACCCGAAGATATGTAAACACACCATTCTCTCACCTCCCTTTTCTCCTTCATCCCCCCCTCAGATTATTGGGCTGCAGAGCAGGTACTTCCTGGAACAGACCTGAGGCCACTGATTGGTTTACCCCACCACTTAAGCTGAGGCAGTTTACAGGGCGTTGTGCCAACTCCTGGATTGCTGAAGACCTGTAAAAACTGAAGACAGCTGGCATGGTCAGCACTGTGGTGGTGCTGGTGGAGGTCAAGCTAGTAATGCAATAAATAAAAGCAGGAAGAATAGATTGAAAGGATTCAGCGGGGGGGGAGGGGCAGGAATAGGGGCAATCAAATGAAGTGAGATCAAAGGCGCATGGAGTGGAAAGGGCTGTGATGAGAACAGGAGCCTCTGCCATAACACCAACTAACTCATGAGATGCACCTTGAACAGCTCGCGAAGAGAAGAAAAGTAACCATCAGGTAACCATCTGATTCTGACCAAGAGGAACAACTTGGCGCTGGAATGAGGGATTAAGAATAAGGAGAAGCACCCCTACTTACCTGTGGACAGTGACAGGCGTTACTGTACTTATTTCACTTACTGTTGCCAGATTGCGGCCGTGTTGTGCGTACGCGTGTGATTGAATGCACTCATGCAAAAGGGATAATTGGTGGGAGGCAACAGCTCCATCAGTGGGAGTATGTGTGCGGCTTGGGTTAATCTCCTCTCCCTCATTTATAGATTGAGTCTCCGGAGTGTTGGAATGCCCTAACACAAAAGGTGAGTTTGCCCTCTTGGCTCTTCGCTGTAGCAGTTGTTAACCTGTGCTATGTAATTATGTCAACAGCTTTAACTCGCAAATAAATCTTCATCATCAGCGTGTCCAAACCCTCACTACACACTGACTGAGTGACACCTGTGCTTTGGACATGCATCCATTTATTTACTCCCAGAATATGACTGTGTGCGTAGTTATAGGGAGTTGCAGTCTTATAGCAGCATACTGCCATTGTTTGGTGGACATGTGTGGACTTAAAAAAGACAAGCAGTGTTACTTTAAGTCTTTGTTAGCCTGACATTTTTAGCAGCGATGGGATAAATTCTCACAATAGGTGAAGTGGAAAACTGGAATGAAGAGATTTTTTGCAGAGAGGAATGGGGAAGAAGGGAACGGCTAATGCACATACAAGGAGATGTGCAGGCGGTAGAAGCAATGTTGTAGCATGTTCCCTCTGCAGAAAAAAAAAAAGACACTGCAGCATATCTCCCCCTCCCCAGTTTGCTGACCAATGATGTTTGGAGGTCAGACTCCCAGCTCTGCTGTCAGCCCCATGACATACAGCTTGTTCAGGAACACACCTTAAAGGAAGCGCAGGGGAGGGGGGGCAAATAATCACAAGCAAAATATATGCACAAATTTATGCCATCTGCTGAGAAGCTAGTGAGCAAAAATGTGCAAATATATGCATTCAGCATACTGTTACCCAAAAAATAAAGCTGCTCAGCACGGATGACTGCATGATGTGTCACCCTGCACAGAAACGGCTGTTTTGTCTTCAGTGCAGGAAAACGAGCAGCCGATGTCAGACGACAGAGATGTGGCCAGATAATTTTTGCACGCACATGGCAACTCAGATTTTTAACAGTTTTGTCCTTATTTTGACTAAAATGAGTGCTGTTGAGGAATAAACAAAATAATTACTGCATGTGAGTGTTTCTCATCAGTGGCTAGTGCTCACTAAGTGCTGACTCGGGTCTGTTCTCACTAGAAGTAGTCCCCGGGGGTGACAGGACATCAATACTGAATTGGAATCAGCAGCATGGATCTACTACCATACTCTTAACTCTTTGCAGTGTGCAGTGCAGCTCAGTGATATTCAGTGTGTAAGAGGCACAGTTTGAATAAAATGCCAGACATATGCATGTATGGATCTGAAGGACCTGAAATCAGCTTCTTGTTTTTAGAAATCTTTTCCTTTTTCTAATTTTCTTTCTTTCACATTTGAATTAATCTCTACTGATTTTCGTTCTTATCCTCAGTTACAGTGTTAGAAAATGTTCTGTTATTTTATGCGTGGCCTAAAATTTGCAATACACCTTCCATCTGGCTCATTTAAGGTGGAACTTCTGTCTGAGTCAAAGTGAGTCATCTCTCTCTCAGTGGCCCATAGAAAACTGCAGATGTGGGCCACATTTAGACCAAACAGCAGTTACTGCTGTCTGGGCAGTGAGTCAGCATCAGAGGTTTGTTTGTCCACGTACTGAACACCTGTAGGTCTAAACAGTAGTTAAACACATTTTGTAGAACTTGTCTTAGGGCTGTAGTTGAGAAGGTAAGCTGGCAGTCATGTGATCATTTCACATCTCTATCACTCTGTGTTACAATAAAATAAAAAAATTAGAGCAGCTTTAAGGAATTAAAAATTGGCTGTGGCTTTCCTTCTAAGCAGACTTACTGATAGTGTGCAGCTTTTTCAGGCTGATCTGAGAAAGCATGTGACGCGATCTACAGCAAACATATTTATTTTTGCCTACAGCACAAACAGTGCCCGAGCTGACCCACGACCCAAGTTTTCCAAGGTTGCGAGCCTCTCTGTGAAGAGCTGAGACCTGAGCTTTCTCTGTGTGATAAATGCTGTTGGACATGTGGCCTTTTCAAAGAGAGATTACACATTTCTAGCGCCAGCCTTAAAGTAAAGGAGGCAGCCACAGCTTTGTTCCAACACCTTAAGCTTTGGCAGTCTTAACAACCCAGCCTGCCTGTTATGGTTAGCAGATGGGACTAAATGCCTTGATTTAAAGAGCCAAGCAGACTGAGTGAGTGCTGAGAGTCAGTGGTTTGCTTTTATGTTAAAAATAGGGCATTATATTTAGAATACATTTTTTTTCCAGTCTTTTTAATTCTAATGTAAGAGCACAGTAAAGTCCAGCCACCTGCAGATCCTCCTTTAGTATTTTTCATGTAATTAATGTGTAATTACAATATAACTAATGTCCAACAGGGAAGATTGTCCTAAAACAGAAAAACAACGGGAAAAAACGATTTAGGCTCAACGCAGTAATTACTACATGTCTTATTTTCAGCTGATAAATTAAATAAAATACTTTCATTCACTGCTGTGTGAAGTTCATCCCCTTTGGGCTAAACACACAAATATTTTTCTGGGTCATGTGGTCAAAACTGATTTAGCGATTTAGGTCTCTTTTGATGTAGCAGAGCAGCAATGTTACCAAAGAAGGAAGAGGGAGTTTCAGGGGTCACATTCCTCACACCGGAAAAAAAAATGGACAGACTGCTTTACTCCTAATGCAACAGAACCAGAACGAAGGACACTGAAAATTGAGAGCAAAAGTATTTTGATGAACGAGATAGTCAATATTTGCTGACAATTCTGTCTGCAGTTCTCCCTTTTTAGGCAAACTAAAAGTAAGCACTGTTTTTTCATACACAAAACACTTTGCCCTTTTGCTACTGTTTGCATCCCCTTGTTGGTCTCTGAATGAACTTAGACATTTTGTTTGGTCGCCTAGTTTTCAAATCCCACTGCAAACTGTGCGTTGTCGTGATTGTGACTGCACACTTGTCTACCAGCACCATCATGTGTTTGGCCTGTATTAGTCTCCTCCTGTTGGCTTCTAATAAATATCCCCACCCCCCCGGTTTGATAGGATTAATCGAGCCATTACTTAATTACAGGCTTGAGAAGAAGCTGAAAATCTATGAGGAGGATTTACAGCTCTTCCCATAAATCAAGGACAGATTTTTTTCATAACTGCTTTCCACTAACAGGATCATTAGCAAGGAAATGAAGGAAAGAGCTGGTGTTGCTGCTGATTCTGCTATCCAGGTAGCATTTCCAATGCTGGTCAGGAGCATTACAGTAATTACTCACTGTTAGAATGTGAAAATGGTTTAATAAATTTATGATTAAAATGTTCAATCAGGATTAGTAGCTCTAAATTGCAAAAAAAAAAAAAAGCAGTGCAATTGTTCCATCATACTGTAGGCTTAGACTGTAGACTTTTGGCATAATGGTTCACTGCTACACTCTCATTGCTTGCTGAATTTGTAAATAATTACCTTACATTGAACTCAGAGACCAAGGATGGGGTCTCATTACAACTGCAAAAAAGCTTTGAAAAGAAATATTCAGTATTTGCTAAGTTAACACAACATCTCTACTACTGACTATTGATGGTGTAAACACTGCTTTAGAGTTGAGATCATGTCTAAGTATTTCTATACTCTGTTAGCAACCTCTTTTATTTTACCATGTAAAATAGCAGAGAGTTTGGTCCATGTTGGCCCAATAGCATCATGCTATTGCCGCACATTTGTCTGCCACACATCCACGATTGTACTGAGATCTGGTGACTGTACATTTGAGTACAGCGAGCTCACTTGCATGATCAACAGTTGATGTTTTGAGATTATACTTCTACAGAATATTATACAACGCATTTTAAAGATAAATGATCCAGTTAGCAAGCTCCTCAGAGGTCAGAGGAGAGTGGCTTGAGTTTTTCAAGCTAATGAAGGCAACAGTAGCTTGAATAAACACAAGTTACAAACAAGGTATGCAGAAGAGCATCTACAGCAGCAGAAGACCACACAGGAAACCGAGGTCATAATTTACACAGGTTCATGAAAATTGAAAAATAGAATATGGGAAAAATGGTGCCTGGGCTGATGATGATCAATTTCTGCATACACAACATAAAGACACGGATCAATCCTGCCTTGTATCAACAATTCAGGCAACTAATTGTAGTGTAATGAAGTAGGAGATATCTTCTTGGCACACTTTGGGCTCCAACTTGTTCATGAACACACCTTAAAGGAAGCAGAGGGGCGGGGGCCAAATAATCACAAGCATAATAAATGCGAGTTGTTTAAATCCCGCAGCCTACTTAAGTATTGTTGCTGACCATGTCTATCGCTTTGTGACCACAATGCACCCATTCCCTGCTGGCTGCATCGTCATGTCACTGTCATATCATCTCAAACTGGTTTGTTGATCATGCAAGTCACCAGATCTCAGTACAATTGTGGATGTGCGGCAGACAAATGTGCAGCGACAGCGTGATGCTATCGTGTCAATATGGACCAAACTCTGCTATTTTACATGGTAAAATAAAAGAGGTTGCTAAAAGAGTTTGCAAACACTTCAAATGTTTACGCCGTCAGTAGTTAGTAGTAGAGATGTTGTGTTAACTTATCAAATATTGAATATTTCTTAAATTGAACTGTAATAAGACCCCATCCTTGGCCTTTTGATTACAATGTAAGCTAATCATTTACAAAATCAACCAAAGACTCTCCAAACACTCAGGCTCTGAGCTGAGAAGGGGTGTCTATCCTCACTAAACACTTAGATGTGCGAGGAATGGCTAACTATGAGCCAGCTGGCATCCCCACTTGCCTAGCACCTCTAACTATCAGTCACTTTTCATACTTTCTACTTCTCCATACTCTCTCAGTGCACTTGCTAATAGTCCATTATCTTCTTTTTTGTCAGGGTCCCCCACCCAGCTGCACATCTATCAAGTTTGCTTTTGTATTTGTTGGTTCTCATTTCTGCATCGGCTCTGCCAACTGGCATATACACAAAGCTTGCATCAGCAACCGGCCACATTTCGCAGCACCACTTATCAATCCACTCAGCAGTCACACAGGAGAGGCCTGGCTTACCCACAGTGAAGAGTAGAGAGGTGTATTAGAAATGTGTTCCAGAGAGTCTGTCAGCAATTACGCTTAGAAGACGCACGTGGGAAACATGAAGAGGTAGCTATGTTGCGTAAGGAGCACAAGATAGTCTGCCGTCCTTTCATGCCCTGATAAGGAAAAGGAGAGAGGTGGATGCGGTTCCAAAGGTTTCAAATGTAAGATTGTGTGTTTCAGTATCAGGGTTAGATCAGATTTAATGGTGTTGCAGTCTTCATAACACTGACAAGACAACAATTACACATGCATGTGATTACTAAGTATTAAGTGTGTGTATTAATCTGACACTGATGGAATGCCATTCATTTTTGCAGGCCTATCATAAATGAAGGCACTGGACAAAACACACATAATGATTCACTTTATTGCTACCCTTTCAGGAGTGTCACCAGTGTCATTTCAGTTCATCCTCTGGACACCATGGAAAGGTCTTCCAAACCTAATGGCTCATCTGTTCAATATTTAGTCAGATATTTCAGTCTGGACCACAGCGGACCTGCTAAATAACAGACTAACACTGATTCACTCAATAGAACTGTGCTAAAGAGCCTATTCATGTATTATCATGGCTAAAAAAAGAGATAGGCCTATGAGGACTTAATGATTTCCATAATGATGGGTTAAAGGGTGAGGATAATTTGGTTATTCAAATTGGGTGAAAGCTGAACTTTAATTTGCCTTAAACGTTTATTACAATATGAGAAACTTACCAGCATTCAGAGTGAAAGAGACATAAGATCTTTAATATCTTGATGACATTGCCTAACATGTCCAATATTTGGCTATTTCCTTCTAGAAAGCATGCTATTCCCCATTTTAAAAGGTTATCTCTGTATGTCAGCTGTAAGTTTGATCCCCCTATGTAGCATCACACAAATTAGAAGAGGGAATGATATAGACAGAAGTTAGTAGTTATCTTAAACGCATCCTTGTGCCCTGCTGCGGTAATTACAGTGTTAATTATATAGCTACACCCTCTGTTGGCCTCTGATTGCTCAATAGCTGCTAAATCATAGTTTAAGGAAACACAGCTAGTACCTAACTTTGTCTCTGTGAATTGTAGTGCCGGGAAGGTAGCGTATCCAAAAAATGGCAAGTGAAAAAATAGTCCAGGATGTCAGGTGTTGTATAGAGTTTGATGGCCATAATGAACGACTTCCTGTGGCATTCTGTTTTGCATTGTGGTGGAAGGAGTCTTTTCCTGCAAATGCTGCTGTGACTGTTCAACATGCCACGGAAAGGGTGTAAAGCATCCAAAACTGTGCTTAACTTGGACAGCATCCTCCTTTCTGACACTGACATCAGAGAGTCAAGCTCTACAGCCACGATCCTACTGGGCCAGCAGCAGTTTGTTGATGCCCCCTACCCTCAGTCTGCTGCCCGTGGACACCACAGACTCAAAGCATGCTGAGCATCATCCAACAAATATTAAAAGACCTCAGCTTCTTCAGAAATAGAGATTGCTTTGGCTTCTGTGTTTTAAGTTAAGTCCAGTATTGTTTTATTCTATTCATTTATTTGAATGAAAACAGTTCCCTGTAAGATGAGTTTATGAGAGTGGAACCTGGGGACAGTACCATCAAAACAATTAGTGAAATTAGCCTAAAAAGCTCAATAGTACTGCAGAGTCAGGTCTAACAATCTGTAGCTTTGGCAATTTACACAATACACATAGTCATTTTATCCGTTGTTGTTATAGGACATATTGATTAGTGGACTTTTTGAAGACTTCACAAGCACCGCAAGCAGACCAAAGACACTGCCGGGAGCATTTCCAAACAGCTACAGATAGATTATTAAAGCCACTGAGTCAGCAAATTCATTTGTGAGCGCTATTACAATACTGAAAACACGTGCATGGGAAATCTTGCAGAAAATTAATTTAGTCCTGCCTCTTTTCTCTCTGCCTCCAGTCTGACTGTGCCAAACATCTTCAGCACTATTGGATTACTGGTAATTGCAAAATATCAAAAACCGAGTCGGCAGCGGTTTTGTAGCAGTATGCTACAAAAAGTGAGCCATGATTGATTTTATCATCCAAATGGCAATAAGAGTCTGAGAATCTGCCTCCGAGTGAGCCTAGGTGAGAATTTATGGCCGAGGAAAAAGGCTGAAATGCGTAATCTGTTTAATTAATTCAAAATATAATAAACATGACAGTGTGCATGGGTTATGCTCAGCATTTCACGTCTGCAAAATAATTTAATTCAATTACATTTCTGCATGCAGCAACATGCTATCAAGTATAATTTTGTTATTATGGCATCAACCTCTGGTTCCCCTCTCGTCCTCTGAGCTCTTCACAGTCCTTTATATTGCTATTATATTTCAATTCTCTGGTATTCCTGAACTTCTCTCATGCACCATTTTTTTTCTGCTTCATCAGCGTTTCCTTAACATCTGTCAAAGCACTGGAAGAGCAATACTTTATTCAAACTGAAGAGTCATGAGTGACACTGGCTTTCACACTGGGCAATGTTCACTCTTTCTGACTGATTACAGCACAGGAGCAGGGCAGAAGCCAAAGTGCTGGGTTCACGGTAAATTATACCATCCACTGGATGATTGATGGGAGGCGGAGAGATTTTTTTTCCCCTTTTTATTTTATCTGTTTAAGGTGGAAGCTAAAACACAGCTAGCTTGATTAAGATAGATATCTGACTAACTGCAGTCATGCTGGGTAAAATAAATGAGGGCAAATGGAAGTTAGGGGGTCAAAGATTTACTTTAATACTTGAGCTGTCTTTAATGACTCTGCTAAACAGAGAGAGGACGTAGACTTCACCATCATCGCCCTCTTACAGATCTGCTTTGGCATTTCACCTGCTCAGCTCTTAGACATCAAAGTAAGTCAGGAATAGAAGTGAAAGTAGCATGATGTCATTCCCAGACAATGTCCTCCTGTACTCATACGCCATGCACTCATTCTGTACCACTTCTTTAACACTGGCCAGACGAGTGGACCTCAGTATCAGCTGTTCCAAATGTGGATCTCTTTGGATAGCAATGGCTGAAAGATGTGACAGAGTGCCACTGTTCAGATAAAAGAGTCATTTTCTCACAAGATCAGTGTGCCACCCTGCTGTCCTTTGTCCCGTGGGCTATTCTGAGAGAGACTGCGAGAGTGCTTTTAGTATACACTGTATGTTAGGGCTATATATTTATTTATATACATTTATTTATATAAAAACATCAGTAGATTATGAGGGTGTCATTTGGGAACTTTTATGTATTTTATTTAGAATGAGTTCTACAGTATGATGTAGCTGTAATCATGAGAAAATGAAACAGTTGCAGTTGTTTAAAGGTTAGGTACAGGGATACTCTGTGTGACGTGCAGTTTGTTGTCTCCTGGCTGTGGCCAGCTTCAGTGTGTCTTGTATTTAATGTCAGTATTTGGAATGCATTTAAGACTTTACTAAATGAACGATGCACTATGAGAGCCACCTGCACTGAGGATGATTCTTGAACGTCAGTGGAGACTGGTAAGGATTCTTGCAATTATATTCATTAACCACTTTGTTTGAGTACATCTGTTCATCTCCAAATATCAAAAAAGCCAATCATATTGCAGTAATTCAGTCCATTTAAGCATGTCAACATGTTCTGTTGAAGCTCAAAGCTTTAAAGAAAGGTGATTTAAGTGACTTTAAATGTGGCGAGGTTGGTTAAGCCACTGGCTTACGTCGGAAACTGCTGATCTGCTGGGATTTTCTCACACAACCATCTCTATGGTTTATAGATAGTGGTCTGAGAAAGAGCAAAAAGAAATCCACCGAGCTGGAAAAAAAATGCTTTTGTTGATCCCAGAGGTTCAGATGAGAATGGCTACACTGTGTCAAAATAACAACTTGTTACTGCCAAGGTATGCAGAACAGCATCTCAGGGCACACAGCCCATTGAACCTAAAAGCACCAACACATGTCAGCTAAGAACAGGAAACTGAGGCTACAATTTACACAGACTCGCTGAAACTCGCTGAAACCTACCACCAGGTGGGCATTCTAGCCTAGTTATTTCATTTCTATTACTTGAATCTTTAAAGTCCATAGCCTCTTCCCTCGGTGTGTCTATACCTGTACCTCCTGTGGATCTCTGCATACCAGACACAATGTATCATCATCGTCTTCCCTGGCCCTGTAAGAATGCATGCCTGATAGTATGCCAACGGATAACATATCACCTATAAAAAGGAACCCTCTTGACCACAGTAACAGACAGTAAGGGCTGCTTTTACAGCACATGAGTGCTGGTGATAAAAGACCGAGCAGATGCCTGCATACACGCGCGCTCACAGAAACACATATGCACACATACACACTAACAGATGTGGTCTTGCTGACACCTCACAAAGGTCAGCCATCAATAATGCTCTAAATTCGTACAGCTTTCAAGCTGACAGAAGAAAGGGCTCTTTATGGATGTGCTAACGGCAACATAACACCTCAGCTTTAACGCTGCTGATGAAATGCTGTTAATGTGACTGAAGTTATAAGATGACACAAATAATAATCACTCTTACTGAAGCCTTAAACAGTGAAAATGTATCAGAAATGTGCAGTATAGTAAAGAAACTCACTTGAAAATCAAATTCAGACATAGTTTAAACATAAATTTGGCATCTAAAGATGAAAACCCTGCATATAATGTTTTCAATAATTTCCATATTACTAGAAAATTACAACAACTCAAATTTTTGGCTTTGTGTGTGATTCTGTATCAACTCGCTAGACCATGTCTAATGGCCCTCAAAAGGTTTTTAAGAATTTATGAGCAAAAGCTGCTTACTTTCACTTTAGAGTTACACCACATCTGCAGTCTATGTCTCTGTTACACTGAGACCTAAATAGATAAATAGACCAGCCACAACAAAGAGGTATTAAGATAGATAGATAGATAGATAGATAGATATAATGAAAAAAAAATTAAGTCCATTTTGTAAAGTCTGGTGTCAGAGAGGAGGATTATATTATGTGACTGACAAGTCATTAGCCAGTGAGCGTATAAAACAATTAAAACTGACCTGTTTTAATTGTTTTATGGCCTAAAGTCATGCATGAAGAGTGTAGCCACTTTGAGCATCTGTAGCTGCTGGCTTTCTGCTAGATCTCACCTTAGATAATTTATCTAAATTTCAAATGCAGGACCACACCTCGTACACTCCCCTTCTGCTTCTCTGTCTATATATGACGCCCCTGCACTACAAGCTACGAGTTTGTTCTCATTTTTGTTCCTCACCCTCCCTCTCTTTTTCAATTTATTCACTTCTCATAAGTGCATGTGTATCTGCCCATCCCAAGAGCCGACGCTAGTCCCCTCCAAGGCCTTTTCCAAACCGCAAAATAAGTAGCTAGCATTAGCTGATGACACAGAGCTCAAAACTAATATCCAAATATGATCATCAAAAAACCTAGATGGTGCATGCCAAAATGTCAAACTTATGACCAGATGATGTCATAGTGGACATGTGCATCTTTTATATACAGTTTATGGTCAGCACTCAAATAAACCCACACTATCACAGCAGAGTATTTCCTGATAATTAAAAGATTTCGCTGCCAAATAATAATAATAAAAAGTAGAAACAAATGTATCTAGAAGGAAAATACCTACAGCTCACGGTAGGGACATGGTAGCTAAAAGAACTCATTTAAACCTACAAGCATGGTGATGGACAAAATGCTACCAGGACAGCATAGATATAAATCTTAACACAGCTTCAAAGTTATTCCTAACAAACATCTATGAATCATTTCCTATTTAGGCTTCGAGCCTTAGCCTGTGTTATTGTCATGGTCTAACCATTAAAACAAACCGTCAGCACCCCGCCTCATATCTGAGGTCAGTCTATTGTGTGTTTCTGCTGCAGATAGAAGGCAAAGTGACACTTTCCTGTTGGTGAGCCGTACACAGGCCTCCCGTGTGCTGTGTGCTGTGTGTGTCCTCTGCAAACACTGATTGAACCGCGGGCGTTGCCATGGCTACACGCAGACCCAATGAGAAGCTCGCGGTAGACTGTTGCTGAATGAAAATAACAGAGGCCATTTTGCGAACGAAGCCAAGACATCATTCACTAATAACGAAAAACGGAAACGGAGGCAGAGCCGGTCCATTTCTGGACTGACGCCGCTTCTCTTCTCCAGAGTCGCTAGGGTCGGGACTGCGGCGCGGCTCGCGCATGTAGTCGAGAAAGAAAGGCAGGCGGTAACTTAATTGTGCCGCCTTCTCCTTGGAGTGTCTTAAGGAGAGGGGACAGGTTATTTTCACCGCATTGCTGTCCGAGGCCCAGTGACCCCCCGGGAGAGAGGGAGTAGCCTTCAGTCAAGGTTGGCACAACATCCATGCGCGTTGAAAACAGGTGTACAGTTTCATCACACAGTAGCTCCCGAAGCCGCCGTAGCTTCACGGTGTGTGTCACTTCTGCGCCTGTCCGAGGACTTCACTCGTTTTATATGGAAAAGACATGTTATTAGACATGTTTCGGGAATTTGTCCGGTGAGGTGGCAGCTGTGTTAAGGTAAGTACACACTACCAGTTTGTTGTTTAAAAAACACAGGGGGGCTATATATTTATCTCTCCCTCCGCGTCGCTTTTAGCAGCTGCACCAGCAGCAGCAGCAGCACTAGATCTGACCCTCGGCTTAATTTCGTGGTGTTGGAGCTGGTAAACAAGGCTATTTGGGTTGTTTTAACTGCCTTACAAGCAGTTATGACCCTGCAGTTGTAATTGACGAAACTCGAGAAAATGAATTAGCTTATCCGGGATGCGGTCGGGTCGACTCGGTTTCCATTTAAAGTGCATTCCGGTGGACTGGTGTCTCCAGTGCATTAGAGGAAGATGCGGTTGGGACTGGGAGGATGATAAATGACGAAACCACAAGCTTTTAAGCTTTACAAAGAATATTTCTAAAACCGTAAGGACCGACATTATGAGAGCAGTGTGGGAAGAACATGCAGCCTCCTGATAGTTGTAAACATGAACTGAAATATCCACGTTTAACCTAGATCTTAAACGCTTAGGATAATCTCTATTGTTAGCTTGCACTTGTGCATTGGTCAATACAGTTTCCCGTATGTGTAAGAAAAAAGGATATAAGCGTATAGCAGATATTTATTTTCTAACTGGACGAAGAACATATAACTTATTGAGTTTGGTTTTATGATGATAATAGTAACACTGTTACCCTGCAATTCTTTCATTTCATCTTGTGTGTAATATGTAGAGCAATGCTTCTGCGCAGGGCCACCCTACAGTCATCACTGAGTTGCAGTTTTTCCTTATTCCTGCTTCCTGAGTTCACATTCACCTGCCATTAAAGCTTTATCAGTCAGTCTCTATGCAGATAGGAAAACTCATCTGCTGCCTTGCTGTCTGACTTCCTCAAAGCCATTGCTGTCCCAGTTCAAAACAAGCAAACAAAAATAAAACTGATAACACAGCTTTTTCTGTCCAGTCTTCTAACTTGGTTAAACGGATGATGTAATGAGGGGCAACGGATAGTATCCGTAAGATGCATATGAATGCTGGATGAGCAGGGAAAATGGGGATGTGTCCAGGATGCACAGACTGTAACACTATCACTCCGGGAACCGCATACCACTCCCAGTGAGGCCTACCTTTCTACCTGCCTTGTGAGTGTCTTTTGCTGTGTGTGTGTGTGTGTGTGTGTGTGTGTGTGTGTGTGTGTGTGTGTGTGTGTGTGCCTGCCTTAGGCCATACTGGCCGGTGTTTCTGATGTTGTCTTTCTTGTATTTCTGTGACTACACACTTCTGTCTCTGATGAGGAAGCAGCGGGCAGGATGCAGTGTGACGAGCAACAGTTGGCTACTGACTGTTTCGCAGAGGACCAATAACAGGGACTTAAATATACACTCATAATGAGCAATCATAGCATTTTTGATTTGATTAATGGCCAGAGAGCCCAAAACTAAGTGTCTCTGTTGCTAACTCAGTTGCACCTGCTAGTTTAGAGTTACTGGGAGAGAAGCTGTGTGGTGCATGTGTGTCCGAGAGGGAGAGAGAAAGAAAGAGGATCAAGGCAGGTCGTCAGGGAATAGGCGAATGTGATACATTTTCTTCTGAAAGTACAGAATGTAGCAGAGGGGGTTACTATCACAGTGGCCTTTATTTCACTCTATCATTCTCTCACACTCATTTTTAATTTTCCCATGTCTATTCTTTGTTTTGGTGCCCTCTCTTTTTTCATTGTATCCTCTGCTCTGCTTCCTCCTTTATCTCCCCCTCACTGTGCCCTTCTCCAGAGTCTGATGTCATGGCTCAAGTGGTGTTTGAGAAGTGGTGTGCGCCTGCTCCCAGAGCCCATTAACAATGTCCTGTAGCGTGCATCATAAAGTGTCATGCTGGTGACTTTTTTTTTTTTTTTAAATCTCATCTGCTGAGCCACTTTTATCTAAAGAAATCCTCTTTTTTGCACAGTAATCAGTAATTCTTTGTTACTGAACCAGAGATACTTTATTCTGACAAATAAGCAACACATTGTAGCACAAAAAAAGACTTGATACGGTCCTGCATTGGAATCATTTTTGCTTAGTTATCTGGCTGTGCAACAGAGACGGCCCCAAAAAGCTGCTGTCGAGGCCAAATGCTGATTGTGGTGTGCAATGTAGTTGAGTTACCACAAAGACAAAGAAAAGCAAAAAACAACAGAGATGAAAGAAGCATGGATAGGAAACACAAACAATGGCTGTGATGGACAGTTCTGATTCTTTATTAGTCCTACTCCATTGTAGAGACGTTCTAGTAGATCATGACTTGACAGTGGCCAAACCAAAATGACTAACATGAGTGCAAACAAGAGCCCACATTACCGGTTGTTCCACATATTTTTTACACTGCCCCCTGGAGACAGTACACAGCGACAGCACACAGACGCAGGTCAGCCAGCCTCTGTTGCACCTGCGGATGACCATACAGGGACCTTAATCCCACCCAATATAGTTTGCTTAGTGGCAAACTTGTGCATATGTATGTGATGTGTAATAATCAAATGTGTAAAAATGGCAATATCTGATCTTATAAAATGGACTTGAACACATTTTTCTGGCTTTGTGAAAAACCTCTGCATCTATACACTGCTAGGGATGTTCAAATTATACTGTATCTGTAAAATTAAAAGTCTAAAAACTTACACTGCAAGTTGACAAGTATATCTTCACCTGTATTTCCAGCCAAGATCCTTCCCTAATTTAATCCTTGCACGTCAATCCTATTTCAGTCATGAGGCCTTTTAATCTATTTCAGTGGTTGTAAGAACAACCACAGGTTTCTAAATATAAAGGCTAAACACAGAAAGTAATACACAGCCAGCTTTGTTAAACAGCAGAAACACTAAGCCTCTGAGTACACTGAGTGGGCCTGCTATACCTCTGTTACACTTCATGTTATTCAAGTCCTGCCAGGTGCTTTCAAATTATGGTAAATCTAGAAAAGTGGACCAAAAGCCCGTGCAACACCACAGTTACTTGCTGCGGTCACATCCAGCTTGTCATACATCAGATTAAGCCCCTTGTATCCCTATATCATTAGGGGCTGAGGCCTAACCCCACTGACAAAGGGCAAAATGCAGGGCACACCCTCAGCAAGTCACTATACCGTCATAGACAGGGCTACCACATGAGGCAAACATGCACGCTCATACATATGACAATTTTAGAATTATCTACCAACCTAGTATTTGTGTCTTTGAATTGTGAGAGGAAGCTGGAGCAACCTGAACAAAACCCCAAACGGGGACAGGGAGAATGTGCAAACTCATCACGCAAATGCCCCCATCAGACCCCAGCTGGTTCAAATCTAGAATCGTCTTTGAGAGGGCCAACCAGTACAGTACTTGGCCACTCAAAAATGGGCAGATCTGAATGTATGCGTTATACTGAAGGAGCTCACGACACCAGTTATGTAATACATGTAAAAAAAAAAAGTTTGTAGAAAAACAAATATTATTAAACTATTATATCTCTATTAAAGAGCACGCTGCTTTGTGAATATGCTTTTCCTTTTTTGATCTTCAGATTTAAGTGTTTTCCAGTAAGTGACACTTACTACATGCGCAGCTCTTCTGCTTTTTATATCCTACCACTTACTTAACTGGGAATGGCAGGGCCTTGGAGAAGCTGATAATGAATTAGGTGTTGAAACTGTACGGGTGAGAGCATGTCGACACGGCTACTGTAGTCCAGAGTGGCTCATAGGTCAAAGTGTCGGTGCGTTTGAGTGTGAGTTTGTGTCAGTCACTATAAAAATAGTTTGCTTTGGTACTTTAATAAGATCATTACTAAGCTGCTGCTCTGTCCGTTTACTTTAAATTGTCTTTATAAATCATTCTTCCACATGCAGCACTCAGTAGGACACACCTAGAAGAGCCAAAATATGATCTCAAGTAAGGAATGTGGTCAAAAATCTGTTTGCTTTGATGTGTGATGCAGATCCTGCTGCTTGTGTTTGTCATGCCAGGTTACAAGATTAAGTCTATAGTTGATAGCACTTATGATAGAACTTTATTGGTCCCCTGGTGCTGCCCTGATTTTGGCCTCAAGGTTGCATCATTAGCACCTGTCAGTTGTCAGATTTTCACCATACCTCAGTGATCCTTCCCACATGATGAGATGTTTCTGGGGGGGCAACTGCTGTTTGATTATGTATGTTGACACACTGATCGCTGCTGTGGGGCTTTCAGGAACCCTAAAGTCTGAAGCCTAGGTGTTTGGGAGACATAGTTGGAGGAGCGCTACTCGTCACTGGATCCATTCGTGCCCATGTAGACAGGATTTTTACATTATCACTTCATCATCTGCATGATGACAGCAGGCACAGAGAGTGTTGATCAAGACTTAGCTCTGTCCATGTTTGATTTAAAAGATGGCAACAGGTTTGGCAGAGCCTATGAAGCTTTTTTTTTCTCTAATTTATGGCCTTATACTAAAATAGTTGCTGCTCAGCTACTGTAGAGTAAGATAAATACATTTAAAATGACAGCAAACTAAAGAGATCCCCCCACTGTTTGGTGGAAGGTTTGTAGTATGAATCTCATCTGTTTTTGTCATATCTCAGGATTTGGTTTATGGAAGCTAATTAATTTCTTTTGTAGTGGCACCTTGGCTCTGCCCGAGCCTTTACCGCACTTTAATTTGTAAGTTGCGGATTCTTGCGCCTCTTCTGTTTATTGTTGGAAACTTGTTTTAAGTGGATGCGTTGGATGTTGTCCAAATAGCATGTTACACAGTAGCTGCCTGGCTGGTTTTAGGTATCCAGGCTCTAAATATGACATGCTAATAGCAGTAGTTACATCATCATTCTAGGAATAGCAGGGAGTCTGGGGTCTAGAGGTGCTTCTGGCTGACCTCTCTCCTGTGTATATTCGGCCTCTGTGTGCATGTGTGTGGTCATTTTCCAAATATACAGTCCCATATGGATTACAGCGCGGGAAAGATTATTAATGGTACAGGTGAGTGGTCATATAATTTGTATATTTAGAGCCTGGTATGACGTTGACAGTACAAGATGTATTTACATGGATTTAAAAAGGGAAAAGAAAAAGTGCAATTGCATGTCATGTCTATGTGGCTGGATTTTCACATCTCCGAGGGAGCATTCTTGACACAAAGTCAAGCTGACCATAACAAAAAAGGAAAGAAAGAAAATCTCATGTGTGAAGGATTTAAGACTCCTGTCAGTTTCTGTGTGGATGCCGCCACTTTACATAGCCACAAACTGACAACTCTGGCCACTGTGACATAAAACCTGTTAGGAGGAGATGAGTACATTGAGGTTCTCTTACACCCTTCTCACACCTCAGGCGAGCCTAACATCTGAAAGGTGTATCTACCCGATGTAGCATACAGTAGAATCACTCTGCGACTCCTTTGGAATGTATGAATTGTGTGAACGTGTGCTTAGAAGTAGTTTGTCTTCATGGGCATGCGTGCGCTTATACTGCGTGGCATGCATGCAAACATGTGTGTGGCAAAATAGAGATACTCAGGCCTGTCACTTATCCCCCACCCATCCACACCGGGGGGTTACTTTCCAGTCTCAAAGACAAGCATGCCAGAGTCTGAAAATAACCGTATCTGATCACTGCTTCACCCAAACGGGCAACTCTCTTTCCCTGTCACTCCCACTCTTCGACTCAGTCTCTTAACTTTCTCCTCGGTCTGTTGTCTCTGTGCTTCCCAGGCATTGAACGGGGATCTTGGGACTAAAGCTTGAGCGGGAGGAGATACTTGTCCTGAGCAGAGGAGAGAAAGTGGAAGGCACGGGGGGACTTTAAGTCACAACGCCATACGTGACTCTTCTTAGCACTTCTCCAGTCTTTTGGGTTTATGACGGTAAGAGTTACATTTACTTTGCTTGATGGACCATTGCACCTGCACTCTGTTGTCTGCAGTAGGGCAGGATTGCATTTCGCTGGCGTTCACAGGAAAACCATTTTAATTAAAACAAATTTAAATCTGAGTGTGGATATTTTGGATTTAACCTGTCCTAATCCGTGCTATTCAGTATATCTTATACTGTTTTCTTCAAAGACCCTCTTCAAGGCACGCAGATATTGCAGCGCTGTCTACTCGGTTGTCATATGTCTATATTTACTTGTTATGAACACAGATGCTTTAAAAAGATTTAAATTAAAAGAGATCCGAATAGCTTTTACAGCCCAAACACCCAAAGGGAATAGTATTTATCTGTGCTGCCAAAACCAAAAATTATAGCCCAAGAGTAGAATTTTTGTCTTTTGTGACAGTGGACAGAGGAAATGGTGTCAAATAAAAACAGCGGTTTTGACCGCGGTCACCTAAGAAATAGGATCACAAAAAAAGCTTAAAAAAAAGCGTTAACTTCCTGAGCACGACTTTATCAGATTTTTGTGTATTTGTTTGTTTGTAAATATATTTATAAGAACTCCGTAACCTCTTAACTTTTGCTCCAGAATCCTTTCCCTCTTCGGGCCCTTTTACATACTTCAGTCTCTTGTTACAGCCTTTTTTCATGGTTTCTTATTTCCTATTCAACAAAAGCCATGCACCAATTCCTCCATTAGGCCAATCTCAGAGGTGTTGTGGAATGTCACCTTGACCCCTTGGGTACACAGTAAGGGGTGGTTCCCAGCCTCGGTTTGTATCACGGGCGGCTGGATTTGTTTTCTTCCGGATCTCACATACACAGTCACTTTGTGCGTTCCCTGCAAACGTCACAGGGCAACCTCTTTTTTTTTTTTTTTTTTTTTTTCCTCATTCATATGCGTCATTCCAGCCTCATTAAAACTGATTGCAGAGGTCAGCGATACTTTTGTAAAGGTTTTTTGGTTAGATAAATCTTTTTGTTGCTTTTATAAAGTCCACGCTACATTGTAATGAATAGTTTTCTTCTTCAGCTGATGGCATTTGCTTGGTTAGATGTGTGTCATGTGGAGTGACAGTTCTATGAAGCTGGTGTTATTAGAAAAATTAAATGAATCTGGCATGAAATCAGGGATTTTTTTTTTCCTGCAGTATCTGTGTTTAAAATTAAGGATAGAATATTTTGTGGTAGTTATGATTATGAGCTTACCCGGGCTGTTGTTTCAGCCCTTCTTTTCCGCATTCCTGATTACTGGTTGTTTGTTCTAAAGCTGAAATTTTTTTATTTTACTGAATCAAAGCGAATGCAAGGCTCTTATTTGAGGCTCTCATGCAAATATCTAGAATCCTGGAAATAGGAAAAACATCTTTTTCATTCTGTTTGACATTTAAAACTCTGATGTCTGTGTAGAAATACTTAATACATAAACATATAAATGGATACTTGCTGTGTGCTGTCCCTTCTTACAGTTGGCACCAGTAAGCCTCAAAGTAAGCAGTGTCCTTCATGAAGAAGGAAAATGTTTATTTACACATTGTTGAAGCCCTGAAATAATCAGGAACTTTGAGTTTGTGAATATTTTCATGGATAAACTGTCAGTTTTAAGTAGGAATGCCGAATGTTGCATTGATAATAATTTTAAAGCTGCACAAGTTTTTTCTAATGTTCTTGACCAGCTTCGAGGTTAAAAGGTCACGGCTAATGGCATTAAATATAGCGCCTCTTCTAATCAAGTTCCTCTTATCTTCATGCTCGACACTTAACACTGGTACCTGGGGAATCCAGACTATGCATGGGGAATTTAATCTTGGGCACAACAGATAGCCCTGCCGCTTCAGCGTACCTCCTGTCTCAAATCAAAAAATATATTTTTGAACTGTTTGTCTTAACAAAGTCTTAGACGTAAACACTTTGTTTTACATATTGTAATTTGGAATTTCTTTTTGTTGTCATCTCTCTGACGTGTTTGCATATTTTCAGGATACATTTCTTTACCTCGTCACACTTTGTCGCCCTCGAGATGGCCGTGTTTACTCGTAGCATGTGGAAAAACTAACTTCTGCATCCTCTGCAAACACAAAGGAAAATATTGCTTTTATGAAGTCCACACCAAGTTGTAATGAATAGTTTTCATCGGCTGATGGTATTTGTAGTTCAAACATCATATTTTAAACTCAAAACGTTTCAGATTCCAAGCTGAACAACAGTTGTTCTTCCTTCACTCAGAAAGCTGGAGCTTGACTATTACATTACGTCAAAATGACAAGTCAGGAAACGCTCAAGCTTCATCTTTGAAATTGCTTTGACATTTAGCCTAATGTCACACTGTCCTCTCATTTGCTCACTCTATTATCTTCTCGTAGCTCTGCCTATATTAGCTTGTTGTGTGGGCTGCAGTCTGAATAATAGTTTTCAAGCTTTTGTTAGATATCTTTGTGTGTGTTGTGCTTATTCTTAAGGAGCCGGCATGAAACTGTGGCAGCTCTAAATGTATTGTTGAGCGGGGCTGCTCAGATGTGTCCTCGGGCAGCTTTTGGCACAGAGCTTACATAATGCAACTAATATAATTTTCCATTTTCAGTAGGATGCCATTTATTTTGCACTTCCTTCACTAAACACAACACAATAGGAAGGTTTTCTCTTCATCTCTTGATTTTATTAGATTTCTATGCACTTTTTTTTTTTTTTTTTTTAATTGCTCTCTCCTTACACACAGAGCACATCATAAATTCTGTATAGGAAGACTGAGATAACAAACCCACCAAGTGTCACATCCAATTCATTCTTTTTCTCCCATATCCCCGACTCAAAGTACCAGGGATTGTGTTACATAATTGCATTAGTGCTCTCGGGCCAATGGCTGTGCTCGTTAGCGTCGTTGTGATGCAATCTGGAGAACACACTCTCTGTTGTTTGCCGTATGGGCAGTGAGTGGGCACGCAGGGTCAGTGTGTTGACCTCCCCTGTCCATTCTTACAGCCAGAGGGGAGGGGGGTCCGCTAATGAGTGGCAAGGTTGAGCAAACAAGGCTGATAACAGAGACTTTGTTGCAAGTGGTTGTTGTTCAACTACTGGCAGTAATGTGCTGGTAGAACAGTAACATGGCACCGACAAAACATTCCTGCATCTAACAACAAATACTTTAGTGCTTTTGTGAGAGGCTTAAACTGTGTTCTGCTTGAGGATTGAAGCTGTTCGTTTTGTACTTTAGAAAGGTTTCGTTTTTTTTAAAGGAATCATTAAAGACCATTTATTCAGATTTAGTGGTATGGACGGGTATTTAACATACTTCTAACAGGCTGGAGTGCGGGGCCTAAACTGTTTCATGGTTCGAGTAATCCGCTTTTCTAAAGTGAATTGCAGGTCAGAAGTTTCTTAAGGTATGTAGGAAAGGCAGCATGCTGAAACAATAGCACCTCAATCATATGAATGGGACATGACCGGCATATTACCAGGAATCATTGTGATGTGGCCATTAAAGGATTTTTAACACCGCTGCTCAGCAGAGATTTTGACACATGCCTCTGTGTTAAAGTGCTTAAAATCACCGTGACATGGATTACTCATCGCTTTCTGAATGTAATATTTAAATCTGACTTTGTTGCCACCATTATGGGAGGTTATATTTTTCATTACTTTGTTAGGACATTTGTGTGGCTGAATGATGCCAAGATACTTGGAGTTTTAAATTACGCATAGACAAAAACTTGTTTTTTTATGTTCTTCATTATTTGAAAAAGGAAAAGGTTACAAGCTCTTAACGCTTCCTCTGCAGCTTTATTAAAAGGCTTATAAACTATTTCAATGTTTACTTTTATTAACATTTGTTGGGCTAACGTGGCTACAGTGTCCATTTAAAGCACAGTGGGCAATTCTTTTTACTGTTTTGATTCTTTCGTTTCTTTTACCACAATCCCACACTCCCCACATTTTTACCGCAAAAATGCAACACTGAAGAAAAAAAAAAAAATTGGCTCAGTTTCAGTAATTAAGGAATGAAGCAATGCTAAATCCTGCCTTTTTTGGAGGGGTTGTTGTCCCCGTCGGTTTGGTTTCAGTCTCGTCATGTCTTGACTGAGATTTATGTTGAATCTCCCGGGACCTTCTGTTTCCCTGTTTAAAAAAGGAGTTTGTTTTCTCTGATTCCTCCTAGATAGGTTTTCCAGATTTCTCTGTTTGCTGTTGTTATATCAGCGTAAAATGCACTGGCCTGGCTGTTACTGATGCTGACTGTGTAGCATCCCTACAGGTAATACGCAGAGCACACATTCCAACTCGTGTCCATTAATATTTCTGCTGCAGTATTTTGTTTGTTTTTTGCTTCTTCTTTTTCTCACTGAAGCTTGTAACAAGCATTTTGAACATTGATAAAGCTGTTTTAACATTTTGCAATATGCTGAGTATTGCAATAACATAAACTGTGATTCATCACCTTTTTTCAACTGCGAAGTATGTTCAGAAAGTTGTACTTTATCTTATTGGATAAGAAAGATATTGACAAACTTGTCTCACATCTATTATTTTTTTGCATTAAAATCAGATCAGAGTGGTTGTGAGTGTACAACGCCCTCAAGTTCTGGGTAGTCACCACGGGTTATGTGGCAGAACGTGGGGAAAATTCAATACAATCACCAGGCTGCCTCTGACTTTTGGTGACGTACGGAGGCCGCTGTCATATTTTACTTGTGTGACTGCGCCGTTAACTTGTTCTAAATTAAAAGGGTAACTTTGTTAAGCTAAGTGTGTCCAGTGTTTGTTTTTGTTTTTTTGTTTGTTTTGTATGTTTGTTGTTGTTGCAAAATATTTCAATGCTCTGTTGTATCAAACATTTTCCCCACCCTTAGAGTGCAGTCGGGCACATCAGCTGGTCTCCCCAGAAAATAAAGAGTAACAATAAAATTGGTTTGTTTGATTTACGCAACTTATGTGCACAAATCTCAACTGTAAACAGACAAGAAGTCAAAGAAGACATTGCTGCAGTTATATTTTGTCAAAACAGAGGCCCAAAATATCAAAGTCACTTTATATGGAGAGGCATGCCCAGCCTCACCTTCAAGTAAGCAGCAACAGCCAAACCAAGCTGGACATAAAGTTGACATATAGCTGTTCTGTTTTTCTGACATCATACGGATGATGAATCCGGGCAGCTCTGAGTCTGTTGTTCTCAGTTCTGTGTAAAATACAGAGATTTAATATACTGCATATGCTACCTATTAAATGTATTGATTACTCATAGTCCAATAAAGCTATCATATACAGTGGTCTTAGTGCATTGATTTACATATTTTTTTTCCTCAAGACCAATTGATCATTTAAAGAGTAGGTACAGTTTCAGTCAGCCAGAGTTTACATTGGTTTAACTATGGCCTTTATGTTGATGTAAATGTAATTAAAGCTGCCATTGAAGCAGGCTGGCTTCGTGTTTTGCAGGACTGTGTGCACACAGAGTTTCTGGTTGTATATGAAACACAAAGGTGTGGTCAGTGCAACTGTTTGTTTTGGTCTCAGATGTTCCTCCAGTGGGACATTCAGGGTCATATGCAACACTTTTAACAGATTTGCTACAAATTTTAATCTGTGAGTGCATCTTAGTGAGTGACCACTTCAGTACCAGGACCTTTGAGGCTGATGTCCCCTCATCACTAATGACCATTCACTCTCACCTGGTGATTTTCCCCCATACACACTCTTCTGCATAATCTTGAACAGCAAAGTATTGTTTTTATAATTATTTTTTTTCAATGCAGTTATAGCTTATAAGAAAACACCATCAGTTGTAATAAGGTCCGTTTAGCAGGCACATGATATTGAAAATTGCTTCTCTCAGCTCTTTAAGTACTCCCCCTAAAAGATGGTGGCATGTTTATTCTTAAGACTCTTGTTTTGTTTATGTCAAAGCAGTCAGTGACTAATGGTATCCTGACGAACGCTTTTTGAGGGCATATCTTTATTTTTCACAGCATCCTAGCTAAGTGACTGTTGTTGTTTTGTTTTGTTTTGTTTTTGTTAATACTGGCAAAGACACTTGTTCCTTCCGGTCTTTGGTGGTCCAGCTTTGTTGTGCTGTCTCCGCTCAGATTTTATGAGATAATTAAAACAGCGCTCAGATTACACATGGAATTTCCCATACATGTACTCAAACTTATCAGTTGTTTTCAGAAGGACATTTGTGTCAACACGTGATTGATCAAGTCAACAATATTAAAAGTCTTCCTGTTTAAGCTTACCATGTGATGAAGGGAAGGAAAATTAAGAAAACGGCTCATGGTGAGAAGCTCAGATTAGCAAAAATGTTTTTCTAGTACTGACACAAAACAACGCAAACTTCCTCTTACAGTAACAGTCTCTTGTCTGTAAATAAAGTTTATAAAGTTTAAGCCCTATTAGTCCAATAATGTAAACCAGGTAGGTCTCAGAGGGCCACATGGCAGACTAACGAGACTTGATGGCCCCGATACTGGACATCACAGCTTTCTGCAGCTTCTACCTCTGAGTTGTATATTTGCTGTCCCACAGCTATTACACTCAGTAATTATATACACACTGGTCTCCAGAGTGGCCAACCGATGTCTAAATTACAGTCGGTGGAAAAACCACGGCAAAGTAAAAAAAAAAAAATGTCTCGAAAGAAACTTGACATACCAACATGCTTCGGCCTTTAAAAAGTAGTACAAGAATCCAAAACATCTTGCTGGAAAACAAAGTCCTCTTCTTTATTATTGAGTATTTATTTAAGGTTTTAAGGTTTTGAGAGCTGACAGAGTATCAGATGTTTGGTCTGTCTGCATTTATTTCCAGGCTTCCTTTTCAAGCAACACAGTAAGCATTTTAGGGGAGTATTTGCAGGATTATTTTGGAAACTTTCTTTCAAATAGAGTGAGGCACATGCTAAAAAGCTACTAATGGTCTATCCCAGGCTTTAGACGGGGTTGCTAGATTGTATTTAAAAGCTTTAAAAAGCTCTATATTGACAAGCAGGCAGAGTTGAACCGAGGTGTTGAGCCCAGAGCGTTTTACTTCCAGTGTGTAGCCTTAATATTACACCACGGCCACAGCTGCTGTGTCGCCGCTGATCTGTCCCCAAGAAACATGATGCTGTTTATAATCTGACCATCATTTGGACGCCGACAGCCTGCGACGCCAGACCCATGATTTACCCCTGGGTGCTTGTGTGTGTGTGTGTGTGTGCGTGCGTGCGTGTGTGTGTGTGTGTGTGTGTATGTGTGCGTGTTTGTTTCTGAGAGCAAGATTTATGAGGACACAGGGTATGAGGGTGAGGATTAGGTCTTGAGGGACAGAAAGTATCCCATGTTGTCTTCATGCACTCCCACAAATATTAGGATTTTATTTGCCAACCAAAATTAGCTGTGTTTGGAAGAATGAAGCAGTGAATATGGATAAACTAATCAAAGACATGGTGCTTGAAGGTTATGTCAAGAAGAATACAGATTAAAAAAGAATTTGTCAGTAAACGTTACTTCATGATGAAAAACATTCTGATCCCATCTCTTATTGGGTGATAAGCAGGATACCTCTTGTAATTTAATTTATCTATTTAATGTACTCTTGTTTCGTTCCATCTCAGGGTGAGTTTGCTTATATAACTGCTTTACTGTGGGTCTACCCTGCTCTGAAGCAGATGGACACAGGGCTGAGCAGAGGAAAGTGTAGTAAAAATAATATTGTGTAACTGTAAGTGATAAAAGATTCAGCACTCAAAATCTCAAAGCCAGGGCAAAATATCTATAAGTTATGATAATAAAGATCTGTGGCCAAAATAAAAACCCTTACCTGATTTATATTTGGCCCACCTCAACTTGTTACACACCTCTCGAGCATTTTGAGCTCACTGTGTACCTGCTACATTTTATCCCTTTGCACTTGTGCCTCTGCAGTGCATGCTGAATCTCCCCCATTGTCAAAGTGACTACCCTTCAGCTGGATTTTGAATTTTGGAAAGTGGTTGAAGTTGCAGGCAGCAAAGATTGGCAACTAGTCCAGGTGGTGAGTGAAGGTTGTGTTTGTGTGGCTAGAAAACACAGTTATAGTACAGCTGACGGTCTCAGCCTTGGGGTCGAGGAGATGATGCAGCTGAAAACTGCTTCTGCATCGCTGTTCTCATCAATGATGATGCTCCTTACAGTCAAGTGAGGAGCATTATCAGGCCAAAAGGGTGATCTAAAAGGACAACCTTATTGGGTGACTGGCCAAATCAGGTAAGGCCTCAGTCACACTGGCTTGGGCCATTTGGCAACCCCCTGGCAACCTCTGGTTGCTGTAGTCTATTCCCCCAGTGTTGGCTGGAGGCATCTGGCTGATGCCTGATAAAAATCAGTTGAAAAGAGGTTGTTGCACAGATGCCACTCATCTACAAACACTCGCCGTCTACTCTCCAAGCTGAGAAACTTTTCAAGGTCCAACACAATCTGGAAACAAAGAATGTTTGCCTTCATAGTAAAAGTTGTTCATAACTGCTGCAACCAACACGTTTCAAAACATTTACTATGAAGGAAAGTAGTCTCCATCCCCCGTTTGCATCACACTTCTTAGTTTTACTATTGCTTAGCAAGTAGTTTGTTACTATTTGTAGAAGATTCTGTGTCTTCAATTGGGAACCAAAGCAATCACAAGAAGGTTTGTCGTGCAGCACTGTATACCCCTGCAACCAAATCGACTGTCAACAGGCTCCCACGACACACTTTTCCCTAGTGACTAGTGGTTACCAGGGGTCTCCAGTCTCTACGCCTGCGTCAATTGATTTCACAGCAGATGCTAGCAACTGTCTGCTAACTGATCAGGGATTATACATTTTTCCCTCAGGCGGGTAGTTTCCTGATGGTCTTTAGCCCCGAATGAGTTTAAGCTCTGTGTGACTGGGGCCCAAGACAGTTTCATCACACCTTGTGCATTTCTTAAAACCATTACAAGCAATCAAATAGAATCTGCTGACAGGAAAATAAAGTCCCTGTGATGGTAGATGTGTTTCACTATGTTTTGTATTACAAGTTAATGGTTGTAGCTGCATGTTTTTTGTCTTTTGTTTGTTATGTGTACATAACCTACTTAGTTGTAAATGAAATGGTTCTGAGAGGCTGGTGCTGTAGTTACTTGTATAGTTAGCAGCAATAAATGTTTCTTAGTTACTTCAAACTTAGTCTGTCATTAAAACTATTTTGTATTTATCTCCTTGTTAAGACTGGAGTTGTGAGTATGGTCTAATACAGTATGTACTAAAATGCTGGGTCATCCATCTCGTGCCACTCTTTACTGGGGACAACTGCTAAGGCAGTTTACACATTTATGTCTGAATACAATTGCATACCGTCCCCCAAATAAGCACCAGTAAATGACAGCTGTAATTATCAGGACTTCACATGCGTGCAAAGAGGCCCTAAGCTGTCACAGTGTTGAAACAAATGTCTGGTGATACATGTGTCTTGTCGGTGAATATAATCTGTTTCATCCTTTTTAACAAACTGGCAACATACAGCTATGGGGCATATAGCCCAAACATCTGTGCATTTCTCTCCTCAGCTCTAAAAATAGAAAGATAAAAAAAACAGAGTTAAACAGAATTAGGCAGTGTTAGCGATGTGAGTCTTGTTTCTTTGTAAAACCGGTGTGCTGTTTGCTTGTCAGTTGTAATGATTCTTTGCCTTTGATTTGTGTCCTTTTCCTGTCACTCATATATCCAATAGTTTATTTTTTTTTTAAAATGGCTACGGTTATGTAGCTGTGTAAATATGATATATTTTTTATATAGTTTCTATAGTTTTTTAGAAATCATTTATTGCTGTTTCTCAGTGAAAAATGATCTATTCCATGTTTACAAAATACTATCATGCACCCAGCCTGCCATAATTAGTGAGCACACTAAAAACTAATCACAGTCATATGCTTGGTTGCAGTAAAGCAGGTACCTCGCTACAGTTTTGTGTTTTAACACCAGAATCTCCAAAATCTGCTTTTGAGGTTTTACCCTCAAGAAGATCTATTTGAGGTCTTGGATTTGAAACTCTATTCAAACAGTTTAAATCTCTTTCTAAAATACTTTGTATTTTGTTTTGTTTTTTAGGAAAGTGTGTGCCCCTGCTGTCGATCAGTAAGAAGTGCTCTTCAATATGAATACAGGTACAGTATATATCCAAAAACAAGTACAGAGTGCAGCGTTTACAGGATCGTTGGGAAGTCCCCCATCCACCTGTCCAATCCATGTCTTGCTTTTGTTTGGAAAAGTTAAAATAATTTTGTCATGTGGGTTTATCAGCCATGACGGTGTACTCGCTTTTACTACAAAACAGTGTCTTATATAAGACTTCAGGTTATAAGTGTAAAATTGATTCATCTATGAGAAAAATGGGAGAAATATAACAAGAAAGAGCATGTTT
Organism: Simochromis diagramma; assembly: GCF_900408965.1. Classification (NCBI taxonomy): domain Eukaryota; kingdom Metazoa; phylum Chordata; class Actinopteri; order Cichliformes; family Cichlidae; genus Simochromis; species Simochromis diagramma. The sequence goes on along the minus strand of NW_024386792.1, from coordinate 1,737,387 downwards.
TACATTTCTGCCTGTCGTCATGTCATGATCATAAAATCATTAGTTTGGGATTTTTTTAAATTTATTTTTTGGTAATAACCCAATTCAGAATCACGTTGATTTAAAAACAACTAATGTCTCACTGTATCTCTTGTAAATATTTAGGTTAGTGGAAGCTAATGCAGTAAATCATATTGACTTTGATTTGTTCACTTTTGCAGTTCTCGTGTTTGCACAGCTTTTTCCTAATTTTCTATTGAGTGCCAGTAAAAATCAGCTACTTGAAATGCATGTGCTTTGCCTCCAAATCTGCCTTTGTTTGCAATATTGTTACTGTAATTATTATCTTTCCGGCTGAATGCATTTGTTTATGGCAGTATGCGCACAAGCATGTGCATGTATGCTTCAGCTTTTGCTTCTATGATCATCTGCCTGGCTGTGATTTCTCAGATAGCGGAGGATATGCTCGCAAATGTGTGGCCTTGTCACTCATGCTCTCTCCCATGAAGAGGGTCCAGAGCTCACCAAATCTAGCCACAGGTACTAACACTCACAAACATACAAATGAACATAACTATTTCCCAAAATAACCCAAATAAAAGGCCGCTGCAAGTGTTGGCTGAGCCAAACTGTCGGTCAAGGACATGAGGTACATCTAAGTGGCTTGTTGTTGTTGAAAATCCTGTTATGGCTTGAACATATTTGAAATACTTTGAAATAGGCTGTGGCTGCCTCGGTATGCTTAAGCAATGTTTGGATTGTGGATGCTATTTTTTCCTAATCGGTTCATTGTGTAATTCTTTCATTTCCTTTTGTTCATTTCCTTCTTTTGCTTCCTTCACTCATTCGTCATATTTGTATCTAAGTGCTGTTATTCTTTTGCTTCTTCTTTGTAGAAGTGATATTATGTTCTCACATCCCACAATGTCTTCTCCCTGTCTATGTGTATATTACCTTAATGTTTTTAAAGGGTTTTTTTAATATATGTTTCTTTTTTTGGTTAGGCATTACACGGTTTCCTTGACCTAAGCTAAATTATCCTCAGATCCTGTGTGTACAGAAAATGGCATCGTTAATGAAATTAATGTTACACTAGATTCACCACAGAGTACTATTGTTTGTGAGTTCAGTGTTAAATTAGATTACAGTTATTTGATTGTCTTTTTAGTCACAGGAAGCAAGTTCAGTCACTGAAGCAAATGCTGATATTTTTTTATGCCAGGAGTTTGAAATGCAGAAAAAAATCATTTTGGCATAGATTTTGATATTACAGTTTGATAACTGTCCCTATAGAGTCTCGATTTCTTTGATTTCCTTTTAGATAATTTTAAGTTCACTCAAAGACATTTTTAGGTTATCTCACATATTTTCCTAAAGCTCCAACTTGCCTTTCTTGAAGTGGCTCATAGTGGATTTTAACGTTTGCTTTAGATGATGCTCCTGTTACAGCGTGAAGCGTGAAAATTGCTTCAGGAATTAGTTTTCTGTCTCTATCCTTTAAGCTGACGGGAAAGCAACCTCAAGAGGAAACCCACAGACACGTTGTAGCATGCAGGGGGGGGGAAATCATTAGCTGTTAAAAATGCAGTAGAGTAATTAGTAATTGGTAATTAGGTGTGAATTGTATCTTGATGTTTAAGAGCTTTTTAAAAATGTTTGCACAGTAGGTGTATATTGGAGTTTGTTACAGAGATGAATGTAAGGAACACTCAGCCATGTTGCTTATTATTGCTGTGTCCTTTTTTCCCCAGGGAGTGATTCTCACTCATCGGACTTGGGTAAGTGCCTGATGCTTTTGGTGATTTCTGGTGGACAATCCTAACACTGCTGTAAAACATCCCACATGATCCCAGCAAACTTGGTCAGAAAACATTAGTAATGGTAAAATTACTAAATTTATCTTCAGATTCTTGGCGGTCACACAGCGCAACAGACGGCCTTAAAAACGGAGATGCTAGCAGCTCATCGCTTGCTGCCAAAGGCTTTCGCAGCGTCAGACCCAATCTGCAGGACAAAAAGTCCCCCTCACAGGTGAAACATCATTCACAGTACACTGACAGACACTCACGCATTTATTTCTCTGTTGTTGCTATTTAAAATTTAATTACAAGTGTAATTTCATGATGTGATGTGCTTCTGTTGGCTTTTGAGTGTCTGAGTGGGGAAAAAAGTTATTTTTAACGTCATTAGGAATTTGGATAATATACATATATTGTTGCTGTATTCTGAAACAAGTATTTTAAACTTTCTGATCTCATGCTTTGTGCTGATGATTTTTTTTTCTGCTTTGTTTTTCTTTTTTGCTGTTTGAACTTACATTGGTTGCCACTTTCTAATTGGCTAACAAGGATATCAGTCCATTGCCATTGCCACCCCCCAGAAAAGAGAGTTTTCACTTCTCGCCTGCAGGCACTAATCCTCAAAATTACAGTTCCCTTATTGGCCTGGCTAATGATTTGAGTCCTGGAATGCTAACAATCACTAAAAATGAGCAAGCAGTCTTGAAAGAGTCCTACACTGTAAGAAGCACATCATCCTACTCATACTCAGAAACCAGTGCAAACACAGTCCAGCAGCTGAATGAGTCCGTTGTCTCGAATGACACAAGCAATGCTAATACAAAAGAACGTAAGGTGTCTTCCCTTACACTAACCCCTGTCACCATCCCTGACCCTCCTGCACACCTCAATTCTTGTGTTGATCCCCAACATAAGACCCAAACCACAGGGTCCCCTCCACCCACTTCCTCACCTCCACAAAGAAGTCCCATCCTATCTCAACCCGTGACACAGACAGCTTCAATTTCTGTCCGCTTGGACAAAGAGAATAAAAAAAATCCTGCTTCATCTAAGACAAACTCCAAAGTGGAACTCAAGGTCTCAGATCAAATGGCAGCTCCATCCCAGGTGGAGATGACGAAGCCTCCTCCTGCAATTCCACCAAGGCCCTCTCCTGCAAAACTGTTGGTACATAACTGACTACAGACCGGTACAGCAGAGCAAAATACACAGTTGTGTTCATTTAAAGGTCACTTTAATCCAGACACTGGGTTTAGGTCTTGGTGACATCAAGACTGATTAAAGGGTAACACACCAACTGCATCATGTCACTTGGTTGCAGTAGGTCCCCAGAAATAACAGAAGTAGTCAAGCTACTATTACAGTGATGGCCCAAATTCTAAACTAGCTTCTTTTCTTGTATGTTGAGTCTGACTGTGGCATTCTGTTAAAGCAGATATACCGTAGGGGTTTTAATGCATGTCTTCTACTTGTGTGTGTTGCCCTTTAGTTCATTCTTGTTCTTGATAATACCTTCCACTGAACCAAACAGTGATTCTACATTTGTGTGAACTTGTACTGCATTTTAACCAAGTGTATAATATGTTGTACACCACAGTTAATTACCATGTAATCTGGTGCTTTTTCTGTAAAGTGTGAATTAACAAAACATCTTCAGTTTCCAGCATTAATGCGTTCAGAAGAGGGTGCTGCAGCTTTATGACACAGTGTGGTTTCACAACAGTAATTCACCTGTTGTCACATGTTATTTTTACACATCCCTTTTGACACCATGTCTAATAAATTATATCACTAAGCACTCTCCTCCTTTCCTCCTTTTCCAATGAATTACCTTTTATTCCAACCTCAGGGGCCTCCCTCGCCTGACCCCACAGCACGGCACTCCCCCTATCGCTACCACAGCTCAGAGTCACTTGACTACCTGTCAGGTCTAATGCCCAAGGCACTATCACCCACTCCATATGTCCCAAGTGGAGCTGGTGGCACAGCTGGTGCGGCCAGCGGGCCAAGCCACGGCGCAGTCAGCAGTGTGAGCTGTGCCTCGCCCTCGGCTTCCCCCGTTACCGTGTCAGCTCTCAGCCACTACTCGACATCCACGGTCGGTCTGCTGGACGAGCTGCAGATCTGTAGCCTGGACTCGCCTGTCGCCTCACCCACGCCATCGCCCACTCTGAGCCATGTCTCTACCTACACGCCCACTGCTGGCCGTGATGATGTGCTAACAACCTCTGTGGCCTCCTCTGCTGCAGCAGCCACTTTCACTAATGTAATTATCCAAGTCACCTCTATAACATACATCATTACCAAGAACAGTGGGTTCCCACGCTCCCTCCACTCATTTTGATGGCTGAATCAGAACTCTACAAAGTGTGTGATCACTACCAATTTTTAACTTTCACTAACTGTTATCTACACCCTACCTGTCAGATACTGAAATTAAATCCAGCCCTCTTCGTTCCCTTATTATGTTACTGTCTGTACTCATTCAAACATGTCTATGCGTGTCTATATTTCTCCTTCTTTTGTCGTTTTTGCCATCGTGTGCTATTACACTGTTTCTTAAGGCCAGTTCATATCAAAAATTCATGATGCAATGAAGTGATTTTTCTAAGGTGAAGGTGCAGTACTCTGCTGGAAGCCATTAGCTATGGGTTATTAGCGTCTAAAAAGACTGAACTCCTGCTGTTTTTCTTTTTTTTTTTTTAGCACTGCAGCATGTGTTTGGACTGTAATTATGTGCTCATTATATTACACTGCAAATAGACATATTCTACTTTATTGTTTCTCTATGTTATGCTAGGAGAACATACATGTGTATGCTGTGTTTGCAGTTATGCAAGTATGATATTGAAAGCAGTAGATTTCATTTTGGTAAACTTGTTTCTTAGTATTTTAATCCAATTTTTGCCTTTGGGGAGAGCATGCAGTGCTTTGCAAATGTATGTAACTACACTGCTAATCGCTATGTGGATAACAAGTGTTTGCAAAAGTATTCTAAATACAGAATTCTTCTAACCTTTTTTTCAATGAGATATACAGTGTTACCATGAGAAGTTAATTAGTCATTTTTGTTGTTTCTTCCTGTTAAAAGGGAGTTTTTCCTTCCCACTGTTACAAAGTTTTTGGTCATAGGGGGGTTGTCTGATATTGGGGTTTTCTCTATTATTGTAGGGTCCCTACCTTACAGTATGAAACACATTGAGGCACATTGGCGCTTTATAAATAACACTTTATCTTTCTGCTATAAGACCACTATGACTAAAATATCATATTGGCCTTTCTTTATTCAGTATATTAAAAAAATCATATTCTAATAAGTAGCTTTAATTAGTATTCTCTGTGTAAGTGGCTTAGGTTCAAGTGAGATTGCCTGCCTGTAGTACCCTATGTATAAAAATAATAATAAGTGTGTTTGTGTGTGTTTTTGTTTTTTACATAATTTTATACTATTCATATGACAACATAATAGCATTATAAGCCAAGCACGCTTAAAAAAAGCAATTCATTTTTTTAGTCAGTCTTTCTTTGGGTTAGCTGAGTCGAAGATGATGGTGCTCTGGCTCTGTAGTACCTCCCTCTTGTTTCACCATGAATCTTTGGTGTGAACAGGCAAACTTTAAAACTGAAATGCAGTGCTGTGAAAAAGTATTCGCCCTTCATGAGTTCATAGATCTTCGCTTAGTTCTCACACGTTTCATAAAATATAACTATGCCACCCACAGCAGCAAGTATAACTGTCAATGATCTGTGTCAAATCGCTATGAAGGAATGTTGTCCCACTCTTTGAAGAATTGTTTCAGTTTAGCAGCTTTGCGGGGTTTCCAGCATGAACAACCTGTATAAGGTCATGCCAGAAAGTCTCAATGAGATTAAAGTCCAGACTTTGCCTTTTGGTTTGGTTTGGTTTGGTTTGTTGGTTTTCTTTTGTATCCAAGTCTTGGGGATCATCAAGATGTTTTCTGGTAAATGTGAGACAGTCGCTCTGTTCTTTTCGGTCAGCAGTGGTTTGCTCGTTGGAACTCTCCCATGGATGCCATTTTTTTTTCTCTTAGTAAATTAAATCATCATTTAAAAACTGCATTGCTTTTACATGGGTTATCTTTTCTAATGTCAAAATTTGTTTTATGATCTGAATCGTTTAAGAGGGAGAAATTTGGGGAAAAAACAAAACTATGAAATCAGGAAGGGGGTAAATGGTTTTCACAGCACTGTACAGACTTTTTATCCTTTTTCAGTTAATGTAACTTCTTCCTGTGGCATATTGAATGGGAAGAAGCATCCCATTGTAAAGATATCATGTCCACTATCTTGTTTATGTCAGATGTTTGTTAACTAATTAATGAGATGTGTGTGAATGTGAATGGGCTTACTGTCTCTGTTTTAGTCTTTTGTTTTTTTCTTTTTTCATGTATTTTATGTACACTGTGACGTGTTTCAGTGAGTGACCCTTCCCCCCACTAACTGTCTTTATGTTTTAGTAATTTCAGATTCACAACTTACTGTGAATCCACGTTCACTGTATGTTCACATGTCCATCCACTCTTAATCAGAACTGGTTCTTTTACCCGCTCTGATTGGAACAATGTGATGACTAATGTTGGATGGTAAGACTTTGTAATAGCCATTGCTAATAAACCACAAATTGATTGTTAATTAATCTTTACTAAGCGGTTAATTTACTATAAACAAACAATGATTTGTTTTAGTGTTAATGAAGTTATAAGTTAGATTTAGTAGCTGTTACATTATGATGTCACCAACACAAGCACCATTTTATAAACTTCTGTTATGTGTTTATTGCAAAACCGCATTAGCATTTCGGTAATGATTAACCTGCCTGTTTTCACTCCCGGGGGATTAAATGCTGCTGTTTATTCAACTGTGCAGGTGTCTCACATGTATGCACAAGGTGTCCTTTAGCCTTGGTCTTATATTGGTTCCTTGAATATTTACCCAAACCACAATCTTTTCATAAACATATGCAGTATTTTGAGGGCCTGCACCAAACCAAACAACAAATGTAAACAGCAAGTGACAATAAAACTACACACCGACACAGACTTCACTGTCCAGGTTCCCAACTCTTATGATTTTTAGTCCACTAGTATCCATCCTTAGCAATGGTTATTATAAAGTGTTATCTGGCGGCTAATCCTTTTGTTTCCACATTTATAAAAAATATATATATATATATTATGTTAAGCCAATGTTATAGAGCTTTACAACCGTAAGTAGTGTAGGTTTTGTCTGCTGTTGGTGATTTTCTTACACTCCCTGTTTCTGGGTTTTGGGTCGCTCCTAGGGCCAGGTTCTTTCTCACGCAATGAATGGAAGTACTAGCCATCCACATAGGCCGCTGTCTCCCCCGTCATATCCTCCACCTCCTGTCTCACTCCACACGGGGCTTCAGAGACAGAGCAGGAGTTCAGGTGAGTCACTGATCTGTGGTGATATATGACATGCCTAAAAAGATTGAAAGACATTAGACTTAAGACTACACAAGCACATGCAGAAAATAGAACCTAAGTTCAGTCAGATAATTGAACTGAAACCTCTCACAGAGGAGCAAACGTTACATCATTGCTTACATCATTGTAAATGTAAAAGGATCTTTACAGTGTAACTGTAAACGTTAAGATGCTAAGTAAGGTGTACAGTGGGGCAAAAAAGTATTTAGTCAGCCACCGATTGTGCAAGTTCCCCCACCTAAAATGATGACAGAGGTCAGTAATTTGCAGCAGAGGTACACTTCAACTGTGAGAGACAGAATGTGAAAAAAAAATCCATGAATCCACACGGTAGGATTTGTGAAGAATTTATTCGTAAATCAGGGTGGAAAATAAGTATTTGGTCAATAACAAAAATACAACTCAATACTTTGTAACATAACCTTTGTTGGCAATAACAGAGGTCAAACGTTTACTATAGGTCTTTACCAGGTTTGCACACACAGTAGCTGGTATTTTGGCCCATTCCTCCATGCAGATCTTCTCGAGAGCAGTGATGTTTTGGGGCTGTCGCCGAGCAACACGGACTTTCAACTCCCGCCACAGATTTTCTATGGGGTTGAGGTCTGGAGACTGGCTAGGCCACTCCAGGACTTTCAAATGCTTCTTACGGAGCCACTCCTTTGTTGCCCGGGCGGTGTGTTTTGGATCATTGTCATGTTGGAAGACCCAGCCTCGTTTCATCTTCAAAGTTCTCACTGATGGAAGGAGGTTTTGGCTCAAAATCTCACGATACATGGCCCCATTCATTCTGTCCTTAACACGGATCAGTCGTCCTGTCCCCTTGGCAGAAAAACAGCCCCATAGCATGATGTTTCCACCCCCATGCTTCACAGTAGGTATGGTGTTCTTGGGATGCAACTCAGTATTCTTCTTCCTCCAAACACGACGAGTTGAGTTTATACCAAAAAGTTCTACTTTGGTTTCATCTGACCACATGACATTCTCCCAATCCTCTGCTGTATCATCCATGTGCTCTCTGGCAAACTTCAGACGGGCCTGGACATGCACTGGCTTCAGCAGCGGAACACGTCTGGCACTGCGGGATTTGATTCCCTGCCGTTGTAGTGTGTTACTGATGGTGACCTTTGTTACTTTGGTCCCAGCTCTCTGCAGGTCATTCACCAGGTCCCCCCGTGTGGTTCTGGGATCTTTGCTCACCGTTCTCATGATCATTTTGACCCCACGGGATGAGATCTTGCGTGGAGCCCCAGATCGAGGGAGATTATCAGTGGTCTTGTATGTCTTCCATTTTCTGATGATTGCTCCCACAGTTGATTTTTTCACACCAAGCTGCTTGGCTATTGTAGATTCACTCTTCCCAGTCTGGTGCAGGTCTACAATACTTTTCCTGGTGTCCTTCGAAAGCTCTTTGGTCTTGGCCATGGCGGAGTTTGGAGTCTGACTGTTTGAGGCTGTGGACAGGTGTCTTTTATACAGATGATGAGTCCAAACAGGTGCCATTCATACAGGTAACGAGTGGGGGACAGAAAAGCTTCTTACAGAAGACGTTACAGGTCTGTGAGAACCAGAGATTTTCCTTGTTTGAGGTGACCAAATACTTATTTTCCACCCTGATTTACGAATAAATTCTTTACAAATCCTACCATGTGGATTCATGGATTTTTTTTTCACATTCTGTCTCTCACAGTTGAAGTGTACCTCTGGTGCAAATTACTGACCTCTGTCATCATTTTAAGTGGGGGAACTTGCACAATCGGTGGCTGACTAAATACTTTTTTGCCCCACTGTATGTATCTATGTCTCAGGATTCATATATAATCTATATCTGTAGCAGTCTATCCATTACAAACATTTAACTGGAGCTTGTGGAGGACCTGTATTACTAACACATCTGTCTCCTCTTTCTCTGCTTCCTTCTCGGATCCAGAGGGCAGTGAAACAGTCACCAGAGAGTCTATGGTGTCAGGGCACACCAGCATCAGCAGCACTGTGCCCATTGCCCGTTTCTCAGAAGAAGAAAAGAAGGTGTCGGTCATTAAAGCCCCCCACTACGAAGGCATCGGCCCAGTTGATGAGTCAGGCATTCCTATCGCCATCCGCACGGTGAGAGAACTTGTACAGGGAGCTCAACACATTGCTTTCCAGTAGACCTCCTCTCGTAGATGCTGTAGTAATGCAGAGGAGTTTCTTTGAAGCCATTTTCTCCTGCCTTCTTGTGTGAACAGGTTTTTTTAAGCAAGGAATTACTTGAAGCTGTCAGCAGCTTTTGACCCCATGTTCAAAGACTCTCTCCCGCTCTCACTATCTCAGTTTCGCTTCCTTCTGTGTGCTAGTCATGAAGATGAGCTCAAACAAGGTCTTTACTTTGGTACTACAAGGTCCTTGCTGATTACTTGTCAAGGAGCGTGTCCCTGTGTGTTATCTCTGTTAAGGCTTTCCGTGTATTAACACTTCACTCAGTTATCGGTTGGTTGAAGAGCAGCATTTAAAGGAATGCACGCTGAGCTACAAAATGAGAGAAAGAGAAATGGGGAGAATAAGAGACGAGCAATAAACGAAAAGAGTTGAAAAGAGACGAAAGCAGGAGAGAAGAAAAACAGATGCTCCTTGTTTTAAGCGGGCAAACATTTTTGTGGCCACTCTGTTTGGTAACCGTGGAGAGTGAAGTGGTAATTGGCGTGTCTCTTGGCTGTGCTAGTGCTGCGTGCACAGTCACACACTCTTTCTCTGTGGAGCCAAATTGCCTCCTCTCTGACTGGAATCCAGGCACATTGTTTAGTGCTACTGAATAAAGAGAGGATTAAGTCTCTCTGCCATTTGATGGGTCTTTTTTTAAGTGTCTGTTAGATCTATACTGTTTACACAAAGGCACACATACCAGGGTCTCTCCTTGATTCTCCAGCCACAGCAAGCAGAGCCCCCACTTTGTACCAACAAGGATTCGACACCTTTGTGGCTCAAAACTGAACCTGCTGAGGCAGCTTGACTTGAACATACACACTGATAGTCATACCAAAACAAACTGACATAGTAGGCATTCAGGTAAGTGATAGTGTGTCATTTGTGGCTATTTAAACTATGCATTTAAATATTCTGACCTTACATAAACATCATGTTTTTTGTTTTCTCAATTGCTCATTTTAAGATCTCAAAGTCATAGTTATAAAGAAGGACCCCACAGCCCTACTAAGGGCTGCAGCAAGTGTCTGATTTTAGAATATTACAAAAGTAGTTGCCCATGCTACAGTATCGTTTGTCCTGTTGACACTTAATCACACTGAGAAAAGCACAAAAAAGGAGCGGTAGATACAGGCCATATGCTAATAACGGATCATTTTAGCCCATTGCTAAGTAATGATGTCATGTAATAATAATGTATCATGCATAATTTGAGTTTTGGGTATATCTGTTGAATGTTATTCTCACGAAATTAAACCTATAAGATGATTTTATAAGGTGTTATAGGCACAAAATGCTAAAAATGAGTAATTTTAGCCATTTTGTTTTCTTGCAAAAATGACGATATAATAGTTGATATAACCAAAAACTGTCCTAAAGGTCTCTGAAGAATATGCAGACACAAACAGAGGTTCCACATATTATCCACATATTTAAACACTATCATCGCCAAATATTCTAAAAATCTGTTTTTTCACAGCTCTTGTGTTTCTTTTCATATGAATATTCAGTGTAAGTTCTTGGTGAGACTTGTATGGTTACTGAATATTATCAAAATTTCTGTCTAAAAGCTGTCTAAACAAAAGACTATCGTAACCTTTTAACAAATGTCAAGTGAAAAACAGTTATACAAGTTACAAACACACTATATGTGAAAAGCAGCCATACAGAGCAGGAGTTGTGTGAATAAAGCAACTTTAGCCAGTGGTCAGGCACTAGCCTGATATTTGATGTAGAGATGCACCAACTAAACGTTGGCCAGGGTTTCATAATTAGTGCTTACTTAATTTAACGGGTTTGTTTGTTTAATCAACAGAAAACAACAACACACAAGTGGCCATGACAGAATAACCTTATTGGCAAATATAAATATTTCTCTTGGATAAGACGCAATCTTGGTTTTATTCTTTATATTAGTTATAGTTATATTAGTATTAGTCTGTTTATATTAGTTAAATTATTTATATATATTATCCCTGTGTGAAGTATAAATGCTTCAAAAGGCTTACTGTTATTTTTCAGCTCTAGAATGTCCAATAACATGTTGTGAGTCCGTTTAGTTTCTAAATTCAGCCTTCACATTTGTGTTACATTTAACGGCACATAACTCTGGTTATTTCTTTGTCTGCAGACGGTGGATAGGCCCAAAGACTGGTACAAAACTATGTTCAAACAGATTCACAAAGTTCACAAAGCAGGTAAGGCCTCTGCTGTAGCGTGCTGAAATGATGTGCAACGACTAGATTATTAGACATTTCATGCAGAATTGGTCATGTATGCATGCTGTTTGTATGCGTGTGCATATTTTGTGTGTGTTTGCATGCCAGTTCTCATTAAACCAAAAGACCCAGATGATCCCAGAGCCAGAGCTCGTTAGATTGCGAGCAACAGCCTGGAGAGGAGGAGGAATGGAGAGAAACCTCTAATAGACACAGAGCCATCCTGGGAAATCTGCTCTAATTTTGTGGGCTTGACAGAATCACAGAATCAGTACAAGGCTTGTTTGTTCTAAACTGCTCAGCCTTCTGCTACAAGAGCACACTCAAAAAACTCATGCACTCTCAGATACACAGACTATTTCATGGGTGTGTGCGCTGAGAACTCATCCAAAGGCTCATTATGGTCTTGATGCATTTTATTTTTTTGATATTACTGGAAGCACAGGCAGTAGTATGCTTTCCCCATCCTGCAACCTTGATTCGTTTTAGTCAGAATTTCAGTCATCTTTCATCTTTAAAGTTCAGAAAGAGTTCTGGGAAAGTGGATCATGTTGCTTTGCTTTTAATATACTTGGAGCTGAAAAGAAAATTACTTGTGTAACTGTTCATTTCCAGGCTGGTTAAAAGTGCTATCTTTGAGGACAAACCTGTACCCTGTGTACAACAAAGTGTGCTTACACGTGTTCCCAATCAACTGTTTTGTACATTTCCTCTACAGATGACGACTATTCCGACACATACAATGCTTCATATGCTCTCGTAAACAATGGTGAGACCTGCTCCTGTGTAACACAAGTTGTACAGGGAGTGCAGAATTATTAGGCAAATGAGTATTTTGTCCACATCATCCTCTTCATGCATGTTGTCTTACTCCAAGCTGTATAGGCTCAAAAGCCTACTACCAATTAAGCATATTAGGTGATGTGCAACTCTGTAATGAGAAGGGGTGTGGTCTAATGACATCAACACCCTATATCAGGTGTGCATAATTATTAGGCAACGTCCTTTCCTTTGGCAAAATGGGTCAAAAGAAGGACTGACAGGCTCAGAAAAGTCAAAAATAGTGAGATATCTTGCAGAGGGATGCAGCAGTCTCAAAACTGCAAAGCTTCTGAAGCGTGATCATCGAACAATCAAGCGTTTCATTCAAAATAGTCAACAGGGTCGCAAGAAGCGTGTGGAAAAACCAAGGCGCAAAATAACTGCCCATGAACTGAGAAAAGTCAAGCGTGCAGCTGCCAAGATGCCACTTGCCACCAGTTTGGCCATATTTCAGAGCTGCAACATCACTGGAGTGCCCAAAAGCACAAGGTGTGCAATACTCAGAGACATGGCCAAGGTAAGAAAGGCTGAAAGACGACCACCACTGAACAAGACACACAAGCTGAAACGTCAAGACTGGGCCAAGAAATATCTCAAGACTGGTTTTTCTAAGGTTTTATGGACTGATGAAATGAGAGTGAGTCTTGATGGGCCAGATGGATGGGCCCGTGGCTGGATTGGTAAAGGGCAGAGAGCTCCAGTCCGACTCAGACGCCAGCAAGGTGGAGGTGGAGTACTGGTTTGGGCTGGTATCATCAAAGATGACCTTGTGGGGCCTTTTCGGGTTGAGGATGGAGTCAAGCTCAACTCCCAGTCCTACTGCCAGTTTCTGGAAGACACCTTCTTCAAGCAGTGGTACAGGAAGAAGTCTGCATCCTTCAAGAAAAACATGATTTTCATGCAGGACAATGCTCCATCACACGCGTCCAAGTACTCCACAGCGTGGCTGGCAAGAAAGGGTATAAAAGAAGAAAAACTAATGACATGGCCTCCTTGTTCACCTGATCTGAACCCCATTGAGAACCTGTGGTCCATCATCAAATGTGAGATTTACAAGGAGGGAAAACAGTACACCTCTCTGAACAGTGTCTGGGAGGCTGTGGTTGCTGCTGCACGCAATGTTGATGGTGAACAGATCAAAACACTGACAGAATCCATGGATGGCAGGCTTTTGAGTGTCCTTGCAAAGAAAGGTGGCTATATTGGTCGCTGATTTGTTTTTGTTTTGTTCTTGAATGTCAGAAATGTATATTTGTGAATGTGGAGATGTTATATTGGTTTCACTGGTAAAAATAAATAATTGAAATGGGTATATATTTGTTTTTTGTTAAGTTGCCTAATAATTATGCACAGTAATAGTCACCTGCACACACAGATATCCCCCTAAAATAGCTAAAACTAAAAACAAACTAAAAACTACTTCCAAAAACATTCAGCTTTGATATTAATGAGTTTTTTGGGTTCATTGAGAACATGGTTGTTGTTCAATAATAAAATTATTCCTCAAAAATACAACTTGCCTAATAATTCTGCACTCCCTGTATTTCCTAAAAATCAATAACTTTTTCCCAACCTTCCTTTCTGGCTTACTGGCCTCATTGCTTCTGCCTCCACTCTCTCCTCCATCCTGTCCTTGCCAGATAACTACAGCCTGTCATCCAGCACCACCATGGCCCACCCTGCCCCTCGGACACATACGTACAGGCCTCTGTCCAAGAGCCCCTCGGATAACAATGAAGGGCATCTTGGACCTCGGGACCTTTCACCATCCCCCGTACCCCCACCACCTCCACCCATGCCATCCCTTCTCCAACTGAGGGCGAGAGACAGTGATCGCGAGAGGGACTTGACAGACGCGTAAGTGCGAACTTTCTCAATATTAACTAATATTGATGATATATTGATATGCTATAATATTTTTAATAATCTTTATTTTAATGTCAGTTATCTCAAGCGTTTTTTTCTGAAAAAGCATGTGTTTGTTTCTCTCACACCAGCAATGAATGGGGTCCTCCAGACCGAAAAGTGGACACGCGAAAGTACCGCGCAGAACCCAAGAGTATTTTTGAGTACGAGCCTGGGAAGTCCTCTATCTTGGAGCATGAAAGACCAGTGAGTAATTTTTTTTTTTTTTTTTAAATACTGAAATTCCCACCCCTCTTAAAATATGCAGAGAAATGCCTCCCTGTTTATCTTCACCCTGGCATCGTGTGAGAACATCAAGTGATTTCCTCACAGTGTTTCTTGGTATCGTTTGGTAGAAGATTAAATAATTCAGTCACTGCTCAGGCTGTTTTTAGAGTGAAAAAATAGTCACAAGCAAGAGCGCCTTTTTTTTTTTTATTTTTTTTTTTTAAACTTGCTAGTCTGGTAGACAGACATTAGTATGTCATTATATTGTTGGCTTTCACATGGCTCTTCTTCTGTCAGAGACAATGTGGGCGTTAAAAGCTTCCAGTGCTTACATCCGCTAGCGACAGTACTCAGTGTTAATGTTTGTGTGGGGTGAAGGACAAAGCAGATAGCAGGAAAAAAATGCAAAAACTGACTGTGTTGACAGGCGGGACTGAAAAAAATAGTATTTGAGATTAGGACGGAATAATGAATAATGTGTTATAAATGAGTTGTGTTTGCAAAAAAAAAATGGCTGTTTCGCAGGTGTTTTATGTGATGACTGCTGAGAGTGCTCCCAGGGCAATAATGCATGAGTCACTTCCTGATAGACAGAGGTAATAAAGGAGAAAGCTGTAGAAGGACCCACGCTGTCTAATGTGCTGCTCGGTATAATTTTTTTTCTCCATTAACCAAAGTAAAAAAGTGTCACCCCTAAAACAACCTGTATGTTGATGACGCACCCGTTTGGGTAATTATGGCCTTTAAGAGGCAAAAAATGTTTTTCTGTTACTCTTGTTCTTTAGATGTGTGTGTGCAAGTGTCCCTAATGCATTTGTGTGATTGGCAGTCTCTGCTCCAGGCTTCTGTTTTTTTTTTTTTCCAGGGTGACTCATCCATCTGAAAGCTGAATTTCCTTTTAAGCCAGAGATGTAGCACTACAACACCTACAAAACATCTCCTGGCAGTTTTTCATTTGGCATGAAAACTCAATTTTATGTGGGATTGGGGTTAGAAAGAGCAGACAGCGTGGTAAAACACACAATGCCATCTCTACAGTTCAAGTAACAGTAAATGGAAACAAATCAAACAAGCTGACCTTTTATTAAAATGTGTCTTAAAAAAGCATCAAGACATACAAGAAAACTAAGGCAACTAAAACATTAATATGGACATCATTTTAAAACATGAAAAACATCTAAATGTTGTCTTTTTTCATTCACAAACATTCACTTCTGAGTGGTTCATGGTGCTGTTTGTGCTTGATGTTTATAGACTGTATAAATGCATACAGCAGCACAAAAGCATAGTCAGTTACAGTTATTATTTACATGTTTAGCCTGAGCCCTTTTTGGATTGTGGCAGTTTGTTGCTCTAGACTGACTGACCACTGTACTGTAGGAGTGAAACTTGAGCTGTAAATGGGCTCTGCTGCAACACTTTTGTTTCCATGGGCAAGCCTTCATCCTGGTTCATCCTGTGCCCATCTCCCTTTGCCACCTGTGCCCATTCCTAACCACGAGGACCATGTCTCTCTTTGTGTGTGACTTCTTTCCACACTTCCTTTCTCCTGTCTTTCTTCTACTTCCTCTCTCTGTCACTGTCATGCTTTCCCAGACCTATGATGACATAGATTTAGAGAACGAGCCTTGGTATAAGTTCTTTTCCGAGCTGGAGTTTGGGCGGCCGGTAAGTCAGGGCCTAGCTACTCCTTTAAACACAACTCTGTCATAGGCATACACCCACTATCTCCACTCCACCCGGGACTTTTTTTTAATGTCTGTGCTATTAGACTGGGTGGGGCTAGTTGTTTGGGCATGTGATACTTGTTTGGTGCTTGTTTGGTGCCCCCTTCCTTACCCCCAAAACACCTTTGTGACAAACTGCGGTTTATCTCTCTGCTGCTGGGGTTTTTGGTTCTTTGACTAGCAGGCACTAAAATGCTCACACGTGAACCTGGACACTTTTATTTCAGTTGGTTCATTTCTGCATCTTGTTCAAAAATAAGCAGGAAATGGTTTAAAGGCAGGGGCCTCCAAACGTTTGAGATAACTTGAGGTCATGAACAGTCAAAACATTAATAAAAAAGATGCAGTAGCAGAGATTCTACTGATATTTACTTTTTGCTCTAAACTCTTTCTTAAATAATTTGTGCAATTTTGTTCAGTATCTATCATACAGTACTTTGCGAAAGTCTTTAGCCACTTCTCAATTCTTCATATTTAGCATCTAAGAAGCCAGACTTTCTTGTAATTTCTTTAGTTCTCTGGGCTTTCTGAAGTTTTTCTTTGGACATTGGCTGCTTTTTCAATCTGCTTTTTCATTCCAGTCATTCTGCCTCACCATTTTCAGAAGAATGTGTTTTTGTTAGCTAAGCCTCACAACGCTGACCTATGAATCATTCAAGCATGAAACAGGCTCCTAAGTCAAGGAATGAATCGGTGTTGTCTCTACACATATGACAACTTGGAAAAGAACCAGTTTTAAATATTACATTTAGGCACTTTGTTACTAGCAGCCTGTCACGAAAAACACATAATTTGTTCCCATTTCTTTAGCTAAATCCATGAAAATAGTTGACAGGCATAACATAACATACTATTGTTGTAAAACTTGGTGTGCAGTGTGAGTTTTAAAAATTTCTAGGAAACTGGACAAGTTGGGAACAAAACAAATGACCTAAGAAGGCATAAAAAATGGCTACAGCTAAAAGTCATGTCCTTGAGAAGTAGGAAAAAATCAGTAAAGACCTGACAAGACCTGAGAGATGCAGCTAATCCTTCAGCTGATTGGCAGCAGGCTTTATAATCATGAATCTGAATTTGAAACTTTTTGTTCACAAATTGTAATCAGTATGTACAGAGGAGGTCTAGAGAGAGGTACAACAGTGTCTGCAGCCATCTATAAAACGCAGTGGAGGCACTGTCATGGTTTGGGGCATTTCAGCCAGTGGTATTGGGAGAAAGCATCTGGTGGCTTCATTTTTCAGCATGATAATGACCTCAAAAACAATGCCAATGCTGTAAAAGCATACCTAGGAAGTAAAACACTATCAGTTATGTATTGGCCTTCCCAGAGCCGGGACATTAATATTAATGAAGCCTTGTGGTATCATCTTGACAGAGAACAAAACAAAAGGCAGAAACACTGAAAAAAGAGCTGGAGCCTGGAGAACTATTGCTGAAGTCTACTTAAAGAAATGACAAGAAAGCTGCCTGAGAGAGTTCAGACTGTGGTGAAGAACATAAAGAATAAGAATGGCTCAAGACTTCTGCGTAGTACTGTACATGGCAGTATTTATTTGTCAATCTGCCTTTACATACCCTGTTTATTCATTTGATCCTTGCAGTACTATGAGGGAACTCTCTGCATACTTTGAAGCTAAATGCTTTAGTGCCCTCTGATGGATGTAAGTGGTAATAATGTCATAGTGACTTGAGGCAGAGATCGCCTCTAGTCATAAATGTGGGATCAAATTACCCACAACCTGTCTGATTTACAAAGTGTCACATGGACATGCCTCTGTCCATGCCAGCGCATGACATCAGGTGTTGACTTGCTGGGCTTATTCGAAATGTTCAGGTGAAAATTTCACATTCAGATCTGGCATGACTTTCTGTCTTCTCACAGTCATGTTTAGCTGTTTTGTGAGATTTCTACCTGCAATGTTTTCACTGTTTCACATCACTCAATAAGCCCTTAGAGTGTAGACATTTTATCTGACTGATACGGCCACGGTCAGAACCACACACTGTGTTCAGTTTTCGATTGAGGCGATACGTCACAGCATTTGATTGTGCAAGTCCTTGCACTCTCAAATAAACACCGTGTCGCAGCTTGTGCTTCACTTTGCTTTTTGCTTACAGCTTGTTCTTACACTCTGCATGTGTGTGTGGTAAATAGGCACAGTTGCGTGTGTTGGTGTGGTTTATAGGCTGGTGTAGTAGGCCTGCGTTGTTTTAGCCTCGACAATCTGCAGTTTAAGGGAAAAAACTAATAAATAGAATACATTAGAAAGTGTATATCAAAGAACGTGTGTGATGAATAGATATATGTAGGTGTGTGTCAGTGTGTTGGAGTAAGTGCACACGTGTCTGATACAAGCAAATCACATGTGCTGTGGTTGTCTGTGGTTACTCAGGTTCTCTAACAGGTGTCACTCTCTCCACATGTTTTTTTTTTTTTTGTTTCCCCCCCATGATGTCACCACCGCTTCTCCTCCTTCACCTCCTCCATCTTCACCTTCTTATTCCTCCTCCTCTTCTCCTCCCCTTCCTGCTCACTGCTGCTGCTTGGGGCTCAAGCCTCCTAAAAAACGGCTGGATTATAATCCAGACATCTCCGCTCGCCAGCGCATTGAGGTAATCTCACATTCACAAGTGTTCCAGTAGTGTTAATTGTACTATTTCTAACACAGCAATCAGGATCTCGATTGCTAAGACATATTTAAGATACGACTGCTAAAAATGAATGTACTGTGAGTTTAAATTAAAATGCTAGCCATTTACTAAAATTTGAGTGGGTTGTTTTGTGAAGGCTGTTGAACATTTGAAGCTTTGAAGTGCTGGTTCATGTCATTCTTTTTTATCAGCCTTTGGTAACATTACAGTATGAGCTCAAAACTTGAGAAAACCAATAGATGCTTCAGACATAAGTGTCCATCCATCATTTTTCTCAATCCAATTCAGTCTAGTTCATGATCATGGGGGTTGAGGACTTGCACCTACCCAAGTCATCATAGGGTAATCACACATTTATCCCAGTATAAATGTGATTGCAATCGATGCTGTTGATTTCCCTACTTTTGTCATCAGCGTTGAACACTCTATACCACTAAGACCCATTCCAGCTGATCCATGCCAGTTTTTGCAGGGTAACATTTGCCCCCCTGAGCTGAACCTCCATAACACCCTTCAGTGCATCACCTTTTCCATCATCCTTCAGAGCAGCACGACAGAGACCAGAAATTTGTCTTCGGTATGTGTGCACCAGCAGGGCCTCTTCTTGGTCAGGTGTGCCATGTGGAACCAGCATCCATTGCGCCTTACGCTGGGGGAGTGTTTTGAGTGTGGCACAGCAACAACCGCATGCAGGCTGTGTATTGTAAGCTGCTCTGCCTCAAGTCTTTGTTCCTGCGGGGCTCACTTTTCTCTTTTGTTGTCTGCCCTATTCCAGACATCCCTCCACATCACTCCTGCTGACAAGGCTCCAGAGAGACCTGCAAGGTAACTGCTGCTTCTTTTATTTTCCTCTGCATCACCCTCATCCCCTCTTCCCCCTCCCCCATCCTTTCACCAGCAGCTGTCCTTGTTGTGATTCAGCTCAGTAGAAAAACTAAGGTCTTTCTCACATTGTCGCTCGCACAAACATCCCGTGCGTGTGCAGTAAATGACGACTTGTGAAGTCTTAATTTTGCTTTTGTCACTGATGGTAGGGCGCTTTGCCTCGTTTTTTTTTTGTTTTTTTTTTTCACGAGCTGAGCCAGAATAAATGAACCCAGCAAACCTATTGATGCTGCTCTTCACCTCCTGTCCTTCCCTCAACCCCCGTTCCTCCCCTCATCCCACTCCCTTTCATCAATGGCCTGCTTATTCAGATGCATTATACTCTGTGAAGAGAGAGGGCAGAGCGGGGATGTGATGAATAGGCCGGGTCATTTATTTAACTGTCCTGAATAGAAAGCCCCCTTGGATTTTTAACATTTAAAACTCAAGTTACTTTATTCCCTTTGTTTTGTTTTTGGATTTAAGTATAATCTGGTACTTTGTACGATGATCTTAGATATACTGGAAATGTATTCAAGGTTTTCATATTGATCATAGTGATTTTAACATTCTCTCAATATATAAAACCTATAAAGTATTCTATGTAAATTCAACATCTCCTTTTGTCAGTAGCATCATTTCTTACAAAAGAGGTTATTTCTTAAAACTACTGGGTTACTTTTAATTCATTTATTTTTTGCCTGTTGTCAATTCAACTACTCATGACTTTGGTAAATAAACAGTGCTCCCACAGGAGATTTATAGTGTCTGTATTCACCTTCTGCAAACTGGATTCACTGACTGTTTGGCCCGTTCTTTATTGTAGTGCTGCCAGTGACTACAGGAAGAGAAGGAAGTCTGAGCCGTCAAGCTCCCAAGTGAATGCTCCATCTCAGAGCCGAGCTGCAACTTCCCCTAAACCAGTGGATGCCTACAGACCCAGCAGCAGCTTAAAGAAACCCGTCATTCGTTCCTCACCATCCTCACCCTCCAGAGCCAAAGGTAGCCACGCTTTCACAGATGCAGCTTCTTTCACTTTTTCATGAAAAGAGATATTTTTTTGTATTTTGCTGTTTGGCAAAGCCAGAAGAAAGTTACCATTACTGTTTAGCCACCAAAGGCTCACCCTAGGTCAGGTTGTGTTTGTTTTCCCTTCTTTTCCCAACACGTGCATGTGAACTGTGCTTATATGATTTTGTTGGGTTTTTTGCAATATGATGCCTTTCTGGTATAAACCTTAAAGTTCACTGATTGGTGGAAGAACATCAAGTCATCTGTTTTTTCCATCCATTCGTCTCTCCTGTTTATTCTCCCTCTCCCCAGCTCTTCTACTGTTTTGCTGGGTATTATTTCTTAACTTGCTTTCCTCCTTCTTCTCTCTCACCACGCTGCTCTCTATTGGACATCTAAAAGGTGGGGACGCATGCAGCATGTATTCAAACAGTTTGACCTCTCCAGGTCCTTATCAGCAGCCCTTTGTTCCCCCAGTCCCATCTGACCCTCTCAATTCAAATGAGGATGGCAGCCAAGATGGCAGCTCTTCCTCCAAACAGTCTGTCTGTTGTAAGAACAGCTGGCAGACAAAACGCCAGAATGCTGAGACGTGGAGCAGTGCAGAGGAAGCGCCAGCTTCTCCTGCCAAGCTAAAGTCACGCAGTTGTGATGACCTACTCAACGATGGGCGTTCTAGCTCGGGTGGACGAAATGCTACCCGCTCAGAGAGTGCTGGGTCACTGGTATGCGATGGAAATCTCTCCACAGTATCATCATCTACTCGTTCATTACCCCGTCTCCATCGACGACGAGCACACGACTCGCCGGGCTTTCTCCAGCTCTATCGAAAGATGCACCAGATCGACAGAGCTCAGCTAATTCCATCTGAAGTCATCCGGTCGGTCCGTGCTCGCATACTGGATCTAGAGCGTCAGCCTCATCTGCTTCGGCATCGCCTCTCTCCTTGGACACCCTCCTGGGGTGTGGAAGTGCCACGTGATATGGTGCCAAACCGCATTTCTGAATATGAGCGTCTTATTCAGAAATCCAAATCCATGCCTAACTTGGGTGATGGCGAGGTGCCTTCAGGCACCACCACACCAGGTGGCTCATCATCTCGAGCTAGCAGTGGTGGTGGTGTCACACCCAGTTATCCAAAACGCCGTTTTTCAATAGAGTCTTTACTGGAAGAAGACAACAATGGAAACAGTGGAACAGTACCTCAAACCATGGATCACTTACACCGACCTCGTAGCCCCCCTGAGGGACAGCCTCGTGTTGGACCAGACCCCGGGCGTGGACGGTCCTTCCCCGCTCCTCCTGTTCTCCAAGGCCCCCAAGCCAACCCAGACTATTCTGACAGTGAACAAGACGCTGTTGCCTCTGACCTCAGTGACTTCATTCAGGTTGAAGGCTCGTCATTTTGCAGTGAGAGTGACTTTGACCATTGCTCACTAACCTCCTCTGAGAGCCTATACGGCTCTTCCACCCTCCACCACCATCACCACCACCTCCGTCACCACCACCACCATCACCACCATCATCCTGGTCACCAGAGTCTTGGCCAGAGCCAAGGCTACCAACACCGCCATCTCATCAGCACCTGCAAAGGCCGCTGCCCGGCTTCATATACCCGTTTCACAACCATGATACGTCATGAGCGGGAACGCGCGCGACAGGAGCACCAGAGACCTTCACAGCAGACCGGCAGCAGCCATTCCCAAAACCAGAGCTCACAATCCCAGCAATCGATGTCCAAGCTGGCCTTCCTGGTCAGTCCAGTGCCTTTCCGCAGGAAAAAGGGCTCACCACCTACCTCTAGAAGATGCAGTGGGGGCGGAGGTCGAGGTAGCAGACCCAAGTCTAAACAGGCAATTTACGAAGCGCTAGATGCAGCCTTGAGAGACATATATGAGCACATTCAAGCAGAGAGAGGCCACAGAAACCCTCGGGCACCTGATGATAGCATCCTGAGAAGAATCTTGGCAGAACTGCTGCCAAATGTGCCAGAACGCAGCTCCTCGTTGCGGGGAAGGAGGGGGTGTTGGCACGGCGGTCACTCCTCTGCATCGTTGTACCCAGACAGTAGCCCCACTGGGTATGCCTCATATAGAGGAGAGCCCTCAACACCACGGTTACAGTCACCACGGATACAGTCACCAATCAGTGCCTGTTATGGACGACAGTTGGAGACCTCAAACAACAATGATTATGGAGAGGAGCAGGGCAATGGAAATGGTCTCTGTTACTCAGGTGGAAATAACACACATGTAACACCTCAGATACACACTACACTTAGCAGTCACTTAACATGAGTGTGTTTCACAACAAATACATGCATGCATACAAGCATAAATACACGAAGGCACATATACATCCACTTACATTTATCTCAGTGTCTCTTTCAGTTTTGTCTGCACTCGTTGCCCAGTTCTCCTCATTGATCTGCCGACACTTCCATTACCATGCTTTTCTGTTTAATTGTATGGCATTGATTAAGACCCATTTACTGTAAATTCTCAAGACAAATCTGGCTATTTGTTTATTTTGTTAAGTTAATGTGAGTGAAGCTTCCTGCTATTCTTTTTAGTAAAATAAGAGGACAGTGCTTCTGCTTTAATTTGCTTTAATGCTTTAACACTGCACAGAATGTGGAGTTTTATTGGCAGATCCTCAATGAACAGATGAAGAAAACAGTGGAGAAGCTGAACTATTACAGTGAAATAGTACAAAAGTACAGTGAGGGATACAAATAACATGGTCCAAGTATAATAAGTCTGTTTTAGCACTGATGAAAAGGGTTTGAAACAGGAGAGGGATTGTTTCAAATGCTGGCTTTGTTTTCTGCAATTTTGGAAGACAGATATTTGAGAATTTACAGTATATTGCTCTGTAATCCTGTCTCAAAGATGTAATATTTCTTTACACCTTACTTTTAGGCTCCTAATGAACGAGTCATTAACTGGATTTTGGAGTTTGGCTATACAAATAATTGAATTCTCTCACCAGAAGCCGAGGTTTACGTATAGACTTGAATTTATAGTTGGGTTTAGGCAGTGATAAAGCTTGTTTTGTGTCTCAAATCACAAAACAGAACAGGATGTGTAGTTACTTCAGGTGGATATTGATCAAACACTTTTGTTTTAAATGTGTTGTCAGTGAATGTGTTCAAAAAATCTACTTTCATGTTCAGAGTAAGAAATAATAATCTGGTTACAGTTTCCTTCAAACTGTATTTGTTATTTCAGTTTATTTGTAAAGAAATATATCTTCTAAGAGACAAGGTTGATGTTTGGGGTAAATTGTTGTGAATGTTCCTTTTTTTTTAATGCATTTTGTTTTTCTTGTATCATTTGTCTGTTTTAAACATTTATTTATAGTTATCGCATTATTACCAGGTCATTTTCTTTCCCGTAATCCTTTTGATCCTACGTTTTTGTTGTTTGTCATATTTTTTTTTGCTCTGTATTCCCCGTGTTTCATTTTGTTTTCCGGGTATTTTGTAGCATCGCATGTGTCTATTTGTGCTGTTGTCCAATCACCTTGTTTTCTCCAATGAAAAACAAATAAAACACACCTGTTTATGACCCAAGCTTCCATTCCCTCATTTACCTGTTTGAGTGGCATCATCACTGTTTCCCAGATCACACTTTGTATTGTAGGTGATGTGGCATGTTCGCTTAGTAACTCCTGTGAACCTTTTCATGTGTCTCTGCTAATCACAGACCAGGACATCTCCAGGAGTTCCACACTGGATGGACGCCACACACCCCAGAACAGAAGACCCACTCCTGACAGAGAGGTACAACATTGGAACTGGTGGTGCACTTAACACATTTATACACGGTGCATTTCTCTCAAATAACATGTAATCAATGTGCTCAAAAGGGTAACGTCTTTGTCTTTAATTTCCCAGTTCTGTAGCACATTGATATTTATATTCATTCTTAAAAATTCAAAATAATTATGTTACATACGTGTTTCATATACCTGGTAATGCTTGTGGGCTTTCTTTCTCTCACTCCACTCTTTTAGGTCTCCCATAAACAGATGACACAACTTATTCTGTTCTCTCTCCTCCATCAGAAACAACCTGCAAGAGCCATTTATGATTTTAAGGCACAAACGAGCAAGTGAGTACAACAAGCTTAGAGTGCACGCGTGAGAGAGCCGAGTCTAAGAACGCAGACATCTAACTGCACGTCCGCAAACTCAATGTCCTTTATTTACATTTTGTAGTTGTAATATTGCTTTCATGTATACCAGTATAACGCCTTACCACCATAATCTGATGGAGGTTTTTTCTTTTAGATGTATGCATGAATAAAGCTGCTTTCTGCATTGCTGTCTCTTATTATTTTGCTCTTATTACTTATATTATTTTGCTTTCCTGGCTGACATTCTGTCACCGATGCTCGTGCTGCAGAAGTTGCCGTGTCTTGTTCAGCTGCTATGTTATGTCCATGCAGTAGATGAAAGATGCATGCAGAGGCCCTTCACTCATAAAACTGTGTTACAGGGAGCTGACATTTAAAAAGGGTGATGCAGTGAACATCATCAGGCAGATAGATAACAACTGGTATGAAGGAGAGCACCGTGGGCGAGTGGGAATATTCCCTATAGCATATGTAGAGGTAAGTCGGCTGCTGATTTCTGGTCTGAATATGGCTTGGTTGTATTTGAATATGCATCTCCTCCAACATGACACGCATACAGGTTTACACCATTTTTCACACATTTACAGAAGATGCCGTCTTCAGAGAAGCAGCAGCCAATCCGTCCTCCTCCTCCAGCACATGTCAGAGAGATTGGAGAGGCAGTGGCCCGCTACAACTTTAACGCTGATACTAACGTGGAGCTGTCACTGAGAAAGGTATTTCAACTTAAAGCATGTTTATAATGTTTTTGTCATTGATTTAAATATTTGAAGTGCTGGCTTTTGCAGTTATATCTAAAGGTAAAGATGTTACTAAATTGTAGTAAAAGAAAAAAATGCAGTCCTCTGAAGAACTAAATTCCCGGTATTCTCTGTTCCATAGGAAGGAACTTCTAATCTAATGCAGTTTGATAAAGCAGACATATTGTATAAATTCCTCTATTCATATCAGATTTGAGGCCTAAAGCTAGGCCAAAACTGAGCCATGCAACAGGACAATGATCTCAAGCACAGCAGCAAATTTATAACATAAAGGCTGAAAAAGAAAAGAATCGATGTGTTACAATGATTGAGTCAAAAGCAAGAAAGTGCATAATGATATGTGCATAAATTGATGACAAAGAACTGAAGCAACGCCGTTAAGAAGAGTGGGACAAAATGATGTAAAATGACATGGGGAAAAAAGCCACATTGTGGTTTAAGTAAGTGTGAGAGGACCTGCTGTGGGGTCCTGTTCATTCCACCGTTCCCGATTTGCAGCTAAGTGCCTTGTTTGTGTGTTGTTGGTGTGTCTGATGTGTGCAGGGTGAGAGAGTGATTGTGATAAGGCAGGTGGATCAGAATTGGTATGAGGGGAAGATCCCAGACACAACCAAACAGGGGATCTTTCCTGTGTCCTACGTTGACCTTGTCAAGCGATCTCCATCCAAAAGCTCCGCCCATCACATAGATCCACATGGTTACCCCAGCAACAGGACACCAAGCTCCACACCCGTCAAGGTAAGAGAGTCTAGAGCCTGCTTACTCGTCAAGCCTCGTCAAGAGCAACTTCAGATCAGATTTGTGCCTTGAAGATAGTGATTAAGTTATACTTGAACTTGGCTTTTATTATTTATTTTATCAAAGTTATAAGTAATCAGAGCCTAATTATTGTTAAATTACATTGTTACTGTTTAAAATCACGTGTTTGTGTGAAGCTGGTCTCTTTATTTCCTGTTTTATGCAGTTTTCCTCACAGTTGTATGGGATGTATGTACAGTCAAAGTTTATTACAGAGGACACTGTTTATTTTCAAATGCGCTCTATAAATAAACTTTACTTGACTGTACGGCAGTGCAATAATGTAAATAATGCATCTCTTTCAGGGGCTTCATAAATTCATTAAGATGTGATTTTGGGGGGTATTTCTTCATCTTAAAAAAAGCTGTTGGTTATCAACTTGCACCCCAAATAAAAAGAAAATAAAGATCCAAAACCTCCCTCTGGTGTAACGGTAGTCTAGTAATTAGTGAATACTTTAACTACAGTAAGTCTTCTGTTCTACCTTGAAGAGTCAAAACGTACATAAAAACACACAGCACGTCTCTGTTCTAGTTTCATAAATCACCCACTGTTCCTTCTTTTTTTGCTTTATTTTCATGGAGCCTTTCTATCATCCACCTCCACCACCCACCACCCACAAACCCCCTTCCCCTCACCCCTCTTTGAGAAGCCTTGACCTGCAAGCCATCACCACCGAGTGGCTGTCCCTCACAGTGGAGCCGTCAGCATCCACTCAAGCTCGCTCCCTCACGAACACCCCTCTGCCGCCCACACCGCCTCCTCTCCCCTCTGACCTTGCATCTCTCCTAAAGGCTCAAGAGCCCAAAGCACTCTCATCTGCACAGCCACAAAAAAGTTTCACCTTGTCATCCCTAGCAACCACAGCCTGCAAAGAATTTTCCAGAACGCCCACTTTTAAAGAGGCAAACCTCAGTTTAGGTCACACCACAGCTGTCTCACCCATCTCCCCCCCTACTCCTCCTCCTTCAGACCCCCATTTCTCATTAACCTCTCCACTGCCTGACTCTTCATTTCAATATAACTGTGGCAGAGGACTACATATCACTGAGGAAGACTCAAACTTAGGAATTACTACGCCTGAGGTTTTGTCAGAGCCGATAAAATCAGCCACACCTCCTGCACAAGAGCACAAATCCACAGTACGAGTAAACAAAAGCAGGGAAACCCCGGACACTAAACTGCAAGTCAAAGACCCTTATGATGAGCTGTTGTGCATGTTTTTGGATGGTTCCAGCAGCACAGATGATGGTGATGTTTTGAGATCATCTCCAGTAGATTCTTCAGCAGCTAAGCTGACCAAAAAGTCCCAAAGCAGGCCCTTCCCATTAAAAGCGGAAGAATCCCATCAGTCGGACGTAAAGCCCCCAGCGGTCGCTCCTGCAAGCAACTCGACAGGCAGCTTTCAGTTAGCGGTGCAGCTTCACAAGCCTGTAACAATGGAGCCCCTATGTGTTTCGTGGGGAGAGCAGTCAAAAAATGTGAATGGGCAACGTTTTGACTCACATAGACCACCGTCAGTACAAGCAAAGGAATACACTGAGTTGTTCATTGAAGAAGACGATGAAGCTAGAAGTGAGAAAGAGCAGGATGTTAGAGTTTTAAATCAGATGCACAGCCCACAGGTACAGCATGGTGTGCACTACATCTGTTGAGTTTGGAAATGCTATAGGGCCTTAGAAGGGACATTGAGGAATTAAGTTAATATACTGTATGATATCATTCCCCGCCAAAATTAGCAAGTGTGTCCCATCGTCGTTTTGTTTTGTTTTCTCCCATCTCCTGCTGCGCGACTGCAAAATGCTGAGGCGCATAGTGCGTATAAGTCGCTAGCACTATGCTGACTCATTAACTGCAGAGCTCCAAAACTCTTCTGGCATTAACATCAGCATAGAAACTGTTCACCAGGAGCTTCTTGGCATTGGTCTCCATGGCCGAGCAGCTCCTGTAGGTGCAGTACACCCAGGGTTTTTTTTTGTTTTTTTTGTTTGTTATTTTTTTGGGGGGGGGTATTTAGTGTTCAAGAGGCACTTGAGTTCTCTTTCCAGTTTTTTTTTTTTAAATTGTGTTATTTTTGGCATCTGATTTAAAAAATAATACATTATTTTTATTATTATTATCTAGTCTAGTCTAGTCTAGGGCGCATTATAGACTTGTTCTTATTTCCATTCAACACTGATCACAAGATTTTTTGGAAACATCTCATACTCAGTGGAAACTAGTGGATATATTTTTGTTAATTAGGATACTTATCACAGGATTGTTTTTGTTGTTTTTTTTAATATATTTTACTTTCCTCCATGTCCCGTCTGGGGTTTAGTAAATCACAAACAGAACAGCTCATCCCGTGATTACACTTGAGTATTCAAATGTGTGTCTTTACCCCGTAGGCTGAAGTGTCTCCATCTACTCAGTTTCCCCACACTGGTCCCTCCTCCCCCTCCATACCACCCCCTGTGACCTCCCTGCTTCCCACTTCTTTTTCCTCTGCTTGCCCTTCATCCTCTTTCTCCCACACACAACAGCAGCACAATCGTAGTATCGTCCCTTCCTGTGACCATGCCTCCCCTCGTCCTCCGTCCCTTCCTCAGCTCACAACGTCACTGCTGCCTCCAGTTTCTCCATCTGTCTCACCACCTCCCCTCCACTTCCCTCCAGACGATCCCTCTCAGCGGTCTGTCTCTCACCCCTCAAGCTCTCCTTTTCTTTCTAGTCCGGTCACGACATGTCCCATCTCAGAGCCAAATTTTCCCCTTCCTCCCGCTAACATTGCCCCTCCACCCTCCACTCAGCGCTGTCCCCCCACTGCCCCAACTGTACCACATCAAGGACGTAGGTCGCCTAAGGTGAAGGTAAAGCTGGCATGTAACGAGTATGCCGTTGATTTGTGGTGATGAGGATGATAAGAACTCTCATAATAGTGTATTTCTCTAACTACTAAGACGTGAACTGAATTGAGAAGTAACTGATTGGTTATATATATCAAAGATTAATTACAATTTATAATCAGATTTATAGATGCAATGCAAGCAGTACTGTTAGTTTCAGGCACTAATTCTCATTATATTAACATGTAAGTACCCAGCTGATGATTTTAGGGGCAGCAGAATACATGCTTGAATAACTGTTAATAGAGTTGTGAGCTGTAACTGTACTGTGTTGTGATTAGGAGGCTTTTTATTGGCATCAGCATGTTGATGATGTTTTACAGCATGTCTTTAGACTCTCTGTCTGTGTGCAGAGCTCAGAGTCGAGGTTGCTGTTGGTTACTGTTAAAGATTATAGGTGTGTTGCTTCTGGTCTTTCTGCCTGTTAAGCAGGATCCAATTGTTGGTGGTAAACCCCCTCGTAGCCCCATCTTGTCCCGGAGGTCCTATCTGTCACCCGTTAGAGGTCGAAGGGTAGGGGGGCATGTCTTCATTCAACCATGCTCATAGTGCACTCCTGTCTCTGTGCAGGAGGGAGATGTTGGGAATAACCATATCATTCATGACTGATAACGTGCTACAGTATGCTTTTTTTGGTTCATTTCTTTTTGTTCTTTTGTCATATGATGATTTATAATTTCACTTTGTGAGAAGATAAAAATCAAAAGTATCTTAGAGCAAAAAAACTTGCTAAAATCTTTTCCCCTCAAACACTAAACAAAAGCTCCACAAATGGCAAAACACAAATTTGTGTTAATCATTTGTGTTTCTCCCTTTGTCTCTAAAACTCAGCGGTCAGTACAGGATGCACTCCACGGTGGAGGAGACCCGTAAGTAGTATGATTTTTTTTTGAATTGCTTTTTCTCTGTGCTTTAAAAGGTGCGTGCGTGCGTGTGTGTGTGTGTGTGTGTGTGCGTGGTGGTGTGTGTGGCATTAACTGTAATCAAAACAACTGCACCCATCCAGTTTAAATTAGCTGTACTTAACAGTGAAGAAATACTTGCCAAAGAATAAAAATCAAATCTTTTCCAACCCAGGTACCAGGCGCTGTACAACTACATGCCTCGCAATGAGGATGAGCTGGAGCTGCGGGAGGGAGACGTCGTTGATGTGATGGAGAAGTGCGATGATGGCTGGTTTGTTGGTAAGATGAACAGACATCAGCCAACAAAAGTAATAGAGATAGAAATACAAAACGCATTGAGCCAAACACATGATGAACTAAAAGTGAGTTTATCACTATATAAGTGTATAAAGTGGTAGAATTATATTGTTACACTTGCCTGCCTCTTCTATAAATGTATAAAATCTAATCATCCAGTCACATGGCAGCATCTCAATGAATTTAGGCATGTAGTAATGATCAGGAGGACCTGATGAAAATTTACAGGATTTTCCCAAATAACCATCTCTGCAGAACAGCCTGAAAAATAGAAAATGGCCAGACTGTTTCCAACTAATAGGAGGGCAGCAGTAACTAAAATAACCACTCATTATAATCAAGTTATGCAGAAGAGCATCTCTGAATACAAAGAGCAGCAGGAGACCATACAGGGACCCACTCCTGTGAACTAAAAACAGGAAACCGATGCTACCATTTACATGGGCTCAGAAAAATTGGACATCAGAAGATTGAAAAAATGATTTCTGCTGTAGCATGCAGGTTGTTGATGTCATTGTGCCAATGTGGATTGAAATCTCTGAGGAATGTTTCCACAGCACTTTGTTCAATCTGTGGCACAAAGAATTAAGGAAGTACCAGCAAGACGTAGATAATTGTCATAATAAATGAAGCAGAAATGAGCGCACTGGCTGAATAAGCAGGAAGAATGCAGAAAATAAATACAGTCAATGTTTAACTTGATAATGACTCCAATAAAGTGCTGAACTACTTTCAGTTAAATTAGGAATTTGATAACTCTGTCCACCACTGTATATATCAAAAAAATCGATATAATTTTATAGATACTCACAAAAATCACAGAATTTACCTCAAGGAACTTTTACACTTTATACAGTGCATTTTGTGCTTTTGTTTGTTATTTTTTCCTGTTGTGTTTGTGCTGGTTTCTAGCTTTTTAACCATTACTAATGTATGAGTTAAAGGTTTAGTCAGTTACAATGGACCGAATGGTGAAATTGTAGAGAAAATCTCATTTAGTCTCACTCTGTGCTGTTGTGTCACACCATGAAATTAATGTGATTTGGGAACACCAACTTTTACCCCCTCCTTAATTTAATGTCTAAAGTCAGGGTGTAAAGACAAACACGACCTAAAACCTTCTAAAAAAATAGAGGAAAACTAAAGCGTAAAAATGTAGAAAAACTAGACACACCACTAGATGTCAGTGTGGCTTCAGCACTGACTGTGGGAGAAGACAAAACAACCATATCCCTCACAGCTGAGCACAGATTAATGGTCATTTCTTTGTTTTTCAAAAATGAAACCTGCTTAAATGTTGGTGTAGTTCTGAATCTCCACAGTTGGCAGATTTCTAGAATACAGCTGACATTTGTGCCATAGTCATGTTTCAGCCCTGACAGTTTCCTTTCATTGTTCTGTGTTTGTGAAGGGACCTCTCGAAGGAGCAAGTTGTTTGGAACCTTCCCAGGAAACTACGTGAAGCAGCTATAATGATTCCAAACTCCCGCCGACCCCGCCCCTTTCTATGACCCGTTCATCGCCCTCCTCAGCACAGCACCCGCAGGACATCAACAAAGACCTGCAGCACACGTTTGTGTTTGCGTGTATGTGTGTGGCTTGTCAGCTTCACACAGACAAAATACTTAGCTCTAACTAGCCATCTTTAATGGAAGACTTCTATAAAGTAATAACGCATTTTTTAAACTTATCTTTTTACCCTTATTTTTCTATTATGGAGAACCGAAGATTTGTGCTGCACCCAGTGACCTTTGACTTTTGACAATAACGGAAGTATATCTGCAGTGATGCTTTCCTTTCTGTTTCAGTTGTTTAAGGACATTACGATCACCGAGAATACCTTTTTTTCTCCAGTAACTCAAAATTTAAATCACTTATAGTTAACTTCAGTGTTTATTTACAGATGTCTCCACAAAGATTTAGTGCAGAGAGTGTTAAAGGAAAGCAGTATTGTGTCAGGAGGCCAGATGTGTTTTGGCAAATTAGGAGCCAACGTGTTGCATCATCATGCCAGGTAAAAGGATGGTTCAGCAAATGTTTTTTTGTTTTACTTTGGGGGATGTTATTTAATAAAATGAACAATAAGTTTAAATACTGCAGACGTGAAGAAAAACACTATCACAGACTTAGCTCCAGATTAGTAAACACGTTGTTGCTGTTCAGTTATTTTCACGTTAGAATTGAAGCACTTTTACTGAACTTGATCACAAACAATCTCTTTGGTTTCTTTTTTTAACCTCACTTCAGATTTTACACAGCAGAGGTCATTTTGACTGCGCCTGGCTTCGGGGGAGAGGAGTGTGTTGAAAGTGTATGCAGAAAGGTTACTGACCTTTTTTAGGTATTATATTTATTAGAAGACGAAGGCTGGTCTCACTGTGTTATACGATGATTTTTAGAAAGAACGGAGCACCACATTGTTTTTTTGGGATTTTTTTAAGCATATTTTAACAGTACCTAACTTACATTTGAATGATTGTTATTTTATGGTCATCATTATTCAAAGTCCAGGTTCTGAGTGATTACAGAAAAGCAAAAACACAATGGTTAATGGGCTAAAAAGAACTTACTGTTGTTTTATGATGAATTTATTTAAGTCAGATACAGGACGGGAATTTTGAAAACCTTTGGAAATCACAGAACTGCTGTTGGATCTTTTATAGCTGTTGTCAGAGTGAGTGGGTAGTGTGTCATTACTCATGTGTGTACTGTTGTGAAATGATTGGCAATTTCCATCTTAGCGTGTCGTTCTCAGTAACTGATCTCTGTTTTGTTTTCTTCACAAAGAATGGACACTGACAACAAAACGATGTAAAAGCACCTTAAAATATTTTATCATTCACTGTCCTTGACGTCACTCTCTGTCATTCACCATTTCAGCCGGCGTGAGTTCACTGTGTGCGAGTGTGAGCGTGTCGTGTTTTTGTAAGCCTTTTTTGTTTTTGTATGTGAGCTGTAAAATGGCCAACATCCACTTGCTTTATAAAGTCGGCTTTTTCTCATCCACCATCACGTTTGGTTTCCTCTTTCTTTCCATTTCGCATCATCAGTGGTGCTAACCCGCATTCTTCTGAGAACGTCTCGTGTAGCCGGGCTCGTAGGATTTTCTTTGCTCCAGTTCGTCGTTTTTACGTTGGTGGGGTATTTAAAGTGAATTTACTGTAGGTAGACCGAGTAGAGTTGGTGATCGCTGCCTTAAATCCAGCTCACTAATTTAATAGCCATGTATATGTAAACCTGTGATGCAAAAACAAAAAGAATAATTTATGCATATGTAGTTTAGAAAGTGTATGAAAGTGTGCAGAGAACATACAAAGTGTTCAGTGTTTAAACGTTAGGCCCTCTGTCTGCCTTTGATACGAGCGTAAGAACAAATTCGAAGCAAGGAGATGAATTTGCTGATATGTTTATACGTGTATGAAAGTGTAAATCTTATGTTATTCATGTTATTATTGAACTCAATGCACACTCTTGGACCTGAGTATTTCTTGTAGGACTTGTTGGATGATTTTAAGGGGCTGTATTGCTAATAAAATCCAGCTGGTAGATCAAATATTCCAACATTTTTTTTTCTTTCAGCTCAACAGAAAAAGATTATGTCATCCACCTGAAATGAAAATCTCAGGTGCCATAGGCAGGAATCTAGAAATCCCCGGCATAAATCCTCTCCTACCAGAAGGTCACAGGACACACGCGAGTCTAAAACAATGAATTAATGTTCACTTTTGACGTCAAGCAGAATTTAAAAACTGCAAAGCGGTTTGCATCGGTATTTGACTGAACAGAGCGAAAAGTTCTGGGTATACAACCTACACAGATGTTCTTAGGTGCTCACATTAAGCATAGGTTGAAAGCTGATTGATAGAAATGTGGGCTGGAATACGAAAACGAGTGACGTCAGAATTCAGCATGAAGGGTTTTTCCCCCTTCATTAAAACATAAAACATCAAAAGAGCAGCACGAAAAGCAAAGGAAGCACCTGCAGAGAACAACCGTTTAAACCGTTTTTAACACTTGGTTTCACTTCACTACTAAGAAGGTCTTTGTCTATGATTACTTCAGCCCTATTCTCAGTAGACACTAAGCTAGAGGACCAACAGACCGATTGTTATGGACACTGCCCCCTGGTGACAGTAAACTGCTACAACGTATACACGACTACTGGAAACTACCAATGTATTACTGGTGAAAAGCCCTGCGGTTGGAGAAATCTTGTGTCGGATGCTTTTTCTTTTGTTTTTTAAACCAGAAAACAGAGCCCAGAGTAGCTGGAGGCGGGTCGCTCCCTCTCAGACTTGAATTATTTTATTGTTGCCTGCCCTAGCTTTAAAGGTAGGACATATAATTTAGATGGACACGAGTACCTACTAATTAGTGCTAGCTGACTAAAAACACAAATTTTGTAGACTGGAACTCAAAGCAGGGCACGTAATTCCATTCCCTGCAACCAGGCAAGTGGTGTTAGTGCCACAAAAAGAATTCAAACATCCATTTCAGTCCAGTTGACTTCAGGTGACGTAAAATCACTGAACTGAATCCCCAACCCCAGAGGCAATCTTTTAATACAGGAGTTGACAGAGATTGACTCTCTTTTGGAGCCAGTAGAGGAAACCAATCTGCAGTAAAAGGCGGTCGTGTGCCAATAAGAAGGCAGCTGCATGTTCAAGTAAACCATCTCAGTATTTTGGCTCTCAGCTACAAGGACATTTCTTTCTTCTTACAAACAAAACTTTTGCAAAAGGTCACAAATTCTTTGCGAAGAAGCAAAGAAACAGCAGTTGGTGTCTGCGAGTGTGGAAGGTCCGCTTCAGTCCAAGTGATGTAAATTTCACCATCAGGAGGGGAACGTGTGCCCTGCAGTTTGTCACACAACTCTGGCTACAATCCACCATATGCACGGATCCTCTAGGCAGACTTGAAAACAAGAATAAATAAAGGATAAATAAGGAGAGCTGTTTCAGTGGGTCTGCAAACAAGCAGAGTCCTGGTTTCAGTCACGTTCAACAGCGCTATTGGTGGATTTTGAAGCTTCAGCACACATTGAACCAGTAGAGCATTCCAGATCTATGTTGCATTAAACTTGCATGACATATATAACTGTTCCATTCCTCAGGTAAAGCAAGGTAAACATGAAGTTCATATAATGCCTATATGCTTATGTACTTGAACGCTACACGTCTGCTAACTATGGTTTTGGTGTTACAGAGAATGGATGCCTAGATCTGTACTCTTACTGTTACGGCCTGTTAATTCTGTCCAGAGAGAAAGAAATGTGGAAACACAAGTGATTCCATGTCATGGCAACCACAGAAACAAACCATGAATCTGATCCACGCTGAAATACTGCAAGTGGGAAAGGGTTTTCAAGGCCGAAGGCGGAGTTTGTGGTGTGGATTCATAATGGCACATTTACATGATGAAGCCGCTCCCTGCTCAGGCTAAATGGCTATCACTGTTGACACAGATTAGCATGCCTTACTCACAGGCATGGACCATTTGATGTTTTTATTTTTTTTTATTTTAACTTATTAATAGTACTACACAGATATGAAAGGGGGGCAAAGAAAATTCTGTATTGGCTGAAAAATAAATTCCTGAGATCACAAAGAGCAAATTCAGATTTTGGCCTAGAAGAAGTCTTTAAAGACATGAAAAATGGCTCGGTTTAATAGAGTAGACAAAGCCCGGTTTCTGCTGTAAACACAATAAAAAAAAAAACTTCAAGTCAGAGCTGGATTGTTATCAAGCTCGGCTAGGAGTGAGAGTCCTGGGTCCCTTCCAAATCAATAGTGACTGGAATGTGCCTGTGAGACCTCCAAGGCCTCAGAGAGAAGCTTTGCCTTCAGACCAAATAAGGACAGGAGCAGCAAGACCCATCAACCAGAGCAAGACGAGGCCAGCCAGACCTCGAGCTGCCCGGGGATGAGAAGCATTAGTGGGGGCTGGCTTCTGACAGAAGCTGGTTTACATCTTCAGTCTGTGTGTGGACACGAGTTCATTTAGGTAAGCAGTGACTGAGCCAGAAGTGGTTATGAGTAAAACAAGCAATGCTTTGGTTTTACCTCATCATCATGACAAACACTGGCTTCTATTCGGAGAGGAGGAATGGTACTGTAAAAGAAGCAACGAGACACGCTCAAACAGAATTAGTACAGACAGACTTGAGAGTCAGTTCCCAAAATCTGACCAATTACCTCACTCACGGGGCGGGAGCTATCCATCCTCCTCCCCCTGACCCCCTCACTTGGTTCAAAATCTCCATCACTTTGATATTCCACTGCTCTTTAACTGTGATCCCCACAGTGTGCAGTTTACTGTCTGTGCTGCTGTCAAAACAGCAGGGAGACTTTAAAGGGTCATGCCACTTAACGTGGTGCTGGATGGGCCGGCCCCCTGGGGCTTTCGTCTGACAGGAGGAAAGGACTTCAACCAGCCCCTGACCATCTCCAGGGTGAGTGAGTGAGTGGCATAATGTCTGCATTATAAGAACAGAAGCAAAGTGATATCAGGTTGCCAGTTTTTTTTAAGTAGTTCTTTAAATCATTTTTTTTTCTTTTCCCAGTGCATTTTTCAAATAGCTTGAGGGTAAACATTGTGCTTCCAGACGATTCATTCTAGAAACATTCTGGTGTGGTATGAAGCTTGCACCTGTGCCGCAGTAAATGCAAGAGGCTTAGATACAAATAGCAGCTTGCATTGTTATCCAACATATGTGCACACACACACACACGAATACACACACAAACACGGATGTCTCATTGAGTAAATTTTGAAGCATGGAAAATATTTCCAAAATCATACTCTAATCCCGCTGCCTGTGTGAATAATCACCAACTTAAAGCCGATGATCTAAACAAATGTTTGGACAAACCTGTGTGAACCTCCTCACGTTACAGGACGAACAGACAGTGCCGACGCTGGAGTGATGAGCGCAGCATTATGAAATGTCTGTTAGAACAGTGCAGCTGTTGAGAAGAAAGTACACCAACTTTGGATCAGCTTACAGCATCAGGCAGCTCGTCATCCTCAACAGCACAGAGAGAGATAAAAGATGAGAGAAGAAACAAAAATAACTCGCAAATACAAAAAAAAAAATTCCAACTAGATTAAGTCATTTGGACATGTGAATGATTGACTGTAGGTGGACTTGGAGGATAAGAAAATGGAAAAACTCTTATCTGTATGGGGTCATCTGTGATGAAAACGATAATTTCCTGGAAGAAATTAGGTATTTCCTGTTGACACGAAGTACTAACAAAGGAATCCTCACAGATACCAATAATGATGTTGTAAATTTAGCACAAATTAAATGGGACAGTTCACATTCTCTATTTCTGAAAATATGTTAATAAATATGTTCATGTATTTTGTAGGCCAAAGCTGGATAAGAAGATAAATACTGTAAATAAGTGACTGGGTGTTGTTGTTAGTTTAGTACAAATATGATAACAGATAGTCTTTCATATCTCAAACCTCACTGACTCTTTATGTTGCTGTCCTTAAGTCACCAGGCTCTAGTCTAATTGTATAAATTTTATATTATTGTTTTTGTGGTTTGCGTGTGTGAGAGTGCAAATAGCATTCTAATAAGTAAGTTTTGGAAGTGCAGGTAAACTTAGAGAGTCCAACTATCTGTTTCTCTTCAGAACGCTAAGCTAGGCTATGCTAACCAGTGGCTCCTATTGTCTCATTTTTAAAGGAAAATTCAGGTAATTTTCAAACCTATTTATATCTTCTAATTTGGGGGACCTAAATGTTTTTTGACCTAAATAATTTTTGACAAAAATGTTTGTACTTTCTAATATAGAGCAAGAAACCAACAACCGTCAAGCACGCTAATCCCACTTAGCAATGATCTGTGTGAATGTAAAAGCTTGTTTTTGCCACCAGCAAGCTTAGACTGTTATTCTGAAGCGCCAGTCAAAGCTATCATAAAATGTTTTTTCATTCATTTATGGAATCCTGTCTACAACTTCAGAAAAGTGGTGTAGCACCTAGCTTACTAATGCTTGGGCAGGAAACCTCGCTGCCACTCTTTCACACACTAGCAAAATTTTTAACAGTACCGAGTAGTTCAATAAACTTCAATAAAACCCTCCAACATCTAAAACAGAAGCCATTAGATGTAGATGGTAGAAGTTGCTTTCCAGTATGTAATTTATATTTTAAAAAGGATTATATTAACTATTTTGTTTTTTTTTTTAGAGCTAGCTAACTTTTGCTGCCAAAACCTAACCTAATCATACAGTCAAAAGCAAAGTCTCAAAACAGATGTCCTAAACGGGATGTGAACTTATTCCTTATGGGTGAAAAATCTGTCATTTTTGCTGTAGTCTCTTTAAAATGGTGACTTCCTGTCAACTTTTAGTGTAACTTCAGATGTTTTCAGTTCCATTCTCACAGGCGTATAAAATAAAGTGTCCAGCCATGCTCAGCTCAGTGAATTTGATCATAATACAGTGACTACTTTAATGTCTTCAACTTTAAGCATTATTCCAAAGGGGAAGCATTTAGGAAACACAGCAATGCCAGCCACGTAAGTTGCTGAGCGGGGCTGAACATGGTGCTTAGGAGATGCTCTGCTAACTGCACAACTGCAGACGTTCATGTGGGTGTAACGTGTAGGTGATCCAATATATTTTGAGCATATAGCCTGTGAGTAAGAAAACCAGTCTCTGTTACTTTGATGAGGATTATTTCTAAATGAGATTACATCGTCCCTTGTAGTTGGAAGTTTTAGCGTTTTTGTTCCATATTGGTCAAAATCAAAACTTTTTTTTTTAGCTTTTTAATAATTCAGACTCCACAAGCCTAATAAACAAAACACATAAGAATTTCAAAGGATGCACACAGTTAACAGGCATTTATATTGGCTACTGCTCCAAATAACTGTTTTGATCACTGCAAAATACAAAAGTTAGGATTTTGACGATGAGCACTGCTTTCTCCATCTGTGTTACAACTTGCCTGTGGGCCAAATCCCCAGAGTCAGCCAGAGATGGAGATCAGTAATCCTGTTATGTATGATGGGGTTATGTGAATCTATATTTAGAGAGGGACCTCAGGAAATACTGACCAAAAGCAATTTTAGCTCACAAACCACCAGCTCTTTCCAGTAAACTCACACCTGTTGTGTTAGTGGACACTCAGAGGCCTGTATGAGCACAGTGATGAAAGAAGGCTGAGACTGAAGAGAGAAGGGAAGCGGAAACGATATGAGATCAGTAATATGAGAAGCTGTATCCTCAAATGCATTTGTAACAGAGACAACTGTTAAAAAAACCAAACCCCAAAACAAACTATGATAAAAAAAAATGGCTACAGGGCAGATTAAAAAGCTGCTACTTCAGTGAACCCACAAGATTTATTTGAGAGCACAAGTGATTCGACTCGCTCCGTTCAATGCCATTTTTGGTTAGGAACATCCTCCCCTTCATGAGCCGTTGGTGTTCCCAGCTGGTGAAAGTAAACACAAGTGATAATCATCTTTTTCTTCAGCGCACAGGGGCCGTAAAGTGGGCGCCGCTCTAGATTTACCCATGAAGATCTGCATCTCTGTGCGATGTCTCCATGAGGGGTGTAAAGCACATGGATTCAATTGCCTAACATGCATTACGTGTCTCTGCAGGATCTCTGTGAGAGAACTACTCCCATGATGTCATTACTTTGGCTTAATTTTTAAGACTACAACTGTATATGCTCATCAGAGTCCAGCGGTCCAAACAGGCTGAAAAAAAAAAAAGAAGATTGCAGCTGACAAGGAGGCTGAGGTACTCCTTCACAACGAGCTTCAACCTGCCACATTCCCAGTCTTGCTACTTGCATCCCCTATTTTATCTCGGACTCTTAAGAAAATAGTTTTAGAGCAAGCAAGGGAGGTAAAAAGAGAAGAGAGAGGCAGGACGGGAGAAAAGCAGAAAGAAAAGGCAGGCAGGTGGTTGTAATTTAAACAAAGACAAACGTTTGACATGACAGCTGAACTCCGAGGAAGCAAAAGAATGTAATTAAAGAAAAAAAATAAAAGCATGGCTGTGTACCTACTCGATCCAGACATGAGAGCAGCGAGACAAAGTCTGACAGCGCTCTCAAACAAATGCTCCACTGTAAATTACCACTCCCTCTTTTGGAAGCATGAGACATCCCCTCACCACTTTTATCCGCTGTTATTTATAGGCAGATGACCTAATTTAAGTTTCACCATAACATCTCAGTGTAGCTCAGTCTGCAATGTCCAGTAATGCAATATGACTGAGCACAGGTCGTGCCCTGTGTGGCGCAAGTGGACATTTTGGGTACTGTTTGATGTTGCCTCGGGAGAGGCTCTCTGTGACCCTGGTGGCTTTCTGGCAGTTCTTGCTCTCTTTTTTCAGTCACTTCCTGACCATCAGAAAACATATTACCATCTGGACGCTGTCACTCTGTGTTTACTTTGGCTCCATGACAGGAGAGTTTACACACATGCATACCAACCAGAGCAACGTCTCTCTGTTAGCAGCTACTGTGGAGAGTGCACGAGCTGCTGAATTTATAGATTTAGCTCATCAATGGTCTGAATTGTGTTTTGAATTTGTGTGTGTGTGTCTGGGGGGGAGGTTATAAAGCTTTGATCCAAGCAGGGGAACAGAAACAAGGGGCCCAGCCCCTGAGTACTGTATTAAAAGATGACGTGCCAGTGATGGAGAACAGACTTTTCACAGCACTGCAACATCTGGACGTACTGGACTGTATAAAGGCAATGTACAGAGGGAGTCCAAGTCAAGGGCAGAGTTTCTGTTTAATAAAGCTAAAGCTTCAATCATGTAAGAATCTTGACCATACCGTGGAAATCACCAGAATATGTTGGGGTTTTGTTTTGTTTTTTTTACTCAAGTCTTTGTGTGTAAGCATGTATAAGTTTAAGCATATTATATGTATTTGCTCGTTCATGAAAGGTGTTGTTGAAAAGAACTACATTTGGACTCTATTGAAGCTGGATTTAAATGCTCAAACACGCCAAGTTTTCTATGTTTTTGAGAAAAGAAAACTTTGTTATGATTGTTAGCAAACTATGATACAACAAACAGGAAATAGTTTTAATACAGACGTAAATATCGTGCTCATTTTCCACTCCCTCTATTGATAATGATACTAATTCAGGCTGTTTCAACCTTTTCTGCTGCATAACTTGGTCTTCTGGTCCCAAACTTTTCCCATGACCCCACCAGCTACAGCCGTAAATCCCTG
This sequence comes from Simochromis diagramma, assembly GCF_900408965.1. Taxonomy (NCBI): domain Eukaryota; kingdom Metazoa; phylum Chordata; class Actinopteri; order Cichliformes; family Cichlidae; genus Simochromis; species Simochromis diagramma. Next base: position 1,695,521 of record NW_024386792.1, on the reverse strand, counting down.
AATTCGTCGAGGGCATGTTTTTGTTTGTCACTGAAACTGAGAGGAATAAACTGATATGAAAATTTAGTTAAATCGTAGGACGAAAAGCAAATGAAGACAGCTGCTGCTGAAGTTAAAAGTTGGACGTTGGACAGACTAATTAGGAATTAGCTAATGAATGCTGTGTCTCAGTAAAGTGTGCAACTCCCATAATTTTCAGAAATAGTTGCTTGGTGAAAAACTTGTTGTGTTTCTTAAAGATTTTCCCCCATTTAGTGTTCCCAGGGAACACTGTCTAGGAACTGAAACAGGACATAGAATATGCTTGTTAAAGTATCCTTTGTCCTACATGGAGCTATTTGCATTATTACTGACCGCCACAGTAAAATGAAAGCACACCCAGTGTAAATTCTGTGGTTTTATATATCGGGAAATTGAGAAAATTTATCTGGACTTACAATTGGATAAATACACCCTCAGATGAACTGTGTCTGTGAAGTACACCTGTATTGCTTAAGAGGATAAGTAGCAGCCATGAGCTACTGATCAAATTCACCAGATTAACTGATCATCAGCAAATTTTGGGAGTTTGCTTGCCTGGAGCATTCAGGTGCCAATCAATCCGGAGAGGGTTATAAGGCAATTTCTAAAGTCCATCATTCTACAGGGAAACGTTATTTACAAGTCAAAAACATTTAAGGCAGCTGCTAATCCTCACAGGAGTAATCTTACCCCAAGGTTGGGCCATGCATCTTCAGAGAAACACTAAAATTACCAACAACTACATCCTAGACTCTACAGGCCTCAGTTGGGAGAGCAAATATTGAAGTTCATGGCAGTACATATAGAAAAGTCCTGTATGGCTTATTTGGAAGAGTTACTAGGAGAAAGCCTCTTATCTCTACAAAGGCTAAGTGCTACTTTCAGTAAAAACCAAACAGCATAGCAGCACAAACACTTTGTACCAACAGTCAAGCACGGTGGTGGAAGGGTGAGGATTTGGGCTAACCTTCAGTAAACTGAATGGGTTCTCTCCATGTACTCTGACTTCTCGCCACAGTCCAGAGACATGCAGTCAGTGGGGTTAGGTTAATTGGTGATCTGTCACTGTGTGAACCCTGTGGCAAATTGCCGACCTGTCCATGGAGTACCCTGCCTCTCACCCTATGCCAGCTGGAATAGGCTCCAGCAACCCCACGACCCTGATAAGGACAAGCTGAAGAGAATGGATGGATATTTGTTTTTCCTTTTTTTTTGTTATCCACTTGTCTATGATGCTCGCCTTGTTTGTTGACTCCCATCCAGATCACTCCTGGCAGTAAGGCATCTGCTGCCAACCTGTGCCCTGGTGATGTCATCCTGGCTATTGAGGGAGTCCCAGCAACAAACATGCTGCATTGTGAAGCTCAGAACAAGATAAAGGAATCCACTCATCAGCTCTGTCTCACCATTGAAAGGTTAGCGGGAGTATACACATGCTCACAAACCCTTTTTTGGATCATTCAGCTTTTGATTCAAGTTAAATTTGAAGTTGGATTTTTTAGTGTTAGGTATTTCACAGGTGTTCGCTTTACTATAAAGCTATAAATCCATGACTAATGTATCCACATTCTGTAATACAGATTGTTACTGCAATTATTTTGTGTGTGGACCCCTTAATTATAATAATAATAATAATATCCACTGCTACTACAAAAAAAGCTGTGGGAAAAAATGTGGAAGAAATATGTAGCCTGTGGTACTTAAGGAAAGACATAAATCTAAGGTCAGTTTAGATGTTTTATGTGCCAGGATTAGACTCACATGTGCGCACAAGCTTCAAAAACAGGCATTTAACAGTCAGTTCATCGTGGTGAACTTCTGACCAGGATCTGCCTTTAAATTCCAGAAACGAATCAAGACTGTGGACTCCACGTGCCATGGAGGACGGGAGAGCTCACCCATTTAAAATAAACCTGGAAGCAGAGCAGCAGGTCTGTGAGACTGTATGTTTAGTAGCTATGATGCCTTAAATCTTTGTATCTTGTTACTGCTTCAGTAGTGTCCTTGCTTCCTTCTTCTCCTACCAGGAATATAAACCAATTGGCACAGCTCACAATAGAAGAGCTCAGCCATTTGTGGCAGCAGCGAACATTGATGACAAGCGCCAGGTAGTCAGCACATCCTACAACACACCTATAGGCCTCTACTCCAGTGGCAACATCCAGGATGCTATGGAGGGCCAGATCCGAGGCTTGGTCCAGCACAAGCCTGAGAGGTGATCAGTGCAAATAATCATTAGTTTGTCTAAAAGCACCACATTACACAAACTAAGTGCTAAAAACCTGTTGCTTAGAAATACTTTTCTATCAGTCATTGTGTTGGTATGTTTAGAAATATAAAGGTGTGTAAGTGTAAAGCCTAATGGTTCACACACACAGAAAAATGTTAGCACGACAGCATGCCACACTGTGCCACCAACATTACACCAACAGGAAACTTGTGCAATGAAGCTCCCAGTGCACAGTTTCAGTACTTGATGTTAATGTACAAGGAGGTTTGGAGGTCTGCAGCTATTGAGTGAACCGAGCACTGGTGACTTTTATGCATTACCTCAGCAACCCTGCTCTGTAACTTTGGGGTCTGCCACTTTGCAGTTAGGGTTACTAAATGCTCCCACTTTGCAATGATATCACTTACAGTTAATTTTGGAAGAAATACCCTGTACTAATTTGTCGCAAGTGCATAGCTGGCATCTTATTACACTATTATGCTTGAATTCAGCGAGCTCTTTAGTACAACTGATTCTTTCACAAATGTTTGTAAAGGCAGGCGGCATGGCTAGGTGCTTTATTTTATACACCTGTGGTTGAAAGCACCTGAATCCAAAGCCTAACAGGTGTTTCACAATACTTTTGTACACATTATGTACTCCACTTAACCAACTAATGTAAAGCTGTTCTGCTTCACTTGCCCTGTGTGTCTACTTTGCCACAGCAAACATAAGTGGAAATTCTTACATGAGCTTAAATGAAATGAGTACACATGCTGATTCTCTGGAGTAGTTTTTGCCTTAGTCTCACTTTACTAAGGCCTTCTTCCTCTGCGAAGGACATCATTGCATCGCTGTAATTATACACAGCTAATAGCTGTTTACTCTTCTATTAAGTATGTGGGAAGCTTTTAAGATTGTGCACGGCGTTTATGGTTGAAAATAACTGAGCTGACCTAAGAATATTTAACCAAATAACTGATTAACTAATTACTTTCCTCTGGAGCCTCTCTTATGGCAACTCTCTTTATTTGAGTGATAAGGATCCAGCAATACAACAACAGGAATGAATAATAACCACTGTAGATCCTACAGAGCTACTATTGCACCAATTGTTTTTGCCCGTTTTACATAACTCACCTCCAGAATCACCCATCCAGTGAGTCACACAGATGTGCTACAGCATGTTAGCCTTCAGCCTTCCCATGCGGTCATATGGATTTCATTAGCTTGTTTGATGTACGGTGTCTTAGGGAATATAGGAAAGAATCTCTTTGTGGCTCAACCACAACTTCTGAATAGGATACTGATCACATCCGACCAAAGCCACTCACTCATGCATTACTTCTGCACTGATTTACACGAGCACTGCAGCACATTATCAGTACACTGGAAGGGATCATTGTTTATTAAACCATAATTATGGTTAAATTACAGCTCAAATTGTACGTTAATCAAATCCATGTGATTATTTTTGTCTCGCATCCATTTTCTCCTTGTAAGGCTGACCCATCATGCTGCGTGATCGTCACCTAGTTACGCACATTTGTTGCACACACTAGACACCAACTTTAAAGCGTGATGGGTGAAACTTTCATTGGGTTTTTTTTGTCAGAATTATAAGAAAACTCCTGTATTGCAGTTAGTAGAATTTGATGGGGTTTTTCTGTGTGTGTCTCGATGCACTGCTCAGTCCCAGAGCTCTAACCAGCATTGAGGATTCTGACGTTTACCGGATGTTACAGAAAGACCAGGAGGATCCCCAGGAGCCTCGGCAGTCTGGCTCCTTCAAAGCCCTCCAGGAATTTATTGACAGTGATGGTGAGCTCTCTCCTAAATTATGCATCTCTTCCTCAAAAAATCAATTCATAAATCATTCATAATTCTTCCCACTTTTTCAGTCTTCACCTGGTTGTAGTGACACTGACAGGCAGTAGATTTGTCATCAAACACTTTTCAGTTCACGAGATGCTGTTTTTTCACATAAAGTTGCAGTTTTTAAACCTTTTTTCCCCCAGCTTTCCCCCTGTAAGAAAAATAAAGAACAAATTTGAAGGTTTCATATCTTTTTCAACCCTGGTTGGAAGAAGGGCTCAGGGATTGATCTAAAAACCCTTTGGCTTAAAGTCATAGCTGAAATTACATGTTGATGACTTACCTGTGGCATTAATACATTTTCAATAAATTACACTGTGATTTACTTGGACAAAAAGGACTGAAAGTAAGTAGATCATTTATGCAATACTGTGACAATGTCTCATATCACACCCTATTAAAGTTCCACAGTGTGTGTCATTCTCCTTATTTTTGGAGTATTATTAATACAAAAGCACTTTTCCACGTGTTTCCTTTGTTAGCAGAATACGTATAATATGCTGAAAAACAAAAAACAGAAACCCAAAATGAATGATCATTCATGCCGCTTTGTCCCCGTCTCGGTGGTTTTTCTTTTCATGTATGTGTTATGATCACACAGGGTTTTTGTGTTGAGTGGTTTCTTTCTAATGTGATCAGGCACTCGCCCCATTGTGACCAGGACAGTAAAAGCGCCCACAACCAAACCAACTACGCCCACAGGAAACCTGCAGAAACTGCCTGTCTGTGACAAGTGTGGGAATGGGATTGTGTGAGTAAAAATAGAATGACTCATCTGCGATTTACATTAAGACCATCTATGCAGAAACAGCACAGTCCAGCGCAGTACACCCAGAGGCTCTAGCATCGTTTGAAGATCGCAGAAACTGCATAAATTATATGCGCTCACCTGCTACCTCATTAGGTACACCTGTTCACCTCATTGTTAATGCAAAAATCTAATCAGCCTAATAATGCACTGAGTGGCAGTAACACAGTGCTGAAGTGAAAACTGAGCATCAGAATGGGGATGAAAGGAAAGTTAAGTGACTCTGAATGAGGCACGGTTGTTGGTGCCAAACAGGCTGGTCTCAGTAGTTCAGAAACTGCTGACATACTGGGATTTTTCCCCTCACAACCACCTCTAGGGATTACAGAGAATGGTCTAAAAAAGAGAAAATATCGAGCGAGCGGCAGTTCTCTCTGTGAAAATTCCTTGTTGACGTCAAAGGTCAGAGAAGAACGGCCAGACTGCTTTAAGCTAATACGAAGGCAACAGTAACTCAATGCAACCAAGTTATGCAGAATAGCATACGTGACCGTGCAACACGTCGAACCTTGAAGCAGATGGATTGGAGCAGCAGAGGACCACACCGGGTGCCACTTCTATTAGCTAAGAACAGGAAACTAAAGCTGCAGTTTACATGGGCTCAGCAAAACTGGACCACAGGAGATTGGAGAAATGATGCCTGGCCCGAGTCTCAATTTCTGCTTCAACATTTGGATGGCAGGATCAGAATTTGTTATAAACATGCAATTAATGGATCCATCCTTCCTTGTACAAACAGTTCAGACTCCTGGTATGGGGGATGTGTTCTTGGCACACTTTCAGCCCACCAGTACTGGCTCAGCGTCATTTAAATCGCACAGCCAAACCATCAAAAACTGGATTCTTGAATGTGTCAGTAAGTTCACTGCACTCATATAGCCTCCACCATCATCAGAGATTGTTAATATATATGTGCAGCACCTGTCTGATGGACCAAAACCTCTGAGAAATGCTTCCAAAACCTTGTTGAATCTGTACCAAAGAGAATTCAGACAGTTCTGAAGGAAAAAAGGGATCCAATCCTGTACGAGCAAGGTGTACCTAATAAAGTGGCCACTGAATGTCAGCTAGAAACACAAATGTCTTACATTTTGAAACTCAATACATTATCAAAAGATAGATATAGCTTCTGGGACTGGGGGAAAGAGAAGTCTGTTAAACCTGTGTGTTTTTAAATGGGCAGCAGAGGGCGACTTTTCTGGTTGCAAAAACACAAGTCGCATTGAGGTTGCACTGCAGGAAAACAAGTGTTCCAGTTATTTGGGTTTGTGTCCATCTATTGTCTTTACACTTGGAGCCTGTTTAGAGTACATCTGCCAGTGTTTTTAACCTATAAAAAGTTAGCACAGCAGTAACTGGGTTCTATGATTTATCGTGAAGCTGTACCACTTTTTAAGTGCCGTATATTCTTTGCTCCTGACATCAGTTTGTTTTTGATGCTTCAGTGGGACAGTGGTGAAAGCTCGGGACAAATATCGTCACCCTGGTTGCTTTGTGTGCTCTGACTGTGATGTCAACCTGAAACAGAAGGGCTATTTCTTTGTGGAGGGACAGCTGTACTGTGAGATCCACGCTCGTGCCAGAATGAGACCAGCGGAGGGACACGACCTCGTCACAACATTTCCCTCTGTATAGAACCCTGCCTCCCTTATATGAGCACAGACACATAAAATCTAGGAAGCCCTTCTATTCCTTACATACGTGTTCATGTGTTCGTCTGCACTTTGGTGCTGTGTGTAATAATATTTCAGTAAGAATACACTCTTCACTCTTACTGATATGATGTATTTTCTAGGCAATAATGTAAACACCTGGTTGCTTAGAGAGTCCAGCGAAACCACAATCTGTCTTTCCAATAAAGGCCTCTGCTCATAATGTTAAAGGTCTCTGTATGTGTAGCCTTAATAACAACAACAACATGGCTAAATTACGTCCTCAACGTGTCTTGAAGTTCTCCAGAGGCCTGGTAATGAAATAAACATTTGATTCAGGTGTGTTGGCCCAGTGTGACATCTAAAACCTGCAGGACACCGGCCCTCGAGGCCTGGAGTTCCCCACCCTTGCTCTAACAGATCCAGCTCTGTTTATATATAGTTTAAGCAAGGGGTGTCGGACTCCAGGCCTCGAGGGCCGGTGTCCTGCAGGTTTTAGATCTCACCCTGGGTCAACACACCTGAATCAAATGATTAGTTCATTACCAGGCCTCTGGAGAACTTCAAGACATGTTGAGGACGTAATTTAGCCATTTGAATCAGCAGTGTTGGATCGAGGACACATCTAAAACCTGCAGGACATCAGCCCTCGAGGCCTGGAGTTCGACACCTGTGGTTTAAGCTAACAGATGTTAGCAAATTAAAACGATGAATGTATTTGTTAAAATTCAACATGTACAAACTCATTAAATCTCTGGCATGGTTGTATGCCCGTCATTGGTGTGAAATATCCACCTGCTTCATATTTGAAAGGTGGATATTAAATGTTGGCCGTTTATAAGCTTTATGGCTATAAGCATTTGTTAGCCACGACAACATTAGCTGTTAGCAGTTCACATGCTAAGTCTGGAGTGTTTTGTAAAGCAGTGGATTGGCACGGATGCTACCACAAAAGGGGAATTCAGTGGCTCAGTCTATATGTGAGAAATTTCAAGATCCCTTTCAGACTAGCTAACAAATTTTTATGTTTGTCAAGGATGTATTTTGAAGTAAAAGCAAAGCTAAAATTAGGCAAGATGACCAAATCAAGTGGATCACCAAATACTATGTAGTATGTACCATGTATAAAGCCACGAAGATTGTAAAGTCATCAAAGTGATTTCACTTACTGTGGTTCTTTTGGGAATGTGTGTGGTTGCCTTGATTAAAACCAGCAGCCTCATCTCTCTAATCTACAATTTTTGAGGAAAACCTCATCAACACTGGCAGCAACCACCCTGTGAGATCACCTATATGCAATACGAAAGCCACTCCTTAGTTCGTTGGCCTCTTTGTATTGTTTGTTGTGCACCATATCGCACAATTCCTCTTGAGTGAATGAGTAGCTAACCTTGTTGTGCACCATTTCAAAGAACAATGGAGAGTTACACAACTGAGTCTGCAAAAGAGCAAAGCAGGCAGATGAATCTGTCATTGCAGACGCACAAAACCGCATAACTTTATTTTTATCCTCAGTCAACATCCGATTCTAATTTCCAGGATATCAGATTGAAACTGTGGTAGCACACAATTGGAGTCATAAAATAAAAATACAGCATGTGGTTAAGTGTTATAAAATCCTTGAAATTCTCCATGATCTCAACTATTGCAGTGCTGGATCTAGTCCGATGTTAAATAAACAATAATACTCAATATTACCAATACTATGATTAACTGTCTTAAAATATTGGAGAATAACTTTAGTTTATATGACATGAACCTGTTGAGACAGCAGGGGGAGCCATAGCATTATTGTTTGTTCTGTTATGACCATTCTACATGATGTTTTTGGAGTGTTTTGAGGTTGAATTAATTACCTAACTAGCAATTGTGGTGAATTTTCTCTAGGTCCGAATTCAACATTTAAGATAATTGTGAATTATTAATCAAGAGATTGTACCTAAATTAATTTCTTTAATCTGCACTCATAAAACATCTTGATTAACGGCTGCTAGTCAAACCCTCCAGCACTTTCTAAGCTTTTTAACCTGCCAGTATATTTGACCTACATCTTAATCAGGTGCTGGAAATTAGGTAGAAGTTTCACACATTAACCCGAGCAGGAGGTTAAGTCATTTAAAACATAATTGCTATCAACAACACGTTACTAATCTACAAATCTAGCACGCTGAAGATTCAGAAAACTCTTGCAGAAGCTGGACAAAATCACAGTCAAAAGCCATTTACTGTTTAGGTTTATACTCTTTCTCTGAGGAAAGAAAAACTTCTAAGGATACAAACAAACTGTGACACCTAGAGCTGAGCGATTCCAACGAGGAAACGCTCGGGAGGTTTTATAACATTTACTATTACAACATAATCAGTGATGCGCCTAGCTAACAAACCTAGCTTTATCCACTCCAAGGACCAAGTTTTTAAAAAATAAAATAAATAAGGGACCAAAATGCCAGACTTGGTATCTCACACACCAGTTGGAGGTGTCACGGTAGGTATGAGCTACTTTTTATATGATATATGAATGGACATTTTCTGTTTCTATAGCTGCTGCTAACATGTTGGTTGCTTATACAAAATAAATGTTGGTCACATTACTTAAAAGTTTATTGGAAATGGTTTGCACACAAACTTTCACTTTAGATCAACACATTAACATACATTTTAGACTTCACCTGCACCACTTTACCCTCTGATGCAAATTTCAGTCACCCAGATATAATTTATTTCAGTTGTGCAACTAACATATAGTAGAAAGAAAATACTGCTTTTCCACTCATTTTCAGTCCAGTACTTGTACCTGATCGTTTTCAGATGAATGTTGTTGTTTGTTACAACACTTAACATTGACCTACGAATGATTCAAGCATAAAAAAACGACCAAAGGATGAAAAATTGTTGTTTCTACAAGTAACTGACAGCTTAAGAGAGAACCAAGATTTAAGTTTTACTATGACGCTGTTGCAGAAACACAACATTTGTTTCCATTTCCTTTGTTGAATACATCAAAAATGTCAAAGATAATACAGTTTGACAGACATGAAATAACCATGTTGTACCAACACACTGATTCCCAAAGAACTATTAGCCAAAACCTTGGCATATCCCAACATGATGTGCAGTGTGTCCTTTGAGGAAACTGGACAAGTGTAAGACAAAAGAGTAAGTGGAAAGCTTAAAACCGATCTTTGGCAGATAACCAGTGTCTGAAAGTCATGTCCTTGAGAAATGGGGGGAACCATCCAGCAAAGACCAGACACTGGACCTAAAAGATACATCTGAAACTTTGATCCATCTACTCCTCACTGAAGCTTCATCAGAAACGCTCTCAGTGGAAGGGTGCATATCAAGAAGCAATTCTTCAGGAAAGGAAGTGAAGGGAAACGGCTGAGGTGTGCCAAATTACACAGGAACTGGACTGAAAATCAGAGGCCTTGTAGTAATTCATCTAAATTGAACATTTTAGCTCAATCTGTCGTCAGTATGTATGGAGGAGGTCAGCAGAAAGGTACAACAGTGAGTATCTACAGCCATTTGTAAAACATGGTGGAGGCTCTGTCATGGTTTGGGGCTGTGTTTCAGCCAGTAGTGTTGGACATCTTGTAAAAAAAAATCAGATTTTGATTCACCATGCAGTATGACCTGGAAAGCATGACTTAATTTTTTCGCATGACAATTATCCCAAACACACTGCTAATGCAGCAAAAGCGAAACACACTATGGGACACGGGGAGTCATGGATTGGCTTCACCAGAGCCCGGACTCAACAAGCAGTGTGGGGGGGGATCATTTTGACAGAGAGCAGAACAAAAGGCAGAAACATCCAAAGAAGAGCTTTGAATGTCCTTTAAGAAGCCTGGAGAACTATTCCTGAAGACCACTTAAAGAAACAAGACAAGAAAGCTTCCAGGCTGTCTTGAAGAATAAAGGTGGTCATACCGAACATTTACTTTCAAGCTCATTAAAATTATAAACCTTGTTTTGGCCTTATATGCTGTATTTCCATGTGTGCACATTTCAGTAAATCACTGCACTTATTTTAAATTTTCCTGGAAAACATGAAGAAATCAGGGAGGACTCAAGACTTTTACACAGTGTTGTATATATAATAACAGAAAGCCACTCAAGTGGCTGAAGAAACCTGGGAATCACCAATAACCAATAAAACTTTCTTCTCTACATGTGAACCAACTGATTAATATCCTGCCACACCATCTAATTATTTCACAATGGGAATACAATTAATTGGCAAAATCAATGCTCACGATATCTAACAAAATGTCATTAATTAAATATTAATACATATTGACAGAAAGTCGTGAGATTGACATGGCAGATGACTTAAGTGCTTTCTTGTATGAAAGCCAAAGGACATGGCGATCAGCAAAAAATAATAAAATCGAATTTGTTTTCAAGCTATTGTTCAATTTATTTGATTAGTATGTACCCTCATCCTGGACAGATGCTTTGTGACAGCAGCACCTGCTCTGCCAGACAGCCAAAGAAACAATTATTGATTTAATGCTGAATACACCATGAATAGCTTACTAAAAATGGAGACCCACAGCCAATATCCCAGTCCCTTGGGTCCTCACGTACATGTAAAGTAAATCACTAAGGACGCGGTCAACAGGAAGAACACTTTAAAACCTGAGTGCCGAGATAATCAGTGTAAGAGTGAATAGTGGTGATTACAATGCTCACTGCAAACAAAGACAATTCGGGGAGGGGTGGGAACTATTTTACTTTCCTGTTGTACTCAGAATTAAATGAAAAAACAAAAACATGCAAACATCTGCAACTACAGCTAAGACACCACTGAATATCAAATGATTCTCAAATTTAAAGCAAGGACAGAATAATTAGTGGAATTTACTTCACATGCCATTTCTTAAATTTGTTACATTTACATGTCACGAATTAAAATGTATTTCATATTCATTATCTATCAATAAAATAAGTGTGTATGAAGGTTAATTCACACAGGAAGGCAATAACGTCATCATTGTACACAGTTTTATAACTGTGATCACAGATGATCACAGTCAAAATTTCAACGTATTCACGACTCCTGTACTTCAAACCATGCATTCAAATCACGACCATTAACAAGAGCATCAAAGAAATATTTAAAACCCAGTCAGATTAAGTGTTGTTTACGATGCAGATTAGTTAGAAAAGAGCCACTCTATGTCAAAAATAAAGTTTAGGAGTTTAGCATTAACCACACGTAAAAGTTTAAGGAAAAATTAAATAGATGCAAGGATTTAACGGGAATACGATAATTCGGGTCAAAAGCCTGTTCTTGGTTTCACTTGCTTGTCTCAGCTGGGCTCTTCTGCTGAATTGTCTCTAAATGTGTTGATGCTATGAGAAGCACAAGAAAGCACATGATCAACATAATGATAGTATATCTGTACCATCACTGCAAACACTGAGCTCATAATAGCACATTTTCATTTTGCCACAGTTTGTTAACCTTGTAAACCATTACAGCTTTGCTGCTTTCTTGCACGTTGAAAGTGAATGCTTAAACAGAAGCATGGATACGTTAACTTTTCCAACTATATCTTTACAACCCTGGAAGCCTGAGCTGAACTGGCAACTTAGACTTTAAATTCACTGGATATTCAATTCTTTCAATTATATCATAATTTGTCTGTTATTTATTATTAAGTATTTATTCTTAATTGCACAATCCAAGTCAAACACTTAGCAACAGCCAGTTTAGTACGGCCTAGGTTCTTTTTATTCTTCTTATTTTATTTATTCTACATGCTCCTGTGTAAAAGACTGCTGTCGAACAAAGATTCATGGAACAAAATGAGTATTAAAGAATATCTGCAAGAGCAGAAATTCTTTAATACTTTGTAATCTGATGCAGTTGTGCAGAACACTGCTTGTTAAACACCACACGTGTTTCTTCCAACACGTTGGTGAAAAATGAAATCTCTTGCAATCATTGAGATAACACTTCTCTCCAGTCTTTGCCAAACATACCTGGAAACACCCACACATGCTTGAAATCAGTTATACAACAGGCAGTCTGAACCTTAGTAGCTCAACTCCCTTGTAAGAACTCTGCAAACTTTGAGATAAAGAGAGTGGGAGGAAGAGGAAGATAAGGGGAATAGGAGGGAGAAGATCAGAACCAAGAACATACCTTGGTCCGGTCCTCTTTTTCAAGCAATGAAAGGCATGCAAGTACATCAATGTGATTTCAGTCCACTCGACAGAAGAGCAGGGTGATATCTTCCCCGTTGCCAAGCCACGGATGGCACTGCTCGTGATGTGGACGATGTGACGTGTGGAGCATAACAAAGGACAGGATCAAACAGTACTTTTTTTGTTTACCTTACATTTTTTCATTATTCCGTATTTATTTTGTTTCAGTGAGTTTCTATATAACCCTATAAGAACAACCAATACAGCTGTTAAACTTTTCTGTTTCTGTGTTCACAAATGTGAGCAGCAGATACAGTTATTGCCCCTAAAAGGTTTAATTGTTTGAAAAGCAATTGCTAGGTTAGACTGCAAAGTTTCATTTTGACATAGAAGTTTGGTGTTTGTCTTCAAGTCTTGTGTCTTATCAGTGTGTACATTTTTAACACAACAAGACAAATTCCTTAAAAAAGTGTGGCAGGGACCAAAATAAAAAAAATAAAAGTAAAATAAAAATAAATAAATGATTACAAACATCTATTTTTTTTTAATTGCTTATGATAAAAATGCTTACAGTTTTAATTATTTATTCATATTGTGAGAAAATAATCTAATTAGCTAATTAATTAATTAAACATGTCAAGACTTTGCTACATTTCAGTAAAACGTGTCGATAAATACGCCATTAAAGTCTGTGCAGCCTGGCATCAGCGTGAGCAGGAAAATAAATGATTAGGGTGAACAATCAGAAAAACATGAGATTATGAGAGGTTTTTGCTTTTCAGCTTTTTTGTCACAATAATATATTGTTGTTTCATTCTAGTGTAGATGAAGCTTATTCTGATGTTTGAGAAGATTTTGTGGCAACTTAAGGGTGGGAGCCGAACCAAGAATTTGAAGGAAAAAATCAGAAAAGCTTAAAATCAATTCATGTTATGCAGATATTGTAAGAGAGCTGTACTGGTGGCGTTGCTGAACAGAAATCAAAATTGAGAAGAAGTTCATTATTGCAGCGGGTATTTGTCAGTTATTTTTCAGACTGCAAAAATGTAGATAACACCAGTATATTGCGGATGGCAGATTGGATCCTGCCGTATTTTAAATGATTAAGATTAAAGACGTATACATGTATGTTACGAAACCGTGAGTACAGTTTCACAGGTGTGTTAATGATACCCCCCTTTGTTGCTCTGTTTGATGTTAGAAGTTAGCTATTTTAAAGTTTAAGCCCTTTAAAACATTTAAAAAGTCATTTTAATCATCCATTATTATGTGTGGTCAAAATGCCCAAAATAAACATAAAATACACACTTCACATTTGAACAACTAATTATCAGTCCATTCCCTTAAATTGTGCAACTTTAGACATTTGTTGATTTACAATCAGTACAAACCCCATCTTCGTCTTTCTGTGTCTCTCTGGCTTTGGAGCATCTTGCGGTCACGCTGGAAAGCGGGAAACACTTAAACACAGACATAAAAGCCATCCTGTAGTTGTTGTTCATCCAGCCGTACAGGATGGGGTTGACGAATGTTGAGCACATCGCTATGATATGGAACACAGTGAAAAGCAGCTTGAAGTCCTTCATGTACGGCACGCTGCTGTCGATGTCAACGGCCAACTGGAAGGCGTGGAAAGGCAACCAGCTGACGGCAAAGACCACCACCATGGTCAGGAGCATCTTGGTGGTCTTCTTCCTTCGCTGATTACGGTCATTTCGATCGTTTCGATGAGCCATGTGATTCTTCAGTTTATTCCAGATGCGAATGTAAGCGACAGAGTTGATTATTAAAGGCAAACAGTACTGAACCAGAAGCATCGATGTACTGTAGATGGCTCCATTCATGCTGCTTCCCGGCCACTTCTCCGCACACACGTGAAGAGTATCGGCCGGCGACAGATCAAGCATCTCGTACTCCCTGAAAATGGCAAGGGGACTAGCCAACAGGGCACTGACGGCCCACGTGATGACGATAACAACAGCGCACATGTCTTTGGACATCTTAGTCTCCATGTGGTAGACAATGTTCCTGTGGCGGTCCAGAGCAATGATATTCAGAGTGATGGTGGACACGTGCACAGCCATGCCTTGAGCACAGGGTAGCATGAAGCACAACACCTGACCAAACATCCATTTGCCATAGAGGGTGTTGACAAGGGTGGAAGGTAAGCACAGCGTGTTTACGAGCAAGTCAGCAACAGCCAAGTTTACGATAAAGAAATTGGTCACGGTCCGCAGATTTTTGAACTTGTAGACGACATATATCACTAAGGAGTTCCCAGTGACTCCAAACAGGATGATTGTGCTGTAAGCAAGGATGAGGATAACTTGAACTGCAACCAGCCTTGTGCTGTCATCCTCCATGAAAAAGTTCTCACCATACACTGTGTACGCGGTTGAGCAGCAGTTAGAAGGTTGAAGCTGATAATCTTCTACTTGAGTCATGTTTAATTGTTCTGCTGTGTTCATGACTAAAAGAACCAGAGTCAATCTGTGGAACAAAAAGTAGATATGGATATTAGTTGTGGCTCATGTAATAGTCTATTAACTATTAGCCTGTAGTTTATATTGCGTGCTCTATTAGTAGTATTAGTATTAAGTCTGCATTAGTCAAAATCACAAGTAAGCTCTGTAAAATGCAAATCTACACGTGAGAAGTCACTGAGGGACAGCCCTCATTTTAATTAATTCATACATTGAAAGTTTTTTTTATGTGGTTTAACTTTGAAAAGTCCACCATTTATGTTAAATATCAGCCAGTTACCAAAAACCTCACAGTTACACCGGTGTTTTGACAGAACACTTGTTGGTGGCACATAGGTTTGCTTTGGGTGATTGCAGATATTGACTCCGAAGGCTTGGCTTCTATCCAAGAGCACAATGCGCTTCTGATGGGGTGGATTTCCTTTTAAGAGGTCTTGGAATACAATGAACGCAGGAACCAGAGCCACATACTGTAACGAGCAGTGCCGCAATTATCTTTCAGTGCGGAAAACACAAATCTGTCACTAGCTGAGAATACTAACCCCCTTCTCAGCTGCTGGATTGTGAAAATCTTAAATTAACATTTACATGCCCTAGGATGCACCGCGCTTTTGTGGGGGGCTTGTAAAAACTTGCAAATGCAACAGTTATTAAGTCATGTGGCAATTTGTGATGGCTATTTATCAAGAAAAAACACGTGACAGTTTGAGTATAAATGAGACAGCTACTCTGATCAAGATCCACTCACCTCAATCTGCAGAGTGAGATTGTTAGATTCCGCTCATTGTTTGTGCCGCTAGTAAAGTTTTGGTGCTTTTCTTCTCGTTCCTGTCATGTCCAGATGAGCAAACCCATTTAAACACCAGCGGGGGGGAAGAAAAAGTGTCCTTATTCTGAGAAACAGCAGCAGCAGCAAAGCGCGCAACAGTTTGCCAGTGCGCACTGCGGTCCGTTTGGCGTCGAGGGTTCATTAACTGCTCTGTGAGACTGAGAGATACAGAAAAACGAGGCGGGTTAAGTAACAGAGAAGAAACGAGAACGCGGTCTTTTGGGGGTCTTCATCCTGTGAGAGTACAAAATGTAATAAATGTGCGCCAACAATAGGAAAACCTAAAAGTGCAGATGCGTAGCGTGCTTTATATGGAGCATTTGAGCAATAGCAAAGTGTAAAGACTGTGAGAAGATGAGACTATAAAGTCAATTATAAAAATGTTTTATGTAGAAAATAAAAAAAATAAGCTTGGCGACAACGTGCTTGCAGCATCTGCGTATTACAGGGACTCCGCTGATGAAGTCTGGGTGTGCCTCCGCAGACTGTTACGCAGCACAGGTAGCAGCTTTTTCTTTTATCTTTTGGGGGTTTTTCATAATTAGTATTTGCAGTTTAATAACTGCGCCTAGAACATAAACACTATTGTATGGTATTAAAAACTCTAAACAGATTCCTCCAAATGCGTCAAGGTGCAGCTAGGACGTGACTCCAACATGTCCTCGAAATGCTACTTGCAACAACAAAATTTACCGTGACTTAAAATCAAGTCACAAGCTAGAGCATATTTAGCGTCTTCTCAACTTTGTAAGCAGTGAGTCAAATGTGACATAAATTTACCACCCACGCGTTAATTATCTCTGGACACTTAGGAGCTGAAGGACACGAGGGCTGGAGCCAGCTATTCCAGTACAGTCTGTCAGTCAGGTCCAATCATACAGTACAAACAAGGCACGCTTTCAAATCACCAGTCCACCTAGTGTATGTAATTAAAGTTGTATGTAATTGATGTTGTTTTCTTTTTGATTGTTTATTAGTATGTTTGCATTGTTAAATTACGTTGTTACACGAAACAATATCAGTTTCAGTTATATCAGCGTCCGTGAGTCTCTGCCGCTTTTTTTCACTGATGCCATCAATCAGCATCCTCTGAAATTTCTTTTTTCCCCACAAACTCATCATTAGAGACCTCACTTTTTATATTCTGGTGAATAACAGCGCAGGTTCCAGCTTAAGGTCTAGTTCAGTGAAGCAGGTCCATTTCAAATTGTTAAGCCTGCGGCTTATAATTGCAATCATTTGATTACCGCTGTTATAAACCAAGACACCATGTGGCCATTAGGAACTGAGTTACTGTAGAACTGTCTCCTTGGCAAACACCTACCAAACTTTGCCCATAGAGCTACAACACAGATGGTGAAATAATGAGGAAAGAAAAACAGGAAACCTGGGCAAGGCTTTCAGGAAGATTGCAGCAGGCTGAGCAGAGTGTAAATGATCTTCTTTAATATGGTAGCAAGAAATGATTCTTCATTTGTCATTGCAGATGCTTCACACTGTGATTTAAGGCTTCAGCTCCTGGTCAAGGAAAAAAAGAACATTTCTGCATTAGTAAGAGGTCCACATAGATTATATGTGTGTGTGTGTGTGTGGTGTGTGTGTGTGTGTGTACTCTATGTCCCTGGAATAAGAATAAAATGTTTTTTTCTATTATACAATTCTTAAATTGTATCTGTTTCACTAAATAGCTAGTGCAGGGATAAATATGTAAATGAATCAGAATTTATTTGCCTCTTATTTCATGTTTTATTCATCCTATTTAGCCTCTTACCCTCACAGGCTGCAGCCTCCTGTGACCCTGACTTGGAGAAGCGATTAATAGAATGGATGCATGGGTGCATGGATAACCTTTTTCTTTTTTTTACAGTACAGTTTTGTTATTCATTGTCTCAGCTCACATCTTAGAAATTAGACTTATTTGATGCACTCAACAGGCAGCGAGCAGGTAATTGAACATGACAGCATTTACATAGACATCATTGAATTGTGCACTGGAGACATCAAAAACAACTGAAGCAAACCTAAATACCTGCAGAATTTTGCTTGCTGTGTGTCTGTAGAGGATGACACGACATATATCATTCTGAACAACAAAGTGTTTGATATGATAAAATACACAGAGAAACGTCTCTGTTGCAAAGAAACCAAATGTTAACCAAATAAAGACAGTGATAAACCAAATGCTGCTTGGTCAGTGCTGCAGAACCTGATGCCATATTAAGATCCAAAGACCAGATGTCAGTTTGTACTTAAAGTGATTATGCAGGGGACTGTATGCCTTTTCCCCTGTGGAACATGGTCCTGTGCCCTGCTGGACCCTTCTGCCCCTCCTTGGGATGAGGTTGCTTGTTGGTTCTGGGGTGCATGGCTGGTGTGGACTTTGGCCTGCTCCCTTGGAGGCTGGGCGTGGCTCGGACCTCCTCTTTGTCAGCAGGCTCTGGCACGTGCGGGATAGTTCTAGGGTGCCTGGGACCCTCAACTCTTCTCTTCTCAGCTCGCACCAGGGTGGCCAGCCTCTGGCAGGATTGCCTCTGAGACTCTCACCCTTTGGTCGTGGGCACCCCATCTGAGGCCTCAATTCTTCTCCTGCTGGGATGGGTGTGCGGTTGTCGCCGAGATGTGTGACCACAGGTCTAAGGTACTCTTGGGGGCTGCAGATAGCGCAGTTGTCCATCTCTGGTTCCATCTCTGTCTGCTTCTGGCTCATGGGAGGCATTATTGTGGCTTCCCACCCTCATTAGCAATTACATTTGTGACAAAGACACAGGCATTGTAACACACTCTCTCTCTGACACACTCATTAACACTACAAGAAAATTGTTGATTTATGTATCTGTGTATTTTTCATTTTTGTGTGTGCTGCATGTTTGTGTTTTTCTTAAAGGAGCAGCAGTTGGCGATACATTCTGCATTTCCATTTGTACTCTATTCTTTTATTATATTTGCCCCATATTTCCCCACCCCCCGCTTCCTATGAGTGCTAGGCACTCATACTGTACCACATATAATGTAATAACTGAAATACTCAGAAATAGAAATAAATAAATCAACAGATAAAAGATTCACATGAACAAGAGGAGCCTGTAGAGACTCTATGTAGCTGTTCTTGGAAAAGCAAACTGAGTTTAGCACCACAGTGCGTTCAGATCACAATTCTGACTGTAAAAGCTGACAGATAGAGCAACGTCTCTTTTTCAGTGGAAGCTGACGTTAACCGATTAAAGACAGTGATAAACCAAATGTTGCTTGGTCAGTGCTGCAGAACCTGATATCATATTAAGATCCAAAGACCAGATGTCAGTTTGTAGTTAAAGTGATTATGCAGGGGACATTTTGCTGTATGCTGTTAAACGTGTTACCTTGAGTCAGTACTAATGGGGTTAAAACTGAAACATGTAGCCAAATCCACATCAGTTTTGTCTCACATGGTCAATTCTTTGTGGATGTCCAAATGAAATGTAAACCTCTGACATGATTATTATTTGTACTTTAAATATTATTTTTACTTTATTTTGAAGAGAGATGACACAAAAACAGGCAGAATGGCATGGAAAATGCTACACTAACGTTTGCAAGTGTTTTTGTTATCGGTGAAACTGAGTTCTTACTTAAAGCCAGCTTGCTTGGTGTGTTTACGTCACTGTATCTCAAAAGGTGATCATGAGTCTCTTCACTCATGGCTGCTGCACATTTTCATTGTGCACAGCAAGACACATGCAGGGCTTCCAGTGTAGTCAATTAAAATTAGCATTGCCACACTGCTCTCGCACAGCCAGGGCTAATAGCCGCGCTGCCTTCTGGTTGACTAATTTTCTGCCTCAGTATTTATCATAATTACTGCAGTTGCTGCTGTGTCATATTTACTCCTAGTAACTAATAAAGCTGTAGAAAACAACTCTTGGGCCTCTGTTCTGACCTTCAGATCAGACCAGTTCAGCGTGTAACTATCATTAGTCAATCAAATAGAATATGCAAGCAACAAAAATAAACAAATAAATAAATAAGGGAGAACAGGAACAGGAAGATATTGTGGCCAACAATAATAAATTCATAGAACTCAATCAAAAAATAGCATTTATGGACAGTGTGTTCAAAACGCTTGTTTAACATGCTGAAAACATGGTCATGTCCCTGCGGGACATGAGCTAAAAAGCTCAGTAAAAGCGATGAAATGGATCTGAGGAACATGCTGTTCAGAGCAAATAACAGTGTTGTATGCAGTGACACTATATATTTTCACATCATTGCAGGCTGATACAGTCGGTTTACTTACAAAAGCTTCCAGATTTGACATCGGAGTAGTTCTTGGACTTTATTTGCATGTAAACGTGGGCATCATTTGCATATGTGAGTAAACACTGATATCCCCATGCTCATGTTGTTGTTCCTATATCATCATAATAAAGTTGATCCAGGATCAGCATTGCAGCTGACCAATGACATGTCTGACCATTCAGTTACCATTACCAAAAATTTGGCTATTGTTATTAAAAACTAATCGCTAGAAAGATATAAATTTGGCTAACAGCAAACCTACCTTGATAATATGCTTATTATATTGTATAAATTAACTTTGAAAAACACTTGAAAGATGAGATTTTTATATAAACAAAGACAGAAATTTCAGTTTTGGCTCATTTACAGTAGCTGCGTTTGGTCTGTTTAAATCTGTAAGAAAGAGAGTTTAGGTAAACTCACTCAAGCAGTTTGTGCAGCAAATATTTTATAGCCTCACACTGGTGGAGTCACGATGTGCGTCACTGTAATTTCAAGCACATCAGCGCATCAGGATGCACTGCTGTTCAATTCCGTCCTTCAGTGCACATCCACTCTCCAGAAAAGCATATTTCTTGCCATCTTCACCCCACTTATCACTTTATTGGCTACTGTATTTTGAAGCCTTTGAAGCCTTTTTCCAGTCTTATCAAACACCTGAAGCACTTTTGCACCACAAACCACTTTTACCATTTCACGCACATTTGTATAGCGCTTTTATCCTACACATTTTTTATCCGTCCAAAAGCTAATTCCACACCACAATAATACACACGAGGCTTGAAAGAACTGCGGATCAAACCATAAACCCTCTGATAAGTAGTAGTAACTTCCTATACCACAATTACAAATCTCTGTCACAGAAATTATGTTCATAGATTAGTTATTTTCCAAATCATGTTCTGGTGGTACAGTCAGTGTCCTGAAGAGAACCACGTTAAACTTTGGTGTCATTACAAAAGGATTTTGATAGAGCAGCGGTCCCCAACCTTTTTTGCGCCATGGACCGGTTTGTGCCCGACAATATTTTCACGGACCGGCCTTTAAGGTGTCACGGATAAATACAACAAAATAAAACTAGTACCGGTACCGAAAAAAATAAGATTTATTCATAACACACGTGAAAAGACCCAGGAAAACCGAGTTAACGAAAAAAACGATAACAAAATAACGCTAAAAACCGATAAAAACCCTGAAAACCATACATTTCACACCCGAGTCTCACTCTCGCGGCCCGGTACCAAATGACTCACGGACCGGTCCGTGGCCCGGGGGTTGGGGACCGCTGTGATAGAGTTTAAATACATTTATAAACACTGTTTGTAAAATTGCACCCATTCATCCTTTCTCTTCCGCTTATCCTTATCAGGTTTGCTGGAGTTATCATAGGTGAGAGGCAGGGTACACCCTGGACAGGTCACCAGTCTGATGCAGGACTAACACAGAGAGACAGACAACCAGCAACACTCACAACTCAGTTTAGACTCACCAATTAACACAACATCATTAACTGCATGTCTGTGGACTGTTGGAGGAAGCTGGAGTACCTGGAGAGAACCCATGCAAACTCCACACAGAAACAAGGTTGGAGTCAAACTCAGGACCTTCTTGCTGTGAGGGAACAGCACTGACCACAGCACCACCATGCATTTAATATCTTTAGATTTCTGATTTACATAATTTAAAATGTTCTTAAGAAGAAAGCGAAATTCACTTTTTACCCCTCAGTTGCAAAAGGCTGATGGGTTATTGTCATCACCCCGCCAGGCAGACAGGTGGACAGCATGGACACCCAAGATTGTGAATGAATAACTGGAGAAGGAGGTGATGCAGGGGTTTTGAAATTGATACCATATGTGCATCTACTGAAAACCTTGGACAAATTCAAATATCAGTGAACCTTGATCCCGAGGTCGAAGTCAAAGGTCACATTTTCTGAATATCTTGTGAATGCAATAACTGAACATGGAAGTCACCTATGATAAAATTTATACCACGTGTGCATCCACTAAGACGCTGAGGCGTGGCACTGGCAGCTACCACTATTTTTATTTTTATTTATATAGCACCAGTTCACAACAACTGTTGCCTCGTGGCACTTTGTATTATAACGGATGTGAACAATCCCCAATCAGCAACATTTAGCCACAGTGGCAGCAATGAACACCCCTTTAACAGGAAGAGAACTCCAGCGGAAGCAGACTCTGATTTTTATGGGAAAAAAGTTGGCCAGAGCATACATAAAAATACAAAATATATTTTGTGACAGAACTAGGAAATGTTTGAGTGCCCTGGAAATATTTTAAAAGGACAATTCCAGACATTTATTTGAGTAACTATAGCCACTAATGTTAATGTTTGGACCACGTTTGACAGTTAGGGTAAGGAAAACTGGTGACAGCAATAATAAAGCTCAAGGCACCTACAGCTCAATGTCTCAACTGTAAAAAAGTCATTCAAATATTATCAGTTTGTGTGTATTATAAATATTAAAAAATGATTATAATGAAAGCCTTTGATTATATAAGTATTTACGCACAGTGTACTCCTGCTTTAGCTTTTGGGCTCTTAAAATAGATTTAGCCCACTTTCTTCTCATAGACACAGACCTTTTTTTTCTTAAAGCTGCCATGTGAAATATGTCTCGAGGTATTTAATAGAAGCTGAATAAGGGAGACATCTGACACCGTGTGAGATTATAGAAATGAAAATTAGATTTCTCTTAGTGAATCCAACTTAGCCCTGGAAATCGTCAATTTTAGAGGCGACAAAACCCAGTTACACTTCCATCTCAGCAGGGTCTGTGCACCTGCACTCCTTTTATTAGAACCTGTGGGGTTCAGCCCATTACATCAACCTATCTTAAATCAATATGTAGTGCTTCTCTGCGGGATTAGTGCTTAAGTGTAATGGTAAGGCAATTATCCTTCTTTAACTCTGGTCTTGGTCTGCCTGTGATACTCAGACGAAAGACAGACATACACTTGCACCTATAGAATGACTCCTATAAACTCATTTAATGACTTGTTAAATATTCACATTGTAGATGTCCAGATGGAAACATCAAGAGTTGGATCTTGGACTTAGTTTGACTTATGCAGAAGACTTTATATGTGGTTGTGCAGTTTTTTTCATGCCCCACATACATTTTTATGTCATTTTAAGTGTTAGTGTGCTTGTATTGCTTTTCTCTGCTCCACTGTTGTTGTTGAATGTGTTTGTATGTTAAAAAAAATGAATAAAGTTCACTTGACTTCACATATCAGTGTTTTTATCATTTATTCTTATTTTTAACAATAATAAAACAGCGACCACAATGAATTTTAATTTGATAAAGGCAGGAGAGACATACCCATTCATGCTCGCATGTGTTGGTTCCTCACCCCACCAGTGGGGACTGCCCACGATCTTAATCTTAATTCATGATCTACTTAATCCGGTCGTTAAATGATGACGTGACGAATCCTACTTCCGGGCCTAAAGTAGTCTGCGTTTAATATGGCTTTTGTGTTGTTAACATGTTTAATGTTTTGTATTTTCTTCTATTTAAACAGTCTACTAAAACAGTCAGTGATCACTGTTGATCTCCCTCGGCTTTTATTACCGCTAATCGTTTATTTAAGCTCAGTTTTTAAAACCTTAGGATGTAACTACAGCCCAGCCCATGCAGCAGTATATGAATGACTAACCTCGTATTGTGGATGGATTATCTCAGTTGTTCTCCTGGCTGAAGTTTGGTCCTTTTACAGCATCCTGCCATGCGATTACATTTGTTCCTGACCACCGAGAACACTCACGTTAACTTTTATCGAGCGGGAAAAAAAAGTTAGCTTGTTTATATTATGCTAACATAGCTGTGTCGCTAGCGGTCACGTAGCGCATCATTATATACCAGCTAGCCCAACTTCAGTAACCCTACAAACGTCACTGCTGTTTAGTTTTCTGTCTTCATTTATGTTGGAAGTGATAACAGAGCTGTACGTTTTAATTTGTTTCCAAAACCCCGCAGTCAGGACATGCTATATTGTATTTAGATAGAAGCTAGCGAGCTAACTTCCTGCTAACTTCTAACTCCGTTAAATGTCATAAATTCCGTTTTCATGGATGCCTGGATGTTAAACTCAATTGTTACACCTGGTAGAGCAGAACGCTGATCATTTTATTAAAGCTGAAAGACTTTAGACAGTTTTTCAACTCTCAGTAATGCCATAGTGATCGTTTGATATATGGACCTGCAGCAGAGTTTAGGCCCAGACACGGCTAGTGACATCAGACTTAACGACCGGATAGGTTGTCACAGAGGCGGGCTCAGTTATAGTTATTAGAGCGCTCTGGCCAGGCTGAACATTTAGAGTCTTTGCATCTGATGCTGTGAAATTCTGATAAGT
Organism: Simochromis diagramma; assembly: GCF_900408965.1. Taxonomy (NCBI): domain Eukaryota; kingdom Metazoa; phylum Chordata; class Actinopteri; order Cichliformes; family Cichlidae; genus Simochromis; species Simochromis diagramma. The sequence goes on along the minus strand of NW_024386792.1, from coordinate 1,670,822 downwards.
GTCTCATCTTGTGTTTACGTCATGACAAATGTAAATTTATATTTTATATTTTTCCCCTCATAAGCGCTACATTACACATATATACCTGCTCAGTGTTTCACATTTCCTGTTGTTCTTTCTAGCATCTGTTTTCCTGGATTTGTTCTGACTGCTTGCCTGGCGTAAAGTCTGCTTTCATCTCACTAGTTCTGTCTATAAATCCTGGAATTAAACGCCCTCTTCTCTGAGTCAATCAGATAACAATCTCCTCTAAAAAAAAAGGATGTTTCTCTTTACTTCTTTTTGCAAAACCTTTTTCTCAGTTTTGATACTTCTGCAAAGGAACCCCTGAATGTATTAGTCAATTTAGGTCAGTTTGAAATCTGTTATTTCTGTTTCAAAGACCTGCACACATCTAAACGCTTTGCAGGCAAACACAGATGTGTAAAAAAAAATCACAATAAAGATTTGTGGGTACTGACGTTGTTGTTGTTTTTTGTTTTTTTTTATCATTGCTGTTGTTGTTGTTTTTATCATCACACCCTCTCCACATAGTCACCTTTTATGGATAGGGGTGTCCTCCTTTAAGTTCCTCGGCACCCACATATCCGAGGACCTATGCTGGTCCACAAACACATCAGCCCTAGTAAAGAAAGCCCAGCAGCGCCTCCATTTCTTGAGGGTTCTGAGATGGAACAGGCTGCAGACTGAACTCCTAGTGTCCTTCTACCGTGCCACTATCGAGAGTGTGCTGGTGCACGCCATCCCTGTGTGGTACGCTGGTTGCACAACAGCTGACAAGAAGAGACTACAGAGGGTCATCAGAACTGCAGAGAAGGTGATCGGCTGTCCACTCCCCTCCCTGAACTTAATTGCCAGCTCAAGATGTCTCTCCAGAGCCAGGGCAATTATAAAGGACCACCTCCATCCTAACCACCACCTCTTCAACATCCTGCCCTCTGGAAAAAGGCTCAGATCCATCAGGTGCAAAACCAACAGACTAAAGAACAGCTCCTCCCGTGGGCTGTCAGAACTCTTAATGCAAACTAAGAGTGTGTAAAGACTTCCCCAACACATCCACCCTGACACTGCTGTTGATCATCTATGTGCAATATCTCAGTCTTTCCATGTTCTGTGCAATATTTTTGGCTCATGTGCAATTATTTTGGTCCACACCATGTATATAGTTCCACTCACATATGTATACATATACATTGTTTTTTATTTTATTCTATTTATTTAATTATTTATTTATTTTCCGCCTTTGTTGTATATTGGTTTCTCTTCTTCTTACTTTAGCACCTTTGTGGTTCAGCTACCCAATTTCGCTGTGCAAGAAACTGCACAATGACAATAAAAAGCTCGAAGTCTAAGTCTAAGTTGAACTGTGTGTTTGCATATACTGAATATTTGCAGAGAATTTATTAAGATGATTTCACAACATTGTACTGCATATATCACTTTCCTTGTTACTGTTGAAATGGGAGAAGATTAACAACAGTCTCTGCAGTAAGCAGCAAAAACATTTAATTCTGAGCATTGTTGTCTCCGCCTATTTTTCCCAGACAAGGCGTTGTCAAAAACGATTGAAATAGCAGCAGATAATAATGTAATGATATGACCTATGAGCCATAAAAGTAATGCAACATGAAGGGAAATTCAAATTGTTTAACAGAATGACAAAAACTAATTACAATAGAAGGAATTTATTGCGCTTTTGTCCACATGGTACAAACAGTAATTTATTCTACAACATACAAAAGTAACAAGTTGTGTCATTTCTGTGAGTCTTATCACAATACAATTTGCATACACCATCACACTGACATATATTGTATTCGTCTTCTTCTTCATCATCTTTCTCCCTTTAGGCGTCGCCACAGTAGATCACCTGCCACCATCTCACCCGATCCTTAGCGGTCTTTTCTGTCATACCAACCCGCTGCGTGTCCTGCTTCAATACATGCACGAACCTCCTCTTTTTCCTTTCTCTTTTCCTGCTGCTTGGGGGGGGGGGGAAATGTCCATCATAATCACATGTCCAAACCATCTCAACTTTTCCTCTCTCACTGTGAAACCTGAGCTGTCCCTCTGATATATAATCTTCACTCCCAATTAAAATCTTAACATCTTGAACTTTGCCACCTCCTCAGCTTCCTGTCTTCTTGTCAGTGCCACCGTCTCCAAATTATACATCACAGCACGTCTCACAACCATCTTATAAACCGTCTCTTTCCCTCTTGCTGCTGTCCTTCAGTCCTATATCACCCCTGAGACTCAGCTCCACCCACTCCACCTTGCCTGCACTCTCGTCTTTACCTCTCCTGTGCACTGTCTGTCCCTTTTAATGGTTGACCCCAGGTATTTAAACTCGTCTACCTTCAACGTCTCTACTCATTACACCTTCAGTTATCCACCTGTCTCTCTCTCATTAGGATACATGTATTCTGTCTTCTACTGAATTTCATTCCTCTTCAGAGCACAACTCCATCCTTTCAGGCACTCCCTCACTGAAGATCACAATGTCATCTGAAGACATGCCTGACCTCATCTGCTAACCTGTCCATCACCACTGCAACCAAGAACGGGCTCAGAGCTGATCCCTGATGTAATTCCACCCCCACCTTGAACCCATCTATCACACTTACTGCACAGCTCATCCCTGTACTCTGTCATATATCTCGGTCATTATTTTTATTTAAATGTCTTTGAGCTTTATTCAAAGTCTTTAAAGTTTTGCGCCTGAGTCATAATACATTTGTGCTAAATAAACCTGCTAAACTACAGTAATATCACAGCATTCTTAACAGTTCAGAAAACTACAAGAAAAAAGAAAGAAATTGAAACAGCCATATATAAGAAGTTGAAACAACAACCTAGAAACCTTGTTTCCCAGTGTTTTCAGTAACACAGCAAAAACTGGGCCAGAGTCCTTTCTCTCAGCTCGGTCTCTCCAGAGGTCATTAGGCAGCCATCCAGATGGTGAATGAGACGAGCAGGACGAGTACAAACGTCAGCGACGTCACGCAGCCTACATACAGCGCAGTGCACACGCCACACAGTGCAGTCAAAAGGGCGCTTAGTCTGCTGAACACGATCTTCCGTATCGTAGTGCAGAACTGGGGGGGGAAATGTCAACATTAGGCTGTGATAAATGACAAAGTGTGTGAGATAAATTTAGAAAAGTAGAAGATGTTTGTTCTGAAAAGGAAAAGTCTTAATGACAACAATGTGGACACAAAGTAGCACTACAGGGAGTGCAGAATTATTAGGCAAGTTGTATTTTTGAGGAATAATTTTATTATTGAACAACAACCATGTTCTCAATGAACCCAAAAAACTCATTAATATCAAAGCTGAATGTTTTTGGAAGTAGTTTTTAGTTTGTTTTTAGTTTTAGCTATTTTAAGGGGATATCTGTGTGTGCAGGTGACTATTACTGTGCATAATTATTAGGCAACTTAACAAAAAACAAATATATACCCATTTCAATTATTTATTTTTACCAGTGAAACCAATATAACATCTCCACATTCACAAATATACATTTCTGACATTCAAAAAGCAAAACAAAAACAAATCAGCGACCAATATAGCCACCTTTCTTTGCAAGGACACTCAAAAGCCTGCAATCCATGGATTCTGTCAGTGTTTTGATCTGTTCACCATCAACATTGCGTGCAGCAGCAACCACAGCCTCCCAGACACTGTTCAGAGAGGTGTACTGTTTTCCCTCCTTGTAAATCTCACATTTGATGATGGACCACAGGTTCTCAATGGGGTTCAGATCAGGTGAACAAGGTGGCCATGTCATTAGTTTTTCTTCTTTTATACCCTTTCTTGCCAGCCACGCTGTGGAGTACTTGGACGCGTGTGATGGAGCATTGTCCTGCATGAAAATCATGTTTTTCTTGAAGGATGCAGACTTCTTCCTGTACCACTGCTTGAAGAAGGTGTCTTCCAGAAACCTGGCAGTAGGACTGGGAGTTGAGCTTGACGCCATCCTCAACCCGAAAAGGCCCCACAAGCTCATCTTTGATGATACCAGCCCAAACCAGTACTCCACCTCCACCTTGCTGGCGTCTGAGTCGGACTGGAGCTCTCTGCCCTTTACCAATCCAGCCACGGGCCCATCCATCTGGCCCATCAAGACTCACTCTCATTTCATCAGTCCATAAAACCTTAGAAAAACCAGTCTTGAGATATTTCTTGGCCCAGTCTTGACGTTTCAGCTTGTGTGTCTTGTTCAGTGGTGGTCGTCTTTCAGCCTTTCTTACCTTGGCCATGTCTCTGAGTATTGCACACCTTGTGCTTTTGGGCACTCCAGTGATGTTGCAGCTCTGAAATATGGCCAAACTGGTGGCAAGTGGCATCTTGGCAGCTGCACGCTTGACTTTTCTCAGTTCATGGGCAGTTATTTTGCGCCTTGGTTTTTCCACACGCTTCTTGCAACCCTGTTGACTATTTTGAATGAAACGCTTGATTGTTCGATGATCACGCTTCAGAAGCTTTGCAATTTTGAGACTGCTGCATCCCTCTGCAAGATATCTCACTATTTTTGACTTTTCTGAGCCTGTCAAGTCCTTCTTTTGACCCATTTTGCCAAAGGAAAGGAAGTTGCCGAATAATTATGCACACCTGATATAGGGTGTTGATGTCATTAGACCACACCCCTTCTCATTACAGAGATGCACATCACCTAATATGCTTAATTGGTAGTAGGCTTTCGAGCCTATACAGCTTGGAGTAAGACAACATGCATGAAGAGGATGATGTGGACAAAATACTCATTTGCCTAATAATTCTGCACTCCCTGTAGATGGAGCTGCTCACCTCAGGAAATAGTTAAGTTCAAAATAACAAATGCAGGAAAACTTAACCCCCCCCCAAAAAATAAATAAATAAATAAACATAACCTTTAAAAAGCATGTCTTTGTTTCAATATAAATCCCTAAAAAGTACTAATAAACCATTTTTACACACTGTTTAGTGAGGTAATTATAAAAAGTCCACCCTATTTGAGGAAAAGTCTAAATTAATGCTTTTCCTTTCTAAAATAACACCTATGTAAAAAATTTATACATAAAATGTCTGGTACTATATATATGGTCCTGACTGCTTTAATTATATTTCCCGTCTGCAATAGATACCAGTAGATTTCTTTCTAATATGGTTTTCAAAATAAAGTGAATAGCAAAATCTACTGTCTTCTATAGGTTTTTTATTAAAAAAAAAATACTTTGCAAAATTCAATCAAACAAATATTTTGTAGCAGTCTAACTTCCTTAAATGCATTTCTTCTGTGTGTGGCAAGGTATTCAAAAATTATGTTTCTACAACCAGAATGGACACGAGGTTTAAACGCAGTGACAAACAACCTATTTAGTCTTGTTTGAAGTCAGACTTGGAAAAAAGTGAACTTCATCCTTTAGTCTTGCTGCTGGGAGGCCTTTCTGTGTGGAGTTTACCTGGTATGTCTGGTAGCTGATGGCCATTCCATATCTGCAGTACATGACGTAGTGTTCACAGTTGTACCACAGCAGGCTGTAGGTGACTGAGCCCAGGAGTTTCTCTGCCCTCCGAGCCACCTCGTCTCCATCTAAGGGAGGCTGTGCGCACACTTTATCCATGTGGTTGATCAGGATCTCGGAGCCATAAGCAAAATCTGCCACAGAGTCCACTCTGACGCTTGCTTCTTTGGTGATGGCCCCCAGGATGAGGCGGTTATTTGTTACCATCTTTGCAATCGCAGATTTGTTTTTGGTGATTGCAGGCAGGATGTCCGGAATGAGATGAGCCACACGATCGTCCCCCAGGTAAATCCCGAAATGTGTGAATAATGTCCTGGGTACCTCAAGCAAGTCGCCGCGCTTGTACAGAGATAAATCGTATTTGGGCTTCTCTTCCTTTTTAGAAACTACAAAGAAAAAGCTGAGCAGTTGGTAGAGAAACATGATGGCAGTGTGCAGCACACAGGCTGACACCTGACCGTTTTATTTATAACAGAAATGGGAGGGCCGAGTCTTCCGAGGAGGATTAAATGTTGCTCAATGTTTTAGTGTGAATTTCACAGGAAAACAAAGGAGCTTTCTTTAATCCCTTTTCTGTGTGGTTGGATTTTGAAATTCAGGCCTATTTGTGGGGTATTAAGGTCAAGCGTCCCCATCAGGAAGGCTAATTGGGCAACAAGTTCAATTCCAATTTAAAGGTCACAGTTATTGAGCCATTACACCCAAAGAAGCACCTTTTGTTAGTTTCTTTGTTGCAGACTAGATCGGCCTCCAAGTGTTCAAACCAGTCTCATTATTATTCAGTGATTTGTTGAATATTAAGAGAAATGCATGGGTGATGCAGGCCTCTTCTTCCACTGGCATTCATGTGGCGATGTAAGAAGAGTCAGATTCACACGAGGCAAACACGTAAAAATGCATTGTTTATTAAACAACTGTCATATTCATAACCTTTATTTACATACATCAACATTATTATTGATTTAGTCCACTCTATTCTCACTTTTGTGGTGACTCAATGTTAGCAAAAATAACTCACTGTATTCTTCTAATAAAGAAATCAGTTTAGTCCCCACATTTTGAGAGTAAAATAAGAAACTAATGATGCAGTAACAACATAATACATCAAACACTGTTGGCCAGTAAAATCAAAGAACTGTGACAAAGCATGAAGCTGGAGTTCAGTGTTCAGGGAGGTTTTGCCAAGTAAAAGTTCATCTTCTTTATTGGCTTCTTGCCTTGAGCTCTTTTAACCAGCCATCCAGAGAGTGAAGGGAATCAGAATTGTGGGTAATGTAGTTAAAGGTGCCATACCAAAGTAAACAACAGAGATAATTCCAAGCAGCCCGGAAACGATAACAGTGCGCTGGTCCCTGATGATTGATTTTAGGACCTCACAGAACTGCGGAGGGAAGAAAACAGGATAAAAAAGTTATTTATCATTGTAACATTTCTTAAAAGTCTCGGCTTACTTTAGACATGGCCCCAGGCAATTCGGGATGTTTACCTGCTCTGTTTGCCGGCTCCTTGCTGCTCCGTACCTGCAGTACGTCACGAAGTGTTCACAGTTACTCCACAGTAAACTGTACGGAAAGGCTCCTATGAGTTTTTCAGCTCTCTTGGCGACGGTGTCGTCGGGCAGAGGTGGCGTCTTCATCATCTCATCAGCATGGTTCACGAGGATGCTGGCGCCATACGCGAAGTCCTCCAGCGTGTCTACGCGCACCGTGGCACACCTGTATATGCAGCCGAGGATGAGCCTCTCGTTTGTGATGACAGAGCTGATGAGCTTGTCGTTGCTCGTGAGCACGGGGAGGATGTCTGGAATCAGGTGGGCTACTTTGTTGTCGCCTAAATAGATGCCGAAGTGAGTGAAGAGGGATCTGGGAACCTCTAGCACGTCTCCCCTGCGAAGGGGTGGCGATGGAGTGCGTCGCTCAGCGCGCTCCCGCTGCCGGCTTCCTAACCAGCTGGACTCAAAGAGTTTGAACTTGAAAAGAAGGGAGACCTTCTCCACCAAGAATGTCAGCAGCTGCAGCATCGTGAACATATGCGGAGGAAGTACACCTTGAATGCGTGTGTGGAATGGCCTTTTTATCCTTCCTCGCACGAGGAGGAGAAAGACCGTCCAGAAAATCCCAAGGGCACGATTGGCCAGGAGTAACTTTGCGCACGTGCGCATTCCTCGTAGTTCGTCTCTTTAGCATCTTGCCTTTAGTTGTTTTCTGCGGTGCACAGATGCGCAATTGTTTTCCGCTAAACCGCTTTAATCTGTCTCACTGAGCGCAAAAAGAACTCGTGTGAAATATTAGTTCAACGAGGAACGGCAGAGTACGTCTGCGTTCAGACTGCAGATTTGAAATGTTAAACAAGATGACCTCATCATAATATGCATCAAAAGTTTTTGAATACACTGTAAGTTAAGGGAAGTCCGCTTTCACAGAGGCTGTATAAACTCTATAAACTCTATTCATAACAACTGTACTGCTCTGACAGCCACTTGTGCTCCAGCCTTTATTATGTTTAAAAGTGGAGGAGACAAACAAAAGCAAAGTTATAACTACAAAGGAAAATCTCTTTTTAAGTTATGTTTTTCTGTATTTTGCATCATGTCAGCAAAGCCTTTTTTTTTTATTTATTTGCTTAGTAAATGACAGATTTCTGGATATTCAGTATCAATACGTTTTTAAAAGCACAAGCTTAAGAAAAAGAACATTTGCATGAACAAAATCATTCAGTCACATACATGTGGCCAATTTAAAATCAACAGTTAACCTAATATCCATGTATTTGAACTGTGGGAGGAAGCTGTACTACGTGGAAAGAACCCATGCAGATGTGGGTTCAACCACATCTGCATGGGTTTCAAAGCCAGGGGCGTCTTGCTGTCAGGAGATGGTTCTAACCAGCTCACCACTTTGCTCCAACTGAGTTTGCTCCAACTGCTCCAACTGAGTTCGATGGTGTTAGATACCTGTACATAAAACAACTAGAATAATATAAAAGAGTATTTAAAGAAAATAAAGTTAAATGAAAACTTTGTTCTCATTGGAGCTTTTTTCTGTCAAGCTAATTATTGTCATGCAAACTATTTTTTTATTTGTGATTTCAAATTGGACAATTAAGCTGATTATCACCCAAACAGTCATTTCTGGGCCGTGGATTTTGTTGACCCACAATCCGTCCTTTTCCATCATCAATCCAGGATCAGTCTACCAAAATAAGTTGGATGGCCTACACTTTCCCAGAGGAACCATATGATGAGATTACCTTAATCCTTCAGACTTCACTTACCCAGAAAATACTTTGAGAAACACAACAGCTTGTTTCGTTTTGTGCTTGTCTTTGGATCATTTGTTGCACATTTGTCTGCTGACCTCGATTCTGCAAAATCCTTTCAGAAAAGGATAAAACGTTGCTGGTATTTGACTGTGTCTGTGAGAAAGCCGGTTTAATGAGGTGTGTGTTTGATTAATGACCATAAAAGCAATAAGCTATACAGCTCACTATAAAACTTGAGTTACACTCATAAATTATAAGCAAAGATGAGGATCAAAGTCTCATATCAATATTTGTGCTGGAGGTGTTCTAATTTAAGCTATGATTATGATTAATTAAGATTAATCACTTTAATTTCAGCGTAAATTAGTATTAGTAAGACATGTTTGTCTTTTATTATTAGTATTATTGGATAGATGAAGTCTAAAAATGCCAATATCTGCTTATGGGAAAACCTACAATAATAATAATAATAATAATGGATTGGATTTATATAGCACTTTTCAAGGCACCCAAAGCGCTTTACAATACCACTATTCATTCACTCTCACATTCACACACTGGTGGAGGCAGTGTAGGTATTGCATCTAGACCTAAAGGTAAAGTGATTCTCTGATTTATAATTCCGTGTCTAAAACAATATTTACAATGAGAGTTCATTAAAAACTCTAATTGTGATGAATGAAGGACCCAAGTAAAAAGCAATGAGTTGCAATCAGTTGAAAAACTGATATCAGTCTCTCACGGCAGCAATGGTTGTTAGCAGTAGCAAACAACGAGATATTTGGCTCTTAGCTGGGGGTTATTTCTCTGTGTAGCTGACATCTAATGTCGAAAAAACATCAACGGGCAACACGTAGCACGCACAGCTGTGAATTCACCTGTGGATGATAATGAAGAAGAAGCCACTTTCAGCTGCTCCCCACAGTGGGTGACTCCAAATTTTTGATTTTGTAGAGATTTGCACCAGAGGCTCTTTCTGACACAATCCCAAAAGGGATTTGTGTCTCCAGCTGGAACCAGCGATGTTTTGCTTGCCAAGTAAATGCTCTAGATGAAGTAATGTTTCATAAAAACTGCTTCGTGGTCCAGTTTTAAGGAAATCATGAGTAATGTTAGGCTATTCAGGACTTTGTGTCTGATGAGTGCGAGGGCCACAAACAGTGCACAGAACATTGTTATTGTTATGCATTCCACAAAGGTTCGATCTGATGTATTTCTTATTAACACATGAATGTGCATATACAGCAGACAAACACAGGTAGTTGCATTATTAACATAAAAAGTTTATTTCCACAAAAACACGCCAGCAGAACCAAATAAAGTCTGTGTGACTTACGCTGACTACAAATCTGCTACATTACATCCTGATATTAGAAGAATTACTGATGATGATAATGTACTTTTTACTCATTAGTTTGTGATATGTGGACAACAAAGTGTCAATGTCCCCGCATGTGTTACTGCAGATCACACCACCTTCAGCTGAGGCGACTTAACATGACCGCAGGTTGAACCCGAATGTGGCCAAACCGCAAACCTTTGCCCTCCATCCTGGGGAGATTTATGCCACAGTCAAACAGCTCCAGAATTATAGTTGTGACTGCTGAAGCATCCAAACAAGGCTCTTTAAATTTAATTCCTGGTCAGACGACCTGTGAACTATGCTGACTTTGTTTTTCAGCTTTGGTGCTTAAGTTGATTACTGACATAAGGACGTATTTTCCTAAGATGTGGGATGTGGATGTTTTCATTTTAAAGAAAACTGCATTTATTCTGCATAATATTCTTGTGACCTAGTTCCAGAGTATACACAGTCTTTATAAAGAAAACTAAAAACTTGCTTTTTTGGTTGCTTTGCATCCTGATAACGCGCGAACAGTGTAAGAATGTCAGTCGGGCATGAGCATGTGAACACATCGACAATGGCCCAAAACACATCTAAACATCCTGAACCCGGTGTTTAGAGAGCGTGCCTGTGTCTTCATGGCACTTAGAGAAAGAAAGAGGCACTTTCCATCTGGTGTCTCTAGAAAGTTCAGCAAAAGTTCAACACTGTTTAGGTTCATGGGCCTGGCAGTTCATTCTCAGGTCAGCGAGGCTTTATATCCATGTAGTCAAGGTAGTCAAGGTTTATCATTTAATGTCAACATGGGGCCCACAGATCAACCATTATTAAGCTATATTAAGTCACATGTATCTTTACTGTTTGTTCTGTTGTAATAACAAGAGGTGTGTTTGCTCACAGCACCTTGCAGAGATGGCCACAGAAAAAACTATTTTCAGCAGCTACACCTTTTTAAAACTACACACCATCTTTGGAAGGATCTGTTTACTTAGTTGTGTTTTTAAAAAAATTTAATGGCACAAGACTATTCAGTAAAATGAGGCACAGAAGAGAGTTTGAACTTTGACCCGGGGATGAAGCAATCCTTCAAGGAGCCAAATCCGGATTGGACGTAATGTCAGCTGCTGTTAAGACTAGTGTCTCCTTTATCTCTTTAAATTGAAAAAAACATATTAAAAATATGAATGTACAGAAATATTTTTTAAAAAATAATAAAGTATTTAAAGAAGTAAGACACACTTTGATTTAATTGTATGTCATTTCCTACAACATTATGCAGTTGCATTACAATATAAATGGCCTGTATTTGTATAGCACTTTTCTAGTCCCTAAGGACCCCAAAGCGCTTTACAGGCAAGCTACATTGTAGCCACAGCCACCCTGGGGCGCACAGACAGAGGCGAGGCTGCCGGACACTGGCGCCACCAGGCCCTCTGACCACCACCAGTAGGAAACGGGTGAAGTGTCTTGCCCAAGGACACAACGATCGAGACTGTCCAAGCCGGGCCTCGAACCGGCAACCTTCCGATTACAAGGCGAACTCCCAACTTTTGAGCCACAATCGCCCCAATAATGTTTGGTTTCTAAACTCTGGTCCTTGAAACTGCTTGTTTTAGGTTTTTAGGTGCTTCTCTGCCCCCACAGCACTTGATGTAAGTGATTTAATACCAACCTGATCATTTGACGTGTATGAGCAGGGATTACAGTCACGTTCCCAGAGCATTGTGTGATGGCATATATTATCTGATTTGTTGATTGATTTGTCAACAGGGAACCCCAAGGGTGAAATTCATGTGATAGAGTAGTATAAAGGCTAGTATAAAATTCCTCATGATGTATGCATGTATCAGTATGTGTATTTTTATGTAGCAAGAAGGCTCAGGGCTCAAATGCACTGGGTTCATTAACTCAGTTAGCTGTTATTTCCCAACACCATAATAAAGGTCAAAAGCCATCTGGGTCTGTGGACACTGTGGAGTAAATCTGACTATGTGTTCATGTATTGTCTTATGGGTATTAAACAACTAAGTACTATTGATAAATGCAATAAAAATGTAAGTTCCCTCAGAAACACAGTATTGTCTAAAAAATGTAATCTGCTAACACTCACCCTGCCATCCATCCATCCATCTTCATCCGCTTATCCGAGGTCGGGTCGCGGGGGTAGCAGCCTAAGCAAAGAGGTCCAGACCTCCCTCTCCCCAGCCACCTCCTCCAGCTTGTCCGGGGGAATACCAAGGCGTTCCCAGGCCAGCCGAGAGATATAATCTCTCCAGCGTGTCCTGGGTCTGCCCCGGGGCCTCCTCCCGGTGGGACATGCCTGGAACACCTCGCCCAGGAGGCGCCCAGGGGGCATCCTTGCCAGATGCCCGAACCACCTCAGCTGGCTCCTTTCGATGTGGAGCAGCAGCTGCTCTACTCTGAGCCCCTCCCGGATGGCCGAACTTCTCACCCTATCTCTAAGGGAGAGGCCAGCCACCCTTCGGAGGAAGCTCATTTCCGCCGCTTGTATCCGCGATCTCGTTCTTTCGGTCACTACTCCCACTCACCCTGCATGCAGATTAAATGCACATTGATGATGAGATTACTTCAGATGGCCTGAATGGGACTATATGTCCCTCTAAAATAAAGCAACTTTATAAAATGTTTTAAAATGGATTCATCCACAACAAAGCTGTTGTTAGTTACACTGATGTGTCCATGAAATTGAAATTAGCCACTGACAAAGAGTGCTGCAGTTACTCATTAATCATATCTGAGCTTTCTTTGACCACACGCCACAGTTTGAGGTTTTTCTTTGCTCTTTCACATTGGTCTGTATTTGCTTCAGTTTGGATCCAGCTCAGTCAACAATAACGCAGCAGCACATGTGCTCCTTATAAATTAAGCCTGTAACTTAGCTGCTTTGTTTTCCTAGAAAAGTAGATTTTTCCTGCAGAATTAAGGAAGAGGATCGTTAGTGTTCCCCTGCATACATACAGACTGCAAAGTCCACAGGGATTATTCCACTATGATTATTTCCAGTAGCATTTTGTTCACACTTTGTAACAGAAACTTGTTTTCATGAAACTTCAGTAAGGCAAAGCTTACTTTGGTGCACTTCAGTGCTGTCTAATGTAGCTTATTTTCAAAGATTTAGATAGTTCTGAAAATGGTGTTAGAGTTGTCTGTTCTCGCTCAACAACAACCAAAAAATAACCGTTTAAAAGTCAGTTCACTGCATCAGTTTGGTGGTGTGTTTGGTGTCCTGTGTATACAGTATGTGTCTTGTGGGGTCTATTGTGATTCCACAGCCACTAGTGGTTGGTTTTACATGCCCGTGCAGTCAACTTTCAAAATAAAAGTTTCAAAGTATCACAGCCTGCCCTGTTATTGTAAAACAGTTTATCTAGTAAACATATTTTAGCGACATTATAAGGCTTGGTGGATTCACTACAGAAAGGTTTTAAAGGCTTTACAAGTAGGCTGCCTGTTGTAGTTATGATGAAGGCCTTTCCTGATTTATACCATGACCATATCATCACATGTCAGAAACCACAGATAACTACTTTGCTAGGGTTGGGGGACTCTTGTTAGGATAGTAAAGAATAGTAATAATTTTAACCGGCTGACTGAGAATCAAAGTGATCATTAAATAAAATTACTGTTGTAGGGAGAAAAGTCTCATTCATGCAAGTGTAAATTAAGCAAGCCAGAATAATTTATTAATGTGTAATTTTGGTTATTGTCAGTATGGACACTTAACACTATCTTTTGTGTTGTTAATAATTGTAATTTTTAATCAGTCTAAAATATAAAATCCAGTTTTTGTTCACAGGAACATATTATGGCATTTTTACAAGGATTGCTTGTTGTTTGTTTTATCAAGCAAAGATTAAGAAAGGTAAATAAACTATGTTACAATCTGAACTCTTGGCTAGAACGAGCTCAATTACGCTGGTTTCCATATTCAATAATACTGTCAGGTCTTAAAGTGCAAGATGAGTCACAATTTCTTCAAACTTGCTGACAGCCTTACCATCACCAGAGTTTACAAAGACGTACAGTACATGGCGATCTCATACAAGTGTCCTTTACCACAGCTATGAGTTTCAGACTGCGTCAGCTCCTGGCAATGATGGCTGTTGGACATTTGAGTCACAGGATTTTCACAACAAAGTGAGTGGGATTGTTTACCTATGAACCCCTTATCAAAGTCTGGACTGAGGACCTTGTTCAGATAAATAACCAACAGAGTCGAGCTGCTCTTCATTCTCCAACGAGACGAAACCACAACTGGCGGCCAAAGAAACATGGCTCCATCACTTCTTACAACAGCAGGGGGACTTTTATTACTTTTCTCTTTCTCGTCAGCAGTAAGTCACTGAGCACTGTTGCACTTTTGCTGATGTAGTTTTATTGAGCATAAAAATTGTATTGATTGTTCCTTTTTTGTGCAGCAAATCCGAGGAGACAGCATACAAGAATGCAGGCTCAATGATGGCTTTGTAAGTGCGCAGCTTTAAGTCAAAGCTTTAAATGTTCTTTCGGGATGGATTATATTTCTATAAAAGCACACTATCATAAAGAGTTTTGTTTGTTTTGTTGACCTGCTCCATCTGTGTTTAGGGAAAATACTGTCCAACCACATGTGGAGTTGCTGATTACATGCAAACATATACAGAAACGGTGGACCGGGATTTGGACAACTTGCTAAGGCAACTGGAAACAATTGCCAATTTGACTCGAGGGGCTGAAGAAACAATTACCTACATGAAAGATACAGCTGTGGCACATCAAAAGAGCTCTGACCCAGGTAACGCAGTTATTTTGTGACATTTAATCATCTTAACACTTACATTGATGCGATCAGGTTGAGCAGCATATTGATGCGAAATCGAAAATACGGTCAAACCGGCTCATTTTTTCCATTTCAGACGTGCATTTCAAAAAGTCAACAAGTATCCTGGATGATGTTGTTCGGTTTCAGAAGACCATAACTGCTCAAGAACGGCAAATATTGTAAGTTACCTTACCAAAAGTTCAATTTATACTCTTATAACAGTTAGTTACTCCACTGCATTTGGTTACAATGCTCATTTGTTGATTGATTTTTTTTAAAATCAACAACATATAAATGATTCTTTTTTTTTTTTTTTAATATAATGTGTTGTTGCTGAATAAACATGAACTTCTGTCAGGTTCTCAATGTGCAAAACACAAAACTCTAAAGGAAGGTTGAAACTGAATCTCTATACATCAGCATCAGTGTCCACCTATTCCCACAGTTCAATGCACTCAGGAGACATTTGTTACCCACCCTATGTCCCTAAAAATCTTTGATCTTATACGTTATATTAGATCTTTGTATAAGTTCGCGTTCATACTCAGGATTCATCTCAGCTTTTTATCTATGTATAAAACCAAGGTACATGTCATAGACTGTAATCCTCCCTTCCAGTGAACTTCAGAACGTAATCTCCACCAATGACAGAAGAATGGCAGACTTGAAACAGCTCTCGAATCAGCTGCAGCAGAAATGCAATGAGCCCTGCAGAGACACAGTCGAGATCCAACCCACCACAGGAACAGGTAAAAAAAAAGAAGAAGAAACAGACCTCTAGGACCGTTTCACAACAAGTTTCTCAATCTTGTCTCATCCAAACAACATTTGTTCTCTTTCAGCGTTTAGTCACAGGCTAAATCAATATGCTGCTTCAGAGCAAAGCAAACATTTATCCTAGATGTAATGTCCTGTGACCTTTTCTAGTGGATGTGATTACACAATTATTTACCCAACTTAGAAAATATTCAGGTTTTTGTGTTTCATAATAGGCTGCTCATTTTTTAAAATATGTTTTTCTAATCAGACTGCCAGGACGTTGCAAACAAGGGCGCCACCACCAGCGGCCTTTACTATGTGAAGCCAATAAAATCAACAGAGCAGTTCCTGGTCTATTGTGAGATTGACAGCTTTGGACGTGGCTTCACAGTAATTCAAAGGGTACGTATCATCTGAGGCCATAATTATCTTGATCTTACACTAAGTGATTCCTGTGTATTTATTTTGGGATGGAAATGAATAATAAGAGTCAGACAAAAGTCACATACACGTGAAACCTAAGAGTAACCAAAAATCGAGGCTTTGGCTTTAAAAACAAGTCCTCTTCGGTGTCATTAGCATTTCTTTGGACCGTCCCTTTGACTTGAGAAATCACGACAGTGATTTAATAACAGAAATCATAAAATGAAACGTTTGTGATCTATTTTAATTAATCTCTAAATTTATGTAAAATTAAATATTCACTACAATTTTCATTAAGCCATGAAGGCATTAAATCATTAATGTTTTGTTAACTAAATGGAGAAACCACCCAATAAACTGATGAATCTGATCACGCCTTCCTGCCTACAGAGACGTGATGGCAGTCTGGACTTCCACAAGAACTGGGTCCAGTACAAGGAGGGCTTCGGTTATCTCTCACCAGATGACACCACAGAGTTCTGGTTAGGTAACGAGAAGATTCACGCGCTCACTACCAGCACCAGTTTCCCCACTGTGCTCAGGATAGAGCTTGTTGACTGGGACGGCAACAAAAGGTACACACACACGATAACAGATTATGTAAGAAAGGGACTTGTGGACAAGGCAAACATGACCGCTCTAGTAGGGAGGTTAGCTTAGAAGAAGAAAAGAGATGATTCAACAATTGTTACCAAAAACTAACTTTAGATCCACGATTCTCTGTGTGTTTCTCCAGGTATGCCGACTATAACATGTTCAGAGTGGGACCAGAGATCGACATGTACCGGATGACCTACGGTTTCTACTTTGGTGGAGATGCAGGAGATGCATTTGATGGTTTTGACTTTGGAGAGGACCCCAGCGACAAGTTCTACACAGCACACAATGGCATGCAGTTCAGCACCTTTGACAAGGACAACGACAAGTACGACGGCAACTGTGCTCAGCAGGATGGCTCTGGCTGGTGGATGAACAGATGTCATGCTGCACATTTGAATGGAAAATACTACCAGGGTAAAACCCTCCTGGCTAAGAGCAGCCATAGTTAGCATAAACAGAGACAAATGTACTAATTAATGTGAGGTCTAAACTGTTTGCATTATCTTTATGCAGGTGGCAGGTACACTGAAAAGGATGCTGGTGAATATGGCTTCGACAATGGCATCATTTGGGTCACGTGGCACAGCCGCTGGTACTCCCTGAAAGAGACCACCATGAAGCTCATTCCCCTCAGCCGCATCACAACAGGAGGACAGCAGGCTGGGGTCAAACAGTTTGGTGGACTTGGAGATGCTTAAAAAAAGGGACCAGGTTTTTGTTATGCTCTCACTAACAGCCCTGAAAACTCCTTAGACTAAATAAAATGCCTCCATGGAAACTTACTGACTTTTTGTTTTTCTGTAATGTCTCCAGAATATCTGAGTTCCTTTTTCCTCTTCACTGTTTTTCACATCTTTAAATAAAGCTCTTTGCTTCTCTAGAAATGGGTGGTCAATATTTATATGGATCAAGTTGTTGTCAGCTCAGATATACATTAATGTAAAGTCAGTTTGGCTAGCTGCTGAATTATAAAACCAACAAAAAATATGTTACAATGAAACAAAAATCTGTCTTAAGGTATAATGAACAGTCAGTTATATACATCTGTGTGTGAAGACATGCCCACCTTAAATACTTATGTTGTGTCCACTTTATTTGCTGTAATAAACCCCACAGACTGGTCAAACTGAATGCCACATCAAAGCCCTCTTACAGAACTTATTGCCAACTGAGTTTACTCTAAAAGCAACAAAACACGGAAACTAGGCCATGATTTTTTCTCTTTCATAAAATGAGCAGTTGTAAAATATCAGCATTGCCAGCGACCATCAAAGCACAACACCAAAAAGCTGGAAACAGTTCAGTACGAGTACATAAAGGGTTCTTCAGAGAATATCTTCATTACAGTAATGAAATGTAAGGTAGGAGTTTAATAAGCATGCCCCTTATTCCTTCAACCTTTTTATTATCGAAGAATTCAGTCAATTTGCTGTCAGCGTTAATGTCGTTAGAATAACATTAACGCCATAACCGCATTAACACGTCAAATCTCCATATTTGCCCCCTGCCCCCCTCCAGATCTCCATCTCCATCTTTGCCCCCCTGGACACAATCAACGAGTTAACGCCATTTTAATGAGATTAACGCTGACAGCACGAATATATGTATATATACATATATTGATACAGTTTTTCACAAATTAATTAGATCCCCACCCAATGCAAGGGAGGTTTATGCCATAGCTGTGTAAAAGCAAGTAAAAGTACTAAAAATACTGACTAGCAATTCTTTATTATTTTTTATGTGCAAGCTCTTTAAACATAATATTTTTAATGCCACAATATAGTTATTTTTGTTATTCATGAATTTTCACATTTACTGTTTTTCAAAAAGCAGAAAAAAATGCAGCTTTAAAAAATAGTTATTCATTTACTTAAATAATAAATACATTTACTAAAAGAATTATTCCATTAATTTGTGAGAAGTTCAGTGTGCCAGATCAAATTTGTCTATTAGAAATTGAATTTTAAAAAATAGCAACATAATTTTGTTATCATCATTAACAATATAATTTTGGTTTAAAACAATTTCTTGAGAGATTTACAAAGTATTTGTGTTTTCCTGTTTTTATGGCAGGTGGTCTAATGAATTAGTTACGTACTGTGTGATCTCAGCATGTTGCTAACTGAACAAACCGTGTTGTGTGCTTGTCTGACCTAAAGCCATTTGTCGTATTGTTGCAGAGTTATTGGAAAATCACTGCCGTGTTTCTTTTGAACCACACCAACACCATTTATTTATTTTGTATTGTACTGGTTGTTCTTGTCCAGACGCATCATCAGACTCACATCAATATCTCATGGAGTTCAAATTCCACCGGATCCTTTGTACATAATTATGCCAAATGACACATGAACTGCTATGAACACTGGCCAAAGACAGTCGGTGATATTTTTGTTCTGTTTTAGGGTTTTTTTTTAATTGTTTTTATTAGTTTTTTTAACTAATCTCACAATAATGTCAGTAAAATATTCATCTTAAACTAGATTGTTTGAATTTGCCATCCCACGGCACAGGCATCGCCCACACACAGCTAGGTTAAAGTTTAGACTGGATAACCTTTGATAGATGTTCTCTTCTGGGCAAACATAGTCAGGTACAAGAGGAGGGATAACCAAACTATGGCCCGTGACCCCACCAAAGTAACAAATAACATTCTCATTTTATAAAAAAAAAAAAAATTAAATTCAGACATTTCTGTGATGAATACTGTGTAAAAGTATAAATCATTTGGTGTTTTCTGCAGTAAGAGAGTCAGACTTATAATAATATGTATTGATATTTTGTATTTTACTCCTCGATTGAAATTATGTTCCCATGTAATGATTTTTTTGGTTATGTTTACATCGTAGTCGAATGCTGTAGTTTGTAGTCAACTTTTACTTTTGTTTGAGTTATTTCGAACAATTATCGAGGTAAATAAAGTATGTTACAAAAGAGACTCGGTTTTTAGTTGCAATCCAAATCTAACAATTTCATCATCTCCTCAATGCAAAAAATGAGTAATTGTTATTGGGAACTTGCTTTGTTGTCATTAAGTGTTAGGGGCTGGGTCTGTGACCCAGCGTTTTGAGTTTATTTTGTATTTTTGTCTTTCTTCTGTTAAATTGCATCAATGTTAAGTTCTCATGTTATTTGGTTCAGGGTTCATTTGTGAGTTTCTTGCCCTCTTAATGGGGTTGGGACCATCAGTTGTGTTGTGCAGAAGTCATGTTGGTACACAGCTGACAGCCCTATATGACAACTGTTAGACTTCATATTATGACAAGAAACAATCAGCTAAGTAAAGAGAAATGACAGTCCATCATTACTTTAAGAACTGAACTGAAGGTCAGTCAGTACAGAAAATTGCTAAAACAAATGTGTCCTCAAGTGAAGTCGCAAAAACCATCAAGAACTACGACGAAACTGGCTCACATGAGGACCTCCCCACAAAAGGAAGACCAAGAGTCCCCTCTACTGCTGAAGATAACAGCACCTCAGATTAGAGCCCAGATAAATGCCACAGTTTATTTTAGTTCCAGTAACAGACACATCTCTACATCAACTGTTCAGAGGACACTATGCGAATCAGGTCTTTATGGTCAAATAGCTGCTAAGAAACCACGACTAAGGAAAAGCAACAAACACAAGAGATTTGTTTGGGCCAAGAAACACAAGGACATTAGATGAGTGGAGATCTGCGCTTTGGTCTGATGAGTCCAAATCTGAGATCTTTGGTTCCACACGCTGTGTCTTTCCACGACGCAGAAAATGTGAACAGATGGTCTCTACATGCATGGTTCCCACTGTGAAGCATGGAGGAGGAGGTGTGATGGTGTGGGGGTGCTTTGCTGGTGACACTGTTGGGGATTTATTCAAAATTGAAGGCACACTGAACCAGTATGACTACCACAGCATCCTGCAGCAACATGCCATCCGTTTTATGTTTAGTTGGACTTCCAGGCTGTGTAAGGGCTGTTTGACCAAGAAGGGGAACAATGTCCTGGCCTCCACAATCACCTGACCTAAATCCCATCGAGATGGTTTGGGATGAGATGGAGGTGACGACCTCATGAAGCTCATCGAGAGAACACCAAGAGTGTGCAAAGCAGTAATCAAAGCAAAGGTTGTCTATGTTGAAGAATCTAAAACATAAAACATGTTTTACAACATACTTTTAGAATATTTCTGCTTATCTGAAAGTCTTTACACTGTTTACTCTTGTAGGATCTATTTCTCTTCTTACATCTTACATTTCCCTCTCCTGAATTTTTTCCTTCTTTTTGGCTATTATAAAAAAAATTATAAAAAAATTCTGCCCTCCTTGTAAGTGTCCCAGGAACCACATGGCCCGTCCATGTAAAGTTTATTTTCTTCCCACATCTTTGCAGATTTGAAAGTTAGCTGTAGCACTATAAACTAAAATCTTCTTGTCTGCCTGATATGTGTCAACCAGCAGGGGGCGGAAGTGAGTAAATGTTAGGAAGCACTAAAGTCTAGGGTTAAAGTGTGCCATTCCACTACCTTCAGTTATGCAAAATCATGCAAAATACCACACATTGCTGTCAGAATCAAAACTAAACAAAACCACATGAAAAGTGGTTGAAGTTATATCCTGATGATTTTAATGGATCTGCCTCTAAAAATATGCACTTGGAGAGTAATTTACCCATATTGTAATAATACAACACCACTGTTTCTCTACAGAAAAGGGAAGCTAATTGTCCTCCTGAGTTGCAGTAGCATAGGTCAATTGATCATAATGAACCTACTGGAGCACACAAGGCAAATTATTACGTGACTTACATCTAATGCCTTAATTTCTGCATGGTTTTTACTTGATTTTTTTATTTTGGTTTTCCTTACACTGCCAAGACAGAGCAAATAAGGGAGCCACTAAAAGTGGTCTTTACTATGTAAAACCATTAAAAGAAACAGAGCAATTCCTGACCCATTGTGAGACTGGAGCCTGTCCCAGGTGTAAAAACATTTGTTTTCTGATCGGCGATAATAATTTTTCATAAATTCCCTCTGTCGTCAGTTTTTGATGAAAAATCTATCAGAATTTAACAAATGGTTCTTGTCTCTGCTCATTTCTTAATGCCTGACCTGATGGCAGTCTGTACTTCCACAAGAACTGGGTCCAGTACAAGGAGGGCTTCGGTTATCTCTCACCACAGAGTTCTGGTTAAGCAATGAGAGGGTTTACCTGCTCACTACTAGCTCTAACTTCCAAGTTGTGCTCAGGATACAGCTTGTTGACTGAGAGGGCAACAAAAGGCACACACACACAAACTCACACACACGATAACAGATTATGTAAGACAGGAATTGTGGACAAGACAAACACGACCGCTCTAGTAGCGAGGTTAACTTATAAGAAGAAAAAAAATGACTCAACAGTTGTTACCAAAAACTAACTTTAGATCCACAATTCTGTGACAGAGACAAAAGTACTAATTAATGTGAGGTCTAAACTGTTTGCATTATCTTTATGCAGGTGGCAGGTACACTGAAAAGGATGCTGGTGAATATGGCTTCGACAATGGCATCATTTGGGTCACGTGGCACAACCGCTGGTACTCCCTGAAAGAAACCACCATGAAGCTCATTCCCCTCAGCCGCATCACAGCAGGAGGACAGCAGGCTGGAGTTAAACAGTTTGGTGGACTTGGAGATGCTTAAAAGAGAGACATTTTTAATGCTCTCACTAACAGCTCTGAAAACTCCTTAGATTAAATAAAATGCCTCCATAGAAAAGTTATAACTTTCTTCATTTTTTTTGTTGTTGTATTTTTCTGTTTGCAGAATACCTGAGTTCCTTTTTCCTCTTCAGTGGTTTTCAGATCTTTAAATAAACACTGTTCCTTGCTATATTCTCAATTCTAAAAAAACAACAAAAAACAATAGTGTGCAAATTTCATAACCTATAAGATTTTCACAGCAGAACATAGAAAACATATCAAATCTTGAAACTGACACATTGTATACCTTCAATGAAACACTAGCTTATTGTTGTGGGGGGTTTGTGTATCCCTGGAATCCCAGGGGATGTCAGGGCTCTGTGTGCGGGCAGGCGGAGGTGAGGATCCAAACGCAGGACTCGTGAAGCCAAGTTTCAACAGAAAACCACAGTTTTATTGCTGGCAATGAACAGAACAATGAACTAGAACCGGGAACACACAGGTAGACTCTGAAGGTACGACATGACACTGAGCAAGGGCAAACACAGGGCTAATATACACAAGGAAGTAATCAGGGAATGGAAAACAGGAGGGAGACACAGCTGGGAGAGATTGGGGCTAACGAGACAGGAGGAGCAAAGCTGGACACACTGACATAAGACACAATCCTTCAAAATAAAACAGGAAACAATACACACTAACCTAAGACACGGACTGGATAGAGGGAGACAGACTAGACACTGAACTAAACCTGCAATAAACATGAGAACACAAAACCTAAGAACTAATCCCTAAACAAGAATAACTGAAACATAGAATAGAATAGAATAGAATAGAATTGTGGTATGCGGAATAGAACCTGGTGGCCGGGCTTTAGTGCATGGGGCCTGGCCGAGCACAGCCCATATAAGGGACGTGGGCCCACCTTCCTGTAGGCCCACCACCCTCAGGATTTGCCGTTGGGGGTCAGGTGCAATGTGTGCTGGCTGCGCTCAGGGGCAGAGACCCTGGCAGACCGATCCCCGACAACCAAGACTATCAACTGGAACATGGAACATGACCTCTCTGGTGGGGAAGTAGCCTGAGCTAGTGCATAAGGTCGAGAGGTACTGGCTAGATATAATTGGGCTCACCTCAATGCACATCTTGGGCTCTAGAACTAGTTTCCTGGAGAGGGGGTGGAGTTTTCCAACATAGATGGCAGGATTTGGGTCAGGAAACAGGTCCTTACTGTCATTTGCATCTTTGCGCCAAACGACAGTTCAGAGTACCAGGTTTCTTTGATTCCCTGGGTGGGGTGCTTGAGGGTGCTCCACCTAGGGACTCTGTCATCTTACTGGGAAACTGTAACGCTCATGTGGGCAATAACAGTGAGACCTGGAGGGGTTTGATTGGGCCAGATCTGAATCCAAGTGGTGTTTTGTTACTAGACTTGTTACTGAAGCAAACCACAGTTTGTCCATAACAAGCACCTGCGGGTGTCCATAACTGCATGTGGCAACAGGAGACCCTAGGCCTCAGGTCGATGATCAATTTTGTAATCGTATAATTAGATCTGTGGCCATATGTTCTGGGCACTCGGGTGAAGAGAGGTGCTGAGCTGTCAACTGATGGAACTGGAACCGATGGAGAATCTGAATGGAGGCGCCCAGAGCTCCGAACAGAAAGGAGAATCTGACCGTTAGTTGAACCTCTGATACAGATGGAACAATGTGGTTTTCATTTCAGTCATGCAACACTGGACCAGACCTTTTTCCTCTCAATGATCAATCTCACTGTTCACAATGGAGCAGTTCGCAGTCACGTGTGAAGTGGCGGGAATAAGAATCAGAACCTCCAAATCAGAGGACATGATCCTTGACCGGAAAAGGATGGAGAGCTCACTACTGGTCCGGGACAAGTTTAAGTGGAGTAGTTTAAGTATCTTGGGGTCTTGTTTGCAAGTGAGGAGAGAGTGGAGCGGGAGATCAACAGATGGATTTGTGCTGCAGCGATGCGGACACTGTACCAATCCATCATGGTGAAGAGAGAGCTGAGTGTAAAAGCGAAGCTCTTGATTTACCGGTTGATCTACATCCCCACCCTCAGCTATGGTCACAAGCTTTGGGTAGAGACCGAAAGAATGAGATCTCGGATACAAGCGGCTGAAATGAGCTCCGAAGGGTAGCTGGCCCCTCCCTCTGTTCGTAAGGGACAAGGCAGTGTAAGGAGTTCGGCCATCCGGAAGTGGCTCACAGTAAAGTCACAACTCCTCCATATCTATAGGATCCAGTTGAGCTGGTTCGGGCATCTGACAAGGCTACCTGCTGATGCCTCCTCTGTGAGGTGTTTCAGGCACTTACCACTGAGAGGAGGCTCCAGGGCAGAACCAGGATACGCTGGAGGGATTATATCTTTCGGCTGGCCTGGGATTACCTTTGTGTTTCCCCGGACAAGCTGGAGGAGGTGGCCACGGACATGGAGCTCTGGGCGCCTCTGCTTAAGCTGCTGCCCTTGCAACCCGGCTCCTCTTGAAAGATGTTAACTCTGTATGAATTTGAATTTAAACACTGGGACCAGGATAACAAAAGGTTGAACATAAGTGGTGCTGGTACTGAAGTAAGTGGTACTGACAAGAAACAACCGAAGGAGCATTTTCAACTAATTAGGTTAGCTGACAGCAGGTCAGTATAAAAAATCAGCATCTCAGAGAGGCAGAGTTATCAGAAGTAAAGATGGGCAGCGGTTCATCAATCTGCAAAAAACTTAGGCTACAAATTGTGGAACAATTTCAGAATAATGTTCCTCAGTGTAAAATATGGAAAACTTTTAATATTTCATCATCATCTGCAGTGCACAGGGAATCTAGAGAAATCTCTGTTTGTAAGACACAAAGCCGAAAATCAGCATTGTATGCTGGTGATCTTCAGGCCCTCAGGTAGCACTGCATTAAAAACAGGCATGATTCAGCCATGGAATCACTGCATGGGCTCAGGAACATTTCCAGAAATCATTAAAACACTCTCTTTAGAGAGAGCAGTTGTCAACTGTCATGCCAACGTTCAGCATGCCTTCCTTAGAAACATACTTCATCAATACTTTCTTTTTCATAAAATTAATTGTAATTAATTAGCATTGCCAGTGACCCTCAAAGCACTGTGATATGAATGACACACTAGAAACAGTCCTGTATGGATACAAGAGATGTAACTAGATCACTCTCCAGTTACAGTGACTCAGCGTTGTTGTACCGGATTCTGGATGTAGCAGCTTAGTAAGGATATTCTTGATGCCATCCATGGCCCCTGACTTTGTTTTATTAAATGATTATAATAATTTGCTTTGGATAATCAGTCTTTTAATCATTTTATTACTTTTTACTTATATTACTTGTGACTTTTAGATTTTAGTTTGCAGAAATTTTGACTTTTAATAAATATTATCTTCTTTTCCTGTGGTCGCCCAGATAAAACTATCTTTAAAAAAAAAAGCCTAACTGAACAAACTGTGAAATTAAATCTTTGAGGACAGAAAACCATTTTGTCACATTGTTGCAGAGCTTTCAGAGCATCTCAGTTGAATTGTTTATTTTGAGCCACAGTTTATTTACTTTGCATTGAACTTGTAGTACATGTCCCCGTGCATCACCAGACTCACATCGATAATCCAAATTCTGCCCAGCTATTGGCATGTGATTTTGCCGAACAATGCGCAGATTTCTAAAGCTTCTTAACAGGACAACATTATGTTAGTACAGCCAGTGACTCTTTCAAAAGCCAGTTTGTTTGTTTTTTTATTAAATTGGCCTCAGAAATTTTTGAAAAACACTGATATAAACATGACTGTTTAAATTTACTCTGCCACAATAACGCAACACACACACACTGCACCATTTAGGTTCAAATTCGAAATGGATAACCATTAATAGATGTACTCTGCTGGGCAAACATGATCTGGCACAGAAGGAAGCAAAACCAAATTTGGCCCTGTCCTCCCACCAAATCTCAAGCACACCAAATCAGGAAATCAAGAAAATGATGAAGAAAAGTGTCGTTGAAATATACATACAGCCCTGAACTCAGTAAGCTTTATGACTGTGTGGCATAGAAACAATCAATCAATCAATCAATCAAGGCTTTATTCGCCACGTGCAGGTTGCCCTGCAGTGAAATAGGACCCCCCCACCCCCACCTTACACACACAACACAGACATTACATGGGGATAAGGGTCGGAGATCTGTAGCATTACAGAAAAAAAAAACACTGAAATATACACTACAATGGGAAAGTACAAGAGGAAAAAAAGAGACCTCTACTCATGCTGGGGTCCTGGGAGGAAAGCATGAGAACAGGAAACAAAAATCTCCTCTGCACAAAAAAGCACATAAATGTCCACAGCACAACATTATGGAACACGTGACAAGCCACAGGGTCGGTGGGGGGTGAGGAGTAATCCGAAGCAAACACAGCAGCCATCCTGCCCAGCGCTACCATTCCAGTGCGGGCTCAGACCCGCCGTGTTCCCAGGAGGGAACAAGCATCGAAGGCGTTTGGAAAGGGAGGGGGGATGAGTGTGTGCATATCAGTGTATATGTATAAATGGTAAATGGCCTGTATTTATATAGCGCTTTACTAGTCCCTAAGGACC
The DNA here is from genome assembly GCF_900408965.1 of Simochromis diagramma. NCBI lineage: Eukaryota > Metazoa > Chordata > Actinopteri > Cichliformes > Cichlidae > Simochromis > Simochromis diagramma. The sequence goes on along the minus strand of NW_024386792.1, from coordinate 1,643,809 downwards.
CCAAAGCGCTTTACATATCCAGTCATCCACCCATTCACACACACATTCACACACTGGTGATGGCAAGCTACATTGTAGCCACAGCCACCCTGGGGCGCACTGACAGAGTATGTGTGTGCGTGTCCAGAGTTCAGCTGAGACAGTGTCCTTCGCCCTGCTAGGCTAAGTAAACAGTCTTCCAGCCAACCCAATGTTGCCAATGTGGATTTGTTCAGGCTCTTATATTGAGGATTTCATTAGGGACAGTGAAAACAGTTCCAGCTTACACATTCTGAGTGGAAGCTGAAGAAATGCCACTTTGACTCCATAAGAAACAGTTCACTGCTAACTAGGCGAGGACTAGAGCAAATGAAAGTTTGTGTAATATGGTTATGTCCCAACAGTTCTTTGTTCATCTACTGAACATTAAACATGACAATAATTTGACTGTCGCCATCCATTAAAATAGGACCCTCTGGGAATCACCAAGACCTGGTATATTATGAGCTACTATTCATCAGTTAGAGGTTAGTCAGTCCAGAAATAAGCAGTCAAGGTGATCAGAAGTAAACAGACAGAACCATTTGTCCAGTTCAGAGTCACACAGGTAGCTGTAGCCTGTGCTGTGGGGCGAGAGGCAGTACACTGAACAGACAGACAATCATTCTCGCAATTTAGAAGCACTGATAAACCCATGCATTTTTTTTTTCTTTTGGACTATGTCAGGAAATGGCTGGACACCACTAGATTTGATCCCTGGACCTTGTGGATGTAAAGAAACAATGCTAATCCAGAACAAGCAGCTATTAATGATAAACCTTTTAAGTGCAAAAAACAAAAAAATCGTGGCCACAGCAATGGAAATAGGGCATTATTTCTACAGTTAGCAGGAGTGGTAAGAAAGAAAGGAGCAGTAGAGCGCAGACTGAACTGGTTAAAGCAACTTGGAGAGCACAAATTATTATTATTATTATTAGTGTCAAGAAAAGAAGGACGTGCTGTGTTCTCGCTTCACGCAGGAAATATAACGAGATTCGGAAGAGTAGAGGTCAAAGATTTGGCTTTTTTCCATTTCAATTTACCTCCCGGCCTATAGGTGGCGCTAATAAGCTGCTAGCTGTCCTTTTACCTCTTTACTTCCGGGGTATTCGGTCGTTGGAGCGTCGCGGTAGTCATGTTTTTGCGTCCGTGATACTTTTCGGGGAGCGTGCTTTGTTTACTGAAAAAAGGGATATTTTCCGCTTCTTTATAATACTGCTTTATTTTTACCGCCACAATGACTGAGGTAAGAAGATATTTGAAGTCCGTTTTTTTGTCTTTTTTGTGCTTCCGCCCGCCCGGCAGACACATAGCCCCGCTCGGCTAATAACTGCAACCACACGCTTATGGTTTTGTTTGCATTACACATAGTAAAAAGTAATTACTCCCAAAGTTTGCCGTGGTTGCACTCGTTTAAAACACACGTTTTACTATTTGTTATCATCTACAGGATGTTCAGAAGCACTCAGTCCACACTCTGGTCTTCAGATCTCTTAAAAGGACTCATGATATGTTTGTGTCTGATCACGCCAAGTCCATCGCGCTGGATGATGAAAGGTAAACGTCACAGTGTTACCTTCTAATGATTTGAAGTTGTGTTTTGGGGTAAATTAAATTCACATAGCAAGCTCTAATATCATGTGAAATTGTTGTAGAGGTTTTATTGAACAATTTTGTACTAGCGCTTTGTATTAATATTGCTCGCTAGTCCAGATAAATGAGGAGGGTTGCCTCAGGAAGGGCATCTCATGTAAATAAAAAAATCTTTGCCAGTAGTGAGACCTACTATCATTTATGGTTTGGAGAGATTGGCAATGACAAAAAACAGGAGCTGATGCTGGTGGTGGCAGAGCTGAAGAATCTTTTCATTGGGCGTGACTGGGGTGGATAAAAATGAGTATATTGCAGGGAGATCTCAGGTCGAGTACTTTGAAGACAGAGAGCTAGATGTAGAGAAACAAGGCGGAGATGTTTTGGACATGTGCAGAGGAGGGTTTGGACAAAGGGTGTTTAAGATTGACCTCCCAAGCAGGAGAGAAAGACAAAGGAGGACATGCAGAGTGTTTGACACGGGACGATGTTCAGGATAGGGTGAGAAGGAGACATATGTTCTGCTGTTGTTGGGGAACAGTCAAAAAAGAAGGATTTGTAGCTGCAACACTGAAGAGCATCAATTTGTCAGGAGTTTATTTTCAGTTTACCAACAACTCCTTTTTTTCTGTAAATTTATACTGACATTATGGTAATAAGTAGGAAGTTAAAGCTCTATCAATTTCCTGCTCCAAGAAACAGAAATCTCTGCTGCTGAACCCCAGAATGTAAATTATATCTACTTTAATACGCCAGTAAAAACTTCAGGATATTTACTGTGTGTTGTTCATGTGTTTCAATATCATTATGCTATTTTAATCAAATATATTAGATGTTTTAAGGGGAAATGCGTCATTATGTCATCTGCTTGCAGCCACAAGTTGAAGATGGAGGTTAAACTGAAAGCAGACTACGGTGCAGTGTTACACCTGCCCATCCTGAGGGAAGGGAAAGACAGAGCCTCACACCTTTCTGGCAGCATGGAAGGCCACCAGAACTACGCTCAGCCAGGTGAGGATGAAAGTGTCACTGCATGTCAGAGTCACTCTTAAGTGTGCCAACAATTTATTGTTAACAAATATGTGGAAATGTAGATTTTTATTATGTTTTTCTGTCAAAAAGCTCAGTTTGTCTTTAAATTTAGCTTTTCTTTGTTATTCTGAAACCTTTTATTTCAAAGCTACGTGATTTAAAGACATTTTGGGAATATTATTTATGTTTTAGGTGAGGACCCAGAATACCTGATCACTGGGACACATGCCTACCCGTCTGGACCAGGTAAATACTCTCAATTTGTGACTTTTTAATTTAATTTAATCATCCCAATTGGAGTGTTTATAACCATTATTTTTTATTCGCCAGGGGTGGCATTGACCGCTGACACAAAGATGCACAGGAATCCCAGTGACACTGGAGTACACTCCATGGCGTTAGTTTTACCCCCATCGCAAGCTAGGTAAACTTTGGCCCTCACACACACAATAAACTCACAGTAAAAAGGGAGTCAGTCACTAGTAGTAATTTAGCATAAAAGCACTAATAACAAAATGATGCTTACTCACACATAAACCATCATTTACTCTGTGGGTCATTTGTAGGCAGGACGCGAGTCGCACAGCAGCCAGTATTGCTGACATCCACCGGCATGCAGGAGGAGCAGAGCGATCTCACCCTCCGTCATCTGCAGTGGTAGGTCACAGTTTATTCCTACTTTTACTCAGCCTTATCGGTTTGAAAGAAAGAAGTGCAAAACTGATCATCCGTGTGTTTTCAGTCGCTCCTGGAGGGAGGTGGGACCAGAAATTCTGCCCTCATGAGGAGAGCGCCCACAATGCCCAAACCTCAGTGGCATCCGCCATGGAAACTGTTTCGGGTAACTATAAATCATTTCAACTTTTCTAAGTTTAAGCTTTACTCGACACGATACAGTGGGCAAGGTCTGGGTTCTGTGTTTTGTTTACTGTAGTTTGTTTTGTCTGGTAGGTCATCAGCGGCCACCTTGGCTGGGTGAGGTCCATCGCTGTAGAGCCTGGGAATCAGTGGTTTGTCACAGGTTCTGCTGATAGGACTATAAAGGTGAGTCAAGCAGGAAATAACAGTAAGCGACAAACTAAAAATGGCTCATCTGACATGGACTGACTAAATTAGCTCTCCTCCGAGTCATCTCTCCTCGGGATCGTTACCTGTGTTTGTTTCATAGATTGTTTTCTGTAGGCTCCAACATGCCACAGTGCCTGCTTGCAACTTTAATACCCTGCTCTTCACAGATGATTAAGTTATACTAAAAGCCCAATTTTTACCTATTAAACTGACTATGTTTGTAAATTAATCTCAGATTATCTTAATTTGACTTGAAGGCTGCCTGTCTTGACAGATCTGGGACCTGGCCAGTGGAAAACTGAAACTCTCTCTGACTGGACACATCAGCACAGTGCGTGGGGTGGCGGTCAGCAGCCGCAGTCCTTACCTTTTCTCTTGCGGGGAGGACAAGCAGGTCAAATGTTGGGATCTGGAGTACAACAAGGTATACTTTCAAACAAGGGAGCTATTGGTTTGTGTCATTCAAAACAGTTTATTTAGCGGCTTTATGCTGTAATGATTTACACATTCACCTGTGAAAGTTCCTTTGGGAGATGACACAAATGTTTTTTGGGGACTGCATCTGGCATAAAAGCTTTTCCCAATAAAACAGGCACAGCCCTGGTGAATAAAGGTGCAAGTGAAACTAGCTAACTTGCTTCTGTTGTGGCTCATTTTCTTCTTTTTCTCTCCTTGTAATGTTGTGGATGTTTCTTGACTGTATTGGTTTATATTTTAGGTAATTAGGCACTATCACGGACACCTCAGCGCAGTGTATGATCTGGATCTGCATCCAACCATCGACGTGCTCGTGACGTGCAGCAGAGATGCCACAGCGAGGGTAAGCTCTTACTTTGTGTTGAATCAGCGAATGACATTGATGGAATGACCTAAATGGATCAGGTTTAAGCAGTACAGTGCAGAAGACTGTGTGAAAAACAGCCACAGACTGAGCAGCAGGCATACCGTCATCTAAATGTTCTCCGTTGATGTTTCATCGTGGGACTTTCAACTGCGTTGGTATAACGACCCCTCACATATTGAGGTGGTTGTTAATCATAATGGAAAATGACCGAAACAGAGTAGAGTCAAGGCACATAGGTACTAGTGAAAAGAAACTTACCAGTCATGGATCGGCCCCCTCCAGCGCTCAGACCTCAACATTATTATAGCAGTGTGGGATCATCTTCACAGAGGAGAGAACCAAAGACAGCCAACATCCAAAGAAGAGCTTTGATTGTCCACCACAAAGCCCAAACACTTAAAATTACAAGGAAGCTTGTCTCAAAGAGAGAAGAGAAAATACAAAGAAATGAGGGGTGGCTCAACCCTTTTGCACAGTACTATATTATAATAATAATAATGGATTGCATTTATATAGAGCTTTTCGAGACCCTCAAAGCTCTTTACAGTTCCACTATTCACTCTCACATTCACACACTGGTGGAGGCAAGCTACAGTTGTAGCCACAGCTGCCCTGGGGCAGACTCTTCCACTAAAGGGCTGTGTTCAGATGTGATGTGGGTTATGAGATGACACTAACTGCTTGTCCTCCCGGTCCATGCAGGTGTGGGACATCAGGACGAAGGCAAATGTGCACACACTGACCGGTCACACAAACACTGTGGCCACGGTGAGATGTCAAGCAGCAGAACCACAAATTATCACAGGTACAATTATGTGTTTTCAAATCGCTCACAACAGCAGTATAAACCCCTCAGTAAGACAGGCTTTAAAGTGGTTTCTCTTCACTCTTGTCCCTAATGTGTGCTTGGTTTGTGCAGGGAGCCACGATTCAACCATCAGGCTGTGGGATCTGATTGCTGGGAAAACCAGAGCAACTCTTACAAACCACAAGAAGTCTGTGCGAACTCTGGTCCTGCACCCCAGACAGTAAGTGGTGTTTTATAAGGGGGCGTTGGTTGGAGTGGGGGAAACGCAGCATGCAGACTCCTCAAACAATGCATATTCAAAATTGGTTTGTAAAACTTTGCAGTTGTTATAAATATAATGGTTTTACAGAAGCTCTTTCGACATGAGGCAGGTAAATGCAGGTGTTACTAATTGCATCAGTTAGTTGTAAGCCTAATTAATGTGATTAGTAACACCTTTGTTTACCTGTTTGATGCCAAAGTGAATCCTGTAATTTAAAAGAAATAAAGTTTTGATTGATAATGAAGATAAATTAATACTTGAGTCATGATTTAGGATTACAGGAGCACATTTGTTCATAACTTTAATTGCAAGAACTCATTAAGAGTTGTTGTTCTTCAGATATCGATGTCATATTTGTTGTTTTGCAGATATACTTTTGCCTCTGGATCTGCCGATAACATCAAGCAGTGGATGTTCCCAGATGGAAACTTCATCCAGAACCTGTCGGGCCACAACGCCATCATCAACACTCTGGCTGTTAACTCTGATGGCGTGTTGGTGTCTGGAGGTAATAAAGAGCTGCAGTGCTGTCTTTAACTGTCCACCTTTTTTGTTTGCTTGTTTTAAATCATTTTATTGAGGCTAATGTTGACCTCATTACACACAGCCGACAATGGAACTATCCACATGTGGGACTGGAGGACCGGATACAATTTCCAGCGTATCCACGCAGCCGTGCAGCCCGGATCTCTGGACAGCGAGTCGGGAATCTTCGCTTGCGTGTTCGACCACTCTGAAAGCCGACTGATCACGGCAGAGGCTGACAAGACCATTAAAGTTTACAAGGAGGATGACACCGCTGTACGCTACACTGTTACACTCAACTTGTATTTCTGTGCCGATTCTTATGCAGCAGGAAATAAAATAAATAATAACCATGTTTTCTTTCCTGCAGACAGAAGAAAGCCACCCAGTCAACTGGAAACCAGAAATCCTCAAGAGAAAAAGATTCTAGAGATTTTTTTATTTGTTTTTCTTGCCGCAGTAACAGCAGTGAATTTTATTTCCACCAACTTTTGTTTGCTCGTGCTTTTTCTGTCAGGCAAACTCTCAGCTTTCACAGAAGCATCCCTCTTTATTCTAAAAACCATTTGCAGTCCTCGTTGTATGATGTTAGTCCGATAAAGCAGCCGTTACGGACTGCCAGGAACCTCCCCGAGCGTTTGTTCTTGATGATAACGGCTCTCTGATAGCTCTGATCCGACTCGTCCACCAACAGAAGCCACTCTTCACCTTCAGAAGGACAGACTTCAGAGTGGACCTGCTCAAGTCAAACCCTTCAAAGGAAATGTGTTTGGAAGTTTTAGCCAAGAAAGAAAAAACTTGTATTGTTTCAGCAGAATTGGTGTTTGTACAGACGTGGAAAGTTTATTATGCTCCATTTGAATAAAGACCACATTTTTCACATGCCTGCGTTTGTTCAGTTGAGGTGGGTTTTGTGTACTCACCGAGGTATCCGTGGGTGAAGGCGTTCCTGTAGTACTTACAGCCGTCACCCTTGATCTCCTCCCAGTAGCACTGATCTTCACAGCACTCGCTGAGCTCCACTGTGGTTCTGCTTTCAGCAGCTCTCCGCATTATCTGCTCACCTGTGAGGTCAAGTTGGAACAGCAGAAATGCTAGATGAATCTAAAGTGGCTGCCACTTGTAATTAAGTGGCTGACTATCAGTAGACTTGGGAAATGAAAGGCCTGGTAATGCTTAATATGTATTCATGCTGTGTACAACGGGATTATTCTATGAATAATTTTCCATATTTTTCTCCCAGTTAACAGTAATTGAATTGCTTTCATTAAAGCGAGTTTTTACCAGACAACCTTTCTATTGAGGGGGATTTATTATTCCTGTTGTGTAACGATGTTCAACTAAGTTTTTTATGAAAATGTGGCTCAGCTACGAAACAGTCTGGCAAATTTCCTCTGACCTCTGAAAATATTTTCACTTAGAGAACTGCTCATTGGTTATTTTCTCTTTTTGAGACCATCCTTTGGCACAGGGTGTTGTTTGTTAATGTTTCCATGGCTACCTGAGTCCTGCATGTAGAGCTTGGAGAGAGAATGACAGAAGGCTCGGCCAGGTTTCTTCTTCAGACGGGCTTTTCTGGGCTCTGGCTGCTCCTCCACCTCCTTCGGAGGTTCTTCAACCGTCAGTAGGTGGCCCACATTATACATGATCTCCTCTTCTAGAGACCTGAGACACATGTCAAAGTGCTCTTCATCCTCCTCTGCATTTCTGGGAGACGACAGCATTGATGGTTGAGAGTTCAGATGCTACAGTTAGGTGCACTTGTGATCTCTATGATCTCTAAAATATATTTTATTTAGCTAAGATATTTTTTTCCAAGACAACATGAAATGGTGACATTGTTCCAGGAAATTCAAGGACACGTGTGACTGAAAGACTACACTTTCTAACAAATGCAGTTTCCATCCTGCTAAAATTTCAGGTTTTAAAACGTGTGCTCCTCACCTGAAGTCCACCCAGAGCAGGCCTGCAGTGATCAGTCCCAGCCACTCACTGGCCTCCCAGTTGTTTGTCAGCATCACCGGCACAATGATGACCTGCTGTTTTTCGGCATAGTTGAGTTCCTTCTTACAGCACTGTGATGCCTGGTAAGCCGGAGTCATAAACGGACAGATCACAGCAGCTTCTTCCACTCCTGCAGCCATGCTGAAAACGCACACAGATTTAGTATGCACAACACAGCAGTGATGAAGCCCATCAGAGATTAGAACAGATGAAACCTGTTATCCACGTCACTTTGCACTCACGCGTCGTTGATGTTGCCCGTCACCCCTCCTTCGATGTCCCTGTGTCCATCCACACAGGGAGCCCGTCATCTTTCAGGTGATCGTATATCTTCTTAACAAGAGGCTGATCATCCCACTGGTAGGAGAGCATAATGTGAGACGGCATTTTTTGGTTTTTTAAATTTTACTTAGATTTATGAGAAAGAAAACGTCCTGTGATGCTTTGGAGTGGGTGGTTTCTGAGTTGCTGAGCAAACTAACCCAGACAATGAGCCCCTTAGCTATGCTGCTTGTTTACTGTGGTCAGATTACACCTGTTGCGTGGTTGCAGCAGGCCATGATGGCAACTACAAGCTGCAGGACAAATGAGAGGTCAGCAATGACAATAAACTGTAAGACCAGCATTTTCCAGCCATTCCTACCATTTATTATTTATACTGAGCACAGTTTAGACTTACAACAGACAGACTGAAGTCTGTTATGAAGAAATAAGAAACGCCCTATTTGTGTTTATGATACCATTTGCTTTAGCTATGACGGATATTATTGTAATGTTTTACTGGTTTAAATATAATTAGTTTAGGTTTTTATGCAACAGTGTTTTTTTAAAGAAGCACAAACTGCACAAACAAATTTACATTTATTCAGAAATCCTTGTACATTAGTATCAGCTGCTAACAACAAACTGCAATCATGTCGTTATTATCAGGGTGGTTTCTTTCATCTTGTGTTAGTTTTATGCTTCCATTTCAAAGAGAAAATCATAAAAAAGTATCTTGTTTGTGAAGTTTTAAATATTTTATGCAGAAACATTGAAATATTCAGGAAAAATTAACTATCATTATTGTAAAACTGTAAAATTGTATATAAAATTGGTTTTTTGTTTTTTTTCCCCCAGTGAAGGAAGCAGGCTCCCATGCAGTAATCATCTTTTATACATTTCAGAGCTCTTGCTTGCTTTATGCTCCTGAGAGCTGTGGCAAGAATCTTCCCATTGAACATGAGATATCAATGTAAAGCCCAGGATGTCCTCTATTTAGTACAGCAGGACTTATTGGGATAGCTAAAATAAGTCGAAAGATATAGACCAAGAATAAATGTCCATTACAGAGGACATAAATGAATAGGCTGGTTCTCAGCTATTCATGGACTTTGCAAATGCACAACCCCCACACAGCCACTAGGGGGACCCCAAGCTGCAAGCTCAGCCTCATATATTTGGGAAAATATTTAAATGACCTGTTTTCATTTGGAGCCAGCTGCTCTCTTCTGTGTGTTTACTGAAACACTTGTGTGGTTAAAACTGAAATGTGGGATATTGCCAAAGCTATGCTGCAACGACAGGGAAGCTGTGGTGGATCATTTAAAAAAAAAAAATCACCATTAGGATGTCTTGTTGTGAATGAAGTCTGCTGACAGGTATGATGTACAGGGAGTGCAGAATTATTAGGCAAATGAGTATTTTGTCCACATCATCCTCTTCATGCATGTTGTCTTACTCCAAGCTGTATAGGCCCGAAAGCCTACTACCAATTAAGCATATTAGGTGATGTGCATCTCTGTAATGAGAAGGGGTGTGGTCTAATGACATCAACACCCTATATCAGGTGTGCATAATTATTAGGCAACGTCCTTTCCTTTGGTAAAATGGGTCAAAAGAAGGACTTGACAGGCTCAGAAAAGTCAAAAATAGTGAGATATCTTGCAGAGGGATGCAGCAGTCTCAAAATTGCAAAGCTTCTGAAGCGTGATCATCGAACAACAAGCGTTTCATTCAAAATAGTCAACAGGGTCGCAAGAAGCGTGTGGAAAAACCAAGGCGCAAAATAACTGCCCATGAACTGAGAAAAGTCAAGCGTGCAGCTGCCAAGATGCCACTTGCCACCAGTTTGGCCATATTTCAGAGCTGCAACATCACTGGAGTGCCCAAAAGCACAAGGTGTGCAATACTCAGAGACATGGCCAAGGTAAGAAAGGCTGAAAGACGACCACCACTGAACAAGACACACAAGCTGAAACGTCAAGACTGGGCCAAGAAATATCTCAAGACTGGTTTTTCTAAGGTTTTATGGACTGATGAAATGAGAGTGAGTCTTGATGGGCCAGATGGATGGGCCCGTGGCTGGATTGGTAAAGGGCAGAGAGCTCCAGTCCGACTCAGACGCCAGCAAGGTGGAGGTGGAGTACTGGTTTGGGCTGGTATCATCAAAGATGAGCTTGTGGGGCCTTTTCGGGTTGAGGATGGAGTCAAGCTCAACTCCCAGTCCTACTGCCAGTTCCTGGAAGACACCTTCTTCAAGCAGTGGTACAGGAAGAAGTCTGCATCCTTCAAGAAAAACATGATTTTCATGCAGGACAATGCTCCATCACACGCGTCCAAGTACTCCACAGCGTGGCTGGCAAGAAAGGGTATAAAAGAAGAAAAACTAATGACATGGCCTCCTTGTTCACCTGATCTGGACCCCATTGAGAACCTGTGGTCCATCATCAAATGTGAGATTTACAAGGAGGGAAAACAGTACACCTCTCTGAACAGTGTCTGGGAGGCTGTGGTTGCTGCTGCACGCAATGTTGATGGTGAACAGATCAAAACACTGACAGAATCCATGGATGGCAGGCTTTTGAGTGTCCTTGCAAAGAAAGGTGGCTATATTGGTCGCTGATTTGTTTTTGTTTTGTTTTTGAATGTCAGAAATGTATATTTGTGAATGTGGAGATGTTATATTGGTGTCACTGGTAAAAATAAATAATTGAAATGGGTATATATTTGTTTTTTGTTAAGTTGCCTAATAATTATGCACAGTAATAGTGACCTGCACACACAGATATCCCCCTAAAATAGCTAAAACTAAAAACAAACTAAAAACTACTTCCAAAAACATTCAGCTTTGATATTAATGAGTTTTTTGGGTTCATTGAGAACATGGTTGTTGTTCAATAATAAAATTATTCCTCAAAAATACAACTTGCCTAATAATGCTGCACTCCCTGTATGACTGACAGCCTCACATCTTCACGAGGAGAATAAGGGTGGCCCAGGCTGCAGTGAAACCTGGATTGCATCAAAATGTGTTTATTTTTTAAGCATAAAATTAAGAAAAGAAGAAGAAATCTACAGAAATATGCCCATGATAAAGGAAATATTTGCTTCTGTGGAGGAGGAGCCAGAATTTGAATAAAAAAATAAAAACAAAAACAGAAAGCTGAAGTTGAAGAGGATGTATTACTCTTCTTATTGTTGTTGGGCTTTTCTTATTTGAACTTTAAAATAGATGCTATAGTTTCTTTGTATTTTAATATGGTATTTCACTTTATTTTCACCTCATGGTGTAATTTTCACACCGGTGTGGATGCCAGTTAGGTTTTGATTTGAAATAGCGGTTTCATTAATTTTATGTTCATCTGGAAAATTTTGGAGGAAAACTGTGCGAAGAAGCTTCATTATTTACTTTTATGTAGATTTTAATTGCTTGTACCAATTTTTAGATCTTTCATCTGAATTTGAGATACATAATTATCACCATGGATCATTGGATCATCTTAAAAAATTTAACATCTCCACCCCCCACCCACCCACCCCCCAGTTATAGTGTTATAAACAGCGATCCCCAAACAGAATCTCGCATTGGGCCCTCAAAAAGCTAGAAACGGCCCTGATAAACTTCAGTATTTTGCTGCGAAGCTCGTGTGGATGTTACATTGAGAATCCTTAGACCTGAGGAGACATCGTCACCCCAACCCCCCTAGGACTAAGTGACCGGATAGCCTTGATTTTTCCTTTCTTTTCCTTTTAAAGAGTGGTACAGTTTCTGCTTTTTACCAGCAGAGTGAGGCACCCTAACACTTATATGTTCCTCTGCTTAGACGGGAGCACTTTATTAAATCACTTCAAGCTCATACTAACCACATTACCACAAAGGGGCCTTTTAGGACACTGTTTTGGCTCAACTGGTGTGATATCCGTATTTATTCCACTTTCCACCTGACTTCTTCCACAGGTCAGCTATACTAGGCCACGTGTCAGCAAGAGGCACGGAAGGTAATCTCTCAGCCTAATTAAATCTTAAGCAATCAGGGGCCACAGATGGAGCCGATCAGCGTGGGACGCGCCGCCTGCCAGGAGGAGTGTTCACGGCGCACAGTTGGCGCCAGTCAGAGGTGTCGAGTTATGTGAAGGAGCCAAAGGGGGATTTGCACTGTGCCATGGCTGATTTTTTTGTATCCAGTATCACGCAACAAGCTACTGAAGTACGGTGAAGGAGAATGACCGCTCGCAGTCGCCCTGCGCGCAAAAACGCGTTCGTCCGTTTCGGTTCGGAAAAGTGCGCTCAAACGTGAGGACAAAACTGAGGACTTCGACTCGAGAATATGCTGGCGGGCATCGACCTCAACAAACCGAGAGCTCAAAGCCACGCGTAAAGGAGGAATGGGGTGCAAGGATGCCTCAGCTTCGCTCCTTCAGACGCTCGTCCTGTTCCTGCTGTGCGCACAGTCGCTGGGACAGGTCTTCAACCTCACGCTGTCTGTTAAAGAGGGTCTTCCGGCCAGAACTATCGTTGGAGATCTGGGAGCGGGACTAAGCAGGCCGAGCACTGGGTTTTTCATCTCAGAAAGCAGAGATTCGTATGTTTTCAGAGACTTGGAAATAGACGCGGACACAGGCATCATTTCCACAGCTGTAGTCCTGGACAGAGAGAGCAGGGATAAGTATGAATTTGTGGCAGCCACTCTCACAGGTGAGATGATAAAAGTGACAATAGAGGTGAAAGATGTGAACGACCATTCTCCCGTGTTCCCCTCCGAGCAGGTTGAGCTGGAAATATCAGAACTGAGCCCACCTGGGAGTCGGTTTCAGATTGAAGGTGCTAAAGACCAGGATGAGGGCGAGTTTGGTACTCAGGGATACAGGATCACAGAGAGTGAGATGAGTGACTTATTCCACCTGGATTATCGCAGTGGACCTGAGAACCACCTCAACCTGGATCTAGTTCTTAACAGTAAGCTAGACAGAGAAGCGCAGGACTTGTACACGCTGACAATCGAGGCCTTTGATGGGGGGATCCCAGCCAGGACTGGGACTCTTCAGGTGAACATCCACGTCCTGGATGAGAATGACAACCTGCCTGTGTTCAACCAGACTGAATATCACACCTCAGTGCGTGAGGATGCTCCAGTCATGTCTGCTGTGTGTCAGGTGCAGGCCACTGACTATGACCTGGGTGACAATGGCAGACTCACGTATGAGATCAACAGGAGGCAGAGCGACCCAAATGAGGTTTTCTCCATCAATGAAACCACCGGGGTGGTCTACCTCAACAAGCCGCTTGATTTTGAGACTCAGGCTTTTCATGAGTTGATCATCAGTGCGAGAGACAACGGGGTTCAGCCTGAGTACAGCAGCACTTTCGTGGGTGTCAGAGTGCTTAACATCAACGATAACAGCCCCACCATCAGTGTACTGTTTCTCAGTGACACAGGAGATGCTGTGGTGTCGGAATCAGCAGCAGTCGGGGACTACGTAGCCCGGATTTCAGTGTCGGACCCCGACCTCGAGGGGGAGAGAATCACTGTCACGCTCGAGGGAGGTGATGGGAAGTTCACCCTGAAGCAGACAGATGACTTTCTGTATGCACTGTGTGTTAACTCTGAGCTGGACAGGGAGGAGAAGGATTTGTATGAGCTGAAGGTGCAGGCATCAGATTTTGGCAACCCTCCCCTGAGTAGTGAGACTGTCTTCCTCCTGAAGGTGTCGGACATGAATGACTGTTACCCAGTCTTTGAGAAGGATGTGTATCTCATAAATATTTCTGAAGATGCTCCTCAGGGGAGTTCCCTCATCCAGTTTCAGGCTCGAGACGCAGATGAGGGTGCAAACTCAGAGGTCCGATACTCCATTCTGAAGTCCAACCAGGACAGCCTGATCGACATCGACCCGGAGTCAGGCCTGGTCACCACAGCTGCAGCTCTGGACAGAGAGACGCAGATGGAGATATGGTTCCTGGTGGTGGCAGTGGATGGAGGAGAACCGGCTCTGTCATCCACAGCGACAGTCACGGTGCTCGTGGAAGACGTCAACGACAACGAGCCAGTGTTCGAGCAGCAGCTGTACAATGTGTCCATACTAGAGCAGAGCGATGTTGGAAGCTGCTTTTTACAAGTATGTTGGAGGATATTCAGCATCATTTTGGTGACTTATCTAAAAGAACAACACATTATTGTTTCTGAATGGTTCCAATTACATTTTCTATCCAAGAAGGATCCACAAGATGATAATAATGATAATAATAATTGGCACTGAATCAGGAAGTAGGCAGAAAAGCTTATTAACAAGGCAACAAATATATATATATATATTTTATAATTTGGGGAGCTGACACTCATATGAAATCATATGCATATTTATTTATTTTTTTTACAAGAACACATCCACACACAGACCAGGGGAGCGTTTCACTTAACTTGGCACTCATCTCAGTAAAATATCAGCTAACATGGATTCACAGAAACAAAAATAAAGATATCTTTGTAGTTTCTGAAAGATTCACAGTAAATATCCAGCATCTTGTGCTCTTTTGCTGTGTCTGTCTTACATCTTATAAGACAAAAGTAGCCTTCAGTCTGTTTGCACAAAGCCGTCAGTGTTCCTCCTAAAGATGCTCAACATGCACCCTTTCCAGCTTAGCTCTGTGGCTTTAGTATGACAGATGTGCTGCCTGGTACCACACTCCAGCAGGCTGGCACAAAGTGCATCCCATCACAAAGGAACATTTGTTTAAGGGCACATTCTCTGCAAACAAGAGATTCGATGAATATATAAGGACTGAAAACTTCTAAACATCTGGCTGACTTTTAGTTGCTTAGTTCCCGATTTGAACTTTAGCTACGACGCTTCAGAATACTGAAGATGTCATCCAAAATAAATGCGAGAACTAGCAGGAGCAGAAGTAACCAGAATATCTGGGAAGTCATCTATAAGGAACCCCCCTCTGTCGCATGATTTTGTAAACGCAGCACATATGCTTTATTCTAAGAAGCAAGCTTCAAAAAACTGACTGGGTTTGCGTGACTGTCCAGACCTTGACCCGTGTCTTTAAACTTCCTTTGATCAGAGTTCACAAACTGGGAGGTGATATCATCTTTATGACTGTAAAATGAGCGCTCTACCTGTGAGACATGTCTGCAGTCACAGCCACAGGCAGACATGAAAGGAGCTGCACAGGATATAAGGCGCGTTTTTACTATAATCTTTATACTGCAGGGATGGTCCTCGCCCTTTGATTGTGGGGATTTTTTATGCTTTTATTATGTTGACTCTCACTGTCAAAGGAAGACGCGTATTATGATTCACAGTACAAAGCTTAATCTAAAAGCTGGCAGTTACTGTAGTATGGGAGTGCTGTTTTACAAGGAATATTTCTTCTAATATATAAACACTTAAACATACCAAAAACTGCTAATTTTTACATAAAGTATTTGAGTAGGAGCACTTCATAATTTACTATATATATATATATGTATATATTATGCAGTTATGTGCACACAAGCTTCATAAGATGAGGGACATGAATTGAAACACAAAGCATGAATGAATTCATGTCAAACTGCATGAACCACAAAGACTGTCTAGTGTGTGCTTTGATTCAAGAACAATATATTCGTTAATGCAGTTATTAATTAATAATAATTAGTCAGTTATTAATCACGTCCATGTCATTTCATACTGAACTCTTTCGTTCTCAGATCACTTAAAAACTGGGCAGCGATGAACACAAATGTCGTAATCATTCAATCATCACTAACTAAGGAGGTGTTCTTCCTCACTTCATCATCATTATATAAGTTCAGTTATATTGTTGAGTTATTAATAAAGGCCTTGTTATTATTTTCATTTTCAACGAGCAGTTTCAGGTACAAAATCTAAGCTCACCTAAACCAAATAATCTACCTGTGGACATTTTTCAAAAGTGTTTCTCTTAATTCTTTATATTTTTATTAAACATATTACATGTTTTACCTTTGTTTTATTTTTAGCATTACAGTGTAATTGTTTAGGGTTTCCCCTTTTAACATGTGCTTATTAAAATAAAGGATCGGGGCACCATTTTTACCAGAAAGGTAACAGTTACCTGTTAAAGTTGTGAAGAAAATCATCTTAGATGATCATAATTACACCATATGCAGCACATATAGCACATTATAGGCTGACGATAGGTTTTTAATTAATTATTTAATGTTTTTTTTCCCACATATGACCTTAGATATGAATATATAAGTTTTACACTAAATTGTTCCCAGTTATTCTGCAGCACTGGTTTTAATTGAATTTCTCTTTTGTGTTAAAGAAATGATTTAAGGTGTTTTCATTTTTGCACCTCCTGTTTTCATGCCTGCATTTCTCTTCTCTTTAGGTCGTCGCTACAGATGCAGACAGCCCTGAGTTTGGGACGCTGCTCTACTCTCTGTCTGATGGCTTCGACAAACAGGCCACACATCCGCTCTTCCAAATAAACCCCCACACCGGAGAGCTGTGCATCTCCCAGGATATTGATCGAGATACGGGACAGACGGTCCACGACATCCTGATCAAGGCTGAGGATCCAGTGAGTGACACGCAGATATATAACAGTGGATTTCATTTAAACAATTTGTCCCTAATTTCTGGGTCCTAATAAAATTCTCTCCCTCAGGGAGGCTTGAGTGCTCAAACCTATGTGCACATTGAGATCGAGGACTTGAACGACAACGCTCCAGTGTTCAGCCCTGAGGAGTACACCGTGAGCATCAGCAGCCACGCGCAGCCTGGCACAGAGATCGTCAGCGTTATTGCCACTGACAGAGATTCTGGCAGGTTTGGCCAGGTTACCTACGACCTCCTTCCTGGCGACATGTCCACTTTGTTTTCACTGGATAAACAAACAGGTAGGGCCGTAAAGATGTGAGAACACTTTCTGTTGTAGTCTGAACATAAGTGTGTGGACACAATTTCCAGTGAACCAACTGTTGCTTTTCCAATATTGAAATAAATAAAGCTTTGTGTAGGTTTCAGTCTTGGTAAAGGATAGCATTTTGACTTCTTAAGCTTGATTTGTCACATTGATCCAATCAGTAGTCTTTAAGTAAACCGTGTGACTGGCAGGCTCCATTATTCAGGGATAAACGACTGCTTACTTTGTGTAAGTCCCCATGAAATGATTGTCAATGTCACAGCTCAGCAGGGGTGATGCAGAAAGCCCCAAAAGGTTTAGATCCCCAGGTGGCTAACTGGTAAGATAAGATTCGTGCTCAGCCAAAATTTAACACCATGAAATGGATAAATTATAGGAAAAGAAAACTTTCTGACACTTTACTGCCTGCATTTGTTTATATAGACATATATTGATTCTCTTACACTTATAAGATGCATTTTGGTTACAAAAACAAGCTCTGTCCTTCCCATCTGTCAATATAATAAATGTGAAGTGTTGTGAATCTCATTCCACACATTTGAAAAGCAGAAAGGAACTGGGGAAAAATAAAAACATTTTAAATTAATTTCTTTATGTCGTATTTTTCTTCTGTAGGAATGCTTCTCCTGACCTCCACTCTGACCCACCTGGGCACAGCTAATGTAAAGCTCTTGATAACAGCACAGGACGGAGGAGGCTCGATCTCAGCCAGACCTGCAGAGGTCACGATCAATGTTTTACGCAGTGCTCAGGCTCCAGCTGTGTTCCAGAGGTCACGTTACGCTTTCACAGTGCCTGAGGACGCACCACCGG
This sequence comes from Simochromis diagramma, assembly GCF_900408965.1. Classification (NCBI taxonomy): domain Eukaryota; kingdom Metazoa; phylum Chordata; class Actinopteri; order Cichliformes; family Cichlidae; genus Simochromis; species Simochromis diagramma. The sequence goes on along the minus strand of NW_024386792.1, from coordinate 1,625,679 downwards.
GGACACCTGTGGGGACGGTGCAGGCCATCAACCCAACAGGTTAGACGTGTATTATCTGCTCATTATTATCCAAACTGATGTTAGAGCAGCTGGGAGAGAGTCATCAGACTCTACCTCTGCTGAACATCACTACGGCAACGGGAGAAGTTTAACAACTAAGATTTTGTTGAGTTGCTGTAGAGGACACAACATACACCATATGGACAAAAAAAAAGCACTGGGGTCACCTGTAACTTCACCTGCTCTGCCACTTCTTGGCTGTGAGGCTGAGGTTCCTAAATGCTTCCATTTCGCTGTAATCCCACTAATAGGTGATCAGGGAATCAGTTGGAGGGACGAAATCCCACAAACTTACTTGTTGCATTGTTGAAGTAACATTCTCAAATTCATCGAGCCATTTTGGCACCATGATGCTAAAATTTTATACTCCAATGGGACTGAAGCAGCTGAGTTCAATAACAGAGAGGTGTGTCCCAATACTTTTGTTCATATAGTGTAATTTGTCAGTCCAATTATACTCTGAGAGCTTCACACTCTCAGTAAAGGATCTGAATCAGTCCCTCAAAATAAAACATCAGTTTTAAAACTGAAAAACATTTTGAACATTTTATAAGTTTCTCTCTTCTTTATGCTTTTGTCACGAGTGCAAACAAAAGGAACAAAGCGTAAAAGTGTTCTTGCATAATAAAGCTATAGTAAAAGCTTCAAGCTAGTCCTGCTCCAGCGTCCTGCTGTAATCACGTGCTGCTGAGAGTTACGTTTGTGTGAGCAGGACTCTGAAAATCACTGAGTTTCTTTTTGGCCTCCAGTTCAAAGAAATTCAGTTCGGATGGTTCGTAAACTTTATCAGCTTTATGGTAAGATAAGCTAAACAAGCAAAGCTAACATCTGTATCTTGAAATATATATATTTTTAAACCTATACAGCTGTTTAATATGAGGTGGATTAGTGTAGGTACTGACATTATCGTGCTTCATAGGTCTCTTGAAACATAATAACTGGATTTAGACACATTCAGAATAGGTGGCTGTTACACAAAGGCATTAATATCCCGACAGATGATTGCAACAGAAAAGTTGCTCAAATCTCCTTTCAGACATGAAGAAGCTAAAGTTTAATCTTTAATCCCTTTGAGTCTCACGAACACATGACAGATAATAAAGAGTAGCTGTGCAGTGTACTGCATCTACATCAGAAACAATCCTGTTACAGATCAACCTGCTCGTTTTCTTCCTTGTTGTTCTAAACTTGTTTATTGGGCGCTTTCTGTTAAATATAACAGCAGGTTGTGGTGGCAACAGTTTAAGTAATAGAAGAGTGGATGTCATTTATAATTTTATTCTCAGTATCTTAAAAAAACCTCTGCGTAGATGGTTTTCAAAGAGTAAAGGGATTCATAATTATCTCCTCATAGTCTTGTTTTTCCACCGAATGCCTTCAACAGCTAAACGCCCCAACAACACTAGACAGTCATTCAAGGCTGTCTAATCACTTAAGAGATTAACACTTCGACTTAAAGCAGAAACAGCAGAATTGGGGCTGTTTGACAGGAGTCGAGCACCATTAAGCTCTCTGCTTGTTTCAGGAGTTTTTAGTTTACAGTCGAAGCACAACAAACACTTGCAGGGGATTAATGGGATCTTCTGGCCTGTGCTTTAATTACTTAAAGTGTATTAGCGTGTGTGTGTGTGTGCATTCAAAGTTACATCTGATTAAATCCCAAGACATCTAGAACAATGTCTTTAAATGTCTAATTTATGTAAGCCCTTTAATTTTTATGACTATTTCAAAGGGAAAAAAGTGGTTTTTTTGTTTTTTCTACAGACTCCATGGAATCTGTATCTTATCGAATCTCTTCTGGAGACCCTCAGAGTTTGTTCTCCGTTCATCCAAAGTTGGGTCTGATCACTAACCTCAAGCCCCTGGATCACGAGTCTCAGTCGTACGCTCTTCTGGTTCTTCAGTCCTACACCGACGCCTCTCCCGTTTACAGCACCACCCAAGTCAACATCACTGTAGCTGACGTTAATGACAACGCCCCCATTTTCCCCAAACATAGTGACACCATCACGGTGTCACAAAACACTCGACCGGGAACCGTGTTGTTCATCGCTCACGCGCATGACTATGACAGCGGTGCCAATGGTCGGGTGCAGTATTACCTGAAGAGCAGGGAAAATGGCGTGTTTGTTATTGATCACAATCTCGGGACGGTTACGCTAAATGAGAGTTTAGAGATGGATCATCAGCAGGGATACAAGCTGGAGATTGTGGCCAAAGATGAAGGAGAACCTTCCCTGAGCTCCACCCTGACCCTCTCAGTAAACGTAGACCAAACGACTGCCGAAGACAGCCTGGCATTTGAGACGTTGATCTATCACGTGGAGATTGGGGAGGGCTACAGGAAAGATGCTCGGGTCATCCAAGCGAGGGCTCACCGAACCCGGGGAGCCCACATTTCAAACTCCGGCATCATCTACTCTTTGGAAGGAGAACCTGGCTTCCCTCTGGTTCCGTTTCGGATTCACCCAAAGACGGGATGGTTGTATCTCTCAGCCAACCTGGACTATGAGACAGAGTCCAAGTATCATTTTCGAGTGTTGGCTACGGAGGCTTCACTGTCAAATACCACAGCTATGGCCACAGTGACGGTGCTGGTGCTGGATATCAATGACAACGCCCCGGTGTTCAGCAGGGACGTTTACTACTTCACTGTGTTGGAGGGGTCATCGCCACAAGGTCTGGTGGGAACCGTCAAGGCCGTGGATAAGGATTCTGGGAAAAACGGCCAGTTGTCCTATCTCCTGCTCTCAGATGGGAAATTCTTCCGAATCAATGCTAAAACAGGTACAAACACATCAAGTAACACCACCTTAAAGTTACCTTGTGCTCCATGGTCACCTATGTGACATTAACCTTTCTCCATTTTCTGCCAGGTGAAATCATCAACTGGGTGGCACTGGACCGGGAACAGTACAGCCAGCACAGTCTGAAGGTGATGGTGACAGATCAGGGTCACCCTCGTCTCAATGCCACCGCCACCGTTCACATCCTGATCGCCGACATCAATGACAACGCGCCGCAGTTCACTTACCTGCCAGCCAGTAAAGAGCTGAATGTGCAGGTAAGAACAATGCGTCTTCATCACAACGTGATGCAACTACTGATGCAATCAAAAGCAGTCTTGGTAAATTACAGTTACATCTGCGCTCCAAACTGCACATGCTTCTCAATAACATTTAGCTGTTGTTGCCTTTTGATGCATCAGGAAATGCATTTGTTACTTTAGCGGTAAAACTCAGGAAGTTCACATGTAGGCAAAAAACAAATTGTTAGTCTGTAAAGGTACTTTAATGTTGTTTTGATTAATACCTAACCAAAATGACAAGCACAAGGGCAGGAAAAAGTCTTTTACACTAAGAAAAAACAGAAATAAGAAGAAGACACAGAAATAGTGAAGACAGACACAGAGCAGCTCATGAAGCAGGCAGTTAAAGACATGGAAAAGAAAAACTAAGTGAAAACTAAGGACAGGTCAACGAGTTAATACAAAAAGACATGACAATATTCCCCATATACCAGCATTATTTAATATTAGAAATTATTACACCGTCACAACATCCACCACATGTATCAATACATGCTACACAAATTGATATATTATAGATTTTGGTGTCATCATGTTGTCTCTCAAAGACCTAGTACCAGGCAAAAATGATCTAAGTGGGATAATTTATCTAAGTAATACTGTAGCATGTGTATATGCTAATAAGGACCATGTATGATCACTACACAACATATTATCAGCACACATTAAAAAGCAAGTTTAAGGAGAGCAAATATCAAAATATCATAAATTACTTCAAGCGCTAATTTACTGTGAACATAAACGTATATATGTGCCATGAAAAAATGAACTCGAGATAAATATGACTTAGTGTCTAAGATTAGATACAGTTGTGCAAATTCTACACTATATCTTTAGTGTATGTGTTGTTATGTTGTCAGATGTAGTTATGCGCTCTACGTGTTCACTTCAGATATGGGCTGGTCTACAGTCAGGATCCTTGGTCACGAACATGTTTGCCAAAGACTTGGACGCAGGAGAGAATGGAACAGTTATTCATTCACTGGTCACAGGTGAGCTGTAAACGTGTGTCCTGACTGATTATACAGACTTGGTCTGAAAAAAAGGGGTTTTTTTAGCTGCATGGGATGTTTTTGGTAAATTTATGTTTTTTAGGGTGCTGAATCTAAAAATGATCTCCATTTCCCTCAATCACGTAATCACGTGAGTTCACATAAAAAAGCGTAACAGCGATGGAAAAAAATAAATATTATTATTACAATTAACTATGCATAGTGTTTCTGAGATTCCTTACCTTTCACTATGAACAAAATAAACCTGTTGGGACACAATCATCTGAGCTCCTCATGCCGCCAAGCCCACCGCACCCCGACCCCCTGTCCTCAATTCCTCACATTTTCTATTTATATTTCTCTTGAGTCTCACTCTTAGAAATATTAAATTAATGTAAGAAATTATTATTGGATATGGTTTTTTGACTCAAGTATAGGATACCAGACTTCAGTTTAAAAAGGGACATCGTACGCTTAATTAGACTAAAAACAAGAGTTGTGGAAGCAAACCTGACGAGGATGGAATTTAAAAATTATTTTTCATAGTTTCAGTGAGTAAAAATCTATAAGAAACAGTCAGAAAATCCCGTGCCGTTTTTTTGTTGCAGACCTGTGTTATTAACAGTTCGCTCTGTTCGCATCTCTTTTCGTCTGCTTTCGAAGATGATGATCTGGAGCACTTTGAGATTGACAGCGAAACTGGAGATATCACAACAACAGAGCTCTTCAACCAAGATGCAAAAGCGTACTACACTCTGAAAGTGACCGCCAGGGACAGCGGGGTCATCTCTCAGGAAGACACTGCAGTCATTCATGTACAGGTACGGGCTGTGCTCCAGTTAGGCCACACCTTTAAAAACAGTGACATATTATTTAATTGCAGTATGAACGTTCAGCTTTAATTCAAGAGATTTTACAAAAATACTGCATTAACTGTTTTGGAAGTTTACACTCATTTTTATACAGTACAGTATTTTATTGCTTTATTGTTTGTATCTTTTCATGGTAACTTTAAATTAATAACTGTAAAGAGTAAAGCTGGGTTTGGACAAGTGCTTTCCTCCCATAATCCAAACGGAGGGAAAAAAGGTAATTATAGCAAACTAAAACTTTGTCTTTTTTTTGTGCTTTTCAGATTCATGGATTAGAAGATCCGTACGGCCACTCCGATCGCCAAATTGTGAGACGCTTTTTGGTGCGGGAGGACACGGAGCCTGCGACTGTTATTGGCTCTGCACGTGTTTCAGATAAAGGGAGATTTCACTATTCCATCACTGAGGGGGACGGGAGTGTTCACTTTGGGATCGACAGCTCCTTCGGTGACATATACATCAACCAGCCGCTGGATTACGAGGCTGCCATGCAGTACTTCCTCGTGGTTCGTGCTGAGGACGCCAGCCTCATTCCCATCGTGAATGTGTCTGTTCTGATTTGTGTGATAGTGGAGGATGTGAACGACCACACGCCCTGGTTCCCTGATAAACTGGTGATGTTTGGTCTGAGGGAGGACGCTGCAGTCGGATCGCTGGCGTACGCTTTTCATGCCAGAGATGCTGACGGGACCTTTCCAAACAGTGCCCTCCGCTATGAGCTCGCCTTTGACGCTGAAGTCAGCGGGTCATCATCACCCTTCCCCTTTCGGATCGACCCTTTCACGGGGAGCCTGACTGTAGCGGCACCTTTAGATCGCGAGAGCACCCCCAGCTTCGCATTCACTGTAACAGCCACAGATCAGGCGAAGGAGAAGAATGAGCGTAAACAGGCTTCGGTGACGGCTCAGCTCTTCCTGCTGGACGTGAACGATAACCGGCCGGTGTTTGTATCGGCAGATACAGCTCAGGCGATGGAGGACGCAGAGGTGGGGAGTCTGCTGCATCATTTTGTGGCCATAGATGGAGATCAAGGTGAAAATGGGATCGTTTCCTTCTCTATTATTTCTGGAAACAAGAAAGGCTTGTTCACACTGGAGGAGAAGACAGGTATTTGTGATTTTTGCACAGCGGAAAAATTTATTCTAAATAAAATTTTACCTAAAAAAAACCTCATCAGACTCACCACATGAATATCAGACATATGAACGTCTGCTGATTCACAGTGAATTCAAACATCAAACATTTCACTTTTAAATGTGAAAATTTATTCTTCTTTTATTTCCTTCCTTCTTTTTCAGGCCTCTTGCTTCTCACTGCCCCGTTGGATTATGAGACAGAACGTTTTCACCGTCTGACCGTCCGTGCGCTGGACCAAGGCCTGCCCTCACTCTCCTCCACCCAGACTCTGACAGTGGAGGTCGGGGATGTGAATGACCAGGCGCCTGTGTTTAGTCAAACCATTTACACCGCCACTGTGGCAGAGAACAGAGACCCTGGAGAACCAGTGATCAGGGTCTCTGCCACTGATGAGGATTCAGGTAAAAATTCATTTGACTGGCAATAAGTCAGAGGTAATACCAACAAATAATGGCTGAAATGGGACATTTATGCTGAGGTAGTGTACATTTAATTTTGAGCTCCAACTGTTTAAAAATTCCTAATTTTTGATTATATTTAACAGCATTTAAATTTAGTTTGAAATTGCCCTGATATTAAAGTGGAGACGGCAGTTTCCCTGTGAGCTACCTAGATGGCAGCACTAGCACATGTCCATGAAGCCTAAAACCATAAATCCGCTAACCATGAAAAGATGAAGGCATCAAAATAAAGTAGGAGCCAAATTGCAAAACTACAGCTTTTCCTGGCAAGACAAAGTACAACAGTCCATGTTTATTACTTTTTTCTCGTACCATGTGCCGCAATGCAGCTCAGCTTCCTTGTCGAACTTCAGCTCTGCTGTTTTTTCACTCCATTAACAGTTTAATTGAAACCACACCCTGCTGTTTTCCTCATATGCTTTTCGGTTTGTCTGCTCTGCTCATTGCACATCCCACCGAATCTCATTCACCCGACTCTTTAATCATATTCCCAAATCTACACATCAGCACTGTTTGTTTTAACACATCGCGCACGGGGCCTTCTACATCCCGTTTCATCTCCTCATTGTTGACAGTAGGATTCTTTTTAAATACTGGAGATGGAGGGCGTGCGGCAGGGGGACCTGTACAGGAGGGGTTTCAATGTGAACTAACATTCTTGGGGGTGAGAATTGTCCAAGAACAGCAAGCAGACAGCTCCTCTGGGAAATCTGAAAGGTCCTCTCTCATCATGATTTCCATAATCCAAGCCATCTGTGCCAATAGGCGCTGTGTGTTCTCATCCATCTCCTCAAATCGCCTCGTCTGGCAGGCCGGCCTGCTCTCCCACCAGTCTTATTTGATTATCATTTGTGCTTCTTTTTTCCCTGCAAACTCTCACCAGAGATGACCATTGTTTTGTGTCTCTGATGATCTATGTATCTAAGTTTCCATGTGCTGGAGTCAATCACAGAAGAGCTGCAATGTGAATGAGTGTGACAGCTAAACTTCTGAGCCTTCTGGATTTCCCTTTGTTAAGCAAGAGTTGAGATTTTGAGAGGGATTTTTTTTTTTAAAGAGTAACTGTGCTGTCTTTGTGTTCAAAAGAAGAGTTTGATTATTTACAAAGAGGTTTGATGGTAAGATTTGGTCATTGTGCCAGGGTTGCACTTTGGCTGAAACTTAAATGTTTTGATGGAACACTTTTGTTTGTTAGTACCCGGAGTGGGAATTGTTTATGGTTGTTTATGCACAAGAGACAAAAGTGACACGGTTTACACCAAAAGAGTTATGAAGAAGACATTGACAGAGTTTTGTAGTTTTGACACCTACCAAGCAAACCAAGTTAACAACAATGTAAATTAAATCAGTGAACCAAGCAAAGCTAAGCAGAAGAAGTCTAGTAATCGAGTTATGCTCTTATAAAACATCATAGAAGTGTGTGAATAGACCGTAATTTCAAAAACATGCAAATGCCCCGTGATTCAAATGTTTTACTGCTATCAGCATAAAAGATATCTTAGTAATCATAGCCTTAAATGCTATACGCATTCCTCGCCTTGTTCTATCTTCTGAAACTAAAGTGATGTGAAACGTGCATCATTGTGATGGTCATCAAGACCACAGCTTGCACGTAAAGTTGAAGTGAACTCTGCGTTTGCTTCGTATCACAAGAACCATAAAAGCTGCAAGCAGCAGGCTTTCGCTGAGGTTTTAACTGCCTTGTGAAGTTCAGTGGCCACATTGTTCTCTTTTCCTTGAGATAAGCGCTGCCTGAAACAGAAGCAGCAATAAACATGAATGGACCTGAACTAAAGTTGAATGTGTGAGGTAGATAACGATTCAACGACTAGAGGTATCGGTTTTTCTGGAGATCGGGAGCATAAAAATGCACTGTGTTGTTTTTGACATCCATAGTCTCATTAGAGAAGCCACATTTTTTGTCTCACCAGTGTTAAGGCCATTTATATCTACTTGAAACTGGAAATGTTTTTTTCAATAGAGAAACTAGCGTGTATCGTTTGTCGGGGAGCATATCTGTAATGTAAATCACTGGATTTCTGTAATTATGCAGCATTATCTGATATATGATCAAGTTGATTTTTGCTTTTTTCTTTTAACCTTGATTTTCCTTTTTTTTTTTTTGCTTGAGCATTTGTTTTGAGGTCTGTGACAGCATTTACATTCGCCTCCTGTGTTCATTTCCTCAGAGGAGAACGCTGTGGTGTGGTACAGTCTGCTGCCGGGTCCCGGCTATGAGCTCTTCAGCATCAACCCGTACACTGGCCTGATTACCACCACCTCCTACCTGGACAGAGAGCAGCAGCAGCATTTTACTCTCAGAGGTAGGACACATAAGCAAACATCTGTTAGTCCTGAGCAATAACATTTTAAATAACAGTTTTCAACAATAAAAGCCAGAAGTAAAGCACGTATCTATTAACAAAAATGAGAAAGTTTAATTATAAGTTCAGGGTTAACAAACTCAAGGGAAAATCGGCAGTTGTGCAAAACAATGCAGTAAAAGTCACATGTTTAATGACTTCCAGAATGATAACACTGAAGACATCAGAATTATGCTCAGAAACTAAGTAACTCATCACCAAAATGGATTTTTTTCTGTAATAAATCAGAGCAATCTAATACAACAACAGTGGTAAAAGGAAATCTTGTGTTTGTCAAGTGTCGTGACAAACGCACCAGTCAGTCGTACAGCATTGGGCAAAAGTCTTGGGAAATAGGTGGAAGGGGTTTGTTGAAACGTGTAAACAAGACAAGTTTTCTTCTATTTCTTTAAGTAGTCTTCAGGAATAATTCTCCAGGCTTGTTGAAGGACATCTAGAGCTCTTCCTTGGATGTTGGCTGCCTTTTTTTCAGTTCTCTGTCAAGATGATACCACACTGCTCCAGTAATGTTGAGGTCCGGGCTCTGGGGAGGCCAATCCAAGACTGATGGTGTTTAATGGTGTGTTTTTTACTGCATTGGCAGTCTGTTTGGTATCATTGTCAAGCTGAAAACTGAAGCTGCTGCCAATCAGATACTTTTCAGATAATATTGCATAGTTGAACAATACCTGACGGTACATTTCTACGTCCACAACTGGTTGGAATGCAGCCACAGACCATGACTGAGGCTCCACCGTGTTTTACAGATGGCTGTAGACACTCAGTGTTGGATCTCTGTTCTGACTTCTTCCCCACATATTAAGATGATTTGAGCCAAAGATTTCAAATTCATTTTCATATCACTCCATAAGACCTGATTTTCATTCTAGTTTTTCTGTAACTTCAACCTTTTCTCCCGTTTCTATTCTTTAAGAATGGCTTCTTGAAAGCCAATAAGACCATTTCTGATGAAGCTTTAGTGAACAGCAGATGGATCAACTGAAGGGACAGATACATCTCTCAGGTGCTTTGTCAGGTCTTTGCTGGATTGTTTTCCGATTTGTTAAGGACATGACTTTTAGATTCTGTTCATCTCCTGCACATAGTTTCTTACTCTTGCCATTTCTTCTTTTTTCCTCCAGTTTCCTCAGATTTTATATGAACGTGGTGCACACTAAGTTTTCAGCCAATAGGTCTTTAAGAATCATCTTGTTGGTGCAAAAATACATTACTATTCCTGTCAAATGTGTTATGTTTGGTATTTTTTGTGGATATAACCAACGATGAGATGTGTTTTTGTGGCAGGGTGCTAGAAACAAAGGGAAAATGAAACTGAGAATGAAAAAGCAGCCAATGTTTAGCAAAAAGACTTTGAAAAACCTCCAGAAAGACCTGGAGAACTATTGCTCAAGACACAAAATATAAAGAAATAAGGGGTGGCTCAAGGCTTTTGCACAGTACTTAAAGTCAGTGCAAATTTCTGTAATTGTTCAATTACAGCCTGTCAGGCAGAAGATACAATCTGCTGATGAGGCAGTCTGTATGGAGGTGATGTTTGTGTTGAGCTGCCCTGTTATTGCATCACTAATGGCTATGATCAAGATGTCCTGAGGAAAACTGGTTTCAAAGACATCCCAGCTAATGTGACAACAGCTGTGTAAACACAGGAATTTGATTCCTTTCATATCACGACCTTGCTTGCTTAGCCACACACTCACAATGATAATTGGGTGAGAGCCTGCATCTGAAGGGTTATACAAATACTTTCATTCTGTACCTTCTCCTTTGTCACGCTTCACCGGCAAAGCCGTAAAGAATTTAAGGTCGACTTTCTCCGTTAAAGCAACGTCATTCAGCAGATTGATTTATGTTAAGGAAACAGAAGACTTTTAAAGGGCTGAGCTACAGTATATCTAACCTCTTCTGACTGCACCGCTACACCCTTCTGTCTTTTCGAGAGTTTGCTTTCGCTCTCACATGGGTGCGTGCAGTAATTACGTTCAACAGATTCACCAGCGTTTGGTGAAATGCTTTCACATGTTTTACCATAATATTTGTACAGTTGCCAGTATAATTAAAAATAAAGTCCCAGTAATTAAATATAATAACAGGAAGGCCTGAATATTTAGAAGCCACGCCAAAATCTCACAGGGCTTATTGGGAAACACTGAAATGAATTGGAAAGAAATAAAAAAAAATTCTTGTCAGCATGTGTTAAAAGCTGTGTCTCATTATTTTCCGTTGACTGATTTTGGAGTTTTTACTGCTATTAAACATCCAATCTGGCCACACAGTGTCCAGACACACAGCCAATAATTGCCTCATTGCTGTGTTGTAAGAAAGAATTCTGAGTAAAATTGTTACATATAATGTGTACAGTATGGCTTTTTAAAATTATACTCTAGTGTTGAATGAGTTATTAAAATAACAGCGTGTGACATATCTGAGACATTCAGACATTAAGACATCAGGTTTACAATAGCTACACTTTGCTTTTGGTGCTATTTGGATGCTATTTAAAACATGCCAAAAAAAACCAGAAAAAAGGATCTAAAGAACATGCTAATAGTATTAGGCACTTGTTGTTTAAAACATCAGTACTTATTATAAAGCCTGTGGGTGTCAAGCATTTGAATATTTTAGTAAATAATTAAAAAAGAACTGGTGAGGAAGCCTCTGTGTCGTTTCCTTTCTGTTCCTATCTCCAGTCCAGGCTCGTGACAGCAGCGCTCGGCCACTTTCGAGCACGACGACGGTGATGTGCTCTGTGCTGGATGACAACGACAACCCCCCAGAGTTTATGCAGTCATCCTTCCGCATCAGCATCCCGGAAAACCTTCCTCCTGGGGTCATCCACACCGCCCAGGCCTCTGACCCAGATCATGGAGAAAATGGCACCATTCACTACTCCATAGTTGGTGAGAAGATCAGACCTTGTTTTGTATTTCAAGCAACTTGAAAGTTTTACCTGTACTTCATGCTGTCATTCAGTGAATTCAAGGCTACTACTTTAATAATGCCACCGTTGCAACAAGTCCATTATTGGCTCCCATAAAGTGGCAGCTCAGGCAAAGTTGCAGAGCAGGTTAGTTGAGTGCTGATGCAGTCTGAGCAGCTCTTGTAGGTGCGTAACTTGTGGGTAGTCCAGTATTTTAGAGCATATCATTTATTTAACAGTTAAAGACTTGCACAAACTGTCTGTAGTGAAGGGACAAGCACAGCTTATCTACTAACTTCTTGGTTCAATATTGAGCTGTGTGCATATAATGTTTCTGCTTGGAGAGACCATTAGCAGCATACATTTAGTCTGACCTTCAGATAAACGAAGCAAGCAAAATTCTAAATGGATGAATGTCTGACTGCTTGCTTTCAAGACATCAAAAGTGCATTGTTGAGTCGAGTGGCCAAAGTTAAAGTGGAATTATCCTTTATTTCCTTTCCACTGATGTCATCTCTGATTGTCTGCAGGTGAGGACTACAGAGGTCGGTTCACCATCAACAGTCACACCGGAGCCATTAGCACCACACAGGTCCTTGACCGGGAGGAAATGCAGAATTACACACTCAACATCCAGGCCCGTGACTATGGCCCCACCCCACTCAGCTCCTTCACCCAGCTCCATCTGGTGCTGCTGGACCAGAACGATAACATCCCTTCTTTTACCCGCAAGAGCTATCATGCCTCTATCAGCGAGGGCCTCCCCGCAGGAGCTGAAGTCCTGCGTGTAAGTGCGTCGGATCCTGACGAAGGGTCTAACGGGGAAGTGACCTACTCCCTGACAGATGATAACAGCCAAGGGGCCTTTTTAATCGACGCCTTCACGGGAGCGATCCGCACCACCAGGTCTCTGGACCGAGAGAGCAGAGCTCAGTACAGCCTCAGAGCTGTCGCTACCGATGGGTGCACTCAGGGACCGCTGAGCTCTTTGGCGTTGGTCACCATACAGGTGGAGGACGTGAACGACAACATGCCGGTCTGTGAGCAGACTCCCTTCAACGCGTGGGTTTCCATGAGGACGCTGCCGAACCAGATAGTTACCACAGTGACAGCAGCAGATGGGGATCAGGGATGAGAATGGGACAATACATTATGCGTTATCAGACGAGGAGAATCTGTTTGACATCAACACAGAGACTGGAGAGATTTCGCTGAGAAGACGAGTGAGAGCGGGTTTTTCTGGGAGGAAGCTGCAAGTTGTAGTTTCAGACAGAGGACATCCTGCTCTGACCTCTACCTGCCTGGTTTTTATCCATCTGAAGGGAGAACACGAAGGACTGCAGTTCACAAGCAAAGTCTACAACGCCAGTGTCAAGGAGAACAGCAGAGCTGGTACGTTTTATCTGTTTGTCTTGTTTTCACCGATACCACTGAACATCTCAGTCATTGTTTTGGTCTTTTTCTTTCTAAAGGCACTTGGATTGCAAAGGTGGAGGCCAACGACCAAAGCAGCAGCAGACAAAGAATAACATACACCATATTTAGCGGCAACGAGAACCAGGTTTTCTCCATTAACCGTCACACTGGTAATTAAAATGTTAATTTCTAAATACAACTTTTTAACCAATAAAACCGTCTAATCCCGCAATTTAGGTTTTCTGTTAGTTTTTTGTATTATCCCTAAATTACCCCTTTTCAAAAAAAATCAGCTTTTCTGGTCCTTCTGCATTTTTTAATACATAAATATTTCAAAACCATGTATGATTTTATCATATTTTCCCCCAAATTCCTTTTTTTGACTCACGTCTACATAAAGTAACCGTGCAGACACACCAAGTCAAATACACAATCTCATACTGATGTTGGACTGAACGTTCACCACAAAAACTTGAACCTAAAAGTACTTCTGTCGACACCTTTGTTGTCAGATTGAAAGCTGTGTTTTTCTTTCCACTACTTTACCATGACTTTTCTATTATTTGGTGAAAAGAGGCCAAAGAGGAAAAGGCCCTGTTCACAGAAGGGCGTGAAGTAAGATGTCAATTAAGATTATGATTTCTATGATTTGTGTTTTTAAAAATAAACCTTATTGGCTTGATATTAACTGAGCTGTACTTCCTTTTGAGTGCAGCTATTACCTTCATGCTACCGTCTTATGTAGGTGAAATCCGAGTGCAGAAGGATTACTCTCTGGACTTTGAGGTGAACCCCCACATCCAGCTGGTGGTGCTGGCTGACAGTGGGCTGCAGACAGCTCACTGCAGGGTCTCCATCACTCTGGTGGACATCAATGACAACGCACCACAGTTTGAACACAGCAGCTACAGGACAGCTGTCTGGGAGGGCCAAGTGCACAATACCTACATTATGCAGGTAAACTTTCGGTATTAACGTTGATGTGAGATGCATGCAGTGATCCCTCTAATACTGACCGCTTCTCATATTTTGAACAGGTGTTTGCCTCCGATGCTGACAGCGGCATGAACGGCCAGATTGAATACTCCATTCTCTCTGGTAACCTTAATGGAGCTTTCATTTTGGACTCTGTACGAGGAATCCTTGCGACCAATGTTTTACTGGACCGCGAGATCACTCCATCATACAAGTATGCTCAAACTGCTCAATAAAAAATATTAAGTAAAACTTTATTGCACACATAAAATTGATTCTACTTCCAAAATGGAATCAGCTACAGTTGCATGTTTCTTCTACTTCACTTCTTTGTACATGTTAAAGCATTTTAACTGGCGTAGTACAGCAATTATTTTGGTGGCATTTTACAATCTTCCTACAGTCCTGGTGAAAAGAAGATACACCTTCTTTCATTTCTAAGCTTTTACATATTAGGATATAATAAAAATGATCTGGTTCTTAGCAGGTCTTAAGCTCGGATAAATACAATATCAGATAAATCACAAAACGGGGCATATTACACCCACTCTGCCTCCTGAGCTGCAAAACTTCTGGAACAATGTCTGCTGGACAGATAAGATCAAATGTCTTGTTAGGTGAAAACCACACACAGCATATTAGCAATAGTCAAGCACAGTGGTGGAGGTGTGATGATTTGGGACCTGGGCACCTCGTATACCAAGTCATCTAGACTCAAATATGAGGCCATGTGCCTGACAGGTGAAGTCTGAAATTGGGTCATGTAACAGGAAATAGATCCCAAGCACAGCAGCAAATCTACAAAACAAAAGGCAAAAGGGAAAAGAATGAAGGCGTTGCAATGACTCAGTGAAAGTCCAGACCTCATACTGATAGAAATGCTGTGGCAGGACCTTAAGACAGCTGTGCACAAACAAAGTACCTCAAACCTCAATAAGCTGAAAAAACATTGCAGAATGAGCCAAATTTCCTCCACTACCATGTGAGAGGCTGATAAAGTCATACAAAAATGATTAGTTCAGGTTGTTGCTGCCAAAGGTGGTGCTACAAGCTACTGAATGATGGAGTGTGCTGAGGTTTTTCACACACTGTTTGGCTTAGTTTTGATAAATAACTAATGATATGGTGTAATATGTTGTTGTTCATCTGAGGTTGTATTTATCTGATCTTAAGACCTGCTAAGGACCAGATTATTTTTATTTTATTTTTATTTGTAAAATGTTAGAACTGAAAGAGGGCGTACTTTTTTCTACCATGACTACAGGTGAAGATTTTCAGGATTCAAGGTAGCAGCGGGGTTTTTTTTTTTTTTTTTGGTTTTTTTTACAAAGTACTGATTTGTCTCTTTTACAAGAAGGGGCCAAGACAACGTAATAAATCTGAATTAAGCCACCCATGGAGCCTGTAGTTACAACTGACAGTAAGCCTAACCCTCTTCACTGCACTGGTCTTCCATTTCTTTGAAAGGCAGAAAGGAATAAGACTTGACTAACTTTTCCTCCTCCAGATTACAATAAAAAAGGATTATATCTTTGTGATTGTGGGTGTAACCAAGAAACTCTGTTTTACTCTGAGTCAACAGGCCTGCTCAGCTGAAAAATGGATTTGAGAATTTGACTAAAGCTCAGTTGTATTATTTGCTAATTTCCTACCTATCTATATTACAGGCTGGTTCTACAGGCAGCAGACAGGGGGAATCCTCCACTGAGCAGCACCGCCACCGTTAGGGTCCAAGTGGTAGATGTCAACGACAACAGCCCTGCCATTCCCCCCATGGATCCTGTACTTATAACTGAGAGTAAGCCTAACTCCTGTCAATGCACTGCTCTTCCATTTCTTTGAATGGCAGAATCTCTTCAGTACGTCAATACTTACAGTTTTTGTAGGACAAGATTTAAATCCAAGTTCATTGTAGTTTAAACTACAATCTGCTATTCTCTGCCTAGATCTGCCAGCAGGATACATGGTGACCCAAGTGACTGCAAATGACGTTGACCTGAGCTCGACTATCACCTACAGCTTCTCAGACAACAGCAGCACCAATATTCCCTTTGCTATCGACCGGTATACTGGCGTCATTACCCTGACTCGAGCCCTGGACTATGAGGAGCAGACAGAGTACACTCTGACGGTCTGGGCATCTGACTCAATTCACCAGACCAATGGAGAGGTTAAAGTTCAAGTGCTCGATGTCAATGACAACGCTCCAGTGTTCACCCAGGACTCCTACCAGGTGCAGATACAAGATTTTTCAGTCAGATGGTTGAAAGCATTCATAATCTTAATTATGTGGTACTCAAAATATTCCCCCATATATATAGATATATAGATACAAAATAAATATTCCCCCCTCTAGCAGAGACCTGCGCTCTTCTGGACAGCACCTTATATACCATATACCAGCACCACATATATAATAACTCATCAAAGTTTGGATTGGATCATTTTCCTAAAAGCCCGTGGCCTAATTGAATGAAAGTTAGAAAAGGAGGTGGAATATGTAAAGAGTAAAAACTTTCAGTAGATTCAGAAAACTTTCTGCAGATGTGATTTGCTCTTTGTTTTTCTCTTGGAGGTGGAGTTATCAGAGCTGGTCTCAGCAGACACGTTTGTCGTGTCCGTGTCAGCTACCGACAGAGATTCTGAACTCAATGGCAAGATCAACTACAGACTGCTTTCATCTCCCCTGCAAGGCTTTTACATCCAGCCAGAGGATGGTAAGGAACGGTGCAACTCATGAAAAGGGAAAGTGCTCCCATACATGATGTATGAACACTGACAGCAAAAGATTACTCTATACTCTATGCGCACATGTATATGGCACATGCAGTATCTAAGTATACCAGAGTTACTATACTCTATACTCATACTCTACTCATATCAAACGTTATGACTGTCTAGTGGTATGATTTCTATATTTAGGAGTTGCTCTCTACATTGAAGGTATCTTTACTTGCACAGTTAAAGTCATGCATGCCTTAACCAACGGCACACTGAAAACCTAACTGGGAGCAGCTCAGGATACAGCAGGAAATGATACTTGGACTTTTTCTTCTGCCAGTAGCATTTTAGCAATGTGGAAATATATTTTTGAAGTCTTGTGCTGGTGAGGTTCTTGGACAAGAGCAAAAAAAAGCCGATTAGAAGTCAGCAAGATAGAGTGCTTTGGATGAGCCGTGCCTGTGTTATTATCTCCCTTTTAAGAATCCCTAAACCCAAGAAAGAAGATAAATCCTACATAGCTGAAACCAAACCAGCTCCCCTCAGTTCTGGCCAGTTCTCTTTCACTTAAGAGTAATTTACGGGCTTTTACCAGGTTTGAACCCCAAATTTAATATCAGAGAAATGCATTTGCCCTGTTTTGTGGTGAGATGCACTAATGGAAATTTGCAGCAATGTTGCAGAGTATGGTGCTTTCTGTGGTACGGTGTGTCTCTGTTAGAGTAGAGCCTCAGAGTGAATGCAATCGTCCTGTAGAAAACCTTAAGTGGCACTGAAGTGGAATAATAAATTGGATGAACAGACACTTTGTTGCATTTCACCAAGAAAATTGCCCTTCCAGTCAGCACATGGAAATAATGTTGCAATGCTGTGTCTAATGACCACGGCAGTTTTGATTTAACCCTTAATAAATTGATAGATTGTTACAATACACTGATCTTAAGAGGAGCAAATCCTTCAACTGTATATTTCTTAAACTGAAGGCCAGGTCTTTGAATTCAGTGAAGAATATTTTGGTCTAAATGACCATATAACCATGTATTTATTTGCATTTGGTGGACCCCCTTTAGCTTGTTGATATATTATTTCAACATGAACTGTTCAAAAAGAGCTTCTTTTCATATCAGGATTGTTCACCTTTCTTAGTCTCCGAGTGCTTCTTGAAATATCCAGTGTGCATTGGGATCATTATTCTGCTGCATTAAGTCTGTTAATCCATCTTCACAAAGAAAAATGAAGCATCTGGTGTTGTGCTGCTCCTCCTGGGTCAGATGAAGTCCATTCAGGGAAAGTGACCAACTCCAAAATAACCAAAAAAACCCTTGAAAGTTCCCACCAGCATGTTGCACTGTGGATTTTTCTTCCATGGCAGAGTCATTATCTCTAGTCTTTGTTTTCTTGTATACACATTTCGGTTGCTACCATAAGCTGAGAGAAGAACAGTTTGTTTAGAAATCACTATGGGTGCTTTACAGATTACACTTGATTTAGTCATTTCTATATCTGTGATGAAGTTTTCTGTCCGTCGGGCTTGATGTAGTGATCTTCTGATTACTTTTCGTCTAACAAATCTTGCTTTACAAAAATATTCTATTGTTCTCCCTACCGAGAGGAGGAGGGGTAGATACCAAAAACAGCTCCAACTCATGGTCACACTAAAGTCAGTAAAACTTTATTTTACCCACATTTTTTTATAGATCGTCTTCAAATTCCACAACCTCATATTAGACCTCGGGTGGCATGACTGCCTTGGTTGGCTAAACATTTGACCTTTGTTGTTAGCGCCAAAGATCAAAGTTGACCTTTGAAAAATAATTTCAAGTAACCATTTTGAGTAATATATCGTATGAAAGGGCATGGAGGGAGCTGTACAACTTACTTTTTAGGTTTTCAATGTAACGCCTTGTGATGTCACAAAGACACCGTAACAGGCTGATGTCGTCATATTGTAATGAAAGCAGGCTGACGTCAGCATGTTGTAATAAAAACATCTAAGTTTTAGTTTAGCCCCTGGCCTTCGGTGGAGTTGTGTTCTCAGTGCTCTTGTTTCACTATGTTCTGTTTTAAGGGTTGTCAAAATATCTGATTATTACCAGATTTGTTGGTCATGAAAACACTACGGTTTTTACATGTGGTTTCAGACATTCGGATCCACAACATTTTGAGTCACCTTACCGACTACCTGAAGTTTTATCTTTGTTCCGGTGCTTGCCAATATATATATATTAAAACTCATTATTAGATGCAGCAATATATTTCTGTTATAGATGATCATAGCTGGGAAGACTGCAGGCCAAATCAAAACCAAAGCACTAAACTTCCAAAGAGTTGAAGAGTTTTTCAATATTTTGCATGTTTTGTAAAAAGATAAAAGTTATATCCCCTTGTTGAAAAACAAAGATGTTAATAAAGCCTTTATATTAATTTAGCCTTTATTTTAAGCCTATGATTATATGCTAATAGTCCTGTTTGTGACTGTTACTGCCTTTAGTAACAGTCATGAATGTTAGAACCATTATCAATACAACAATATCAACTGGTCCTTTAAAGAAACTCATTAACTGATGGGAATATATTCTATTTTGCAGGGTCTATTTTTACTAACAAGCCCTTAAAGGCCATCACAAACAGCAACCTGATCCATCTCCTAGTTGAAGCAAGAGATGGAGGAGATCCTGTGCACTCCACCGTTACCTCCATAGACGTGCTGATTTTGGACACCAACGACCACGAACCTTCGTTTTACCAGGGCATATACACACTCACTGTCCCGGAGGACACGCCTATAGACACTACCCTGCTGACTCTTTCTGCAGAGGACCAAGACTGGAGCCCTGAAAATAGCTATTTGGACTATACCATCACCGGGGGAAATGAGGAGAAAAGATTCTGTCTGGAAGTAAAAATGGTTCAGATTGAGAATCAGATTAAAAATGTTGGAAAGCTTGTTCTTTGCAACGCTTTAGACCGTGAAACTACTGAGAGCTATGCATTAACAGTGAGCGTTTCTGATCGAGGAATGCCTCCACTGAACAGCTCTACCATCGTCATGGTGACTGTAACAGACTGCAATGACAATGTCCCTGTGTTTTCCAGCACAGAGTACCATGCACAAGTAAGTGAAAACAGCCAGTTAGGTACCAAACTGGTCCAGGTCAGTGCCCACGATCCCGACCTCGGAACCAATGGCCTTGTGCGGTATGATATAATTTCTGGGAACAGTAAAGGTCACGTTAAGCTTGATCCTCAGTCTGGCCTCTTAGTAGTCAACAACTCTCTCGACTATGAAAAAGACTCGAAATACATCCTCACCATCAGAGCATCGGATGGTGGCAAATCATCTGAAAACCATAAAGTGGCATTTACGATTGTCTTCATCACGGTGTTGGATGAGAATGACAATACCCCATATTTCATGTTTCCTACAGTTAACTGTTCTGTGCTGGAGAACCTCCCTGCATTTACCCATGTATGTTCTGTTCACGCTGTTGACAATGACTTAGGCCCTTATGGGCAGCTCACCTACTCTGTTATGTCCTCCTGCTTCATGAACTATGGCAGCGGTAACCCAGAGAGGAAGGAGGCCTTTGCCATCGATCCCCTGACAGGCGACATTCACACCAGACAAACCTTTGACTACGAACGAGAAAGCGAGTACTGTTTTATAGTGGAAGCCAGAGATAAAGGTGACAAAGCTGCTACAGTGAGAGTCCAAGTAAATATCAAGGGAGTGGATGAATTTAGTCCGGTCTTTACCCAGAAGCAGTATCACTTTCTGTTGCCAGAAAACGTCAAGCCTGGTGATACGGTCGGTTACGTGATGGCAATGGACCATGATGGAGGTGTGGACGGGGTGGTGGAGTACTCACTTGTGAATTCATCACCTTTTTTCTCCATTAACAGAACAATTGGGGCTATCTTTGTTTCTGGTCCTGTGTATCATAGGGCAGGCAGCCAGGACATGGTAGAACTGGTTGTTTCTGCAGCTAGTCCCAGATCAGGCTCCAGGACTACAACCTGCCTGGTTTTTGTCAATATCTCTAGTTCAGCTGAAGCACTAACTGGAGTCCCCCTGGATACTCATATGCTCAGTTTGACTGTTTCATTAATCATGTTTCTCTTTCTGCTTATCATTTTTGTGAGCTTGGTTCTCAGATGTAAGCTCAAAGATGCAGCCATCAGAAAGGCTGCTGCCATTGCTACACACTTGAGCCATGGCCAAAGCTCGCTCACGAGACATAATAACCAAACACAAAGTTCCATGTCTTTGCATGACATTACACGCCCAAGCATCATGGTGACTAAAATGGACATCTCAAACCCATATAATCCATCAGACTCGAGCGGGCGAGGTTCAGCGGAAGGCGAGACAGCCGAGGACCAGGAGATCAAGTGGATCAACCAATACCCCTGCCGTAAAAGAAACGAATCTGCCCAGAAGTCCACAGAGATCCCAGACTCTGCCTTACTAGGAGATAATATCTCATGCAGTTCTATCGATGTAGGACCAGAGCACATCTTATCAGTCAATAAATGTTTAGTCTCAGGGATAGCCAGCACAGAAAGTCTCCACCACTTCAAAGAGGAAGGAGGAGGCGAGGGACTACTTCCTGGAATACTCAGGATGAGAGATTTAAAGGAGAACATGGGGATAAAAGGGTTCGCCCCCCTTTCTGAAGCCCAGGCTTCTGCAGATTCTCTCTCCTCACTGGTGTTTCTAGACGAGGAGTTGCAAGGTAGCTACTGCTGGGACTACCTTTTGGACTGGGAACCCCGTTTCCAGACTCTAGCCTCCGTATTTACTGATATTGGGATGCTCCCTGATGAGGAACTTGAAGGTGGCCGTGAGGACTTAGCAGCAGAATCGAGTTGTCTCATGTACCCACCACCTCTTATAACAGGGGTAGCACAGCAGGGCATAAGGACCGTTCCTCCACGAAAGCCAGGGCGTGTGCCAAGCATCGCCAGACGACCCTCTTACCGGAAATATGCTTATTCCCCCTTAGCCAGGAACACTGGACTTACCCCTTCAGCTATGACACCTAATTTCTCCCCATCACTGTCTTCGCTCACTATAAGGACCCCCAGTGCCTCACCAGTTGTCTCAGACACTGGAGTTGGGGGGATCAGACTTGAATCAGGACCCCTCACTGCTAGCCTTTTAGAGGCAGAAATACAGGTATAGCCAAAAATTTTAAGTGACATCACTTTCATTTACGATTCACCTTTTGAAGTTTTTTTAGGAGACACTGCACAGTTTGGTTGTGATTTTGCTGATATTCAGATATATTCCTGGTATCATTTCCATAATAGCCCCATTGTCCACTTGTAGGGTTTTAAGGGGTGATACAGTAATACAACACAATAATATCCTATTGAAGTTATTGTAGTGGTTTGCATTCCGGGCGAAATCGTAACTCACTTCAGTAAAAATACTAAATTAATATCTGGAAAACCCGGACTGAAACCTGTCTTGCATTATATTCTTGTTATGTACATGTCTGAAAAAGAGCAGATGTTCTAGTCAGCAATTAATTACCGAATGTTTTATTGTAAACATGTATATGAGCAGAAAATGAAACACTTTGTTATTGCAGTTGGTTGCAGCTTCTAAATGGAAACTTTTTCATGGTTAATTTAACTTTAATAACCAAAGAAAGGCAATATTTTTCTGCGGTTAGCTATGTTAGCTGCTTCCTGGAATAATAAAAAATGGTATTTTGAATCCAGGCCTTTTTGCCTCCCCTTTTCATATAATCTCTCAATAAATCCCAGTGAGAAACAGAATACATTTTATTCCTTCAATTTAATACTTTAATACTTTTAAAGCTAAAAGAAAGGCTGGGTTAGTGCAGCTATCTCTCAAAACCAAAATACAGTTCAGGAATTCCTCACTGGTACAAAGTTTGTACAGATTATACCGTTTCTGCTTCTCTATTCATGAACCAGCTCCAGATTTTTGTCATTTTCTCATGATATATATTCATGATTGTTTCTGTGTGCTGTCTGTAAACTTTGGCCACCCTGTTAATAAACAGCACTTTAGGTATAATTTTCAGAGAAATGTATAATCTAATCTAAAACATTTGTAAGTAAATAATTTGTAATAAAAAAGTTTCTTTTGGGTTTTTTTGTCATATTGTGCTACCGAGTTTCTTTGGGATAATTTGATTTGCATGTGTACGTATTTCCTCATTTCCAGTGATAAAAATGTTTTTTCGTCACTGTAACTGAGAATCAGTGACATGAACCAGTAATAAAGACAGGATTCTTGTGGTGGGGCAATAATAAAACAGCTCTTTAAAGGCATTTTTGCAACAAATACATTAAACTTTTATGATGTGTTTTCCCAGGATATTGCATTTTACGCTTCAGATGGTTTTCTTTTCATGAATCTGGTCTTTCACATGGTCAGCTTCAATATTTTGCATCTGAACAGCAACAAGAGGTTAAATTCTTTGATAATACTTTACATAAGAAAAATGGGATAAAGGTTTTCAAACTATGTGAACACTTGTGGTGGTGTGCAGCGCTATCACAGATTCTGTTCTTATTCTTCACTTTTAGGATCCCGATGTAAACATTTACATCCTGTGTAGATGCTTTTTATAGACCAACACTATAATATGCGTACACTCTCGAACCACTTTGTTAGGTACACCTGTTAAAGTGTTTTTTAATGCAAATATGTGTCTATCAGCCAATCAAAGGGCAGCAAATCAGTCCATTTAGGCACATAGACATGGTCAAGATGACCTGCTAAAGTTCAAACTGAGCATCAGAATGATGATTGAAGTTACTTTGCCAGTCCTTTAGTATTTCAATTGTCCACACAACCATTTCCAGGGTTTACAAATATACTGCAGCAGCAAATCTTTGCCTGGTAATTAAACCTCAAAACATCAGTGTCTGGCTTTTCTAATGTGAACATTAATTCAGGTTATGAAACAAATTGATTAAAATAGAGGAAAGCCAATATCATCACTAGTATATTTCAACCTGATACTTACTGATGGATTATAACCCTAATAATGAGTTGTTGTTATGTTTCCCCCTTTTATTTCAAGTTTTAGAGACCTCACATCTCTCCTGTCTTGTTTAAATGATCTGAAAGTGGTTCAACATGGCTCCACGTGGTCTGCTGTTAATCCAAGTGTGCTGCCTTTGGGCAACATATGAGCCGAGGAAGCAGAAGAGCTAAAGTCTTTATCAGATAGTTTCACAGAAGATAATAAACAGTCGAGCCTTGAACTATACTGGCCAAGTGTGCCCTGCATGTAGCCACTGAGAGATGTATAAGTATTTATTGACTTAGCCAGCTTCTCTACTGCACATCGCAGGGCTTTGACAAGCTTTCCACTCTTCTGTATTTGTGATTTCAGTGGGTCTCTGGCCTCAGGACCACAGTGATGAAAGATATCTCTAACTATATCAGGTGATCTGGCAAAGCAAGCTTGTGTGTCTCAGCACATAGCTCAGCAGTCCCTGCACCAATGTTAAGAGTTATTCGGTGGATCTTTATAAAACGCTGCCCATCACTCAGGCAGTCAGGTATGAGTACGTTTACAAAGAAGGGTCAAGAAGTCTCAACCACACTAAGATGTTTCAGTACTTACACGAAAGAAAGAGAGGTTTGTGAATAATGTTGAACACATGCTTGAGAAATGTTAACGTCATATTAGGCTGGCTTAAATCATCAGCATGACCAGATTGTTCAGATTGTTTATCCACCGTGTGCTAAAATATTACACAAATGTTTATGTGGACACAGGGGGACCACATCCCAAAAAAGTAAATGTGAGGCACATAGACTATGACTGTGTGTTACAATGCGGGGTGTCCTGCTGAAAAGGTGGTCTAAAAAATCAGAAATATCTCACAAATTGCAGGCTAGAATTTTGGCGTCCAGCATGTGAAAGACAAATCTACTTGGTTTAACTCGCTCGCTAAAGCATTCCAATAAGCATTCGCCAAAGTCTATTTTAATCATGTTATCTGCTATTATTGTTATCTAGCGTCTGTGCGGTCTGGTAACACTCTTTGAGTTTCAGCAGGCTTACGTCACTACGACTCTTTTTGAGCATCACATTTTTTGTGATACTTGGGTAAACTGGTCCTTATGCAGCACGTTTCTATTTTATCTGTGCACTTAAGGCACTTTACACAACTCGCCTCATTCACACATTCATACAAGCATTTTTTTTCTATGTAAGTGCTTTCTATCTAACGATGGATTTGTTAGGAGAGAGCAACTTGGGGTTAGTATCTTTCCCAAGGATTTTTGGCATGTCCCGCTCTATCCCCTGAGCTACAGCCACCCTGTGTCACTTCATGTCATATTTACCATAGTCATGGTAAGCAGCAAAAGACAGTGATGAATAGTGCTGCTATCTTCACAGCCATTAGTTATGACAGCGAGAATTTAGAAAGTGTAGAAAACGGGACATCGTCTTACTGAACTGAAAGCCTGAAAGTCAGATTCTGACGCAATGATAGTCTCATTCTGTTTAACTTCAAAGGCCAGACTGACTCTGTGCAATAACCTATTGTTTTATGTTTGAGAGGAGACTTTGTTATACCATAACCCATAGAAGCTGTAGTAGCAGTTTGTCAGGCAAGTAAGTCAGCTTTTGACATGTTAATTGAAGACTTGCTATAGGCTGATTTAAGAGCCATATGTTTTACAGCCATTAGATTCTTCTTGACTTCTTCCTGCTGTGCGTCATTAAGCGCAGTACTCGATCTATTTGAAAATTCCAAAGATTCGGCCATCGAGAGGTCTGGAAACGAAGGCAGTCTGTTTTAAACAAAGAGAGAGCCACAGCTGCCTCTAAAACCTCCTCCTCTCTTCTACTCCACAACCACTTCAGACACTTCTCTTATGTACACATCTGAGCTCACTCCTTCGCAACAAACATTTAGCACATCTTGAAGTATAGTCACTGAGAGCAGCACTAAACAGTTTCGCCTTCAAAGAGCCGATCGTCTTGTCCCGTCACACCGTTTGACACGTTTTGAACGGTGGATGTTTGGGTCTTGGGATCCAGGAGCATTGCTCCCTGAACAAAGGTGGTAATTCTGCAAACTTTACCTTCTTACAAGTCAGACGTATGCATTCAGCTCAATGAGTGACTCTTTAATTTTTACTGTAACGTGCAGATGGTTGAAGTGTAAATTAAAAGCCTATCGCCTCATGTAAAAACAACATATATATATATTGCCAACAGCTACAGAAACAGACATGTTTCCTGGTGCGCACAAAGAGAAAAGTCTGTTTATTGTGTATTTTGGGTGAGACTGAAGGCAAAGCACAGTACATTTTATTGCTCATTACAAGATGATTTAAGGGTGGCATAAAATGTTCCTAATTCTGATGCGCTCCTCTGGATACGTGATTATAAGAAACTTGAGCTGTGTTTTGGGTAGGAAACTTTTTGTGCGGTTAATTTTATTTGAGCTCAGGACCTGAGACAAAGCTCTTTGTTTTTTATTATATGGAGGGTTTTTTTGTCGTTTATATATTTTGACAAATGCATCACCACAACTACCAACGCAAGGCAACTTATATAAGACTATGAGCTTATACTAGATCCTCTATTGTCGGATCAGATCGAGCTAATACTATTCCTCCTGAACCAGGTTTTCCTACTGAAAAGGAAGAAAAGAAGAAAAACGCTCGTTCGGCCTGATCAACTGGAAGAAGAGGCACTGACAAATAAAACCCAGCTGTGTTCTCCTCCTGGATTGGATTTCATATTTATCTCTATTTGCATTCTGTTGAGATATATGCTGGCCTCTAAACAAGTTTTGCATTGTGGTTTCTGGCTCATATCACAGGGGGCTTGAGGCCCTATGATGCACTGAAAGAATTTAGGTTACTTCAACTTGGCTGAGAAACTGTTTCACGTCGAGGAGCAATCAGGAATACAGCTGAGGTTATAATTAAACTGTTTACATACTCATCATTAAAGGTGTTGATGACTGTTAGGGTTTTTTTTTTTCTCCTTTTGGCAAAACAATCACGATTTAATGGACAAGTATATAGGACACTATACAGGATGCTGCGAGGCATATTTGTGTGTTTTACCTCACACATATGTTTGTGTTTGTGTTTAGCTAATCAGGAAGTTTGAGCAAGGACCAGTTTAATGCAATCATAGGGTTCTGATACTTTATTTTTTTTTAGCCATACACATTGGATTTAAAGAAAAAAAAATACAAAGTTTGTAATGCTAGTTCACCTGCTGAAACTAGTGCATATTGTGAAACAGTAATTTTATAATACACAAATATAGACTATATCCATTACTTGGACTTGGCACAAATGATCCCTAATACATGTGTTTACTACTGAGAAGCATCTGTAACATCATCCTGAGAGCATTAGCTCAAAATCACAATAAAGAGAGTGTTCTCCATTAGCACAATGCATGGCACGATGATACAGTTTATCTAAACAAGGTTTGTTGTCTATCAGTGTTTTTTCCAGCATTTGCGACAGTCCCGTCCAATTTGTGCCTGTTTGCCACAGTCATATCATATGAAACGGAGATTTTGAATGAATAAATATTGTTGTTTTGGCTATCCCCAAATCTCTTAATTTCCTCCTAATTTAAAGCTACTAACGAAGTTATTTGAGTATTTTCACAGACTAATCCAAAAATTATCTACAATGCAGAAACATCAATCTTTATAAAAGTAAGTTCACTCGTGGTGAACAGTGTGGGGTGGCATGGAGACCATGTGTGGCCAGCTCATTGGGAACGGCTAAGATGTTCTTGATGCCCAGATTTCTTTGGTGGCAGCTTTAGCATGCAAAACTTACCTTCATCTGAAAGCTTTGGACCCGTGACCACTAGTCTACTTTTAACCAAGCTAGGATGCTCCTGCTGTTGGAGTGGCTTTGCTGTGCTATTTGTGATGTGACGGTGTTACCCTCTTTTTCTGAAACTGTCTGCGTCTTAATGCACTGCGTGTGAAGCTTGTTACTGTTCCTACCACACTTTTCCTTGCAGTTAGAATTCCATTAATATGACTTACAGTACTCTCCAAACAGCCAGCCTTTTCAGCGATGACCTTCTATGGCCTCCTTGTGGAGGATGTCAGTGATGGTCATCTGTCCAGCTGTCAAGTCAGCAGTGTTCCCCATGACTGCAGTTGTGTACTGAACTAGACTGAGAGACACACAATATTTACACTGTTTAAATAATATTTAACTCAAACTGCTGTTTGTGATTTTCATAAGCTATTACAAGAATAGAGCCAAGGCTTTAAATATTTCACTAAACATTTATATAGAGGATATGAAAGTTTACCTTTTCAGTTAAAAAATGAAAAATAAAAACACTTTCACGATATTCTATTTTTTTTCTAGATGCACTAGTGTATTATGGTAAATGGCCTGCATTTGTATAGCGCTTTTCTAGTCCCTAAGGACCCCAAAGTGCTTCACACTACATTCAGTCATTCACACACAGGCGATGGCAAGCTATATTGTAGCCACAGCTGCCCTGGGGCGCACTGACAGAGGCGAGGCTGCCGGACACTGGCACCACCAGGCCCTCTGACCACCACCAGTAGGCAAACATGGGGTTAGTATCTTGCCCAAGGATATTTGGCAGCCAGGAGGCAGCCTGGGATCGAACCACTGACCTTCTGATTAGTGGCTGACCTGCTCTGCCACCTGAGCTACAGCCACCCCATAATCATTGGGGAGGGAGTGATTAAACATTTTTTGCAGAATGGTTATAATTGTTGACCCTGCTGATTACTAGGAGCTTTAATAAGCTCAAAGCAGCAGAGAGAACATGTTTTTGTCATGGATTTTGTTTGGACTTTGTCAACATTGTGCCAAAGAAAATAGACATCGTTGTCCTCACTATCATCAATCACACTGGGACACTAAATTCAGACAATTAACATGTGTGCAGCATCTATTATATATATTTCTCCACAAATCTATAAGCTCATCCATGCTGTGCTGCTGAAAGATTATATAAACATTGTCACACTGAGTGCACGTTCTGTGATTTAATTACAGGCTTCAACGCATTTGATAGGTGACAAAAGAAAAGTTAATCATCGTGATTAATTATTAATGAGGGCCGTTTAGCATTTATTTATAATACAGAGATTTTACCACAGACATTTATAATCTTAACAAATGATAGCAATGCTATTTACATACAGGATTAATCACAGAACAAGTAAGCTGCACTCTGTACCCATATTTACCTCAGTTTTTATCGGAAACATGTGGAACATCCTTTCGATGCTTTTCAGATGTTTGACAAGTGTGCGGGACGATATACACCAGAGTGCCTTGCTGTGCCTGCTCCTGATGAAAATTCATACAGACATGATGTGGGATAGCTGAGCAGAGCCAGGAACAAGAGGTTGAAAATGGGGTTCACGCTGCAGAACTGCAGAAACAGACTAGAACTGTTCTGCACATTCATGTTAAGAAGGGAGTTTTCACAGGATTGCATGGAGAACTGAGTAAACTTTCTTTAGAGAAAACATCCATACCTCTTAAATATACGAAATGGTTCCTTACAAACAGCAGCACTATTCTCCATTCAAAAATAAGTGATAGTTTTACTCTATGTTATTTAAGAGGAAAATGTTGCACTTTGCATTGATTGTTATGAGGACTCCAATCCCCTTCTCTAGTACAGTCTGTTTCCAGTTACAGCCTAAAATAGTATATATAGAAATGTCCATAAGGCATTTGGTAAAGAAATTTAGTTTACATTGATTCATAAAAGTCATCAAGGTTCGATCATCTTCAAAACTTCTTGAGCACCACAATGAGGCTGGTATTTTATAGCTTTGAGTAAAAGATATAGATGGATTGTTTTATGTTTTAAATTGATTTGATTGGTTTTAGACTTACCCATAATCTTCAGGTATGCTTCTGTATTGGTTCACATATTTTTCAGTTCCATTATAAGGATTTTAGGCGGCTGAAGTTTTCGATTAGCTAAAACACTACACTATTGAGGTTTAGCAATCACGTGACATTAACTTGCCTGTTGTTTTGGATGTGACAATGACTTTGACACTGTAGGAGCCAAGAAACCAGTTCATGCCCATCTTACAACACCAGAAAAATGTGTATTTGCTGACCAGTTGACAAGTGGTTGATGACAGGCACTGGGAAAGTGATTGCTAAAGCCCCAGGCACAGTCCCCAGTCGGTGACTCTCTGGAAAGCAAAGGTTGCTAGGGGAAAATGTATATACCCTGATTGATCGGATGGAAAAAATCTCATGGAGCACGCAGACTTGTTTCCCAGCACTCACTAAATACTGCCTGAACAATATTAAAACTGTTAAAAAGTGATAACTAGAAACAGAGTCCATTTACCTTCAAAGTAAAAGCTGCGCCCTGGCAAACATGTTGGCTGTAGTACTGAGGCACAGCTTTTACTGTGAAGAATTTTCAACCTTTACGACCTCTAGTAGTTAGCAAGTGTTTGCACAGAGTATCTTCCATGCAAACTAGAGGAAACTGCGACAATCTGCTAGCAACCAAAGCAACAATAAGGAGGGTTTTGGTGCAGCACTGATTTTGCAATCAACTTCGCAATATTTCGACACACAGCAAGTGCTTAGCTTATGAGGTATGACAAATCCGACTGTTATTGCTCTGCTAGTTGTGATCATTTGCAGCTTTTTGAAAATATCCCCACACAATAATTCTGTTAACAGTGAAAACCGTTTCATGCACGTAAACATCACTGCCTGAAAACAAAGGTTAGCTTGAAGCATATAGCTTCTTGTCAGTACAGATCAAAAAACTGTTTGGATTTCTGATTTTTGTCATTCTACTAACCACCTGTGTTTATTTCTCTTGTTTGTTGTAGCTTGATGAGTGTCTATAGAGTGTAAACATTAATGCACTCAACATAGAGATGTATGGAGTTTTGCTATTTGGCTCCACTGCTAGTTTTGTTCTTTCGGTGCAATGTGTATAAAATGTCTATATGTGACTCTACCTTAGACTAAGATTTCCAAAGCCAACTTTTCAGGAGTATTTGCAACTAGTACCAGAAGTTTTTGGATGACTTTAACATTGCACAGACTGTCACTGAGTTGTGACAGAAGTTGTGTCACACACACACACACACACACACACACACACACACACACACACACACACACACACACACACACACACACAGATTTAGGATTGGAGCCCCTTGAACAAGACCAGTGGGGAGAGGGAAAAGGAGCTTTGTTGGGAGGGTCAGACTTTGGATGTATGAAGGAGCCTCAAGCGTCACATTTGGGTCCAATCAAATCAGTGATGTTTTTTGGCTATGATATATAAAACAGATGGACAAAAAGTGGGAGTATGATTCTTTTGTTGCAAAAGCTGTTTGGAGTGAAAAAAAATATCATTCTTTTTCTTTCTAAAGAAAAATGACCTGCACTTTTCAGCTTTCCTTTATATTTAATTAAATGTTATCTGCTTTTCCATGTTGTTTTTTTTATTTATGTGTGTTTTTTGTCTCCTTGCATGCAGTCAGTTTGACTCCAGCAGTGATTATCTCTCAGGTTCTGTTTCTTCTGTAGCCTGTGTGGCCGTCTGTTAACATTAATAAAATCTCAGCTTCTAACGTGCCCGTAATACGAGCTGTAATAGATTCAGCCACAGACTTAAGTGTGAATGTCACATTAAAAGAGTGTCTCTGGACATGCAAAGTTGTCTCACACCCTCAAATGACCTCTAACCTCTCAGGAAAACAGTGGGGGAAGGGGGACGCCTGAGACTGTTGGGGGTGGTGGTTTTAGCCACAAGGTGAAAACCTAAGGGCAGGTGCTCCCTGGTGCGCCCCTGTTCCCAGTATAAGAGTCTGGTTGTCCTGTGATGGATGGATCTATCTGAGATGCCAGGACCCTATGGAGCAGAGTCCACAGCAGGGGAGGCACCATCTGGGAAAAGAATGTCAAGGTTGGCCCGAGGGTGGAGATTTATGTCCCAGCCTCAGGTTCAAATGGCAGTGTCTGACGGTGTGTAGACGAGGCGGCAATGACAGCTTTCCTTCCTTCTTGTCCAAAAAGAGTCGGTCCATTTTTGTCTTTGCAGACATCAAGAGGATGAACGGGATCAAACAATGTTAAGGGTCAAGTTTTTTTCCAACTGGGCCATATTCTTTTTGGGTGTCCTTCACCCAGTGACATGAAGATAAACTTAAAAATAATACAGGTAGCAAATGACACAGGCACAAACATCAATCTCCTGTGGTGCCAGTTTTGTTTTCTTATGTCAGTAGAGCTCAAAAAAGGATAGCCGATGTGAGGGATTTTTTGTCTATATCCTTCCTCCAGAGCGTTCATAAATTAAGGACAGGCCGACAGACTGGAACAAACACAGCCAAAGATTTTTTTCTTACCCTGTGGTGGGCATTACCCAAGTTGTTTTCTGGGTCACTTTACCATCCTCTATACACACTCACACGCACAATCCAGCCACAACAAACATGTGAAATAAACACAGGTGGTAAGTACCATGAGTTCATTCTCTGACTACAGAACTACTCATTGGTTAGCTCAGGGTAACAGAATCAGTTTTTGTTGTTGGGCTTATAAGTGTCTGTGCCGCATAGAGACGTTTGAATGGCAGAGGTATTAAATAATAAAACCCAAAGACACAGATATGTGAGACAGAGGAAATTAATCAGTATATGTGTGTGTGTGTGTGTGTGTAGTCCAGATAGGCCTTATTGTGGGGGACTGAATATGTTTACACAATCACATTATGGGAATCTATAATCCCTATGAGGACCAAACCATTTACATAAGGTAAAGATATGATTCATGGTTAGTTTAGCTGAGCAATAAGAAGAAGTGGAGAAGTGGTCATTAAGGTTAGAGAGTGTGTGTGTGTGTGTGTGTTATGTTTGTGTGTTTGTGGGAGTTGGTGTGTGTGAGGACCAGTTTGAGGTTTACACCATCAAAGTGAGGACATTTTGGAAAATGACAAATTGTGGCTGGTCCTTACTTTTCCACACCTCCTCAAAGAGGTGAGGGTTTAGTTTTAGGGTCAAAATTAGGTGTAGAAAATGTTAGGGTTAGACACTGTTTAGAGAAAGCCTCACAAATGTGTGTGTGTGTGTGGATGAGGTGGGGGAAGGGGTGGGAGTTTGGGGGTAGCCAGGGCTGTACAAGAGAAGGAACAATGTTCCATGTGGAGTTCATTTTATCCCTTTACTTTGCGGATAATACGGAGAGTGTAGAAGCATAATGCATCTGTGCAGTTAAACATGTTTAGTTGACTGGCATGTACAAGGAATGCGACTCTGTCTGTGTGTTTTTATTTTAGTATACAGCACACGAACAAAGACATACATACTGTGTGTGTGCAGCCTTTACATAGAAGGAAGATGTAGTACAAAAGTGCAAGAATAGGAACCAAACAGGATTTATACGTCTCCTCCATAACAGGTCGGCCACACTCAAGGAAACTTTGTGCGCACATTGCCTCACATATATATATGTTTGTTTAAAAAGATTTTAAATTCCAATTCTCTTGTTTTTAATGTATATTATATTTGTTTCTTCATCACAATGCGATGTTACATTCGCTGTTTGAGTCTGTCTCACACGCTATGTGCAAAGTACATTGCCTCTATATAACTTAACGGTCACCAAAATTTGTAACCACGATGGAATTTTGCTCAAGTCGCCTTTAAATAAAGAGCAAATAATTACAAATAAAAGTCTTAGATATCATAGACAATTAGCTTAAGGGCAGATAATTTAATGTAGTTAAGCTGAAGATATTTTTGATGAGCATTAGGACTGCGTAAAAACTCTTATTTTTTATTTTGAGTGTTTGTGAGTGTTGTTAATTATTCCAGTAGCCCGTCATATATATATTCTTTTAGGTGTTCATTAACAGCCACATTTTTTCGTCTATTTGTATACAGTGAAATAACGAAGATATTATCTGTTATTCCACCGTTGCACTGTTTTAATGCAGGAGTGATGCAAAAAAACAAAGTAGACCTGACAAAACCCAGCCATAGAGTGAGTTTTTGATAGTTAAATTGATAGTGGAAGGAATTATTTCAAGCCAAGGTTTAAAATCTCAGTAAAATGTGAATGTAGTTTCTCTTTGTTTCAAGCCATTATACTAGACTAATGCTGGCTGATAGATTCGACTGTGTGCAGTCCATAAAGATGGCGGTTTCCTAAATGCTGAAAGACTTGAACTTGTATGCAATTGTGCATATTTGGAGAGCCTAAGCCGTTGGATATCTTGTTTTCTGATTCCTGGATGAAGCAACAGAAAATAACATTTATTTCCAGAAATGGGGCAATCAAAACACTACTATTATCTTGACGCTGAGCAAGTTTGTCACTTTTGGCTTGCAGTTTTAGCTGTAGACATTATGCATGGAATAGATTAGAATAAATGTTATTTTCAGTCTTGTATAGGCTGAATGTGTCATCTGATAGGGCATACGTAACTTCTGGCAGAATGAGGCAGAGCCAAGGAAATGTTTTGGCAGCAACGCTGGAAGCCATTGCCATAATTTAGCCAGGACTGTCAAGAAATTATGTGGATAGCATTTAAGTATAAATCACAGTGAAAAACAGGAATGACTATGGTTTCTCTCTGGTCACGTAGCATCTTTTGGGGCAGTGGTGATACTGCAGAAAACACAAAACAACCAGAATGTCGAACAATTGGAGCAGAACTTATGAGGAGGCTGTTTTCCTGGATGTTTGAGGTTGGAAAAGCCCTCAGCCTTAAAGGGGTGCAATCATTTAGCAAATGTGAGGCCAGTCTTTAAATGTGTGCAGTGGTGTGTCTCCCCATTTTCGGCTAACTCGGGGTCTTTTCCTCTTCGTCTCAGCAGGGCTCTGCAGGTTTAATATGCACCGCCTCAGGCTTGTTCCATCTGCCTCCTTACACCATTAGTCTGAAACACACACACATACATGGACACAAGGTAGGGGTGCTACTCTAAGTCAGGGCTAACATGCTCTCTTCTGGGAGTGCACTGAGGAAAAATAAACAGCCTGGTGATTCTGTCTGGTGGGTCCGTTGGACTACTCAAGACTGGGACTTTTACAGGTTACATCCATATAGGAGAAAACGTCGAAAGGGTCTCCAAAATAAACTTGCAGAACTGTAAAATAAGAGCACTAGACTTTATTTGATAGAGAACCTTTAACATGAGCTATTAAATTATTAAATGCATAATGAAGTTCATCCAGTCTTTCTCTGGCTATGTGTCCTAGTGCAGCGGCCCCCAACCTTTTTAGCGCCACGGACCAGTTTATGTCCAACAATATTTTCACGGACTGGCCTTTAAGGTGTCGCGGATAAATAGAACAAAATAAAACCAGTGGCGGTACCAAAACAAGAAGATTTACTCATAACACACAAGGAAAGACCCGGGGAAACAGAGTTAACGATAAAAACGATTTAAAAAAACAACGATAAAAAACAAAAAAAACCCAGAAAACCAAAAATTTTACATCCATCTACACTTTAATAATTGCTTAGACATGTTTGTAAATTAGAAGACGGCATTATATGGATGTGATCACAAGTTTCAGCTGTCGTAGCTTGGTTAGCAGCTGATATAGTAGTGTAGCTGCTGTGTTGTGACCTTGTGAGCATTCAGTGCACCTCCGTCAGACACATATGAGATATATTTAACTGTTTTATAAAGATATTCGATTTTCAAAAATAAACTATTTTTAGTAGATTATAGTTTTAATATTAAGATACGATCAAAACTCTACTGGAGTCATTTAGCGGTATCCCAACCCGGCACCACGGCAAAACGTGTAATAGACCCCTGTCCACCGTGTCCATCATTTCATGATTTGTCTCTCCAAAACGTGAAATGGACATGGTCACTTTGAGGCTATTAACCATGAACAATTACCAGGAGATGGAAATATAAAACAGCTGACCTCTGAGGATAGGCTAACATTTTCAGTTTTTAATAAAAGCCATTCTACATCTAAATTTATCTGGCAGAATAAACGACCAAGGGTCAGACTCAAAATGTTAATGTCTGGAAAGGAAAAAGGGGGCCTCAAGTTGCCTAACTTCAGAATCTACTATTGGGCAGTTCAATTAAAATCAATGGCTGCCTGGATTATTCATGATTCAGAAATGCAGTATCTATGGAAGAGTATTCATTACCAGGTATCTCCCTTCGGAGTCTCCCATTTCTCAACCCACAATCCCGGAAAAAGATTAAAATAACTAACCCATGGGTCACCGTAAAGATTTGGAACCAAGTGTTAAAAATGTTAAAAGGGAATTTGACCATGTCTCGAGCGGTTCCCATAAATGGAAATGTTGAGTTCCTTCCATCACTGTCAGATCGGAGTTTTGAGAGGTGGGCGGAGAAAGGATTGACTGCAGTCAATCAGCTGTTTGAAAAGAATACTCTTAAAAGTTTTGCCCAGCTAAGGGCTAAATATGCTTTATCCCCAGGGGACCATTATAGATACTTACAGTTAAGGGCATAAAGACTGGGACAATATTAGAAGAGAACCAATCGGGTTGGAAAACCATTTTATAAAACTGCTTGAAAAGTCAGGTACATTGAAAAACCAAGTGTCTTTGATCTACCAGAAACTACTGATTGACATGTCTGATAATACCTATCATATAAAACAACAATGGGAAATGGAACTCAATATAATGTTGGATGATGTCACATGGGAGCGTGTCTGTTGTGGCTGCCATAGAGGGGTGGGTAGTCAAATGTGGAAGGAATTTGACTACTAAATTAAGATTTTTTTGAACTCCACTGAAAACCTTTCTATCCAAAAGTAGTGTCAGTGATAAGTGTTGGAGAGGGTGTGGGTTTGTGGGGGACCAGACGCATATGTATGTGTTTACATACAACAGTACTGGATGGATGTCAAGAACATTATACAAAACATATTGTCAGTCAACCTCCCAATGGATCCTCTGATCTTTTTGTTGGATATCTTTCCTGATGGTTTCTCCTATGAGCAGCACTTTCTCCTGCATCTCCTCCTCATGACTGCAAGAAAAATGATAACAATTCACTGGCTCAAACCAGAAACATCCACGGTTGCCCAGTGGCTTCTGAAAACTAGACATGTCTATACGATGGAACGGATAACAGCTCAACTACAACTAAAAGTGCCAACCTTTGAGAAAAAATGGAGACTAATTATAAAATATCTAGAAAGGACACTCAAGCCTTAACGTCTGTGCTTAGGTATTGGTATGTATGTACATGTATATGTGTATATATGTTTTTTCTTTTAAATTAAGTTTTTGAATAACCCTCACCATTATATGCTGCAGATTTGGTCTCAGGTCATGTTGTTGATATGAATTGCCTTGTTATTTTTGGCAATAAAAGTTCAAAAAAAAAAAGCCATTCAATGTAATTATTAAACTACACGCAGACACATAATTATTGAGCAGTTGATCAGTATTTCACACACAGTACATGTGCGTCACACTAATAAGGTTAGTTAGCCTCTACTGGCCTTTTTATGTATATTAATTTTCTTTATTTTTTTTATTTTAAGTGTATTTACTATTACATTTTTCAGTTGCTAAACTTATTATTACTTTTTTTTAAATTTGTCTACTATTGGTGGAATTGAGGAAAACATGGTTAAAATCGAAATGAATTGTTAACATAAGATATTTAGGTTGTTAAGTTCTGTTTGCATTCTTCATTCTCTATTTATGGTCTTTATGTTTACATTTTTTCTACCATCATTGAAACTGAGGGCTACAATGTATAATTTAAAAACCTGGATGCCAAAGGAGGGAAAAGCTCCTTATCTAAATCTTCATTTCACTTCATAAGAAAACAGACACAATGCATGACTGCTTCCCTGATGCTTGTGCCATAGCGTCACTGTTAAACCTGCCATTACTTTGTCACATTTTTCACTGATACTGTTTTATGTGTTGTGTAAAATGTCTTGCGAACCATTTCCCATTTATACAGCACTTACATATTCATAGAATAAAAGCGTTACAGGTGTTACCTTTATTTTCCAACGTACCTGAGTTACCGAGTCACTTTTCCATCACACTTCTAGTAACAGTTCGTTTGAATATTATGTCGATAATAAAACTAATTTAAAAAATCAACTAAACAAACCAATATCAGCCAAAGTGCTTCACGTGGTTTTGCTTTCAATTGTTATTCTACAGCACATTCGTATGTATATCATTTGTTTATACTCCCTGTAGTTTTTGGCAGGGTAAAAAAGTTGGGCGGATGTTGGCACAATGTAGGTTTTTCTAACACATCTTTATAATTTAATGGTTTTGTCCCTGTATTCAAACTGCAAGAGCAAATAGCAAGTCCAATCCTGTTTCATGCTTTTGAGCCACTTTTAGGCATAGAGGATCGCTGATACATAAGCTTAAAAATAGACATATTTAACATAGTTAAACTTTTAGGCGTAATTTGTTTTAAAACTATTAAAATACAGTTACGTGAAAAAGAAAGTAAACCCTCTTTTTACTTGTAATGTTTTATGTATCAGGACAAAATAAAAAGGACATCTGGTCATTACCAAGTTTGAAAATTACTTAAATACTGAGATGAATAACAGCACATGTCATGTTCCACCGTATCACTATTCATTTAACAAAAATGAATCTAAAGTGTAGAAGCGGTGTGTACACAGCGTAGCTCAGTAGCTTGTAGAACTACCTTTAGATGCAAGAACTTAAAGTAATCAATTTATCAGTCTCTCACATCATTGTGGAAGACTTTTGGCCCACTCTTCTTTACAGCGTTGCTTCAGTTCATTGAGGTTTGCAGGCATTCATTAATGCACAGCTCTCTCGAGGTCCCACTACAGCATTTCAATCAGGTTGAGGTCTGGACTGGACCATTGCAAAAACCTTGATACTTTTTCAGCTATTCTGTTGTAGATTTGCTGATGTGCTCGGGATCATTATCCTGTTTCCACATTTTAGCTTTCAGACAAATGGCCGTACATTTGACTCCAGAATACTTTGGTATACAGAAAAGTTGATTCAGTGACTCACCTCTACCACTGTGCTTGACTCTGTGCTTGCTGCTATGCTGTATTTGGTGCATTATGGCCAAACATCTCCATTTTTTTTTATCTGTCTAAAAGACATTGTTCCAAAAGTCTTGTGGTTTGTTCAGATAAATCGTTGCAAATTTAAGCTCTGCTGCCATGTTCTTTTTAAAGACAAGAGGCTTTCTCCTGGCAACCCTTCCAAACAAACCATACTTTCTTTTTTTTTTCGTACTGTCATGAATTTTAATGTTTATCAAGTTTAACATGTTGACTGAAGTTCTCCTGGGAAGACCATGGCAGCTGTCTTGTATGTTGTGAACAGTCTTTTTCATTCTAGGAGGGTTTGAATACTCGCTGAATACTTTTATAAAGGTGTTCACAGTCACTGATGATCAGCTAATCAAGAGTGTTTCATTAGCAGCCTCTGCCTGCTTCTTACTTTCTCTAATCCTTAAGATCTAAGAAGGTGCTATTTTTAAGTCCTGCTGAGGCTCATTCTGGGTAAAATTTCATTTTTCTCAGCTATGAAATGTGTCCTTGTTGTGGTGTCACAACTGTGAATGAATGCCATACCTTTATTTACACTTGAGCCCATGTCTGGTATTCCGGAGGTCAGTGTGGGTCAGCTGCTAACCTACTGCCACCATCACTAAAATGTCTGTTTTCCGCCTCTCAGAGTCCTGTGATGAATGTATGTGAGGTTATATTTTACAACCCAAACTAATTAGTTTGTATACTGGAGAACTGTAGGAAGCAACTTAACATCCTATAATTATGTAATTTTATCAAAATATTGAATTCAATTAAACATATATGCATTCGGAAACACTTAAAGTGCTCACAATAAAAAGCTAAGGAACAAAAAAGTTCTTCATTGAGATGTTTTTATCAAGCAACAGGCGGCTACCTAGAGTCAGGTTGGGGCACAGTACTGAAGAGCGAGCTAAATGTGCTAAGATTTTTAAAAAAAACACAGTCACAAGAAATTAAAATGAACTGCGTGAAGTGCAGAGAGAAAGTGCTGAAGATTTGAAACATCATTACATAAAAGATGCTGAACAAAGAAGGCTATCACTCATTTCTGCAACACTATGCCCTGTGGTCACCACTTGTTTGGAGGCGATTTCTTTCTACAATAGCACAATGACGATTTAAAGGCCTCGATTTCAGAAAAAGCTGCAATACAGTATTATTGTTATGCAAGGTGCTTTAGGAAGCTAGACCCAAAAAAGTCAGCTGCTGATGTATTTCTTAATTGACTCAAACTGTGAAGGACAAAATAATAAGCATTATTATTTCCACTATTTAAAATTACCTCATTCCTTTCTTTTGTCGTTGTAACCGATTTGACAAGTAAATGGTGGCTTTTGATAAGATAAGATAAGAAAAAAATTATTTTGCACTCAAGTTTTGCGAGTAAAAAAGTGAAGTTTTGAGGGGTTTTTAACTTTTGTGGAATGAGTGATTTGGAGAGGGGCAGGACTTTATGATGCTTTCCACCATATGAATGGAAATTCTGTACATGTAATTTAGAAAGCACTTTAGTGACTGCAGTTCTGTCACCGCAAAGTTGTAAATATTCCATCAGAGCCCTTCACGGTGTGAGTCTTCCAGTTTCAGTATGAGTCAGCGGTCAAAGAGAGAGACCCTACAGATAGACCTGCTCTCCGTGCTGATCCAGAAATATATATATTGTGTGCTTTTTGTTGTAAAAAATAAACATTTTGTTGTTATTACTGTTATTATTTCTTACCCAGCATGTGAGTAGTACTAATTACATGACTCTATACTACTCCTCAGTAGAGCAGTAGTTAAACATTTTGACATTTTACTCATTTGTGAGGTTGCGTCAGGAAGGCCATACATCTGGCATAAGAATCTGACAAATATAGCATGTGTTGCTACCTGCTGTGGTTGATGCCTTATGAATAAAGAAACAGCTGAAAGCAACTTTTTTAAAATCTAGATTATTTAATCTGTAAAGGAATAACAACGACTATGGTAGTAATTCCTTTTTTTTTTTTTTTTTGCTATTTCAAGGTACTGCTCCTAATCAACAGCTTCAACCTCAAGCTTTTAGACTCTGAACCTTTGAACAGATCTTATGGTTAGCTGAACTCAGCTAACACCTGTTGCTGGGTGATACTCTACAGACATAAGAGTAGGATACACATACACACTAATTTGACATTCTGATAAAAACAGATGTATTTCCATAAATGGTGGAGTTATTGCTGTCTTTAATCACCTTACAACGACTGGTCAAATCACACAAATACAAATGAATATTCTTACCCTCCACGTATTTGCCCATTTCTCTGTGCAACGCATGCATCTGTAATATGGATTTGGTTATGCCAAAGCCTGGTATTTGTGTCCCAGCTGCTGCACTGAAACCCCATACTGAGTCAATTAGACCTGTACAATAGGAACATCAATTACGCCAAGCAGGCACGATCTATATAACTCAAGGGGCTCTAACGAGATTAATTCCTCTTGGATGGGATGAATTCCTTCCCAAATGTTTGTGTAGAAAAAGAGTGATTCAAGTTGACACGCTCATTAGTGCATTTCAAGACAATGTTCAGAGTCGTACAGTTGATTCTCAGTTTGGTGCCTCTGAATATAAGTAAAGGTTATCAGTCAAGGCTTTGTAGTGGACTAAACATATTTTGTAGTTTCACAGTTAACACCAAGTAAAACCATCTCGGTAAAAATGAGTAAAGAATTTTGACTCCAGCTTGCAAAATTATTCATTATCATTATTATTAATAATAACTTTATTTGTATAGTCCTTTTTAAATCCCGTGGTTACAAAGTGCATCACAAAAATAAAAAAAAATAAAAGCCACACATTAAATACAGACACATGCAGTCCAGCACACCTTACACACATTAGATACAGATTATGGTCAAAATTAACAGGAGAAAGATCAAAGAAACACTAAACTATAAAAATGAGTTTTCTGCAGTCATTAAATAAAAACACACAGATTGAGCTGATCTGATAGGCTGAGGAAGTTTGAAAGTTTAAGTGCTCCAACCTCAAAAGCGTTGTTGCCTTTGGTTTTAAAATAAGAGAGTGGAACAGTTAGGAGCCCCTAATCAGAAGATCAGTGAGGCTGATTGCTGTTATAAGGTCACAGTAGCTCTGCTATAAAGGCAGGAGCGTGTGTGTGTGTGTGTGCGTGCGTGCGTGCATGCATGACATGGACTACTTTTTTCCTCAACTCAACACACAGTTGGTGTATCAGTGAGCATTGACTATAGCTGGATATGTGGGGGAGACTTACACCATGGAGCCACTGTTCATTATAATGAAAAACATGTCACCTGGTGCAGCGCTGTGCCTCATTCATGTGTTTCCTGTTTCAGACTGACAGTAATGGATGTCAGTGACACAGTGAAGGAAACTTGATTTGCCTTTGGCTGCAAATTTCATTCTTGGATCAATTTGTTTTTGTTTATGGCTTTTTAATGAGATTTGTTGACAATCAAAAATATATAAATGATTAGCAGACCTGTCCTTTCATTTACTGAAAGCTAATGTATGAAGCTGTATGAGCCTGTCTGCGTGGAAATGGTAAAACAAAACATACCAAATGAAAAACAGCAGGCCTGCGTTTGCATCATAGTTTGCTGATGCTCCTCACAGTAAGACGAGTCTTATAAACAGTCAATAAATTGATGTCTCGAAACATTTGCCCCTAGGGTCCAACTTTGTTTTGAGCTTTGCCCCAGTCTGTGATCATATCTGTCAGTAGTTTGAGTCTTTATGAAAGAAAAAGAATGAAAGAAATGAGAGGAGCATTGTTAAGTAAAAACAGTCAAAGCATGGGGGCGAGGTTACTGAGCTAAAGATGGGATGACGAGCTGCTTCTCGATTTTACACAGAGTTGTAATGAGAACCTGCTGGGGTAACGCTCAGCTCACGTCTCCGCTGAGCCCCCAAACTTAAATGTCTGTGAAAGTGCATTTGTAATAGAGGCTTTGTGTTTGGAGAGATAAACCCTTAAACACTGTTAGAC
This sequence comes from Simochromis diagramma, assembly GCF_900408965.1. Taxonomy (NCBI): domain Eukaryota; kingdom Metazoa; phylum Chordata; class Actinopteri; order Cichliformes; family Cichlidae; genus Simochromis; species Simochromis diagramma. The sequence goes on along the minus strand of NW_024386792.1, from coordinate 1,582,589 downwards.
TTGATCCAGGCCATCCCCCACCCTTTGGATCTGGTTAATCTTTGATTTAAGACTTTGGTTCTTGTAATTTACAAAGCTGAGATGAAGTCCTGACGATGCACTCCTCTGTCTGTTCGCCCACATATTTTACATATGTGATTCTGCAGCATAACTCCCATAACGGTTTGCATATGAGGCCCAAATGTGCATCATGAGCCTGCTTAAATCTGATCTTGTTTAGTGGCCCTGGGGGTAGATTTAGTAACGCGTTGCGCCATCGCAAACTGCACTTTGGTGAAAAAAAAGTACTGTCAATACTTACAAAGAGAGCGCAGTGACAAGAGTGTGTATAAGAGCTGGGAACTACAACTGACCCTGATGCATATGTGTTTCTGGGAGTTCCTTTCCCAAGGTGCAAAAAAAGGGAGGAGAAATTTTAAATCAAGTGCACAAACTGATTTACTAACATCTGCAACTGAAATTTACTGTCAGCACAGGGCAAACCCATACTTATCACACTTGGGCTTTAAGTTAATGTGTTTCCGTAGGTCACTTCTTGTTAAAAGGGAGTTTTTCCTTTCCACTTTTGCAAAGTGCTTGCTGAAGGGGGTGTCTGTGCATGGCGGGGCTGTATTATTACTGCATTGTTGTAGTCTTTACCTTACAATATAAAGCGCCTTGAGGTGACTCTTGTTGCGATTTGATATATACATAAACTTGAATTGAATTGAATTTGCTGGTGATAAGAGAAAATTAAAAGGAGAAGAATCTGAAACAGGTTACAAAACAAGTCTCTGAAATTTATGCTAATAATCGTGTTAAATTTCAAAGTCAAAAGTCTCCCTGCTTTGTTAGTTCAACCAAATTACAAAAATGACATAGCATTTAGGTCACTTACTCTAAGTGGGATATTGTCTATGAAGAATAGGTGAATTGCATGAGAACAAACAGGCACTGGATGAATGTTAAATGTATCCATCATAGTGCTATTAAACTGGTGAAAGTGTAATCCTCAACCCCCACAGCACTGCGCAGCTGCAGCTGTCATTGGGCCACAGAGGCAATATGTAACATGTGCCACTGCAAAGGTTTTGTTTCATTGTTTTAAAAAAAGAGTGTTGGAATTGCAGAAATTGTTTGACTTATTTTTAATCAAAAGCATAAATCAAGATGTAAAAAAAGAAATTAACCAGCATAGTGAAACAGCTGTTTCCTAAGAAGCAAATGACATGATGCTGAAAATTCAAATGTATAATGAGAAGTTCATCACCCCAGAGGAACTATCACGCTGATGCTTCTCTCCACTTTTGAATGAATGCTTCAGTTATCTGCTGGACGCATCGCAAAGTTTTTTCTGGACAACAGTGGACGTCTATGGCACTTTGTGACATAAGCTACTAAGCAACACTTACTAGTGGAGGAATTTCAGTGTGGCTTGGGAGGAGATTTATTCCAAATAAGAAACACATAAATCCTTAGATTTCACCTTTAATTTTGAGGGCATGCAACATTGCAACCCTGTTCTATTTTTTTCTATAATTATTATAAAGAAAATTATTTTATTTCAAATACAGGAAATACACCATTGGGACATGAACTCGCTACCACTGCTGCTGTCCTCTAACGATTCTTGGAAATAACTGCGGCTGTATCTGCAGGAGGTAAACGGTTTAACACTTCATGTAAGTGTGCAAAACTGTTCTTAAGATACTCTTTAGATGTGCCAGGTTCACCAAATCATTTATATATTCTGTCTTGTTTTCTTATGGAAAGAAAAACAGCAAAGCGAGCCCTTTCAAAACTGGCACACGTGGACCCATAAACTTTAATGACATGTTTAATTCAGAGCAAATAAACTACAACTGTGTTTTCAGTTCAAATACCTTTTTGACTATTACTTAGAACAAGTGACTCATAACTTTTTGGAATGATCGAAGGAATAGAAAGGAGCACTGACAACACAAGAATCAGTGTGTGGCACTTAATTAATGCTCCTCAGGTCTTCGCCACTGGAAACAAAAGCCACGTTGCTGCAGGGCTCTCAGGCAGCAGGCAGCAGGCATCTCACAACAGATATCTGGATTTGGGTAAGTAAAAGCCAAAAGCATGTGCATATCTCCACGGGGGAGTAGCCTAAGGAGGAAAATATGTTTCTGTGATTTTGCTGAACTGATCCAAAGGCCAAAGTCCTAATTCATTTCAGCTCCATTCAAGTGAATGTGAAGAGGAAGTTCAAGCCTGAGAATAACCACGCTGCTGTCTGCAGACGTGACTGTAGCTCATGGGGGTCTGCGAGTGGACATGAGCCAGAGCTGCAGTGCCGGAGGAGGCAGATTTGGTTTCACCCCTGGGTGTGCTTTGTGCAGGTCTGCTTCTCACACCAGGGCAAACAATATTTCACCATGTGGTATGGAACCTGCAGACCTGCCCGGAGGATTTCACCACTCCTAATGATGGAAAATTAACGCTCCAGTGAACTGAGCTAAATGCCCCTACTGACATTTCTAAACTATTTGCAAAAAAAGAAAAAGAAAAGAAAACGGGGGATCACTCAGGATGAATGTCTGTTGATTTGGGCGTAATGAGGGGAACCTGTCAGACGCATTTGTTTTAATTTCCATGGAGAACCAGAGATTAACTCGGGGGAGGGAAGCTGTCAAGAAAGCGACTGGTGATAAAATACTACGAGCCATAATTAGAAATCAAAAATGCCTCTACGCCCCAAAGGAGTAAGAATTTCGCGGGGAGGGGGGGATCTTTGACCGAGAAGACAAATTTGTCCACATGGTTCACCTGATAGGAGGAAAACCAAATGTGCCGAATGAAGAAGAGGTCTTTGCGCATATTATACAGACTCCTCCCAGACATGCCGGGAAGAAAACCTCCTGTCACAGTAGAAGCCTGCCACTGACAGAAGCTCCGTCCAAAGCCTGAAACTTTCACATACACCAGACAGCATGAGAGCTTTGACTCCGACCGTGGCGGTGCTGTGGGTGATAACAATGCCCTGCCTGCAAGCAATCCACGGACTGTATAACTTCGGCCAGCATGAACTATTCTACAAGAAGAACAACTGCAAGGCAATCCCTGCAAATCTCCTGCTTTGCCACGATATAGAGTACACGGAGATGCGCCTCCCGAACCTGCTCGGACACGAAACCATGAACGAAGTACTGCAGCAAGCGTCGTCTTGGATCCCGCTGGTCCAGAAACAGTGTCACCCGGACACGAGAAAGTTCCTCTGCTCTCTTTTCGCTCCGGTCTGTCTGGACGATTTGGACGAGCCCATACAGCCGTGCAGGTCTCTCTGTGAAAACGTCAAGCGCGGCTGCGCGCCCGTGATGTCCGCCTTTGGCTTTCCGTGGCCAAAGATGCTGGACTGCGAGCGCTTCCCACTCGACAATGACCTGTGCATACCGCCTGCAAGCATCGACAGCTTTGCGCCAGCCACCAAAGAGGGTAACCAGGCGCAAACATTCTGCATGAATCCCAAATTCACTTTGAGGCACACTGGCTCAAAATTCACACATATTTGCAGCTTTATTTAAAAAAAAATGTAAAAAAAAAAAAAAAATTAAAATCGACGCATGTGTTCTAGTCACGTATATTTAGTAAATGCACAAATCATTTTTTAATATTTGCCTCATTTGATTCCCGTTTCAGCGCCCAGGGTGTGCGATGCTTGCAAGGAAACTGATGAAAATGACAACGAAATTGTTGAGAACCTCTGCAAAAATGACTTTGGTAAGTCTCCCCAACCCATGCATCAGAGCATTAGTACATCAAGGTCAGCATAGCTTAGGGGCCCCTGAGAGCTCGCCGAGTTGTCTCAGGGCAGCATGAAGAGGAGAATCATTTAGGCCTCCACCTCTGCATGGATTTCCCACGTCTTTCATAAGTGAGCATTTCCTTCATCTCTCGCTCTCTCTCTTCGTTCTGCATGCACTAAAGCTCTGAAAATCAAAGTGAAGGAGATCGCCTACATCAACGGCGACACCAAAATAGTGCCGGACACGAAGAGCAAGGCAATCTACATGGTGAACGGCGTGACGGAGCGAGACCTCAGGAAGACGGCGCTGTGGCTGAAGGACGGGCTGCAGTGTATCTGCGAGGAGATGGACGACATCAACGCCGCATACCTGGTCATGGGCCAGAAGATGGATGGCCATCTGGTCATCACCTCTCTGAAGCGCTGGCAGAAGGGACAGCGCGAGTTTAAAAGGATTTCACGCAGCGTCCGCAAGTTACAGTGCTAGGGAAGAGGGGGAGGAAGAGGTGGGGTGGGTACCTGCATGTTAAGGTTGAAGGTCAAGTTTTGTTGAGGGAGTCCTTCTTTTGTGGTCGCAGTTCTGGTTTTTCTGCTCTAGAGCGCAGCAAAGACGTTTGCCTGGCCCCAGAGGACGCACAGCTTACTGTTTCTCTCATTGGTTTATCATTGAATACAGATAATGTTTAAAAAGAAGAAGAAGAAGTTGAAATGGGGTATAAAGTATAGATAAACACGCTTGAATAAACCAAAAATCTTTTATTTGACTCTAAAACTATAACTGTGGTTTTTATTGTGAAAATCAGACTTCCAGACAGACTTCCATTCAATTTGTACGCACCGGTAACATTGGTGCCCCCTAGCTGCCAATTTCAAACTGTGCGTCCTTCCCCAGCAAATGGTCTTTGCTGCGGCCCCATCAGTTACAGTTAATTGCACTCAGCTGCTGTCCAAGGTCCAGAGGAATCACAACTTACACGGAGAGAGTGAAAACTAGCAAAGCTTTGAGTCCAGGATTTAAAAATGACTGACTCTACTAATCACTGGCAGATGTGTCATCCTGGTAAAGCTCACAGAGTGAGCTCGTCAGACTTTTAGGACGTTTTTCTCATCTTTTCCAGGAGGTCAAATCAGGTGTTAAATCTTTTAACATTATTGGTTTTTTAGCCGTCATTTCTATAAAAGTCCCATTTAAAATCAACAACAACACGCAGACCTGGACAGCTTTGAGATCAGCAGTAACAGATCTGGTGATGTACTGCTTGGATTAAGTTAACGAAGTATTCTCATCTTATAGAAAGTCACTTCTGCCTCAGATGCTAACGCGGATTTATTTTACACAGTGCCCAGCGATTAAAGCTGTGATCCAGGGGTGCTTAGCGCGACATTCAAATATTTGTGGTTTTGTATTCCTACCATTTCCTCAAATGAGAGATAGCTGGCTATATTCTCTTCCCGTTCAGTATTTTAATAATTCTTGGTAAACGTTTTGTACTTGAGCAACTGCATAATTTTCTACCACCATATGATAAAAATATTTTTTTACTCCTAGACACTCATGTGTCATGTAAACATTCAACTTTGCATCTTCATCCTGAGTGACGCAAACTGCTTCTTGGTATTGATGATTGGACGGTTTTGATGAGCAGGTAGTTTGGTAAATGCAAGTAACTGTGTGTCTGTGTGTGTGCTTGAAACATAAGTCATTTTGGATGTATTACAGTGTAAATATCAAATACTGTCATTTATTCTTGTGTAAAGTTTGCAGCAATTAAAAGATACAAAGTTAATATTTGAAATGAGCCGGCCCATTGCTGTGCACAGGAGAGAGGTCGTTTTCCTACTTTAAAATAATCTTGATCCCACAGCTATAGGATAGAGAAACATACTGATTTAACACTGCCATCTAGCGGAATTCACTGTTAAAAATCTGATCATAGATCACTGGATATGCACTCACTGGCCACTTTGTTAGGTACACCTGTTCAAATTCTCCTCTATGCAAACATCTCATCAGCCAATCACGTGGCAGCACGTTAGCATATTTAGGCACGTAGGCATGGTCAAGATGACCTGGTGAAGTTTAAACCGAGCATCAGAATGAGGAAGAAAGGTGATTTCAGCGTGTTTGAACATGGCATTTGTGAATATTTCAGAAGCTGCTGATCTGCTGGGGTTTTCCAAAACAGCCATCACTGGGGTTTACAGAGAATGGTCCAAAAAAGAGAAAATATGCAGCAAAAATAACAGCAACTTGTTACAACCAAAGTACACAGAAGAACATCTCTGAATGCACAACATATCAAATGTACACCTGTGGTGGGCTGCATCAGCAGAAGTGGGAACCACTTCTGTCAACTGAAAACAGGAAACTGAGACTACAATTTGACCAGGCTCACCAAAACTGGCAACAGAAGACTGGAAAAACGTCGCCTGGTATGACGAGTTTTAATTTCCTTTGCAACATTCGGCTGATAGGATCCAGATTTAGCATAAACATAATGAAAGCATGAAAACAATGGTTGAGGCTGCTGCTTGTGTAGTGGTGGTGGGGGTGTGCAGTTTCTTGGCACACTTTGGGCCACAGCCTACTTAAGGCTTTTGATGGCTGCTCCCAGCAGAATAACTATGCCATATACCATGTCATGTTCTCACACTGTACTCAAATGGTCTCCACGGTCACCGGATCATAGTCTCAGTGTGCAGCCGACAAATCTGCAGCAATGCTATCACGTCAATATGGACTGATATCTCTAAGGAATGTTTCCAGCACCTTGTTGAATCTGCGTCATGGAGAATTAAAGCATTTCTGGGGGCAAAAAGGGGTCCAACCAGGTACTACCAAGCTGTACCTAATACAGTGACCAGCAAGTGTAATGATGCCAGTTTGTATTTTAACATTTAAATATTAAAAAAGTTAACACTTATAGGATCCATAAAATTACAATACAATACAATACAATTTTATTTATATAGCACATTTAAAAACCCGAAGGCACACCAAAGTGCTTCACAGTAATATGGAGAGTCAACATAAGTCAAAAACAGGGTACAAATCGGGCACAAGCACAGACAGGATAGAGGCACTAACAGACCAGGAGAGTTAGATAAATACAAAATATGCTACGAAGACAAAAACAGCAGTAAAATTAATAAAAAATAATACATTTAATAAAATCTAATAAAAGATTTAAAAGTTTAAAAATTAAATTAATTGTCTTATTGTAAGATTTGCTTCTGAACACATTTAGGTTTATTCAACACCTTTAGTAATTTTTTAAATCACTTGAAGCTCCAATCAATTGGTGTTTAAAAGGCAGAAAAAGAACAACTGACACTAGTAAATGTTCATTATTTTTGATTTTCTCTTTCATCTTTGATCACTCAATCTAAAGGCTTCTTACATTCATGATGAAAAGATTAATATTTTCACTTGAGGAGCTATTTTCTCTTATGTCCCGGCTCATAAATTAAAGAAAGAGAAAGGACAAACACCCTCTAGATCAGGGGTGGGCAGTTCATCTAATATTGAGCAGAACTAAGTTCACCTTATCGTCCCCAGTTCTCATGTGGCCACTTGGGAAACCTAATTCCCCACTCCTGACCAGCAGTGTGGTCTAGCCCTTGATCTCAGAGATCTAAAAGAGAAAAAGTGAAGGGGAAACTGGAAAATAAGTGTTCTTTCCAAATTTTTCCAATCACCAAATGAAGCAACGGGTGACTTAACAAATTCCTGAGCCGACACAGGAAAAGCCCCAGCACATGATACCTTACCAAAGGTCTATACTGAACACAGAAAATAATAACCCAAGACCCATGAAAAGGTCGACATAAACGCCACAAACCAAGTTACTACCACACATCAAACAAACATAGCAACATGTAACAGTAGGCAAAAGGAATCTGTTGCCACCACAACGCAAACTGTCACATAAAGCGTGGTCCTAAACCACAAAAGGGTTCTCAAAGTAAAGTAAACACACAAATGTCCAAGTACAAATGGAGACCCACACCCACACACATGATCACAAATAGCGTGGTCGATACCACAGAAAGTTATTTCATTCGCCTAGTGAGCAGCAGCCACAAGTGACCTACCAAAAGTGGGCCAACGCTAAAGGTCACAACAGAAAAAGACTCACTTCATCTTTAAATAGCAACCGATAAATGTTAAAGCACACTCTTGGAAGTTCATCGAATGCTGTAACAAAAATAAAATATACGGTACTATATAATTTTATTATGATGGTGGATTATGGTAGTCCACAGCAAATACACAGCTTTCCTGCACTGAGCAGAAGACCATCAGTGGTCATATAAGACCAACAAAACCTGAAGACCTCTGTTTTAGGTTATCAGGCAACAGCCAACCATCATATTCAATGACGAAAACCGACTTTTTAATGATTTCGTTGAACTTTTCTTTTTTCAAGATGGAAGGATTGTACAGCGTGCATCTTTAATGGACGCTGTACAATGGATGCTGGCTGTAGCTCAGGTGGCAGAGCAGGTCAGCCACTAATCAGAAGGTCAGTGGTTCGATCCCAGGCTGCCTCCTGGCTGCATGCCAAATATCCTTGGGCAAGATACTAACCCCATGTTTGCCTACTGGTGGTGGTCAGAGGGCCCGGTGGCGCCAGTGTCCGGCAGCCTCGCCTCTGTCAGTGCGCCCCAGGGCAGCTGTGGCTACAATGTAGCTTGCCATTGCCTGTGTGTGAATGACTGAGCGCTTTGGGGTCCTTAGGGACTAGTAAAGCGCTATACAAATGCAGGCCATTTACCATTTAAAAAACAAGAACTGGGTGCACAAGTTTGAATTGATTTTGATTTTCTTTAATCCACAGGCAAAATATTATACATGGACTCACTTAAATCTTTTAATAACTGGTGCTGAAGATTCCACAGTGTTTTTACCTTGACTAGGCCAAGGCCTATTAACTTCTCATTAGTGATCATACATGATTAATAACCGCTGACAGTTTCTTTTTACCAGCATAGAAAGGATTTATTTGTTGGCACTAATTGGATTGACCAATACTCAGAAAAATGGGAAAGTCCAAGAAACTCAATGAAAATCTAAGAAGTGAGAATACAAGTTTGGAAGGTCTCTTGGGGCCATTTCTACCCAACTGCAAATTCCAAGAGCACCAGTTCAAACAGTTGTACACAAGTACAAATTATTTTTATGTGTCACCACTTTGCCAAGGTCTGGAAGAAGAGCATCACTCTTAGATGAAAGGAAATTGGTTGAGATATTCAAGAACAACCCAGGAACCACCAAACCTGCCATGAACTGGAAACACTAGTTGGAGTACCAGCATTTACAGAGTTTTACATCATCGTGGACTGAGAGGGTGCCAACCAAGAAAGAAGCCCCTGCTCCAAAATCAGAACCTTCAAGCTCGAGTGCAATTTGCAGCTGCCCACTTGGACGAGCCAAATACTTTGTGGAGAAAGGTTTTATGGCCAGATGAGACAAAGTTTGAGCTATTTAGGCACACTGATAAGAGGAGGTTTGGAGGAGTAAAGGTGAGGCTTTCAAATCTAAGAATACTGTACCAACTGTCAAGTATGGTCGGGTAGCATCATGCTCTGTGGCTGTTTTGCTGCCAGTGGTACTGGTACATTGCACAAAGTGGATGGAATAATGAAAGAGGAGGACTATCTCCAAATCTACATCTTTCCCTCAAATCAAGAGCTAGATGGTTGAAACTTAGACAATTGGATCCAAGTTTGGGACTACGGTCCCAAACACACATCAAAAATGGATTTTGAATGGATAAAGCAGGATAACATTAAGATTCTGGAATGGTCTTGACAAAGCCCTGACTTCAACTCTATGAAAATTTGTGGACTTTGCTTAAAAGCCAGGTTTGTGCCGGGAAAACAACCAATTTAGATAAACTCTGGCAATTCTGCCAATAAGAGCAGTCAAATATCCAGCCAGAATTATGCCAGAAAGTTGTTGATGGCTGCCCAAAGCACCGAGGTGTAACTTACTAAGGGACATTTAAGTTTGCGTATATGCATGTATTTGAGCCTATATGTCTAATTGTTAACCTGTGTGGATTACAGAAAATCCTAAATAAATTCAAACATATACTTTCAATTTGTGTTTTTTGCATCATTGAAATGTATGCTGTACAATCATTCCACCCTGGAAAAGAAAAGTTGAGAGAAAGTGCCACAATATTCATGCCGACAATGAATCTTTGTCAGTGCTGCACCCGGCTTGAGGAAGCTTTAAGCACTAACCTTGGAAAGAGGCACCAGACCACAGATATATTTAACTACTGAACTTTAAAGTGTTATCGTGTAAGTGTTATGGGGGCATAATGCTTACATGATTATTATAACTGTTGGTGCTTCATTTTCCATGGACTTACTGTTTCGGCATTGCAACAAGTACTTAACAAAGCCTCTTTTCATAGCGGAAACTCTGAAGTTTATATATTTCCATTCTACAAGTTACTGTACTACTTAACATGAATGGTGTTTAAGGTGTTTTGCCACCTGTTCACAAGGTGTCAACCGATGACTCTTTCAGGAAGTCCCAGACATTTTACTGTCACATGAGTTCTGAGACTTGCCAATCACATGAATGAAGGTGTGACTCATCAATAAGAAGGGGTGGTGTTGCTAGGATGAGACTGTAAAAGAAGGCCATAGAGAACTGAAATGATTCAGGTCAGCATTAGGTTTTTTTATAGACAGAATCTTTTGTGGAATCTGTTAGTTTCCACCCTGACACTTCTTCCCACCTTCCTACAATTTTTTACACATTTTACACCTCAATTCTTGCTATTGTAACAAGCGTCACATGACTGCCATGTGACATTAAAAGACATTAAGCTTCACACCTTTCATGTCTCTTGGTGTGATTGACCCAGAAATACCTGGGACTCCCCACTGGCCAATACAACTGATGAACACTCTTGGTCTTTAACTCGGTACTCCTACTGTCTAGACAGTAGTTTCATTTTGACCCGATAATGCTTAGTACACTCTTCTTGTAGTCCAGCGATGAACCTAAATGGAGCACATGTAGTAAGTGTGACCTATATATGCTAGTTACTGTGCATTTTGTTTAAAGTGTCTGAGAAAAAGGTTACACACGTAAACTTGGAACAGTTTCAGCTAAACGATTACACACACTGTACTCTATTGGGTGTATTTATTTATTTATTACCTCCACATAAATATCTAGGTTCTTGGGACCCGTACTAAGACCAAAGCACACATTCACTGCTAAAAGCACATCAGTCCATGATTCAACAGTATGTGTTACATCTGTATTTTATACAAAATTGCATAAATATAAAGCCAGCTACAAACTGCAACAACAAGTATAATGAATTAATTTGGAATCAGTGGTGTTCTTTGTCATCCATGTGTAATTACGTTTTTGTAGTGAACCCTTTTTTTATGTAGCACTTAAAAAAGAGAAAATGCATAAGAAAAGTAAAGATCATGATCCGTTTATTCATGAGTATTCCCAGTTTGCAGTACCAAGAGGTCACCATGAACTGGAGCTGCTTCCAGTACAGCTTGGGTAAATTCTTGATTTGCTACCGTAAGAGACATTGTGTCACTTCCCAAAATTTCAGAACAAAAACCAAACAAACACACACAAAAACGGGATGACAATGTTCAGTCATAGACCGCTGCATCCTAAAACCAGCCATTAATACGGCACCGGTGTGGTCCTTAATGCGTAATTCTGTGAATGACAATGCATTGCGGTGCATTTAAAGCTGTGGGAAAAATTAAAGCCTGACAAAAATGAGTGGCGCGCATGGGGAATTTGTTATGACACTACGAGTAAATGCCCTAATGTGACTTTTAGGGGACTGAATGTGTAAAAACCCGGTAAACTACCGCTGGGAAATTAGCGTTTTTCATTTAGTATAATCTGATATTCCTTTCAATATTATAGTTTATACTTTCTGTAGAAACCTACAGCAAGCAGCATTTGGGTTGTATAAAATAAAGTTGACTAAAGCGCAAGCCATTCCCTTTTCTCCCTTTTAAACCAAAGCTATGCATCCTTATAATAATGGTGGCACTAATAAAACACCGGTAAACATTTTTTTTAACTTAACTTAATTTTTGTTCGCTCTAACTAGGAGTAGTCGATTTTCCGACGTAAATGAAAGCAGCAATCGTCTCTCTTTTTTTCAGCCTTTAAGAGACCTAGCTTAAACTTTTAGCTACATTTAAAATATGTGTTTCTTTGTTTACCAAGTTGTGCCAAGACGCTATAAAATGTTTTTTTTTCTACCTGTGGATATCTACAGTGAACCTTTTTGAACACAAGCATGGCTCCTTTTTGACGAAGCTCAAAAAACTCCGCGGGGAAGTTCCCTAGGAAATCCCCGAAGACGGTTCGGGGGATATTATTCTCTGATGAGCCAAATTTGAGACAATTGACGACGTTGGTCTTTTTCTAAAGACACGGGGCTCGAGGCAGAGGCGTCAAATGCTGGATTTTTAAGAGACTGGTGCGTCTGTCAAAGTCTACAAAACCCGCAATGGATAACGTCAGTATAAACAACACGGATAACGACATGCTCAGAGACAAAATGCGGAGTTACAGCGTGCTTAATACTCTGTATCATGAGACGCGGCAGGAAATAGACCTTCTGAACAGACAGATCTCTGTAAAGGACGGTGTTATTGCAGATTTAAAAGCCAGGCTGGGGAGACACGAGAGGCTCTACATGACGGTGGGAGATAAGGAGTCTGTGCTCATCAGTCCGTCCAACTCTTTGGTGGAGAGTTTACTCAATGAAATATGCAAACTAAAACAGAAGAAGAACGAAGGGGACTTGAAGGCAGCCCGACAAGCTGAGGTAAAAACATGCTGAAGATTGCACATAGTCGATGTTTCTCCCTACAGCTCTAATCAGTGATTTATAACCATATATAGATTTTTTTTTTTTTAATCTATATATCAACTTGTTACCCTGAACTGTAAGCTACTGTCTACTGTGACGCGTTCATTTTACAGTCTCTACTGCAGAAGTGTTCAGGGAACAAAACATAGAGCATATCTGACATATCAGTTGCAAGCTGTTGTTGCCATGCCATGAATCTGTCATCATTGTTCCTCAGGAGATCCAGAGGCTGAACACTCAGCTCAGGGAGAAAGAGCTGGAGCTGGAGACCATCAGATGTCAGCCGGACCACGAGAAGGACCGGGAGATCCAAAGGCTACGGGTAGCCTTGCAGGAGAGGGAGCAGGCCGAGGCCACCAGAAGTGTCCTCTGTACCTCCCTGGCCGAGGAGGCCGACCAGCTACGCAGGCAGCTCGGTGCAACTGTTAAGGTGTGCCAGGAGCTGATGGCGAGACTGGAGAAAGACAAAAGGGGAGGAGGAGAAGTGGAAGATGTGGCCCTTACGCAAAAGAATGCAGAGGTGTGTAAATGCTTTTAGAAGTCACCAGTTGCTTTTGTAATTTCTCTTTTAAATAGCTTTATAATACAGCTGTTTGTTTTCAACTTTTCAGGGTCCTGTTGTAACCTCTGTTTTCTAATCTTTTACAGGTGCCGGAGTCCTCTGAGATGGGTAGTGTTAATGCCCAAATCCGTCAGCTTCAGGAGGAGAATCAACAGCTAAAGCAGCGTGTGGCATACGTGAGTCTCATTAGTGTTGTCTGAAATCAGTCAGGAAAAAAAAATAGACATGTGATCTAATTATGTCCTTAAAGAAACACATTTCAATTACTTTTGCACACAATATTAACACTCCAGTGGTGGAATATAAAACATGGTGCATGATCGAAGGTGTGACGTTTTGTTTTTTTAATTTCCTTTTAGGTACAAAGCCTGAATACTCAGTGGCAGAAGTATGACTCCAGCAGGGAGGACTATATAAGAGGTTTATGTCAGAGGCTGAAGGACAGCACCGGGCAGGGCTTGATGCCTGCGATGGGCTCCACCAACACTGGATTGCTTCATCAGGAGATTTCCAGGCTCAACGGTTTACTGGAGGAGAAAATGAGGGAGTGTGCACGGCTTGCTAGAGAAATGGATGACATCAGAAGACAAGACAAGGAGCAAATTCAGACACTTGAGCAACAGGTTGGTGCGATTTCATGCCTGGTGATTGGCTGAGTTCTGTTAAGCATGGTTATAGTGTCAAATAACTAAATGTGAAAGATAATTTTTTTTTTTTTTGCTTCCTAAGGTTCTTATCTATACCGATGACTTTAAGTCAGAGCGTGCGGACAGGGAGCGAGCGCAGGGCCAGATTGATGCCCTGAAGGAGCAGGTTTCTCAGCTAAAACAGCAGCTGCACAAACAGGTGAGACAACACCCCTGCACTTAGGTGCATGAGTGCCTCGACAGAAGCACGGACTTTCTTTTACTTGTTACCACCGTCCAGTACGTGTAGCTTGTGCTGACAGTGTACATGCCTCCCTGTCTTCAGCAGGGAGCTAGCAGAGAGAGCAGAGACGTGGTTCCCTTGTGTCACGTGCACATAGGACACAGGATCTCCTCAAAGCGAAGTAAGGACACGTCAGAGCCTCTGTTGAGGACCACTGCTGAGAGGCGGCAGCAGCACCAGCAGCACCAGCAACCTGCAGCTGCGGCGGCAACCCCAAACTCTGCCTGGAACGAACACCCAGGCATGTCAGAGTTGCAGTGCCCGCAGTGCCTCGCCACGTTCAGCGACACAAAAGCTGCAGAGTACCTGAACCACTGCTTAGAGTGTGCCCGAGTGTAAATGGAAGAACACTGATTTGGAAATAAGTCATTTCTTACTGACAGTAACTGAACACTGAAGACCAGCACTACACTGCAGAAAATACCCCGAGTGGAGATTCCAATTCTGAGAAGCTTGACTACAAATCAAACAACTGACTTACCTTTTTTTCTTTTTTTTGTACATAGAGAAACAAATCTGTACAATTGGCATATATAACTATATATATATATAGTTTTTTAGTTTTTAGTTTTTATCCGATGTCAGGTTCTAAGAGTACTCCTGTGGCATTGCGGGAGATTATTGTGGTGGGGAAGAGGATTACTGATGCAATATATATGGAATATAATATACCTCAGTGTCAAATTACAAACCTGTTGCACTTTTTTGACATTTAGTTTAAAACTTAATCGTGGAGTCGTACGATGAAAGAGATTCACGATGCATAAGCTTCTTATTTTGCATCTAGATGATAATGTGGTGCTATTGAACTTGACATGTTTCTATTTTGTAAAGTATATATTAATAACAGATTTACAACTATGTAACTATTCATATTTATTCTTATTGTTTAAATGGCAAATCATTTTATTGCAATATTTGGTTGCCTTCCCCCACCCCACCAAAGCCATTAAATATATATATTTTTGGTAAAAGTTTGGGATAAAAAAACAACAACAAAAAAACGTGGTTGAATCAGAAACAGATGTTGGAGATCAAATTTTGATCGACTTGTGTAAAGATTGCATCTCAACTGGCAGTATGCTTATTTGTGGAGATGTGTTGTTTCTGTGGCGGCAGTACCTTATTTTTGTAATAAAAGACAGTTTACCCACACACGTTATCTTATGGTGATTTATAGATGGGGTGGTATTTTTAATTCTCGAGATAGACAGCACCCAAGATCCTAGCCGCTTAACCACGAAAATTCTGGCACTTCTTAATCTGTGTGCATGTCTTTTTAGCATGTCACGTGTGTTTTTTGTGTGTGTGTGTGTGTGTGTGTGTGTGCCTGCCTGGTGGAAAACCCCTTCCCAGTGTTGCCTGAATGGGCACGCTGTACTGTGACAGCCAGATTCCCAGCTGTTATGTAGCTGAAGCAAACACTACAGGGGTACTGAGAGCAGCGAGCAGATACAAGGGCTCAAGTTACATCCAAACCAAATGCCTGCATATCAGTCAGTGTCTGAAAGATCGTGCATTCAGTCACGGTGAAGTATCAGTTTGACACACACGGACCAACTGTGCTGTTTGGTGAATCACTTGTCATGGGTTTGGTGAAGTAAGTGCAGGAAGCTGGACATCCCCTGTTTTTAAAAAGGAAGTGAACAGACGCAGTCAAACAGCTGCGGTACTTTTGTGTGAGCGAAAACGTACCTACCTTTGCTGCAGTGTGTTTTTTTTCTTTTTTTGTTTTTTTTTTTTGTTCAGGCCATGGGCACATTTTAGGACTGGATTAGAGCCTTTGAAAGAAAACATGTTTTTCTAAGGTCTTTTAACGTAAACTTTCAACAACGAAGCAGCTTCTTTCTCAATTCGGTACTCTCAGGCGGGGTTTGCCCTTTTTTTTTTTTTTAGCTTCTTTAGCAAGCTAGTTTTGTGCAACTTTCAACTACTGTTTCTCACTCGCAATAACTGGACATTTTTAAGATAGTAAAAGTCCCATAGTCTTACCTCAGACATTTGTCAGTGATTTTTCTAACACCATAACTTATTTACTCATTTATGTTGTGCTTTTCATCCACTGTTAACTGGTTTTATCTTTATTGCTTTTAAGGCCATTCTCCCTTTAAGCTAATCTCCTTCTAATTGGCTGTCCCTGACAAACGAAAAGGTCAACTAAATCTGTGTCCGCTTGGGATGATCATATTAAGACATTAGGATGTCATATTGCCAGCCAAGAGTAGAAGAAACTGTAGCAAATTGAGTATTTAGAGCAGTCTAAAGCCTGAGCTTTTAGCTCATTGGAATTACTTTGAAACTCTGGCCACATTTAACCCATTGGGGTGTACATCATCATTGGTCATAACCTTAATTCTCCCCTAACCTTAGATTCTCGAGGAGGCAAAAAATGTCTGTCAGTTAGGATGATTATTTTCTCTGCTACACGATGGCCAAGGCTCTGGGAAACAGGTTAATAAAAGCAAAAAGTTGATATTTTGATTTCCTAATGCTAGAGTTGCCTCATCCATCGAGTGTTCAGTTGACAGAAGAGGAGGGTAAGGGTTAGAATCAGGGTCAGGGTTGGGGTAGTCATTGATCACTGGGACTTAAGAGGGTTAGTATGACCACTTGACCTTTCCTTGTCCACCACTGTAACAAAGACAGAGGAAAAGCACAATATTTCCTGTATACCAATAAAATTACAATCAATTCAGTTGAACTTTTTTTTATCTCAATACATTTTTGCTTCTGTTTTTTTTTGTTTTTTTTTTTAATTCTTGCATGTCAAGAGATATATGACACAAACACAAACGTATGTATGACCTAATAATCCAAGACTTAATTTGTAGGGAGTTTATGGGTCATTTGTGATCATTAGACAGAACCAGGCTAGGCTTGGTTTCAGTCTTCGCATTGAAGTTTGTGGCAGACATTCTAGCAACAATAGAAATAAGGTTATTGTGGTTACGGAAAACGCTTTAAGTAAAAAGCAGTGAAACTGACTACTACTGTAAACAAATTAACGCTTCAAAGCGGGTACAGCACCCAAGTCCCCAAGGTTTTGAAAAGCTACCAGACGGCATCACATGTTTCCTTACTCATCAGCTAACTGCGGGAGATACTGGTGACTATATCAGTTTCCAACACATTTACACACATTTTCATTTACATAACACACTATCTTGACTCCAGTTTAGAAGCCCACGGAATAACTGGTTCCAATTTTGGCTTTGAAGGGTAACTTTAGCATCTCGCCTATAAGGCAACCACAGGAAGACTGGTAGAAATACACACAGGACAAAAAAAGACCACGAGCTGCCATCTGGGGATTCTCCCCCACCACCAAACACCTACACATTTTCAACAGGGTCTATAAGTGACTGAATTATCACACACGCCGAGGCTCTACACACCAATCTGAGAGTGGAAAAAAATAAGTCACACGTCCCCACCTGAATGTCTGGGAACTTTTTCTAAGAAATAAAGAATAAAAAAGAAAGGTTACAGTGGTAGACCAGTTCCTGTTGGAAACAGGTTTCAAAGCATAAGGATGTAATGACTGACGTAGCTTTCACAGCTACTTGAACAGAGAGGGAGAACTTCAGCCTGACTTCAGTCTGACACTTATCCAAGCAAATACAGAATAGATGTTTACAACCTTTAATCTTCTGTGTATCCTAAAAGAATGGGAATTTCCCGCCATCGCGAGGGAATTCCCGAAAAGCACATACGTTTAGTTGAAATGGAACACAGTAGACTTGGGAAAATCATTTTAATTTAACATTTATAGGCTTAGATCACTGGTATTAGCGCCTACTTCTTCTTCTTTTTTAGGATCCCTGGTGAGGAAGTCCAAGGTTTCAGCCATCAAAAGCGACACTGTGGCAGACTGTGAAGGCAGTAAGGAAGAGGGGATTCCCTCCTTAGAAATGTATGTGATCCCAAAGTGCTCCAGGCACTTAACAATGAAAAGCCCAGCTTTCTGATTACAAGCTTTGAGGCGGATCTGATGCCTTTAATAAGCCACTGACGCTCACCCCTGTCATTGTCAGACTGATCTGCGTACACAGTTTTGTTTATCTTTATTCATCAAGTCAGCTTCAACAACAAAAGTCAATTTTTTTGTAAGAGACATCATAAAGCAAGTAAGTAATTTTTACCTGCATGTGGGATTTTTTTGTATTTTTCTATTAATTGCATAAACATGTTGACGAAAGCGGCCTTTATCTCTGCATTTATCAAAACACACACTGCACCATTTTCTCATAATATTTAGATCACGGCCTACATTTGCACCTCGTATTTTTCTAGGTGTTTTTGCCCTCTGTACATTTGCGTACTTTTGCACAGCATTTACATAATGTGGTAGATCCGATCTTACATCACCGGTGACTGAGAGCAAGGCCACGCTATAAACAGCCAGACAGTCATTCATAACTGAAATATTTTTGAGTCATATCTGCTGGTGCTCACTAACCAGTCTTTTTTGCTTATGTATGAAGTGCATCTACCCCCCTGCTCTCATTCACAACAGCTCGTACTGAAATTCCTTTGTTTTAAGAAGCAGTCGCTCATGGGAAAGTTAAGAGGAAGAAGTCATGGTGATGACCACAAATGCACCTCACTTCCTCTTCCACATTATCCATTTGGTCCTAAATATAACCTCTGAATGTACTGTACGACCAGCGTTTACCATCACTGCTTGAAAATCCATCCCAGTTTACTTTATCGGCAAGAATGGGAATAAACAAATGTTACTGAAACTCATGGTCAGTTCCTGAAATTCACTGAGGCCATTTGAAAGAAGTAAAGGCTTAGTTACGGTTAATGTCCAAGTTGGTTCTTTTACAAAAATTTGTCTTTTTCATAAAAAAAAACAAAACAACCCAAATACGTGTGCCTGTCCTGTCAGTCGTGTTCACTGAAAACTATGTATTAACTCATCTATTTCTAGAGAAGCCACAGCATGACCTCATTTCATGCTCCCTTCACCCGGAGGGAATTCACTTGATTTCGTAATTGCCTCAAATCAGCTCTACAACGAGCACATACGAAATTAAGTTACATGTAAATGTCCAAAGTAGCCCGGTGGCAGCTGTCTTTTTGTTTAATGTACCTCATAACTGAAACTAAACCTTGGGATCAACTTGACTCACTTACAAAGCCCTGCTAGACTGACTATGACTGCAAGTTTGTGGATTTCCCAAAAGGAACTCATTTATGAGGGTGTGACTCACCCTGCAACTTTGAACATAGCCACAGACAGGCAGAAGGGCAACAATGGGTAAAATTCCTGGATTAGCAGAAGTACAACTGATTCGCAAATTCCGGATTTGGAAATGGTCATCTTGAGATTTCTAATTTACATTAGCTGTAAGAAATTTTCAGAAATGTCCCTAATTGTTGAGTGTGCTTATTAGAAAAAAAGGAGTATCTGT
Organism: Simochromis diagramma; assembly: GCF_900408965.1. Lineage (NCBI taxonomy): Eukaryota > Metazoa > Chordata > Actinopteri > Cichliformes > Cichlidae > Simochromis > Simochromis diagramma. The sequence continues at coordinate 1,563,035 of NW_024386792.1, read as the reverse complement.
TTTCATTGGTGTCAAATATAAAGCTACAGTTAGTCTTTTTTAAAACAAATTTAAATAACAGTAATAAATAATGGGTTAATTTGTGGACTTTTCTTTCTAATGTCTAGTAAAGAGCGACCGTGGCTCAGGGGGTTGGGAATCGCATCTGTAACCGGAAGGTCGCCGGTTCGATCCCTGGCCTCTCTGTCCTGGTCGTTGTGTCCTTGGGCAAGACACTTTACCCTACTTGCCTACTGGTGTTGGCCAGAGGGGCCGATGGCGCGATATGGCAGCCTCGCTTCTGTCAGTCTGCCCCAGGGCAGCTGTGGCTACAACCGTAGCTTGCCTCCACCAGTGTATGAATGTGAGAGTGAATGAATAGTGGCATTGTAAAGCGCTTTGGGTGCCTTGAAAAGCGCTATATAAATCCAATCCATTATTATTATAAAGGATAATTATAATGCTAACTCATGCAGTTAGTATGGTAGCTAAATTGCTAATGCAACTCCACCTACCTGGTGACAAAAGTCCTCTTGTTAGCAAGCTGGTTTTCAAAGTTTGTGTGGCATGCCCCAACTTCAGAAGCCAAAAAAGGTCTGCGCCCACAGTTTTTATCTTTTATGTTTATTGTTAAATAAAAGTATAAGGGCCATGTGGAATTTTAGCTAGCTAATGGTGTAGCATAGCCAAAGTCCTGTTTATTCTCTCTCTCTCTCTCTCTCTCTCTCTCTATCTATATATATATATATATATATATGGTTGTTTTTCTTCTGCTGGTTGTCAACGTCACACAAATTTTGTGCTAGCACAAAATGAGCTTAGTAAAATAAATAAATAAATAAAACCCGAGTTGAAAAATTAAGCTAATCCAAAAAGTTCTAAAAACCTATAGTTTCTTGAATGGCCATTTGAGGTTTGCTCCAATAAAAGAGTCGTTATGTAAAATCAGAAGCACAGCCTGGTACAAAAACTGTTTGGGGCTATTTTTTGGTGCTTGAAAAGAGTTAGACTTGAGGAAAAGATGCTCACGACTACCTTGACCGAGATGACCGAGAAACTACAGAGATTGTTTTGTGCTTCCGGGCTGATGTTTAGGCTGCTTAAATCATATTAATCAGAACTTCAAAGTTATAAGTCACTTAAGGATACAGGTGCTTTTAAGTAAAAGGTGTATCTTCTTGGTTTGCTTAGTTGTAACAGTAGACACTATAAGGGGGTGGTTTGTGTAATGTTTTTGCTATCTGAGTTTGATTTTATGTCTGTCAGCCAAAATTTTCAGCCACGGTCCATTGTGTTTTCACCTTAAGCAGGGAAGCTAGAAATAGTGTTAACTGATTACCCGTATAGACCAAATGTGATCACAGTTGTGATAAAGTTATTCTACAGATGTGTTTGAATATTTGTGAGAATGGTTAGAGTTACAGTCATGGTAGAAGTAAACCACGCTCTCTTTAAATTCTAATGTTTTATGTGTCAGGAAATAATCTAGTTCATAGCAGATAAATACAGCCTGAGATGAACACATATTACACTATGCAAGCCAAAATGCAGAAGTAGCATGTAAAAACTAAGTACTGCTAACATAAGAATTAAGAGAATAAGTAGCAGCCAGGAATTGTTCATTAAATGCAATGATTAACTGAGCAAATGTGAGCACCTGTAGAAGGACAAGTTTTGACATTTTTGCTGATTTAAGACATTCAGGTCTGCGTGAACACAAGCAAATATCTTAAAGAAGCAGCTGTTGCTGCTCATTGATCTGGTGAGTCCAAGTCCATCATTCTAGAGTATAAGTATAAAATCATACAAGACAGTTTTGAGTATTCCCAGGAGTGGATAGTGAAACCAATTCACCCCAAGTTCAAAGAAACTGCAATAAATCCAGGAGCTACATCTCCTAACAGACCTCAGCTAACGTGCTAAGTGGTAATGTTCACGACAGCATAAAAATTAGAAAAAAAAAATGTGGCTTGGTCAAATGGAGGTGTTTGGCACGGTTGTAGAGGGATGGTGATTCAGGCTCTAGGCATTGTAAGGATGAATGAACTGAAGCAACATTGTAAAGAAAAGAATGTCCAAAACTGTTCCACAATGAATGAGAGACTGACAACATACAGGCTCCAGGGTGGTTCCACATCTACTGAGTCATGAGGTGTACTTAGGTTTTTCCACAAACTGCTTCTGCATTTTAGCTCAAATATAGTTAAAACAGTGACGCTGTGTAACATGTTCATCGAAGATTGCATTTATGTAATTTTAAGATCCACTATGAATCTGTTTTATTTATTATTATTTTTAAACATAAAAGCTTAGAAGCGACAGGGTGTGCGTTCTAATTATACTATGACTATGTCCTGACCAAATGTGTACTCACCAGGCAGGTGCATTTTTATAACCGCTGGACCCAGCGAGGCAAAGCTGCCCCATTTCCTTGTTTACACTAAGCTAACCGGCTGCTAACAGTAGCTTCACATTTCGTGAACTGTAGCTGTAAATGTATGTACGTCCTTTGACATTTTGGTTTGGGTTTTTTACCGTATGTAGGAAATAAGATGTGACACAAGACACATAATCCTGCCATACTACTGTATTCCATCTTTCAAAAAAGAAAGACAAGATTTAATATTACTTAACAATATGTTAAAAGTAGCCAGTTTGGCTTTAGTGTTAATACAATATACACTCTATAACAGACTGATAGTGTGAGTATTGTTCTTTTTCAATTTCATTCTGAAAGTATTCTGATACAAGCTGGCTACAGGTCAAAATAAAGAAAACATAAACTGTAACTGGTACACGTTTACTCAACAGTTTGTTAAACAGAACTTAAAAACCAAAAAAAAAAAAAAAAAAAAAAAAAGAACAATGTCAAGTATTACGCCTTCCTCCTTTCTGTGAAATAAGGTGGAAGTAGTTGGTGGGGTGGGGGGAGGGTTTGGGAGAGTGGAAACCAGCTAACCAAGCTCCCTTGTCAATCGTGTGATGAGAGGCCGTGCTAGGAACAGGAAACGATGGGATAGTAAGCCACAATATGTCAAATACAGCTTTTAATTCATTACATTTCTCGCTTTTTTTAAGTTTCCATTGTCTCTCTTTTTTCTTTTTCTTTTTTAAGGAAACCTTCCAGACATAATAAGCATCTTTTGACTACAGTTAAGCCAATATAAGAAAATAATTTCAGACCATGGCTTTTTTTTTTTTCTTTTCTTTTTTTTTCCTTTTCAGTCAAGAGAAATGCCCAACTCAGACTAGAAGCACACAAGCAGGCAGGAAAAATTAATCAGATGTAGAGTAGCATTTTGTGATTCTGTGTCATTTCATTTCATTTCTTTTTATTTCTGCAGGTGGATCAGTCCAGATGGGTCTGTGTTGGAACCACACAGTGACAAGAACAAAGCAAGGCAGCGTGGGTGTGATTTGGGCACAGCGGGAGAAGTTCCAGGAGGATAACAGTTGGGTGGAAGTAAAGGGATAAGTGGAGGGTCGGGGTTGGGTTTGTATAGCTGTTAAGGTACTGATTGTGTCCTGACAGTCACTCACTAAACACCCTCAATGTGCAGCAAACGTAGCTTTCTTCAAGCTAAAGTTTGACCAGTTGATGGATAGCCGTTGACGGGTCTGCCGGGCAGAGTCTAAGCAAAATCTGGAAACGAGAGAAAAGAAGGAAGAAAGCTGACATTAGGCCTTTGAGGTAGGGAAGAACACATTTTAGTAGTGTTCCTCCATAATTTGGTCAAACGCACCTTTTGAAGTACTCCACCTCCCTCTCCGTTTCATCCATTTCAGTGCTATCCAGGTCGATGTCTTTGGGCAGGAATACATCATCTAAAATAAAAATAAAACATTTTCATATATACATACACAGATAAATTCATCTCTCATTGGTCTCATACACATTTTCCTGGTTCTAATCTGTCAGGATTACATTTCCAAGGTGCTTTAACATTTCACAGCACGTCCGAGTTTGGGATCACAGCAAAGCTGGATTAAGAAATACTCCCTAGCACTTGCTCATGGTGATCAAACCTTGCTTATTACAGAACATCTAGGAGACAAATGAAAACAATGCAGAACACTTTGTTGTTCCGACTTTAGCAGCAGGACAGGGTAGTCCGGACTTGTACACACAGAAGATTAAAACTAACCTATCGAGCTGTTCATCTTGTCCGCCTTCTTCTTCTTGCTCTTCTTGGTCTTGCCTTTGGGCTGTGGGGACTCCGCGGTCGGAGGTTTGCCGTTCTGCTGGGTCTGTTCGGACTGGGAGGTTGGAGGGGGAGACGGAGAGGGGTTTGACACAGGGGGGCTTATCCTGTCTTCCTTTGTTTGGGCTAGAGGTTGGTGTTGCTGCCTTTTACCGCTGGCACTTCTGTTATTGCTCCTTTCCTCCCTCTGGGGTTCACTGGTTGGGAGAGGAGCGAGGGCTTCAACGGGCCTAGTTCGCATTGCTTTGGTGTCTGTTGTAGTGGTAGCGCCATTAGCGAGCTTTGCAGGCGCATCGGAGCTCTTGGGTAACTCTGGGGCTTTCTTTACAGCAGCCTCAGAGGTGGGCACTTTAGCGGACTGCTTACCCTTAGATTTACTGCTGACCTCGAGTAGAGAGGAGGTGCCGTTGAGGAGGTCAGGTGGAGAATTGGGGATGTTGGTCTCAGCGGTAAACCCCTTTTCAGCAGCGCAGTTTGGGCTGTGCTGTAAATGGGGCCGGGGTAGTGAGTCAAATCTGGGTTCCTTCTGGTCAGGGAGGCGGATGAGAGTTTGAAGCAGCTGTGACTTTCCATTCTGAAGATTATCTAAGACGTTCTGAGCTGTCTGTTTAAGGGGCTGTGGATTGTTGTGAGGGGGAGCGGTATTTTCCTTTGCTTTCTCTTTCTTTTTCTTTTTGGCAGCGCGATGTTGCTGCAGCTCCTGCAGTCGGAGCAGTTCATTTTGAAGCGCTTCTTCCTCTTCCTGCCTCTGTCGCCGTTGCTGTTCCTCCAACAACTGCTGCTCCTCCCTTTCGCGGGCCTCCGCCTCCAGACGGGCCTTCTCTTCCATCTGAAGCACACAGACATTTACTATTAGTGTACTGACAACTCTGACTCATAAAAAATAAAGACCACTGAGTGCTATATTTCCAAGTATTCTAGGAAAGTGGTTTTAACAAGAAGGATAAATACTGGAGGCTGTGTGTTCATTTCAAAAAGGCCTCTGGCCTGATCAGCAGGGAGTTACCTTCTTTTGTTTGTGCCTTGCTCGTTTTGCTGCCTTAGAACTGGAAGCGGGTTTACTGTCAGCACTGTTGATAAACTGCAACAGGTCCTCCACCCGCCTGTGGTCCTCCACCCCTCCATCTCTTTCTATCACCGGCTGCTGTTCCTCGCGTTTCGGCTGTTCCTCTTTGCGTTTTGTCAGACGTAAGCGAAGCTTCTCCCTCATTTCTGCATAGTTTCGACTGGTAGGAGCAGCTGGGGGCTGTGAATAAAACAAAGGGTGTCGCAATCAATGAGGGTACGGAGGAGGAAAATAAAAATAAAAGAATCATTTGGAAAAAACAACAACAACAAAAACAAAAAAAAGATTAACATCTTGTTGGTGGTTGAGGTCAATATGTTTGCATAAACATGCATGTCTTACCCCGCCATGTCCGAAGAATTCGCAGTAGCAGCAGTCACAGTACTTTCCTTCTTTCTGGTTGGTGGATGTGGAGGTGGAAGAGCTGTGCTCCGAGCAGCTGTCCTCGTCCTGACTCTCCTCTCCATCATATGGCGGATGCTCGTACCCCCCATTCCCTTCACAGCGATGGCCTTCACAGTCAGGATCACTGAAATAAATAATGTTTTCATGTTTCAGTACTTTAAATTCAGTTTGGATTGCTGCGACAAAAAAGAAATAAGATAAATAACCTTTCCTGTGAAATCAGACAGCAAACTTGCCTGCAGACGCTGGGTGGGGCACTGATGGGCCCATCCATTGAGGTGGCCAGAGGTTCTGTGGGTGGGAGGCAATGACCCTGGTGGGAGTCTGCAAAGTCTGGAGCTGGAGTGGCCATTTTTGGGAAGGGTTGTGATCCTATTGTCGGAAGGTGCGCAGTGGGTGCTGGAGGGAGCGGGGGCCCCGAGAGGGGAGGGAGGGAGGTAAGTCCTGTGGAGCCATTTCTAGGGGTGGTTGGAGTGGGTTGCCTGTGGTCCTCTTTACCTAGATTGTGAAATACGTCATCTAGAAGGGAGGAAAAATGGCCAGAATTACAATATTTACATTAACGGAATACACAAAAGAAAAAATCCCCACATCATCAAAAACAACATGATCGTGTTCAGAGCTTCCAGACAGGAAAACAAACAAGCCAAGTGTTGCTGACGCATGCTTCGCACGTCAATACCACTTCTTCTAAACCAGCGCAACGCAGTTTCAGCTTGATGACCTTTTGAATATGAATTATAACGCTGATATTTATATTTGCTTGTTTAAACTTAGATCGATCGCTCTCTATATATATATATATATATATATATCTCTCTCTATCTATATCTCAAGCCACATCATTCATTTCACCACAATACAACGATCAGACATTTCAGAATAAAACAATTTACACTTTACTCCAGGTTATCTGAGTAATTGATGAATGTGTGGACATAAGAAAGATTTGAATTCACCATTCTGTCAATTTTTAACTGTGCATTCAAGCATAGACACAGTAGCAAACCTTGCATAGTAAAACATGCTTGCTACAGTTAACACTGAGAAAAATATAAAAGACTAGGCATCCTTCCCATATGCTTTAATATTTGGAAAGGTCAAAGAGGTAATAAATACCATAAAAAAAAACCACTATAATAGAGAAAATGAATAATTATCCTGCTGAATAAAAGCTATCAGTGACAGCAAAATTTGTATGTGATCAAAACTGATGACACACCCAAATTTTCAAGGGGACTTATCAATTAGTTAAATATGTACTCTTACAATGAAGGATGCACAATACACACTGACAAGTTTCCCCGTGAGTCAAAAACTCCGGTTTCAGACCCCTAAACGCTCAGTTTCTTCCATTTCTGCCTCTGCATAATACCAAAGACATCCGACATGATACCTGTGAGCGCAGCATCCACAGCCGTCAGATGGTTGTTTTGTTTGAGTAGGTCTAACCACCTTTTTTCAGCCAATTAAAAGAAAGGCAGTTTAAATAGAGGAAGCTAAAATGGTTTGTTTCAAACAATTGATGGACCGAGGGGCTGCACCCAAAAATATTTTGATGTATGAATAACACAGAGCTGGGGTACGAGAATAAAATACGGCGGTGGAGACGACCACAACGAGTCCCTTTTAACTGTAGGTGTTAAATTGTTTGAGTGTCCCATCATTTTAATAACAAAAAAGCCCCATCAGTACAAACCTAACCACTACTCCTACTTCCTATATTACCTAAAGAGTTGGGTCTTTTAGATGCTAGGTGGATGGGTGGGTTATTACTTGACTGGACAGTGGTAGCAGTGCAGGACACTGAGGACGTGGAGGCGGAGGTAGCCATCACCACTCGATTCGTCTCCATGAAGGCATCCTGGAAATTGTAGAGACACTTCTTCTTGCCGCCGGTCTTCTTCTGCTCTTTGGCTTCTGAAGAGGAGCATGAGGACGAGGAGGATGACGACAAAGATGATGACAAGGAAGAAGACGAGGAAGGGGGCAGAGGCGTGGGCAGTGAGGGATGTTCCCCTTGGGGGCAAATAGATGATGTTGGAGGGAGGGGGACATCAGCAAGTGGTGGTCCAAGCATATCACCTGTTGGGTTAGGACAAAACACAAGGGAAGACATTGTCTTAATGATTCTTTTTAAATGATTTCAACATGATTGGCGATTTGTGCCGTGCCGGGGCGGCTCACCTGGAAGCGATTCGGGCAACAGCACAGACGGATTCCAGCTCTTCATCACAGCAGCGTCCCATAAATTCTCAAACTTGAGCGAGAGGCACTGCAGAGAGCTGTTCCAGTCACCTGCACTGCCCGCACCGCCGAAGCAGTTCTGGTATACATGCTCTGGTAAAGACGCACTGAAGGCTGGCTGCTTGGCCGCCGAGTGGTTTGATATAGGGTTGGGGGGCAGAGGCTTAAGGTGGGAAAAAAAATGTGATTAGTAAGGGAATAATGAGATGAACAGGTTTGAGTTTGGCACACAAAGTTCAGGACTGCTCTGTTCTTTTTGCTTTTTTCCCCCCTTCCCCTAGTTTAGGTTCAGTCTGTCCCCTTGTGGCAGAAAAAAGGAACTGCAGTGACACTAAATGAAACTAGCGTACAACTAATCTTAGCATTGTTCTTGGAACCTTAAAAAAAGAAAAATCCCCAGTGATAAGGAAATGAATCAATTTTCCCCTTAAAGACACTCTCAATGCTAGAATTCTACATACTGATCGGAAGAATACAACTTACGTCTACCTCTAAAAATTTGTTATCCTCACCTTGTTGTGTGTGAGAGGTGGGCTTGGTGGGTAGAGTGTGGGGTGCAGGAGGGGCCGGGAGAAGTTGTGTAGGGGCAAGTGGCCGTGAATGTGTGGGTACAAGTGGAGGGCGGGGTGTGCAGGGGGGGTCTTGCTGTCTGTGAAGAATTGGTGTCCAACAGCGGGGGGGGGAGGCGCAGCGTGGAGCCGACTAGGGGGCAAACACGTGGCGGGGCCCAGGGTGGAAGAGCTGGGGTCCTGGTTGCACACGTGGCACTCGCAGGCATGCTGGACCTGCTCTGCCTGAGGGTGGGGGTAATATAGGTTTGAAACACGTTGATTTAAAAGAGTAATAATAGCTAAATCATGTATCAGAATGTAGTAGTGGAGTTCATTTTTCCAATTCAGCTCCATCGAGGATTTCATTATTATTATTTTTTTAAATTAGTGTGACTACACTTCCAAGTTTTTATCTCCGCTCTTACATCAGAATTAAACTGATGTGCTTTTTGTGTCACATGAACATTAGTAAAGTGGTTCAGGTCTCATCAGTGCCACTGCACGGATACACGGATGTCCTGCCCTGCAAATAAAGCACCTCGTTTCGTCAGTAACAGCTGTACCTGGAGGTGGCAAGGATCGTGGCCAGATAAGTGTGGCATTAGCTTTAGTTATAGACTTTAAAAAACAAACGAACAAATAAAATAAATAGCACATGTCTTCTAATCTTTAATCCACACAAATAGTATAAGGGGGTTTTCACTGATGCACAGATGACCACGTCTAGTGTTTGTATAGTAATACCACTCATATTATAATGGACTAGCAACTCAAATTAATACTGAAACTACTGGAACCACATTGAAACTGAAATGAGCAAACCCAGTCTAATCTATAACAAAAAAAAATAATTTAAACAAAATTTAAATTCATGTAAAAAAATAAATAAATAAATAAAAAATAAAATAAAAATTAAAAAATTAAAAAACCACGCTCCTGCGATAACCCCGGGACCCACAGCAACAAAGAACATTCTTGTCCTGTGATCATTATTTTTAGATCTCTCGTCACACAATGAGTGCGTCTGAGCATATGGCCCTTAAAGGAAGACGAATGAAGGCTCATTGTATTTGTATAAATACCTGCTGGTGGTTGTAGGAGGGTGGAGGACTATTGGTCTTTCCTGAGGAAAGTTGTTCCTGCAGCCCTGGGGGCTCCCCACCACCCTCGCTATTAGCTTCCTCCTCGTCACCCTCCGATGAGCTGCTGCTGCTGGTAATGCGAGGAGACTGACACAGAGAGGTGCAGAACAAAGACTGAATTAGTATTTGAGGACACACGCGCAAAATATTTCCCAAATTACCCGTAACCCACTCATAATGAACTGCAGCTTCATCATCCAGAAACCTGGCAGGGAAATTCACAGCTAATCTTGGGCATTTTTTGGGGGCTGTAGAGGACTCACCCCTGTCTTTAGCGCCACGTTTTCACCTTCCCCGTTGATGTCGTTATGAAGACCGTTCACAGCAGCAGTCACCATACTGTTGTCCTCATAACCACTCATAGGGTACATGTCCCCAAACTTACTGGACAACGGAGGCACTTCGTCATCATCGCTAATGCTACAACAAGAGAGAAATGAGAAGTCAGGAAGAAGAAGAGACTATTTATCGAAATATCAGTTCCACTTTAATAGCATTTATTTTTATGTTAACGCTAAGATTGGGGAAAATACTAATAGATGGCTTACAAAGTGTTGGTGTCTCCTTCAGGCAGAATGAGTCTCGGATGCTGCTGGATGGTGATGGGAGAACTGGAGTTTGAGCCGGATGCTGAACTGCCGGAAGAGAGGCTAGGAGGGTGCACCCCTGCCAAGAAGTCCCGGGGAGGATCCCCTTGCATGGGTAGTTTGATGTGGAGGTCTTCAGCGATGGGAGAGTCCATTATGCCACACGTTAGGATGTGAGAGAGGCTACAGTCGTCACATGTGCACCTGTTGAAAAAAGTTGAGACAAAATTTATATTGTGATACTGATTACAGGACTCTCTCAATAAAGTTCCTTCATGAAGTATTTTAAAAAGACAATTCCCATACAGTCAAATGAGTTAAGTGGCTTTTTTAATGCCGGAAAATGGTCTTCAATACATCACATGTTGACATCTCGCTCTCCCATCTTTAAATAGGTTCTATAGCAAAGTGACAAAAGTCTTGAGCCACACCAGTGACATGACCCTCACCTCATGTCACTGCTGATTTTCAGACCACCTCTTGTGTAATTTGGCATACCTCAGCCTTGGCTCCCCATTTCTCCCTTCCTTAAAAATGGCTTCTTGATAGCCACCCTTCCACCAACATCATTTCTAACCAGGCTACAGTAAACAGTAAATGGTTACAGTGTCAGATCTTTGCTGGATTGGTTTCTACTCCGTAAGGACATGACTTTCAGACGCTTTTCATCTGCGTTTTTTTCCCCTTTCAAAATTTCTCAGGACACCCTACACAGTATGTAGAGATGTGCCATGTTTTCAGCTAATAGCTCTTTGTTTTTGCAAAGACACCAGTTTAGACCTTCAAACTGTTATCTTATCATTTTTAATAGAAATCGCATTATGTGTAGACAACACTGTTTCATCCTTTGAGTTCTTATGCTGGAATGATTCATAGGTCAGTGTTAGGTGGCTAACAGAAAGAAAAGAAACCTCTGAAAATGGTCAGGTACAAGGACTGCACTGAAAAAGCCTGAAAAAGACTTAAACTATTGCACGAGCCCACAAAAAAAAGAAAGAAAATAAATTCTGGCTCCTCGGAAGCAAAATATAAAGAAATGGCTCAAAACTTTTGCACATAATAATAATAATAATAATAATAATAATAATAATAATAGCAGCAAGTAGATGGGGGTTAATTTAATTTCTTCACAACTAAACATAACCAGTCTGTTCACTTATTTTATACATGTTATCCTTTTTTTTTCCCCCTGTGAAGATAATTTGAATTATTTCTGAAATTCACTGGACTAAGAGTAACGTAATCCCAGGCCAGACAGGGACAAGCCACTGAATCCTGACAGCTCACCTTCTTCTGTAATTGCAGTTTGGACAGTCTGGAATACTCAGACGAGATGACAGCATTCTCATTGTGTCTGTGAAGTTGTTATCTCCGGTGGGGGATTTCTTACTGTTGGGTAACTACAAAAAAAAACAAAAACAGAAACCATTACAGCGCTTTGAAGGACACAACTGTAAAACTCCATTGTAAAATGACAGCGTCATAATCACGTGCCGTACCTGTTCTTCTATAAACCTTCTTTGCTTAAAGAATTCCCAGTCCTCTTTCAGCATTCCCTGCTTAGTCTTTAAAGTCTGGAAACAGGCAGATAGTAAGAATCAACAAAGACTTAAGAAGCATCACAAATCAAAGACTGAAAAAAAAAAAAAAAATCTAAACAGTCACACAGAGTTTTCATTTCACTTACATTTTTGCTAATTAAAGACTTGTGTGGCTCTGTTCTTTGGTTGGTAATATTCTGACCCTCCACCTTAAAAAGCATCTACAAAAGAAACATGTTACACAATTTATTATTCTCTGTACTGAACATGAGCGTTACACAAGACATTCTTTTACTGCCCTGCGTACCTGTTCATCCACATAGTCATCAATCCTCTTCTCACAATCCTGCCACTGAGCGGCCACTGAAGCCATCTCCTGCTGCAGTTGCTGGTAGCTCTCTAATAACGTCCTGTACGTATCTTCACTGTATGAATCGTGGGAAGCTGTGCCATGCCTGTGGAAAGAAAACAAAAGCAAAAAAAACAAATAGGGATTAGGGATAAGCCTGCTGGCTTATGGCTCAGTACTGTGGAAGCTTGTTCAAAGGCAGCATCTGAGAAGGTAATGTGCAATTTGGGTCTTTATTAGCAATCAAATCAACACGATGAGCGTCTAGTCATAGAGTCTTCCTTTAAATAGAAGTGACGTCTTACCTAAGCTGTGCAATGAGTGCCGGTAAACTGCTGTGTAAGATCGGTTCGGAGAAAACCAGATTCTCGAAAAGGTGTTTGTTGTGCAGCTCCCAGGTCACCTGAAATTTCTGGAGGTGCTCATTTTCCTGGGGAAGAGCAAAAAAAAAAAAAAGGAAATAAAATAAAAGTTAAGAATGCGATGAATATGTCAAACGTGTTATCGTATGTGGGGGAACAACACTCGGACGAACCAGGGTGAGCAGGAAGCTGCTGATGGTTCGTGCAGCTTGACAGAGGGCGTTGTATTCCTCCAGCAAAAGTGAGATGAACTGGTGGGCTTGAGGAGGACCTTGGGCTGCAGCTATGGTCCCAGGTGGTCCCGTGTTCTTGGAACCTGCAGAAAGGTGCTTCAATAGACGCACTTTCATTTCCAAGACGTATTCCCGAGCCTGCTGCTCCAACCGCTGGTAGAGCTGATAGGGATCCTTTTCACAGAGTCTGCGGGAGAAAAACAATAAACATAATGTGGGAAAAGAAAAAAAAAATTCCCCATCTATTGATGCTACCAGCACGTAAAGCTCTTCTTTCTCTTGCAACACTGTCTGTACAGTTTAAAATCTCCCAATGTGAGTCACATAGTTTCCTCAATTACATCATATTAAGTAATCCAATAGGCTTTTTACGGGCCTGTGGACTTGTTCAAATACACTGGAAAAACAAACAAAAAACCCCAAAACAAAACAAGGCAGCAGTTTCAGTTTGTTGACATCAGCGCAAAGGCTCCCACGCCTCTGGTTGTTTTCAGAGAAGCTCCCTGTTAACAGGGACCTCTAGTGGCCAAACACATCCCTGAAAGCCCCTGAAAGAAAGACCTGAGAAAGAGAGGCAGGATTTCTGGTCGTGGTCATACCTGTCCACCAGCTCCTTCATGCCCTCCTTGTCTCTCTCTAGAGGCTGGTCGTGGTCATCTGCAAGTGGCGTTCCCGTCTGTCTGTAGATGTAGCGCACCAGGTAGCGAAGCTCCGACCAGTGGTTCTGCAGCTGCTGCGACTCCCTCTCCGACTCGGCAGAGATCTCCCTGTAATTCCCACAAATTCATTAAGAATCAGTGAAAAAAACAAAACAAAAACAAAAACGCAAGGAATCAAAGAGTCAACCTGAACTGACCGCCTCTCGTTGCAAGCTTCGCAGCTGCACACTGTATCAGCAGGCATCGGCGTGGTGAGGTCCGGGGCAGGAAGCATGGGTAGAGTAGGCGCAGCAGTGGTCAGTCTGTCCCCTGTGGCTGCCTCCTGGCCCAAGTTTCCATTACCCACAGGCATGTGCAAAAGAAAGTCCTGACTCTGTAGGCATTATGAAGGAAAACAAAGACATCACAATAAGGCATTGAACAAATCCAGAAACATTTTTATTAGTTTACTGTGATGCTGATCATTTTTCAGGAGCCGATGGTGACACTGGGCATGTCGCACGGCTGTCCAGAAAGCTGAAAATAATGTGCTAACATATAATATGAATGTCAATCACTACTCTGTATTTAAGAGCATTTTTAATCATTTCAGTTGATTCCTCTTCAGTCTCTTCAGCTGTGGCTTGTCATAAAATAATCTCTGATCATCTCATGGATCTGGCTCTGGACACTGTGACAGCTACAAGGCCCTGAAAATGACTGCTCTGATATGTCCAGCACCACATGACGCTCAGCCTATTTACGTTTATAACGTGTTGGACAGTAACTACAACTGGGATGAGCACACAGTGCAGTCTTTTTTTGTTTAGAGAAAAGTTACAGTTACAATTGACAAGCATCAGGGCCGGGATCAGCCAACCACTGTGAGAACTGACTTATAATGTCACACCATCATTCACTCATCACCAGAAAAAGCACAGCATGGGGCAGACTAGATAGAGAATATATGTGCACATTTTCTTTTCTGCAGCTATTTCAAAATAAAAGCTCTCCAGTTGCTTGGGCCCCTTGACTACAGGACCATAATGCTGTGAGTCAGCAGAGCACGCCCCTGCAGTTAGGATGCATTTAACAATACATTTAAGAGGAAGCCAAACCCAAGACCACCATCCAAGGCTAACGCACCAACAACTAAGAAAACATAGGACTGAGCTCCAAAAAACAAACGCTTGGGAGTTTTCAAAAGCAACTCAGACTGAGACTTTGGATGAAGAACAAAAATGTAGGCGCAATCTTACCACCTGCCTACAACTAAAAAGCAAAATTTCTTTTAGAATTTGCAAGAACGGAAACAAAGTCGAGTCGCTGCCTTTGTAAATTTGTCTGTACAAAAGTGCTTTTATTAATTACAACTAATAATCACTCCTACACACATTCAACCAGGAAAATAAAAAGTCACTTTGTATTATAGGGGGAGAAAAAAAAAACACTGATTTCAAATCACAAGATTTTTCCACAGGCAGTCGGTCATAAAGAAGCTCTTTATATACAGAGTAACTGGAGCACACTCAAACACACGTCATCTTACAACACAGGCCTGAGAGGATATTTTCAGTCACACTTGGGTGTGCAGAGGAGAAAGAGAGAAAACTAATTAAGAATACAACAGCAACACTGCCACTTATTTTCTTAATTAATCATTAGGAGTATTAAATGTGACTACGTGTTAAAATAAAGACTTAAATCATTATGTATTATGATTTTTATAATTAGTTCCTTCATTTTTAGATACAGATGCAGCTAATGCCATAATCACAACTACATTTTTATGTACCATTTATTATATATCAAAAGCATTTCATCCACTGAGATACTTTTTGTTTAATTAATGTAACTGAAAAATTGAAAAAGTGCACATTTCAAGCTGAAGCTTCTAGAAGTCGCTACCTCGTTGAATCAATTCAAGCTTGTGCAATCGTATTATTCTGCTTCCATCATTACGTTCTTACAGCAGCAGCTGCTGCTGCTCACGGTGGCTGCATCTGTTTCGGCCGTTCTGGCACAGAACCAGCAGTGCCAGGTGAACGCAGGAGCTGCATCATCCACTGAAAGACCGCAGCTGTGCACGTTAAACTGCAGATATGTGGCATCCGTGTTGAGCCAGAAAACCGACTGAACGGCGGAATCGAGCAAAGGCTTGACACGCAGCACTCTCTCTCCATGCACAAACTCTTTATAACTTTAATTCTCTTCACACTCATGTGACTTACCCCTAAAGACTGCTCTAGAGTAGTATGTCGGTCCTCCTTCTCCACTGTGCGCCTGCAGTCAGAGCACACCCACAGAGGCAGCTGTAGGGCACTGGGAGTCTTGGCAGGCTGTGCCGTACCGTTCTGGCCTGAGATGCCTGCCTCTGAAGGCACGACAGTGTCTTTACGCTCACATCGACACAAGAGGCAGCGATCACCAGCAGTGTAGGGCGCTCGCTGGTTCAGGCCAAATGTGAATGGGGTCTGTGGTGGGAAAGAAAAAAATATTAGTTTACATTAAGTCACTGTGTTTGATTAAAATCCCCTAGATAGAAATGCAGTGGCTGTTGTCATTTATTACTTAAGGGAATAAATAAAAGCAGGTTATTTTTTCTTCTAATAATAATAATAATAATAATAATAATAACAATAATAATAATAATACAGATGTTATTTTAGAGGAAAACTCAAGTTTGCGATCACTTGAACTGCTAACCAATCTAACATTCACGACCCAATGTACTCCAGGTACAACAGCTGTTTGAACAGGCCCGCTGTACTTCATTAAATCACAGGAACTTTAACACAGAGTCCTTTCAGTGAGTGAACCACAGAGGGGCACAAACACGTAATTAGAAGCTAGAGGCTTCAATTAATGATATACACACTGACTGCTCGTGACGGTGGGTGGGATGGCTATGGGATTTTAAGAAGAAGGTTGACTTCCATCTATTTCAGCTACATTTTAAATGTGTACTCCTGGAGACTGTGACTCAGTGAGTACTCTGGGTTAGAGCGGGGCAGCTTTACACTTAACGGAATATCAGCATCTATCCAAACATGATATGGCCTCCTAGTACAGCTATGGTATGAATTTCAGAATCCTATGTTTCCTCCTTCTTAAATTATCACATTCTCAAACTCAGGTGTCGATATTGTAAATTCTTTTTTCTTTTTTTTAAATTGGTGTAAGAAAGTAGCTGAACATTGTGTGACACATGTTAGTTAATAATCATTTACTCATTTGTGTTGTATCCAACTGCTCCTAATCAGTGTGTAGTGTTTCACACAACAAACAGGAGAGTTGTAAAGTGCCCTCTGTTGGACAAACTATGCAACGCCAACTCTCATAACATAGTTGAAAGGCATTTCTCACCCTTCTTCCTTACCTTTTTAATTTCCATTTATATATTATTTATCCATGTATTATTATTATTATTATTATAAAAGATCAGCGAAAAAAGCAAATATTTGCAGACAATATCTGCTCACTGATCAATCAGTTGGGTTCTCTATGATAAACAGTACATTTCATACATATATTTCCTCGTTCCTTGTTCAAGTTCATGTTCGTGATGTGTGTTGTATGGATTTGAATTCTGAGGAATAACGTCATTAGTAATCAGGAAAAAAAAAAGGCAGTTATCAACACTTAAACCCTACTGTTAAAAAAATAAAAAATACAAATGCTGGAGCATCTGAATGTATGAATAACTGAGGCAAGTTCTACCGAATATGAATAAGTTCCACACTTAAAAATGACTGGATTAACAGAAACACTGAATGTTTAAATCTTGAGTGGGTTTCCACCATTTAGCGTACACACAGTTCTATTGTCAAGGTGTGTATTATACTGGTAAACTGGACATGTCTTTGAGCGACAAAGGTTCTGTATCATTGAGTGGATACAGAAACCCTTGACTGTACTTTACCTGAAGGACTCCAGAGAAGTCAGCATTCACCGGTCCTTCCGTAAACTGTGGTGTAACGCCGCTGTTCACTTTGACCTGATGGACACAAAACAGCTCATAGTTTACAATGAACTCATCCCTTTCTATTTATGCAAGTGATCAATTACACTAAGTGATGACACAGTTTCTATATTACACCTCAAAGCTTCTAATGTTTTCTGTATTATTTTCTGGGTTTTATATTCGACTGCATATATATTTATACTGATAAACCTCTCATAGGTTCACACCTGTACACACTGGATACACAGAAAACCTATAAACAAAAGTGCCCAAAAATGATGTACGCACATTTAAGGAGTCAACTCAGAAAAATTATAGCAAAACATAATCTCTATCTAGCCATGCACAGACTGGCAGAAAAGTAGTCGTAACTGATCATTTAGACTAAAGGATTCAATTCAAGCAGTTTCGTGTTATGTAAACTTAAACGACAAATTACTGTTGCTGCTGCAGGCTGACACAAACCACCATGGTAGTAATCGGTGCTATGAGAAAAACAAGTTGGCTATCTGTGCATGTACTGTTAAGCATTAGTAATAACTGACATTTAAAAATAAAAAATGAATGCTGCAGTAAAACATGCACATAAACATATTGTAAATGACCTGAACAACTAGGAATCCAGTTTATATCAAGGCTCTCTTCTTTTTAGTAACTGCTATACTGTCACCTTGCACTATATAGTATATAAACACGTACTAGACAGTGTATGCTTACTTTATGGATGACTAAAGTAAGGTGTTTAGTGCTAACAGCATTGGTTTTTCTTTCTCTGTGTCTCTCTCACACACTGAGATAGAACGAGGCTGAGTCACTGAGATAGGTGCAGATAGACTGGTATTACTTTGAGGAATTAATTTTTAATTTAATTACCGTTGTCTTGACAGTTTTTCAAGCTAACACTAGCTCCTGCACTATGACTCACAGGTGTTTCTCCTGTTTAGCACAGGCCTGACTGAATGACTGGTCTTTCTTTAAGCTTCATGATATTTTGTGTACAAAAAAAAAAGAGTACACAAAACAGCAGTGGCTCCAAGTAGTCACATTTGGTTTTCCATAATGGTTTAGCCAAGAAATTTCTTGTATCATTTACCTTATTAGCGCAGCAGTGAATTAACAAAGTTAAAATGAATAAAGTTACGATGAAATAAATGAAGCTTGGTATGACTAGGGGTATTTTTCTTTATTTTCAGCGATATTGTTGTTACCATGAATTCTTCTGCCCACTTGTAGCGGAAAATCTGATACTGTAACATCACTAATCCCAAACAAACAACACACACACACACACACACACACACACACACACACACACACACACACACACACACACACACACTTTCTACGTGAGAGACCAGAATAGCTACAAAAGCACAATAAACGTACACAGAAGCACAGACAGGACATAGTTCCCTTCGATGCAGAATACAAAACACTCAAGTGTTATTTACGCGACCCATTAAGCTAACCAACATCTCCGATCTTGTAAATAAGCTTGCTAACCATCTTAAGATTTCACTGTTAAGTTTCACTATCGTGGTATTGAAGTATACGGGCTCATTAGGCTAACGTGGAGGAGGTAGTCGAGTACTTTAGCTGGTCCTCTGGAAAATATGACCAAGTTAAACTCAAACCTTTACAGACTAGAGAAATAGAGAGAGAGAAAAAAAAAACGACGGAAACTTGGAATTTAAAAACACAAAAACAGTGATGAGATTGTTAGTGCTCTTGACTGTTAGCATAAGCTAGCATCAGTGTTTACCTAGGTGATAGCAGCTTTTGAGCCACCTACGTTAATCTTAATGTTATTCCCGAATAACTTTGATTCGAGCAGCCCAATCTATACCTGTGCTAGCCATACACAGAGAAGAATATTAGATCAACCAACTGCTTGATTGTGTCTAAATCGTTGTCGATACACCTACGACCTCTTAACTTAAGCTAACGATGGTAGTGCCAGGATTTCGCCAAGACTTTAGTAAGTTAGCCTGACGTTTAAGACAGTGTGTTATATTACACTGGGGACTGTTTAACTGCTGGCGATTATTTCACAAAGAATAAACAACTATTATTAGCTGTGATTAAGCCGGTTAACTACCAGCTACGTTGCACTTGTTAGTTAGCTAGCTGCCTTCCTCGCATCAGTCTCGGGCCCAAATCAGATGTGTCGTTGATAACGCTCCAAGCTGCTCGCCCCTGTTTTGACATCCAGTAGTGTGACACTCTTACCTCGTCGTTTATGCCCGTGATGGATCCTATATTCCCGCTGCCTGCACTGCCAGGTGTCAAAAAGCCGACGACAGAGGCAGGTGCTGCTGTTCCCTCACAGCCCAGGGCCGAAGCAACCCCGGCCTTGCCACCGCTGGTATTGCAGACAGCACTGCAGCTACTGCCACCGCCCCGCTTGTTCTTCCTGCGTTTAGCCCCCCGTTTAGCATCGGTTGGACTCATTTTTCCCAATAAAAGAAGCGAGACAACTTGCCGTCCAGACTTAGCAGAGTCTCAAGTGGAATGCCTGTTGCAATCACTCGCGTATAAATCCTGGATAGCAGTATAGAGACTCTCAAAACGGCAGACACTCAGTTCCATCAAAGTGCAAGCCGACTTCATATATTCCAATATGGCCTCTGACTGGACTGCCTCAACCAGGGCTCAGATCGCGTCGAAACGTAAATGTGCGTCCCCACCCAGGCGCTCATGGGAAATTGAGTTTGCCATGGGAAATCACTTTCTAAGCAGATAACAGGGAGAAAGTTGTAGTTAGCGGAGATAAACACTGACGTTGAATGCTTTACAAACATATCGGTCTTCTTCTTATCGTATCCTTTTGCCTTAGATTATATGTCTCTACTCGGATCTAAAATAGATAATAAACGTATTACAAGCATCCGACACAAACTGCAAACAACACATTTTAACAGCAGGGGGAGAGCGCATCCCGCAAATGATGTAGTTTGCTTCAGCTGACAGCAGAGGCCCAGCAGAGTGGAACAGTCTTTCCGGGCAGTCAAACAGCGAGTCTGGCGTCTTTGCCGAGAGCGAAAGACAGCCGATGATAAACTGCTAGTACATCTATATGCACCGTCTGCGTTAACAGCCCTTTGCGCTAAAACGTCCAGTGCGGCCCGGTGCTGAGGATTTCAATAAGCATCTACAACGGCTAACGGGGCACAGCTAAAACAGTTAGCCGCATCCGCACACAGGTAACGTGAACTAAAGTTTTCTTCTTCCCTGTTTAATTGTTGCACGGATGTGCACATCCAGCGAAGCTTGAAGACACTGTCAACTTTAAGTGCTTTCATTGGAAGTTTTTCCTTAGCTGCCTGTCGGCTTGTTAGCTACTTAACGCTAGCTAACTACACGTCAACAGCTGCGATAGATTCACGTTAAGTCAAATTAGTGGGCAGCTCAGAGCTAACCGACTAGCGGGTAAAGCTAGGGAACGGTTTGGTTGATGCATACTTATCACTTTTATTATGTTGCAATCTCAATAAATGAAATGAATTAGCTGCATTATATATTTGGTCTGGCAAGTATTTTTTTTTTAATCACTTTTGAACAGCCTTGTAGCAAGTCACGTGACTGCACTTCAACAGGTAACCTTGATAAACTCGACTCTGTTCCGGGTAGTACTAGCAGCATCCACGTCGATTTCCACAATGTCATAAAGGCTATAAACCTGACGCGGTTAACATTATGTGAAAGGTGCAGTTTGTTTCCGGCAGAGAGCTGAAAATCTGGAAATTATCCAACAGTTCTCTAATGTCGGAGGTAGTTGCTCCAGTATCACAGGTGACTGCTAACAGCCTGTAGACGTACCTGTAGTTTTACAGGTACGCTTTAAAATGCAAGGTAAAATTCAAT
This sequence comes from Simochromis diagramma, assembly GCF_900408965.1. Taxonomy (NCBI): domain Eukaryota; kingdom Metazoa; phylum Chordata; class Actinopteri; order Cichliformes; family Cichlidae; genus Simochromis; species Simochromis diagramma. The sequence goes on along the minus strand of NW_024386792.1, from coordinate 1,541,905 downwards.
CGAAATTTACCTTAGAATAAATAATAAATAGAACTGTAAAATCCTGTTGTGAGTTCTGGTTAGGGATTGGATTACACAGCTGCTCCTGAGTGTAGTTTAAAAATGGTGTCTATATGTGAGCCACTTCACTTTCCTGTTGTGCAAGTGCTTTCATCAATAACAGAACCCCAGTTTATGCCTCTCGCATGCATTCGACTCAAAGTTCAAACATGGCCATTCGATAGACACATTAATGTGCTGGAACTGTAGGACATACACCACAATTACAATTGGTCTTTACGTGTGCCTGATAGGCAGACTATTCAGAGGTCTGGACTGGGGCAGATAAGGAAGTATAGTACATGGATGTGCTGTAGGCGTGGCCCAGAGGATGTATTGTGCAGCCTCAAATCCCACTACTCGTTTAAACAATGTGAATTTAAACGATTCTTACTTTGTACAAAAACATGACTTTGTATAAAGTTAGGAAACCGTTATTGTGATTCCCTGGTGTCGTATTTAATAAAAAGTGATCACTCAGTGAGATGCAGATACACAAAGAAGACTTTGAGAAGTCCTAAAATACCTTACAAGCAGCAGTTAACTAATTTCCCTTTGTTAGTAGGGGCACTATAAGCAGTCGGCCAGCTTCGTGGGACTTTTTCATACTTGCCTGTCTGTCTGTTTCCAGGTATGTCTGAAGTTAGTCTTGAGGCAGAGTCGGGGAAGACCTCATCCGAGGAGCCTCAGATGGATTGTGAGGAGGATGGCAAAGCAGAGGAGAGTTTGAGCAAGGAGTTAAAGCAGGAGAGCGTAGACAGCAGCAGTGTCAGGGAGGACGATGTGATGTACGACATTGACATTAACAGTGATGAAGAGAATGCAGAAAGCAGTAACAGGAAGGGACAGAAGCCGCATGATGAGGGCATTCAGAGCGAGACTTTGGCGTCTGGTCGTGTAGGCGATAGGGGACACGAGACGAAACGCAGCGTTGAAACGGCTGAAACACCACAGGAAAGCGGAGATACTCACACTGAAACAAAGGTGACATTTACCTTCACTCTGAACAATCGACCTGTCCTGGCACTTCCTCTCTGTGCTCTCGCTCATGTTGCCATTTTGTCCTTTATTTGCTGTTGCGGTGGCGGTATTCTTCCTATATAATCAGGTTAAATATTGTTGCGGAGCTTTATTAGAAGTAATCAAAAACAAGAAACTGCGTTATTGTGTAGAGTGATTGTGTTTGTTTCCCTCTTTTTACGTTTGCTTTGTTTCATCTTCCACTTGCTTTGCAGGAGTTACAAATTAGCTGGTTTTCTCTCTGTTGGTGGTGCGCTTGGTTTTCTCACTAGTTACCAAGTGTTGCTTTGTAATGTGTTTGAGGATCCTCAAAGCCTCGTGCACTCTGCTCTTTTGGCTTACAGCAAAGTGATTGCTAAGAAAAGAAATGAATTTCTGTTTATTACTTTGTATTATTGCAAATATACATGTGTTACAAAGTGCTGATTTGTCATGGTTATCCCCTGCTGGCTGGTAAGTATGAATCTATGCATATTTTGCCTTATTTCGATTAACTGTTAACTGAAGGTTAATGTGCGAATGATACAGTTTCCTCCACTTTTTTTGCTAAGTTGGGCATTCTTACGTCTCTTGAGTTCTGCACATGCCGGTCACATGGTTGGCTAGAGAGATTTGGAGTCCTGACTGAACGTTCACAGGCAATCCCACATTTCTTGTTTCTGGAATGTGACTCCTTAGGTTGTTGTTTTGTGTTCAGTTTCAGGCTCAGCGCCAGCATTGAATGTGGCATCCCAAGAATTTCATATCAGAAATTTTAATTGTTCTTCCCATTTTCCTTTAGTCACCCTGCATACTTTTGACGTAGACACATTTCAGGTTTTGCTTATTTTTTTTGGTGGTGGGGTGTTTTTGTTTGCAGTTTGAGCACAACATTGCGCAACGCTAATGTGTCACGTTCTTCTGTAGTTTGCAAGACGTGACTCTTTCCTTCTAAGGCTGACACAGCTAATTGGACAGTAAGCTTATTGTTATTATCCATCTCTCCCTCTTACATCATCTTGATCTGAATCCAGGTTACTGAACCGTAGGGAATGGCAACCTATGACATGCCATACCTTGTCCATTCGCACGCCTGACTCATTTGCAGCCAGTGGAATAACACTGTTAGCCAGTTTTTCTGCAGACTGTGGGTGTGATCATTTTTGCCTCAAGGCCCCTGATAATTTGTTGTTCTGTGAATCGTCTCTTTATGTTTTGTTTTGGGTGTTTTTGTATAAAAAGAGTCATTAATCTGGATGGAGGGACAGCTAGAATTTGCTGCTAAAAGCACCAATAACAGAACTAGTCAGCAAATTTATTTACACATGTTCTTGTTCTCTTTGTTATGGGAGATGTACCTTTTTCAGGCAAATGGTTTGAACCTGAGTGGAGCCAGTCTTACCTGCAGCTGGTAGTTGGATAAGCAGAGCAGTGCTTATCTGTGCTGCCTGCCTGCCTGCAGGTTTCCTATGGCCTTTAAGTATTAATGTGCCGATCACATGGTGCAGCCAGCAAAGCAGTGTCTTTATCGCACATCCCATCCTGTTTTTAATGTGTTATACTGTGGATCAATAAGTGAAGCAGACGATTCTGTTTTTGATCAACTATTTTGATTTCCATTCACTCAAACACACTAAACTATTTTACATCAAATGTTCCCCTTGAGACAAAATGTGATCAAAGCAAAATGCCAAATCTATGGCTTTGCAAAGTATTTGAGAATGGTATAAAGTGGTTTACACACCATAGCTGTTGTAAGTAAAAATGGCTCACTGCAGCTTCCAGTATATCTTATTTAGTTGCATTACAAGCTGCAGTCGAATTCACAAGTCATAATTAGAGCTGGAAGTTCTCACAGGTGACGGTATATGTTAGAGTGAAACCTGAGCCATGAAGTTCAGACAGTTGGCACTAGTCCTTTGGTTATGATTGTGTCAAAGCACAGACCTGAGGGCAGAAGGTGTGCAGAGGATGTTGGCTTCTATCATTCTCAAACAGAAGAAGTTTGGAAACACCAACAGTCTTTGTAAAAACAGGTCAAAAGAAGTAATTCTAGACAGAGGGCCTCAGTCGAACAGGTATCCAAGAATCCAGTCTAGTCTGTTTTGGTCCATTGTGAACAAAGTTCGAATAGAGGGGGGGAAAATGGTGCAGCAGTCACCGATCGAGCCTGCTGGGAGACGCATACCGGTAAGCAGATCTTAACAAGGAGAAGCAAAATCCTCTGTCCTGAGGAACCAAAGAGGGAAATATCTACACAATTCCTAAAGACGTGTGTGGAGAAAAACCTGACACCTACCATCACCTCATTAATACGACCCCTACGCTGAAACTTGGTGGTGGCGGCATCTCTGAAGAGACCTAAAAATGGCTGTGTGTCCAAAAACACATGCCAAGTTTGTAGGATGACTTTCAAATAGTGTTGAGGCTATAGTGGCTCCCAGATACCCTGTCATAGGATATTTCAGTGTTATATTTTTTGATAAATGTACCAAACATTCCCTTTCTTATTGTGAAGTATTGTGTGTGTGTGGGTTGATGAGAGAGAAAATGCTGTAGGGGTCAATATAAACTTACCGTTAAGTTCTCACAGTGAAACCACTCAGCCTGTTAAGACAGGAACCGGCTCCTCTTACCAGCTGATCTGGATACTACTTGCATTATTTAGAAAGGGGTCAAGATTCATAAATAAACTATCTTGCTCAAAGATGCAAATTCCCCTGTACTGATTATAAAAACACCTCACTTTAAATGCTTTTCCCCCCACACACTAACATTCACAGGCCTCACAAAAGCTTCCATACAGAATGTCATAGTGATTAGGTCAGTGTCCCAGTTTTCAGGTCCACAGTGATTAGGCCATAAAAAAGTACTAAAACTAGCACAGCTGTATCTTCATCCTCCAATTGCAGGCAGATTATTATAGCTTAAACCAAACTGATGTAGCCATAAACTGTCTCCACCCTGCGGTTTGCTCCGAGGTTGAGCTAAACAAGCTAATGTGTCACTGCATCATGATTAAGGCTACGATTTCTATTTTTCATGGCGAATAAAATGAGTACTGCCACATGATTATTGTGAGAATTGAGAGTTTTGTTCGATGCTTATTCCAGCTGGATAGGGTGAGCTAATGCTCACGTGGACATAGCCACAAAATTTGGGTATTGTCTGTTTAAGGCATTGCAGTGGCAGATATTAGGAGATGTGGAAGACCACTGATGATGCATCCTATTCTGTGTAGCTTTAAGAAGTAATGTTGTGAAATAGGGGAGTGTGGAAAGCTGATGCCAGTTGTTGTTGCACAAAAACTTCATATCCTGATCGGTGCTGAAATCAATCAAAGCAATGATCTTAAATCTAATCGTAAATGAAATCTTTTCATCCTGTCTTGATAATCAGTGAAGAAAACTATGAGAGGAGGACGGGTTGATCAGTGTTGTGGTGATGCAGCATGGTTTAGGTATGTTAATGTAGAATAGTCAAACTGACCATGTTAAGTATTTGTTGAGGTTAAATATTAAAAAAGCAGTTTAATCGTCAAATTATGTTATTTATATGTCACTGAATGTGAACAAAAGTGCTAAAGTTACAGAAAAAGCCCCACTAAACTTCACTTGAAACTCTTACAACTATATAACCTGCAACAACTGCTGTGTTCTTGGATCTTGGCTATGAGTACATAAAATTACAAAATGAACATGCTGTTGGCCATTTAGACTATAACACACTTGGAAGATGTTTACTTAAAATTATAAATCCAGTGAGAAATAGGGGGATTTTTTTTTCTTCCTATTGACTTCTGTATATTAAACTTATTTTCAACCAGACGATGAGTCGCCCCCTGCTGCCCATTTGAAGGACGCAGCTCCTCGGCACTAGCTTCATTTTAAGCCCTCGACGATACCTCTCTTATTTACAGTCTATGATATCCAGTCTCCTCTTTTTTCCTTAAGAAAAAACCTGCTTCATTTAACCATCCTTATTGCAGGAGAGCACAATGGCCGAGGAGTCCCACAGAAGCACAGCGGCGGAGATCCCCGTCACCAGCAATGGAGAACTAGAGCAGAGCCCCGAGTCTGTATTCAGCAGGGTAAGAGATAAGCTTAGTTTCATTAAACCTTAAAAACTGTGCAAATATCTATGAAGAGTATGTGTCACAAAACAAGGGAAACTTGTATAAAGGGATGTATTTGCTATTTTTAACAACTTTTACAGTCAATTGATATTTAGTTTGCCACGATTTCTAAAAAAAGAGCATCAACTGTACACTTTGGAGCAGCTCTAAGTGGCAGATGTTTGGGGGTAAATTAATTTAAGGCAGTCAAGCAGTGATGTAATGGTACAGTAAAGAAAAGCACTTTCCACCAATCACATACAGACCCCAGACACATTTCTTTCTCATCAGTCTGAGAGTTGGCAGTGATTCCAGCTGATTGCTCCTTATAGCTCACAGTCACACTGCCAAGTCTGTTCAGCTCACAGACAGTATAAAAGATGGACATAGCTACCGTGATGTCACCTGCGGTTCTCTGAAATTCTGTTTTGAAACCTCAAACGAGTGTTTCCTCAGTTACCATCTTGGTCGCGAGACATCAGATGTGATGAGATGGGGCAGGTCTGGCTGTGAAACCACTTCATCATTGGCTAATAACTTATGATTGACAAGCCCATGAGCGAGCAGAAAATACCCCAGCTAATCTTCTTTTTCACATATAATATGACCAAGTTTAACAATTTTTTTTTTTTTTTTTTAGTCAGTATGACACAAGAATGAGTGACTAACGAGTGAGTTCAGTAACAAAGTGTTTAGAGTTTGGGAAAGAGCCATTTTCCCATATACTTCTATAGGACTGGAAGTCTTTTTGCAACCACAGCTATCGCCATCTGGTGGTCTTCAGATAGAGTGCAAGTTTTTAAGCACTTCCACGTTGGCCTTTTTCCAGTCAGACAGCTGTGTTCAGATTTTTTTTTTTTTTTTTTTTTTAACTGTCTATGGTGTAACCACAAGCATGTGTGGAACTTTAAAATGTTTAATCCTGATAAAATAACTTGCTGAGGCAGGAACTGATAAATTGCCGGAAGGTTCTTACCTGGTTTCATCTGACTTGATTTAACTTGAATGTGAATGGAGGAATGAAATAAATATTCTTCTATTACTTATTCGTAAAATGATAAAAACGTTTGATACATGTGTTCCATGCCACTTGAATCCTGCTGTGATAAATCAATGTAGAGCCTGCAGCGTCTACACAAGTGACCAAGTCCTTTGTTAGTGTGTGACAAGTATTAAGCGGGATAGCCAGATATCTGGGGAGGTGCATGTCAGGTCGCACCATATGGCTTCATATACCTATAGTGTAGATCAGGGGTCTCCAGCTCCAGTCTTCGAGAGCTACTGTCCTTGACAGCTGAATCAAATGGTTGAATTACCTCTTCAGCATGCCATCAAGTTTGGCAAAGTCCTGGTAATGAGCCATTCACTTGATTCAGGTCTGCTGGAACAAGGATGCATCTAAAAGCTGCAGCACAGTAGCTCTTGAGGATTGGAGCTGGAGACCTGTGGTGTAGATGGTGATAGTCATGGAGGGAGTGGTCCTTTTGATTGGCTCTCGCTTTAGGAAGGCCTCAATATGTGTAATGGTGACAGGAAAACCATAACGCTCCATGTTTTTTGTTTTGTTTTTTTTTATGGTCATGGTTGCTGGTGACCACATGGTCATAACTCTCCTGAACTTAAACACAACGATTCAGTGCTGAACGAGATGAATTGATCCTGGGCACGGCTGTTCGAGCTTTCTTGAGTGTGAGGTTAATTTGTTAGGAGTGGTGAATGTTTCACAAATTGTTGCGTGCCACCTTGTGTGTCTGCACTGTTAGTGGGCAAAAATATATTACATTAAAACTTTAGATGGTATAAAAGATTTAAACAGCTTGATAAACCACAGTGGAGGTTTTCTCTCTTCTCGACCATAGCTGTATTTCACAAGTGACTCATAAATTTAGCTTCACTAAATCAGTTGTTAATGTGCGCACCCATAAGACCTTCTTCTGATTAAGCCTTTGGGGACACCCACCAATCATCTGTAGCTTCCACGCAAAGACTTCCTGTTCTGCTTGCTGGTCAGGAAGGCAACTAAAAGATGCTTAGAGAGAGCTAAACTGTTATCAGGGGATAGCTGATAGTCTTGAGATTGTATTTCAGTAAAAGCCATCTCTCTACGGATCCCCAGGAGGATGGTTTCAGACTGCAGAAGGAAGCTTCCAGTCCCTAAGAAATCAAGTCCAGATATGTTTTTATATGTTTGTGTCTGTCAGGTCCACTTAAACTATTTTATCTTTGTTTTGTTTCCTCCCATAGGACTCTTATCCCAGTGGCCCAGGGGCCATAAACCTTTCAGAGACTTGTGTTACATCAAGCAACTTTGCCTCAACCACGGAGGGCATCATTGAATCAGGACCATACAAAGGTGAGCCGTACTCTCCCCAGTTTTACGCCTGTTGCTTTGTGGACCGTTTCCTCAATATTCAGAGGTTTTATGAAGCAGCATCTCTGTCAGTGTGTTGTCAGGCTTTGTCAGCTTGTTACATTATTGGATTTTGTTTGCAACATTCTGAGTTTACAAACCACCCATCTGTCCATGTTCCCACTGCCCCACTTTTGTTTTTTTGTTTTTTTTAATCTCTCTGAAATATAAAAGGTAGAAATTTGAATTTCTAAAGCTGGACATCTAATTGAATTTAATGAGTTTGCTGTGATCTTCACATCGTATCGCCCCGTCTGCGTTTTATCATCATGTCCTTGTTACAAATGCAAATAAAAATCTCCCCATAGTGCGTAGAGCTGCTAGAGCCCATTCACCGCCATGTTGCCATGGCTATTTTCCATGTTATTTACACTGGCTGAGGTAGGCTTTTGTTCACAAGCACGTTCACCTACAGCGCGGGGAGAGCTTGGGGGGGGGCACAGGAAATAAACACCAGTGAGAAAGTCCCCCTTATACTTGTGCTGGAAAAAAGGTAACGCACTAATGATAACTCTATCTCCCAGGGTCAGCAAGCCTGCCCACATCTCCCATGTCACCTGTAGCTCCCAGCTCGGCTGTTGCCAGCCGCCTGGCGCGCTCTTCCAGCGATAGTCAGGCTGAGAAAGGTACCTCGAAGCGATGGTGTATGAATCAGATGAAGCAACACCATTTTCTACGCAAAATTAACCACAATCTACTTTACCGCCTTTGGTTCTCACCAGGTCCTTACCTGCTCTTTATTCCTACAGGCTGTGCTTCGTTGCAAATCAAACCTTTCCTCTCCCTTCCTGTTTGTTGGCTCTTCAAACTTTGCCTTTGCATAAGACCGGGCTAACATAAGTAGTGTTATGCTTTGCACTGGCAATCGGTGAGCATTTAAATACCCTTTAGAGTCCTTTTACTGAGGTCTACATCTCAGAATGTCTAGATTTAACTTCTTGATACCTTTACATTTGCTTGGCTTGGAGAAAAAAACTGCCTGCAAATTTAATCTCAGTGGGTTTTCCTGCATGCAGCCTTTGTCCTCGCGTAATGTGGCACCCGGCATGTCTTTACGGAGCCTCAAAGCTGCCATCATGTTTTTGAAAGGCGGTCAGATGAGAGAAAATGGAATAAATCAAAACTTTCTTCACTGCTTTGACATTTGATTTTAAAACTATCACTTAAAGCTACTGTAGCTGACCTTTTTTTTTTACCTTCAGATGATGACCACCTTCTACAGTTTCATCAGCTCTGGAGCTCCGTATCTTTCAGCATTTCTCTAGACCCAAAACAAAATGAAGCTCCTGTCATTTACAATATTTTAATGCTGTAGAGTTAATTTCAGCTGGGCTGTTCATAGATATCACCTTGCTAAGTGAATAACTTTCAACTCTCCAGGCTCGATGACAGCACAGCCAAAGAGCGGAGCGGTGGTGCTTTCAGAAGACTTAAAGAATCCAGCGATGGAAAAACTGGACCTAGTGAGGAAGTGGAGCATCAACACATATAAAGTAAACCTCTCTTTAATTGATTTATTATTATGTCCTTTTTCTAACCTGCTTCTTCTTCTTCTTCCATTTGTAAACTGGGATGTTAGGAGAGTGATCGACATTCTGTCACTTTAGACGTTATTGTGACTCCACTCTTAAGTAGAAACTCCCAGCTGTCCCTGTTCTTATGTTTAAATTTCTGTTTCTCTATTATTTGCTTGTTTTGTTTCAACAATCCTGCTGTCCTCCACAGTGTACCAGGCAGATCCTGTCAGAAAAGCTGGGCCGAGGCTCGCGGACCGTGGACCTGGAGCTAGAGGCCCAAATCGAAGTCCTCCGTGACAACAAGAGAAAGTACCAGCATGTGATCAAGCTGGCTCAGATGCTGGCCAGTCAGCTCTCCCAGATCATGCAGACACAGAGGCAGCTGGGAGATGCCTTCGCCGACCTCAGCCTCAAGACACCGGAACTCCACGTGAGTCCCCATAAAATCTGAAAACCGCCAGACTGAATTTAATACAGTTTAAAAAAAAAAAAAAAAATCCTACAGAAGCTATTGGCTTGTGATCCATCTGAGGGCTCTGAGCTTTCTTTGGGTTTTTGAGGTATGTCAAACATGAAGCCAAAATTTTCAGTGTCGTGAAGGTGGTTCTGCTTCAGAGTGTCTAGATCACCATAGCAGCTCATGCTCAACATATAACCTTGTCCAGAGGTTATGAGTTTAATTTTAAAGATGCTTTCAGTACACAAGCAGATTGGTTTTGTGTGTGTGATTTTAATTAATTTGTTTTTTTAAATGAATATCTGCTATGAGTGAGATATAGATCATCTAGAGCCATATCTTACTGACATCACAATAAGTCCTTCTGTGACGTTACAGCAGCACAACCTGTCTATGTTGCATTGGCGCTGTAATTTGCATGTCTTCAGTGAGGCAGGAAAGCCATTAATATGTTTTTCTGCTTGCTCCTCCTATCCTGCTGCGTCTGTTTTGTATTGTTGAATCTGCAGCTTATAAAACACTGATCAGAAAACTTGATCGGCAAGATTGGATCCCATTTCACTTTGGTCTCTTTCAGAACGCTATGGGACAGCGTCAGACCTGATATGAACTGAGTAGCCTTTAGTTTTCATGCCATTTTTTTGTATGAAGTTTGAAGCTCTGATGATTAGAGATCCAGTTAGAAGTAAACAGTAGCAGTGGGCAGTAAAGGTTTTCTGCAGCAGTACTGTTGCTTTCTTGAAATATTTATTTATGTATTCATTCATTCATTTATTTTCTATAGACCTTGATCAGCCATTATCCTCTTATGTCTTTTTGTGCAGAAGTACAAAAACACATCAAATGCCCGCTGCATTAGAGACTGAGTTAACAAAGAGAGGTTCAGAACCCCAGTTATTAAACAAATTGTGATTCTTTTAGGTCATATTTGTTGTTTTACTTTCTAGTATTTAGAGGTATCTTATGTGACAGCATGCACACATTAGTTAACCTCCTAAGACCCGAACTCTTCCACGGCATGCGTTTTTAGTTTCTCTTCGATATTTGGGCATATTGGGACCAGATGAATGTAAAAACAAAGAATTACCAAAGTTTTTTTTTGTTTGTTTTTTTTAACCTATATTTTTGTCCATCCATCCATCCATCCATCTTCATCCGCTTATCCGAGGTCGGGTCGCGGGGGTAGCAGCCTAAGCAAAGAGGTCCAGACCTCCCTCTCCCCAGCCACCTCCTCCAGCTTGTCCGGGGGAATACCAAGGCGTTCCCAGGCCAGCCGAGAGATATAATCTCTCCAGCGTGTCCTGGGTCTGCCCCGGGGCCTCCTCCCGGTGGGACATGCCTGGAACACCTCGCCCAGGAGGCGCCCAGGGGGCATCCTTGCCAGATGCCCGAACCACCTCAGCTGGCTCCTTTCGATGTGGAGCAGCAGCTGCTCTACTCTGAGCCCCTATTTTTGTTTCTAAGAAAAATGAGAGCCACATGTGAGGATATTTGTTTAAAATTTCGATAGAACAGTAGCAGTATAATGTCCTCGTAAGTGGATATCAGGCGCTTGTAGAGCAAAATTGAGTATTTTGGTCTAAATAACCCAAAATGTGGTGTCCAAATATGTGGATGCCAGGTCCTAGGAGGTTAAGAGTTGTCCACCATTATTGGATGTGATACACTGGTTGCTAGGGAACAATGTGTATTCCCTCGTCTGAAACCAGTGCTTCTTTTTTCAGGTTGCTTTCGGTCACTGGTTGAAATCAGTTGCAAAGAAGTTGGTTGTTTGCCAGCAGTTTGCCACAGCTGAATTTAGCTTTTACCCCTCAGCCCTAAAAGGCTGAGGGTTATTGCCACACCGCCGCGTGGGCGGCGTGGAAACCGAAGTTGGTGAATGCGTGAAGCTTGTTGTATTTGGTTATGGTGGTGATAATTCATCTTTAGAGGCTGCGGTTTGGGGTCATTTGAAAAAAGTGAAATCAGAGCTCTTTATTGCATTGTGTAATGCTGAACTTTAATTAAGTTAATTGAACTTTCACGATGCCTTAAGTGGGCATTTTTCAAAATAAGCTTGTGTGTTAGTCGATTAAATTTGTGGAAGGTCACAGCTTAAACCCGTGTGTTTAAATTTTAGCCAGATTCATTGTTTTTTATATATTGGTGCAATAAACACAAATAATTGTGCCTGTTCTTTTCAGGAGGAGTTTGGATACAACGCTGAAACCCAAAAGCTGTTGTCCAAAAACGGAGAGACGCTGCTGGCTGCCATCAACTTCTTCATCTCCAGTGTGAACACGCTCGTGGACAAAACAATCGAAGACACCATGATCAATATCAAACAGTATGAAGCTGCAAGGTAATGCGCACACAGGCTTAGTTCTACTTCTGCACCAAACAGACTTTTATTTAATTGTGAGACACAAGGCTTTGGCTGGACGCCCACGGAAACGTCTTTCTCTAAAGTTCAGACATATAAGTTGTTGTGTTTAATTTGATGAATTACCATTTTAATTAAAATGGACAGTTTTAATTGTGGACAAATTGAATTGTGTTTAAGCTGCTGCCGGAGATTCAGGTTGTTGAGGTTGCGGACAAACAGACTCAAGGACAGCTTTTACATCAGGGCAATATTTAATAATACATTTACGATGCACTAATGTAAAACATTTTTTTTTTTTTTTTTTTTTTTTTTTTTGTACAAAAATTATTGTTGATTCAGTTGACGCAGTTTGCGTTTTTCTGATGTGGTTTATATATTTAAACACTCCTAGGGTTGAGTATGATGCATACCGTACGGATCTGGAGGAGCTGAATCTGGGGCCGCGTGATGCCAACACCGTGCCGAAGATCGAGGTGTCTCAGCAGCAGTTTCAGACCTACCGCGAGAAATATGAGAGGATGCGAAACGACGTCTCCGTTAAGCTGAAGTTCCTGGAGGAGAACAAGGTTGGTTAGATGCTAGCTCGCTAATTGCAATTGAACCACTTGCTATTGCTGTAAGAGAACACGGTGTGATCACGGGTATAGAGATCGGAGGGCTCGACCATCGAATAGCTCTTTATGCTGACGATGTGATCCTCTTTCTTAAAAATCTGGGAAAATCTATTCCAGCCATTTTAGACCTAATTGGAAAATTTGGACATATTTCTGGTTATAAAATCAATAAATCAAAATCTTCTATAATGCTTTTGAACTCAGAAGAAAGGATGAATCCACCTAAATACACCTGCCATTTTAGAAATGTGAATCAGTTTACTTATCTAGGTATTCAGATTGTCCCGAAATTGGAAGAGGTGGTGAATCATAATTATAGTCCAATTATGACTGACATATCCAAATCAGTGGAGAGATGGTCGAGTCTCCAAATTTCACTGATTGGTAGAATAAATATACTAAAGATGAACATGCTCCCTAAGCTTCTGTATCTGTTTCAGAATATCCCCTTGCCACCCCCCTCAGACTTTTTCCTTAAAATAAGAAAACTGTTTAATCAGTTTTTATGGAATAACAAGCGTCCCAGACTTCGCTTATCACTTTTGTACTTGCCCTTTGATGCAGGAGGGCTGCAATGTCCTAACATGGTTTGGTATTACTGGGCAGCCCAGTTAAGAACTATAATGTTCTATTATGCTGCAGAAAAGCCCCCCGCATGGAGAACTATTGAGTCTCTCTCTCTTAGGCTTCCACTTCCTACATATGTATACTCTGATAAATATAATAAACTCAAAGACATTACGCTTAATCCTATAGTTAAAAACATGATTTATATCTTACATGTCACTCAAAGATATTTAAACGTAAAATCTCCCCTCTCTGTTTTTAGCCCGATTTGGGGCAACAATTATTTTGCCCCGGGTAGGGCGGACGGTGGTTTTAAAATGTGGGCAGACTCGGGGCTGGGACTGGTGAAGGATGCTTTCGGGGGTGATGGAAGACTTTTAAGTTTTGAACAACTAATCTCTAAATTTAATATTCCCCGAAAGCACTTTTTCAAATACCTACAGTTTAGGAGTTTTATCAGGTCTTATCATAATGATTTTACACATATTCCCCCGCTGTCCACATTAGAGAAAATCCTAACCAAAAACCCCACTGGTAGAGGGATGATATCTGAATTATATAACTTGATGATGACATCCTCTCCTGATTCATCTGCTGCTAAGCTTGAAGCTTGGAGGTATGACTTACAGGAGGACTTGACAGTGGAACAATGGAGTAGAGCATGTAAGCTAGCCCAAACACAGACAGGGAACACACGTCTAAAATTGCTACAATTTAATTGGTTGATGAGAGTGTACATAACACCAGAAAAACTTAACAAATTTAATATGCAGATTCCCTGATATCTGTAATAGATGTGAAGAAGATAAGGGCACATTGCTCCACTGTTTATGGTCATGTCCAAAAATAAAGGAGTTTTGGGAAGAGGTTGGAGCAATGATAAAGGAGATTTTGTCAATTAAACTTGTGCTGGATCCCAAACTTTTCCTACTGGGATTATGTCCTGTAGGGTGTAACATAGATCATTTTGAAAAAATCTTCATAAACATGGGAATACTACAAGCAAAGAGAGTGATAGCTCTAACGTGGAGGAGTCTTGGCAAACCAAGTATTTCACATTGGTTCAAAGAATTGTCTTTATGTTTACCATTAGAGAAAATTACATATACTCTAAAAGATAAACAAGAAATTTTCCAGAAAATTTGGGGGCGCTACATCCAGTATATTGGGAATAAAGATCTATCTGGTTTACTGTGTGAGACAGGGACAGCCTAGCTATTCCCTGTACAGGACCACAACCATATGCTGCAATCTGAAAATTATTCTTTAAAATCTGTCAGAGATCTCATGGACTCAAGTGCTTTCATTGAATGTACCTTGTGTTTCGTTTGTGTAAATTTGTTTGTGTATGTACTTTATATATGTATATATGTAAAACTGTAATAAACATAATGTTGAAAAAAAAAAGATGCTAGCTCGCTCTACATATCACTGCCCACGTGTTAACTTTCAGCTAATTGTGTCGCTTTTTTTGTTCCTGTTGTCTCAGGTGAAAGTTCTGCATAATCAGCTCATCCTGTTCCACAATGCCATCGCTGCATACTATGCTGGAAATCAACAGCAGCTGGAACAGACACTCAAGCAGTTCCACATCAAGTTGAAAATGCCAGGCGAGGACAGTCCATCTTGGCTGGAAGAGCACTAATCATTCCTTTTCGGCTCCATTTGACAGGACATGTCAAATTTACAGAGAAACTACAGGAGCTTTCTTCCCTCTTTAATGCTATTCTCGCTGCTTTTCGAACTTTGAGAACTGTAAATGAAAATAATGCAAAAACGGAAAAAAAAAACCTCCCACATTCCATTTGTCTTTGTTAAATCGTTTTCCTTCTTCTTGGTTATTTCAGATCATTGAAACACGCACTTTTGCACTGTTTGACAGATGTGTCAAACAGATGTTGCTGCAGTAAACGCGTTTGGAAACTCTACATGGCCTTTTGTATTCCAGCGTATGATTGTTGTATCCCAGCACAGTGGACATGTTGGCTTTGTAAAGTGGGGCAGCTATGGGATCAAAACAACTGCCGTTTTACTCACATTCTTTATACTGCTCTTATCAGCCGATGAATGCTTTGCAAAAGATAAGCAGGAAGCTTTTTTTTTTTTTAAATGCAAATCCTTTAATGAATTGATCAATTTTACCCACAAACTCTGATTAAAGTGGTAGTTTGATATTTTGGGAATTTGCTTTCTTGCCGAGGCTCATGTAAGATCTGCTCTGTCCTCTCAGTTTAAAGCCAGCAGCCGGTTAGCTTAGGATAAAAACTAGACACAAGGGTAGCTTTACTCTTTCCACTGGTTAGAAAGGAACCTGCCTCCTAATACCTCTAAAGTTCATGAATACAAAAAGCCAAAGTGTATGAAATCAAGGTGTGCTTGTGCAGAGGTAAAACCAGGCAGCCATGTTTCTGATTGTGAATTTTATGCTAAGCTACTGTAACTGACTTCTTCCTCTGGATGAGCTAGATGGCTGTCCATCCCCACATTTGTGCAAAAACCAAAGTTTTCCCAAATGTTTGAAACACTCCGTGCAAAGAGATGGCAGTTCAGATGACGTTTACACAATCCCTCTGTTTTTAGGACTTCTGGGGGTTTTATTGTTGTTGTTTTGTCTACATTCAGGGCTCGCGGTTGAATGGGTAAAAGTGTTGATAAAATGAAGGATCAGCCTTATGTCAATAGATGTGCCTTGATTTCTTGAATTGGTTCTCCTCAAATCCATGCTGTCTGGTCTTCTTGTTAAAAGCAGGTGCGGTCGCTACCAGTGTTCAGAGAATGGAGCAAACGAGCACCTTCCACCCTCGGAGATGGATCCTGTACAATTTTACACGTTTAAACGCAGCACAAATAAAAGGAAAACTCCAGTACCTTAGTGAAGACGTGCTGTTCTCAAACATACTTATCCATATTGCACACGTGCACATTTCTGAAATTGAGATCAAAAACTTGTTAGAAGTGTGTGACATGTACGTTTTAAACCAAAATGCAATTAACTTGAGAGATATTGTCTTTTGTAAATTTAAACACCAGCATTCTTTTGCATAGGCTGCGTACGGTTTCCTTCGATGGGCTGTGCGAAAGTATGATTATTCCAAAGGGGACGCTCTGTCTGCTAGTGTGGTCCTCACTTTGTGGATTTGTACTTCTCCTGTGGCTCGCTATAGCAGTGTGAGAGCGTGAATCTTGTACAACAATCTGTTCCTTAAAATAGATGGCTATATATTTTTAATCTCTATTTGATTTTTAGTATGACAAAAATGCTGCCTTTTGGCGTTGTTTTCCTAAAGACCTGCATAATGGTGTGCTACTGTGGTAGCACCGTGTCACAGTGGGCATCTACCTTTGTAATAATGAAACATTAACAAATGTTGAGTTAAAAGGATTCTGAATGTTGTGTAACCTTTTTGGGGGGAAAATAAAACATTAAAAAAAGAAAAATAAAAAAAAAGTGTCTCCAGAGTTCAGTGTTGATGCTGTAATTGGGGTAATGGTAGCAGCTTGTATCGAAAGTCACCACCAGGGGCCAACAAAGAAAAGCAGGCTACTTTTGACCTGCCGGTGAAAATATATCCTTACGGGTTATTTATGCTCTTTTTGGGGTTTTTTTTTTTTTTTTTTTTCTCCACCTTTCCTTTTCACACAGGCTCCTGTGATACATCAGCCTGCTGCATTCTGTTGACATATGGATTCAGATTGATGTAGTTTACCCAGCAGTTCTAGAGCGTGGAGCCATTTCACTGGGACTTGTCTGCGTTTACTTAACTCCATGTGCTTTCAGATCCCTCTGTAGGTTTTCACAATGATGAGCCCACCACACCCACAATTATACATTTGGCAGGATCCGGTTAATCCTCGGGGAAAAGCTTTGAGGATGTTCATCACAAAATCAGTGACATGTTTTATCTGCAGGCACAAATGAGGCCTTTCAGTGTCCCACGCCAACAAATGAAGTCTTGGGTTGGGGATGTCGGGGGCATGAGGTAAATGTTTTCCATTGCTGGGGGAAAAAAAGGAATCTCATTCACGTTTTTGACTTTCACAAAGTAGGAACTAATTAATCATTTTAAAATGCATTTTACATAATTTTTTTTTTTTTTAGCTAAACAGAATCTTGGTATTTTGAGAGCATTTGAAATGTGAAACTGTTGAAATAATTGGGAAATTCCCTTAGATTGAATTAAATGGAATAGTGCAGAAGATTCTGGGTTTCAGCTGAGGCCTGACTGTGTAAAGTTTGCACATTCTCCTCGAGTCTGTGTGAGCTCCCGCAGTCTAAACACGTATGTCACATCCACCATAGGGGTGGCTATGATATGCACTTCTTACCTATGACTACTGGGACAGGGTCGGGTTGGATGGAAGTTAAATAATGTTGTAATTGTTTGATATCAGATTTATCAAAATATCACCCTCCCCCCACCCACCCAAAAAAAAAAAAAATCTAAATTCAATAACTTATAACAAATTTACAAATTTTAATGTGCCTGCCTCTTTCCACAAATACATAGTCCCATACTAATGAAGTATCTACATTAAAGCACAGGACCTATCGGTGACGTAACGAAGCTAGTAAAATGTTGTGTGGTTCCAACGGTAGCTACGTTTAATTTTACTGAGCGTTATAATAACAGCGTGTCACACAACCTTTGCAAACTTAGGAGGAGTTAGGGAATGGCAGGCAGTGGATCAAACCACTGTGAGGTACATATGGGGGAGTCCGCCTTTAAAGAAACTTACACCCCCACCACCACTTCTGAAATACCTGAAATGGGAACCGCTTGTTTAGTAGCTGAAATAACAAATAATTAATGAAGTAAAAAAACAAAAAACAAATTGATTGAAATTGAAATGATTAGCTTATTTCTGAAAAGTTTAAGTTAGGTTTCTCAAAATTTCGACTTGCTAAAATAACGCAGTTTTTTTTTTTTTAGGGTAAACTAGCAACATGTTAATTTTTCAAGTTTTCCTTTAGAGAAGATGTGTTGTGTGAAGTGTCTAAAGCAGGGGTCGGCAACCCGAGGCACGCGTGTCACAGTTGACACCCGAAGGGTGGACTGGCCATCGGGCATACCGGGCATTTGGTCGGTGGCCCGATGATTTTTATTTATTTATTTTTTGTAACCGTATAAACAATGAAAGTGGTGGATTGGTCAGATGCTGGTCGGTGTGTAAAAAACTAACTCAGTTGTTTGGTGGTGGCTATGGCGGAGCTTCCACAGATTCAGTAACATTAATAAGTGGTGGAGGCCAGCAGGTGGATGAGAGAAAGGGGAGGCAAGAGGAGAGACCCGAGGCGGCCGCCGGTCTGAGTGTCAGGTGAACTGAACTTCAGGTAAGAAGTTATGACCTGCAGTCTATCTGGGTCAGATATAAACCAAGTTTAGGTGGAGTTTATTTTCGTTATGCTGCCTTTTTACAGAGTTACAATAACTCATACTGCGTACTAGCTAGCATGACGGAGTTTCTATACAGCTGGGTTTGTGCTTTGATGTTACTGATAGTGAACTTTATTTTATTAATAAGGTTAGTTAGTAGAGTTGCCAACCGTCCCGTAAATTACCTAAATTACGCGTTTGATGTTGAGCTGAGAAGGGACACAGTTTGTCCCGTACTTCAGCTAGAATGGAAAAAGACACAAAGGTGGATTTATTCTGTTACTCGGCACAGCTGCCTCTTCTTCTCTCATTCTCTCCCCTCTCTCTCTCTCCTGTTGCTACTTCAATCGTGAAACTGATCAATGATCAGCTGATCGGCTTTTCCCTCTTGTTTGTTTATCGCCCACTTTGCGCCAGAAAGAGGAAACCGCCGGATGTAGCGCTAAACAACAGCAGCACGTTTAAGTTTGATCAGGTGTTTTTAGAATTTATTTAATATTTCTTTTTAGTAGCTGATGTTTGCTGGAGCCACAGCTGCAAAACCTGCTGGTCATGATGTCGGTTTGGTTATCTGGTGAGAGGGAAACATGCAGATGAAACCAGGAGATGTCCTTACTGAATCATCAGAGCTGAACAGGTGATGGAGAAACAGATTTACCTTTTAGGTGACATGAATGAGTTGAAGGGTTGGGTTGAATATTAACAAACATGCCATATTGGCCCAGTTTATTTCTCTTATCATTGTTGTGAGGAGACCATAAATAGCATTTGTATTTTCTGTTGTACAGTTCATTTGCTGTCATGGAGTTCTTGTTATGGATAAAAAGTGTCTTTTTTTGTTTCAAAACAGCTGATAACTATTCGCTGATAGCTGCCAACATCTGCAAACAAATATAATTCTATAAAGTGGTTCTATATATTGCGTAACTGTTCATATAGAGCATTATTAAATTTATTGCTAATGCAATCATATGGCACACTGACTTCTGAGGAAATTTTAAATGGCACTCAAAGGTTGCCTACCCCTGGTCTAAAGTATTCATAGTGTAAATACAAAAAACAAAAACAAATAAATCATAGGCAGCTAAATAACAAAAGCTTTGAATTAAAGATAGTGTTACAGGTGTGCAGATTGATCCAAATGTTGACAGTATCGATACCAACCCTGGTTTTAAACATGAACTATGAAAAATGTCTCTACCGTTTTTTGTTGACTGTCATGTCTATTTTATTTAAATAACACGCTAAAAACAGAAGCTGAGCCAGAGTTTAGAGACAGGCACTTTTACACTCCAGGTCTCCCCCCGAAAAAAGAAGAAAAAAACACGTTTCAAAATACACCAAAAACTGAAACGTGGTTTTGTTGTGTTAACTAATTATTTTTATAGGTATATATCACCACTGGTGATTTTGTGGTCATTAAAACGTGTTCAGGGTTTACAAATTAATGATGATTCATCTTATGAATCATGACACACAGATCTCCCCTACATAAGCTGCCTTTATAGGTTAAAAGTATCACCAACACTGATCCTGGCTTTACTTACAAGTAAATAAGAATAACACAGTGCCAAACGCGGGGAGGTTTAATGTTACATAAATACATGTTACGCTCCACCTGTGCTCACGCCTAATTAAACATACCCACTTATACCCAGCTCCTCACCTAGCCCACCTTCAGCGCTGTTTGCCGCCTTGTGATTGCACCAGTGCTCACACGCTAGCGCGCGCGAGGAGGGTGAGCGGCACGTGCATGCGCCCGTTCCACCTGGCCCAATCACGTACGAGGAAGCTGAGAGCAGCGCTACAGTCTGCCGCCGCTGCCGTGGAGCTTCGCATTGACCCGCAGCTCGGCCAGCAGCTCACCTGACAGGGCTGACAGCCCGAGAAGACCACGCAAGATTTTCTCCTCTGAAAAGTATCATTCGCTAACACCAACGGCGTCGGAGCCCTGTCGTCCGTCCGGTGAGTCAAGCGGGACGGTAACCGCCGCATCATCACGCTCTGTGTGTGTATGTGTTATGTGTTTGTGAATGTGCGGTGTGTAACTCAGGTGTGGAGAGTCGTTGCACCGTGAGGAAGCATTTTAGTGAGGCGATGAGCGTTTAACCTTCCTGCTCCTTTGTGGGGGTTTTCTCTGAGGTGACAGTCGAGGTGTTCTGCAATGCAGTCCAGGTCCAAAATTACATCATTTTGGTGATTTGGTGTAGTTCAAGCCCAGAATCTGTTGCTTTGCTGTGCATAAACGTCATGACTGTGTATCTCAGTATTTCTCTGTAGGACTTGACAGCATCAGTTTAAAAAAATAAATAAACAAAAAATACTTAGAAATGCTTGCTACATTACATTTCATTTTTCCTCCTTAAAGAAAAGTAGTTAAAGTTCTCCATTTAAACTATTTGAAAAGTTTCTTTATACAAGAGTGTAAAATACTCATGATTTTTAATTAAAATCAGGAAGTAACCTATCACAAAATTAAAATGTAAACAAATATGATTAGTGTGTAGTGCTCCTTTGGGGCTTTTGCATTTCCTGAAACTTTGTGCCAAAGTACAAATATATTGATTATAGCTTATATGCATATAGAGTGTGTTACTACTGGAGTAAAAACAAGTGTTTCACCAGCACAAGCTAATCCAACATGTAAGTCAGTGCTGGTTTTGTCTCAGCCCCTGCTTTCCTTGGCTTTTGTACACTGCTATCCATGCCCAGATGAGTTAGTGGAGTCCATTCAAGTGCTGGGAACAATACCCTTCAGAGGGAGGGGAAAAAGGGGGGGTGTCTCCTTGGGTCAGGTCAAGGGGGGGTGGGTCGCCCCCCGGGTTGCTGTGGAGGCAGAGAGTAACATGGAAAACTCAATGCTCTGACGTCAGCCCGAGGAGGAAGATATTTAAGGGGGTTTGATTTATTTGTGTGGGAGCAGGAGAGGGGGCTGAATAGTTGGTGGCAACTTGGGTCCCAAACATGCCCAAATCTGTCAGCTATGAGCTGTCTAATACAGGAAAAGAGCTCAAAATGAAATTAAAGGCAAGGAAGAGTGCCACGCCTTTCACAGTGCGCCTCTAAGTGTTCAGAGTGGGTAATGTCAGCCGTATGCATGTGTACCTGTGGGTAGTCTTTCCCAGGTATTAAAATGTATCCTAATGAAGCCAGCTCAAGTGTCTTGGTGCCCCTGGGTAAACACTTTCCTCACTGCCGTGTAAACATGTTTGCATTCCCTTCATGTTAAAACCTACCGTTGTCTCTATGGTGACCTGAACACCTGCTTTATTTGTCACCTTTTGTACACCCGATTCTCACTCAGGATGTGTTTGTTAAGGCCTAGTTTCCTCCAAAATCATACACAAAATAATGTGATTAATGCTTAAGCTTCTGTGGCAGTCAGTGAAGCCAAGCGGTGCAGCGAGATTTGCTTAAAGCCGATCTTGGCACGAGCCTCATATTGCTGAAGCAACAACTGGAGCCCAGAGCCAGAGAAGATAGACAGGCGGTTGCCTGCTGCAGGCCAGACACTGAACACCTGTTAACAAAAGAACAAACGCGAGATGAATAAAGCTCTTCTCGCCTTTTTTTTTTTTTTTTTTTTTAAATCTGCAGCCTCACAGACGGTGTATCCCGTGCCATCTCATCCCTCCATTAGTGTCACTATCCCGCCTGAGTAGGTTTTGGTTTCACCTGGGTTTCTCTTCCTTCTGTATTTTTTATTAGGTTAGATTCGGGGCTTGTTTTGTGATAGGATGTGTGTTGTTGTTCTGGAAAATTGGAAGCTTTGGCCATGCTTTGTCATCATTAAGGCTTTATTTTCTAGTAAAAATACAAATCCTACAAAGTACTACAGAACTAAAATACTGTGGTGTACATGGTGTTTTCTGAGCCTTCAGGAATGACATAAGCACGATCAGCATGATACAGTAAAGGCAGTGAGTTTGTGTTATATTTAACAGAACGACACCCATTTTTCTGTTAGCTCTGACCAGCTGACAAACTGTCTGTTCTGTTTGTAAAGAAATCATTGCATCTACATTGCCATTTATTGCAAAACTAACAGAAAAACAGAAATTAAATACTTGCATGCAGACTGCAGCCAGAACCTCACAGATTTGAAGCAGAAATTCCTTCATAAATAGTGACGTGGTTGCTGCAGGGCTGGGGTTTAACTGCAAGATGACTTTGGAGCTTGGTTTTATATTGGAATAAAAGCAGAATACAACCAACAACTAAGTCCACCGATGCAAAGAGACATGTTGCAGGCAAGTTGCCCTCATTAGCAACTTGTCTGCATTTATAAATTAGACTGCACTTATTTGCAAATCTTCACCTATCTGTTTAAGAGTGACTCCAACTGTTTGGAGACGGGTTGCCTCCCACTTGACGACCTGTGCAATCGCCCTGTGATCGGAAGGGATTGCACAAGGAGGCCGCTGTCCTTTTTTTACTATAGTGAGTCAATGTGGAGAAAGGCTCGGGTATAGTGAAATATCTCAGTGGTGTCATGCCAGTCCTATTAATTATAACCAGAGATATTGTAAAGCAATGACATGAAAGTCATATTGAAATACGAAGTAGACTTTTTTTAATGCCAAAGTTGCTCCCTCAGACCCAATCATCAACTTATAACTGGTGAACAAGGACTCGCATCATCCAAGCCAGCATGGCAGCTGAGGTTCATGACAGTTTCAGTTATTGTAGCAAAGATCTTTTTCTTGGGTATCACTGTCCATCGTGTGAATGAGCACAGCATTTGTTCAGTGCCATGGTGCAATGGGGACAGATGCTGATTTTGTGTGTAACATTAATGAATCTGTAATCGTATAGAATAAATATAAAATTGAGAGAACAGCTTTTTTGAGCCTCGTTTTTAAATCAGATTTGACTTGTGAGTCAATATGTGCTGTTTTACAGCTTGTTTTACAGTAGTCACCAAGACTTTTAGTCATTCATATAGATGATGGTATGGTGTAAGTTGCACAAATTAACCGTGGAGATGGCTGCTTATCTTTTTTTTTTGTTTGTTTTTTTGTTTTTTTTAGTTTAACTTTTTGTCCACTCACTAAATTGCCTGAAGATGAAATTTAGCTCAAGAAAACATCTATTACCCAAGTAGATCTTTTTAAAAAGCCTTTGTACAAATAGCACAAATACTTAATCCGAAATATCAACAGTGCTGCAAATTAATCACTGAGTCCATTATTAATTTCAGCAGTAGTAGAAATGGTGCTAAGTTTGAGTCTGATGTGTCGAACGCTCTGGTACACATACTAAATGAGGTGTTGGTCCAAACATGTTCTGCTTGGCTGGTTATTAAGAGGATTGGCACAGATTTTTTTTTGTTTGTTTGAGATTTAGCACTGGTATTACTGCTGGTTATATGATTAAATGAATTCCCTCCGGAGTTGCAGGTTAGCTGACAGGTGTGGTACCACCAGTTCCACAGCCAGGATACTCATTCATATTGGTCTTAACTGAAGCCTGCTTAAACAGTAATTGACAGAGGCACCTCGCGTGCTCTGCAACTGGCAGCTTTAATCTTTAAAATCTGAAAACCTCGTTTCAGTGGCAGGCTGCTATTAGCAGATTTGTGCTAAGCTAGGGGGATATGTTGTGTTTTGGGCTGCTGTAGGTGTTTGTGGTACACAGTAAGGCACAGTGAAGGGAAGACAGTTACAAGGTTAATTTGAGGTTTGGCATCCAAAGTTAAGATATATTTATACTAGGCTGTTGTCTTCAGCCACGAAGTGATTTGGAGTTGATGTAAGCTGTAATATAATTCGTGACGCTGTTGGCAATCCTTGTGTTTCACCCATTTACAGCTTTAAAGTGCAAAATCATTTCTCCTAGCTGTCACCAGGCTAGCGCTGTTTCTCAGTGCAGCAGAGACAATGAAAACAAAGGCTTTAAACATGCAGGGAGGCTTTTCTATTGTTGTCCATGACTGATCTGTTTGAGATAGATTTGTCAATAATTACAAAGAAGATTATTTTGGCTGCTGGCAAAGGAAATGAAGCCGGATTGAAAAACACATTCACTGACTAAGTAGTTTTTAGAAGACAAAAATAAAACAGAGTCCCTCTTACAAATCAAACATTTCATTCATGATTCCTAAAAAACAAATGGTCAGTACACTTCTTTTCCTCAGTGCCAGGCTCAAAAACTATTTCACCAACATGATTTAATAATGTGTCTTAACTATAATATTACATTTGCCTGACTTTTGGTCAACTCACTGTTACTGTTATTTGATATAATAAAGCAGCTGCCTAAGTCGGATAGCCAGTGTTGAAGTACAAAAGTCTTGAAGACCCGTGTTTCTTTCTGTTTTGCTTTCAAGGAGTCAGACTTTATTTTATTTTATTTTTTTATAGAAAGGTCTTTAGCAACAGCTCTCCACGCTTTGTGAAGTTTTCCTTTGGACATTGACAGCTTTTTCACCAATTTTCAGTCCAGTTCTTAAATGTGACATTTTCATAGGAATGTTTTTTGTGGCTATTAAGCCACTTAACACTGACCTATGAATCATTCAAGCATGAAAAAGGCTCCAAACCGAAGGGATTGACAAGTGTTGTGTTTACATATAGTAGACAAAGAATAGTTTAAGAACTTTGTTGCTAGCAGCCTTTCACAAAAACACAAAAATGTATCATCAGATTTAGATCCACCATGTAATACTGTGTGAGAAGCATCAACTTTTTCAGCTTTCAGCGTGACAATGGTAAATGGACTGATTATTATTTAGCAGAGCACTCAAAGCGCTCTATACAACATGCCACATTCACCCATTCACACAAGCACTTTCTTCTAAGCTTTTAGTGCTTCCTAGCTAACATTCATACACAGTCATACTCCGATGGATGTATCGGAGAGCAATTTGGGGTTAGTATCTTGCCCAAGGAAACTTGACATGCAGACTGGAAGAGCCAGGTATTGAACCACTAACCTTCCGGTAAGTAGATGACCTGCTCCACCTCCTGAGCTACAGCTCATCCCAAATACACTGCCAATACAGTAAACACATACCTGGATATAAAAACACACAGTGGAACGCCATCAGTCATGGGTTGGCTTCCTCACCATTACTGAAGCAGTGAACATATTGACAGAGAACAGAACAAAAGGCAGCCAACATCCAAATAAGAGCTTCAGAAGTCCTTCAAGAAGCCTGGAGAACTTTTCCTGAAGACTACTTAAAGAAATCTTTTGTTTATTTTCTGGATGTAGCATTTGTGTGTTAGACCTCTGCAGTGTGCTTATGTGAAAAAAATTACATTTCACTATATTTAGTATCAATTTTTCATTTGACACAGATTGTCAGCAAAGGTTCTATGTTTAAAAAAACACTGGTAAAAAAATCTGCTTTCAAGTGCATTTCCCCCATCTTTAACATACAGCGTATTAGTGAAAAGCTCTGAAATTACAAGAGCCATTTTTCCTAGAAAAAGGAGCTCATTCATTGATGTGAGCTTGCAGCTTCTTTATATGACTCATTAAACTTAACTGTGTAGCAGCAAAGCACAATGTCATAACTCTTGAAGTGATCATTAATCAGAACTTTATGTGCTACAACTAGCTCACTAAGTGTTTTGTTCTTTCCTGACTGTATTTAATAACCCAGAAACCCACAAAGCTGTTGTTTCAGGTTCATTCACACTGATAGCACTTGCTAACTACAACCAATTCATTGTCCCTGTAGGTGTGCCCTTTGTAAGAATGAGCTGTTGCTGGTTTTGGTACGGTTACAGAAAGACACAAGATGAACATTACAATAACCTGTAACCAACAGCTTTTCTTGGTGCTCAAATGTGAGTAGAGACAGGATGGGGAAAAAAAGGATGTTTACTAGTGCCGATATTGCATCAATACAATGACTTTAAATATGAATATTTTATAAAATGAAATATATATTTATCTGAGAATACTATGAATAAGAGGGCTCACCTCAGCTAATAGCAGGCAACCTTTCTGCAAACAGCTGTCTTGCTGTATTATCAGAAACAGATTCAATGTAATTGCCAACTTGACTCCATTCAATTGCAAGCTGATATCAGACTTACTCTGTCTTACTGCAACATTTATGGCAGGTTTTAGTGAAATCGTTCATTTTGTAGCAAAAAATATCTGACTGAGATCATTTTATGTTATTAGATAAAATACATATTGAAATTTTTAACTTTAAGGTGACAAATCGTAATTTGCATTCCTGCAATACACAGCATATTGCAGAATGTTAAAAATTGCAGTGATATTACACCATGAGTCAATTGTATGCCAGCTTTGTGTCACGTTAATGGGAGCATCCAGGACGTTTCCTTTAAGGATTAAACCAACACTGAGGATTGAGCAGGTGTTTTTCATCGGTTTAGAAGACTGAGGTTCACTGTGGGCTTAAGAAACATTCTCCCCATTCCCTGCTTCTTCACGTCAGTAAAGTTGCATATCTAGAGATGGGATGGAGTAGATAAAATGGCAACATAAGCTTACTGGTGAGCAGCAGTAGGTTAATATTCTGACCTGAAGCAGATTCACTTGCACTGGTGCGATCCAAGTTCAGCAGTGTTGTGGGTTTAGCCTCACATGGCATGAGGTGCCACGCGGTACCTTGGCCTAACTACTCTCTAGACAAATTGAACTGTGAAATAATCTCCTCCAAACCGCTTGTTTCAGATTTGAGAGGAAAGTGCTGCGTTCTGTTTGAGCTATGTTAATCCACTGTGCAGACTCTGTAACACGTTGTTGTTTGTTTCAGGCACCCATACATCACCCAACTTATTCACATCAGTTTTGGGGTGATTATTTCTTTTAACTGATTTAATAATGGTTGATTAATAAGACTAAATGCTTGTAAATGAATTAAATAGCATTTCAGTTCTGTACATGTTGCTTCTTTTGTTATTAATATGTCACTAAACCATTAGTTTACCCAGGTGAGCTGACTCTGGGTCAGCATCTTTGAGATGCTCAGGACAGCAGCAGCTAGACTGGAAGAGAACTTACTTTATTCACGGTGGTATAAATAATTTACTCAGTCAGATTCTGAGGCTTACTTAGAAAATGTAGACGTTGAGGTACAAGCAGGCAATCTGTGAAAATATTTGATAAATCCAGGATTTCCTGAATAATAGGTTCCTTGTTCAGTGTATGCCAGTTAATTTATTCTGGTGACATGGGAGGTGGTTCATTTGTGTGTTATGCAACCAGGCACGAGGTCACAAAGGTCTGGCTATTCATCCGATATTTCATATTTTATCTTTACAACAAACTTCAAGAAGAGCAATTAATATAAAGACGAGACACACTGCACAGTTTATTTGATATGCCACCCTTTTGTTTGAGGATGAGACCGGTGGCTTCATGTGATTTATGAGACGGAGCAAGGTTTTTTTATTTATTTATTTTTTTTATTGCTTGACTACATCACTGATGCTGCTGCAGTCAGTCACCTTCAAAATCCAGAGCTGCGGTCGCTTGGCTGTTTCTGTTCTAAACGGTGTCTTTTCATATTGTCTGTGTGTGAAACGAGAAGTTTTGACAGCTCTTTTGTGCTTGGTATCCGAGCAATAGTTGCCTCGTCACTGTGTGTTTGTGCAAGCTATGTTCCTGTGTGCTGTTGCTACAGCATGCTTAACTCCCACTCTGGTCTGTGTCCTCCTTATTGCAAGCGACGCATGGAAATCAGAGCGATAAGCCAGCATCGTGAGTTTCAAAATAAACACTATGTCCTTTTCAGCTACAAGATAAAAACAGATGCTTGCTATAGAAGCACGCAGAACAAGCAGTGAATTCAATGTGTGTATATTTGTTTATATTAATTGCTGTTTTGCTATTGAAAATTAATTAATAATTTACCTCCAGGGACCAAAAAGAGGCTGAGACGTTGTAGAGCAAAGAAGTGTGGCAGAGACAACTACGAAGCTTCAAGCTAGCATTATCATAGCTTTGCCCAGTTTGATGGCAAGAGAAGGGTCATGTTTAGGTTTTTTTTATGCAATTTGTTTCTCACCAGAGGAAAGTAAGGATTACTTTTTACATGAGACTGGAGTTAACATGCAGTGCAGTTTCCTGTGCTCTGAAAAGAGGCCAGACTGCTCACGGAGGTAGAAAGCACTCGGAGAGATCAGTAAACATTAAGATAAAGTAAAGCTGCTATTTTTGTTTTATTCAAATTCAGTGTCTTTTCATCTTGGCCTGTTGATTAAAGTAAGCACATTCCGTACCTTTTATTTTGTCATTTTATAGACTGGACGGAATAATGATAGTAATTGCTACTGAAATCCCATCACTGGCAGCCCATCACCACTGCTGTTTGGTGAAGTTAGGATCCAGATAGTCGGAAACAAAGAGGTCCGACAGCATCGCCCTACTGCGCTCTGCATAAGCCAGCTTCTGCTAACGAGCGTTCCCATGGAAATGATGACGAAGCAGAATTGACCAAATCCCATGTGAATGCGCCTCTGTGCCCCTACGGTGTGAGTAAAAGACTTGCGCTCTGCAGGGCCGCGCTCACCCTCAGGAAATTGAACTTGAAGCTAGCAACAGGGGATCATTATAGCATGCGGTGGCTCCTTGACCTTCACTGTCACTCATTTGAGAGTTTGAGTGGATTGTGTTTGTTTTGTACTTGGTGGCACCCTGGAAACTTGGTGACAGTTACCTCCAATTAGAATCCTTACAGAATAGAAGGGAGAAAAAATGCTTTGCATGGAGTTATGTAAGGCTGAAATACACAAATGGCAAATGCACAACAGACAAAAGAGCCCATTACTGCATAAATTCATGCAGTAATGGGCTTTCAGCTGAAACAGCTTAAAGAAGCTGCATGGCATGGTGTAGCTAATTATCATTAGATGTAATTCATTCTTCAGCACATGTCAAAGATGGGAGGCACCTCAAATTTAAATTAATTTCTGTCAGTTTTTTTGGTTTGGATAAAGAGGTTGCCTGTCCTGTGCACGCATCCTTAAGTCTCCATTAGCTGCCAAGCACAAAGGCCTAGAGACCAGTTAGTGACAACTTGCTGTAGTGAAACTGAAGAGTTTGACATGAACTGGAAACAAAGAATATTTGCGTTCAAAGTAAAAGTTTTGCCTTTTTAAAATCTGTTGATTGCAGTAGTATGACCTGACTTTTATTTTGGAGGATGGTGTACCATCCTCAAAAGCATCCATTCACCAACCCCTGACTGGTTGGTGAATGGATGCTGGCTGTCACAAAGGGACAGCCAGCATCCATTCGCCAACCAGTCAGGGAATACACATTTTCCTCTAATGACCAGAGGTTGCCAGGGAGATCACCAACTCATCTCTATACCTGTGTGACTGAAGGCTTACTGGTCTACTCCACACTTTGATGTTGGAGGAACAGAGGGAGTGAGGAGTAGCTTTTAAAGATGATATATAAATGCATTTCACACTTGACTTATGCTTCACTCTTTTGGTAAACTTTAGGGAGAGAACTGTATAACTTCATGATATCATCTGGTGTTTTGTTGTTTGTGAGCTCAGTCTTTGGGTCAAGCCTAGTTAAGTTTCTGTGTTTCTTTATTCCCTGATTTTTGCTTTCACCTCTCACTGAGTGTCCCCAAAGGCATAAAAGACACAACAACTTGTTTTTCTGTTCAACTCTCTTCTCAGTGTAAAAGTTTAGTAAGTCTAGAGGGGATTTTTTTTTTCTCCTGAGTTCTCTTATCTCACGTTAAAGTTTGTTTTTGTTTTTTTTGTGTCTTCAGTTCATAAACTTGTTATCTGTTATTTCACCTCATAGAAGAAAACACAAGAAAATTCCAATTTGGAGAGATTTTTGCTCAAAAGACATGCAGACTTGTCAGGTTCGGACAACCGGTAGAGTTGGTACAGATGCTTCTGTGGTTCTCATTGGATCAGTAGCAGTGATATATTTTGGATCAGTAACAGTGATATATTTTGGGAGGCTAAGGATCTACAGCCTTCTGCTGTAGAAGACAGGCGAACTGCTCATAACAACGTGACTGTTGTCAGCTTGGTTTGTGTTAGAGGTAGATGGTCAGTTAATCATAGAGGGTGTGGTGTTTGCTGTCACCAATGAAGAGTGATTGGAGCGAGATTGCCCCCGGGTCGACAGCAGGTGGATGTTTTAGATGAAGCTCGTGGCAGCAGGTGGATGTGTTGAGCCTGGCAACCGCCCGTCTGATTTCATTCCCTCAGGCCTTCCCAGTGTCGTGTTACTGACTGATGTTTTTCCTCCTCTGTGAATCACGTTAGACAGATGACATTGGTTACTGCCCTATTGTTGGTGGTTTTTCCTCATGCAGTGTGAAATTTAATTAAATGAATGTGAAATGCCACAAACCAGTCACTGACACTGGGTCATTCGCTTTAGAGACACAGAACTAATGTACATTAAAGCTGACAGGAACGTTTGGACTCAGTTTTAGAGGAATGGTTTGGCGCATGGAGATATCACACACATGACTGGAACCAATGAAAAACTGCTAGTTTGGCTTTTAGGTGAAAAAAGTCCACCTTTATTAAAACTTTTTAAACTTTAATTCATTTAAATAATTAAGCACAAAAAGCCCGTCCATATAGAAGGCTCATCATCTCTTGGCTTTATATTTTATATATTTAGAATCTATTAGACACACGGTTAGTGCCAGCAGAAGATTCATCTTTTTTAATAACTTAGACTTTTTTATGTGAAAAGCACCTCCCGAGCTTCCTTGTCAGCATCACTTTATGTCTCATTTGTCTAGTCCATAAAGACACCATAATGTGATGCAGTGGTGTTGCAGGGATTAAGTAAACAATCTGTAAAGTGTCAGTTGTGAAATAACAGATGTTTGTTGTCTTTATGGTGTTTCCAAGTTTTTATAGCTTACAGTTTATAGCTTGAGTAAACTGTTTCCTAGCTACACTGCTGCCAGGTGTACAGTAATACTCATAAGTGTCTTATAGCTTTAGTCAGAGCTCACTGTTAACCTGTGAACCTGAGCTCTGATCTTTAAATTTGTTGTGACTGACCTACACTCACAAATCACTTTGCTACGTACACCTAGAAAGTATCAGGTTGGATCTCTTTATGCTTTTAGAAGTTGAATCATGGCATAGATTTAACAAGTTGCTGCAAACGTTCCACAGAGATTTTGGTTGACATGATAGCATCACGCAGTTGTTGCAGATTTCCACCACATCCCTAAGGTGCTCTGATCAAGATGTGGTGATTATAGAGGCCGTTTGAGTACAGTGAACTCGTTTTCATGTTCAAGAATCAGTTTGAGTTAAACTGAGCTTTGTGATATGGTTTATTATTCAGCTGGAAGCAGCCGTTAGAAGAAGGGTACGCTGTGGTCATAAAGAGATGAACATGATGAGCAACAAGACTCAGGTAGGCTGTGGTGTTTTAAATGATGACCAGTTGGTGTTTATGAGCCCAAGGTGGGCCAAAAAATATCCCCAATCACCTTCAGCCTGAACTGTTCATACAGTGTAAGTTGGATCCATGTTTTCATGTGTTTATGACCTTGGCATGAATGTTGGAGCAGAAATAAAGACTCTTCAAACCAGACCATTATGTGTAAATCCATGGTTTAAACTCCAGCAGGTTGTCTTGACACTGGCTGAGTGATGAGCGTGTATTAAAGAAGGTTTTGGTGTTCCACGGTCTGGATTTTGAACACATGATGGTTTACAATGAATCTCGATCATTCTGCAGTCCCGTTTCTAGCATCAAGCTAATGATGCCTAGCTGGAGCCCTGTTATTAACAGACATGCAAGCTATTGATCTTCTCATCTAATGTTTCACAAGAAAGAAATCAAGTGCTTCTTTAAAGCTGATATGACAGCGAACACTGTAAACAGATCCTAAAGCAGCACGTGTTAGCAGTAGCCATTTCTCCTCACCGCAGACTGTGGGGAGTTGGTGTGAGGTCAGATGTTCTCACCATCTGATGAATTAAAGATGACTGATGGTGTGGTCCAGTTCTGAGGACAGGGCACCTGAACGTGCAAGCCAATGTTGGCAACATGAAGCTATTAGTGACGCAGGCTTTATTAATTAGTTATAACCTCATCAGTATCATGTTGACAAGGCTGCGAACCAATGGCAGACTACCATTTAAGATGTTACGATTGTGTAAGAGGCAAAGCGTTAATTCTAGAAACCAGCAGAAGGAGACCACATGGACCAAATTTCGATACCAGAAATTTGTTATCACAGCAGTTCATTTTCTCTGAAATCACATTGTTTCCAGCACTTTGAAGAAAATAATGTACCCTCCTCCTCATGGCCACCATACATCTTGTTCATCTGCTGTTTTCTGTCAGATCCTCTGTTCAACTACCCTTTTATAAAGAGGAGTATCAGATCACTGTAGCCACGTCAGCTCCAGCACTGAGTGATGTGTTCTCCTGAAACTTAACACAGTTTACCTCCAACTGAGAGCTGCAGCGAGTGCAGCCATTCAGGAACCTCAAGCACTTCCCTTCCTTCTGGCCTAAGTAGTGGTTCTTAGTGTCCACAAATTATCATTTGATCACTCATTTCAGAGAGTGTTCAATGAGGATGATTTTCTAAAGTGTTCAAGAGCGAGACGTATAAAGAATTTAATGTTTCACAAATATCTGTGCTATATTCAAAAGTACTGTGTGTGTGTGGTAAGCAGTTGTGTTTTTAATAATTCATTTATTAATAAATAAATGTATAATGTATAATAATGTATAACCGTTACGGCTCGAAAGGCTGCAAGGCAAGGAGGAACACAACACCAGTTTACTTTTAAATGAACATCATTTATTAACAAAATGGTGCAGCCAGTAAGAAGTCCAGTGTGAAGGGTAGATAGTGAGGGAGCTGAGCCCATATACCTCACAGGAGTCTCTCACAGACATTGGCTGTGATGGTGACATTAACTCTGTAAAACAATGTAAATTCTAAAACTTCATAGGAGATGACTAATACTCTACTTCCAGAGATGCAGCGTCAACAAACTTAAAATGTCCTTACTGCTGTGCACCAGCCAGTGCAGAATGTCCTACAGAAATTTAAGGTGAGATAAAGAAATATTGCATCCTCTCATTTTCATTATCAATCCACTGTCGCCATATAGCGAGGCTTTTATTAAACACAGGCTCTCCTGCAAATGTGACAGATTCTCAGTTTAATGATGACAGAGTCTAATTTGTCTTTAAGACAAAGAAACTGGCAGAAAATGTAGGACTGATGGGAGGTTTACAAGCCAAGGTTTTTTTTTTCTAAAAAAAATACTTGATGTGAAAACTGTTTTCCGAGATTAGCTTGCAGAGTTGTCTGACAAAATCCACTTTTAACCATTTGTTTCTCAGACTTAGACGAACTCTTACTGGATTTTTAAAATGAACTGTATTTTCATGTTGAATAAAATGTATTTAAATAGTTATTTGTGTCTCATGTTCAGGTGTGACTTCAACCGTCACTTTTGGGATACAGTGCATATCGGTATTGTCTTGGTGGCTGCATAGATGAGGGCTGTTTTTAAAAAAACAAAAAGAAATTGTGTAACAGAACCTAAGGGGTGTGTGTCATGTCTGTAATCATTATACACCCCACAGCTTGACTTCAAAGCCCTTCAAAAATGGAAAAGAACAGGATTTGCAGTTTCCTTCACTGGGTCCCCCTCGTCTTTGTTCTGTCATGCCCTTGTTTAATTTCCTCAAATTCCAGATAGTCGATGACGATGGTGTGCATGGGTACCTCTGTATAATCCTGTCCTGTGTCATTTGTGTTGCTCTTGTAGCTCCATGGCCATCATTCCCCCCCTGCCCACTACCTCTGGGAGGTGTCTTTCAAAGGCCCCACTTAGGGCGATGGATGACCAGCTGAGTGACGGAGATGAATCACAGGATGCAGCCTGTTCATAGTGACTAGATTAGGAGACACCAACCAGCGCTGCAGCGAGCTGATGTTCTCTGGAAATTCAGGAGATACAGATCACATATTTGTTTAGTTTGTGTCAGCACAGAGACTGTATGCTGACTGCTCAACCTTGCGATGCTTGTTATGAGTTGTACATCCACAACAAATGAGCCAGAGAGCTGTAGCAGCGAGGGGAGCAGCTGCACCACTTCCTCCATCACTACCTCAGACCCTTCTTCTATGTCTGGGCACGGTCAACCCACCTTGCTTTCTGACACCACCCAGAATGAAGTGCCGCCCCCTCCTCCCCTCCCGCCCCCACCTCCTGGGGCACCGCCGCCCCCTCCGCCCCTGGCAAACACATCATCCAACCACAATGGGAGGAAAAAGCGCCGGGTCCGCAGCTTCTACTGGAAGCCTATCCCAGAGGAGAAGGTGCGCGGGAAGCCGAACATCTGGACGCTGGCGGTGCGGCAGCAGCAGTACCAGATCGATGTTCGCTCTGTGGAGGAGCTGTTTGGGCAGCAGGAGGATGCGGGGACGGGCCTCCGTGGGTCAGCAGCATCAACTGCAACATCAACTCGCATATCCCGATCACGCTCCTTTAAGGAGACCAAGAAAGACGAGGTGAGTGACTGTCATGAAGGTTTAAGACGGGCGCTTAAAATACTGAACTTCTGACAATTAATGGTGAGTTTAGACTGCAGACATTAAGGTGGTGATTAAGGTTCAGGCATGAATTAACTAGATTTGATTTTTCTATTGAATGAGATGTTAAATTATTGCAAGTATGAACTCCATCCACTCCCAGTGTCTCCAACCATGTCCAATACTGGTTAACGTAACATAGACATCTTTAGTTCAAACCACAAAAGTGCCCAGTTGCTATTTAAAAGTAGTAATTGGGCCTCAGGGGTCATTTTTTAAAAATGTATGTGCTGCACAGTCACGTGTTTTCTGTGTGAGTCGTACAAGCTTCTGAAGGAGGTTTGAACCTCACATAGAGACAACCAACAACACCCAGGAGTGGGTGTGTTTGTTTGGCTGTATTTTAACTAGAGCTTCAACAGTTTTATTTTATCGTAGTGTCTTGTGTGTTTTTTTTTTTTTTTTTTTTTTTTTTTTTCCTTTCCTTTCCTCAGGTCAACATCCTTGACTCAAAGAGGGGGATGAACGTGGGCATTTTCCTCAAGCAGTTTAAGAAGTAAGTTTCCCAACTGTTACCATTGATTATATTGACGTATATTGATTTGAAATCTGTGTTTTTGTAAGTTCACCAAAAGGCTTCAGTTAAGAATGAGGAAAAAAGATTTGTGCTCACTTTTTCAGTTTTGTCTTATTTTACAATATTGTATTATTCAGTAAAAAAAAAAAAAGCAAACGCTAGATTTTTGGAAATATTTATGGGTGTTTTCTTGTTTGTTTGTTTGTTTGTTTTTGTGCCTCTTGAACACTAAAGAGACCCTCCAATGACATGACAGTGCCAGCAGTGGCCCCCAGATAATTTAAGTTTGAGACCCCTGAGCCATAGAATAAACCAGTGTATGAATGCAAAGTTAAAATCTGACTTTTAGTCTGAAGTGCTTTGAATGGTCAGTAAGACATGAAAAGTACAAACCCATTTCTGAAATTTGTTGGGAAGTTGTGTAAATAAGTGTAAAAACAAACCATTGTAATGACTTTTACACTCAGAACATGCATCATTTTAAGACATATCGTGCTTCCATTTGCTCGCTCACACACACACACACACACACACACACACACACACACACACACACACACACACACACACACACACACACACTGAAACTTTGAGCATCACTTTAGTGGCAGTGGTGACGTAGTTTTAGTAAAACCTTTCTTGCTCTATGTTACAGGCAGTGTTTAATTTTGTCAAGTACAGAGCTACTTAAGGTAGAGGATTAAATGACCATCATTAGAAGAGCAGTGAGGTTTACCATAACCAAAGAGTTTACTGTGACCAACCAACAAAAAATCCCACGAACGGTTGTTTGACTTTAACTAAATTAGAGATTGTCTTTTATTTTCCCTCGTGGCTTTTCCAAGCACGCCTCTCATCAGCTCTTCATGCTGTTGCTAAGGACAGTTCAGATCAGATGCTATCATTATCATGGACACGTTCTCATTTTCAATCAGTTTAACTTTCATAACTAAGGAACGGGTCCAAATCTGTGCCAGGTAGTCTAATAAGCCTTCTTAGGCATCCATTGTTCTAAATTATTTGGTTCGGGAAGTTTCAAAGTGAGTTTGACCAGACTCGGGATTGCGTTGCATAACTTGTCTAGAATAGAGAGCAAAAAGTGTGTTAGGTATCTGTTTGCCTGAAGGTCTATTTGCATGGCTCTCCACAGGATTTTAATGACATTTGACTGCGAGCCATTGCACTGAGTCAAGACAGAGTAGGAGCAGTGACCTCATTACAGTCAGCGTTTACTTTTGTTTTTGTTGCTTTTTATTTTAAGGACTATGCATTAATCTTCTGCTGCAATGCATTTGAGCCAATTATGTCATAAGATGCACTTTACGCAGCACTTTACTATAAAACAGCTGAAAACTCGAAACCTCAAACATAAAGTGAATTACTTTTACAGCTTGTTGTAGCATTTAATGATTTCCACCCCAGTCAGCTAAGAGCTTTTTTTTTTTTCTTCTTCTTCTTTCTTTTTTTAATACACCTGTTACATTAGAAATATTTGGATCCTGTCACTGATATCAGTAGACGGTAGCCTGAGGCATAAACAAGAGTATAAGCAAATTTCATTTCTTGCTGTGCTGGAGAATGTGACAGCCCCAAAAACATAGTATATGTATATTAGTATATTGCATATATTAGAGTGATTTCTTATGTTTGTAATATGTTGTAGTATTTAAAATAGTTCAGTCTTTTACTGTCCTTGTTATCATGGAGCAACTGTAACCACATAATTTTCTTAGGAATTAATAAAGCATTCTGACTGTGATTGATTAGAAATTGTCTTTTTGTTGAAAATACCACCAAGTGGTTCCCCCCTTGTTTAAAAAAATAAGGGGGGGGGGGGGGGGGGCGGTGTTCCAACTTCAGTAGATTCACACTCAGAGTCATCAGCCTACCTGCACAGGTCTACACCACAGAACTGGAAATGAAATTCCCATCGTTGATCAGGAGGGAAAAAGTGTACCCTTCCTGGTGTTGGAACAATGAACCAGCTGTTTATCCTCTCATGGCTATTAAAGGGTTTGTGGGAATTTCCACAAACAGTCTAATATTATCTTTGTGAAAAACAAATAGATAAATAAATGTCTCATTTTTTTTTTTTTTATTACACTGAAAAGTTCTTTATAGGCTTCAACGAGGCTTTGAACCTTTGCTGGGTTCGTTACTTAAAAAAAAAAAAATCCTATCTTTGTCTCCCCGCCTGATTCGGGGTCTCCACAGCATCTCACCCCACCCCTAACATCCTCCCCTATCACACCAGCATCCATCAGTCTCCTCTGTGTTCTTCGTCTGTTCCTCCTACCTGGCAGCTCCATCTTCAACACCCTTTGTCCAGTATATCCCCTTTCCATCGTCTGCACATGTCCAAACCATGTCGGCCTCGTCGCTCAAACTTGTCGTCAAACCGCTCAACCTGAATAATCACATGGAGCAAATAATTCCTTTTTCCACGTTCTCATCCTAACATTGCAAGAAATTCAGAAAATAAAACCTGGTAATTTAACCTAATAAAATAAATTGCCATATCACGAGTTAAATAAACATGTATTGGATACCTTTTGAAGGCTGGCGTTTGTTAAAGTGTTTGAATCACATCTAAGTGTCAGCTTACTTAATATTGTCTTTTCAGTCATTTTAAAGCCTCAAACATGAAAGTAGACCAGTTGTGCCCTAAAGGGTTTGTGAAAACAGATTTCTCTTTTATTTATATTGCTAATAAGAAAGCCAGGCAGAGACGCCTAATGCTCTCTGCAAAAGCTGTGTTTTGTGCCTTTGTAAACAGAGGAGGGCAAGCATTAAAGGAAGCACCTGTGCAATTTATCTCTGAACTTTACAGAAACAAACTGTCTTTCAGGTCCAACCGCTCCATTGTCGAAGACATACGAAAAGGAGAAGGAAAGATTTATGGAGCGGAGCTGCTCAAAGACCTGCTGAAGCTCCTGCCCGACGCAGAGGAGGTCCGTGTTTGTGTACTTGCCTGTGATTTTTAGCCAAGTATGAATAGCATTAAGATTTTGAATCACAGAGCACAGCTAATGATAAAAGGCAGTTTACGTGGATTGAAAGCGCCCTGCTGAGCTTCCTGTTCCTCTTTATTTTCTCTGCAGATTAAGAAGCTGCAGGCATTCAAAGGAGATCCAGACAAGCTGACACTGGTCGATTCCTTTATGTACCTCTTGATCCAGGTGCCACGGTGAGTTGGTTTCAATGGGCATGTATATAATCCAGTTTCCATTAAAAAGAAATGTCAAGTCAGCAGTTTGACAGTCAGTGGAAGATAAAGACTCAAAACTGAGTGCAGAGTTTCATGATTTTGTGCCGACTCTCTAAAGAGTTTACGGCTGCTCTCTGACTTGTATTTAATCTATCAAGTGTTCATTTTCAATAATATTAATACGACTGGGGAATGTGCACATTTGTCAGCTTTGTAAAAAAGGATGATAAAACGGCCCATCCACACGTATAAAGGGTCTTATTACATAATATTTTCAGTTCATTCAACTGAAAGCATGTTTCCATTTTTTCTGAACGGGGACTGAGTAACTTCCTTTGAATTTCCTTTTTGTCCAGCAGCACTGTGTGATAGCGCATTAAAATGGTATTAGTGTCATTCAGAGGATGCAGTCCCTGCAGGGATTATTATGGAGAACTAATGCGGACTGATTGGGCTGAAATGGAGCATTTGTCCAGTGAAATTAGTCAGAAGTCGTTTTTGGTTCGTGCTATAATTGAAATGATGATGTGAAAATATTATGAGGATGTTAAGGTGCTAAAAGTCGTCAAGTTTTACTGCCACTCAGCAGCAAGATGGAGTGTTAAGGTACTCTCCAGGGGGAAGCAGGAGGCATTTCTCTCAGCCTGCTGCATTATAATAACAATTTGTCTTTTCTTAAGGATCTCAGTGTTGAGCAAGAGAGTCTAATCTTTTCTCAGATTTAAACTCTGAACTCCGTCTCTGACAGGTTCGAGGTTCGGATTGAGGCCATGGTCCTCCAGGAAGAGTTCCTCCCTTGTTGTGCTGCGATGGGCCATGAGATTGATGTCGTCCGTGTTGCGACTAAACGTAATAATAACACACTGGCTCTAACACATTTGCACACACACAGAAAGCAGGACGATCTCATCTTGACGTGAGGACACTCATGACCAAAAAAAATGCAGTTTCATTGAAATGTAACTTAAAAGAGTCGAGCAGCTCTATACATATTAGTTACTCACAGTGTTGATTTATTAAAAAATGAATAAATAAAAAATAACTTTATATAGTCACCACAGTGTGACCTGTTATGCCATGGACTACCATTTGAAAGACCTGAGTTTGGCTAGTTTGGTCATTTCGCTTGTTTTTTATTTATTTTTTTTAAGCCAGCTGTACTCTGTTAAATGTATTGCTAGCTTGGGTAGCATCGTGCTATAATCTATCATTTACTGTAATGTTAAATGGCATGCTAAACTTCACTTGCAACATCCTTCCATACAGTTAGAGTTCCAACCTCACACGTGAACACGATGAAGAAAGGCCGCTGTGCTTTCTCAGACCTTTCAGTCAAAGTTAAACAAGCTGTGGCTGCGTTTATACACGCAATGTTTTTTGTGTTCTATTGTGAATAACATATGAGGTTTTTTGTAATTTGCAATTCACCAGTGTCCCAACTTTTCTGGAGGAATTTTGTTCATGTTTAAAAAAAACAAAAAAACCACCCTCTTTACAGTTGTCATAAAGAGGGAGAAGTTCTTGTACCATGAACATGTTTATTTCAGCTTTGAACGTGGATATTTTAACATACTGTAGGACTCTTTGGGGATGTTTCCAGCCTCAAGTGGCCACTTGAGGAACTGCAGTTTTGACACTTAAAATTTCAGTGGTGGAGGTTGCTGCAAGTCTGGCACTGACCACATTATGTAGTATTTATCATGTTTTTTTTTTTTTTTACTTATTAGCACTGAGACAAAGCTCAGCTGATGGAAAGAGTATTTGTTTTGTATGGGTTATATAACAACGTGCTGGATCTTGTGACCTAATGGTAGCACTTAATAAGGGATCACTGTGATCCAAAAGGTTATTACAGTTTATCTCATGAATGTGCACACTAATATTATATCTTTTCTTTTTTTTTTCTTCTGGAGCTAAAGCTGACATGTACTGTTGAATTTGTGATTTACTGTAAAATCACCATATTGATAAAATGATCTAGAAACCTTTTTAATTATTCTATTTTCAGCCACTGGTTGAACCAGGTTGCCATTTTAGCTGAGTCACACTGTCTTGCGTCTTTGTGCTGTATTGGATTTTTCTTAAGACCCTCATCTACAGTACTGTGACCTTTTCACTGCATTGCAGGGCTATCACTTAAACACTGTGTGGAATAATTACCTGGAACTTTTATGACAAAATTTAATTAAAACTTTTCAATGTGCTAACATTTACCCTTTTACTTTAAAGTGGTAATTGTAAGTAATTTTAGGTTTATGACTGAATCACACAAGGACACATTACTGCTGATAGATTTCCTGTATGGTAGTGATAAATGAAAACGAGATGGTTTGTCATACATCTTCTCTGGAGTCTCTAA
The DNA here is from genome assembly GCF_900408965.1 of Simochromis diagramma. Taxonomy (NCBI): domain Eukaryota; kingdom Metazoa; phylum Chordata; class Actinopteri; order Cichliformes; family Cichlidae; genus Simochromis; species Simochromis diagramma. Next base: position 1,500,797 of record NW_024386792.1, on the reverse strand, counting down.
TTGAGTTTATATTGATATCTCCTTAAAGAGCTGATGAGCTGTGAGGAGCTTCATGCCATCCTGCATCTGGTGCTGCAGGCAGGAAACATCATGAACGCGGTAAGAGCTTCTCGGGTTACGTTCGTATACGCGAACACATCTCTGCTGCCTCTGAACACGCAAGATGTTTCGTTTCAGTCCTGAGTTTTTTATTTTATTTTTTTATGTATTTTTCCAAATAAATAAATAATAAAACCTTTTGTCAGTATTTGTTGGAAACCAAAACAAAATCACTGCTCAGAGAAGAAAGCTGTACAGTGGTCCTTCGCTATAACGCGGTTCACCTTTCGCAGTCTCGCTGTTTCACAGAATTTTTTTTGGTGCAATTTTGCATGCTTTTTTCTTTTTCCTCACAGCGCATTGTGTTCTGCATCCTGATTGGCTGTAGACCATTGTCAGGCAATCTCGTGCCATGTCTCCTGTACAGTACAGAATGCGTTCAGCTTGTCAAATTTACATAAATCTTCGATCGCTAGCAGTGTGACTCTGAAGTGCTGCACTGTATGTTTGTCAGTTTTCTCCCCCAACAAACAATTCATTCTATACTGGACCTGTTTTTCTACGAAGGTTTGAACTTGTTTAAACAAGAGAGAAAAGTGTTAAAATGTTCATGCTTGTCTGAGAAAAGTGTCTAAAGTGTGTAGTGAGGGGTTTTACAGCCTTAAAATATCTATAATAATTTAAAAAAAATAAAGTTGGCTACTTCGCAGATTTCACCTATCGCGGGTTATTTTTGGAACGTAACACCTGCGTTAAACGAGGGACCACTGTATCACTCGGGCAGAGTCTTATTGTTTCACGTTATTTCCAGCTGTGATTCTATGATATTGTTCATTTCTCTGTGTAAAATATCCTTCTGTTCTCAGGGTGGCTATGCAGGGAACGCTGTGGGATTCAAGCTGTCATCCCTCCTTTCACTGGCTGACACCAAAGCCAACAAGCCGGGGATGAACCTGCTGCATTTTGTGGCCATGGTCAGTGACGCTGTAGTAGCGTACACACAAAACACCTGTAGACACTGCAGATGTTTGTAATGTGGATTCAGTCCTGGTTTCAGAACCACTTGAGCATGGAATTACATTACCGCTTACACTCACTGGCCACTTTAGTAGGTACAGCTGTTCGACCGTTCGCACAGGTCAGCAAATGACGTGGCAGCAATTCATTGCATTTAGGTATATAGACACGGTCACGTGTCGAGTGCGGGTTCACAGAGAAGGGTGTGCAAAAAGAGGAGATGACCAGCAGCAGGGTGAAAATGCCTTGTGGATGCTAGAGGCCAGAGAAGAACGGCCAGACTGCTTTAAGATGATAGAAAGGCAGATAACCAAGATGTGCAGGAGAGCATCTCTGAACACACAGCACATTGAACATTGGAGCTGATGGGCTACACCAGCAGAAGAGCATCACTGGGCACCACTCCTGTCAGCTAAAACGACATGAAGGCATGTATCTGTCCTGTGCTTCTGGCTGTTGGTGTAATGCTGTGAGGGATATTTTCCTGGCACACTTCGGGCTCCATAATGCTAACTGAGCAACAGTTAAACACCACAGCTTACCTGAGTATTGATGCTGACACTATCCTACCTTTATGAGCACAGTGTACCATCTTCTGCTTCCAGCATGTCACAAAGCTCAAATCATCTCCAACTGGTGGCCGATTACCAGGTCTCAGGTGTTGAATTAATTGTTTTTTTTGCACTGTGTCAAACCTCTACTCTGTGCATTTATCTTAAAAATGATAAATGGTTATATTAACAGGTTTATGGTTGTATTAACAAGACAATAGCAGAACTGAAAAAAGCTGGATTAACCTCACAATAAGCAAAGATGCATTTACTGTACAAACACTGTAGGAAAGTCTGTCATAAAGAAATTCAAATCAGTGTTTTACAGCAGTGATGAGAAAACTGTTTGACCACTGAAGCTGCAGGAGAGCAAGTGGACAGCAGATGGTGACAGGAAACAGCACAGAGCCAAGAACTGCTCGCCAAGCAGTTACATCACCATACAGATATTGGTCCTTCATCACAACAACTACGCCACTTTATCTTGTACAAAATCAGACATTTAGATGTTGACTGTGCGATGTCTCTCTCCATGCAGGAGGCGAAGAAAAAGGACGAGAAGTTGCTCAAGTTTCCTGAGAAGCTTCAAGATGTCCAGAGTGCAGCCAGGTAATCGAAGGGAATCAAATCCTTGCCAGTGAGAAATGTAGGAGTCCATTATCAGTTTTGCAGTCATGCAGAGGTGATAATGGACTCGTATAAAAGCTGTTTATTCTCCAAGTGCATGCAGTCTGAAGCAGGGTGAGTTAAGGACTGTGAGAGCATAAGTGTCAGTTTGTAACAGTCAGTTACACAGCAGACATCAGTTTTCTTTAAAGCCTCTGTAAAATGAAATGATTTCCAAATTAACCACCATCACATTTATTAAACAGCCAAATTTTCTGATGGGAAACATAATGAGGCGCTGAAGACGACGATTGCCGTAGTATTTTATTGATACGGCCAAGCACAGCCTCATTAACCAGGCTGACATCTAATTTAGGTGTAGAACAGGAGTTATATTCACAGCACAGTCTCAGGCTCTGTCAGCTTCACAAGGTCATCTCTGTGTGCTGTCAGTGCAGATACTGCACCGCAGAGAATTACTCCTCCCTCCTGCCCTCAGGATAGAGACCCTGAAAGCATTTCTCCCTGCGGTCTACATTTTCAACAGTTTGGAAGTGCATTCATCAAATTAATGTCACATGGTTTTTTTGGTTTTTTGGGGTGTTTTTTTAAGCAATATAAGGAAGACTGCTTACACTCAGAACTGTCCGTCAGTTTTTATGTAATAACAAGTACAAGTGTGTTTTAAATATCTTTCTGTGTTCATGTAGAATTTCAGTGGAAAACATTGAGGAGGAGTTTTCCTCCTTGTATGTCCGAATCAAATCCCTGGAAGAGAAAGTTCAAGGAGACCAGGAGCTGCTGCAGCAGCTGGAGCCCTTCCTGCAGGTGAAGCAGCAGCAGTTAGTTATGTAATACATTGTGTACACAGACACATGTACAGAAAGTTGGATCCAGCCCGCTCTACATTTGTGAAGCTGCTGACTTAAGTGCTATAGATAATGACTTGTGTAAAAGTGGATGATGCGTTATGAATAAAAAGTGTGCATGTGTGCTCGGTCTCTTGTCTTAGAGTGCAGCACTGACACTTCAGGACTTAAAGAGACGCAGGTTGGATCTGCGTAAAGAGGGAAGTACTCTCATCGATTTCTTTTGTGAAGACAAGGACACATTCAAGCTGGACGAGGGCTTCCGGATCTTTCAGGACTTCTGCATCAAATTCAAGAAAGCTGTTAAGGTCTGCTTGAGTGAAGCAATAATTCTGGGTTATTATAATCTCATATGATGTTGTCATTTCTTACTTGTCTTCTACATGTGTGGTAATTGTTCATGGTGACCCGCTGTTAAACTCAAAAATAAGTGAGTTGGATGTCACCATCATTCATGTTCCTGATTCTCAAAATTCTCCTTCCTTACATTTCTGTTTCCATCAGGACAACACGGACCGGGAGTTGAAGGAAGCAGCCAGACAGCGTCGTCTCAAAGAACTGGAGGAAAAGCGTTTTGCGTGGTTGAGCGGGGATCAGACCGGCGGATTTGGTCGCAGCAGCAGCGAGAACGACGTGGAAATGCTCACCAAGGAGGGCCTCCTGGAGTTTTTCCAGAGGTCTCAGAGTCCACACTGCCCGCTGGAACGTTCTGCCAGCGCACGCCGACACCGGCACACCATGACCTCCATAGCAGATCGTGAACTCCAGGGATACTTGGAGCTGTTCGGAAGCACAGGGAACGCCTCTGACTTTTCAAAATTTAACAGCCTACCTCGGTTAGGCCGTCCTATCCAGCGGAGGATGGCCCCCTGGATGTTAGGCCAGGACAATAACCGGGAACTGGGCCGTGAAAGAAAAGCAACGTCTCCGCATTCAGAAACTGAGCCGATCGTCTCACACGCCAAGTTTTCTTCCTCTGAGCTAAACGATAACGGGGACAACAACAACAACAATTACTCATCTGTGTCAGAGAGCAGCGCTCTGCCTCGGCCCTTTTGTGTCTTTCAGAAGCCTGCCCATATTCCCAACGCAGCAATTACTGGCCACATGAGTGTTAGTGTGGAGAAGCATACTTTAGTCAGAGGTCCTCAGGCTTTTGACCTAATCAGTCCAAACAATAACAGCAATCACATGCACTTTGTCAACCGGGGGGACGTTGTGGTGACGGATCTGGAAATAGGGAGACAGTCACCACCCAAGAATCTGGACAACCTTTCACATGATACATTTTTGGAAAGGGGGGGAAATCTAAAGGTAGTATGGGAAGATACAATAGTTCCTCCAACTCAGGCTGGGGTCTCTCCTCAGAGAGAGAAAGCCGAAGAGGACTACAGCACAGTTTCATCCACAACCTGTGATACCCCTCTTCCACTAGATACCTCTGTATCCAACAAGAAGCCAATGTTTTATATAATGGACTGCACAGAAACGGACATCTCTGTCACCTTGGATTGCTCTGAGGTGGAATCCTCGTCTACAAAAGAAGGACTTCATTTCCAAACAGCTGACCGCAGCAAAGATCAGGAGAGTCGGCAAGACCCGCAATCCACATCTCCCAACGACCAGTCTGCTTCAACTAATGAGCTCTCAGCCCCCAAATCTGTGGATGCAGCATCTATGGCTCCATCTACTACCACAGAAGAGTGGGACACGGAGAGCTGCGACACCGCTGAAGGAAAACAGACTGCGGGGAAAGATGCACAACGAAGCAGCCGAAAGCCAGCGCCTACAAAGAGCAAAGGCAGCAAAGCAACCAAAACCAGTGGAGGCCATGGTGTGCGAACGCTGGCCAACAACGATAACCAGGGTATGCGGAAAGTCATCCCTATTACCAAGCTGACCAGGACAGGTAGCAGCAGGCGAGCAGAGAAACCTGCAGTTCACGATAGCGGGGAGACACGGCGGCCTCCCCGTGACCAGAGCACTCCGGCAAGAGGAAGGAGCGAGAAGACAACGAGACCTCCTCGGCACTCCAGTTTGCCTCCTGATGAGTCAAAAGCCCAGAAGGGAGGTGGTCTCACGGGCAGCGTTTCTAGATGGGCACGTGATTCAATGCCTAGGAAAGCTTCAATCCACAAGCCAAGCGCCAAACCCGTGAGGAACATTCCCAAGCCGGCGCCCGAGGAGAAGATGTGCCGCTCTACTATGAGAGCCCTCGCTCAAGCTCAAGCTCAGGCTCAAGCTCAAGCTCAGACATCTCCTGAGAACAGCAGCTCACACACACACAGTGCAAAAAACACTTCTGGAGTCCCCAGCTTCGCCCGCAATACTGTGGCCTCGTCTTCCAGGACCAGGAAAGAGCTGGGCCCTCCGTCGGTCCCTTCCACCCCGTCTCGCAGCCCCTCCCTCCTGGGTCGACAAAAGCCGACCCGGGCATCACACGCAGGTCACACCAGTGACGAGCGGCCACAGGCAACAAGCCTGCGGCGGGTGCAAAGCGTGAAGGCAACAAGCTGCAGCACCTACCGTAGCGAGACCCCGCCTCCCCCTGTAGCACGTGAGAACGTTCGTAAATCTAGCAGCTTCTCTGAAAAGTCTGTGCAGCCCAGAGACTTGATGACATCCAGCAGAAGCAGGAAGCCGAGCTGGAAGTAAAAACAAAACAAAACAAAACAAAAACCTGACTGCAGGATAACAGGAAGCAGGAAGAAAGGACTTGTTTTGTTTTTTTTGGGTTTTTTTGTTTTTTTTACCTGCTTCGGCGTGAACTCGCGTTCGCTCTGCTCGTCTAGAGTTATCCACTCATATCACATATCAAACAAAAGCATGTTAAGCTTTCTCACTGTGTAAGAATCCCTCTGTAGCTGGCTCTGTATCAGGTTTATGAATCACAAAGAGCAAGATGCAATGAAGTGCACACGTTCCTCATTTCCTCTTCTTGTTTTTTGTTTTTGTTTCTAAGGGTTGGAAGAAATCTAAACTGACAAGTGGCGAATTGGTGCTTTTACACTGCAGCCTCTTTGCCTGCTTAGCTGTCTGCGTTCAGTATGTTTTGGTGTCTGTGACGCTGTTGACGTCAGACACGACTACATAAAGCTGCTAATTAGCTCTGACAGATTTGAGACCGACTTTCAGCGTCTGTTTCATTCAGGGTTACGAGATTTGTTGTACCTCACCTCGCTGCTGTCACGGTGTCTTTTTCACTTTGCTGCTTCTTCCTGTAGACTAACAGTGCTCCGTTTGCTTTGTGATTCTTTTTGCTTGATACCTCAGAACGATCGCAGTGGCCTTGCACCAGCAGAAAAAGTAGACTTGTTCATTTGGTTCTGCATGATGATGATGATGTAGACAAAATCAGATCAGTTTTACAAAAAAATAACTGCAATGTCACTTTTTAAGAAATTCCTGGTATACTGTATTAATGTTACAACAATATATAAAAGTCACACATATTATGCCAGTGTGTATACCAACCGTGGTACTTCTCGTACTGTATCAGTAGTTTGTAAATGTGTTAGGACTCCTCCATAATATTTTGGAGTAGACATGCACGTGGGAAATGTTTCCTGTTTCAGCTAATACATGAAAAAAACGCTAACGCTGTGAAAGAAAACCACCGAGCGCAACAGAAACACAAAGACACTGATGCCATCATCAGTCATGTTTTTAGAGTCTGATCTAATTTTTCTACTGTGAACATTGTCGTCTCATATTTTCTCTAGGCTTGTTCAATTACAACAGTAAGCCCGTGGTTGTAATTCAGCCTGGATCTAGTTTGTTGCTGTCATGAGTATCATCACGATGCAGAAACAGGCTCATTTAAATTTATCCCCAGTGATAAATTTATTATTAAAAAAAAAAAGAAAGATTCGCTGTACTGAAGGTTTTTCCTTAAATTCTTGGAAACAATTTCAAGCATTTAAAAACACTCAGAATAAGATGTTCAGAGAGTTTCTCAGGCTGCGACTGCATTTTCTCTTCGTTCAGTCAAAAATGACTCTAGGACAAAAGTATGGTTCACGAATAACAAACTCAAAATAGATTAGATACTTTGTTGCACCAGTGTGAACAAAAACAGCTGGCAGAGGTTATACATTTTCTTCTACATCACACAAATTGAACATAAACATGCTAAGATGATATAATGTTATAGGATATGCACTATATGGACAAAACTACCAGCTACAGATTACACTGACAGGAGCTGCTTGGACATGGAAACACAAACTGAGATTTCTGAGGTGTGCACTAATATAGTTTATTTCTGTAGTGCAACCAAACCAAATGTTTCTCCAAATGAAGTATTAGCTGTTTGTAAATTCAGATGGTTTGATGAGCTTTTAAGGATTCAGTAAAAATCTTCAGTACAGCAGCAGGAGCTGACAAACGACGGTCTTTGCTTTTCAGATGTTGGAAGTTCTTCATGTTTCAGAAAATAAAAAGTAATGTAAACATCATGTAAGTGCAGCACCGCCGACCACTTTGCACCACTTGCCTTTTAGAATACATTGTGCCATTGCCTTGATGGAAACAACACTCTCAACAGTGCATTGCCTTAAAGCTTAATGTAGCCGATCAATCACCAGTAGAAGCTCCTTGATTGTAAAAGGAGAGTAGAAACTTTACTGCCTTCCATCACATCAAAGTGAAACTCTGCTGGTCACTTAGTAAATAATGTAAAGATGTTTTCTGACCATTCATATGTTTATATTTCATAAAAACATAAAGAGTAAGAGAATAAATCATGTGTGCACGCACAGATGTTTAAAAAGCAAGGGTCGACCTGCAGGGTGTGGACATGCTGCGAGTGTCTTCCTGTTCCCTGTCATGCAAATGAAGCTGATGGACTGATGACACAATAGGCCCAGTGTGACAAACCACTGTGTGTGTGGCCTGACGCCACCTAAATATAGATCCTCCTGTTACAGTATCAGAGTTATTTAGGGCTGTGATAGTTGCTATTAACACATGTTTTCAGGAATTTTAAATCCCACCAGTAGCAAAAATCAGAAGTAATCTTCAAGCCCATCAAACCAAAGGAATCATTTGCGATGCTTGTTTTTGTCCAACCATCTGAACCAGCTGTTTGTTTTCTAAATAAATTAGAAATCTCACATTTTCAGCACTAAAATAGTGACTTCTGAACTTAATGTCTGTCTGGAGCAGTTACATTAAAATGTATTTGATGTATGAAAAAACAAGTGGATGTGTTTGAACATTTTGGAAAACCCTTAACTGACACTTTTAGACTCCTTTGAGATCTTTGAAAGATTGCCCTCCTGTAAATGTAACCTTTTTCAGACTACACTGACAAAAAAAGAAAAGTGTCCACTTCATTTCTAACCAAAGCTGAGTCATGGAAATGTCCACTCTTTAAAAAAACAAACAAACTGAAAACTCCAACTGTTTGATGACCTCATGGAAAGATGATGCTTCCACAACCAATCATTTTAAGCTTTACAATGGGTGCCCTTTACATTACATGACAACAGCTTACAGCAGCAGAGCTGCTTGTGAGTTTGAATGCTTGTTCGCTCTCGTCACCACAGCTTCTGCATTTAAGGAATGGTTACCATAGTAACATTAGTTTCCATTATAAAGTGTCCTGTCAGCTCTGTACAGCAACACCTTCGTCACGTTACAAGTTTTGTAGCGCTGCTTAAAAGTTACGTGACTTTATAAAGTTTGGAGTGAGTCATTTTTATCTGTTGTATTTCGTTACTGACACACGCCGACTCCACTGCAACAAGCCTGTCTTACTGTAGCATTCGTTGCCCAAGGATGTATTTGTACTCTGATGTGATTCTCTGAGAATAGGACTTGTCTTTTGTTTTCACAGCTGAGGAAAATAGGTGCTCTGCTGCTCTGCTCGGTCATCTCTAAATCTGAAGTTTCATGATGAAAAAAAACAAAAAAAAAGCTCCAATACATAAAGAAAATGACCACCTCTGATCACTAGACCGCAGGGCTGCGAAATGTGTTATTACTGTTCCACTTTATATTTCTGATGCTGATATAAATAAATCACATTGCTGTGTAAACTGGAAACTTGCTCCTCCCATTTCTTTAACATTTTTTCTGCATGCACAGAAAAGCTCACGCCCCCACTGGAGGCACTTTTGAATTCATTACATAAATCCAAGTAGAACAACAAATTAAAGATCAGCACATGAGCGTCAGCAAACTCATGTTTGTTTAGTTTTCAGAAGTCATTTTATTTTATAATGTTCCTCTTGTTCATCCAAGGCCCACTTACAGTGGCGCTGTGTCCCACAGATGGGTCCCACCCCACAGTTTGAGAATCAGTGATTTCTAATTGAACAGATGGATATCCGGTAATAATCATGAATGTTTGAAGAATCTGGTCTGCTGAGCAGGCTGAAGTTGTGCATATTTAATAGTCGGCATGATGATGTACGATGGTGAAATCAACAACTATACCTTCTACAGAGAAATACTGCTGAAAGTTTGCTAAACTATTTCTGCTCCGTGGATTCACAATCTGAGCCCTGAATCTGCTGTTGCTCATTAATCCAGCACACTAAATATTACACTGCTGAGGGAGGCTGCTGCCATTGGGGAGTGCATTATCATAGACCTGTGCTTTTATCATATAACTGTGACAAACAAATGTGGTCTCTGTGTTAAACAGAAAATTAGGCTTTAACAAGATGACCTAGTAATTAATATTAGTGACTCAGTGTATGGAAAAATACTTCCCCCTCTATGTTTACACCACTAGAGTGCAGCAGAGTATGTCAGAGCTCTTCTGTGACTCAAACACATGCTTGTCTCCACCTACCTTACCACATCATGCCTTCATAAACTGCACCCTCTGCTGTATTTTCCCAGTAATAATGATTTTTCTCAGAAACAAATATGCATAGTTTATTATTCTCTCTTCCTGTAAAATTAAAGCCAGGATGTTAACACAGCAGGTCTAGAAGTGTATTCACTGTGTGGAAGAATCTTTTTTGAGGTTTGTGTACATCAACTAAAAGAATTTTTGACAAATGCATGAATGATAATGATAAAACCATCAAGGACTCAGTTGTTTGACAGTACACTAATCTCCTCTGTACATCCATAATGATTTTGATTTAAGCCCTTCTGTAGTGTCTCCTCATACAGATGGTGTTATAGATACTCAGTAAGACCTCAGAGGTGCCATGGTGATGCCATAGGGTTAACCTGAAAGGACAAGTTCAGCTTTCAGAATGTTTTCTGGCTTTTCAGTTCCTCTTCAGAGATTTTAGAGGGTTTGCTGTTACATACCCCTTGGTTTAATGCCAGGACTTTTTTGTTTTTGAATTATTGTACACAACAACATAGTAAAAAAATCAATAATCATGTTTTTCTGATTCCAATTTCCTGAAAAATGATAGCTCAAGGTCGCGTTACAGACACCCATCAAACCTGACTGTCACTTGGGCGCCCACGAGGTGGAATCTGTTCGGCCTCGTGATGACTTCATCAAACTTTTCGAGCTGACATTAATAATTTTTGGCGATTGTCTCCATAGGGATTCCCGATCTTCAGTTAGGTGCCCATCACCATGTCAGATGGATGGAATAAATGATTTATGCTGACCTGAAATGCGTCACACAGTGTTGGAACACTGGAAAGCTGCCTGTGCACTGACCGGTCGCTCTTCTTGTGCTCCAGCTGACATAATATGTAAGATCATTGCTCCATTCAAGAAGGAAAGCCTGGAAAACCCTCCTCTATCCCTGTTCTGCAGGCACATGTAGATCTCATAGCAAAGGAAGCGTGTCCCATCCCTCAAGTTTACCCAGTTTCACTCTGTAAAATGTAGACATGTGTGTATATATATGTATGTATATATTACCATTATTACCATAAAATGCAGCACACAGGTCTACTGTAAATGAGTCATCCATCCTAACATGCAGACAGACAGCAGATAATAGAAGCATAATCCAGCATCATGAGGAGATAAAAAAGCAACAGCACAGACAGCGTTCTGCATGTTTTTTTACAGAGAGGGGCTGTAAGCCTATCAGTATTCATAGAGATAAGCTATCTATCTGCCACGATCACAGAATACAGTCAGACTATTGTTTGCATACGATAAATGGCACATCATCATGTGACATATCTAAAAGATTACATGGAGACAGAGCAGGATAATGTGGAGTTTTTTATTCAGCGAGGTGAACTTGACAGTCTGAAAATTCTCCATTGCACATAGACATGAGTTCATTTTCTAAAATCACTGATCCTGTCTTCTGTTTTAGATACCATTTAACCACTTAATGAAATCAACAAGGATTTAATACATTGATAGTGATTTTTCTACTCTTTGAGGACACAGTTACAGCTCAGACATGTTTCATCTCTTCAGGAGTCGTTGATATGGTCGCCCATCGATAGATAAATGGTAAGACTGGTCTCAGTCAAGCCCTGCAGCAGACTGGTGACTTGTACAGGGTTTACCCCGCCTCTCGCTCTGTGACAGCTGGGATAGACTGGATGAATGGGTGAATGTTGTCAGTCGCGTAAACACTGGAAAACGCATCACACGCCTACAACAGTCAAATAAAAAACCCACAAACATTAATGTGCAATGTCAGATTTGGTTAATAATAATACGACCCGTGACTAAGAGGGCGTTTGCCCTTGAACTGAATAGAATTTCAATGTGTTTTACCTGAACTGACTGGTAGTTTGATTAGAATAAGGGTGTGATAACTGAAGATTTTACAGGAAAGAAGACACAAATTATACTGTAAGTAATTTTACGTAGTGTGTACAAAAAAGCATTCCCTCATTTTACTGTATTTACTGTAAATATGCAATACTTTGAGGGGCAGGGGTATCATGAAGTGGCTTTTGTGTAGAAAATTTAAAAAGAAAGAAAAGAAATAACTAAACAGTAGTAAACTGCATTTTTATATGTAATACAGGAAGACAATTGAACTGTGAAATGTCTATGATGGAAGCAAATATAAAAGAAAATAAAAATGTAAAAAGCCAAAGATTACTTACAGTAGATTTATTTGTTTTTCCTTGTAAAAAGTTGAATTGGTACTCCGTTATTCTAGTGTGTCCACGAGGATTTGTAGATAAATTATAATTATATGCTAATTTTTGATAAAATTGGTTGGAATTGCATTAAATAATAAGGCAACTGTACCCTAATATTATAAAGTACTACTTAAATATATTGATATGGTAGAAGTTTTACTGATTTTATTCTTTTAAACATGGGAATGAAGTTTCTGCCAGGAGGACAGAGGAAAGGAGGAGCCTCCAAGGTGAGTATGATAAGATTTTGCATTGATGGTGATTTCAGTTTGAGACCGTACTTGTCTGAATGTTAAACAGGTGCACGAGGGGAAGCTGGCAGGCAGACGGGATTCCAGGGAGATCCAGGGAAAAGGCTGGAAGTATCTTTTAAACTTAGTGTTATCACTTTAGAGAACAAACAAGAGAGCCAGGTTGATGACAACACCAGCCCGAGTTGGTCCTTAAATAGCATGAGTCAATGATCCAGTGCAGAATGGGTGTGGTGGAGAAAGCCTCAGAGAAAGAAACTCCACCTGCAGTCGGGCAAGCGAGAAAACGCCAGCCCGTTACTCCACCCGAGAGTGAGAGAGAGCTACAACAGACAGAAGAGAGACAACAGAGGGAGGAAAAAGGAGAAAACCTCAGATCTGCCAGGACCATAACAGAAACTATTATGTAAGGCTTTCTGTGGTCAACTGGTGCACTGAGTGGTGCAGGTTCAACACTGGGCTGCATCTCTTCCAGAGGAAGCACTACAAAGCATGAGATGTCAAGCAGCTCGTGACTTGGCACGTTTATCTCCAGATCAAAGGCGCTTTAGCCATGTGCGAGGGATTATGCTCCTCTCAATCCCTCCTTATCCTACAGCTCAGGGCGACACCTGAAGAGCCAGCTCTTTACTCTCACTGCCGCAGGTAGTAAAAGTCTTCTCCCTGCTGAAGGTTAGCCTGGTTAGTCAGAGAAAGCTCTAATCATCCCTGGGTTTGGAAGGGTTGTTTGGTGGATAGAAGAACAGCAAATAAACAGTCTCCTTTATATTAACGTCATGAAGCAGACACCTGGGATCAGACACAATAGGCGTGGTCCCGTACAGGACGAGGACTGAACTATCAGTATGCCTAAGAACGGAGTGAGTCGCAACCTCTGTAACCTCTGCAATCTGAATATTTACTGCAGCAGCTGAGAAGTTAACATGAAGTCTTAATATTTGCATTTAGTTTTCTCTGATGTTAAGCATCAAAAGCCACAAATGAAGCTGTAAAATGAAAATCACCTTTAGCTGCGACTCTTTTTGGAATTTGGGGCTGATGCAGGGTCATCTGTGGTTTGATAGTTTACTTTTTTAACGTCATGTGTTATTAGAGTCAGAGCTTTACTACGCTGCCCTGGTGATGACCTTACTCCGTATCACTTTAAAGGACATGCTGTCACTGCTTATTAGTCTCCCTCCATCACTGTGACCTTTAAACAAGAGTGTGCCTGTAAATGCTGTCCACAGCCCACAAACAACATGCTAGGAGTTTCATACTCACACACTCATACTTACTACAGCCTCAGGGATTACCTGTGATTACAGCACACAGATTAGCAGCCGGTTTGGATGCAACTGCTCAGATTTGTGAAAAAAATAAGTGAAGCAATCAATGACCTTATAAATACAACCAGTGGGTTAAAAGTAAGTCGGTAACAGAGCGAGTGACAGTCAAGAGCTGATCTGAGTGGGGCTTTCTTCTGTCTTCAGATCTTCATTACATGAAGATGTGGTGAAAGTCAAGCCCCTGAACTGACCTCACAGCACAGAGAGGAAGTGCTCCGGAGAGAAGACCGGAACAGAAACATGAGGTGAGGCTGTTTTTCATTCACTGATATAAAACATCTCCCCCATGCTAGTTTACTCAGCGCTTTTCAAATGATGTGCTGCAATAAGACAAGACTATCTTTGTCTTTGTGTTTATGAACCAATGTGATATTCGGACCATGTTACCTGAGTCACTCAGTTTTTTAAATTCTCCTTTAGTCTCTAAATTGCAGACTTTTACACTCACCAGACACTTTTTAGGTACAGCTCCATATTACTGGGTTCCCTTTTGTGGCATAAATTCAACAAGGTGCAAGATGTCTGCAGCATCACACAGTTGCTGCAGACGTGTTGGCTGGATCGTATGGACATGTTTAGCAACAATACTCAGGTGGGCTGTGGTGTTTAAATGATTAGCAGCTGGTAAAAAGCGCTTTTCTGGTGTGAATTGTAGCCTCAGTTTCCTGCTCCTAGCTGACAGGAGTGGCACTCAGTGTGGCCTTCTGCTGCTGTAGCTGTGCCTTCTTAGTCGCTTGACACAGTCTGGCCATCCTTCTCTAAACTCTTACATCAACAAGGCATTTATGCCCAGAGAATGACGACTGAGTGGATATGCTTTGGAGATGACAGTTGGGAAAATCTCAGCAGACCAGCTCATCTGACGTGAACAACCGTGCCACATTCAAAGCAACTTAAATCACCTGTATTTGCCCCTTCTGCGGCTCGGTTTGAACCTCAGCAGGTTGTCTTTACCACGTCTAGGTGCTGCCCTGTGATTGTCTGATTAGATATTTGCGTAAACAAGCAGTTGAACAGGTACCTAACATAGGTGAGTGTATGTATTCTGTTTCAAGCTTTTGGTTTTACTACACCACAAACATTTTGCTGCTCTTTAGTCTTACTGTACGTTTTGTCAGTATCAGTAGATTGCCTGGTAACTGTGCAGTAACTTCAGTGTACATTTGCCTGCAATAACTTGCAATGATGGCCAAATTAAAGCCTCAGGCTGGACATTTGTAATGTCCCAATCATGTGTTCCAACAAACAGCATGAATGAGACAAAAGAAGTTGTTCAATTATTCAGCAGCCATTCACAGAGCCCTCTGCTAATCCAGCCATGCTCCACTGAGCTAATAACAGCAGCAGGTGCGGGCAGCTGGGACCGGTGTGATATGAAATTATGGTCAAATGGTAAAACTCCAGTCTGGCCTAAAACTAAAAAGCACTCTGCCAGAGCATGGCCACAAAAATTGGACTTTTTGTAAATATTTGATGTTCGTATGGCCGTCTCAGCGCCTTAATATTTACTTTAAAGATTAATATTAGACTTTTTCAGTCCAGTATGTGCATTTAACACCTTTATTTTACTTTTGTGTACTTTTTGTGTAGATTTAAGTAAATAAGAATTAATTTAAAAATAAATGCTGGTTACTGCTGATGCTTCTGAGCTTTTGCTCGCGTACTCTGAATGTGAAATTTTACATGCACTGGTGTGCTTTTGTGTTCTGGTTCCTCTTCAGCCTTTATTAAAACTCTTTTTAGGGTGTCACTGTACCGCTTTAGCTGTGAGGAAGCAGAGGTGGGATGCGGAGAAGAAACAGAAATCTTTGCACTGAGCCTGTGATTGTGCATTGCATGCTAAACAGCTGCCCTTTGACTGTGGCACACACACACACACACACACACACTGCCTGAGTTTTCTAAAATAGTAGTGAGGCCTTCAGATGCGTCACCCTTCCCCCACCTCTGACGCACACCAGACAATAAACGTTACACAGCCTGTTCCTGCATCAAACACAATCATTAATGGAGAAGGAATGCAAATAACTCGATTCTTTCTTTCTATTTCATCTGAAAAGAGTCTTTCATGGGCGGCTGCATAATGTAGAGTTGCCATGCAACAGCCTCCTGCATAAAAAAGGGAGGGGCTTGACAGGAAACCACAATTACAACTGGCGCTGGGACGCCCATCAGTCCTACTAGAAGCTGGAATTGTACGACCAGCTTACATTCTTTTTAACTCAATTTAAAAAAAATAAAAAAAATTTATCTATTGATTGATTGATTGGATTAAAAAAATACATCCAATATAAATCCATCCGTTAGATTTCTTAAATCCTTGTCCTGTTCATGGCTCAAGCCTATCCTTATTGTGTGAAGAGCTGGGAAAACTCAGACAGTTAACCATGGTGTAGTTAAATATTAGCCCACAGACAGCTTAGTTTAAGCTATCTTAGCCTAATTTAAAACAAA
Organism: Simochromis diagramma; assembly: GCF_900408965.1. Lineage (NCBI taxonomy): Eukaryota > Metazoa > Chordata > Actinopteri > Cichliformes > Cichlidae > Simochromis > Simochromis diagramma. The sequence continues at coordinate 1,484,634 of NW_024386792.1, read as the reverse complement.
ATGACAGCTAACATGAACATATCTATTGTTATATCACCTGCTGGTTTTGGACTCTGCATTTCGAAGCCTCAACAATGGCCCTTTGCCGAGAGCAGACGTGACAACATTTGAAGGAGAGCAGGAGCTCGCAAGCATAATTAGCAAACTACATCCATGACCTGCAGAGGTGCCATGCACAGACACACATAGCTAGTTACTTATGGAGGACCTAGTTGGCCGAAATGAATGAATTAAATAGAATTCAGTTTGGCACTCTAGGCCCTCAGTACCACACTTAGAGTATAATACCAGAAGTTTACTCCTTAAACTTAATCACACTTTGCGGCCGGTCTGTAGCGCACACAAAGCCCTGACATGAGTCAGATAATTCTATAACAAATGCTTCAAATGGCTCCAGCAGCACAAACACTGTGAAGAAGTCCACTTACAGTTCTCCTCACATGGAAAACTATCCTACAGCTGTCTGTGTTTGCATATCCCAGCTCCAAATCAAATCCAGTTAGTAAAAAAATCACTTCACTTCTCTGCAGACTTCTGAAGCTACCCACAGAGACCAAAATCACATTTTGTATCAGTGTAAACTTTTTTGTTTGTTTTTTATTTTGTAAAGTCAAGCATTTTAAAATAGGATTGACTCACTAATGGATTTAGCCTCAAGTGGCCGCTAGAGGAAATGCAGTTTATGACACTCCATATTTTAGCTCCAGTGCTTGTCACTTATTTATTATCTGGTGAATAAATAAATTAGGGTCTCCTGTAAAGTTGAATGAATGAATGAATAAATAGATCGATCAATATTCAATTAAAAATGATCTATATAGTGCCAAATGACAACAGCTGACTCAAAGGCTTTATATTGTAAAGAGGCTAGAATAATAAATACAGGTGTTAGCTAGCAGTTGATGGACGGCTGACGACTTAAAGTTGGTTTGTTTGTTTAATTTTTCGGCTAACTGTCCTTTGTTTTACTCATTTCATTTATTTGGTAGTTACTTTAAATATTAAATTACTAAATGTGAGATTTTTGCCTCATTAAGAGTGTAAGGAGGTTGGGTTTTTTTGCCATACGACAAAACTACGTTAGCTTTTAGCTTACCCGTGCTTCTTAACGTTATACTAAACTATAACCACTGGTATTTCTTACAACCCTAAAACCCCAGTCAGTCAATGTCTTCATGCAACTTTTGGCACCGACAATAATGATTTTTTATTTGTGTGTGTGTGTGTGTGTGTGTGTTTAAATTATGTAGAAACAAATTAACAACATGCAGAAGCCTACTTTTCTTTTAAATGTATTGTGGTAGAAATATTACGCCCGATTCCCAAGTGATAAAACAAGAAATACTACAAATAGTGAGCCACAGAAGTACCAAACACTGAAGCAGAAATAGAAATAACTCTTTGACAATCGGTTATTTTTACACGTGAATGCAATATTGATGTGTTCAGACTGCCTCCGGCTGCTGTTGCCCTTTATTGTCGGCGGATCCCTTTAATAAGTGAAGTGGAAGTGAGTTGAAGTGGCTCTCGGTTCAGCTTTAGAGTGAGCGCAGAGCAGCACACGGGACGGGACAGAGGGAGCTTAAACGGGACAATCCCAGCAGATGACGATAACTGCTTGAAACATCCTCAGTTTTCGCGGATAAGTCTGCCTTTAGGTAAGTGGTAAACATCAGCTGTGTGTGTGCTTTAGGATTTGGCTTAACGCAGTCAAAGCTTTAGAGGATTCACATCTCTGTGTTAAAATGAATCCAATCATATAAAGTGCAGATGTCCAGTTGCTGGTTTAGTAAGAGCGCAGGTCTGCAGCGGGACAACAGCGCGCCTACGTCCGCATCTTCAATCTGCGAAAACTTGAATGAACCACTGATGCGCTCGTGGTGAGCGCTGGGGAGGAAGGATCGCATGAGTTGCGAGGCACTGTGGGATTTTGTTTGGCGTTTTCAGCGCGTGTGTTGTCTGCACGTGTAGTGTGAGTATTTTCAGTTTAAACTTCAGGCTTGATCTTAAAGTTGAGTTGTCACAGCGCAGAGTCTGGCGTGAGTCGCCGCACTGCACCTGATTCTCTGCTGCTTGTGACAAGCTGCTGTTATTTCTGCAGTGAAACGTGTCTGACCGTCGGATTCATTCAGAAGTCATCTGATTTTAGCAGGAGTCATTAAAAACACTGAGATGAGAGCATTTCTGCAGATTCGGTTGAGTTAGTGATTTATTTAAATAAAAACAGTAACAGTAATTTTTCAGGGAATAAATGAAATAATTAAATCTTGAATTGACATTTTGACACCATGTACACCTAGTTGAACAGTTTATACACTGTGTGTTGATTTTAGAAATTAAACATGCTAATAAGTGACCCTTGGACTTGTGCTCTCCCTCTGCAGTCAGTTTACAGATATAAGAAACTTGAATTGAATACCAAATGAATCCTTTGATCAAATGTGACCAGAGAAGTCTGTTACATTGCTGGGGTTTTACATTCATTTTGGGAGTTTCTACGACATTGCCATCATTATTCACAGTGGATTGTCTCAATGGCTCATCAGCAAGCCACATTCATGTCATTGTCATGGATTAAAGTGTGATTACATAAGCCTGCCCTCTCTGTCCACTCCTCTCTCTTATCCTGGCTCTGTGCGAGAGAGTCTTTGATGTCCGAGCAGTAGTTTTCCTATGGCGGGCTGTTCTTTCTGTTGTGACATCAGAGATGCTTCAATGCAGTAAATGGTTGTGGGAACAAAAAGTAGAAAGTGGTGTGGTAAGGGCTGCACAGTTCTGCCACCGCTGCAGTGGAGCATCATCCTCGTGCTAATCGGGAAACGTGAGTGTTTTGGAAAGAAGGAATTCATCTTCAAGCTTCTTTTTCCCATCATGTGACTAAGTGGCACCGGACGCCACACGTGCCCATACATCACATCCCACCTGATCGTGAGCTGTTCCGAGCCTACCTCATCGTTTTGATTGAAGCTGACATTAGTCTCATCTGTCCAGAAAAGGTAAACTGGGAAATGAATCGTGTCATCTGGGCTTTGTGTTCTTAAGTCTGATGAATAGTTTGTTGAAACCTCTGTGATTATTGTTGTGAATTCTTCTCTTTATGGGATTATTATGTGTCTAATCATATAGAGGTTTCTTCATTTTAATGGATGTGTGGTCATCCACCATTCTTGTCTTCCATAGATGTCCAGGAGTCTTTGTTTCCAAGCTCATCTCTGTCTATTTTTTCTTTTGTTGTTTTCCCCCCCAAGATTTGATTTAAATGTTTTCACTGCTAGTGTTTCTGCTCTTAGCCTGATTGGTTTGTTATTTTTATTTTTTACAGCCTAGACCAGGGTTGGGGGAACTCCAGGCCTCAAGGGCCAGTGTCCTGCAGGTTTTAGATGTGTACTTGATCCAACACAGTTGATTTATATGGGCAATTACATCCTCAACATGTCTCAATGTTCTCCAGAGGCCTGCTAATGAACTAATTGTTTGATTCAGGTGTGCTGACCCATGGTGATATCTAAAACCTGCAGGACACTGGTCCTTGAGGCCTGGAGTTCTCCACCCCTGGCCTAGACCTTCTGACCACATGTTTCTGTTTTGCACCTTCAAAATTCAAAAGCCACCCTAGGAGTCTCTACACATCACTACTTTAAGGAACCCACATATGTCCATGAAATAACTTTTGGGGGTAAAGGCAGCACGTCCAAGCAACAATCTTAAAAAGATAAAACAGGGAATAACACATATCCGAAACACCTCTAACTCTGCATCGAGTTACCGTAATCCTCAAAAAATTCCCACTCTGTGCACAGAATCCTGACTCCGATCAGTGCAACACGTACTGTTTCTGTATGAAACGACAGTTTAAAATGTTGTTTTTGCTTTTATTGGATAGTGAAGTAAAGAGTGGAAAGGAAAGCAGAGAGTGCAGCAAAGGGCCGCAGGTCAGAGTCAAACCCTGGCCAACGTATCGCTCCCTGCTCACCCTGGGAGCTAAACTGGAGTCCTTAAAAGAAAGTCCTTCAGATTACATTTACATTGAACAGTTTGTCTACACAGTGAACAGTCTTTAGTGAAATGTAGAATGCATTTTGTCAATAAATGTGTTTAATCACTCGTGATACTTAAAGAATAGTTGAGGTACGTTGTCTTGATACGCAGTGTGTAGTGTCAGCAGTTGCAAAACACTTATTTTCCCTCAAATCCATCCCTCATTCTCATCCGCGTCAAAGAAATTACTTACTGTTTTTAAATATACAAAGTTTGAATATGAGAATACATGTGAGAGAAAAAAAACTATGAATAAGCAATAAAGTAGCACAAACCTAATAGCAAGTTACATGACAAAACATCTGTTTAGTAGGGGTGCAACGATACACAAAATTCACGGTTCGATATTTTTTCGATACAAAAAAAATGTTCATGCCTTTTTAATTTGTCATTTATTAAATTTTCACGGCACATTCCGCACCACATCTCTGTGCGTTCATCATTTGTTTGAAGCCAGCTCACCTCCTGCAACTACTTTTCCAAGAATACGTGCTTCTTTTGTGGTTCGGACTCCTTCTGACATTTCTTTGGAGGTGGAGGAACACCAAAGTAATTGCTTAAAGGAGCTTCTTCGACATCTTTAAGAGTTATAAACAAATGTCTGTCCTCCTCCTGAAAATCCTATGTACGCAAACACGCGTTGCAACTTCTTATCTTGTGCGCGTTTTTTATTTTGACAGCGAATGCGCACCTGCGGACCACTTATGTGCAGCCCTGGTTATTTAGCTCGTCATATTGCAGCCACAGAAATTCTTTTGTCCATGAAACCATAAAGCTGCACTTTCTTTTTGCCTTATAGTCTGATTTGTCATAACGTTCGTTTGTGGTAAGCTTTTCTTTGGCTGTCACTTCTTCACCCTGACCTGTCTTATTTGGCTCAGCAGAACTAAAATATATATCCTGCTGCTTTTACACACGCACTCACATAATGCTCAGCGATTCTCTGCACGATCAACCTCTCACATGTTTAAGCTTGCTGCAGGAGAGTTCACTTGTCATGTTTGCATAGTAAGCTAACAATTGATAAGACGATGTCAGAGGAATTGGTGCGCAAATTATCATCACTCACCAATCAGTGCTGTCGCTCTCTATACACAGTTCGCACGATTGCAAAGTGAAAGCAAAAAACAAGCGCAAATTCAAACGCGATTTCAATATGTCACATATTGACAGTGGCTCACCGATGCCAATGACATAATTACCCAGCTACATTTCCGAAAGAATGCAAAAGCATTGACATATATTTTTACTTCCTACGATACGCCGACGGGCAGGGCAGAGATAGATTTTGGTAGCCCGACTGGAAAAATCTCTAGCCCCGGGACGTCGGGCTAGCGATTTTGCGAGCCCTGTATCTGATTGAGGAATCACTCATCTTTGGAAAAGAGAGTTTATTACAGAGAAATGGATACTGCAGCATATTAAACATATCAGGTCCCCATGAGGAGGATCATGTACTAACGGCTGTCTAAATGACTCGGGTAAAGTTTGTAGCATGCGTGCTTGTTGTTTTTGTCTGCTTCCACTTGTCTTTGCACTAGGATGATGTAAATGTGCAGTCATATTCGTTGTGTTCCCACTAGTGCTGTCAGCGTTAATCTCGTTGAAATGACCTTAACGCCACAACACGGCAAATCTCCGTTAACGAACTACCGCCGATCGCCCCGTGCCTGGGGCTGGATCGCCAACACGTTAACGAGCTAACTGCGCTAACACACTAGCTCCCACCCATGTAATTGAGCATTGCATGGCACATCCAACATACTGTTTTACTTTAGTCCATGACTCGCTTACCTTCAGGGTCATACGTCACATGAAAACCAAAATAGTTCCAAACGCCAGATCTGAATGAGGGTGGGGGAGGTTCAATTTTCCATGTTGCAAGGAGAGCTTAACTTCTGTCTCGCTAGCTTGCCCTGCCCTCAGTGAATCTGCGTTCGACTACTCCGCCTAGGCTGCACTGTTGAGCGCAGATCCATTGAGCGCTCAACACAGACAGCATCGTCAGAAGGAAAGTTGATAAAATAAATTACAAATTTTGTATTGTTCGATACATATGCGTACCGAACCGAAAGCACTGTATCGAACGGTTCAATATCGATACGAGTATCGTTGCACCCCTACTGTTTAGCCATAAATATATAGAAAATTTTAAGATCATTTGTAACATAGACGCTCATTAAGGCAAATGTAGCTTTGTTACAGTATCAGTCCGCAAATAACCCCGATATCGACTGACATAGTTTTCCATTACATGTCGGCTGGTGGTGTTAGTATTGATGTTTTTCTCGTACAGTGACTAAAACCCCGAAGGCTTGCTGTTCTGCACTGTTGCACTGTGACATTGTCACCCCTCAGGATCAATGGACCCAGCACTTTGAGCTCTGCCAGAGCTCAGAGTCTGTGTGGTTAAAGCTAAGTGATTAAGCTAGAACAACAACCAGCTTGGTCACTCTTTACTCTGTAGTAGCTCTGAGTGCATCTGAATCATTTCTGTGACTGCAAATCAACAGGAGAACGAAGGACTTCTGAGTGACATCGTTTTTGAAAGGGCAAACAAACACATTATAGATTATGTGCATGAAGTGTGTTGGTGAGCCTACTATTAGTGCTGATGTTGCATGGTGTGTCCACCAGGGGGCACTCTGCAATTTTCCGCGCACAACAACTAACAGCTAATCCGAGCAGATTCAAGCGGAGTGGGAATAAGTAAATAAATAATTACACGTACCGAATGATCGGAGAATCTGTTTATGTGTTATAAACAGGTTCTCCAGATTCCATACATATGGAATTTTTAAATCACCAAATATCGGTATCTGTATCAGTCATAAAAATCCTTCTGATCTATTTCTGATCTAACATGCAAGAGGTGACATTATCTTTTGGTCATCTCCAAATAATGAGGAGCTCTGATGTAATGCTACAAGTTAAAGGCAACACACATTGTAGTTATATGTGCATGTGAAAACCTTTCACTTACTATCTTTGAACATATTTGCACAGAGAGCCATTTGTACCATTATGAGCATTAAGGCTGCAAACATATATATTTTTTGTGTCAAGGGTATTGTCAGTCACAATACAGGGTACAGTACAATAGTGATGACATCATACGTCTTTCTTATCAAGTAATGCACAGTTTCCCACCCTGTCATGTGACCTATGGAGGTCACCTGATGCAAGATGTGAGTGGAGGTTGAAAGGAAGGGAGGAGACTGCAATGTAAGAGGAACCTGAACCAGCCTAATAACCAAAATAAACACGTGAGCTTAGAGATGGTCTGCTTAAACTAATTAGCAGTTTTACGGTTATTTACCTTTCTGGAGAGCAATGAAGACAAAACATTAATCAATCAAAATGGGTTATTCATAGCAAGTAATAATCATCTTAAATTGTTCTTTCACTTTTCTTTATTGTTCAGGTTGAGTAAACAGTATTTAGTCAGTATTTAGGAGAAAATACTGAAGCATGTCTCAAGGAACTCGTTTGTTAGATTTAGCATACAATGCAACGAGCCATTACAGATTAAAAGATCAGTAGTTACATCGCATTTCTTCTTCTTCTTTCACATATTCAGCTGGTGGTTTCCTGTTACTCTGTGTGACACAGTGAAATAAATCTGAAAGAGGATTGAATCACAGTGCTCCTGTTACTGTATAACGTCATTTTCTATGCTTAAGTAATCCATTTAAGTGGGAGTCGGGGGGGAGCAGATGCATTTGGATAATTACCACAAACATTTGTTTTTGCCTGCCAATAAGATTAAAGCTTTCAAGAAATAGGAACCACTCTGGGGGGAGCTACATGTCTGTGTTATGTGAGAGTGTCTTCCTGTCTGTAGGAAAGTGTGGGTGTGGGTGTATACAGCCCGATAACACATCATGAGTGATTTTTTTTGTTATGGTGGAACAGCTAATGTGTCTCTGCCAAGGTATAAACGTGAAAGATGTGCAAACAATAAGAGGAAGGCTGCCCTCTTGGCTGCAAGCGTCAGAACAGGATGCTCATTTTATTAACGTGTTTTTGGAAACGCGAAAGAAAAACAATCAGTAAGATCACACTAAAACACAGTTGAGCTGTTTATACTAAAAAATAAGCCTGCATATTAAGATTCATGGTGCTGAATGGAAAACTGAAAAGGAATTTTAGAGCCTCATATGTACAGCTGTGGTCGTAAGTTTACATCCGTGAGCATGAATTTCATGGTCACTTTGGAGGTTTTAGGTTCTTTTTCCCTGGAGGAATGACTGCACACATAACGTCTGCTTCATGTTGAACTTATCTTCCAACTTTGCCTCATCTGGAGGCAAACAGATACCAACGCACCGCTGATTAATAACTGCATTTCTGCTCTTTGAACCGTAGTGTTCAGCATATGATTGCACTGTGGTCATCACTTAGAGGACTGTTACAGTTATTATGGCTTTCTGGGACCATCTTGTTTCAATTACTATGACTTTGGTTGGCTGTTGCTCTTTAACGTTTGGATCAGCGAGTTTTGGATCTGCCTGCAGTATGTTTTAACTCTTAGTTTATCTAGTTAAACTACTCTGTGCAGACATTTTTGCTTTGATAGTTTTTCTAGTGCAACTTGTAGCACCTTTACCTCAAATCAGGATAAAACTCCTCATAAAAAGGTGGGAGTGGTGTCCTGTGCCTTCGCACTAACATCTTAATGTAAAAATTACTAGCTTTAATTACTTTTGTGTCATTTAGGGAGTTTTCTTATAATCATTTGCACCTGGGACAGCATTTGGACTCTGCAAATAATGAAATCCTTTGGCCACTGCTGGCACATTTGATTGTGTCTGTTTCTGTCAGCAGCCCTGTCCTCTGTCACTCCTTATCTGTCTCTGCTCCATGCTAGTTGAGCTTCTGCCCTCACTGGGGGTTAAAGAGCAGCACAGGCTTTAAGCCCAGCCTTCTTCAGCCTCCCTAGCTCCTGTGATTGGTCTGTTGTCTTCCTCTACACCACTGTACTGTCCTCCCCCTCCGTCTCCACTCACCCGTTGGCCTCCTGTCAGTCTGTTTGGATTATTGTAGCAGCTCAGGCCTCTCACATGCCTTCTTGTCACTGCCTCCTGGACATAATACAGCATATCATACATGTGGAGAATTAGGTGACAAAGAGCAGCGTTTGTTTTCCACCTCAGTGAAGAGAGAGAACAGAAGAGGAGAGCAGCCATGGAGTTGAAGTAAGTGGGATGTTCTGAATGTGGGTAGGAGGGCTGGAAAGAGCGGGTAACAAGAGGAAGGAAAGATTTATGATTAATTAAAGGCAGAAGCTATAACAACGCTGTGTTCGAACAGTCCAGCGCACAGCACTGAAAAGTTGTTTGGCATCTGTAACAGGAAAGAGATGATTAAAAAGATGCTGCTGTAACTTCAGGCTGTTACACTGGAAATCTGCAAGAAATACAGGTTCCTGCTGCACGTCTTGTGGTCTCAGGTGTTCACATGGAGAAATACCTGTTATTTACTTCGGGCAGACGTGCTGTAATGGCACATCTGTTCATTTCCTGCTGCTTCCTGTTTACGATGCTCACTGGCTGATGCTGATTTGACTTTAGAAGCTGCAGGTGCGACATGTTTACGTTGTACTCTGTGCCGAGGAGGAAGTTAAGGTTATTCATGAAACTCCAAGTTTTTCTCAGAGGTCTCAGATGTGTAACTAACAGCCAAGGAAACAAAGGACCTACCACATGTTTTTATACTTTACACAGTATCAGTGAATGTCAACTTGTATTCTCACAAAAAAATCATATCTTGCAAATTTACAAACTCATTTTACTGAAAGTACAAAGTGTGATCAGTACAAACTCTGAGGATTAAAGACCAACCAAACCAAAAACCAGCTTTCTCTTTTGTCTTGTCACTCATTCACTGAGGGAGAGTGTTTTGTCTGCACATTGAGTCAAGCGTCACTGAGCTCTCCCTGACAGATGTGCACCATGGACAGTTTGTAGCGGCTATGCCCTTCCACATCTGTAAGCCTTATTTGAGGTCAGCCGTTAGCATGCACACTCTGACACACAGAGCATTGTCTTATCTCGTGCCCCCAGAGTGCGTGGTTGGCAGATATACAGCAGAGTGACGCAGCGACACGGAGTTTCCTTCTTTATTCAGAGCTCCGTTTTCTTAAAATAATCCAAGTTGGATCAGCCAAAAAACAAACTTAAACTTAATTCTCAAAAGGATTAATCCACAATTCTCCAAATGACACTTTGCCCACGCTGAAAAATGTCTTTAATCTGCCCAAACAGAAGGTTTAGAAACTTTAACCGTCTGTGTTTTCAAATTTGTGGTGGCGTTGGTGGATGTGGAACTGGATAAGAGGACATTCACCCTGAAGACGTGCGTTTGCCTCTGTAATCTCTCATCATCCTGCCCCCAGTGGATGCTTTAGATTATGGGTGAAAACATGAGAGACTTTTCATAATTCGTGGTGGGGCTTATGTCACCATTTTCAGCATTAAAAGCACGGAAAGCCCCAAATTCCTCTGAAACGGAGCAAACGGAGCCTCCGGGCTTTGCATGCAAACATGGCTTAAAATACAATAAGTGGAAGAGAGGGAACAAAGTTGAGCACATAAACAGTAAAGGTATAATAATCAAACGTGGAGTCCGTACTTTATAGGCAGCACAGTCAGCTTAGTCTTTGTCCATGTTGTCTGCTCCTGAACGTGATCATAGTGATTTCAGGCATAATGAAGACAGTTGCCAGGCAGCTAAGTGGGAGGCCATTTGTCACTTTACTATAAGTAGTCATTATGGTCATGCAGGCCATGATAAATGGGATGATGTCATTCTGCAGTCAGTCCAAACTGCCAGGTCTTTTTTTTTTTTTTGTGCTTGTTCGACTTTAATGAGCCAGCATTTAAATGTCTCTTTGAAATTTAAAGTCATCCCACATGTCCCCAGAATGGATGGATGGCAGACAGACAAGCAAGGACAGCCTTTTCTGTACTTACACATCACTGTCATGCTTGTGCAGTAAATGTGAAGCCTTAGCATGGTGCATTTTTGCTCATAAACTCAGTGTCTTTTGCATTAATGGCAAAATGTCATCAGTGTACGTCAGAAAAAACAGAGAACATAAAAGCACGTTATACTTGCTGGGAGGCAAGTAGCTTTGCTCATAAAAACATGAAGGCTTGAAGTGATGGGAAAATGTTATTTTCTTATTTACCTCCACAACTCATTGAATCTGATGGTATTTTTTACATAAAGTATAGCTGTTGAGGTCACATGTGAGCCATCAGGGTCACCTGAGTTGACGAGTAACACCATTTCATATCTGTCTGGGAATCCCCACTGCTAGCTGGATGTGAAGAAGCATCCTGGAGTCTCGACCGAGTAGATAAAAAAAGTACCTGGGACCAGATAATACCACTTAATGGAAAATCGTAAAAACTGCGTCGAGCGATCTGTAATGAAAAGGGCTATAGATCGTTTGCTTCAAATAACTCGAGCAAGACCAGTGACCTTTGTTTTGGTACTTTTCTATAATAGGGTCTGAATGGCTGGAAGTCTTCACACACGTAAGCTGTTTTCACACATGAACTTCAGACAGAGTGAGGAGAATCATTGTCCAAAGAAACCTTTTCTCATATGCAGCACACAGCATGCTTCAGTGCTGTTTCAAATCACATCAACACAGAGACTTTGTACTAGTTAGTGTTGCTGGGTAATGACTAGAAAAGTTCACAGCTGCAGGACATGGAAAAAGTTACAGAAACATTCATGCTTTTCCACAAAATGAATCCTGATGACCTTTCAATTCAATTCACTTCAATTTATTTTACATTAAATCACAACAACAGTCATCCCCAGTGAGTCAATGGACGACCGTGGCTCAGGGGGTTGGGAATCGCATCTGTAACCGGAAGGTCGCCGGTTCGATCCCTGGGCTCTTTGTCCTGGTCGTTGTGTCCTTGGGCAAGACACTTTACCCTACTTGCCTACTGGTGTTGGCCAGAGGGGCCGATGGCGCGATATGGCAGCCTCGCTTCTGTCAGTCTGCCCCAGGGCAGCTGTGGCTACAACTGTAGCTTGCCTCCACCAGTGTGTGAATGAATAGTGGTATTGTAAAGCGCTTTGGGTGCCTTGAAGAGCGCTATATAAATCCAATCCATTATTATTATTATTATCTCAAGCTGCTTTATACTGAAGGTAAAGATCCTGCAATAATACTGAGAAAACCCCAACAATTTGGCAACCCCCTGTGAGGCAAGCACATTAGGCAAGCACTTTGGTGACAGTGGGAAGGAAAAACTCCCTTTTAACAGGAAGAAACCTTCGGCAGAATCAGGCTCAGGGAGGCCATGTGCTTCGACCGGCTGAGGAAGACAGGGCAAAGACATGCTGTGGAAGAGAGCCAGAGATTAATAATAACTAATAATTAAATGTAGAAAACACACAGAGAGTGAAGAAGAAACACTCAGTGCATCACGCGAACCCCTCCCAGCAGCCCAGACTTATTGTAGCACAACTAAGGGAGGGTTCAGGGTCACCTGACTGAGCCCTAACTAACGCGTTATCAAAAAGGAAGGCTAATCGTAAAAGCAGAGAGGATGTCTGTCCCAAATCACATTTAACATTTCCAGAATTCAGTGAAATCCCTGCACAACTCTATATATTACCATATAGCATAAAAGCTTGGAAAGCGATAGCAGGCCCACCTCTGACCACATCAGACAGAGCTGGACTCGCGTCCTTTTTTTCCTGACTTGTACGTAATGCAGAGAAATGTGCTTGATATGCTGACTGTGTCATGACTTATCTTGCACCTAACATCACACTGAGTATTAACCAAGTTTGAATTCACACAACCTCTTTCAAAATGTGTCTTCTTTTTACGAGTGTTGAACTCCAAATTTACTTCAATTTACTGATCTTGGATAAAGGAGAAGTAAAGTAGCTCTGTGGACTCTTTTTCCCCCCCCAGTCGATTTCATAACCAGCTGACACAACAGTGAACCCACCTGTGACCGGACTCTTGGACCTGACAAACTTTTCCATCATAAAAATGACATTAATAGCTCAGTAATGGGCAGGTGAAGTGCGTCAAACCAAAAACACTGTGGTCATACTTACTGAAAATCGAGAAACCATCTTTCTTGTCTTCACACTTGTTGTTTGCAATTTGAAAGCGATCAGTCAGCCTGTGCAGTGTCGTCACTGTGCAGCGTTTTGTGTGTTTAGAAACCGAGAGAAGCGGTGGAAACAGCTCGAGTCGGTGCTCTGGAAAGAACTGTGGGTTAGACGGCAGGGTAACACGGACAGAAAGCAGCTTATAAAGTAAAATGCAGTAAACAGTGTGTGTTTCTACTTCGTCATGGTGAGTGAGTGGAAATGGTTGAAAACTACAACTTTATTTTCTCTATTAATCTCTCCTGTAGAAGTTTGAAATGTTTTTGAGTTTGAGTTGCTTTGCTGCTATTTGTTTGTGAGGGATAATGGTGTTGGCGTGAACGTTACAGCAGCTTAAACAGGTTATCTGACATATTTACTCCTGTGTGTTGGCTCCAAGTCGGGCCTGATGTAACCTGATGTTGCCTTCCTTAAATCTTAGCAATGTAATGCTGCAGTTCTTCAGTTTGCACAGTGTGTTTAAAGGCATCATTGCAGAGATTTACATGGATTATTAAAAATAGTAAACCATGTGACCTGTTAAACTGCTCACCATAACTGAAAATATCTGCATTTTTCTGCTTTGTTTACAAACACTATTGATGTAGTCGAGCATTTAAGAGCATCAAAAATACATCATCAGTTTGAACATTTAAAAGACAGGTTTGATTTCAGCCTGTGCCTTTAAGGAAGCAAAAGCAAACTATTTAAGGCATGTTCGCTGGCTGTGATTTGCATTATTCAAATTGAAGGCAGCCTCTATAACCACTCAGTGAATAGATTTTAAACACTACTAGGATCGTGGAGAACTCTTTTTATTATTACATGCCTGGATTTCTTTAAATGACATCTGTGGTAATATTGTAAAATTTTCTTTAATAGAAATTATGCCATATTCAGCAAAAAAATTTGCCATATAGCATACTGTCCATTCGGCCGAAGACTGATTTAGTAAATGTATCTTTGTAACCAGTAGAAAATAAAGTGTTGAGATTAAAAATCTCTTTTACAACAGTGTCCTGGCCAAGAAGGACAGCAAATCCATACAGCAGCTAAGTACAGTCAAAGAGTAAAACACTAAACACAGAAACAACCAAACTTTATAAACTTCAGTATCGATAAAGAATGAATACTAGTAATGAATCTAATGCCAGAGATAAAGGAACAGGTTTGGGTCCGAGTGCCACTGAGCTGCAAGTCAGAACAGAACATATAAGATCACACGGCCTTATCCTTCATAGTGCTGAATCTAAGATGAAGCTTTAGAGACTGATTGTTGTCACTGGTGTGCACCCACACAGCATTTCATTCTTTTTCCCGCATTATGTTTTCTTGTTCTGCGTCCTCTGATTGACTGAGCTCACTGAGTTTGGCAGAGGCTGAGATGAGATCACTGGAACAGCTGTGGAGCTGCCAGGCATGCTTAACTCTGTGAAAAAACTCCATCGACACAACTGTGTTTGACGTGGAACTGAAATAAGAAAATTTAAGAACTGAAGGGGGGGTGCTGCAAGTATCATGTAACATCGTACTTGCAGCCAGTTTTTTTTCATGTGTATTCAACACAGTATCCCTCGGAATTGTTAGTGCCAAGGAAGCAAAATGACTGCTCTCGGTCCAGGTACTCCAGCTTCCTCCCACAGTCTAGAGACAAGACTGATAGTTGAATTAATTGGTGATTCTAAATGTGCTCTATGTGTTGGACCTGTGATGGACTGGAGGTAGAGCAGGCCATCCACTAATTGGAAAGCTGGTGGTTTCTCTCTGTCTCACTCTAACCACTGAACAGTTTTCAGAGAGTACGGTGACGGACCTGCTGGAGTCACCCACCATTAGGCCTTTAAATCTGTCCTCTTACTAACCAAATACTCAAATCGCCTCCGGTTTTCTTGGTGGAAACCCCCCCAGATGACGTCCACAGAGTGGTCGGTGTTTGAGGTTGTCTGAAGGTTAAAGCTTTGTGTCATTGTTTAAGTCATCCATTCTTGCGTATGCAGAAAGCAGTGACCAAAGAGCTGCGACAGAGCTGCAGTGCAGTGAGAAAAAACAGGCAGAAAATGCGTTTTATCACCTATCTCTATCTCTGTCTCTTAAACGGGAGAGGCAGTGTGTCCTTTGTGTCCACATTTGAAGCACACGTCTCACCGTACTTCCTTTCTCTCTGCAATGTTTACTCTCTGTCATCTCTCCTCCCTCTCTTCATATACAGTGTGTGACTTTTCCTTGTGCTCATTTTCAGTCTCTGCATGTACAGTGAGTCAGCAGCCTGCACGCACGCACACTCGCACGCAGAAAGATCCCTGTGGCTTCATCTCTATTGGCTGTGACGGAGACCCTTAAGTGCTGTCCCTTTTTTCCCATTTGTTAGGTAACCAGGCGTCAGCCAGTGCTCGCTCACATGCTCCGGATGCTGCGCTTTCTTGCTCACCGCGCTGCAGTGAAGCAGCATTTACTTCAGCCAGAGAGGAAGGAGGGAGATGAATGGATGAGACAGAGCGAGCAGGGAATGCAAGTGATGGGAGGAGAGAAAGTAACGCAGGGAGTGAGGGCGGGCGGGCAGGCGGGGGGACATGATGTAGAAAATTGAAATACAATCCGGCTGAACTGCTCCTCCTTAACTTTGCTCACGTGTGTGCACACCCATAAACACTGGCTGGTTCTCTCTCTCTCCCCCCCCCCCCCCCCCCACACACACACACACACACTGGCGTCTCGTGTTTGGCTCTCTGTTGCAACCTGGAGGGAAGCATCATTTCCTGTCAGAGCCGGTATGAGTTGAAGGACGATTCAGAAGATGAAGGCTGTCTGTGTTTCATTCATTTGAAGTGCACTTGTGTGGATGACGCCTGTTGATCCTTCCGTGAATGCAGCACTGTAAGTTTTTAATAATCCTCTTATGATTATAGGAAACTCTCTGGAATAGCTGCTGTTGCCCTGGAATCACTTTTGTTGTGCATGAGTGTTTCTCACAGTCTTTCTATGACAGAAGATGCTTTGATTTGGTTTAAATTCCTTCTTTGACGCCCCCCTTTTTGTCATGTGCGCCCTCTTCTGTGCGTGGGATGACGGCTCAATCCAGCAGGAATTATTCCGCTTAGCTGGTGCGGATCTGATTATGTAAGAGTGAAGCGCTGTGGGACTGCTGCGACCTTGTGCACCGTCAGCGCGGCGCTGCTTCTGTTTTCCTGCTGTGGCTTTCTGCAGGATTTACATATTTTTTTATTTTTGTATAAGCAGTCCCATATTTGATGCTGTGAGCATCTGCTTAATCTGCTCCGTGGAGTTGGTGAGTCATTAAGAGAGATCTGAGCTCTTGTGTTCGTGCACGTCTGTGCTGGAATACTGCCAGATGCTTTTATTTTCTGTGTCTTTTCATTTATGTTCTGAACATACGTATTGCTGTAGGTCATCCTCTTAGTGATAGATAGCTTGGTGATGAGTCTCAGTTGATAACTTGCTGCTTTTATATCAGTTGCAGTAACACTGAGCTTGCTTCCATTCACCTAGCATACTGAGAAGTTTGCCTGAGAGCTTCTTTAAAACATTACAGGCTCCCACGTCTGCTTCCAGAGAGGAATATGAGAGAAGATGTGTATCTAAAGGAGAGAGATTAAGTGGAAACGGGATGAGGAGAAAGAGCGTGCACTGTAGAAAGGAGTGCAGTCCCTCGGGGTTTCCTCCCAGCAGCAGAGGGGCCTGTTTCTGTGGCCAACTTGAATGTGATGAGACAATAAAAGCACTGACACACTTTCCGTGTCTAAGTTAGCTGCCGGATAAACGATGCCAGGAGAAGCTGTCTGGGATAAAGCAGAGGGCCGAGTTGGAAATAGTTTTGCTCGGCTGTCTTGGTAGTTTGACTAATGTGTGCTGAACGCAGAGTGCCTTGCTTTCACTTCACATCATCAAATATTTAGTGCTTAAAGTGCCTTTTCATGACAAACACATCTGCGGCTCAGGTGCTGCTCTGCTACTGCAGCGGTTACCAACATAAGGGTTGAGACCCACCACAGGGGTCACAGGATAAATATGTGTTATACTATAGAGAGCATTTATTTTCTTGACCGTGCACTGATTAGAGCTTGGATAACAAACTCATTTTATACTGTGGGCCACTTACTGCCCACATTAGTCTTGAGTGGGCCAGACCAGTGAAGCTCCCCTTTCTGTCAGTGTAGAGATGTTTAACTGAAATATCTAATACAAAAAGGAGTGCAATTTTCACAGTGCATAACAGAGAAATACTGCTCTATTAAATGAAAGAAATCTTGTCTTCGTGACTCTTTGGACTTAAAATGTAAGAAATAAATCTGTAAACTGTAAGATTTCTTGTAGCTCACTTCCCAGGCTGACCTGTAATTTAAAAAGAGCAACTTTTTTCACGGAAAATGTCTTTTTTTTAAAGTACTATATAAAAAAAGATTAATATATTAAAATAACCCAGAAATTTCTATAGTAGTGAATAAAGTGTCAGGTTCTGTCACTGAATTGTTTCTCCTATCACTTTGGTGTATTATGAATGGAAATGAGGGAAGACTTTATGAAAAGGAAAAGCTGTAAAACTCCCAAAAATACATTAAAAAGTCCAAAATCTATCCCTTCCTTCACATTTTCCAAAGCTGTCCAGTGGACCAGATTGGAAACTCTGCCGGGTTGTTTTTGGTTCCCGGGCCCTATGTTTGGCACCCCTGAATCAGACTATTTTTAACGATAATTTAACAGTAATTTAAAAAAAATAAGTAAATAAATAAAAATCTTCAAATAAGTTCGTGAAAGTAATTAGGATGTGTGCTGCACGCGATCATGACTTTGTGGAGGCACATCAAAGATCTTCATAAAGACATTTACAGAACCTATGTTATGTGGAGCAGACGTACTGCATCTGACATATAAATGTCAGCGTCTGTGCCAGTACCAGCGTGGCAGAGCGGGATTTGCCTTTAAGTTATTTAAGTCAAGCAACATCAAAAGGAAACACCACATGCACTGTTTTGCCTTGATATTTATCCAGCTCATGGTTTGGTGAAATTGCAAACATTGCATTACTTGCAGGATCAAAAGCCCAAAAATATAAATATATATATATTTTACACATCTAGATGTTGCCATAAATCCGGCAGCTTATCACACAAGGTCAGTGTTATTGTCGGTCTGCTTATTTTAAATAAATATTGTAAATAATAAAAATGTGTTAAAGTCAATTTATATATATATATATACAGTGGGGCAAAAAAGTATTTAGTCAGCCACCGATTGTGCAAGTTCCCCCACCTAAAATGATGACAGAGGTCAGTAATTTGCACCAGAGGTACACTTCAACTGTGAGAGACAGAATGTGAAAAAAAAAATCCATGAATCCACATGGTAGGATTTGTAAAGAATTTATTCGTAAATCAGGGTGGAAAATAAGTATTTGGTCAATAACAAAAATACAACTCAATACTTTGTAACATAACCTTTGTTGGCAATAACAGAGGTCAAACGTTTACTATAGGTCTGTACCAGGTTTGCACACACAGTAGCTGGTATTTTGGCCCATTCCTCCATGCAGATCTTCTCGAGAGCAGTGATGTTTTGGGGCTGTCGCCGAGCAACACGGACTTTCAACTCCCGCCACAGATTTTCTATGGGGTTGAGGTCTGGAGACTGGCTAGGCCACTCCAGGACTTTCAAATGCTTCTTACGGAGCCACTCCTTTGTTGCCCGGGCGGTGTGTTTTGGATCATTGTCATGTTGGAAGACCCAGCCTCGTTTCATCTTCAAAGTTCTCACTGATGGAAGGAGGTTTTGGCTCAAAATCTCACGATACATGGCCCCATTCATTCTGTCCTTAACACGGATCAGTCGTCCTGTCCCCTTGGCAGAAAAACAGCCCCATAGCATGATGTTTCCACCCCCATGCTTCACAGTAGGTATGGTGTTCTTGGGATGCAACTCAGTATTCTTCTTCCTCCAAACACGACGAGTTGAGTTTATACCAAAAAGTTCTACTTTGGTTTCATCTGACCACATGACATTCTCCCAATCCTCTGCTGTATCATCCATGTGCTCTCTGGCAAACTTCAGACGGGCCTGGACATGCACTGGCTTCAGCAGCGGAACACGTCTGGCACTGCGGGATTTGATTCCCTGCCGTTGTAGTGTGTTACTGATGGTGACCTTTGTTACTTTGGTCCCAGCTCTCTGCAGGTCATTCACCAGGTCCCCCCGTGTGGTTCTGGGATCTTTGCTCACCGTTCTCATGATCATTTTGACCCCACGGGATGAGATCTTTCGTGGAGCCCCAGATCGAGGGAGATTATCAGTGGTCTTGTATGTCTTCCATTTTCTGATGATTGCTCCCACAGTTGATTTTTTCACACCAAGCTGCTTGCCTATTGTAGATTCACTCTTCCCAGTCTGGTGCAGGTCTACAATACTTTTCCTGGTGTCCTTCGAAGCTCTTTGGTCTTGGCCATGGCGGAGTTTGGAGTCTGACTGTTTGAGGCTGTGGACAGGTGTCTTTTATACAGATGATGAGTTCAAACAGGTGCCATTCATACAGGTAACGAGTGGGGGACAGAAAAGCTTCTTACAGAAGACGTTACAGGTCTGTGAGAGCCAGAGATTTTCCTTGTTTGAGGTGACCAAATACTTATTTTCCACCCTGATTTACGAATAAATTCTTTACAAATCCTACCATGTGGATTCATGGATTTTTTTTTCACATTCTGTCTCTCACAGTTGAAGTGTACCTCTGGTGCAAATTACTGACCTGTCATCATTTTAAGTGGGGGAACTTGCACAATCGGTGGCTGACTAAATACTTTTTTGCCCCACTGTATATATATATATATATATAGTGCATTTCTTTTTTATAAAAAACACAGTTTTATCTTCATGTCCTGTTTGAGTGGCTGTTTGCAGTTGCCTGGTCACAGGCGCTGATTGATGTGTCTCTTTGTGTATTTTTGCATTTCCTCTGTGGAAGGAAGAAAGTACTTTGTCTTTGCCTTCGGCCTCAAACTCTGATCTCTGCAGCCCCACAGAGTCCCGCTCACCACCACAAGATCTTCATTGTGCGTTTGATCCTATGTGATGCCATTGTGTTTACGTCCTCACCGGTTTTGTTCTCCCTCCGTGTCGCTCCGCAGGGTGCAGGGTAAGAGGAAGAGGGACTTCTATGCCAGAGCTTTAGGATGGCCAGTGAAGGCTCCACTATCCCCAGTCCTGTCGTCCGCCAAATTGACAAGCAGTTCTTGATCTGCAGCATATGTCTGGACCGCTACGAGAACCCCAAAGTCCTGCCCTGCCTGCACACCTTCTGTGAGCGGTGAGTTTCCAAAGTGCTGTAAGTGTTGTACTGTTTTATGATTTCAGACACATGATGCAGCCTATAACGGCACAGTAATAATAATAATAATAACAACAGATTTTTAAATGAATATCTCATTGCTTTAAACTTGTGCGTTGTTTTAGGAGACAGGTCTGCATCGCTGCTGTTGACTCTGGTGTGTTGGTGTCATCCTTGCTGTTAAGCAGCCTTTGTTTCTGACACAAAAGACAAACTGTTCACAGTGTGCGCCTGCCTCTTTGCTCTGGTTGTTTCTGGAGCATCAGTGTGCAGCTGAACATTATACAATCATTTCTAACTCTTTCTGTGGGGCATAGCTACTGTGTTTCACACATAGACGCTGGGATAAACATTAAAATATTCAGCTCCACCATTTACCTTTGTTTGACTAGATTAAAGCTCATATGAGCTGTCATGTACTATATTTACATGTGATTTGATGATCATCTTTGGGTCACTGTTTATTACATCCTCAGCAAACCGACAAAGAGTCTGTTGGAGGCTAGACAAGCTGTGACAAAACACTTATTTACCTCAAGCTTATTTATTTCATGTAAAAATAAGACTGCTGCACAATGGACAACATATATGTGTCATTGATGATATCAGTAAATGTAGTTCAATAAAGGAGAATTAAGATGAGCTGAATGAAAAGCACAGCAGCTACATGCATAAACAGTATAGTTTCACATATATGTTTTGTGTGCGTGGCAGGATTTTAAAGTATTCTCTGCCATGTTTGTTTTTCTTGTGCTTTATTTATTATTGTATTTTTTATATAACTTTGGATAAAGTTACATACTCATTGTGGTAGTGAGCAGGAAGCGGGCTTTTTTAGGGTGGCAGCGCAGTGAGTAGCACTGTAGCCTCTCTGTGTAGTTTCTAGCTGTGCCTGTTTACTAGTGCAGGTGTTACTGCATTAGAAATATAAATATATATACTGACTTTGAATAGTATAATATAAAAACACTACATTTAATGGAATCTCAGCATATACATATTTTATGCCAATCACATTTTCCTTAGTCATTAATGAAAGAGATTTTATTTTTATTTTTATTTTTTCTTTTGAGTTTGTGATTGGTTCACATTGCATCCTGCCTCCGGGCCAGTGACTACTGGGAAATCCCTGAGATGAATAAATAGAATATGATTTGATAAATATGATTTTATCTCCTCTAACACACATTTGGAGAGATAATTGGGTAACGTGGCAGTGCTACATGATGGGTGCTTATAACTCTGCTGCAACTTAATCAACACCTTCTCTGACATGGCGTCAGTGTCATAAAGCGCACATTAAAAGCTTCACAATGACAGGATTTATGGCAGGGTCATTGCATTTGAATACACTACATTGCACAGATGTCGTTGATAAGTGCTGCTGCAAATCACTGTCAGAGTATAATCGTTCCAACCACTAGATGGTCTCAAAGACAGGATTTTGACTTGCTCTGTTCTTCTTTTACTTGAAGGACAAATAAGCTGTTAATGGACTGCTAGATGAAAACTTTAAGTCAGGCAATAAAGCACCACATCTTGAAACTACAACCTTTTTAATACACCTGTCGTCCTCCTGCAGGTGCCTGCAGAATTATATCCCGGCCCACAGCCTCACACTGTCGTGCCCCGTGTGCCGCCAGACCTCAATCCTGCCGGAGAAGGGTGTGGCGGCGTTGCAGAATAACTTCTTCATCACCAACCTGATGGACGTGCTGCAGCGGGCGCCGGGCAGCTGCAGCCAAGAGGCCGCCGCTCTCAACAACATCACCACTGTGGCTACAGGCCAGCTACTCTCCTGCCCAAACCATGGAGGCAGCGTAAGAGCTCCTCACACTGACACCTGACAGCAAAGTCAGCTTTAACATTTAGTTAGGGTTATAGATGTTCAGAGTGGAGCTGAGGGTGAAGTCAGGAGATCACCAAGTCATTATGTTTCATAATCTGAGCATCTGTCATGCCTGTACACAATAATTTCATAGCAGTCTCGTCCACATCTGTCTGGGTATTTCAGCGTGGAGCAGAATATCAAACCAGCTGACGGTGCCGTGATTCAAGAGGTCGAGATCATTTTAAAGCAAAGAACATTATTTATTGATGGGCAAGAGTTTGTGCAGTAGACTGATAAAGTGACACAGCAGAGCAGTGTCCCCAACAAAAGCAGGAAATAGGACAGGACTCCTGAGTCTGGAGATGCAGAGTTGGCAGATGTGAGATGGAGACATTAAAGGAGTGTGTAAGCATGCAGGATCAGGAAGATGGTTTATTTCCTCAGCATTAATATGACTCGAGCCTATTATAAATTCAGATCCCTGCTTTTTCCTGATTTGTAGGTGATGGAGTTTTACTGTCCTCCGTGTGAGACAGCCATGTGTCAGGAGTGCACGAGCGGCGAACACGGAGAGCACCCGACCGTGCCTCTTAAAGACGTAGTGGAACAGCACAAGGCCTCATTGCACCACCAGCTAGATGCTGTCAAGAAGAGGTAGGCAGCAGCAGCAATAGTATTATGTAAATACTGTCATATTGCACTGCAGTGATGATTTTCCAGCTCTGTCACACGACCTTGACATTTTACTCGACTGCCTCCAGGTTACCAGAGATCGACTCAGCCCTGCAGACGCTGTCAGAGATTCTTCAGCAGCTGACCAATCAGAAGAGCGCCATCGAGGACGACATCCACGCGACCTTCGATGAGCTGCAGAAGACCCTCAATGTCCGCAAGAGCGTTCTACTCATGGAGCTGGAGGTCAACTATGGCCTCAAGCAAAAGGTGAGTGCAGAGTGAAGCAGCTGGGACTTTGGCTAAAATGTAACAACCAAATAGGACAAATGTAAAGCACTTAAATGAGCCTGATCTGGAGATTTTGGAGCACAGACTAAAGTAATCTTTTCACCTGTCACGGGTCCTTCAACAGGTCAGGGCTATCCAAATAATATAGATAGTATCAATACCAACACTGGTATTCTTACTGGCCCAATACTGACACGAGAGGATTGATGCGTCTGTTTGTTTCTCTGCTGTAAGCTCAGTAGATTATTCTCGTTTATCAGGCAGCAGACATGTCGGCGCAAACACCGCTCCTCTCATGCAGGCACATTTTGCTTCACCGTGTTTGTTGTTGTCCTGTGGTCATGTGACTTAGTTGCCAAATGAAGGTAGACAGAGACAGAGCCCACTGTCACTGCCATTCAGTGAGCCAAAGAATAACCATGCAGATCATGTCATGGTGAAAGTAATGTGGCAGTCACGACTGATGCCACTCCAAAGTGTCCATCACAGTTGTTACTTCAGCAGTCTGATTACCTCCAGACTATACACAAACATTCAAAAATATATATTCAGCCCACATAATTGTGTTAATTATTAAAATAGATCATTCTGTTGGAAAGGGAAAAAAATATATACCTTAAAGATGAATTGTATTTTTAAAAAATGGCTGAATGTGATAAGCTTTGTGTGTAATGTAGAGTTTATTTAGTGTATGCAGCACATTTAAACAACAGAAGGTGACCCAAAGTGCTTTAGAGACCACAACAAGAATAATAATAATAAAAACTGTTTCAAAATATGAATGAAAAGCTAACACAAGTACAATACTTGTGTTAAGGAAGTATTGTACAAAGTAAAAATCATGTGATTTAGTGGTCATTAAAATTGTTCGGACTCGCAAATGTATGATGAGTCATGCTTCTCCGGCATAAACTGTCTAAATGAGTTAAAAGTATCGATATCAGTATTGGTATCGGCCAGACTGGTCCTGTATTTGGTATCGATCGGATAGAAAGTAAAATAAATTTGCAGTATGGCACAGACTGCCTCTCCACAGGAAGGAGGTGCCGGAGCGGGGGCTGGTGTGCTGCATTGACCCATGAGCCAATCAGCCGGTTGGGTTAAAAGCCTGCTGACTCCCTCGGGGAGCTGCATCACATGGGCACAGCTAATGATTTACAACTGAGTGGCTGATGATCGGTCACAGCACTGCAGCCCACGGGGAAGCTGTGCTGCTGCTCCTGCTACATGAAGCCGGTGTCCCGCGTGCGCTCTTGATTTGGGCGTGCCGCGCGTGGGGAGGGAGCACAGTCCGGGCCGCAAAACACTTTGTCACTTCACCGTGAATTTCTCGTCCTACAATGTTACAAAGAGTCTTAGTTTTCCTGCGCGGATGAGCTGTGTGGGTGAAACACTGGACGCTATGGCGTCTCTGGGAGTAGAAGAGGAGTGTGATGACGGCCGGACGCCGGTGAGTTTGTCTCGGTGCTTTAACGTGTGCAGCCTGCGGTAATGTCGCACTTTTTTAGCGCCAGATTAACTTAACGTGTGAGCGCAATCCACTATACAGCGCTCACAGGTGTGCTCGGTTTCACGGGGGATTTACAGAAGTTGCGCTGCTTTCTAAACACATGCGCAGTCTGTTCGCTTCAGTATCAAGCGCAGAAAATAGGATGCGCTGCTTTTTGTTTTTGTTTTTGTTTTCGTTTTGCGGCGTTAAACATCGGCGCAGGAAAGTGCGTGTCGAGCATGGTAGTAAATCACGTTTTGTTTTTCGCCTTGAGAACTCCAAGAACACATCAGCAGCAGGGTCAGCCGCAAAAACCCGAGTTCAGCTTGTCACAGCGCTCTTAGTAAACACCGACAGTAGCAACTAGTTAGTAAAGCTGGTTATTAGCGGTTAAATGTGGCTTAGGTTAGCGCGTTATTGCTCAGGAGGGTTCGTCTGTAGAATGAGATAATAGGATGACTTAAAGATTTGATTCTGGATATTTGATCAGTTCCTTATCCTCAGTTACCAGGTAACCAGACCAGTTTAAACACCTGCATTTAGACACACTCACACTTTATCTGCAGTTCAGTTGCAGTGAAAAGGTCATTTCTGTATGAAGGTGTTTTATATCTGGTTATCAGATACCTACAGTTTTCTGCACGTTGCTTCTACCACCTGTACAAGCAAGCGGTGGTAAGCTTTTTGAGTCCCAAAAAGCTGGTGGTGGGTTTGAAAAAAGCTGAAGGAAACCAGTAAAGCTGTGGCAGCTTCCGCATGGGAGGCGTATCTGAATATCCAGCATTACAATCAAAGCAGCCCTTATTTTATTATCAGAGTGCCTGAAAGAAGATTGCAATTAAAGAACAGCAGTGTGGTCGTAGTAAAGTGACTAATTTACAAATTAAAATTAGGTAATATAAGAAATCACATTTTTATTGCATTATATTTACCAGCAGCTTAATAAACTAACATCCCTGTAATCCTTAATTAATACCATATATTTGCTCCCAAGCTGAGGATTGCCAAGTACTAATAACCTGATCTGATATTAAAAGCGGACACAAAGGCAAAGCTAATGTTCTTTTTGTTAGTATAATGTAATCAACAGAATAACTGCAAGAAAAATAATAATTTTGAAAGCTTCGTAAAGTTTTGTCTAAGCTCAGTGTCTCTCTGCTGCCCCCTGATGCATGCATGTGTAGGTGCTCCAAGCCCAGCTGGACACCCTGCTGCAGGGCCAAGAGGGCATCACCAGTAGCTGCAACTTCACGGAGCAGGCCTTGAGCCAGGGCACCGAGGCCGAGGTGCTGCTGGTGAAGAAGCAGATGGGCGAGCGTCTCGTCGAGCTGGCCAGCCAGGAGCTTCCGCTGCAGCCCGGAGAGAACAACCAGCTGGACTTCCTCGTAGAAACGGAAGGACTAAAAAAGTCCATCCACAACCTGGGCACTATTGTGACCACCAACGCCGTTGCCTCCGAGACTGTGGCGACAGGCGAGGGGCTGCGGCATTGTGTGGTAGGCGTGCCCACCTCCATCACCATCACTACTAAGGACAAAGATGGAGAGCTGTGCAAGATGGGCAACGCAGTCATCGCCGCTGAAATGTTTTCGCCTGATGGCAGCAAGTGTGACGGAGACGTGCTCGACAACAAGAACGGCACTTATGAGTACCTGTTCACAGCTCCTAAAGAGGGCACGTGTACTTTATCTCTGCGCTTATATGACCAACACATCAAAGGGAGCCCCTTTAAGATAAAGGCCACCAAATCCATTGACGTGTCACCGACTTCAGACGGCGTTAAGAAGAGGCTCAAGTCTCCGGGCAGCGGACACGTCAAGCAGAAGGCCATCAAGAGGCCGGCCAGTATGTACAGCACAGGGAGGAGGAAAGAGAATCCCATTGAGGACGACCTTATCTTCAGAATCGGTAAGACCGGCTCCCAGCCGGAGGGCTGAACATCAAACCACTTTCTTTGAACCGCAAAGGAGGATGTAAAGTGTAGTCTACACTGTAAGGAGCTATCAGTGGGGAAAAAAAGTTTATTCAAAATGCATAAACAACACAAGCTGGCTATAAATTGCTAATGCTACCCAGTCATGTTCAAAGTGTTAAGGCGAATGTGTGACTCACCTGCCACTGAGACACAAACTTCAATACAGGAGAGGTAAATTTAGGTCAGAGTAATGAGCAATATCCCAAACTAAGCCCTCCCATTACCATTATCCTCTTTTATTATTGTGGCCCACCTCCAGTATCTTCACGGCCTGTCGGGGGCCATGACCCACAATTTGGGAATCCGTGCACTAGGGAAAATTCAGTTAAATAGCTGATTAACAAGTATTTACGAGCAATTTAAAAAGTGACAGAAGATCAATAATAATATGATTAATTCAGCTTCTTGAACATGAGGATTTAGTCTTGTGTTCATATGATTTTAACCCTGACATGTCACGTGCTTCAGTTTTTGTGACGTCTACATCATCAATGTGATAGTTTTTGTCGTTTTCCCCACAAAAACCCAGATGTAGCAAGAAATAATAACTAATACTTGTATTAAATATTATTTTAATACAAAAAAATGGTAGAAGGTTCAATAAACAGCTGTCCATTTGCAATTCTTATTTTTTCTACCCAAAAACAGACCAAAAAAACAATGTAAGTAAGATAATACTAGTAAATATGGTTTGGAGACGTCTGTTTCACGGTTATGTGAAGTATAAATGTTTACACAACAGAGAGCTTATTACTGCTGGAGTGAAAATTGAGCATCAGGTTACCTTTACTATGTAACCAATAGACTTTACATGTAGAAAACGTACGTGTCATCATCATCATGGTGAACGTGGTCATGTTTCGTGTCTCACAGGCACAAAGGGAAGAAACAAAGGGGAGTTCACGAACCTGCAGGGAGTGGCTGCCTCCTCTCAGGGGAAGGTGCTGATAGCAGACAGCAACAACCAGTGTGTGCAGGTGAGAACGAATTCCCTGAAGCATCTGCGCCTGTTCTCTGAGATAATATATGAAAACTATCTAATATTTAACATAGTGTTTTATTTTATTTCATTTTATTTTTTAACCAAATCCAGATTTTCTCCAACGACGGCCAGTTCAGAAGTCGTTTCGGCATCCGGGGCAGGACTCCGGGTCAGCTGCAGCGGCCGACAGGTGTGGCCGTGCACCCCAACGGCGACATCATCATCGCGGACTATGACAACAAATGGGTCAGCATCTTTTCGAGCGAGGGCAAGTTTAAGGTGAGTTTTATTTATCTCTGGGACTGGGTCGTTCAGTAGATTTTTCCTCAGAACGGCAATAGTCGGCATGTTCCCGGGTGGGCTCCAGTGCCGCTGCAGCTGTGCAGAAGGTCACACTGATTTTTGTCCTCGAGTCAGATGGTTACACTTTCTCACACCTCATTTGCAAATTTCTCACGCGTTAAGAGACTCACTCATGCTGGTTTTGACTTCCCCTTTTCAGCCTTCTTATCTTCTGTTAAAAGAGTGCAGATTTTCGGGTTAAAACCACTGGTTTCCTGAGTGGGATCACCCTAATAGGACTTAGGGTGTGCTCTCAGTCTACATGCAAACACATAGAAGACAGCTTCGGGGGTTTTATGTGTTAATACAAACAGTAATACTGACCATTACTTGTGTTTTTGTGATTGTAAGTACTCATTTCCTCACGCGTGGCTTCGTGAAATAAAATCTCTCCAGAACAAGATCGGCTCGGGGAAGCTGATGGGTCCTAAAGGCGTGTCGGTGGACAGAAACGGCCACATCATCGTGGTCGACAACAAGTCCTGCTGCGTCTTCATCTTCCAGGTCAACGGCAAGCTGGTCACCAAGTTTGGTAACCGTGGCAACGGTGACAGGCAGTTTGCAGGTACACTCAATGGTAATACAGTGCACTGCTCCAAGATAACACAATTCAGTCTTTCTCCAACCTGCATGCTGAATGAAGAGGAGCCGCACTGACCTCATGAGGGTCATTAATATGGAAAAAGCAACTTTAGTCCATCGCATTCGTCCATTATTATAAACGAAAGTGTCCCTAAAACAGCATGGTGTCTCATTAATCATGCTATGAGTTGGTTGTATGTTTGTTTTTTGTCATACATTTAATCTGAGCGACAGATGTAGGAGTTTTAAGACTGACACTGATACCGATATTTTGTCTAATATGTCGTCTGATAGCTTTTCTTTTCTGACACATGAAACGTAAACAGATTTCCCTAACATGTATTACGTGTAGTTATTTGAGTTATTACTATGATTATATGGCAATTCAGTTTAAAATAATTTTGTTTTATTGTTTTAAAAAATGTTCACGCTCTGCCTGACTCTCCTCAAATCAGCTGGTTGCTTGTGGCTAACAGGGAAGTTGCAGAGTGCCCTCTGGTGGATAAACTATGCAACAGCAACACTCAAAGCATGATTAAAGGGTGCTTCGGTCTTCTTTACTTTTTAAAGTTGGATTTATGGCTATTATAAATGTTGATAGCAATATATCAGAAAATGGCCAATTACCTGACTGATATATCAATATTATCCAATCCAACTTTATTGACCAATATTTTGGTCATGCTCTAACATTAAAGCATTAAAAATCAGTGTACTTTTATTTTTATTTTTTTATTTTTTTTGTCTGTTGCTGAATTCGTTTTTGAAGCTGCATGTCCTCCACAAATATGTCCTTGTGACATGTGCAATGAAAATAAAGTTGAGTTCTATTCTATTCTACCTGTCATGTAGGAGTTTTCTGAGTTTTTGTTTTGTTGCAGTCAAGCAAAACTGTACAAATGATATCTGAAATCTTCTTCATATTTCTAATCCAGGCCCTCACTTTGCTGCTGTCAACAACAACAACGAGATCATTGTGACAGATTTCCACAACCACTCAGTCAAGGCAAGTGAACTCCCAGAGCAGTCTGTGTGTTACAGGAATACAGATGTTGGCAACTGCCACCAAAACGTGATTTACAACGCGTCTTCTACTCGTATCATTCACATTAAAAGGCTATTGTCACATTCATCAGTCGAAGGTGGGAAATTTGTCATGTGGACGAGGATTTTATGACATTCCAACAAGTTCGGAGTCCATTTATAGTCAGTGTAGTATTGACCAATCATGTCTGAGCAGACAGTCTGTGCAAAGAGGAAACCATCGGCTAAGAATACGGTCTCAAATCCATCAGCATCTGCTTCTTATTTATTTAAATGTATCTCACTGCATTTATCAGACTGTAAACCAGGCCTGATGCACACAACAGTGAGTCCTGGTCTGGATATCAGTGTTCTGTTATGTGAATATGTGCTGGTTTCATATTATTATTATTTTTTTTAAAGAAGTGTTCTCTCTCTGCTGTTGCTTCTCTGAAACCATACTGCAGGTGTTCAACACAGAAGGAGAATTCTTGCTGAAATTTGGCTCCAATGGTGAAGGCAATGGCCAGTTCAACGCCCCCACAGGAGTGGCGGTGGACGTCAATGGAAACATCATAGTAGCCGACTGGGGCAACAGCAGGATACAGGTACGCAGAATGAATCATTTCTACTCCTCGAAGAATCTGTTAATACAAACTTCTGTTTCTTTTTTTTTTTTTATTAAGTGGCATCCAACATTACAATCTTGCCTCATAATGGCTTATGAAATGTTACCAAAACACCATTAATAGTATATTTATACACTGATCAGACGACTGGGTTTCCAAAACCGCAGCTCTTGTGGGGTGTTCCCCGTCTGCAGTGGCCGGTATCCTTTAAAAGTGGTCCAAGGAGGGAACAGTGGTGAAGCAGCGACAGGCTCATGGGCGGCCAAGGCTCACTGATGCATGTGAGGAGCGAAGGCTGGCCTGTGAGGTCCGATCCAACAGACAAACTACTGAAGTTCTGAAAAAGTTCACCCTGGTTCTGACAGAAAGGTGTCAGAAAACACTGTGCATCAGTTTATTGTGTATGAGGCTGCATAACTGCAGATCAGTCAGGCTGCCCATGCTGACCCCCAACACCAACACTGGGCTGGACCCCAAAGCAATGATCTGGTCTGAATCAGGTTTTCTTTTACATCATATGGATGGCCGGTGTCCGTATCACTTACCTGAGGAACAACTGGCACCAGGATGCACTGTGGGAAGAATTCAAGCTTGGTGAGGCATTGTGATGCTCTGGACAATGTTCTGCCGGGAAACCTTGTGTCCTGACATCCATGTGGATGTTACTTTGACACGTACAACCTACCTAAGCATTGTTGCAGACCACGTAAATCTTTTCATGGAAACTGCATTCACAGATCGATGTGGTCTCTTTTAGCAAAGCAGAAATGGTTTAGGGAGGGTTTGAGGTGCACATCGAAGAGTTCAAAGGTGTTCACTTGACCTCCAAATTACCCAGATCTCAATCGAGCATCTGTGGGATGTGCAAAGAAGTCCAATATATCGATGCCTCACCTCATGACTTACAGGATCTGTTGCTCATATCGTGGTGCCAGAATCCACAGCAGACCTTCAGGGGTGTAATGGAGTCTATGGCTCGGCAGGTCAGACTTGTTTTGGCAGTATAAGGGGGACCGACACAATATTAGGCATAATGTTAGGCCTGATCACTGCACGCTGGTGTCTAAAATACATGTTTTTGAACCTCCTGAGACCCTGCGTCCTCAGATGGAGATCTCCCATTTAGCTTTTCTGCACCTTGTATTTCACAGACCTCGTGCATCACATCTATCCCATACAAAAGCTTGGGTCTCAGAAGGGTTAAAACAATAGAAGGCAACAATTGTTGCTTCCTAAAAACTATTTTGGTCACTACATCATCCATATTCATGAAATCATTATTTTTTTCTTTCAACTTTATAACTAGGTGTGTTGTATTTTCCACAAAAAGAATGAACGAAACACTGATTTCCAGCAGTGATGATATTGCTCTCTCTCTCTCAGGTGTTTGATGGCAGCGGTTCATTCCTCTCTTACATCAACACATCAGCGGACCCCCTCTACGGCCCGCAGGGACTGGCGCTCACTTCAGACGGACACGTCGTGGTTGCCGATTCTGGCAACCACTGCTTCAAAGTCTACCGCTACCTGCAGTAGCCACTCGACACAAAGCCTGTACAGTGTACATATGTACAAACACGCAGTAGTACGGAGCAACTGGAAGTTTTTTGCACTTCCCCCCCCCCTCACCTGTTCACTCTTGAATCTTGCTGTCATTGTGCCATCTGTTTGACCTTTCTCCCTCCCCAAACTAACACGAGAGACTTTATTAGTGGTGCGAGGGAAGCGAGATGACCTCTGACCTACACGAATGGCTGCTGCTGATTGGTGCTCACTTGAGACCTCGTTCACCTTCCATCTTAATGTGGAGTATTTGAAAAGGCTTTAACGCGATCCACATGGTAGAGCTTTGAACTGCCACATGGCAGAAACTGAAAATAAATAAATAAATACTTTTGCACTTGTTCCTCAAATCACTGGCTGTATTAAGTAAAGTCATAATTAAAGTAAAAGGTACCTTAGTCACCTGAGAAATAATGAAATTCCATCTATAGCAGCAGTGACTACAGCTTCCTGCTAAATGCTCTCGAGGGTTTTTACATTTTGCCTCTTCACTATAAAAGTGTTCCACCCTCTGTAGGTATAGCAGGGTATTTAAGAGCATGATTAAGATGTTTTTGTGCATGCGGTTTTTACTTAAACACCTTGAACTGTGCGTATGAAACAGTTTCCAGCTGAACACCTTCTAACAGAGACGCTGTTTCACTTCTATTTGAATGTGAAAGCTCTTCAGTGAGCTGTGTCATCACTTTGAATTAAAAAAACAAACAAAAAAAACCCCAGTATGCTGACAAGTGCGACTGTATGAATTAAGGGTACCAAACATAAGCCACCTGATATGCTTCTGCTGTGTATGATGCCTCTTAACATTTCTGCTGTGATCGTGTGCAGACCCCTCGAGTTGCAGAATTTGAATGAAAAGCTAAATACTTGGAATGAACTCGGCAGGATGCATCCTATTAAGTTTCGATTGAAAGGTTTCTTCATCACGCTGAAAGTAGAGGTGCAGAACTGCGATCACCGTCACTCCTCCATGTGCTCTCATAACTTCAGATAAATCTATAGAGTGATTAACAGATTGTGTTTTAGCAACACATAATTTGTCTACCTTCACAATCAGCAATAGAAAGTTTGGCAGTCGAGGTGTACGTTAAGTGATAATGCACTGTGTTCCTATTAGAAAGCCTTGTTTGTCTTCAAGCACACAACTGTCATTATTTGTTATCCAGAATCGGGTCATCGATTTTCTACACGATCTTGTAAATTGTTTGTTTTCCATTGTCCTGTTTATATTTGTAATGCCAAATGGAATTAAAGTGCCCATAGAAATGAATGATAGTGCTTTTGTGTGTAATACATGTGCTGCAATAAGCTGAATTTAGATAGATATGATAAATAAAGAATGACACTAGTAATTTCAAAAATATTTGCACATCACTTTAATCTTATGGCCCCAACCAGTTTTTAGTCTTTGGCTGCAGATAAAGCCTTTAAGTCTACTCAACAAACGCCCCTTTTAGAGGAACCGCCCAAGGAAAGCCAGGGTGTGGATATTTCTGACCATAGAAGGTTTTTGTTGCTCAGGGCTGTCTGCTTTGGCCTTTTATTTCATCAGACGACAGGGGGCGCTATAAAGCCATAAGCGGAAGTCAAAAAACAGTGCTCCTCCCCAATGCTGCCTTCATAAGCATTCATTATCCGGATACTGTTAGTTTTTTATTGGTAAATCAGGATTGAGAGAGTTAGGGGAGTGTAAAAGTAGTGCTTCAATTTAACAGTAAATATTTTGAATGCATTCAGAATTTTGGAATTATTATTTAATCTCTATCAAACAGACAGTAACTCTAAGCACACAAAAAACATCTGGTGACTTGGTGAGTTTTGAAGTTCCGTAAACGCAACATTGCTACGTCACAGCCTTCCGCGGGAAATTCGTTACTGCTGCGTCCCCGCTCTGCTTATACGTCGCCTAATCTTTCTTCTTTACATTAAAAACTTTACAACAGCCCTGTGTTACCCTCAGGTGGCTAAAACGTTAATCTTAGTGGTCGTTGTTGGTGAGCTCTACATCGAAAATGGTAAGCAGAAGCGCACCTTAACCTGCTGTACCTCCCGTAAAGACCACCGGCGTTTACGTAGTTGTTTGCTATCATTTGTAAGCTAGCTTATAGCTTAGATAAATAGACAGTTACTTTATTGATCCCACAAGGGAAATGATTGTGCTACAGCAGCATGTTAAAGAGTAAAAGCTTATACCCTATCGCTAACGATACTTTAACAAAGCAGCATTTATTATTTCACATCATACATTTGGTAAACGGCTACAAACTTTACATTACCTGTCATTGGACCAGTCATACCCCTGCTAGCTGTCTATTTCATTTAGTTACTTCACAGTGAACCACTGAATATATAAGCAACTTGTTTAGATGAAAGATTTCAAGAGGTCATTCTTCTAATCTCTATTACCTTTGGCTCCTTGTTACTCATAAATAATAAGTGTTAGTAACTCAGTGCCTCGGATATAGGTTAATAACATTAACCCCCTGTTACAGTCAAAGAAGAAAGGACTAAGTCTGGAGGAGAAGAGAACTCGCATGATGGAGATTTTCTTTGACTCTGTGAGTTTTACCATCGCAGGTGACCCAGCCTCCATATCCCCACTGTTCTGTCCTACTGTGTGTCCTATTATTCATACTGGTCATTGCTGTTTTGTGATTATATTCCCCTGACTAAACATACCCCCACCCTCAGGCAGCAGATGCCGTGTTTGATTCAATGTTTAAATTCATGCACTGTAATATAGAGTTAGAAACTTGGTTTTCAACATTTAAATCGGCAATAAAAAAAAAAAGTGCAGAAAATGAGATACTTAAGCAGTCCTTAACATGGATAAACCACAAGCTAAAATATCCAGAAAATCAATTTATTTTCTGTTTATGCAAATGTTATTTATGTTACCATCCAGAAGCAGTTCTTTGAGATGTAGTAGTTTTTAAATAATTTCTTTCTCTGTGATATTATAGTTTTTATTTTGTGTGTTTGTTTTTTAAATCCTGGAACATGTTCTTGTGCTCTCTTCCCAGAAAGATGTGTTTCAGCTGAAAGACATTGAGAAGATTGCCCCAAAGTCAAAAGGCATAGGTGAGTAAAGAACAACAGCTCCAATCAGAAGGTCAGTGGATCGATCCCTGACTCCACTAGTCTGGATGTCAAAATGTTAGCTGATTGGAGTGTGAGTGAAAAATATGAAACTTCTGTGTGTGAATATTAGTCAAACTGCTCAGGCTTAGAAAAAAACTGTGTGTGTGTGTGTGTGACTGGGTGAAGTGCTTTGAGTCCTCTGTTATAGTAGTTCAGTTTAAAGGTTGGTTCAGACTTCACTCTATTTTTAGAAGACACTTATTTTTCCTAGACCAGACTTTCTTCTGATTTTGTTTGTATATATATCCACTTACAAGAATAGCCTCATATTTCATCCAGCCAGATGGCTCATGAGGTGATCTTGCTGCTGTGATGTTGGTTTGTAATAAACTCAGAGGAAAAGGAAACAGCTGGAAGCAACAAACAAATCTTCAGTTACTGTTTTATCAAAATGTAGGTTCTTGTCATTTCTGATGAGTCTTGTTAAGGAAATATTTGACTATCCAGCTGTACTTTATAGTACAGATATATATATATATATATATATATATATATATATATATATATATATATATATAAATTTTTTTTTTTTTTTTTGGAACGATCTGTGTACACCTTCTTCAACTAAAGCAGCACAATCTGTGTGTTGAATGTAGACAAAGCCTGACTTTTGCCAATTTGCATCATATTTATTTCCCCATGAAGGTCTCACTTTGAGACGTCTTCTTAATGCGTGTGTGGTTAGTTTAGGCAGAGTGAGATGGGTCGAAAGCGGGTGTCTCACACCAAAGTGTTAGAGTTAGCGGGATCTTCTTCTTCTTCTTCTTCTTCTTCTTCTTCTTTTTTTTTTTAAGTGAGCTGAGCAACTCACAATGATGCACAAGAGGCATGCACAAACAGATCTTGTGCCTGTCTCTGCATTAATGTTACTTCATAATTATTATGCTTCAAAGTTTCCTTTTTAATAAAGTGTATAGATTGGGTTGGATCAGGTGACCCAGAATCCTCCCTTAGTTACGCTGCAGTAGGCTTAGGCTCTCCATGATGCAATTTGTGTTTCTTCTTCACTGATCTTTTTTTCCTTCATTGCGTTTACACACCACTCTGCATGTAGTCAGTAGTTATTATTATTATTATTATCTGTCTCTTTTCCACAGTGTGTCTTTTGTCCTGTTTCTTCCTGTCGAAAGGGAGTTTTTCCTTCCCACTGTCACCAAATGCTTCCTCTTGTGTTTTCTCTGTATTATTGTAGAGTCTTTACCTTACCTTGAGGTGACTGTTGTTGTGATTTAGTGCTATATATAAAAAATTGAATTAAATTGAGTCTTGTAAGTGACCCGTAAATGTTATTAGTGCAAGACTGATATCCGAAATTATAGAAAACTGACCAGTGTGTTGGTCCAGGCATGATTAATGGAAAGGAGAATTGGAGTATGACAGAAAAATGACAAATGGAGATAATTAAATACCATAAGGACAAACAGCATCAGCGTGCACTGCACATTTATGAATTCTTAAAAACATTGTGGTGACATGCTTACAGAATTGCCATGGCAACCAGGACGGGGCTATTGCCATCTTTAGTGTGTGTAAGCAGAACCAAACCTATCAGTAGCAGAAATCATTTAGTTCAGAGGCTTTTGGAAGCTTTTGGTTCTGCAGCCTGACTTTCTGATGGTTGAGGCAAAATTTCTAATAATACAAAGTTAGATTTTTAGGTGCTAAATCGTCTTGAAGAATGAAATTCTTGAGCGTGTTTGACTGAACAAAGGAGAGGTTCTGTTTTGAAATGGACACAACATTAATCTAAAGAAACTGGATCTCGTTGCCATGATTAAAAGCACATGTTTCTGACCCCTGTTATTGCGTGATGGGGGGAAGGGGCAATAAGAGATTTAGATTGTGGGGGACGCTTTCCTGTAGAAGGGTTGGAAATGTGACAAAAGGGGCTAGTTGAATGGGGGGGGAAGAGCGGTAATAACATACATAGGAGTCAGAATAAGATGAAGCTGCTTGAATCTTATAGATGAAAAAAAGAGAAACGAGCACTTATGGACTTTGGTTAATTCATCCAGAGTGTTCCCCATTTTCCATCCAATTCTTTCTGCTGCTGGGTCCACATCCTCTCAGCAGATAAGCTCTTTCAGTTAAACAGTGGAGCAAAGCGTGTAGGAGGAGCACATTTCACCGCTGACACTGTTCAAGATGTAGCTTGTGCTCTGTTACATCCTCTCATGCAGCATTCACTCAGATATGTATGAAACAGCCAGATAGGCTGCAGATGTGTGGGTTTGAGTTTTGTAATTTGAGCAGCATACATTTCCAGCAGTAAAAAGTGAGACCTTATGATGACTTGGCTTCTAAGTCCTCTGCAGAGTGCACTGTCAATCCCAGCATCAGATGCGTTTTATATTTACAGATATAAAGGCTACAGACTGCCTAGCTTGTACTGGCCATAACTCAGTTTTAAATCAGGAGAAAGCATCGTACCCAAATGGCATCAACTCCACGGGCGTGCAGTTGAGCGCTGGAGAAATAAACACCATGTTAATGTTTGTGCTCTGCTGATTTCAGCTCCCATGACTGTGAAGGAAGTGCTGCAGAGCCTTGTCGATGATAACATGGTGGACTGTGAGAGAGTAGGTACATCCAACTATTACTGGGCCTTTCCCAGTAAAGCCTTACACGCTCGCAACCACAAACTGGAGGAGCTGCAAAAACAGGTGAGCTCAGTCCCTTCTAGTCTGATTTCCAATTAAAGGTCGCATCAAGCATAAGCGCCACAGCAAAAAATGAGAAGGGGTGATTTTGGTTTCACAGGATGATACTTGGGTACTTCTCCCTCGCAGTTTA
Organism: Simochromis diagramma; assembly: GCF_900408965.1. Lineage (NCBI taxonomy): Eukaryota > Metazoa > Chordata > Actinopteri > Cichliformes > Cichlidae > Simochromis > Simochromis diagramma. The sequence goes on along the minus strand of NW_024386792.1, from coordinate 1,446,818 downwards.
CAGTAATAAGGTCAACACGTGAGGTCAACAGTGCCTGGAAGACACTTCTGCTAATAGAGGGTCAAAAAAGAAATGGGAAGAAAATGCAAATGAGCTGCTGATTAAACAGGAAGCTTGTCAGAGTTTGTTTTATATCTTAGTTGTAGGTCATTCCATCTCAAATCAGCTACGTTTTTAGAACTTTTTCTGCTCGACTGTCTCTGGCTTGAATACAAATCTTATGGTCCAAATATATTTGCACATATATAATGATTGTAGCTTTATATGTCTTATACATTTCAACATATAGGTGTCTTGTTTTTTGTTTTTTTTTTAATGGTCCATTGACCCACTTTCAGGCAATTTTCTTTGCACATTGAAATCTGAGGCAATTTGTGGACACGAATATCTCAAAACCAATTAAAGATTAAAGTCAGAAATTTTAACTCAGACATTTTTTGATGTATCTGTCCCATATCACCAATCCTGGTTCATTTAGATGGTAAGAAATAGCAATAAAAATGCCTTTTAATAGTTAGTATCACTATTATGTATGTTTTCTTTTGTCAGCTATGTCATTTAAAAAAAAAAAATAAATCCACATTTAAAAATGATCCCCAGTTGTAGCTAATAATAAAAATCATGGTATTCATTTATGTGAGATTTGTGTTCACCACCGTGTCGTCCTCATTGATGACCCACTTCCCTCGACTGTTTCACGGCTGACAGATGGTGTGAGGGTGGCGGCTCCTCAGAGAACATTAGCCACCAGATTTCTGGGACAGATCTTAAGCAGCAAGCGCTCACTAAATAATGACGATGTTTGGTTGTACCGCACGTGGTGACAATATAGCGCTGTTTATGCGATATCACAGCATTTGGTCACTGAGATCATCAGACAGATTTTGCAGCAATGCTTGATGTTTTGAGTGGAAGGACGAGAGTAAAGTGTCGACTGTGTGGAAAAGGATGAGGTGCAATTTAAAGTTAGAATAAAAGCCAGCTCCCTTTTGCAGCCACATTAATTATATCGTATGATTGAACTATAAAGTTAACAGCACTGTAATTGGCTAAGAGTTTAGTACGGGTAAGCATTTGGGTACCATTAAGATTTTGTGATTGTATTTATTGTATTAATCGCTTACAAGGGCTCCAGTGTTGAGTTGTTTCAGCATATTATTGGGCGGTCTCAGTAATTATTGCAGCACTTATCAGTAGAAACATCAATGTTGTTAACAGCAGAAGTGGCTTTACTGTTTATTTATATCACAATTCAGGAAAATCTCAGTTATCTGCTGATTAGTACTGTAAGAAAAGCTTTAACGTGATGCTGTTGTACTTTAAAGATTTCTGAAGCAAAGCAGCGGAAAGCATCCCTAGAGAAAGCGGTCGAAAAAGCGAAAGTGGGGCGCCAGGATACAGTAAGTATACAAAGGTCAAACTTAAACCAGTGAAATAAAATGAATATCATCCCTTTAATGCACTGAGCATGTGAAATCGCTGTTTGTCTTTGCAGAAGGAAAGAAGCTCTCTGCTGAAGGAGCTGCAGGCTCTGAGAGAGGAGCGCACACAGCTGCAGGCCGAGCTGGAGAAGTACAGAGAGTGTGACCCCGAGGTCGTCGAGGAGATGAGTGAGTACAGCTGCAGACCTACTGGTTTCTCAAAAAAGGTCACTTTTAAATTATTGCATCAATCGTATCACCTACAGTTACTCATGGGAGGCATGGAGCCCCGTGTGAAGCTTTAAATATCCAAATGTGAATCTGACCTATGCTGGCGAAGTCATATTTGATGTTAGAGTCATAATAGGCTGCTGCTGTACTTTGTTCTCTATTTGTCTTTAAATATTTTATCACAAGCTTTATAGCTGTTGGATTGTTTTACATCATAAAAGAAGTTTGATTTTTCTAATCTGTGGGATTACAAACTGTTACATCACTAGATGTTAAGTTAACACAGGAATATAAAGTGTAAACCATGTTTCGACCAAGTCAGCACATGTGTGGTTATTAAATTAATGTTTATTTAACAAGATTCAATCAGATGCTGCTTCCTAGCATCACAGGGCTTATGAATGCAGATGGCACTGTTTTGCATCCAGCGAGGATCTCTTATTAAAAGGAGTTGGGTATCATCCAAGACGCATATGCATCCGAGCAGCTTCTGTAGCGTTCAGCCTAATGTGGATAAATGGTTTCACACCAGATAATAAACTCAAAATTGTGCCGTAGGAGCCGTATTGTTTCAGCGAAGCCTCCCACGCGGTGTCAGGCATCGTGGAGATACAAAGAAGACTCTGGTGCAGTTGGCAGATATGAAAAATGTTCATCTGTTCAGCACAGAGACAGCTACATTAATGGAAACGGTGGCAGAAAGCACCTCTGGTCAGCACTGCAGTTGGCATTTGTCAATAGCATCAAGTCAATGTTATAAGTGGGATTTCCCAGCCTTGAAATGTCCTCCTCGCCCATTTACTGATAGCCCTAAATAAGGTGCATTCAAATGCATTTAACAGATGTTGGGAAAATTTCTAAGAAAAGATTAAATAGTGACCTGGGAAATGTGCCAATCAGCCATAACATTAAAACCTCCCAGGCGAAATGAGTGCAGTTGATCATCTCATTGCAGTGGAACTTTTGTAGGTGTGCTTGTGTACACTTGCAACAATTTTTAAAAAATAAAATATAAACAGTTGTACTCTCCATGTCTTTGTTGCCAACATTACTGTAGTTGCTGGCTCCATTTAGTTTTTTTAGTTTTTTATTTTGTTGGTCTCTGCAGACTAAAACTGGAAATACTTGCTGCTCCTCAGACTGGCAATTAGCTTAAATCTTTATTTCCGTGTTCACCTAACCTCACTGGTATCAGGTTTGTAGAGCTAAAGGGAAGTATTTCCTTTTGACAATGAAGACAGGTCAAAGCAGGTCCTTTGTGCTCGTTAGGTGGTGCTTAACTGCATTCATGATTAATGTAGAAGGAAAAACACCCGCATTATTACTAACCAACTTTCTATTGTTTGCAAAGGACGTTCTTCAGCAGCTACCACGGTTGGGTTCAGCTAATCTTACTGTGCCAAGTAACTTAAACAAGGTTGTTGGGTGTGTACCTGCTGCACGAGACACCAGTGAGTGTACTGCTGAGAGCAAACATGTCAAGCTGCAGGGTCAAACATTCTCACGGTTCAAATTAAGAGACTCAGGAAGTGAAAAATGGTCACAAGTGGCCACTCACCTTGCTTTCAGGATATACGTTCTTAGATATAAACCTCAGACTGGTTAAGTTGTTGCAGTTAGGGTAAGTTTGAAAAGTGTAACTCTTCTTGCTGACGCAGAAGTCTGAAAGTTTTTATTGCAGCCAAATGAACCTTATTACCTCCGAGCTGTCAGCTCACGGGGCTGGTATTAAAAAGCTTTTAAAATATGAAGGCCTTGGAGTCCTTTGCTGGCTGTTACACACCCCTTACATAAGGGAACCACAAACAGACACAGCTATTGATAGTATTGCAAAAATCTGACAGTGCTTTGTTTTCATGCTACAGCTGACCTGCAATATGGGAGGTGTTCCTTTATCTGCTCATGTGACTGGTGGTGGTGTCAGACAAATATCTGGGCTGTTTACCTGCACCTCCCAGATTACCAGTTTTTTTCCACTCCACTGTGACAACACTGTGGTGTACTGATGGCCACATGACCGTGCACATTACTTATGACCAGTCTACCTGAAATGAGATGGAGAGGCATCATTGCTGCCATTGCATGTAACCTAAAATGTCGAATTTGCAGCCGTTTTACAGTGGAGCCAAACTATGGTCAATGTTGAAGCAAAATTTGTGTGTTTGAAAAGTAACAATTCTTTGTTTTGCTTATAATTGAGAATTTTTATTGAGTTATTTTTAAAAACATCAAGACAGGGCAGGTCAAAGGTGCTGATACAGACTGAGGTATATGAGGAAATTTGTACTTTATTATTGGGTAATATTAATTTGCCAGATGTCCAGTACATGCTGTCTGCTTCATATCAAGCTATGTTTTCATTTTGTCTTTGGATATGAACTCACCGTTACTGTCCCATTGCTCTATGATAATCTCAGTGTTATAGTTAAGCCTTCCCAACATATTCTGACAGGCAACAGTGTTGCATCATTTGTTCAGTCCACATTTTCAGTGTCTGAGTTTGAGGTGTTTTCCAAAACTTACAAATTGTTTTAAACTAGGCAGCTTTTAAAAATCTTGTCCTTGTTTTATTTAAAGGACAAAAACACCTCTCTGTTTGATTTTACTCAGATCAGCAGCACTGCAGTCGGTGCTTGAAAATGGTTGTACAGTTACTTTCACATCTCAAAACCAGCAAAATTGAACTTCATGAATTCTCGGACTCTCTTCAAAGCACAGGGAGTCTGGAGTTGTTTGTAAAGAGGCAACACAACCACGTTGTGGGCTTGCTCGCCTTCACATGCTGGTTTAGAAACCTTATTTTGGGTAGTGTATGAAATGGACCATGGTGTCACCCCTGGTATGTTGCGTTACAATGCCCAAATGATTTCAACTGAAGCTGAGTCAAATTTTCAAATCTGAGCAGAAAGACAAAGTTAATCCGGATAAAACAAGCAGTTTGAATGTTGCTGAGAAAGTCACTTTGTTCATAAATGACTAGGATTGTGTTTACAACACAGGTTTTAGCACATAGTTCCTCCTTAAATGATATTTTACCTGCTTCAGGAGCAATAAATGTTATTTATATTTTAATATGTAAAACAAGAGTTATACCATCTGTGGTGCATTTGAAGGAGGATGGAGTAAGGCCAGTTATCTGAACTCTTTGTAGATGGATCATTATGAGTACATCTCACACAGATCACAGTGATGTTGACACAAAACGGTTCAGCAGGCGGACTGAGAGCAAACTAGCTCGCCATTACAGTTAAATTATTTTTTTCTACTTTTACTGTTGCCACATGTCTACAGATCTTATTTTGTCTTTTACTGCCAGGTTTGCCACACAGAGAGCTTTGTTAACAGATAACCATCAGCAAAGCTCGAGAGCAGTATCCAGCTGTATGATATTATGTAATGTCTGCTGCTCAAGAGGATCAGACTGAACTTGCAGAATGAGCTCAGACTTGTTCCTGCATGTGTGATAGCTGTGCACATGTAGGCTCATTAGATATCTTCAAGGGCGTTGCCCATGCTGTTATTGACAGAATTATTATTCACCTGTGAACCATTATTTGCCTTTTTTCTTTCTTTCTTTCTTTCTTTCTTTCTTTCTTTCTTTCTTTCTTTCTTTCTTTTTTTGATTTGTAGTAAAGGAGTTGTAGGACTAAGGAAAATTAGTTGACTTGCAAAGTTAGAAATTATAAAGGAAGTCGGGCGATGTACAAGAATGCTGAAGTACCAGAAGTAAGTTTGCCCCATTAACTTCAGCACGACTTACCTAAACACAACATGCCTTTCCACATATTTACCAAGCTAGCAGCCAAGTGACAGAAACACTAACAAACACTAGGTACTAACAATAAATGCAACTTGGCTAAAAACAAAGCTTTCGTGCCTTCTTGTCTCTGCATGTTAAACAATGGTTGCCACACCCATAGATACCAATAAGTTTTGAATGAAACCATTAAATAGCCCAACAGAAACCATTCCAGTGTAATTGAGCCCAGACTGTATTTAAATAGGCCAATATTAATGATTAATGTCAGCCTAACAGATATTTAGGGTATCGGTGTGCTAGCAGCTCCAGCTCCATCGTTTATAATCCTCCACCAGTGTCTGCACCACATGCAGCAGAGGACACACCACAGCTAACCAGACGTGGGGGTGGATTTAATCGGTGTGTTCATTTCGTTCAGTTTGCAAGTAACCTGCTTTGCAAACCACAAGACAGAGTAAAGGCAAAGAAATCAGCATTTTTATATGTAACTACAGTAACAGGAAGTCAGACAAGTACAGATTTATTAGTGGGCTTATAGGTGATTTAAAATATGATTTTTATTTCTTTTTAACAAGGAAGATTTTGGGGGGATCATCTTTTCTGTTTCTTCTATGTATTATAGTAAAAGTTGATATGTTGCTTTGTGGCACACAAAGCAAAGTGCATAACTTTTAATTATGTTAAACATTTTTATATATTATTTGGCGTTAGGGTCCCATCTTAATATCCAGACAAGGGTGATTAAAAAATTCTATTACTTTACCTTGTTTATCTACAGTTAACTTTTTTCTGTTGATTAGTGAGCAGGGGTCCTGCCAGATAAAGAAAAATAAGTTAAGTATTTAAGAAAATAAAAAGTGGTGCGTCTGTGAACCATGTCAGTCGATGCGTGAAACGTTTCTACCTTGCACCCAGCAGCTGTGTTTCGTTTAGCTACACACTTTTAACCATAAAGTGAAATCAGGTTCTCCAACTTTGAGTCAGCGATTGTTGAATTAATTCACTTCCTACTCAGATTTGTTTCTGGAGAAATTCAATTTTATTTTTACGCAATATCAGTTAAGTGTTGAAATGGTCCTCACGAGCAGTGTTTGTTCTGGTGATCCAAACGGATATTTTACTGGTACTGAACCTTTTCAATCTTCCAGAAGGAAGAGAAACTCAGATCGGAGAGAAACTATCCAGAGCTGTTGGACTGAGATAATTTGTGCTGGATTCAAGCCTGTTGTAGAACAGTTCACACTCATACAGCAGCCAGATTAATGTCTGTGAAAAAGGTTATCATTATTTTTTGTACTACTTGAATATGATGTGATTATTCCAGGGGGGTGGAAACTTGATGTCATCTGTGTTTTTATGCTTAATCTAAACTTCTCTCTGAGTGCTGTCCAGTGGGAACATATTGTTCAGCTCCGTTCTACTTTTTTACAGTATAAAGCGCTCTTTCAAGCGCCGCTGTAGCTGTAGGGGATGAGTAGGTTAGTGTCCACTTTAATTTAATAGGATACCGCCACTTAGTCATACAGCACAGCTGTGGCCACGCAACCATCACATCCCTGACCACCACTTCCTCCTCAGAGGGGATGGTTTGTTGCCAGCCTTCATTTGTGCTTGTGTTGCAAGCTTATTTTCCTCTTCTTCTTTTTTTTCTTCTTTTTTTTCTTCAGCGTTTTTCCCAGTTTTATATAATCTACTAGACTTCCTCCGTGTCAGCTGACGTTTTCACATTAAGCATTTTGTATTTGCAGTGTGTGAGCCTTGCTTGCAAACACCAAAGGTCATAAGAAACAAATCATAGGAAATAGCATTCAAAACATGTTACAAAGGTTATTAAATGTACTGAGCGCAAACAACACACCTCAACAGCAGCTGCAGCAACAGTGCAAACATGACACTTTTAATGACATGCTGAAGCAAAACTTGGAGTGATGTTATTGTAATGACTTCGTTGGGTGTTCAGTAGATGCCTTGAAAAAAACGTTTAAATGCTTTCCAGCTGCAAACCTGTGTGCTTTTGCACCGGGGCTCGCTTATCTTGTATCTCTATATAAGTGGTTACTGACTAGTTGGATGCACATACTAATCCAAGATTTTATTTTGCAGAAAAATCAAATGTTATAGCAAAAGAAGCTGTTTCCAGATGGACAGGTGAGTCTGCTAATTTCTTTTCTTTCTTCTTTTTAAATATATATAGACATGTAATGGTCTGGATTTAAGCTGCAAGAACATAAAATGCCCAATGTGTGGTTGTAGCGCTTGTTTATAAAGTGAGAGTTGTTTTATTTTGTAGTCACTATTTGTGGATTTTGGACTACTGACTGTTGATTGACCTTGGTTTACTGTTTTCTGTTTGAAATTTCTGGTTAGTCCAAAAAAAAAGCTGGATGACAGCAGTCGGACTTTATCTCTGATTACTGTTTAATGCACGTGAAAGTGCATTAAAGTGAAATCTGTGAAGGCGCTCTGTAGTCCAGCTGTCGCTCTAAGTAGTCCGCGCTTATGCTCTGTGTGTACGTTTGTTGACTTGAGTGGTAACCTTGGACACAGCTGACCTTTAGGGATCATGGTAGCCATCGATGCCTGCGGTCTTTTGACTCTTTAGATCAACATTGCCTGCTGCAGGTCAACAGAGTGGTGTTGTCAGTTTTGGTTGGAGAGCTTTTGCTTTGCTTTCATGGAAGGAAGCTCAGTTAAAAAAAAAAAGTGAGTCATTTCTGCCTCATTCACGATTAGTACTTCTCTTTTCTGAGCTGGACAGTATGAAACAAACATGCATAAGTGTTTCCTCGTAGCGCAGCTGTTGAATTTGCACAGTAACGTCTTTTACTACGAGCTATAAAGTTCTCATGTTATGCCGTTAGAGCGAATGCTACTATTTTACCAGGTCTGGTCAGGGTTTGTGGCTAAACACTCAAATCAACACAGCAAAGCCAAATTTTGAAGGTTTCATGGAAAAAGCAGCTGCAACTTTGCGCACCTTGGTTGTTTTTAAAACACTGCTGCTCTATGTTGGCCTGCTCATGGATTGTCTGCGGCTGCCCACACAAGCCTCGACACATTTAATCGCTTGTCATATCAAAACTGGAGAACAGTAAAAACTAATCATCCAGAAGTGAAGTGAAAGTCATCGCTAAAAGTGCAAGCCAACGCTCATTGGCTTAAGCTCCTGATCAGTTGTTAGTCTGCAGGAAGTTGTTCTGCTTTTGAAACTGGAGACTTCAGAGCTTCAGCTGCTAAAAGGTTTTTCTGAAATAGACATTTTGTTTTTAGTGAAACTTATTTTTATTGCTATTATTTAAGAATAGGACGCAGGTATATATAAAATGTTTTATTTTTTAAACTATTTTCACATGAGGCTGTTAGGGTGAATTCACCACCACAAAACATCAAGATGTATTTAATTTGAGGTAGTTAAATGGATTATTATATATTATATTATATATGGATTCCACACATACATCATTAAAGAATTTGAAATTGTTAATGCTGGATGTGAAATGTCAAATGACTGTTAAGGGCAGTTTGTTTCCTAAATTTACATGATATTCACCAAACTGGTTAAAACAGATGATCTAAATCTGCCGCACTAACCAGTCATAGTAACCCGGCTTTCTCCTTGCTTCTGAATGAGCAGTCCAGATTCCTTTTGCTGTAAATGTACAGTATATATTTGTAAATTGAGATTTCATTTATATTTCATGTGTTTAATGTTTCTTTGTTACTCTTGTTCTCAGACAATGTTTTCGCCATAAAGTCGTGGACAAAGAAGAAGTTTGCCTTTGATAACAGCCGCATTGATAAAGCCTTTGGTATCCCGGAGGATTTCGACTACATGGACTGACTGCCAGCATGTCATGGACGCAGCGATGGAGTAATGTGTTTCGGCCTCTGCCACCTACCTACCTGGTCTCTGCATTTCTAATTCCTGTGCTGTGGGTTTCAGTGAAAATAAAAGCACCAGACGGTCCACTCGCGCCGTCGGGTGGATTTTGAATAAGGACAGATGTCAGTGACTTTGCGGTGGCAGATGGACTTCATCAGTGGATATGTTACTTTGGTGCAACCAGAGAAGAGTCTGAAACGCCATTAGTGGCTGTGAGGGCTGACAGGGTCCTGTGATGAGCACAAGCTAGCAGCCAAAGTTTTGGGACACCTGTTTGCATGAAAACTGAGAGCTCCGAGTAGATGATGGAAAGGAATCAACACTTACTGCATTTGTGTTGCCAGTGGTCGCGTTTGTATGGTTTAAACAGATGGTTTGGAATCAAATGCTTGTGCACTTTTTCTTAGATATGTTCCTTTTCTCTCTCCCTCCCTGGAGTATTACAGGGCATGGTTTCCTAGTTGTATTATAACTACAAAGGTCAGTGTCAAGTTATCTTTGATGTTTTTGTTTCTTTTATAATCGTCACTGGAATTTTAGGGTTTTTTTGTTTTGTTTTCTTGTTGTTTTTTTCAGGACTCACTTTCTGGATGATCAAAAAAGATCATTGCTGTCACAACATGTCTAGAATGACTATTGACCTTCTTTTTTTGCTCCTTTTTTCTGTCAAACCAGATGCAAAATAGGCAGTTGTGTGTCTTGTTTACTCTGTGACCTAGTTGAGAAGGCCAATGTGTCTGGGTTCTTTGATTTAAATTTCAAATGAGCTCTGTGCTCATTTTGCTTTGCTCATCAGTTTCATTTTTATTCCAGTAAATGAATGACATGCAAATGTAATATCTGATCTTTTGCCTCTTCTAAGGTTTTTTTTTTCTGCATTAATGAATGTGAGACAGATGTTAGTTACTAATTTAAAGGACACTGTTTTACTACTGTAAGTTTAGTTGGTGGCATGATAAAGACTCGTCTAATCCAGTCTCTGGATGTTCATGAACTGATGACTACAGCAAGGCTGGAACAAAATAAATAGTCGAAATGCCTAGCAGCAGTTTGTTTGAGGGAGCTGACACACCCACACAAGAATAACCTGGATGTATTCATGTGTGTACCTGCCCAACCTGTACTGTGATTCACGGGCCTGTTGGCTGTCAAAACTCTGAGAACACTGCGCACAGTTTTTGGTAATCGCAGCTTGCAGTTTCTCTCGTTAAAACATGCCTGGCCCTGAAAAGAGACCAACAGAGCAGTACTGACACAAGGACTTAGCCCTCTCCCCATATGAACATATGAAATCAGAGTGGTGTAACTGGAGTGTAAAGGACTTTTATTACATGCATTTGCCTACGTTTCTGCGAAGAAAGTTTGAAACCCAGCCAATTTCTATTTTATTACACCTTTCCAAATGCTCCTCAGTACCTTCTTCAACTCTCGATTTACATGCTGACACTGCCAGTACAACAGTGTAAAATTCCTGCATTCAAATCTCACCTCAGTAAAAAGAATCGCACACAAATGAAGTGAAATATCCCCTGTGACTAAGCGATTATATTACGAATCAAAGTGTGGGTTGCTTTTTACTGCTGAAGAAGATCAAGGTGTGGGAAGTTACTGTTTGATATACAACTGCCTGCCAAGGCCACACAGGATTAATCTGGACGGGGGGCAAATATATTAGAAGACTATTTTTACACTGTGAAATCTTAATAATACTCAACTTGAAAGCTTATGCATTATTATATTATTACTAGCCTATTATTACTAAAGTTCTGTGTATGCTTATTAGATTACGACACAAAGTTTCCTTTAAATATCTTGGCCTGAAATGAAACATTTATCTTAAAATTAAGTAGAGTTTAATGTATTTAGTCACTTCCCACTTGGAAATACTGTGCCACCAGCAGTTTTAGAAGTATTTACTTACTGACACTAAGTAAAAGTAGCAGGACTGGAGAATACATCTGTAGTAAAAATGTCAAACACATTAGCAGAATATGGATTAAAAGGAATCAGAGTGAAAGGCTCTCTATACCGGACACTAATATTTTTATTAGTTTAGTTGTATATGCTATAACATGAACCCGGACTCCATGTGTAAGTCAGACTTTTATGTTCTATCTCATAAAGCCCAAGCAGATCTCATTTACAGATAGTATTTCCAGAATCTCAATGTTTACACCTACTGTTAGTACATGTATATTAAATTGACAGATCACGGCTGATCTACAATAGCATTTAAATGCTTTATAAGTCACTCAGCTTGAGATCTCCTGGTGTATTGCCATTAATAGCAGCGCATTTTAATTGTAATTTTTGTGTTATTTTTTTCTGTACAAAGCCATTCAGTGGGGGGGGGGGGGGGGCTGTACCCTCTGGGGATGTGTTCTAGCAGGGTTGAAGTGCAGATAAGTTTAACTATGTTTTAATTTCTAATATCAAATAGCAGCTCTTAACTAAAGCTAGTCAGAAATATCAGCATTTGATTCAATACAGCGTTTGATCAGTTGTTTCACCTCGAGTATTCTGCTACTTTATAGTTTTATGTAGGGTTGCATAAAGACTTGTTATTATTTTTTAATTGTATTTGTTGGCTTTCTACCTCGTGCCTCGCTGCAGTGCCTGTAGCCTGCTTGAGCAGGCGGGGAGGGAGAGAGGGAGGGAACTGCTGCTGCTTCTGCTTGCTGAGAGAAAGAAAGACCAACGCAGCGAAACACAAGGCAGGCTGCTAGCAGAGAGGGCAGCATGGCGGGGCTACAAGACTTCCACCAAGGCAGCCACTGTCACAGGAAAACGTGGATCAATATACTACTAGGAATACTACAGTTACTTTTACCCTGCGTTCAGCACGGAGGTGCTCAGCTCCAAGGTTTGTTATTCTCGTCTTTATTTTCCGCTTTGGGGGGCTGGTACGTTCAAGCGACCGTTGCAGAGAAAAAAAAAGAGAAGAAATGTGCTTTAATTTTGCTAGGCTGTTATTGTGGAAGACGAGAAACGAGTTGAAATGTCCACAGCCAGTCTAAGTGTATGAAAAATAATGAAAATAAAAGTTAAAGTGGTGTTTTTATTTTTCTTTTGTTTTTACTCGGGAGAGGTTTGTAGCTAGTGCTTTATCACCCCGCTAATGTTAGTTCTTGCTAGCTTCCAATTCCCCTTTGCTGTTTGAATTAACGAAACTGAGTTGCTCAGACATGGAAGTAGCGGGTTGTCGAGACTTTGAACGTCCACTTAGCGGCTGTTACTGTAATAAATCTACGCGGTGTTGTAAGCTGCCCTTTACATGACCATACAGTCGTGTTTACTGCAGCAGCAGGGGAGATGTTTCCCCAAGTTCGTTAGCCACCGAGCTAACCCCCTGCTAAACAAGCAGCTAGCAAACAGCCTTTGTGAGGCTTCATTTCCTCACTTGCCTGTCATTCTCGTCCACTCCGTTTCCCTTGATTCATTCGTAATAAGAGATGATGCTACTGTGGCTTGGCAGGTTTAATTACTTATGTTATAATTATTATCTTTTCGGGTGCTTTGGATGCATTTCCACCAGAGTGTGTTGTTTTCCATGTTGCCCAGTTTCCCAGGGCAGCACCTAACTGTTAATTTGATTTCTTGTTCCCTACAAAGATCTGAGTCAGATGTCACCCAGCGTGGTCGAGGTCTGGCAACCAGAGGATGCAGAGCCATTAGTCCCGCTTCAGGTAGGTGCCTTCTAATGGCTGTGTTTGTATTTGGCTCTTTATGTGCACACTTCAAAAAAAAAAAAAAAAAAGCTCATCAGACAGCATGAGTGAACACGTGTGGGTTAAAGCATCACCGATGTTTTTGGACTCAGTTTGCAGACTGATTTGGGTGTGTTTGAGAGGGAAAAACTCGTCAATACCCCGCCACGATTTTGTCAACACAGTTATCAAGAAAAGTTATCTTGCTAGTAGTCACAGTTCATTAAACAACTCCAAAGTGAAGGCAGAGTGGGAGGTCACCTGCCATGTGGCTCCTCCTTATTTTCTTTTGTACGTGCTATCCATTGTGGAGTTCAGTTAGTAACACACGCTGACAGCCTGAAGACTTCTTCGCAGTTGCTTCCGGCTTTGTGGTTCACACATTTTAGTCTAGGTTATGCAGTTCTTTTTTGTTGTTGTTGGGTTTTTTTAAGTACTTCCAGTCATTTTCAAGTGGGTGTTTGTGATTATTATGTAATTGTGAGGCAAGAGCAAGGGTAAACAGCACAAGTTCGGTGTTTACTGATAAACCTATCATGAAGTCACCAGCTGGCTTGTCAGGTTACCTGAAAGGGGTGTGTGCATTTTTCCTGAAAAACTCTGCATGGAGACAGTGTTGAGAGTTTGGCTGCTTTAGGTGAAAAACTAGATGCAAACTATTTGCATACCTTTTTTCTTTTTTTTTTAAAAAGAGTTCAATATTATTCTTTTGTGTCCAATTAAAAGATTAAAAGCCGGCCTCCTTTGCACAGAAACATTTGCAGAGAGTTTATTTTTGCCATTGTATAGTATACTTTTTACAAGCTTGCTTTGTGGTGTGCACCCTACGGTAATTGCCAGAGACCAGAGATAACACCGAAGCAGTTGATTCAGCATTGCAGATAGTTCTTAGTGTGAGTTGTATACGCTGATAAATAATTCATATGCCGAGGGGAGGAATTTGATGTTTCTTTTGTGTTTTGTTTTTCCACACTTACCCCTACCTTGCAGATCAGTTAGCAGGTGACTGGCTTGTTGACATTGTTGAGTGTCATATGTAGTATTGGATGGAGCGATTGTCTCAGTTACATGAGCTATGTGAAACAGAGCATAACATGGATGTCTATCTTCTACCCCAGTGCTGTGGGCTCACTGAAGTAGTGATGCTGGAGATGCAGTGTCATATGTGCAGATATATCGTCAGAATCAAATCTGGGCTGTAAATACATTCCTGTAATACTTGCAGTAAATGCTGCATGTTTCCTTTGCTTGTGCTTTTTGTAACCATTAACATGCGTTATGGGTCACGTGTTTAGATTGGCCTCAGGTCTAATGATATTGGTTGAAGTTCCCTGGTAATTTTAAATAAATTGCAGTTTTATCTGCTTCATCTTCCTGTTTGGGTTTTGTCATTTCTGCACTCATCGTTTACAAACACTGCTGCTGTGCTTGTGAATATTCCTTTTCATGCTTTATCAGCTCAGCTGCTGCAGTGAGCAGCATAAGCTTTTATTTTATTGTTGTGCACACTCTAGTGAAATTATTTTTGTTTCATTTAGTTGAACTATTAAAGGTGTTGGAGTTCTTGAAAGAAATTTACATCAGCTGGAGCTTTTCAGGCTGAGGCCTGTAGTTTCTGCTATGCTGGGGAAAGGTTTATGTGGTTAAATGGTCGGCTGTTATGAAGCGTTTTTACCCTTAGCAGTTCTACAAAGCAATTTACAGTGTTTCTCGTTCACCCACTCACACACCCCCCAGGGCTTTTTGTGGCTTCACTGGTCCGTGTGCAGCGAAGGCAACATGTCTGCCTTACATCATTTAATGGAAATTTCTGCATTTTTCTCTTATAGCTGAATTTTATTTTATTTTATTTACACAAATTTATACTGTGCTTGAGCACTATGCATGAAACATCAATTGCTTTAAAAATTGCCTATTTGGAAGAACACCAGAAACTTCCACACTTGCACAATAATAGCTGTGGATCTAACTTCCATTGTGACTAATTTTAGCTTCAATGTCTTGCTCAGGGCTGTTTTTGCAGTGGCAATATGTTTATGTACATATCTGTCTTGAAAGAAGACTCATGCAGTTTCACAGTTATTAAATAATTCAGTGTGTACATTCAACTTCTGCAAATAGCAGAAGAGGGGGGAAAAATAGCTAAGAAATGAATCAGCTGTCGTTCGGTTAGCCTCTCATCCAGCACGTTAACTCCAATCCACTGTCTCAGACTGCAGCTGCTGAGAGTAGTCCTTGTTGTGCGTTGCGTCCTTGGTGAGCTCTGCTTAGCAGCACATGAACCACTTCTCCATCTGCTGCAGGTTCTGGTTAGAGTGGCCCTCCAGCTTACTTTAGAATGTAAACCCAAGGACTCCCATCGCCACCTAAATTATTGAACCTGCCAGAAAAGAAGCCTAGCTACTGAGCCAGTAGGACAGTAAAATATGAGGTAGGAAGACCTAGGGCACTCCCTTATCAGCAAGTGAACTTTCAAAATAGGACCAAGGAAGTGTTGCACTTGTAAGGATTTCCTCATGTTATGGTGACACGGGCCTTTGTTACCCTGAGCATGCCGAGCATATTACACACCTTTATTACAGAAATCGGGGTTAGATCTGTTACAGAAGTAACAGCTTTCAGTTAAATATTCCCATCACTACTGTTACCATAAAACAGTGCTTAGTACATGGGAAATGTTTTGGGTAACTAGATTCCTACTTCACACAAATGTAATACTGGAAGGAATGACTGGTAGTATGCTTTTTATTCTGCATGAAACCTATGTGTACATCAGAAAAAGAAGAATTAAAGAGCATAGTTGTTTTTCATGGTGATTAATAGTGTTCTATATCCATTGCTTGTAAAGCATTTAAATTTCACTTATGGGTTTTTGGTTGCCAATATGATACAAATAGGAACCAGTTTTTGTGCAGATAAGACATTTTTAAATCTGTTAAAGGATCCTTCAAAAATTTCTTTTAGAACGCCATTCAAGTTGTCCTATGTTATTTTACAATCAGCTGTAATGGTCAGGTCTTCTACACTTCAATTCTAAATCTGCTAATGCATTTCCTACTTTTTTAAAAAAGTGACGTTTTGTTAAATGCCACCAACTTACTTAGACTCTCCCGCACCGATCGGCGCATTGGGCGACAAGAGAGCGCCATTGAACTCGGTCCATCGCAGCAGTTGTTGCTTCATCCCATGACAGTTCGGCTGAGCGTAAATCTTCAAGGAAAGTCCTCCTCCATGTTATTTTGGGTCTTCCTTGCCGTCTCTTTCCATTCTTCGGGTTCCACAGAACCGCAACACGGGCAGGTCTCGGGTCCGGTAGCAGAAGGATGTGACCGGCAAATCTGAGCTGAACTCAGTTGTTCAGAGATATTCCTGCGTTTTTGTGTTGTCCACGTTTGGTTCCCGTTATTTGTGTGTGATGTTTATTAGCTGCAAACGGGAATCATTTGAACTGATGTAGTCTGCGGTACTTTATTAATTTAACTGGGTGGGCACAGATGATCCTGAAAATGTGTGCAGATTTTGAAAGTTATATAAACAGTCAGTGTTTTATCATGAACATGGATCAGTTTAATTTAAAAAAAAAAAAAAAGAAAACCTTTAAAAGATTATTGTTAATGCTGACAGTATAAGTTCACAAAAATTGGAATACACCAAAATCATTTTTATGTGTATATTAGGGCTGCAACTAAAGATCAGTTTAGTCGTCGACTTATCTGCCAATTTTTCTTTGATTAGTCAAGGATTATCTCAGTAATTCTTATCTTCGCTTCCTGTGGGCAAACCTCTTCGAGGCTCCAGTACCTCACCTGCTCACGTCTGCCCACCTGTGAATATCACCCTGTTGACTCCTCCTACAGCAAATGACCCAAGAAACATAAGACTTTGAAAATAATCAAATGTATTTTCAACATTACCCAAAAGGACCGTCAGAATAAAAATGAAACAAAATAATATTTAGGAATGTAAATTAAAACGATGCGTTTTTTCCCCCAAGTCCTAAAAAACAAGTTTCCAAAGTTTTCAGATGATTAATTCACGATTACAGTGCACATGCTCCGAGTGAGGTTTGCTCTCATCTTTGAGATGATGTTTTGAGCTGCTGATAACCACATTAAAGATGCTGTCTGTCACGACTTCAGCCATTTGAGAGGTGCAAGAACCTTGTTTCAGGACAAACTCATCTATACGCTGGTGCAGGGCTCACAAAATCGCTAGCCCGACGTCCCGGAGCTAGCGATATCTCCGGTCGGGTGACCAAAATCTATCTCAGCCCCGCCCGTCAGGTTATCATGATAGCCCGACGGGCGGGGCTGAGATAGATTTTGGTCACCCGACCGGAGATATCGCTAGCTCCGGGACGTCGGGCTAGCGATTTTGCGAGCCCTGCGGTGGGGAATACTGGGTAAACTGAACAAAACAGAATTAGAAAAGACTGTTACTTATGTTACTATGTTACTTATGTATAATCATACTTTCTCAGATGGTGTAGTGTTCAGTGCCAATTAAACAGTTCAATTGATGGTCAAACCCACAAATTAACTACCTAACGTTAGGTGGAAAAGGTTTACTATTCAGACTATTTAGCCATGGCTACCTGAGGATTTTGCTTTTCATGATCTGATTTATTCAGGTGTCTTGAGACGAGCCCCCTGTGGGTTGTTTTGTGACTTGGTAAAAGAAACTATACATAACTATCTGATTTGTGAGTGCTGCCTGCACCATTGTTTGTCTTTCTATAAGGTCCTCCCAGCATTACAAAGGAAGTCTAGATGATCTTCATTGTCAAACTGAAGTTCATCATTCTCAATTCCAATTAATCAGTTTGGTTGTGTGCTCAAGTCTATGAAGACTCTGCTTACAAACTTCTTCCCTGTGAGAATGATGGAGGCTAACATGATCTGGAAACTTATAATGGTGCTGACATTGTATCATTCCTCAAATTAGTCTTTGGAAACAGTCCTGTTTCACAGGTCTGTGTAAATATTTCAAGGCTGGGTCATGGCTTAGTTTTCACTATGACTTACTTTATCAGCTTTGAGACCTTATAGGCAAACAGTATCCTTCCCAGATTATTCAGTGAATTGAATTAAGGGGCACATGAGGTCTTAACAAGTTGAAGCACATCTTCAGGGCGATCTTAGAATACACATAAGCTCAAGTGTGAATACCTACTTAAATGGGATATTTCTGTGCAAGGACATCATTTTTGCATTGTCACTGTGGATGAAGTATTGTGTGTAGATTGAGGGGGGTCCATTGTAAAGATGAGTTCAGACATAAAACGCCCTTTTTAGTAGAGAGAAGATGTAGTCATCCATAAAGCAGATTCTTATTGCCCTGTTCTAAGAACTGCATGACAGTCCACCAACACTGGCAGACATGAGGTTAGAGCCAGGATGCACAAGCTCTAATGCCATTTTAAGTTTCCACTGACTGTTCCAGGTTCACAGTAAAATCAAATTTGATGCAAATTGGTTTATCTGTTTTGTTTTGTTTTTTTTTCATCAAATTTCAGGTGGAGAAGGAGCGAAGAAAAGAGGGTCTTCCACTCGAGGGCAGGTAAGCTTATCAGCTAAAACTGAATACCTAGGTAGAGACTTGCCAACAAGACGCATGATGGCCAACAAATAACAAACCTACATAGAGATCTTGTCATACATAAGGGTTTCTTTAGCAGGGTGCAAATTTAAATTCTACTGTACGCTCTACATTTAAAGATGTTGCGTCAAGGGATTTGTGTAATATGCAGCCTTAAACTGTAGCTGCTGGGTGACGTGTTTTTTCTCTTCACACAGACAAATGATGCAGTGTGGTTTCAGTGTAACTACCGGTAGCTTAAAGTCTTTGCCTGCATGCAGGCTGTGTTGTTTATTTTGGTGAGTGAGGGGGTGTGATGGAGAGAGTTTGGGGGCGTGCGTTACAGAGGCACAGAACCAAATTCCTGCCTAATTTTAGAACTCCTTGAAAGAAAAAGGAGGAGAGCTCTGTCTTTCCCATCTGTTTCTGTTCCTGCTTAAAACTGGTTGGAAAAATAGACGTTTTCTTCAGAATCTCAACAGCTCATAGTGTTGCTCACTATCAGGCTAGTGGTGTTGATGGCTGCTCAGAAATGGAGCAATCTTGAGGCGTGTTCAGTTGCACATGTAAATATTTTCTTGCCTTAGCCTTCTTGGTTATCTTTCCAAAAATAATTGTTGAGCAGAATAAATGTCAGTAAAATCTCTAGTGCCTATGCTGGTTCAATACAATCTCTGAGACTGTACTGATTATCTTTAAGGCAGTGTATCCTGCCTTAAAAGATAAGATTTTTTTGATAACTGTTCCATTATTTGTTCTGCTTATCAGTGTGTTCCTAACCAAGTCTCATGATCCCTGATTTTTTTTTTAATTATCTGCGTGTTTTGAAAAAGGCGTACATGTTTTCTCTGTCACGGTCTCTGAATGGGTTTTGTTTGCTGGGAGCTGACGGTCTAGTCAAACTCACTGTGGATGGTGAGCTCATTGTAGCAGTTTAGTTTGAATGAATCAAATGAGAAAGTACTTTCTGTTTTTCTCTCAAAAAAAAGAAACCTTCTAAGGCTGCTTTGTGGAGCTAATGCGTTTATGACAGCATATCTGGCCTCTGTCCTGCACATTCTTTGGTTTGCACTCATGCAAAGAGAGTCAGATACATGGCAGTCCAATGTTCCCAGAAAGGTGTTTTCTTCCTGTCTTTACTCAAAGTGATTATTTTACTGGCACAACTAGAAGCATTTTTCGTTTTCTTGGAACCTAAAGCAAGGTCCCTGATATGAGTTTGGGAGTAAGGAGAAAAAATGGAGAGAAGGAAGGGTTTGCAAAGAAAGAAAAGATGCATGCATGCTGCATATGATTGGATATCAATAGAACACAAATTTAAAAGATACTAGAGCTACTTTGGTCATATAAACATAGTCTTCCTGTTTCAGAATGACAGATTGCTTCTAAATGGGAATCATCATAGTTTCTTCCCCTCTGCTGTTGGACACATGAACAATAAACGTACGACTGTCCCCACCACTAACTCATGACCCTACGCTGTGTTCACTGCATGATTCCATGTTTTGGCACTGATCACCACCTGCACTCATGTATATATCTTTCTACGTAGCACTTTTAATTCTTATTCTTACTTTTATTTTTTCATGTCTATTTAAGCGCAATTTATGACAGCATGTTTGCACTGAAGCACCGCAGCAATTTCCTAATGTTGTAAACCCGCTCAACATTTGGCAATAAAACCCATTCTGATTCTGATTCTGATTCTGATATTTATTTGAAAGATCCAAAAAGGAAAATCGGGAAAAATGTTTGTGGAAAATGCAAGGTACTTGATCAAATCGTTTGTAATTGGTTGTCAGGTTGAAGAAATTCTCAATTCTTTGTACCATTTTAATATTGGGTTGATTTTGATGCTACCTTACCACAGAGACATTTCAGTGCACTCGTCAGCATCAGCATGCAGTAGTTTAGTAAATTCATTTAATATTTGCAATAGAAAGTGTCTGAATAAACCACATATGGAGTTTAGCAGGCAACTTAATTAATTTAGTAATATCAAAATAAATGTATTTTTATATCATGCAGTCAGTGTTGATTATTAAAAAACATTATCACTAAAACCTTTTGTTAAAATAAATAGCTTTTAGCCAATGCCAGCTTTCATAAACGTGAAAGACTAAATCTGTAGCTGTTTTAAATTGACAAGCATCTCGAGGTTAATGTGATTTGCATGTAGACAGCAGTTGGTGAACAGTGTGGGAATATGACTATTTTTTAAATCTTGAGAGGTGAGAAGCAAAAGAGGCTTTGCAGTTCTGGTTGACCTCAAGACCTCCTGAGCCGTGAGGCCTCTCGTGCCTGGGTTATCAGGCACTTGCCAGGCCTGCCGTCACCCTCTCCCAGCCTAAAGAGCAAAGCAGGCAGCATATGCAGAGGTTAATGATATCTCTGTCTGTGCTCTTGTGCGTCAAAATATCTTAGTCCTACATCCTTCTCTTTTTAGGCCTTTTTACTTTATTCTCCACCAGGATCATTTATGATAATGCTTTATCGAGGTATACTGTTAATACTGTGGCATGTGGATTTAACGTCATTGTCAGTTCACACGTCTGTGAATAAGGTTGATCTAAACCCTTGTCTAGTCCTAACCCTTTCCCTGGAGCGTGGCTCAGGTCACTGCTAACACTGACTTTATTTGAGTTATATCCAAGAGCTCAAATAGCACCAAACATAACTTGTTATTTTTGTACTGTGGCAGTGGACAGAACCCTGAGACTACAGCTCAGTGGTGTGCTTGTTAAGAGGCTGGGTTTTTCTTCATGGGCAGCTGCTTTTGAATTTACAGCAAATTCCAAGTTCCTAATGCACATGACAAGCTAAAAGCCCCCAGCTAACCTTTGAAGATCTGAACGAAGCCTGACACTACTCACCACTACAGAGAGAGGAGTGTGTTTCACTTTGCGTTTTAACATTTGTTCAGAATTTTTGCAGAAGTTAACATTGTTCTGCAGGTGGTCTTGTATTCCGAGTCAGTAGAGAAGTGTGCTTTTAATTATATGAATAGCTATGTGGTGAAACTGTTGACCTTGAAACAACAATGCTAGCCATGGCACGGGACTCCTCTGTACAAGCACACAACCTCATTTCCCTTTCACATTTGACCCCTCATACAATCACCCACACACAGTTTTTCCACTCTAAGACTGAAATGATACTGTTTAACGGGCTAGAAATTAATAAACAATTAGAGCTATACTGAATGTGAGAGGGAAGCCCTTATTATGTAATGCAATAGGCACTGTTCCTCTGAACAAGCCACAGCCAGTTCATCTGTGGTTTTTTATTATATTTGTGCCTTCATTCTTTCTTTAACTCAGTATTTACTTGACATGCATTTGCACGTGTTTCTCTGTGAAACGTTTTCAGAAGTGTCACTGTATTGCTACACCACCTTCAAGAGAAGGTGTAGCATCTGAATTCTGCAGTTATCACAATTACTGTGCTCTGCTGATACGTTGATAATCATAAAGAGCTAATTTTATGGGGTCTGAATGTGGTTTTTAAGAGGACTGGACCAGCAGAACTAATAATTTTATTTTCCCTCCCGTTTACTTGTTTAATACGTTGCCTTTTATATTTATATTTGTGACCTTTTGCAAACTCCAACACCCGTTATGAATACTGGGCGTTGTTTAGTTTAGTCTGAAATAAACTGTTGTTGTTTACATATCCTTCTCTTTGCACCTACTGATTGGCCAGAGGGTAGAGTAGACAAGATAAACAGTTCCTTAAGAGCAGATTTGTTATTTCACCTGTTTCTCTTCAGCTACCTGTGTATAAAAGTGTAGTGGACCTGAGTGTAAAATCAATCATGGCTTTTTTCAACAACATAGCATGTTAAGTTTGTAATTTTTCCACTCAGCAGTAAACACTGTTCACCAAACACCAAAACCAAAGGTACAGACCTTCCTGTAAACCGTGGCCATCTTCAGTGTGTGATCATTTTTGCACAGGGTCCTCTTGCTTTGACTGTGCGGCAATTGTTCTGAACTTTGCTTATATTAAAACGTATTCCCCAAGTCCAAAATTAGTAACCCCAAAATTAGTAACCCCTTTTAGTAACCCCCAAAATCCCAAATCCCATGATTTCCGGGAGAGAGAAATGCCTTGTGGATATCTTGGTGTCCCAGTAGACCTGTTACTTCATCATCATTTTTTTCTTTAAAAAAATAGCTTTAAGAGTTATTAATCTGTTCACCTTTAAAAAGAGCAGTCAAGGACAAACAAAAATTACGCTAACACTGAGTCAGATCTGTGAGAAGAGGCTTGACATCAGAAAAAGAGCAGATCCAGACTCAGTCAAAGTACTTGTTACTTTTAAAGAGAAAATAAACGCGTGTCTTAAAAATTCCTTGTTATCCTTGTGGTGTTTTTAGTGACGGCCCATTTTCTGACATCAGATACACAACACAGCTCTGCGCTGCTTACAAAGTGGTTTTCATTTGGTCTGTTGTGTATTAGCACATATGTTGCCCTTATATAGAAGTGAGCGTCTTCCACCTCTAGCTGTGTCGTGAGACTTAGAATGTGGCCACACCAGCAGCTCAGTCACTTCCTCTCCTGCACCCATGCTTGCGTGCTGTGATAGCAGACCCCATAATACTATAAGTAGTTGTGGTAGATGGCCATTGGTGACTGATATGAGGAACTGGTACTAACATAACCAGCAGTTTGTGAGATATTCTCTCTAGCTACAATGGCCAGCGGAAGATGCCACCCGTTTTGTGTATCTCTAACAAAATCTAGCTTGCCCAGTTGGTGTGTGTGCATATAAGGAAGTATCGCTGAAGGACAGTAATTGCTGTATGAATTGACCATTTTCAGTATTACTCTCCTGCATTGTTTACTGTACGTACACTTGGCAGTGTATTTTGTTGGTGTTACAGTCATTATTTGGGGCTATAAAAGATTTAGCTTCCATATATTTACTAATATAAGCTGGATGCTTTTTTCTGTTGACGAAATGACTCAGTCATTTAGTCTGGAGAGCAAACAATGCACAACAGAATGAAAACATGTTGCCTAGCTCAGGATAGAGCTACAGAAGTATAGTAAACTGAGGTAAATTAAAGATGTATATGATCTGAACTATGCTGTTTTGTTTTTCAGCATACAGCGGGATGTGCGATGTATCTTGTGGACATAAAATTCATTGCTCACGGGCACTGTTGCCATTATTTTGAGGGCGTTGGCTTTACTGATAAGATGGCTGTAAAATAGCAGTGTCACTCTCCCTTCCTTACTTTTTTGGTGTTTAACTTTGGTCCTTGTAGCAGAGCTTTAGAGTCGCGGTTTTTATGTGTATAAATACTTTGTTGTTCTGCTGTCAGGGATGAACTTTGTCTTCAGATATGATAACGTTCAGAGTTCAGCATGAGCCCAGGTTTTGGAAAAAACAGTTTGTGACCAAATGACAACAAAAAAAAAAATGCTTTTTTCCCCAAAACTCAGATGTAATAATTTGGTGGTACTCAAGCTCCGTACTGTCAATAAGAAAATAGTCAAAGATATTTATATTATGGGGTATAAATAAAAATTAAAACAAATTATGTCCATGAGGACGAGTGCAATAAATGTCTTTGTTTAGAAAAAGTATATCTGTATTGGCACTTTACAGAAGCAACAATGACTTCTGCATCTGCAGACCTATTTTTAGAAGTATTGATTGCTTACTCATCATATCTTTCACTTGTCACTAATCGGACAAACACTCAGTTATTCATTTAAAATACAGTCTTTGTTTCTTTGATCTACAGTTTTTGAAGATCCTAAACGATTGTTTATGAGCTTTGCAATTTTTCTGTGTTCAGTCAAAATGCACAAATGGTAACAGTTTGTTTTTGCTTGTTTTTCTTTTGATCAACAGCTCCTCCCCATATATGCAGGAGAATGGGAAGGCTTTGCATTTTCAGCCTCCAGTGTTAGAGTTTGGGACCCAGTAAGTGCTGCTCTCACTTTCTGCTTTAATATTTCTATCCAAGCATTGCTGTTGTTAATATTGTACTGAAGAGGATGACAGCTTTAACTATATAGTCAGCAGCATAAGACAAGGGGAAAAAATGTGATTTGATTTTGCCATCTCAAATGAATGATGTGGAAAACCCAACTGAGTTATTTTAATGTAGAGCTAAAGCAAGCCAGTGGTGTCATCTGTCACTGTGATGAATACTATAGAAGGGAACATTTCATAAACTGAGGGCCCTTCATTGTTAGAATAGCCAAGTATAGCAGTCAGTTTGGTTTTCCAGCATCCAGACACACTGCAGAGGGTTGAAGAACTTGTTTGCCTTGATACTCCCAAAACACACGGTCTATTAGGCACAATACTGTGGTTGCACGGCAGTCCCCATTGCTTCTGCTTAAAGGTAAACAGTCACAAGCAGCTTTTATTAGTTCATATTTTAAGTCATAGATTTGGAATGCAGAAGGCAAAAGATATCCCAGTATTAGATACATATTTGGACACTAGAATGAAATTATTTCTGGGAGTTACAATTAATTTTAAAATAGTACTATAAGACTCCCCATCCACTCACCATTTTGTGGTTTCCTTTTTATGCATGAGTTGTGGGATAACGTTGTGGTTCTAACAGTAACACTGACTCAAATCGGTTGATACAGTGGGGCAAAAAAGTATTTAGTCAGCCACCGATTGTGCAAGTTCCCCCACTTAAAATGATGACAGAGGTCAGTAATTTGCACCAGAGGTACACTTCAACTGTGAGAGACAGAATGTGAAAAAAAAATCCATGAATCCACATGGTAGGATTTGTAAAGAATTTATTCGTAAATTAGGGTGGAAAATAAGTATTTGGTCACCTCAAACAAGGAAAATCTCTGGCTCTCACAGACCTGTAACGTCTTCTGTAAGACGCTTTTCTGTCCCCCACTCGTTACCTGTATGAATGGCACCTGTTTGAACTCATCATCTGTATAAAAGACACCTGTCCACAGCCTCAAACAGTCAGACTCCAAACTCCGCCATGGCCAAGACCAAAGAGCTTTCGAAGGACACCAGGAAAAGTATTGTAGACCTGCACCAGACTGGGAAGAGTGAATCTACAATAGGCAAGCAGCTTGGTGTGAAAAAATCAACTGTGGGAGCAATCATCAGAAAATGGAAGACATACAAGACCACTGATAATCTCCCACGATCTGGGGCTCCACGCAAGATCTCATCCCGTGGGGTCAAAATGATCATGAGAACGGTGAGCAAAGATCCCAGAACCACACGGGGGGACCTGGTGAATGACCTGCAGAGAGCTGGGACCAAAGTAACAAAGGTCACCATCAGTAACACACTACAACGGCAGGGAATCAAATCCCGCAGTGCCAGACGTGTTCCGCTGCTGAAGCCAGTGCATGTCCAGGCCCGTCTGAAGTTTGCCAGAGAGCACATGGATGATACAGCAGAGGATTGGGAGAATGTCATGTGGTCAGATGAAACCAAAGTAGAACTTTTTGGTATAAACTCAACTCGTCGTGTTTGGAGGAAGAAGAATACTGAGTTGCATCCCAAGAACACCATACCTACTGTGAAGCATGGGGGTGGAAACATCATGCTATGGGGCTGTTTTTCTGCCAAGGGGACAGGACGACTGATCCGTGTTAAGGACAGAATGAATGGGGCCATGTATCGTGAGATTTTGAGCCAAAACCTCCTTCCATCAGTGAGAACTTTGAAGATGAAACGAGGCTGGGTCTTCCAACATGACAATGATCCAAAACACACCGCCCGGGCAACAAAGGAGTGGCTCCGTAAGAAGCATTTGAAAGTCCTGGAGTGGCCTAGCCAGTCTCCAGACCTCAACCCCATAGAAAATCTGTGGCGGGAGTTGAAAGTCCGTGTTGCTCGGCGACAGCCCCAAAACATCACTGCTCTCGAGAAGATCTGCATGGAGGAATGGGCCAAAATACCAGCTACTGTGTGTGCAAACCTGGTAAAGGCCTATAGTAAACGTTTGACCTCTGTTATTGCCAACAAAGGTTATGTTACAAAGTATTGAGCTGTATTTTTGTTATTGACCAAATACTTATTTTCCACCCTGATTTACGAATAAATTCTTTACAAATCCTACCATGTGGATTCATGGATTTTTTTTTCACATTCTGTCTCTCACAGTTGAAGTGTACCTCTGGTGCAAATTACTGACCTCTGTCATCATTTTAAGTGGGGGAACTTGCACAATCGGTGGCTGACTAAATACTTTTTTGCCCCACTGTATATGTGGCCAAAGAGAACAAAAATGAACTTGTTCATAAGAACAACAAAGTACATTTGAGCAGGGGAACTGCAAGTGATGCAAACCGCACCAAGCACTGTGTTTTATCTTAAGCATGCTGGAGCGCCTAGTTTGGCATTCCAAACAATATTAATAGAGCATGGCATTTTGATGTGGTTAAGAAGATCATGTTTGCCAATATCAAGAGTATTTTTGTGCCTCTTGGTGAAAATTTGGCATTACATGTAATCCATACATGTTTGATCAGGCTGATTGTTGGAAGAAAAAGTAGAAACGATTGAATTTGACCACAGTCTCGCTTGATTTAAATTCTGCTGTACATGCAGTTCATTTGCCTAAAATGAAAGTAAAGTCGCTCTGACTGACAAACAGGAAGCAAAAGATGCTTCAGTTGAGGCTTGGGAAATGTCTCAAATGAAGAGTCTGGTAATATGAAGAGTTTCATGATTTTTCTGCTGCAAAGTGTCTTTTTTTTTTCCCCAGCCCGTTTTTAAAATTGTCTCAAATTATATACTGTAATGCCATATTGTGTAGTTCTTTATATAGATCTCTAAATGAAACCTTTTCATAATTGTTCAGAGCTGAGGTGCCTCTGTTTGTGTGCATTTCACTCAAGACAACTACAGGCGAGTAAAATAGCTTTTCTCTCTGCATTCATTTGTTGTGAGACAGGAGCATTCATACTCATGCATATACAGAAGAGAGCAGCAGACATGACGTGGATTATTTCAAACCCAGCATGGAAAGGAGGAGCTGGGTTGGAGGTGGAGTTCAAACGAGCTTGCAGAGGTGGCAGCAGCAGCTGTACAGAGGCTAAAGCGACTTAAATACCCCACTTATTCAATTTGCCATTCAGATGTGTAGACAAGTATGAGCTGACTAACAGACTCATATCTTACTCTTTACTTTTACTCAATTTAAAATAAGTCTTGTGTAGTAATTCACTTTATGTCAGTGCATAACTTGCACTTCTAATTTTAAATCAGTAAAAATAAGACTCCTGTGTTCCTGAGCTTCCCCCGCAGAGAAGGAAGAAGTCGTTGTATACTTTGTTCTACCTGCGATGTTGAGCAGAAGAGACACACAAGCTGAAACGAGTGGCAAAATGTCAGTAAATCCTACTACACTGAGACTGCACTTTGCAAACAGCTTTAAAGGGATGGGTTCAAATGCACTTACCCGCACATGCAGCTGGTCCGGCTACCAAACATTTAATAGAAAGGCTCAGATTACAGTTCACAAAACGGGAGCGTGACTTTGTTCTCTGCTGAGAATGACTTTACGCCACTATATGTTGTCAGTGCAAATGGGTTATATTACAAACTGTTTAAGCTGCTCTTAACTTGATCTGTACATGCACAGCTGCACTGCTCTGATCAAATGGAAAGACTGTGGAGGAAAAACAAAAACAGTAGTACTTGGAGCAGAGTGGGGTCAAGTGCTGTTTGCTCAATGATTTCTGCTACCACATATCAAAGAATAAAACCGCTGTCAAGTGAAGTTAATGAAGGAAAGAGATGCACTGTGAAACTTTTTGTCCTTATCATATTATCACATTGTAATGTATGTTAAACAAATGCTTGCTGGCCCAACAGGCTGAACATTATGTGAAACATGTTCTCAAAAGCCCCCCCCCCCCCCCCCCCCCCCTTTTTTTTTTTTTTTTTTTTTAAATGAGAAAAAAAAGTCATGTGAGTATTGATCTGCCTGGTATTGGGACCTAGCTCTCTTTACCTGTGAGACTGTCAGCTTTTAAGTTGTCCCACTTCAGTTATACACAGGTAAAATAACATTAACATCCTTCATGACAGAAGGTGTTATACAGATGTGTGTAACTCTGAAGTGCCCTAAAGTGCTTGTGCGAAGGGCAGGGTAGGAGGTATTCACCTAACACAAAACCCTAGGAAGCGTCATGTGACTGTAATAGATTAAAAGTGGCCAGACTGGGAGAGTTTGTTTGATATAACAGCCAGCTTTTCATAGCCTTCCTTATTTGCTTATTTGTGTATGTATGTGGTTTTAATTCTCACAGTGGCAGCTTGTTTGGATACAATAAAAGAGCTCATACATGTTACTCATCTTTTCCATGCAAATCGTTTGAGTTTCCTCTTACAGCTTCCCTGTATTGACAGAATGCAAAATGCTACTGATCTACTGCAGAGGATCAGAACTATGAGGCTTATCTAAATTATTATGGAAGAATTTGTAAACATAGACTTAACAGTGGACAAAGGATTAACTTTCATATAAGTGCAAAGGCTTGAGTGTGACCGTCTTTGCTCAGCTCCACTGGTCTTGCTCAGCTTCATATTATAGCTTTAAACCTGTTATTATTTGGGATAGAGAAATGTGGTTTACATAATTAAACAGAATGTAAAGAATCTCCCAGGGTACGCTTTCAAAACTATGCATTTTTAAATAAACGTTCATGCACACCCCACTTTCTCAGGGAGCAGCAGGGGGATCTAAGGTATGCAGGCATGTTTGAATATTCTTATAGATGTGTATGTAGTGAACTATAATGATGTGTACCTCCATTTATTCAGCTAGCCATGGCACTCCTGTAACTCACTGGGGAATCCTAACGTTCTCGTGTGTGTCTTTACAGGCCGCTGGGGCTGCCAAGAGCTGAAACCATATATATACACAACCCCAGTCAGGAAGTTCCTGTCACACTGCTGTCAATGTTTACATCCAGCAGACATTTTTACATACCTTCCTTTCACAGAAGAGTAAGTCCATAGAAGATTCTTAACAACTAGTGATGCTTAGAAATAATTGCAATTGAAGTAAAATGTGTATCTTGTTCAAATAACTTATTGCTTTGTGTTTTCTCTGTACCCAGGTGATCCCTCCTAGGGGGAAGGCATCTTTTAAACTAATTTTCCTCCCGTCTGAGGAGGGCAATATAGAAAACACATTATTTATAAACACATCGGCCCATGGGCTGCTGTCATACCAGGTGAGTTGCAGACGTGTTTTTTTTTACCCTCACTTCGTGTCTCCAGATAAGGGGATAAGCATTTGCTTACTGTTTGCATGCTATTGTTTTATCGCAGTATGTGTCCTTGTATGAGCTTACAAACGGTCTCGGTCATGTCAGCTTTTGTTATTCTCTAAGAAAGTGTTATCCAAAACAGAAGCTGACCAGACTGCTGGTTTCATGCTTGCTTCGTCCCACGTGCACACGCTCACACGCAAGTCAAAACGCTGATCCTTTGTGCCATTAGAAAGTTGAGCATGCAAATGATGTTTAATTCAAAAATTGTTTGCAAAGCATGGCTGAGGCTAAAGAAATAAAGAGAAATAATGCTGGTAGGAGAAAGCGTTTATTTATTCAGGGCTCCGCTGTTACCTCGAGGTAGAAAGCACGCTGTTTCATAAGTTTTTTTTGTTTGTGTATTTGAGGCTTTAATTATTTCACTGAAAATGTTTTTGCATTTTACTGCAACTCTGCAAGCTCGAGTTAAAGTAGATTGCTACAAGGAGAAGAAAAATAAAGTCTGGTTGTGAGACCACTTTAGGGTTTATCTAACCTCAGCTTGCTTAAATACTGTAGCCTTTGGTTAGCTTTGTCAGAGATGTTTGCCTTTCAAGGCTCGGCTTAACTGAAAATTGTGTCACTTGCAATGCTTGCTGTATTTGAAGCAGGATCAGTTAAGTTGTAAGTTGGATGTCAGACATAATTGGGCTCTACACTGAAACCAAAGCATGCAGAGACTGCCCACAGAAATCCAAAAGTCTTAAGTCTGTGTAATGACGGTTGTCATAGGCAAGTCTCGACACTCAACAGCCATCTTGGCAACTCCTCTGGCATTTATTTATTACCAACAAAACTCAGAGTTTCCTGGTTCGATTATTATTAAGGAGTGGCTTTGGGAGTAAGGGTGTTCACAGGCTGCTATTATTATCACAGCAGCATTATAAGAGTTTGACTTTATTTCAGGATATAATCAGGATCAAGCCATCACACCTGTGATTTTAAAAAAGATACCATAAAAACTTCTATGTGAAATTAAAGTTTGCAATCGGTACAGTGCCACAACAACGAAGTAAACATGAGCCAATAACATGCCACTGTCTTTAATACAGTAATGTTTGCACTTGATAGTTTTGCATAATTTCCTTCATAGTTTAAACATATAGTGGAGCTATATTCAGTCAGTTTGCCTTTATTGTTTTTGAGTTCTTCCATGTGCATTCAGACTGGAATAAATCATCCCAAACACTCGTATGTGTTGATGACACTTGTTTGTGTACTTGCTGACGATGTTTCTTAGTATAAATTTATAAATGTTAACTGCTTGTTTTTCAGGTATTTGGTGTGGGAGAAAACCAGGGATCGTTAAAATCTGTCCAAAGAAAGGATAGTGTGCTAATATTCCCTCACATCCAGAGCATTAAGCTGACCCAAACTCAGGTACTTTCTTGAATGTCTCTGTGTTTTTCTGTGGAGGACACACAGAGTATTGAATAAGAGCTCATCATTGGAAACAGCTGATTTTCCACTTTCCTGCCAACGCTGATAAACAAAATTGGCTGCAAAGATACAAACAGGAGCTTTGTTATGCACACTGGCATGAGGTCTTATTAAATTATGAATGTGTTTGGCGTCAGCACAAAACTTGATAGAAAAAAAAAAAGCTTCTTTTTTTTAACATTTTTTAATTAAAAATGTTAATGTTTGCTTCCAATGTAACAGACACTTGCTTTCAAATCAAATTAGCCACACAGAAGCATTCATTCGTACACGCTTCACAGCGACGCAAAACCGAAAACCAATGAACAACTTCTGTATAGTTTTTGAAACAAGCTGAGGCAGTGAAAGTGTGTGTCTGTCTTTGTCTGTGTGTAAGAGGCATCTGAAAGGCGTGTCCGCCTCCACAACAGGAAGTGGGGTGGCAGTTGCAAAATGTCAGCTGAGAGAAGTGCAGAGACTTGTGTTCACTCAGTCACACAAACGGCTGCCAAAGCTGCATGCACGATTTTTTTTTCTTTCTATCTCTCCCCCACAGTGTTCATGTATATGTGTATTTCTTTTTCTTCTTATCGCACACAAATTGTAACATTTGCACCAACTTTACAATTTTTTTGCAACATTTTTTTTTCTTTGTGGTGTTCTGCTTCATGTTGTAGCCGATGTTTAAGTCTTTTTAGTGCCGTTTAGGTTCTTATTCCATGTTATGTGCATATGAGGTTGAAAAGGTGTTTTTCACTCTGTCTTGCAACTTTGTAGTGACTTCCCCATCTGAGCTCATTCCCACTTTACACATAATTGCTTAAGCACTTCAGTGCCAGGACTTTCAGTTTTGTTCTGTTCTGTTGCTTGAAGTTCACCTCAGATCTGTAATTAGGTACATGCATGTATGCTTACTTTTACTTGATGTTCTTTTGTCACACCTTTCCCAAATCAGCAGCTCTCAAATCAGTGTAAACAAAGTGGATTGGTCATTGTTTGTTTATTTACCTTGAAAAAGTGTGGTCTTTATACACCAAATTGTTGTACTTTAAAATATCAGAGTGCAACTTCAAGAAAGCTGCTCTAAACTTTGTATCCTGCTGTGCACCTGTTGGGATTACAGTACTGCAATGCAAATGCTTTTACAGCAAGTAAAAGAAAAAGGCTGTTTAACCTGTGACCATTGCTGTTGCTCTTGCAGGAAGATGCCTCCAACATCACTATACTGGGTCTACTCCTGGAGTGCAGCTTACCGAAGAGTTGGAACAGTCCACAGGTAATTTGTCTCCATCTGTTTCAGTAGTTGTCGAGCCTTTTCAGCTGACATGCTGCTCTGGAGAATCATGTTTTACAAGTACAGGGATTCGCGTGCCTGGATTTTAGACCTCTGAATTTAGAGGTTCTAAAGACAGTGGGAAGATCTTGGCACATTACTCCAGCTCAGAATGGTTTTAAACACACCTGAAAATTCAGCAGCTTCTCTCAAGCACTGTTGTTGATTTTAAAATCCTAGATATTCTTGATTTGCAGTTACTGCAAGCATTCGAAAATATCAAAAGAAAAGCACGATGCTATGAGAAGAAGCTTAGGGCAAACTTTGTGGAAATAAGGAGAAATAAATAGAAAGGCAGTTAGCCGCGTACTTGATTTTTTTACGATGTGTGATCTTGCACCGTTTTTAGTTCACCCCTACTTAGCAAAATCGGAGCTGAGCTTCACTCCTCTTGAGCAGAAGGCCTGCCAGTCTTAAACTTCCAACAGACAGCCGGGCTCGTCATCTGAGCGCCTTCTGTTTTCTACAGAAGCCCTGAGGAGAGGGAGATCTCTTGCCAGGCTTTTAATTGCTTTCTCAAGAGACCTTATAATCGAAGAAGTGCACATGAAGTAAGAGAAGACGGCTGCAGACACAGACAACTACGCTGTCATATTAATACAAACTGAAATCTTCCTCGTGTGCTGTGGCGTGAGTGCCCCGGCCGTAACTTTTGGCTCGTATCCAGGACAGACACCTGCTGCTCAGTTCTTTTTCAAGTCTACTTGAACAAAATGGGCTTTGGGTCGGAGTCGCGGCTGCGTACAGATCAAATGAGCCCAACAGAAAGTTACCAGCAGTCTTGGTTTCTCCGGATTAGTTTTGCTTTTGCAGGTCTTGATCCCCCAGTGGCACCAAGCCATAGTATCTGTCTGCAGTTCGTCAAGTGGTGATTCACCCACTGAGACGATCCCTGGTTTGTAGTGAGATTTGCACTATCCCACTACTGATCTGTCAACTTTAAGAGGGTGTTAGTAACAGGGAGGGTGGTAGCAGTTAACAGACAGGCAAAAGTGGGCAGCTAAGTCAGGGTATGTATTTAGTCTCTGTTCCTGCTTGTTGGATTTTGTTTTAAATTCTCAGATTACTCGTCATTGTTCATGTGCTCCTTATTTTGTCCTTGTGTTTGGTGCATGACTGTATGCTTTTCCTGTTCTGTCCCAGGGGTCCTGCCTCCAAAGCGAGGAGCGTCTCAGTCTGCAGATTAATCTGTCGGCGCGTGGTGACCAGCCTGCTGACCTGGACAAGCTCAAGCCCTATGTCATTGAGCACATTTTGGTCCTACTGGTGGCCCCTGCTGCTGAACAGGATGCAATCGGTGGGTGTCTGCGACCTTTCTGATTCATACCCTGAAGGCAATTCACACCGCAAGCGTGCCACGCTGCACGACCTGAATCTGTCGTTCATAAAACAGTATTTCAGTATGAAAAGAGAAACATGCACTGGTATTTTATTTATTTATTTATTTATTTATTTCAGCCTACACATGAATTACATCATTGAATGTTTGTGTGGTGGAGCTCTATCAAAGCAAAATAATATTTACTTTTTAACAGATTTAACCATAACAGAGCTTCTATATTTCCTGTGGAGTCGCATCCATTTTTTTAAACGTATTAGTTTAACTAGAGAATGAATACAATTAAAAGACTTTGATTATTTTGCAGTTTCGAAAGAACCGTCTAATGAGAGGCATGGGAAATATGACATCAGTCCTGATTTTGTTTTCTTTCTCTGGTTTTTGCACCAAATCAGGGCGAAGGTTAAAATTATTTTGGCCACAGTTGTGTACAGAACCACTTTCTGAAGTATTTTATTGTACTTACCTGTTTTCTGATGTCACTTTGCTTGAGCTGTCATCCTCATTCTGTTGTATTACACATGAATCACATTTGTATACATTATTCTCATTCCTCTTTGCTTCTTCCAACAGGGGAATCAAAAATAAGAGTTTATATGTTAAATTCTGGAGGGAAGAAGCTCTATATAAAGGTGAGAGTTCTGCCTTGTTGTACAACAGTCAGCGAGTAGAATTATTGCAGCTCTAAAACGTTGTTTTATGTCTCCAGGACATGCAGGTGCTATCAAAAGTAGAGGCTAGCTTGGACTTTAATCAGGTTCTTCTGACACCAGAAGCAAAAAACTTCACTGGAGTGGCTACACTGGCCTGCAGAGGTGACTACTTATTTAAGTTGCAATAGTTTGCTCTAAGCCCGTACCGATTCTTCTGAGTGAAATTGTATTTGTATTTTCTATCAGGCTCGTTGCCTGGCCTCGACCAGAAATGTATAAGTCATATCAGTTTGAAAATTATGGGAAACAGGACAGCCTACAGCTTCCCTGGACTACATGTTCCACACAGGTAACATGGAGGAATTTTGTAATCATCACAATAAACGTATATCTGATCTGAAACAACGTAGCCCCAGAAATAGTTCATTTAAGTGTTTTTAAGGTACTAATAAAAACAGACAAGTATATCAATGTATATCATCTATATTTTCCTTCTGGGGTCATTTCTATACTAATGTTTTTATTTCTTTCTTCAGATGGCCTGTTGGGGATTTGTTCAGCCTGTTCCAAATGAAACAAAGAGCTGCTAACCAGGTGGACTTGTGGCTCAGCAACCCCTTCCCTGTGCCTCTCATTGTGTTGAATGCAAGCCTCTCAGAGAAGCTGCAGGGGGTAATGAAGGTAGGCATGCACTACTGCAACATGTGATGATAGAACGCAGTTTTTATCACATGATGATCAAATTTGCGGCAGGTTATGGTGCATAGATTTTGACCTGTAACAAGTTATTCATTCATCATATGGATTCTAAACAAAGTGGAAGATTTAACAGATTATCTCTGCTGCCCCCTGTCTGTCAGGTGATGAACTTCAACACTCCACTGACAGTTCCTCAGGGCTGCTGGCACGTCCTGTCCCTCCAGCTGCTCAGCAGGGCCCTGCCTGTTAACCAGGTCTCCACCCTGAGTCTGAATACCAGCCTGGGCACAGCACTGCAAGTTCCACTGTACTTCTATCCTAATCCTTCCAAGGTAAAATAGCAGTTTCAGTGGTGAGTAGGTAGTGTGTTTGGGTCGGGCATTTGTGTAGAAATTAAAAGTTGTATCTTTGCCATCAGGGAGAGGTGGTGTTTGAGGCGGAAAGAGAGTGTGGACGTCCTTGTCCTCTTAGACTATCTGAAACAGGTAAAACTTCTCTCTTTCTTTCTTTCTTTCTTCCTGTGATGGAAGATGTTATGATCCAAGTTATTTTCTGGTGTGTTTTATTAGGTCGCTCAGAGTGGCAACGCTCTCTTCTTCCAGCTTTTTCCCACTCGTCTTGGGCTGTGGACAGCAAACTAGCAGCTGAACTCTGCTCTCGATGGCAGAGCCACAAAGACAAGCTGCCTTGCAGGTTATTCTTGAATTTAACACACACACAGAAACACACACTCCTGCACTGTGTGCTTTTATATTCCATCAGCGGTCAGCATTAGCATAATTATTCATGTAAATATGTTCGTCTTGTCAGGTGGCCGAGACTCCCAGTGGAGGCATCGTCTCTCCTGGACTTTGGTGCTACTCCTGTCAATGAGAGCAAGGTGGGTGATGTTTGTTTAATGAAAATACAGCATTTATTTTTTATTAGTTGTACATTTTAAGATTTTTTTTTTTTTTAAATTTAGGAAACATTTATTCTTAACAAGCATTTGTCTTATAAAGGAAAAAAATTTTTTGTTCCAGGTTAAGACGTTCATGCTGAAGAACCCTTCGTCTTCAGTGGTTTCTGTAGAGATTCGGGTCCTCTCTCTGTACCCTGCTCCCCTGGAGGCTCTGGACCTTCTAACCAAATGGTACATTGTCAAGTTATTGTTGCAGTTTAGTACACGGCTGTTTGGAGTTTTGATGCCGCAGCACCTCCTTCTACTCTACTTCTGAAGGTGTTTTCTTTGTTTGGGTTGGCAGGTTTAATATCAGCCCTCTCTCTGTTAACATCAGCACAACAGAGTTCTCTCTGTTGGCTTCTTCCTCCAAGGTAAGCCTCGGAAAAACTCCTCAAAATAAAGCTGTGCCACTGTCTCATGTTCCTTTCTTTGACTAATCCTTTCCGTTTCTTCCCTCCTGTGTGCATCTGTACAGGTGGGTAAGAATATGGAAGAAAAAACCGGAGTCTTACGTCTGCTGCTGCAGCCCTGGGAGTCCAGAGAGGTTGCTGTGGTTTTTACTCCCTCTGAACACAAACCCACCACCACCATTCTTATCATCAGGTATTCATTGATAATAGTGTTAATGGATTTGATTGTGTCTTCTGGGTCCATATGTGCTGAGTTTTTTGTGTTCCATAGACATTTCACAAATCCGTTTTCCGACATTTTTGTGGTACCCGGTTTGGTACAAAAGTGTAGTGGAACATGTTTTGTAGCCAGTTTTTAAAAAGTCGGTAAGTTGTCTGTTTATAACACTGAAGACTAAATGTGGCATGATTTAAGTGTCTCTTGATTTCCTATTTTAAGTTTCGACGTCTGAGTTTTAATCTTTTTTTCTTTCTTTCTTTTTTTTTTTCAGGAACAACCTGACGGTGTTTGACATGGTGATGGTGCAGGGCCACGGGGCTAAAGAGCTGCTAAAAGTCGGGGGGAAACTGCCCGGTCCTGGGGCCTCTTTACGCTTTAATGTTCCTCAATCAACGCTAATGGAGTGTCGTGATGGTGAGAGTGAAGTTTATCAGCTGTCATATTGATGTAAATTTTAAGCTAACGTACGATCAAAATCAGGCTAATGGGCATTATTTCTGACGCTTACAGGTCTGCGCAGCAATAAGCCCCTTTTTGCCATCAGAAAGAGCTTCAAGGTGGAGAATGCCGGCGAGCTTCCCCTGACGGTCATGTCAATGAATATAAATGGTTACAAGTGTCAGGGATTTGGCTTCGAGGTGCTGCAGTGTCATTCCTTCAGCCTCGATCACAACAGCTCCTCTGAGCTCACCATAGCGTGAGTGGAATTTCACACCCCTTTCCTTCATGACTTCCCCTCATTTAACTTTTTGGGTTTCATTTTAAACCATAATGTGGTTTACTTTGCTGGTTGCGCAATATATTAGTTGCCCAATATCCTACTTCTCTTGTTATGTATTTATTTTTTGCTATTTCTCTTCCTTTTTTATATTCTGCTACAATATGTCCTGAATATGTCTTCCTCTCCTTTTTTAAAAGTCTCATCATTTTGGCTCTTTTTTTTTTTTTTTTTTTTTTAAATCATTTTGCCGTTTGTTTCTCTCTCTGCCTCTACCTGTCCGCGTCTTCAGGTTTACCCCAGACTTTACCTCATCCTGGGTCATTCGGGACCTCACCCTTGTGACATCACGTGGCACTTCTTTCCCTTTTACCCTCAACGTGACGCTTCCCCATCACATGTTGCCCCTCTGTGCCCAGGTGGTTCCTGGCCCCAGCTGGGAGGAAACTTTCTGGGTGGTCACCCTCATCTTCACATGGTCAGTAACAGTAATTTGTGAGGAGAAGCGGATGCATCGGGGAACGTTTATTGATTGGGGTTTAGTTTTTGATTAACTTGTAAATTTTTTCGGATCTCTGTTTTTGTTGCAGTTTCTCCTTGTTTGGTGTGTGCCTGATGGCCTTTTATCAAGCACAGTTTATCCTGCATGAGTTCTCTGCACCGAGCAGCAGGAGCAACCATAACTCTGTCTTGTCCCGGGAAAATGGTTCAGTCAATAATATCACACCTAATGGAGTACAGTATGTAGATTTGTCTTCCTCATTTATTTATGTAGACCAATCGTAAACATAGCAGGAAAACTTTTTGGTGTTAAAACACTCTAAATAGTCAAATGTCTGTCTGTGCAGTAAAACAAAAGGCAGTTGTAAGACCTACGTGGACACCTGCCACACATCCGACAAAGGTAAAGGCCGCGGGTCTCCAGCCTTAGCCAACAGCCTCGCCCCTCGACCTCAGTCCTCAAAGAAGGGCTCCTCAACCACACCCTCCCAACAACAGAAGAAATGCAAGGTTTCACTCTATTACTCCAAATATAAACCCAGCTCATCCACAGCATCAGCTGGTGCTGTGACAGTGGACGAAGAGCTGGAAGACCTGAGACCAGACCCGCCCCTCACTCCCGACACCGACATCTGCAACAACAACAACGAGCCAGCTTTCATCAATGAGATGGAGAAGATGACAGCCCCAGACTTTAAAGAAGTCGTAGAAGATACAATGCCAGCAGCGGTTATGTTTCCCATGGAAATACCTGCTGGTTTCCCAGATAATGTCACACTGGGTCCAGGACCCAGACCGGGCCTGTTAGTGTGCAGTCCCATAGAAAACACTGAGCACTATGCAGAGAAGATGGAGTCTGAGAAAAGGGACAGTTCTGAAGTCGAGGTAAAGGAGGAGTTTTTGTTAGACTGTTGCATTTCTGTTTAATTACAATAACAAATTCATTTCTCCTTTGACTTTTATCATCAAAGAGATTTCTATAGGAAAAAAAAAAACCTCCAACTGTCATCCCTGTTTGTTTACCCCGTCTAGCTGAGAGACGACTGCAAAGGACAGAAAAAGAAAGCGCAGAGCACAGAGTCTGGCACTGCAGCAGGGAATAATAAGGGAAAGAGGAGCCGCAGGAAGACTGAAAATGTCTCCAGGTAATACAACCAAAGCAACACTTAATGTTTTTAAAGCTCATGATGAAAGATACCTTAAGACATATCTTTGACGTTTAATGTAAAAACAAGCAGAGACTCAGTTAACCCAGTAATATAAATATATATAATGTGTTGTTTTGGGGGGGTTTTGTTGTTGATTTGTCTCCTATTTACCGTTGTAGCGCTCCCGAGCACAACATGCAAGTAACACCAGAGAGGGAGAAGGAACCTGTTTGGAAAACTGCGGACTTTGTCAGTGGACCCCGCAGCAGGAACCGCTCCACCAACAGCTTCAAGACAGAAGCACTGAAGCCTGTGCAGACTGCTGAGAGCCCACTCAAACAGAACGGTGGGCACAAATAACTGACTCGGCCATTACCGAGCTTCCCTTAAATGAAGCTACTTTGGTGAGGAAAGTCGATTCTCATTTCGCTGGGCTTTGTTCCTGCCAGGTGTGTGTCCTGCTCGCACTCGGAAGAAGTGTACTCCAGAGTGGCGCGTGGGCAGCGTCTGCGAATCAGGCTCAGACTCAGGCAGCTCATCGGGCAGCGTGAGGGCCAGCAGAGGGAGCTGGGGCAGCTGTAGCAGCACCAGCAGCATGGAGGGAGACAAGGACGCCAGTGCCCGGACACACCGCTCCACTACCTCATCTAGAAAAAGTATGGGGCGCTTACCTTCTCTTGAAAAGAAACCCAACTCAAATTGTTTTGTTGCAGTGCTGCTTTTTTTGGGTTTATAGCGGTGCTGTCTCTGCAGCCAGCCTCACACTTTCTCAGCCGTTGAGTGAATGTGTGTAATGTAGGAAACTAGTCAGTAAAAGTCTTCTTATAATAGATGAGAACTGTAGTTTGCCACTTTTTAACATTAGTCAGTTTGTTTGTTTTTCCAGGGGACTCCATGCAGTACAGTGTGTACCCAAAAGAGGTTGACAGCTACCAGCCCATTAATGCCAACTATAAGACTAAAAGGTACGACAAGAACTGGTTCTGATTAGTATCAATATAACATTTCTTTCTTTCTTTTTTTAATCTTTTTGTTTGCCAACTTAAACAAATACTAATTTATCAGTCTGTAATTTGTATTCCAGTGACTTTGTCAGAGGTGGTCATTCATGTGGTTTTTTTTACTGTGCTTTCATAGGATTTGTACAGTTTGTAATGCCAAGAGCTGGATTTAGGTTATCTTGTGGTTTATTCAGACGCAGTGTAAGTCGTAACGTTTGCCTTTCCTCTGTTCAGCATGAACAGCCTGTACCATAAAGACCAATGCCAAAGCCAAGAGTCCACCAGGCCCAGCTTGACCTCAAGCTTTGCTGCTGCTGTTGCTGCAGGAACGGACCAGAACACGGGTAAAGGCTTAATCATTTATAGCAAAGGCACACTTTTTGAAAAGGCAAAATGTGCAGTAAACTCGTCTTCTACAACGGTTGTGCGTCTCGTCCGTTTTCGTAATCGTTATCGTGTCCTCTCCTCACAGATGTGACAGGTCAGTATCTGCCTGAAGATACATGGTCAGCTCCACCCATCCCCCTCACCAGTGAGTTCAGATACAACACCACCGAAGCAATGCGCTACATACCACCAACCACCGCGTCATACCGCGGGTGAGTATTTGAAGATGTTATGGAAACACTTGGTTAGTGGTGCTTCACTCAGTTCCAGTAAATGAACTGTCTGCGTGGGTCTTTATGACGGCACCAAAGAGAGGGCTGGAGTTAGTGGAGTCTAAAACAAATCTAGTGTCCGTAACAGACTCTTAGATTCATAAAGTGATTAAAAATGATAATCCAGATTAACAGTTATTGAAAATCTTTAGTAGACATGGAAATAACTTTACAAATGTGAGCATAAAGTGGCTTTTCACCTGTGGATAATCTGCATATTCAGCTCAAAAGTTTGGTGTTACTCACCCTTATCTGTAAACAGCATCCCTAACTGAGTAAGCACATGCTTGAATATCTTTCCTCTGCTGCTGCACTGCGTATTTGCTTTTCTGTAGATTAGTGTTTCAGCTTCTTTGACTCTGTTAAAAATTTCCTCCTCTCCTGCAGGTTACGTTGGAATAGTGCCAGCAGCCACTGTAACAGTTCCTATAACTACTATCCGGAAAATGGCTACATAGGTACGAGCTCATGATAAGCACTTTGAACCGGTTATGTGTTCCCATTGCTTTGTAGAAGATCAGCTATATAATACTGTAACCAACAAATAATGCAAAGGCTAAACGTCACTGCTGGTTCAAGTCTGAGTTGTTGTTTGTTATCACTTTGCAGGTAATGGAACTTTTACAAGTGGTTTTCACAGTCAGGAGGGCCAGAACATGCACAGCAATCAGACCATCTGGAGTGACGAGCAGCCTCAGGAATCGCCCTCAACCTGGGACACAGCAGCCTGTGTGGGCAGCAAGGTGACGCCTCATAATACGCAAGTCAGATGGTTAACGCGGGGGTTCTTAAAGTTTTCATGACTCTGTGCCAATTTAGGAAAGCATCTGGTTGAGGGCGGCAAAGGAAAGATGCACCAATTACACCACAAAGTTTTGTTTTTAATTTAATAGCAGCACTGTAGGGCTTTTCTTTTCCATCATGCCTGTGGTAGGCTGAGAGGCAGTAATCAGTTCATTTGCAGATATTCTGTTTCAAAGTGCAAATGTTACTATGAATTCGTGGTTTTACATCTTTTGCTTCAAAGAACGGTGGTTTTTATCTGTAATTGTATTTTTGTACCACTTCCAGTGGCTGTTTCAATTACTCACACTAATTGTACTTGGAGATATTATTTTATGTCCATTATGTTATATATGACAGCAGTTTATCTTAATGATTCCTTTTGTG
Source organism: Simochromis diagramma (assembly GCF_900408965.1). Classification (NCBI taxonomy): domain Eukaryota; kingdom Metazoa; phylum Chordata; class Actinopteri; order Cichliformes; family Cichlidae; genus Simochromis; species Simochromis diagramma. The sequence goes on along the minus strand of NW_024386792.1, from coordinate 1,404,740 downwards.
ATATATTTTCTATACACTGGGGAAAAAATTATGTTTTTATAGCACACAGGTTCTCTAAATACATTTCTTTAGTTTCAATAACCAGAGTCAAAACACTACTTCATGATTCATCGTGGTGGTGCAAACAAATGACAGTAAAATTACCTGAAATCAATGACTTCAGCTGCAGTCAGTCGAGGGGAACAGATTGGAAGTTTTTTCTTTAAAAAAAAAAAAAGAAAAAAAAAAAAGAGTATTTATCATTTTTTCTGCACCTTGTAAAGTTACTTTTTGTTTACTCACAATCATATTTTCATATTTACATTATTCTGATTACATGTTTATAAGGGGTGGGAGTGACTCGCAGTGTTATACTAACAGAACGCACAGTAAAGATGGTATGGCAGCTTCTGCAACCAGAGCAGCCACTGCAACTACAGCAGTAACTGAACTGCAGCAACTAAACCTGCCGTGAGGCCTATAAATAAACCATGTAAAGATGACACATGAGGGGTTTCAGTCCCCTAAAGCAAATACACAGTTGCACTTCTGTAAATTGGATACATAAAGCAACACAGAGAAGTTTTCTAGCACAACTGGGTGGTGTAGTTTGCCTTACAGTACTGCAGAGACATCGTCGCACTGTAGGTATAAACAAACACACTGTTTTATCTCGGATAGGCTGGAGATGGTTAAGATGCTGATACAGCTGTCAAGATTACTCTTTAAATAAATGTGTGATGGGTGATAAAACCCAGTTGCGATTCCAGTTTAAACTTCGAACCTTAGATCAGTGGTGTCAAACATAAGCCGTGGGGATCAGAATCGACCCAGCAAAGACTTCAAGCCGGCCGACTGGACAGCTTTAGAAAAGTGCACAGATTTTGAGCTTTCAGCTGTATTTTCCGAAGTTTTACAGCTTTTCCTATTGATAAAGATCCATCTTCCCCCATTGACATTCACACTACATGTGGCCTACAGTGTAAAACGGGTTCGATGTCCCTGTTCGAGATGTAAGCTGGATGTGTGTCGATTGGATCAGTGTAATTACACCTCTGACGTCTGTGTTCTGACTTCTGATCATTTTCAGAAAGTAATCAGCTCTGTGCAGAAATAAGGAAGCAGGGAATCTGGGTTAAAGAGTATGTTACTGTATTTAGGATAGAATCAGCTTCTCTTCTGTTTGTAGTCTCTGTTTCGTGTAGCTACACTAACACGGAGGGGGTGACGCTTTGATTTAATCCTGACATAAAAGAACACACAGTGACAGACAACAAATTTAGCTCCTTTCAAATTAAAACCCAGTTCACATCTTTCTTTTGGTTCTTGTTAAGTTTTAGTCATAGTTGTGATCTACAGAGGAATATACATGTTTCCCATAAACCAGTCTAAACAGACAGGCTCACATGCAAGCTAACAGGCTAGATAAGAGAAAGGGAAGTTCATCTTGAAGACGGAAGAGTACAGGAGACTGTGTCACGTACATCTTTACCGAGGGTAAAAATAGGGCGGGGGTATTGCTCTGTCATATAGATGTGTGGAGTCAAATACCCCGGATAGGGCACCAGAGAGTTAAAAGAAGAAAAAGAGGCATGCTGCTACAGCAGCTGGTTTATTTCCACCAGTCCAGTCTGTGTGGCAGAAATGAGCAACACGATTAACACGAAGTCTTTTGGCCTTTTGTTGTTGTTTCTTTTAATCCAGCATCCTGCACAGCCATTTATTTGTCAGGCCCGGCCTGTGAAGCAGGTTGGGAAGAGTTGGCTACAAAAAGAAAAGGAAACCTTAATTCTTTACCCCTTGAAAACCTATTAGAAGTAACCCTCAAAGCACTTTCCTGAACTGAGTGGTGACTCATATTTCAGGCTGCTTATAGATCGAAATAACTGGGTGGCCTCTGCCGATGCAGCTACCCTTGGAAAAATCCAGATACGATTCTAATGGTCGTTAAACCACATCTTTATTGATATATACTGAAGTGTCAGTGCGTAAACATCTGCTGCATCAATGACAAATGAGTTTATACAGATGTTAACAGTATTGTATACATCTGAGCATTTCTGTGACCCTTGTGTGACTCACTTTGGTTCAGTAACACTTCAGCTAGATCTGAGAAACTTACTCAAATTCTTTGAGGTATATTTGTAAGACTGTGTAGAAGAGAAGAGGATTATCACATAACTCATAAAGATGAGGGGAAGTGTTGCCATCTTTGCTGAACTGGAAAGGTCATTTTGTTTTTGCTGAAAAGGAGAGACAAACGGCAGCCAGGTCGTCACTGTGGGGAACAGATGGTATCAGAGTGCAGTGAAAGGTGAGGTCAGAAACTGTCGACCCCTCCTGACAACGTTTTTCCTCTCTTCCGCCCCCACAGCCATACTTCTCGGGTACCCGCAGTCTCTCCCCCATGTCCAGTCTGTTTGGATCCATCTGGACACCCCAGATCGAGCCCTACCCGAGCCACTTCCAGCCCGAGCGATCGGCCCCGGTGTCCCCCATCACCCCGCCTCACTCCCCCTTTACTCGGGAGCCAGTGGGGACCTGCGGACCGCTGCAGTACTCCAGCTTCAACCCTTTCGGCCCGCACATGAACTTGGACATATGGAACTCTTCATCCAACCGCAGCTCCAACTCGCAGCTCTCCAACGACTCCGGCTACTGTGGAGATGTTTAAAACAAGTAAATACAGCAGAGCTTAACTATAATTGGAAACTTATAAGTCAAGAAAAGGAAATAAAAAAGAATGTTCTTTTATCATTGATGGGGAAAATGTGAATATTGTTTTTCTTTTATGTTCCCATTTTCAGATGTTATATGTTGTGAAAGGTTAAGCATTTGTTGTATATTTTTCTAGCTGTTTTGCAGTTTTGATCATAGAAAATTAAAAAAAAAAAAGTTTTGTACTTTAACTTCATGCGTCTTGTTTTTTTAATTGACTTAAGTTTACTTGATTTTACTTATTTATTTATTTATTTGTCTTTACTTTCCTGTGACTTTCAATTAGGGGTGGGTTTTGATGATCAATTTATCGATTAAAATTGATTCTAGCTTGGATAACGTGATATCAATTCTTTAAAATCCTGAATCGATTTTTTTTTAATATAAATTTATTTTGCCCGAAATGACAGAATCTCAGGTTTAACCTCACAAAATGTCAACAACCATCAAACAGCTAAAACGGTAAATGTGTGCAGGTAAACAGATTCTGCACAAAGACGTAAACACAAAGCGCGGACCCACCGACGGATCAGAATCAGTGAGATGTCGCCTTTCTCACCCGACGGCACGGACACGGTCGGGGCTGAAAGCCGACAGCTCGCTGATTCTGATGTTTCGGCGGGTCTGAGCTTTGTGTTTACGCCCTTTTTGCGCTGATTCCAAAGCTGTTAGTTTTATCTCTCTCCAAACAATATTGACCGAACCAGCAGCAAAAGAAGATCCAAACTATGCTTCACATAAACATCGTCATGGACTCCCTCTGACTTTTGCTGTTTTGCTTCCACCACGCTTCATGAACAGCGTGCTCTCTCTCTCTCTCTCGCTCTCTCTCGCTCTCGCTCTCTCTCGCTCTCTCTCGCTCTCTCTCTCTCTCTCTCTCGCTCTCGCTCTCGCTCTCTCTCGCTCTCTCTCTCTCGCTCTCTCTCTGTATACTTCAAGAACAGTTTCCAGTCTAAAAATCTGTTTTCTGCATTATTCGCTTGCTTGTTACGCACAAGTCTATCATTGTTTACAGCGCTGTCGGCCGTTGTTTTCTTTCCTTTTACTTACTTCCGAAAAGAAGTCATCTCTGCTGTTCAATACTGAACAAATTTAAACTTAAAATTATGCAGAATTGCAAAACGCTTAACCATGTTTCTAATCAAACCTCTGTAACTTTGCTCTGCTTCACTTCCGCAGCATCAGATAATGTTCATATGTTGATTAATGACTTTATTTCGTTTTTGATCTACTGCAGAATATTTTTATAAAATCCCAGGCCAGGAAAATCGCCTTCATGTTTTTCTGTGTTTTATCTTCAGCTACTTTGACACAAAGGCCTCTGCTGTGATGCTCACACCTTTGATAAAGTCTTGCAAGTGTCAGCTTTCTTTTTATAGATATAAAAATATGGAAATGTACTGATGCATGATCTGAATTATATTTCTGACTGTCTTAGGCAAAATTCCCCGATTCAAATCGAATTGAATTGAAACGTGGATCGAATCGATTCTGGAAATCGGTGACGATACCCAGCCCTACTTTCAATCATTTGAATCACTTTTCTGCCCCTGGCTACAAATAATGAGTTTTACTCAGCTGAGCCGTTTTGATTCTTAAACGCAGGAAAATATTTTAACTAAAACCGACTTTTGGCTGCTTCCTTTTTTTTACAGCAAGTCACCATAGCAGGCAGCTCCACGTTAGCTTGGGCAGATTTGTGGGTGTGGGGTGGAATTGTCATCAACCCACCTGGCCAGTGGATGTTGGTTTGCACAGGCACCCAACTTTGCGAACTCAAATGAGGTGATGTAGGATTTTCAAACCTTACCACAGATTCTTCTACCAAATATCGAGGATGAGTTTGTGTATTGGTGATTTTGATCCTCAAGGTCAAAGGTCAGGTTTTTGTGAAACTAAAAAGACCACATAAATCATAAACACCCAGGAAAAATCAAATCAAAAATGTGTTTGACCCATTTTATGATTTATGATTCGACCTCGATATGATCCAACTGCTAGGTGTATGCAGACATCTGAGATCCCTCAGACTACATGGATATTAGGAGGATCTAAAGTCGTGTGCCTGTGTGTGCATATACCTTAAATCTAAAAAAGTGCATTGTAAAATTTCTAAATATAATTTATACAGATGTTAGGGAGATGTTTAATCCACTATACTAGAAATATTAACAAAACTAAACAAAATAAACAATCTAACACCAAACATGGACATGCACAAACACGTAATACAGTTAGAGTAACCTCAGCGGGCCTGGAGAATGGCATCTTTGCTGCTGTAATCTTACTGAGCACAACAACTTTTTTTGTGGAAGTCAACATAAAAAAAAAAAAAAAAAAAGAACGGGACTTCCCGTTCTCTAACTCTCATAACTATTTTTAAAACTTCAGTAAGTCATTGCCAAATACACAAATATTGTATGTCCCCATTTATATTTGGTGATACTTAAATTACATTTTATTTAATTCTTTTATCATAGCCAGTATCACCTTTCGCCAAACAACAATGCTGTTTGTTAGTGTGATTATAAAATTCACTTTCTTTATTTTATCACAGGAGGCCTGAAACCTGTCCGGGGTTGGTTAAAAGAAGGCGCTGACATAGATTTACCCCATTTCAGGTGGATTACCTGTGCTTTATTTAACTTTATCAGGTGTTTTTTATGAAAAACAGCCCAATCTGTATCCAATCTTCCATTTAGACCTAGGTGGAAATGTATGATACTCTAAACTCAGCATTGTGGCACTGACCATCACACACATAAATTCATACGCTGGTTATAATGTGGCACGCACAAGATGACAAAGGCAGCCTAAAGTATAATGAATATAACGTTTATATTATCACGGTAATGATACACATTCCTTTTCTGTTCACATACATGTTAGCTCAATGCAGCCAATCATATGGCAACAACTAAATGCATTTACACATACAGACATGGACAAGACTCAGGTTCACAGTGTGCATCAGACTGGAGGAAAAATCTCTAGGATTTACAGAGAATGGTCTGGAAAAACAGAAACTACTCAGTCAGTTCAGTTCTCTGGATGAAAATGTCTTGACCCCTGATGCCAGGGGTTAGAGGCAGGGGTGTTATAAATAATCAAAAACTAAAAAAAACACACCAAAAAAAAAAATAGACTAGGTGAAAAACTTTTGTGAACTTGGAAAGCTTAGGCTACTAAGTTTGAAAACCCATCATTTTCTCTCCTTTTTGGACTCCCGTCCACACTGAGACGGCGTTGTCCTCAAGGAAAAACGCAGCGTTTGAAACGCATGCATTTCAAAACGGAGCTGCCCCGTCGCAGTGTGGACACTCTAAAACGCAGACTTCCTAAAACGATGACGCATTTTACTCATGTGACGCATGCGCAGGACTGGAACGTAGGTGCTTTGGGCCGTTTCAACGTGGACGCAGAACTCTGTGAAAACGACTGAAAACGCTAGTGTGGACGTAGCCTAACTCACCTGATGAGGCAGCGATGAAGGTGTTTATTGAGACTCCGAATCTCAAAGACTGTGAGTCATCAAATTTCGAAAACTTTTGTGTTTCAACTGTAATGTCAACTGTAATGTCTGCACTGATTTCCTAAATCTTACCTCTCACATATACCCTCCAAACAAACTACAAATAACATTAAAATTATTAAAAACGAAACATTTTCAAACAATAAAGACGAAGCTAAAACGAGAAACCCCACTCTGGCAACTAAAGTTAAACTGAATTAAAAACAAAAAGTCTGAAATGAAATGTAAAAGAATTCTTGCCGCACTTTGGGCCCATTAGTACATCAAGCATCGTTAATCACAGCGTACCCATTTTCAATGGCTGCTTCCAGCAGGATAATGCAAAATGGCACAAATCATCTGAACCTGGTTTCTTAAACATGGCAGTAAGTTCACTGTACTCAGATATCTGTTGCTTTATTTCTGGATCTCCCCTTCTAATGTGACAGGATGAATGTATGAGATAAGGAAATAATCGAGCCACAAATAAGAGAAGTGGTAAAGGACACTTTCACATCAGTCAGTGTCCTGACTGTGCAGGAGGAGGACGTGACATTTCATCTGTGAGTAAGACAGCGAATTTTTACCGAAGTTTTTTTTTTTCTTCATTTTTTCTTCTGTGCAGGGCTAAAGCTGGTAAAACCTGTTTTTAGATCATTTATTTAACACATTTTAATGCTGTGGTGTGTGTGTGTGTGTTCTGTGCTTGTTTAGGATGTCTGCTAAAATTAGTCCACGCATTAGCATTAGAGTTTATTTGATGATCAGTCAAACAGTCAAACTGTAATTTCCCCACCACGTTACTTTATGACATTAGCACGAAGCCTCCAGCTGTGCTCCAAAGCTGTTAGCATGGCTGTTTTTAGCATTACATTGTGTCACACCAGCACCTGAAAGAAAAACTCTGAGTGTGATTTTGTGTTTGTTTGTGTTTTGCAGGCACTCAGGAGAATAAGTCATGAAGTTTCTCGTGTTTGTCCTGTTAGTATCTCAGTGCTCGTCGCTCACCAGTCAACAGTGTCACCACTGTGAACAAACATCCTGCGACTGCTCGAGCCAAAACCTTCGAGAAGTCCCTGCAGCCGCTTCAAAACTCATCACTGAGCTCGATCTCTCTTTAAACGCACTGGAGACGATAATGAAAGATGACTTTCTTTCATATGCCGCTTTGAGGGCTTTGTTCGTGAATAACAACAGGATCAAAACCATCCATGAAGACGCATTTCACCCACTGACTCATTTGGAGAAACTGGACTTGTCCTCAAACCAGTTGGAGACTTTGTCTTCTGGTTGGTTTCAGAACCTGACTTCTCTCCACTACTTGAATCTTTTGGGAAACAAATATTCAACACTTGGTCAGGGAAACCTTTTCCTGCCACTGAGGAGCTTGAAGACCCTCCATTTTGGAGGACCTTTCCTTCAGTCTGTCAGTAAAAGGGATTTTTCTGGCCTTTTTGGTCTTGAACAACTTGTTTTTGAAGGAAATCATCTGCAAGTCTATGAAAACGGAAGTCTGAGACAAATTGGACCCATTAGCCATGTAACACTTAGTCTTAATGGAGTATTTCAGAGAGATTTAGCAGTAGTACGAGCTATATTGTTAGACGTTGTTCATCCAAACACAACAGTGACATTCACTGACACACAGTTTGAAAATAGTTTGCAAATGTTCCCACTTCATGTAGCCATCGAGCGTGGTGCTACAGGTCTTAGTTTCAAAAATGTGAACATGTCTGTGTCAGCTTGTGTACAACTTATGAATATTTTTTCAGGCTCTGATCTGACCTTTTTTGCTATTGAAGATTCTCACATCTTCAAAAATGAAGAGGAAGTCCGTCTGCATCACATAAACCTGACCAGCTTGGATGTCATCGTCTTCAAAAACATTGATATTAACGTGTTCTACCGTGTTCCTGAACTCCATTTCATGCAAAATATACTGACTGTAGTAAGAAGGGCATCGATGATAAACACTATGTTGTTTGCCATTCCCTGCCAATCCACTATTCATTTCTCAGATTTGGAGGTTTTGGACATCAGTGACAACATAATCGGAGATTTAGCACTTATGGAAATGATGTGTTATGGCATTGGTGTCCTTCTAAATCTCCGCACACTCAACATCAGCAAAAATATTTTGTCTTCAATCAACAGTGAACTCTTCACTAAACTAGAAAAGCTGGAAAACCTCGACATGAGTAGAAACTCATTTGACAGCATGCCTTCGACTTGTTCCTGGCCAGCAAGTCTCAAGTTCTTAAACCTTTCGTCAACTTCTCTTCCTGAGGTGACATCCTGCCTACCACAGAGCCTACAGATCCTTGATTTATCCAGAAATAAACTGACTGTCTTTAACATTGAGTTGCCGCTTCTCAAAGAGCTGTACATCTCTGGCAACAAGCTTGGAAATCTCCCAGATGGGCATTTATATGTCAGCCTCGCAGTTCTCTCCATTCAAGACAACAACTTGGCCAAATTCAGCAGTAAAAACCTGCATGATTACCAGAGCCTGAGGGTCCTGGAAGCTGCTGGCAACCCTTACGTCTGCTCATGTGACTTTGTAGGTTTCGTGACAAATGACTTGATGAACCACAAAACTGTAGTTAGACATGACTTAAAGTCTTACATCTGTGACTCTCCCAATGCAGTGAGGGGAGAGAGAGTGTCAGACGTGAAGCTGTCAGTGTTTGAGTGCCACACAGCTTTATCGATTTCTTTGCTCTGCATAGGGCATCCTGGTGCTGTGTATGCTCATTGCAGGTCTGTGTTATAAGTTCAGCATTGTGAGGTTAAACGAAGGTGACCTTGGGTGGAGGCAAATGTGATGCCAGCAGTCGAGCAGTCGGAACTGCCGTTCTGACAGAACTTTGTCAAAATTCAGGTTGCGGAAAGCGATGAACTCCAGGACGTACCTGGAGTCGCCTCACGATGAAGATCACATTCCAGCGTTCTGGCAAAGTCTGAGAACAGCGATTAAAACATCTGAAACTGATAATAAAGACAATCTATAAAAGGGTTTATACTTACAATTTTGATTGTAAACACATATTTTACATTTTCTAAGCGCTACAATGTCAGTGACTTTATGCTACAAATAAATTTTAAGATTATTGTATTGTAGTATGATATTTTAAGAGTATTATCAAAGACAGCATGGCGTATTTTGAATGTAATTTGGTCAATCTTTTTTAAAAACTCAATTTTCTCAAGAATTCCCTTCATTTGACAGTAAAAACAAAGTACAGAAGGGTGCATATGGATCATTTTAGAATCTTTTAAAACTTGCCCTTGTATTTCTGAAATCTTTTAAAATCTTTCTCTTAACTTGTCATATAAATGTGCTAAAAAATGCTTAGCTCTTTGTACATAATTTGGGTTGGAGCTGCATATTACTCATATATCTTTCAGTATTGTGCTAATTTAGTTTGAATGTTTCAGGAATTGTTCTTTTCTTTCTTTTGAAGTTTTCTTTCCCTCCATGAATGCATGTACTCTAGTGGAGGTTGACATAAAAACTAATGAGAGGTAAGTGAGTGGTCTATTACAGGTCATAATGGTTTTATATACAATAAAGATTAAAAAGGCAAAATGATCTTTTTGTTTTTGTTCACTGGAATGTTTCAAAGTTATCATAAGTACCAAAACCTGTAACTGACACAATTTATGTATATGTGAAAAACTCAAACAAAAGTGATTATATAATCAGTTGCACAAGATTTTTGGGCAATGACACATTTTGTGTTGTAATTTTGCCTCTGTGCACCACAGCAATGGATTTAAAATCAAATAAGGCAAGCGTAGAGTTTCAGCTTTAATTCAAGGCTTGAATAAAAGTATCACTTTAACTGATTAAGAATTACAGTCATTTTTATCCAAATTGCCCATTTTCAAAAGAAATTGAAAAAAATATAATTTTTGTTATAATAAAGATTGTTTTTAATACTTGTATGAAAGTTTTCAGTCAGTGATTGCTGGAAGGGTAGAACACGTTGACATCACCAGTTGTTCTGCTTCGCCTTTGTTGCAAGCTACCATCAGCTGCTTACTGGTTGTGAGTCTCTGCCTTCAGTTTGTCTCCAGTAGCTGAAAAGCATGTAAAATGTAAATATAAGCAGAATGCAGTGATTTGCAAATGCCACAAACCATTATTTTGTTTTTATTTTTAATTAATATGAACTGAGGCAAAAAAAAGGAAAACTGTTCTGTCGTAAGACAAAACAACATTTGCAATTCTTTTTGAAAAACTTGGATCCTCTGCCCTCTCCACTGAAGATGAGAGACTATCCAGCTTCTTATTATTCCCAGTGCAAAACTGTGCATCTCTGACGCTATGTGGATGCATCAATGCATATGGGATTGACATCTTGCACATCTGGAAAGACGTACCACACCTAAAACATAGCAGCAGAGTTTAAGTGCAGTTCAGTCAAACCATTATAAAGGTTAATAAGCAGCTTTTGTGGATGAAGCTGTATTTCCCTAACGGCATCTTTCCGCAGCAGTGCTCTGCTTTTACTGACCACAACAAATTTTTGTGGAAGTCCACATTAAAACTTTCCCATCACGCAGAAAAAAAAGTAGAACTTGAATTTCCCGTTGTCTAAATGCTGACACGTGTCAGATTCTCTGCTCTTAAAATGTTGCAATCTTGGTCAAAATAAGCAACTTCCCAAGTCCATATTGATATTACTGTTACAGAACTATTTTTAAAGCTTCAGCAAGTGAACAAACACTAACAAACAACAATGAATGCTGTTTGTTAGTGTGATTATAAAATTCATTTTCTTTATTTGATCACAGGAGGGCTGAGGTTGGCTGAAAGGTGGCGCTGACACAGATTTATTTTGGATTACTTGCGGTTTATTTAACTTTAGTCCCTCAATCTAACACAATGAACAAGTGCTACAGTCACACTCTTTCAGGCTCATTCTCACACAGGATGGAGTCAAGTCTTTATGACCTAAGCCTAACTGCACCTTTTGTCTTTTTCTTCCCTTTATGTTTTTTGAATATTTAACAATTGTCATTTTTCTTGTGCACTTGAACATAAACACATTTTATTCAAATGCTCGACAAAATATATGAAAGAAATGAGACACCAGAGAAACTAATACCTAGCTTCTGTTCTTCTTATCTCTAATCCCTGCAGGGAAACTGTCACTCTATTTCTCTGTCTCTACTTCTGAATATGACAGGACCAGTGTGAGGTATGAAGAAATAATTTAGACAAACAGAAGTAGTGCAGGGCCCTTACAAAGCAGTCAATATCCTGGCTGTGCAGGAGGAGGACGGGACATTTCACCTGTGAGGAACACAGCAAGATTTATCGAGTTATTTTTTTCTTCATTTCTCTTCTAAACCCGATTAAACCTGTTTTTAGATCAGTTAATTTAAGAGGTGGGAAGTAACGAAGTCAAAAAATAGCTAGCGAGGAAGAAAAAGGGGAACGAGGGTTTTTTTTAAGTGGCAGAAGTGCAACATTTCTATCAGTTCAACAAACATTAGCAAACACACAAACTGCCTGTGTTCAGTTTGTCTCACTGTGTGTAAGAGCCAAAGTCAATGTTTATGTTTTTCCTTTTTGTTTTGGTGGCACAGGTGTATAGCTTTACCTGCGTCTCAGGTGATGGTATGTGGGTGTGGTCACAGTCTATTTACCTGATGTCGGTGTTCGCAGCAGATGTGTTGGGTGAGTGGTTTGTGGGCAAACTTTTCTGTTGAGCGTCATTTTTCTGGCACACCAGTTAAGCCATGCGCTATTTGTAAATTGATTGAAAGCGCAAATGTTTGTTTTTGTTTTGTTCTTAAAATAAATGCGCAAAGTACAAGTACGACTCATTATGGATTATTGGAGGCGCGTCACAGGGACACAACCAACTCAGCCGGCCGCGGCTTTATTTACGGATGAAAGTCGCAACACTGTGTGTTGCTAGCTAAAGGTCCAGCTGCTGTATTTCACAGGCAGAGAAAAGAAAAAGAGCAAACTTCACTCAGAGATGGAGAAAGATGTAAGAGGACAGGGCCCTGTTTCAGGAAGCCGGTTTAGAAAACTCAGAGTGAAAAACGACACCCACGGTTGAGTAACCCCGAACTGTCCAACTCGGAATATTCGGTTTCAGAAAGGCTGATAACAAGTAGTTCAATCAACGCGGAGTTGCTTTAACCCCAAGTTAAGCACGCGCACGAGGATACATAAAGCCCTGATAAGCGGAGCACAGATTCAGCGAGTCACCATGGAGACGGAGGGAAAGAAGGCGCGGTCAATGTATTTTACAGCGCTTGACGGCGAAATTCTGATGGCAGCCATATGCCGAAAACATGCAAATTCCGCGGAAAAAAGTAACACAGCCACAGCTGCGAAAGAAAGGGAGCATGCATGGCAAAACATAGCCGACAGAGTCAATGCGTGAGTGTTAATTTAAACATTGATCTAGGGATTTCCACCAATTTAACACGTTATTTTATCATATGTTATTTTATTTGTTATTTTATACATTTTATTTTGTGATGTGATGTGAGCGCAGGTGCAACCCAACAGGCCCCAAACGTTTCTGGCAGCAAGTAAAAATGAAATATAAAAATATAGTCCAAACAGGTAAGGTGTAATTGTATTATGAGCCATAGTGCTTGGTCTGTTTGTCCCATGTAAATCAATTGCAGTTAGAGGCTACATTAATTTCCTTTCTGTAAGCACTTATTGAAATTATCTGAGCACATTACAAGTACATATTTGTTTACTCTGTATGCTCAAATGTGACCCGTTATAGCCAACAGAAAAAAAGCGGAGGCCCGAAAAACAGGTGGGGGTCCTCCACCACCACCACTCACAGAGGCTGAGCAGTTGGCCCTCAGCCAAAACAGTGGGCGCCCTGTGGCCGAAGGCATCTCTGCGGGGACATCCTCTGAGTCAATAACCCTGCAAGACACAAGTGCCTACATAGGGGGTAAATTCAAAATAATACATGATGTGCATACATCCTTTCTTCACAGTCACCTTTGCAGTGCTGCTCATTCATTTGATAAACTCTTTACCATAATGGATTATTTTGTAGTGAAGTTATTTTCCTACTGATTTTGCCTTCCCTCAGTCTTGGTTATCTTTGAGAGCAATATGACAATGAAGTGTAAGGTGATTGGTATGTTTGTTAATTGCCATTTGGTCCCTTGTAAGTTATAAGTGACCTGTATAAACCTCATATTCTATCAGTTGATGGTGGTGGTGTACTGCATCTGGTGCAGCCTCCTGTTGAGCCAGAGCGACATGCAGTTGTGAGTAATACTCCACAGATTATATGAGTTTACAGTAGAACAGCAATGTTGTTTATTTCTTTACCACAGGAAAATAATGAAGAAACATTGACAGCTGTTACAGAGGAGGAAGCAACAGAGACACTTTATGAGGTTTACATCTTTTAATACTTTGTGTACAGGAAATACAGGCGACCAATAAAGCCAGTTGATCCAAAAATCTGTTTATTCTTCTTTCAACATGTTGAGGTGATGGGTCAAAAGAAATGATTGTGACATATGGTGTCTCTGACTGCGCTTCCATCTTGTATGTCCGTGGGAGGGTCAGGATGTTCATGGTTTGGATCACTGCTGATGTTTGGTTCAGAAGGACAGTGTTCTCCTCTAATTGTGGCAATGTTGTGAAGAATCACACATGCCACAATAATGTCACATGCCCTTTCTGGGGTGACCATGAGTCTTTGCAGGCACTGGAACCGGGCCTTAAGCATTCCGATAGTCATTTCAATTCTGGCTCTTGTCCTGCAATTAGCCAGATTATATCGCTGCTGTGGGCCCGGTTCAGGGTCAGGGTAAGGGGTAAGCAAATAGGGTAAACATGGATACCCCCTATCACCAAGCAAGTAGCCAGTGAACTCTCCTAAGACAGAAGGATACACTTCAGTTCAAATGTCCCTGAAGCAATTGGTCTTTATATATTTTAAAGTATTCTCAACTCACCATGTCCAAATTTTGTGCTCAGTGTACATCCACGGAATATTTGTGAGTCATGGACAGAGCCTGGCCACTTGGCTTCCACATTTGTGATAATGTTGGCAGCATCACATATGATCTTCACAGTGCAGAGAACACAAATTAGCATCCATTACTATAATGAAATAATCTGTTAGTTTGAAATGCTACAGGGAACTATGTACCTGTACATTGATGCTGTGGAAAGACTTCCTGTTCACATAGTCTCCTTCATTTACTGAAGGAGCAATGATTGGAATGTGAGTGCCATCTGTACAGCCAATCACGCCTGGGAACCCTGAAAATAAATGTGAAATTTAAGTAGTAGTCCAAGTATCACCACATCATACATTACGTTTTGGTCATCCTGATACCTGCAATTTTGTGGCATCCCTCTTTGATAAATCTTGTGGGTCTGTGACCGGGGAACACCACAAACGAGTACAGGAGACGTTTCAGTGCAACTGTAACATTCCTGACTGCCCGACAGACGGTAGCCTTGGAAACGTGCTCAGCGTCACCAATATTATACAGAAAGCTCCCGTTTGCAAAAAACCGAAGTGCAATACAAATAATATGTAATGAACTGAGAGCATGTCCGCGATGTGTCACATGCGTAATATATGGCCTGAGGATGTTATTCAAATAACTTATAGATTGTGCTGAGAAACGGTAACGTTCGCACAGAAAATCATCAGGAAATGATAAAATGTCCAAACGCGCTCTGATCACTCTCTCCCGGCGGAGAGCTCTGCGGAGAATTTGGGCTTCACGATCTACTGGCTCTTCAAGGAAGGAGCACGCCATGTCCGACACTTCCTACTGTCAGGTTTCCGACAACGGGGCGGAGACAGTCAGGGTTAGTTGTAGTAAACCTGCTACGGGGCAGGTTAGCTTCACGGCGTGTGTCGTCATAGTGACTCACTCAGGCTTCAGCTGAACTCGCTTTGTGAAACCGAAAAACCAGAGTTTTCGTTAACTCAGGGTATACTTACTCAGTTTTTCCACTAAACCGGCTTCCTGAAACAGGGCCCAGGACAGGAGAGGTTAGGTTTAAAGGTAAGGACTCAGTGACGCTTGATAAACTGCAAATCTAGTGTCGCAGAGATCAGTTTGCATTTAAGCTGATTATGCTTAGATACATTCATTGAATTCTGACTTTATATCAACCGTCTAGTATTAAAATAGGTATAAAGTGTATAGTGTCAGTGTAGGAAATGGAGCTAAGCAAAGACATCTGTGAAACATCTGTTGACATCTTGTTGAATTCACTTGTGTGACTCCACAAAGAGCAGAAGGGCTGCTGATCACAGCCTGTATATAAAGAAACTTCTCCGAAGCTCATATTAGAAATTATTGTGAGTTGTGATTCTTTTCCCTGTGCTGATCAACTACACAGATCTTAGTGTTCCCCCATCTGCTGAATCCCACTGTAACCCTTGACTGTGCTCACTTTACTGTTTAGGTGTGGAAGCAAAGTCAGCCTCTACAATGTAGGGAACAGAAAATAGTTATTTTCACTGCGTCTGTCCTAGATAACAGATTCAGGCTGAGTACATCCACTACAATTACAATTTAGATTTGAATAACATTTGTATGCTCATGTATTCATATTATTTTTTAAAAATATTTTAATATAGCAAAACAAAGAAAAATGGCTCGTAGAATTGTCCTTAAAGGAGCTACTTTTTAGTTTTACTGTGCATTTTCACTTTTGAGTAAAAACGTTGCTTCAGTACTTTAACTTTTACTGGAGTATGTTTTAACACCTGTATCAGTACTGTATCAGTACTTCTACTTATTTAGAGGTGGCAAAAGTAAAGACTTTCTTTACGAAAGTCTGTACTTTTGCCACCTCTAAATAAGTTTAAACGATGCAATGACAAACAAATAAAAATATCAAAAAAACTTAAGATTAAATTCATTTTCAAGAATATTTACCAATTCCATTATTTTCTTTTCTTTTTTAAATGCACAGATTAAAGATTTTGTAGAGACTGTAAACATTCCTCAGAGATTTTGATATGACAGCATCACAGAGTTGCTACAGATGTCAACAGAACACATGTATGATGTGAATCTCATATTCCACCACTTCTTAAAGTGTTGAAAACAAGCCTGATATGACATTAGCACGAAGCCTCCAGCTGTGCTCCAAAGCTGTTAGCATGGCTGTTTTTAGCATTACATTGTGTCACACCAGCACCTGAAAGAAAAGCTCTGAGTGTGATTTTGTGTTTGTTTGTGTTTTGCAGGCACTCAGGAGAAAAAGTCATGAAGTTTCTCGTGTTTGTCCTGTTAGTATCTCAGTGCTCGTCGCTCACCAGTCAACAGTGTCACCACTGTGAACAAACATCCTGCGACTGCTCGAGCCAAAACCTTCGAGAAGTCCCTGCAGCCGCTTCAAAACTCATCACTGAGCTCGATCTCTCTTTAAACGCACTGGAGACGATAATGAAAGATGACTTTCTTTCATATGCCGCTTTGAGGGCTTTGTTCGTGAATAACAACAGGATCAAAACCATCCATGAAGATGCATTTCACCCACTGACTCATTTGGAGAAACTGGACTTGTCCTCAAACCAGTTGGAGACTTTGTCTTCTGGTTGGTTTCAGAACCTGATTTCTCTCCACTACTTGAATCTTTTGGGAAACAAATATTCAACACTTGGTCAGGGAAACCTTTTCCTGCCACTGAGGAGCTTGAAGACCCTCCATTTTGGAGGACCTTTCCTTCAGTCTGTCAGTAAAAGGGATTTTTCTGGCCTTTTTGGTCTTGAACAACTTGTTTTTGAAGGAAATCATCTGCAAGTGTTTAACAGAGGGAGTCTGAGACAAATTGGACCCATTAGCCATGTAACACTTAGTCTTAATGGAGTATTTCAGAGAGATTTAGCAGTAGTACGAGCTATATTGTTAGACGTTGTTCATCCAAACACAACAGTGACATTCACTGACACACAGTTTGAAAATAGTTTGCAAATGTTCCCACTTCATGTAGCCATCGAGCGTGGTGCTACAGGTCTTAGTTTCAAAAATGTGAACATGTCTGTGTCAGCTTGTGTACAACTTGTGAATATTTTGTCGGGCTCTGAACTCACCAGTGTTGCCATTGAAGATTCTCAGTTCTTTGAAGATGAAGACGAAGTCTTTCTTGTTGACATAAACCTGAAAGGTTTGGAGGTCATTTTTCTCAGAAACATTGATATTGTTTGGTTCTACCGTTTTCCTGAACTCAGTTTTATGCAGAAATATGCTAACTGTAGTAAGAAGGGCATCTGTGATAAACTCCAAGGTGTTTGTCATTCCCTGCCAATCCATTATTCATTTCACAAACCTGGAGTTTTTGGACATCAGTGACAACACAGTCACAGATCGTGCATTTATGGAAATGATGTGTTATGGAAAGGAGGATGTCCTTCTAAATCTCCACACACTCAACATCAGCAGAAATCGTTTGTTTTTAATCAACAGTGAACTCTTCACTAAGCTAGAAAAGCTGGAAAACCTCGACATGAGTAGAAACTCATTTGACAGCATGCCTTCGACTTGTTCCTGGCCAGCAAGTCTCAAGTTCTTAAACCTTTCGTCAACTTCTCTTCCTGAGGTGACATCCTGCCTACCACAGAGCCTACAGATCCTTGATTTATCCAGAAATAAACTGACTGTCTTTAACATTGAGTTGCCGCTTCTCAAAGAGCTGTACATCTCTGGCAACAAGCTTGGAAATCTCCCAGATGGGCATTTATATGTCAGCCTCGCAGTTCTCTCCATTCAAGACAACAACTTGGCCAAATTCAGCAGTAAAAACCTGCATGATTACCAGAGCCTGAGGGTCCTGGAAGCTGCTGGCAACCCTTACGTCTGTTCATGTGACTTTGTAGGTTTCGTGACAAATGACTTGATGAAACAAGAAGCTGTAGTTAGACATGACTTAAAGTCTTACATCTGTGACTCTCCCGATGCAGTGAGGGGGGAGAGAGTGTCAGACGTGAAGCTGTCAGTGTTTGAGTGCCACACAGCTTTAGCGATTTCTTTGCTCTGCTTAGGCATCCTGGTGCTGTGTGTGCTCATTGCAGGTCTGTGTTATAAGTTCAGCGTTGTGTGGTACATGAAGATGACCTGGGCATGGCTAAAAGCAAAGAGAAAGCCAAAGTTGAAGAAGGGAGTGCTCCAGTACGATGCCTTTGTGTCCTACAGTGAAATGGACTCCGGCTGGGTGGAGGCGCATCTGATCCCGGCCCTGGAGCAGTCGGAACCGCCCCTCCGACTCTGCCTCCACAAGAGAGACTTTGTTCCCGGAGGATGGATCGTAGACAACATCATGGACGCTATAGAGAAGAGTCACAGAACGCTCTTCGTCCTCTCCCAGAACTTTGTCAGAAGCGAGTGGTGCAAGTACGAGCTTGACTACACCCATTTTAGATTGTTTGATCAAAACGATGACGCAGTTGTGCTGATTCTACTGGAGCCCATTGACAAAAATAACATCCCCAAAAAGTTCATCAGGCTGCGGAAAGTGATGAACTCCAGGACGTACCTGGAGTGGCCTGATGATGAAGATCAGATCCCAGCGTTCTGGCAAAGTCTGAGAACAGCGATCGAAACACCTGAAATTGACGATACAAACAATCTATAAAAGCATTTATATTTCACATTTTGAATATACACTCACTTTTATATTGACATTTTCTAAAAGCTAAAATGTCCCCAACTTTACTCTGAAAGCAGGTATTATTATAAGTAAGTAAATATAATATAAAATATATCATTTTTTTATATTTACTTTCTTCAATTAATCCCTACAATTAACCATTAAAACAATAATTTTGGGGATTTTGTTAATCCGAATTTGCAATTCTAAAAATATTTGAAAGTCCTCCTGTTTGACTCGCCATATAAATGTGCTAAAAAAGTTTAGCTCTTTGTACACAATTTGCGTAATAAAGTACTCATTTATCCATCTGTATTAAATTTTGTTTAAAATAAAATATAATCCTGTCTGGAATTGCTCAGTTTTTTCCTTTTTTTTTGTTTTCTACTCCTCTTTAATTTCCTAGAAGAGATGATGCACAAGAGATGGATGGTTCCAGCTCTTTGTTAGCATGCTCAGTCTGTCCATTAGTATATGCGAGAGTCTTGTGATTGGTCCAGACTATGAAACCTCCAAAGTTGTAGTTTCTCTCTGCAGGCGAGAGGTAATGAGGGGGAAAAAAACCACATGGATGAATATTTCCATGTCTTGTTGGGTGAGGACTGCTCCCACACCTGACTCTGAGGTGTCCTCTTCCACTAGGAACTGTTTACTTCAGTCAGGTTGAGTGAGAATGTGGATGTAGTGGAGAGCTGTCTGAATTTGTCTGCAGAGTTCCACTGAAAAGGGTGCTTGTGAGAGGTTAAACTGATTAGTAGCGACGCAACTCCATTGAAACCACGAATAAACCTCTAATAGAAGCTTGTAAAACCCAGAAACCTTTTCAGATGTCTCCTGTGACTTTCTGTCGCCAGTCGACCATGGCTTTTACTTTTACAGGGTCTGCTTGCAGTTGCTCTCTTCCCACAATGAATCCCAAAAGAGACACAGAAACTAGTGCTGTCAGCATTAATCCCGTTAAAATTATGTTAATGCCATAACCGCTTTAACGCAGCAAATCTCCGTTAGCGAATTATCGCGGTTCTAACGCGTTGACGCCGCGCAGCCCCACGCACGGGGTGAATCTCCGTTAACTTGCTAACGGAGATTTACTGCATTAATGCGGTTATGGCATTAACATAATTTAAACAAGATTAACGCTGACAGTACTAACAGAAACACATTTTTCTCCTGTCATATAGGAACAGTTTTTCGAGAGGAGCTGGAGGACCAGACGCACATGTTTCTAGTGCTCCTGGAGAGACTTAGACAAGATCAGGATATCATCTAGATCAGCGGTCCCCAACGTTTTTTGCCCCACGGACCGGTTTATGACCGACATTATTTTCACGGACCGGCCTTTAAGGTGTCGCGGATAAATACAACAAAATAAAACTAGTACCGGTACCGAAAAAAAGAAGATTTATTCATAACACACGTGAAAAGACCCAGGAAAACCGAGTTAATGATAAAAACGATAACAAAATAACGCTGAAAACCGATAAAAACCCTGAAAAAAATACATTTCACACCTGAGCCTCAACTCTCGCGGCCCGGTACCAAACGACTCACGGACCGGTACCGGTCCGAGGCCCAGGGGTTGGGGACCGCTGATCTAGATACACAAACACAAAGTGATTATTGAAATCTCGTAGCACATCGTTGATCGGAGCCTGAAACACTGCAGGGGCATTGGTCAAACAAATTGGCATAACCAGATACTCAAAATGTCCAAAAGGGTGTTGAATGTTGTTCTCCATTCGTCTCCTACCTTAATTCTGACCAGGTGATGATAAGTGTTACAGACTTCCAGTTTAGTAAAGATAGTCTCACCTTGAAGCAGTTCAAAAGCAGTTGTGAGGAGAGGTAAAGCATACTTGGTCCCTGCGTACACTTTCGCAGTCAAAACAAAAGTTAAGAACGAGTGTTTTGTCTTTTTTTTTCCATGAAGGAAAATCCAGCACCAAAGGGAGACAAAGATGGGCGGATTATGCCACCTGTGAGGGAATCTTAGCAGCCGAGGTAGAGCAGTCCTGGGGGCTGGCTGGGTGGCCAGCAGCATAGGTGGAGCAACCCTGCAGGCCAGCCAGGTGGCAGAATATATGTTCTCAATTTAGCTGATTTAGCTGAATCACAGAATTTAGCGATTCCAATTCCAATATTAACATCAATTATCAATTCAATTTCTTATCGATTCTCGTATGGACCTTCATCGCATTCTCATTGGCTCCACTTCAAGAGTGACCACCATCACTTTAACATGCTAAGCAGCGTATCACAGGCATTACAGTAATG
Source organism: Simochromis diagramma (assembly GCF_900408965.1). Classification (NCBI taxonomy): domain Eukaryota; kingdom Metazoa; phylum Chordata; class Actinopteri; order Cichliformes; family Cichlidae; genus Simochromis; species Simochromis diagramma. Next base: position 1,383,624 of record NW_024386792.1, on the reverse strand, counting down.
CAAATGAATTGCATGCTGCATATATTTCCTCTTTTGTTGTGATCAATGTTGGGGTTGTTACTCAAAAAAGTAATTATTACACATATTATACACAAGACTTTTCTTAAAAAGTAACAATAGCCACCCCAGTCACTACCTAACACACTCAACATGTCACGGCATTTTCAGTTTCTTGTGTTTTGGTATTTTTCTGTATTATGGTTTGATTCTTTAGCTGTGCTGTTTTGATTATTCTTCTAGGTTTAGTTCAGTGTCAAGTTTGCGTCTTTGTGATTTGTTTCTCGTTTCCTGTTTTACTTTGTTAGTCTCAGTCCTATGTCAGTGTATTCAGGTTTACTTCCCCCTGTCTCGTTAGCCCTAATTTCTCCCAGCTGTGTCTCCCTCCTGTTTCCTATTCCCTGATTACTCCACTGTGTATATAAGCCCTGTGTTTTCCTTTGTTCTCTGTTGCATCGTTAATGTTTCCTACCCTCAGTAAGCTGTGTGTTTGTCTTGTACTCCTGTTTAGTTTCTCTGTTCAGAGCTTTGTGTTGTTTTTGTGAGTTTTATTTATGAGGAGATTTTTTCAGCAGTAAAGCTGCATTTTGAGTTCCAGTCCCGTCTTTGAGAGTCCTGCATTTCAGGTCCTTTTTTCCTGCCTGCCACACAGCCTATCATGACACAGCATGCTCGTACAAAGCTTTTTATTATAATTAACAGAGTTGATATTTGGTTTCCCCTGCAGTGAAGCCATAGACCGCACCTCCGCCAGAGTAATAAAGTACATTGCTAATAACTCCCAGGAGAAAGTAATTAGTTATTCTACTCATTACATTACTTTCATGTTACTCTGTAAAATAACCTCAACCACACTGTCTCATAATTAGCATTTAACATTATAAATCTCGAGGTTGCAGTCCTACACACCAACACAAATCCCTGCGCTAATGACGGCAAACATATGATCTTTCTCTCAGTATTTAGGTGTGAAAACAAAGCTCACAGCACAAAGAAAAGATGAAAACCAGCACAAAGACACTTTTGAGTGATTCTACTTTAGAAACAAACAGGCAGAAAAGGAGCCTGCAGTGTGACTGCTCATCCATGCTTTTGCTATCTGTTGAAGTGCAAAGCTTGACTGCTAGGCTGGGGTCAGCATTCACTCAGCTAACGTCACAAACTGAAATCAGCTAATTGCAGCACAAATGCGACCGTCAAATAACTGTAACCGTTCAACTGAGGGAGTTTCTTGTTTTGTTTTTTCCTCCAGTCAGACAAAACAAGTGCAGACAAGTACAGCCACACTCTTCAATAGCGTACACACCCATTCTCACACGGCATGGAATTAATCTTTTAGGATTTAAACTTAAATGCACCTTTTCTTTTTTTTTGCTTTACTTTTTGAATATTTAACAAAAAACATTTTTGTTGGGCGTTTGAAGGCACATGTATTTTATTCAAATAACATATAGAGGAAGCTTTCTACAGACAACTGAACAGTAAAACCAGAGAAACCATTTATCCTATTCTTATCCCAAAGCCCTGTAGACAAACTGCCACTCTGTTTCTGTATCACCACTTCCTAATATGGCAGGATGTATGCCAGACATGGGGAAATAGTTAAGCCACAACCAATAGAAGTGGCACAGGACACTTCAGAAGTTGTTCTGAATGTTCAGAAGAAGGGTGAGACATTTCAACTGTGACCAAGACGGGACATTTATGAAGGTATTTTCTCATTATTTTGTTCTGTGCAGGCATAAAGCTGTGAAGCTTGTTTTTTTGACCAGAGAATTTATTATGTTTTAATGATATGTTGAAAAACTAAATATAACATTCGTAACATTAAATTTGAATGCATTTTCAAGAACATTTTCCAATTCCATTTTTAAATTCTTTGTTTATATGCAATTAAAGACACACATGATTTTCCTACTTCAGTGACACATTCTGAACTCTATAACAATCAAGACATATTCCACACTAGGAAAAGCAAGTCAAGTGTCAACTATTAGACAATTATTTAAAGATCGTAGATTATATTGTGTACATTGTGTTATTGTGATGATTTACTGGCATACGCGTATATAATACTGTTCTTTTATTCCTCTGAAAAGTAAGAATTTGTGTTTGTGTGAATTTGGTTCAGACGTTTGTGGTCCCTGATGTCTTTTCTGCAGATGCGTCTTTCTTAATGATCACTCGATTGCTGCCAGTGGGTCAAACTGTAATTTCCTCACCACGTTACTTTATGACATTAGCACGAAGCCTCCAGCTGTGCTCCAAAGCTGTTAGCATGGCTGTTTCATTATTAGATTGTGTCACACCAGCACCTGAAAGAAAAGCTCTGAGTTTGATTTTGTGTTTGTGTTTTGCAGGCACTCAGGAGAAAAAGTCATGAAGTTTCTCGTGTTTGTCCTGTTAGTATCTCAGTGCTCGTCACTCACCAGTCAACAGTGTCACCACTGTGAACAAACATCCTGCGACTGCTCGAGCCAAAACCTTCAAGAAGTCCCTGCAGCCGCTTCAAAACTCATCATTGAGCTCGATCTCTCTTTAAACGCACTGGAGACGATAATGAAAGATGACTTTCTTTCATATGCCGCTTTGAGGGCTTTGTTCGTGAATAACAACAGGATCAAAACCATCCATGAAGACGCATTTCACCCACTGACTCATTTGGAGAAACTGGACTTGTCCTCAAACCAGTTGGAGACTTTGTCTTCTGGTTGGTTTCAGAACCTGATTTCTCTCCACTACTTGAATCTTTTGGGAAACAAATATTCAACACTTGGTCAGGGAAACCTTTTCCTGCCACTGAGGAGCTTGAAGACCCTCCATTTTGGAGGACCTTTCCTTCAGTCTGTCAGTAAAAGGGATTTTTCTGGCCTTTTTGGTCTTGAACAACTTGTTTTTGAAGGAAATCATCTGCAAGTGTTTAACAGAGGGAGTCTGAGACAAATTGGACCCATTAGCCATGTAACACTTAGTCTTAATGGAGTATTTCAGAGAGATTTAGCAGTAGTACGAGCTATATTGTTAGACGTTGTTCATCCAAACACAACAGTGACATTCACTGACACACAGTTTAACAAAAGTTTGCAAATGTTCCCACTTCATGTAGCCATCGAGCGTGGTGCTACAGGTCTTAGTTTCAAAAATGTGAACATGTCTGTGTCAGCTTGTGTACAACTTATGAATATTTTGTCGGGCTCTGATCTGACCTTTTTTGCCATTGAAGATTCTCACATCTTCAAAAATGAAGAGGAAGTCCGTCTGCATCACATAAACCTAAACAGCTTGGATGTCATAGTCTTCAAAAACATTGATATTCATTCATTCTACAGTTTTCCTGCCCTGAATTTCTTAAACAGTATGATGAAACCAGTAAGAAGGACATCTATGATAAACACTATGTTGTTTGCCATTCCCTGCCAATCCACTATTCATTTCTCAGATTTGGAGTTTTTGGACATCAGTGACAACATAATCGGAGATTTGGCACATATGGAAATGATGTGTTATGGAGAGGTGGATGTCCTTCTAAATCTCCGCACACTCAACATCAGCAAAAATATTTTGTCTTCAATCAACAGCAAACTCTTCACTAAACTAGAAAAGCTGGAAAACCTCGACATGAGTAGAAACTCATTTGACAGCATGCCTTCGACTTGTTCCTGGCCAGCAAGTCTCAAGTTCTTAAACCTTTCGTCAACTTCTCTTCCTGAGGTGACATCCTGCCTACCACAGAGCCTACAGATCCTTGATTTATCCAGAAATAAACTGACTGTCTTTAACATTGAGTTGCCGCTTCTCAAAGAGCTGTACATCTCTGGCAACAAGCTTGGAAATCTCCCAGATGGGCATTTATATGTCAGCCTCGCAGTTCTCTCCATTCAAGACAACAACTTGGCCAAATTCAGCAGTAAAAACCTGCATGATTACCAGAGCCTGAGGGTCCTGGAAGCTGCTGGCAACCCTTACGTCTGTTCATGTGACTTTGTAGGTTTCGTGACAAATGACTTGATGAACCACAAAACTGTAGTTAGACATGACTTAAAGTCTTACATCTGTGACTCTCCCGATGCAGTGAGGGGGGAGAGAGTGTCAGACGTGAAGCTGTCAGTGTTTGAGTGCCACACAGCTTTATCGATTTCTTTGCTCTGCTTGGGCATCCTGGTGCTGTGTATGCTCATTGCAGGTCTGTGTTATAAGTTCAGCGTTGTGTGGTACATGAAGATGACCTGGGCATGGCTAAAAGCAAAGAGAAAGCCAAAGTTGAAGAAGGGAGTGCTCCAGTACGATGCCTTTGTGTCCTACAGTGAAATGGACTCCGGCTGGGTGGAGGCGCATCTGATCCCGGCCCTGGAGCAGTCGGAACCGCCCCTCCGACTCTGCCTCCACAAGAGAGACTTTGTTCCCGGAGGATGGATCGTAGACAACATCATGGACGCTATAGAGAAGAGTCACAGAACGCTCTTCGTCCTCTCCCAGAACTTTGTCAGAAGCGAGTGGTGCAAGTACGAGCTTGACTACACCCATTTTAGATTGTTTGATCAAAACGATGACGCAGTTGTGCTGATTCTACTGGAGCCCATTGACAAAAATAACATCCCCAAAAAGTTCATCAGGCTGCGGAAAGTGATGAACTCCAGGACGTACCTGGAGTGGCCTGATGATGAAGATCAGATCCCAGCGTTCTGGCAAAGTCTGAGAACAGCGATCGAAACACCTGAAATTGACGATACAAACAATCCATAAAAGCATTTATAGTTAGAAATATTAAAATGAGTGTACATTCAAATTATGTTTTCTGAGTGCTACAATGTCAGTGATTTTATGCTATGAATACAGTGTAACATACTACTTTTATCTTTTAGTATCTTATTTTAACAAAATTAATATGAAAAGTTATGATCTAATTTTTTTTAAGTAGAATGTAATTTAGTACATTTTTTTTAATAATTCCATTTTCTCAGCTGACTCACTTCAATTTAATTCCTTTTAATTTACAGGACAGGAGATTGTATACTTATAATGTTGCAGTTTAAAAAAATACCTGCATTTGCATTTCTGAAATCCTCTGATTTAATTTCATCCAGTTATTGTGCCAATTGTGTTTGAAATGAAATGTAAATTCTGCCTGCAAATATGCTTTTCTCTATACTTTTATAACAGTAGATTTATTTTCTATATGAATGTATGCACACAAACCATGTACATACATGGATATACACATGTAGGTTTACATAATAAGTAAAATGAGACAGTCAGTAGTCTTTTACTGGTCATAATTGTTTTATACAGGTCATTCCTACTATTCAGTTTGAAGGTAGTAAAGTTTTAAAAACAAAAAGAGGCAAATTTTCAATGATTTTATGATTTTATCTGAAAGACGATTTATTAAACTGTTACAGAAACAAACTCACAAAGCCCACAACATTATTCTATAACAATTTTGCCCAAATTCTCCTCCCCGTTATAGGACAATCTCATCTCTGTGTCTAAGTGTTCAATGTACAGTCAGTCTTATATTTTTGTAAATACGAAAGGGAAAAATGTCCCTGACTTTGCTCAAATATAGTTTTCAGAGCGTGATAATAAACAAGTATTTTCAAAGAAAAAGATTTATTTTGATATTTGATGTAATTTTAATTCATGTCTTTGAGATTAAAAAGAACTTTTATTAAAATGTAATCACATTTTTTAAATTATTCCATTCTGTTAATTTTCTCCCTTCAATTAACAGCAAAGATATGTATAATATTGTTTTATTTTATTTAGTTAATTTTAAAATAACACAGGTAAAATGGGGTGCACAGAGGAGAAACAGTGGACAGGATATGACATCACATCCCAGTCATTCTTAATTCTCCGTTTTATCAAAGGTTTGCATGTTTCTAACATCTATTAATTAAAAATGGAAAAATAATAACTTTTTAAAAACATTACTACTGAACTTCTTTAAATTTCCTTTTTACATGAACACCTGTAGCTTTTGAGTTTGTTACCAAAGGCCATACGTATAAGCAAGTAAAGATTTTATGATGACTTCATTTTTATTTATCATAACTAAATATTAAAGAATGACAATGACGATAATTGCCATTTATCTTGTACAAACATCTAAATTATTGTATGTATGTCATAGAAAATGGTCTAAAATCTTTAGTTTGCATGTGTGCTTTTTATAATGAATATAACATGTTAGACAAATCACAAAGTTACTGTGTTTGTTTTGCGTGTCTATGTGCTTGTGTGCCTAAAAGCGTGTGTAATTCTTTGTCAGCCTCTTGAGAGCTGACATATTGCTGCTATTGATCTTTAGCCCTAAAATCAACACAGAAGCCTGGATACTGATGACAGGCAGACCAGGGGAGTCAGGGTGTCCTGATAACACACACACACACACACATTAAATAATGCTCTACATGCACATATAAACAGAAGCAAGACACGTATATACAATGTTACAGTACAAACCAGGTCAAATTGGCCTTAATCTGTGAGACAACTGCAATTATTGTGCAGTTTTCTGTGAAGAGTGTATTTCATTTTTGATTTCAAAAATTCAAGTTTCAGTTTAAACTTTATCTGTAAGTACCAACTTAGATAGAGCATATTGCAAAACTTAATTTCTGTTGTCTTTGTTTTTCTCTTTGTGTTTTTAAAGGAGTCTTGTTCTGAAGCAGTACCAGCCTGGTTCATAGACACAGACTAAGCCTAAGTCAATAATCAGTAACAATCTCCACTGATTAAAGCTTTTAGTCCAAGACTAGCCTTAATCCATGTCTGGGGAACTAATGATGCATGAGTTAAGTTTTAAGTTAGAAAAGCACATGGGTTTATGTTGGTAGCTTTTTGGAAAAACAGCACTGAAAACAAACCTACTTTTGTCTTTGTGGCCATTATTTTAGGTCTACGTCAAACCGAGAGGCTGAACGGCATTTTATGGACTTCACAATCGGTGGTGCAGGTCTTTAAAACGTTACTTTAAAACTATGTGATATGACATCTGGTATCTGAATATCTATTTTAAAATCTTTTTGAATGAATAAGCTCAGGAGGCCGAATCCCGACACAAACCAGGGAACTTGTAAATCATAGAAAGATGGTGCAACACCGTAGAGTTTGTAGTTTTGGTCTTTTTGTATATTGACAATAAATGATAAAGTATCTCCTCCCTGTCAGCTTTAATTGGTTGAGTGGTTTTATACCATGAGATGCTAACAGCTCACCTGCTTATCAGTTTATTCCTTGAGGGCACTCTGATTTTCTCTGTTTTACTCTCCAAGTCAACCAGCGGCCGATGGCGCGTTACTTGGGTGCTTTAAAGAATATTACACTGTGTCGTTCGTTAGGGAGAGTGTGTCTGGCCAGCCTGTGTGTTAGCCTGCTGTCGTAGGGGGCATGTGGTGGGCTGATGGGGGTTCAAAGTGTTCCCCTTTAAAAGTCAAAACAGCATGTGATTTGATTTCATGCTCTTTTATCCTTTAACTAGCCTGATAACAGGGACGGAAAAAGGCAATGATGTGTTTGTGTCCGCGTCTGGATAACAAATCTCCATCATCCCCTAGCAGAGGGTCCATTAGCTTCGGCCCCCCTCCCCGGTTGCCCAGTGATAAAGTAAACAATGTGTGTTTGACCAATCCCGCGCGCAAATATTTGTCCTGGAAGCTGCCTCATCCGACGCCAGTCACACACACGCCTACTGGCGTGTGCGGAGGTATATATACAGGGCCAGTCCTGGAGGGCACATCGAGCAAATCCATCAGTGACCCAGGCCAGACCTTTATTCTTGGACAGACACTAAACCTGGCAGCTAGGTAAGGTAAGGAAACTCAATATAAGCGTTTTATCCTTTTTTTGTTATTCCCAATCAAGTTCTTACTGTCCCTCTTTCTGCATTCATCTCACCAGGATTAGAAGCCGACATGGCTGCAGGTGTCATCAGGAACTTTCTCATCCAGGCTCCGACTCCGGCCTACTTCCCCATGATTTTTCAGCATTCTCCGTGTAAGGACGGTGCCTACGAGAAGACACTGCCAGAGAAGCCAGAGGAGAGAGAAGACGAAGAAGAGAGACAGGCAGATGAAGACGAGGAGGACGAAGAATCTGAGGCTCAGGAGGAAGAGGAAGAAGGTTTGGAGGAGGTTTTCTTAAACCCCGCTCACCATGCTCTGGATGTGACCAAGCAGCTGCTGAGGTTCGCCGACGTCATCAGTCGCGATGTGCAGCGCTATTTCGGTCGCTGCTCCGGTGACCGAGAGGCGTGCGACATCTACAGCGACTCCATCTCCATCACCACCAGTGGGCGTCTGCGTTACTATGACGACCTGATGAGAATAGCGAGAGGAAGTCCTGAGATGCAGGAGAACAGCTTCAGGGCCTGTCCTGAAGAGCAGAGAGCCGTGGCTGCAAAAGGCAACAGCAGTGGGCTGGGGCCCCTGGCTGAACTGTTTGACCTCAGGGCCCCGAGCAAGGGCCGAGGCCAACCGATGATCAAACGGCACCTGCCTCTCAGTTTCTGGACCGAGCCGATCCCCAGCTGCCCTCTGGTCACTCTGAGTAACACGCTTGACATCGCACACAGGACCGGCGCCTCGCCTTCGCAGGACCTCACACGCACGGACGAGAACGCGCACATGCACTATAACGTCCCAGCGCAGCACGACATGCACACCCTCGACAGCGCTCAGCCAGACTTCAGCGACCTGTTGGCAAACTGGGATCCAAACCCGGAGCTCACTCACACGCTGACGGAGAACACAAACATGCAGCACTGATCACGCCACCCTCAGCCTGGGACTGAAAAGACTCCACTTATGATCCTTTTACAAAAAAAGTTTTCTGCAGTTTGAAAGGGTCGGGACAAAGAACCTGCCATCTGAGCAGAGTGAGATTTAGTTTAATAAAAAAATGTACCAGGACCCACTGTGTCCTCTACTACTGTAACATAATCGGGTGTGAAACTGTTACGCTTTATTTCTGTTGCATAACATTTTGTAGAGCTGCTGTTGATATTTTATAAAATAGATTCATTAACATGAGTGTTGACTCTTTGTTGCTGTTATTTACTCCCTAAGTCACAGTTTGGATTTTGTCAAATATGGCTGTGTTGGGTTGAAAAATTAAGTTTTTCTGAATAAATCCATCATCGTTTTGGTCATACAGTCGTGGAGCTGTTAAAAAAAGAAGTTTAACTTCTTGTTTTGCCACATGGATGCACAGGTGCACTCCAGGACGCTGTAACATCCCTGCTGTGTGGCTACAGCATTGGGTTACAGGTGTAAAGAAAACACTAGTCACCACACCCATCATTTATCTCACGGTATCTCTATTGTACATAGAAGCTGTCCAAGGTTAAACAGACGGGCAGCAACACAAACTTTTCTTTTGCAGCTGTTTCCTGGAGTGAAACCCTTCACATTAATGTGCAATTTACCTTTATCTGCGAATTGGTATTAGAGAGACGACAGGAAACTAAAAATGGAGACAGAGAGGATGCTGGAAGCAATGACCTGCTTCTTTGAATCTCAGAGCAACATTGAGAAACCTGGACGTAGTTCAATAAAGTTCAAAGATATTCATTGAGTTTTAAAGTTATAAACAGAAACAGATGTGGCTCACTTCCACAGCACGTCTTTTGTCCCGTCTCCCTCTCATCAACCCCAACCGGTCACGGCTCCCCGAGCCTGGTGCTGCCAGAGGTTTCTTCCTGTTAAAAGGGAGTTTTTCTTTCCCACTGTTGCCAAGTGCTTGCTCATAAAAACTTTACCTTACAATATAAACCTTGAGATGACTGTTGTTCTCATTTGGCGCTATATAAAAAAACTGAATTCAGCAAATAAATAAGACTTTTCAAAACATACGTTTTAGAGGAACACAAAGGTTAAAAGAAAAGAACCTCGCGGTTGTTTTAAGAGCTCAAACTTCAATCTCAACTTTTGAAGCAAGTTTTAAAATCCTGAAAACAGCTGGACAACCTCTGCCTATGGAGAAAGACTCGGCGCTGTGAGCCGTGCGTATGTGAGTGTTACATGTACTGGTTTTAGATTAACTGAAGCGCACATCGACACGCACAGTAAAACGCAAAGCATCTGCATGACAAAGACAGCACTATGTTGACAGCACTCAGCTTCAGTGATATTTCACGTTGCTAGCTTGAAGAGAAAACGGAGAAACTTGCTATCTTTCTTGATTAATGGTGCTGTGGATTTAAATTTGAGGTCATGACAAGGGCAACTGTGGAAAGTGGTCTCTGTAGTTTGAGTAAACATAAAGGGTGTGATAAATGGTAAGAGTTGTTAATCCACTTGTTAGTATCACTGTGGGAGTTTTTAGGTAAATGAGGGTTTGATAAGGAGCAGAAAGAGGAGTTAAAGTTAAAAGCGTTTTAATGCTACCACGTGGTGTATGGGGAGGTCTATTTAAATGCTATAAACAAAAGAAACACAAACACAAACATACGAGTAGGTGTACGTGTGATCAAACACAGCAGTCGATCATCCAGTTTACCCAATTCTGAATCTACAAGGCATCGTTTGATTGGCCGAGACTGGAAAGTTTCCCCTACAGGCGTGACGCCTGATTGGATGACAGGGAAGGCCAGTAACATTCTGACACACACGCTTCATCTTAGATAAATAATCGTACAAAGAGTAAAAGACACATGCATTGACGGTCACCTACACCTAAGCACAGGTACCAGAGCAGCTCAGACAGAGACGCAGACATGAAGACTCACAAGCTTTTGTTCATAGCGCTGCTGGGCCTGCTGCTGTGGGCCTCCTGCACGCAGGCCGAGGACAGCACTGACAGCCAGACAGAGACGCAAGAGGAGACGTCTGAGGAGGCATCGGAGGAGACAACCGAGGAGGCGGAGGAGGAGGCAGAGGCACCAAAGAAAGAGAAAACAACTGAGATAGAGGAGGAGAATAACGTCATGATCCTTCACATCAACAACTTTGAAAGAGCCCTCAGCGAGAATCAGTATTTACTGGTTGAATTCTGTAAGTGGGATGTCTTATATTCTGGAACAAAATCCTGATTATTATGATAAATGAGCTCTTTCTCCTTCTTTAGATGCCAGTAATAACTTGTGATGAATTTTCCCTTATCGCTTTGTTCTGTCTTCAACACAATTGTTATTAAATTTGAGTTGCTTTTATGCACAAATAACATCAGTGACAGCGAAGGTTGGCATAAGGTGCCACATAAAGAAGAACTCATAGGTAAGTTGTGCAGATTTTATGTAATAACATGAAAACTAAAATGTAAAATAAGCATTAATGCTCCTTGTTCATCCTGGGAACATAATCTAATCTAAACTGATCAAAGAAGGTTAGAAAATATGGCAGGAAGTGAAAAGATTATCTCATTTTGCTGGCAAGGAATTTAAAATTTGATCAATTTATAAAAGAGAGAAAATCTTTCCTTTCCCAGCCTTTAACAGCGCCGAGGCATTATCGCACACGTGACACGTCCTGTCCAGGTGTTGTGCGGGTTCAACTCTCCCACAGATGAACTGAAGCGGAGAGGCCAGGATGAGGAAATGAGACATGGGGGAGAAAGACGGAGCCCAACTGCCACTTTTCTATCAGCTGCTCATTTCCATGAGTATCTGGACAGGAGCTGCTGATAGCAGCAGAGGCCTGCTGTGGACAAACCCCTGTAGTGTCTCCCTCTGTCTCTCACTGGAACTTTCATTGAACTGTGTGTGTTCATGTGTTTTTATATGTACTGTAGATGCTCCTTGGTGCGGTCACTGTAAACAGCTGGAGCCAATTTACGCCGAGGCTGCCGAGAAGCTGAAGGAGGAGGAGCCGGAGCTGCGCTTGGCCAAAGTGGACGCCACGGAGGAGAAAGAGCTGGCCGAAGAGTTTGACGTCGGAAGCTTCCCCACTCTGAAACTCTTCATCAATGGAGACCGCAAAGAGCCTGTCGAATACACCGGTGAACACACACACTTATACACAAACACAAGCAGCTCTTTATGCATCATCAGTGAACATCATCACCTGATTGTGTATAGTTTGCATTTTTCCACCTCCCAGCACCTTCGAGGGTTATCATCTATTAGTTTGCACACTGAACCAAATGTGTGTGTTTAAACTACTGTGTAACCCAGTTGGTGTTAGATATTTTTCTGAGTCTTTGTGTGTCAAAGCTGTGGTTCCCACAAAGGCCTGTGGGATGGGTACTGCTTTACTGAGTAGAGCAGCTGACCCATATGCAATAAGGGTTGGAATCTGCCTAGAGGTCTTTACTGGTCTTTCGCTCAACTTTATTACAATAAGAATCTAATGTGACCAAAAATTATATTTTCAAAAAGTAGCCCTTCATCAGCATCACTTCTCACATTAAAACATGTTGAATTGAACTCATGCTACACTTTTTAAAATTAAAATAATTACTGTAAATTCATTTTTCCAGCAAAGAGTCCAATCCAGCCACTGGACAGGTTTGGGAATGTTTTTTAGATGACAATTTGGGGCTTTTAACTTTTTTTCTGCTAAAAACCTTCCCCAAGGCTATTTGCACTTCAAGTGTAATTAAGTGACAGATAAACAAACAAACACCAGTAAAATTCTTGTTTTTTCACTATTGACTGTAAAAATAAATGGGTCCAAAGTTTTTAAAAAAAGGTATTTTTTGTGAATTAATGACACTTGTGT